>NW_027309817.1:12500-1255000 GCF_047496795.1 Chiloscyllium punctatum
CTGTTTCTCGCCCTCTGTTTCAGCCTCTCTGTTTCTCGCCCTCTGTTTCAGCACCTCTGTTTCAGCCTCTCTGTTTCTCGCCCTCTGTTTCAGCCCCTCTGTTTCTCGCCATCTGTTTCAGCCCCTCTGTTTCTCGCTCTCTGTATCAGCCCCTCTATTTCAGCCCCTCTGTTTCTCGCCCTCTGTTTCTCGCTCTCTGTTTCAGCCCCTATTTTCTCGCCCTCTGTTTCAGCCCCTCTGTTTCAGCCCCTCTGATTCAGCCCCTCTGATTCAGCCCCTCTGTTTCTGACCCTCTGTTTCAGCCCCTCTGTTTCAGCCCTTCTGTTTCAGCCCCTCTGTTTCAGCCAATCTGTTTCTCGCCCTCTGTTTCTTGCCCTCTGTATCTGCCCTTCTGTTTCTCGTCCTCTGTTTCAGCCCCTCTGTTTCTCGACCTCTGTTTCAGCCCCTCTGTTTCTCGCCCTCTGTTTCAGCCCCTCTGTTTCAGCCCCTCTGGTTCAGCCCTTCTGATTCAGCACCTCTGTTTCTGGCCCTCTGTTTCAGCCCCTCTGCTTCAGCCCTTCTGTATCAGCCCCTCTGTTTCAGCCCCTCTGTTTCTCGCCCTCTGTTTCTCGGCCTCTGTATCTGCCCTTCTGTTTCCCGTCCTCTGTTTCAGCCCCTCTGTTTCTCGCCCTCTGTTACAGCCCCTCTGATTCAGCCCCTCTGTTTCAGCCCCTCTGAATCAGCCCCTCTGATTCAGCCCCTCTGTTTCAACCCCTCTGTTTCAGCCCCTCTGTTTCTCGCCCTCTGTTTCAGCCCCTCTGTTTCTCGCCCTCTGTTTCAGACCCTCTGTTTCTCGCCCTCTGTTTCTGCCCCTCTGCTTCTCGCCCTCTGTTTCAGCCCCTCTGTTTCTCGCCCTCTGTTTCTCGCCCTCTGTTTCAGCCCCTCTGTTTCAGCCCCTCTGTTTCTCGCCCTCTGTTTCAGCCCCTCTGTTTCTCGCCCTCTGTTTCAGCCCCTCTGATTCAGCCCCTATTTTTCAGTCCCTCTGTTTCTCGCCCTCTGTTTCCCGCCCTCTGTTTCAGCCCCTCTGTTTCTTGCCCTCTGTTTCAGCCCCTCTGTATCGCGCCCTCTGTTTCAGCCACTCTGTTTCAGCCCCTCTGTTTCAGCCACACTGTTTCTCGCCCTCTGTTTCAGCCCCTCTGTTTCTCGCCCTCTGTTTCAGCCCCTCTGTTTCTCCCCCTCTGTTTCAGCCTCTCTGTTTCTCGCCATCTGTTTCTCGCCCTCTGTTTCAGCCCCTCTGTTTCAGCCCCTCTGTTTCTCGCCCTCTGTTTCAGCCCCTCTGTTTCTCGCCCTCTGTTTCAGCCCCTCTGTTTCTCGCCCTGTGTTTCAGCTCCTCTGATTCAGCCCCTCTGTTTCAGCCCCTCTGATTCAGCCCCTCTGATTTAGCCCCTCTGATTCATCCCCTCTGTTTCTCGCCCTCTGTTTCAGCCCCTCTGTTTCAGCCCCTCTGTTTCTCACCCTCTGTTTCAGCCCCTCTGATTCAGCACCTCTGATTCAGCCCCACTCTTTCAGCCCCTCTGATTCAGCCCCTCTGATACCCGCCCCTCTGTTTCAGCCCCTCTGTTTCTCGCCCTCTGTTTCAGCCCCTCTGTTTCAGCCCCTCTGTTTCAGCCCCTCTGTTTCAGCCCCTCTGTTTCTCGCCCTCTGTTTCTGCCCCTCTGTTTCTCGCCCACTGTTTCAGCTCCTCTGTTTCTCGCCCTCTATTTCAGCCCCTCTGATTCAGCCCCTATGATTCAGCCCCTCTGTTTCAGCCCCTCTGTTTCATCCCCTCTTTTTCTCGCCCTCTGTTTCAGCCCCTCTGTTTCTCGCCCTCTGCTTCAGCCCCTCTGTTTCTCGCCCTCTGTTTCAGCCCCTCTGATTCAGCCCCTCTGTGTCAGCCCCTCTGATTCTCCCCTTCTGTTCCAGCCCCTCTGTTTCAGCCCCTCTGTTTCAGCCCCTCTGTTTCAGCCCCTCTGTTTCTCGCCCTCTGTTTCAGCTCCTCTGTTTTTCGCCCTCTTTTTCAGCCTCTCTGTTTCTCGCCCTCTGTTTCAGCCCCTCTGTTTCAGCCCCTCTGTTTCAGCCCCTCTGTTTCTCGCCCTCTGTTTCAGCCCCTCTGTTTCTCGCCCTCTGTATCAGCCCCTCTGTTTCAGCCCCTCTGTTTCAGCCCCTCTGTTTCTCGCCCTCTGTTTCAGCCCCACTGTCTCAGCCCCTCTGTTTCAGCCCGTCTATTTCAGCGCCTCTGTTTCTCGCCCTCTGTTTCTCGCCCTCTGTTTCAGACCCTCTGTTTCTCGCCCTCTGATTCAGCCCCTCTGTTTCTCGCTCTCTGTTTCAGCCCCGCTGATTCAGCCCCTCTGTTTCAGCCACTCTGAATCAGCCCCTCTGATTCAGCCCCTCTGATTCAGCCCCTCTGTTTCAGCCCCTCTGTTTCAGCCCCTCTGTTTCTCGCCCTCTGTTTCAGCCCCTCTGTATCTCGCCCTCTGTTTCTCGCCCGCTGTTTCAGCCCCTCTGATTCAGCCCCTCAGTTTCCGCCCCTCTGATTCAGCCACTCTGATTTAGCCCCTCTGATTCAGCCCCTCTGTTTCTCGCCCTCTGTTTCAGCCCCTCTGTTTCTCGCCCTCTGTTTAGCTCCTCTGATTCAGCCCCTCTGTTTCAGCCCCTCTGATTCAGCCCCTCTGATTTAGCCCCTCTGATTCAGCCCCTCTGTTTCTCGCCCTCTGTTTCAGCCCCTCTGTTTCAGCCCCTCTGTTTCTGCCCCTCTGTTTCTCACCCTCTGTTTCAGCGCGTCTGATTCTCGCCCTCTGTATTAGCCCCTCTGTTTCAGCCCCTCTGTTTCAGCCCCTCTGTTTCTCGCCCTCTGTTTCAGCCACACTGTTTCAGCCCCTCTGTTTCAGCCCCTCTGTTTCAGCCCCTCTGTTTCTCGCCCTCTGTTTCAGCCCCTCTGTTTTTCGCCCTCTGTTTCAGACCATCAGTTTCTCGCCCTCTGTTTCTGCCCCTCTGTTTCTCGCCCTCTGTTTCAGCCCCTCAGCTTCTCGCCCTCTGCTTCAGCCCCGCTGATTCAGCCCCACTGTTTCAGCCACTCTGAATCAGCCCCTCTGATTCAGCCCCTCTGTTTCAGCCACTCTGTTTCAGCCCCTCTGTTTCAGCCCCTCTGCTTCTAGCCCTCTGTTTCGGCCCCTCTGTTTCTCGCCCTCTGTTTCAGCCCCTCTGTTTCAGCCCCTCTGTTTCAGCCCCTCTGTTTCTCGCCCTCAGTTTCAGCCCCTCTGTTTCTCGCCCCCTGTTTCAGCCCCTCTGTTTCTCGCCCTCTGTTTCAGCCTCTCTGTTTCTCGCCCTCTGTTTCAGCCCCTCTGTTTCTCGCCCTCTGTTTCAGCCCCTCTGTTTCAGCCCCTCTGTTTCTCGCCCTCTGTTTCTCGCACACTGCTTCACCCCCTCTGTTTCTCGCCCTCTGTTTCAGCCCCTCTGTTTCTCGCCCCCTGTTTCAGCCCCTCTGTTTCTCGCCCTCTGTTTCAGCCTCTCTGTTTCTCGCCCTCTGTATCAGCCCCTCTGTTCCAGTCCCTCTGTTTCTCGCCCTCTGTTTCTCGCCCTCTGTTTCAGCCCCTCTGTATCTCGCCCTCTGTTTCAGCCCCTCTGTTTCAGCCCCTCTGATTCAGCCCCTCTGATTCAGCCCCTCTGTTTCTGGCCCTCTGTTTCAGCTCCTCTGTTTCAGCCCTTCTGTTTCAGCCCCTCTGTTTCAGCCCCTCTGTTTCTCGCCCTCTGTTTCTCGCACTCTGTTTCAGCCCCTCTGTTTCAGCCCCTCTGTTTCAGCACCTCTGTTTCTCGCCCTCTATTTCAGCCCCTCTGATTCAGCCCCTATCATTGAGCCCCTCTGTTTCAGCCCCTCTGTTTCAGCCCCTCTTTTTCTCGCCCTCTGTTTCAGCCCCTCTGTTTCTCGCCCTCTGCTTCAGCCCCTCTGTTTCTCGCCCTCTGTTTCAGCCCCTCTGATTCAGCCCCTCTGTGTCAGCCCCTCTGTTTCTCCCCTTCTGTTCCAGCCCCTCTGTTTCAGCCCCTCTGTTTCAGCCCCTCTGTTTCAGCCCCTCTGTTTCTCGCCCTCTGTTTCAGCCCCTCTGTTTTTCGCCCTCTTTTTCAGCCTCTCTGTTTCTCGCCCTCTGTTTCAGCCCCTCTGTTTCAGCCCCTCTGTTTCAGCCCCTCTGTTTCTCGCCCTCTGTTTCAGTCCCTCTGTTTCTCGCCCTCTGTTTCAGCCCCTCTGTTTCTCGCCCTCTGTATCAGCCCCTCGGTTTCAGCCCCTCTGTTTCAGCCCCTCTGTTTCTCGCCCTCTGTTTCAGCCCCACTGTCTCAGCCCCTCTGTTTCAGCCCGTCTATTTCAGCGCCTCTGTTTCTCGCCCTCTGTTTCAGCCCCTCTGTTTCTCGCCCTCTGTTTCAGACCCTCTGTTTCTCGCCCTCTGATTCAGCCCCTCTGTTTCTCGCTCTCTGTTTCAGCCCCGCTGATTCAGCCCCTCTGTTTCAGCCACTCTGAATCAGCCCCTCTGATTCAGCCCCTCTGATTCAGCCCCTCTGTTTCAGCCCCTCTGTTTCAGCCCCTCTGTTTCTCGCCCTCTGTTTCAGCCCCTCTGTATCTCGCCCTCTGTTTCTCGCCCGCTGTTTCTGCCCCTCTGATTCATCCCCTCAGTTTCCGCCCCTCTGATTCAGCCACTCTGATTTAGCCCCTCTGATTCAGCCCCTCTGTTTCTCGCCCTCTGTTTCAGCCCCTCTGTTTCTCGCCCTCTGTTTAGCTCCTCTGATTCAGCCCCTCTGTTTCAGCCCCTCTGATTCAGCCCCTCTGATTTAGTCCCTCTGATTCAGCCCCTCTGTTTCTCGCCCTCTGTTTCAGCCCCTCTGTTTCAGCCCCTCTGTTTCTGCCCCTCTGTTTCTCACCCTCTGTTTCAGCGCGTCTGATTCTCGCCCTCTGTATCAGCCCCTCTGTTTCAGCTCCTCTGTTTCAGCCCCTCTGTTTCTCGCCCTCTGTTTCAGCCACACTGTTTCAGCCCCTCTCTTTCAGCCCCTCTGTTTCAGCCCCTCTGTTTCTCGCCCTCTGTTTCAGCCCCTCTGTTTTTCGCCCTCTGTTTCAGACCATCAGTTTCTCGCCCTCTGTTTCAGCCCCTCTGTTTCAGCCCCTCTGTTTCTCGCCATCTGTTTCAGCCCCTCTGTTTCTCGCTCTCTGTATCAGCCCCTCTGTTTCAGCCCCTCTGTTTCTCGCCCTCTGTTTCTCGCTCTCTGTTTCAGCCCCTCTGTTTCTCGCCCTCTGATTCAGCCCCTCTGATTCAGCCCCTCTGTTTCTGACCCTCTGTTTCAGCCCCTCTGTTTCAGCCCTTCTGTTTCAGCCCCTCTGTTTCAGCCAATCTGTTTCTCGCCCTCTGTTTCTTGCCCTCTGTATCTGCCCTTCTGTTTCTCGCCCTCTGTTTCAGCCCCTCTGTTTCTCGCCCTCTGTTTCAGACCCTCTGTTTCTCGCCCTCTGTTTCTGCCCCTCTGTTTCTCGCCCTCTGTTTCAGCCCCTCTGTTTCTCGCCCTCTGTTTCTCGCCCTCTGTTTCAGCCCCTCTGTTTCAGCCCCTCTGTTTCTCGCCCTCTGTTTCAGCCCCTCTGATTCTCGCCCTCTGTTTCAGCCCCTCTGATTCAGCCCCTATGTTTCAGTCCCTCTGTTTCTCGCCCTCTGTTTCCCGCCCTCTGTTTCAGCCCCTCTGTTTCTTGCCCTCTGTTTCAGTCCCTCTGTATCGCGCCCTCTGTTTCAGCCACTCTGTTTCAGCCCCTCTGTTTCAGCCACACTGTTTCTCGCCCTCTGTTTCAGCCCCTCTGTTTCTCGCCCTCTGTTTCAGCCCCTCTGTTTCTCCCCCTCTGTTTCAGCCTCTCTGTTTCTCGCCATCTGTTTCTCGCCCTCTGTTTCAGCCCCTCTGTTTCAGCCCCTCTGTTTCTCGCCCTCTGTTTCAGCCCCTCTGTTTCTCGCCCTCTGTTTCAGCCACTCTGTTTCTCGCCCTGTGTTTCAGCTCCTCTGATTCAGCCCCTCTGTTTCAGCCCCTCTGATTCAGCCCCTCTGATTTAGCCCCTCTGATTCATCCCCTCTGTTTCTCGCCCTCTGTTTCAGCCCCTCTGTTTCAGCCCCTCTGTTTCTCACCCTCTGTTTCAGCCCCTCTGATTTAGCACCTCTGATTCAGCCCCACTCTTTCAGCCCCTCTGATTCAGCCCCTCTGATACCCGCCCCTCTGTTTCAGCCCCTCTGTTTCTCGCCCTCTGTTTCAGCCCCTCTGTTTCAGCCCCTCTGTTTCAGCCCCTCTGTTTCAGCCCCTCTGTTTCTCGCCCTCTGCTTCTGCCCCTCTGTTTCTCGCCCACTGTTTCAGCTCCTCTGTTTCTCGCCCTCTATTTCAGCCCCTCTGATTCAGCCCCTATGATTCAGCCCCTCTGTTTCAGCCTCTCTGTTTCATCCCCTCTTTTTCCGCCCTCTGTTTCAGCCCCTCTGTTTCTCGCCCTCTGCTTCAGCCCCTCTGTTTCTCGCCCTCTGTTTCAGCCCCTCTGATTCAGCCCCTCTGTGTCAGCCCCTCTGATTCTCCCCTTCTGTTCCAGCCCCTCTGTTTCAGCCCCTCTGTTTCAGCCCCTCTGTTTCAGCCCCTCTGTTTCTCGCCCTCTGTTTCAGCCCCTCTGTTTTTCGCCCTCTTTTTCAGCCTCTCTGTTTCTTGCCCTCTGTTTCAGCCCCTCTGTTTCAGCCCCTCTGTTTCAGCCCCTCTGTTTCTCGCCCTCTGTTTCAGCCCCTCTGTTTCTCGCCCTCTGTATCAGCCCCTCTGTTTCAGCCCCTCTGTTTCAGCCCCTCTGTTTCTCGCCCTCTGTTTCAGCCCCACTGTCTCAGCCCCTCTGTTTCAGCCCGTCTATTTCAGCGCCTCTGTTTCTCGCCCTCTGTTTCTCGCCCTCTGTTTCAGACCCTCTGTTTCTCGCCCTCTGATTCAGCCACTCTGTTTCTCTCTCTCTGTTTCAGCCCCGCTGATTTAGCCCCTCTGTTTCAGCCACTCTGAATCAGCCCCTCTGATTCAGCCCCTCTGATTCAGCCCCTCTGTTTCAGCCCCTCTGTTTCAGCCCCTCTGTTTCTCGCCCTCTGTTTCAGCCCCTCTGTATCTCGCCCTCTGTTTCTCGCCCGCTGTTTCAGCCCCTCTGATTCAGCCCCTCAGTTTCCGCCCCTCTGATTCAGCCACTCTGATTTAGCCCCTCTGATTCAGCCCCTCTGTTTCTCGCCCTCTGTTTCAGCCCCTCTGTTTCTCGCCCTCTGTTTAGCTCCTCTGATTCAGCCCCTCTGTTTCAGCCCCTCTGATTCAGCCCCTCTGATTTAGCCCCTCTGATTCAGCCCCTCTGTTTCTCGCCCTCTGTTTCTGCCCCTCTGTTTCTCGCCCTCTGTTTAGCTCCTCTGATTCAGCCCCTCTGTTTCAGCCCCTCTGATTCAGCCCCTCTGATTTAGCCCCTCTGATTCAGCCCCTCTGTTTCTCGCCCTCTGTTTCAGCCCCTCTGTTTCTCGCCCTCTGTTTAGCTCCTCTGATTCAGCCCCTCTGTTTCAGCCCCTCTGATTCAGCCCCTCTGATTTAGCGCCTCTGATTCAGCCCCTCTGTTTCTCGCCCTCTGTTTCAGCCCCTCTGTTTCAGCCCCTCTGTTTCAGCCCCTCTGTTTCTGCCCCTCTGTTTCTCACCCTCTGTTTCAGCCCCTCTGTTTCAGCCCCTCTGTTTCTCGCCCTCTGTTTCAGCCACACTGTTTCAGCCCCTCTGTTTCAGCCCCTCTGTTTCAGCCCCTCTGTTTCTCGCCCTCTGTTTCAGCCCCTCTGTTTTTCGCCCTCTGTTTCAGACCATCAGTTTCTCGCCCTCTGTTTCTGCCCCTCTGTTTCTCGCCCTCTGTTTTTGCCCCTCAGCTTCTCGCCCTCTGCTTCAGCCCCGCTGATTCAGCCCCACTGTTTCAGCCACTCTGAATCAGCCCCTCTGATTCAGCCCCTCTGTTTCAGCCACTCTGTTTCAGCCCCTCTGTTTCAGCCCCTCTGCTTCTCGCCCTCTGTTTCGGCCCCTCTGTTTCTCGCCCTCTGTTTCAGCCCCTCTGTTTCAGCCCCTCTGTTTCAGCCCCTCTGTTTCTCGCCCTCAGTTTCAGCCCCTCTGTTTCTCGCCCCCTGTTTCAGCCCCTCTGTTTCTCGCCCTCTGTTTCAGCCTCTCTGTTTCTCGCCCTCTGTTTCAGCCCCTCTGTTTCTCGCCCTCTGTTTCAGCCCCTCTGTTTCAGCCCCTCTGTTTCTCGCCCTCTGTTTCTCGCACACTGCTTCACCCCCTCTGTTTCTCGCCCTCTGTTTCAGCCCCTCTGTTTCTCGCCCCCTGTTTCAGCCCCTCTGTTTCTCGCCCTCTGTTTCAGCCTCTCTGTTTCTCGCCCTCTGTATCAGCCCCTCTGTTCCAGTCCCTCTGTTTCTCGCCCTCTGTTTCTCGCCCTCTGTTTCAGCCCCTCTGTATCTCGCCCTCTGTTTCAGCCCCTCTGTTTCAGCCCCTCTGATTCAGCCCCTCTGATTCAGCCCCTCTGTTTCTGGCCCTCTGTTTCAGCTCCTCTGTTTCAGCCCTTCTGTTTCAGCCCCTCTGTTTCAGCCCCTCTGTTTCTCGCCCTCTGTTTCTCGCACTCTGTTTCAGCCCCTCTGTTTCAGCCCCTCTGTTTCAGCACCTCTGTTTCTCGCCCTCTATTTCAGCCCCTCTGATTCAGCCCCTATCATTGAGCCCCTCTGTTTCAGCCCCTCTGTTTCAGCCCCTCTTTTTCTCGCCCTCTGTTTCAGCCCCTCTGTTTCTCGCCCTCTGCTTCAGCCCCTCTGTTTCTCGCCCTCTGTTTCAGCCCCTCTGATTCAGCCCCTCTGTGTCAGCCCCTCTGTTTCTCCCCTTCTGTTCCAGCCCCTCTGTTTCAGCCCCTCTGTTTCAGCCCCTCTGTTTCAGCCCCTCTGTTTCTCGCCCTCTGTTTCAGCCCCTCTGTTTTTCGCCCTCTTTTTCAGCCTCTCTGTTTCTCGCCCTCTGTTTCAGCCCCTCTGTTTCAGCCCCTCTGTTTCAGCCCCTCTGTTTCTCGCCCTCTGTTTCAGTCCCTCTGTTTCTCGCCCTCTGTTTCAGCCCCTCTGTTTCTCGCCCTCTGTATCAGCCCCTCTGTTTCAGCCCCTCTGTTTCAGCCCCTCTGTTTCTCGCCCTCTGTTTCAGCCCCACTGTCTCAGCCCCTCTGTTTCAGCCCGTCTATTTCAGCGCCTCTGTTTCTCGCCCTCTGTTTCAGCCCCTCTGTTTCTCGCCCTCTGTTTCAGACCCTCTGTTTCTCGCCCTCTGATTCAGCCCCTCTGTTTCTCGCTCTCTGTTTCAGCCCCGCTGATTCAGCCCCTCTGTTTCAGCCACTCTGAATCAGCCCCTCTGATTCAGCCCCTCTGATTCAGCCCCTCTGTTTCAGCCCCTCTGTTTCAGCCCCTCTGTTTCTCGCCCTCTGTTTCAGCCCCTCTGTATCTCGCCCTCTGTTTCTCGCCCGCTGTTTCTGCCCCTCTGATTCATCCCCTCAGTTTCCGCCCCTCTGATTCAGCCACTCTGATTTAGCCCCTCTGATTCAGCCCCTCTGTTTCTCGCCCTCTGTTTCAGCCCCTCTGTTTCTCGCCCTCTGTTTAGCTCCTCTGATTCAGCCCCTCTGTTTCTCACCCTCTGTTTCAGCGCGTCTGATTCTCGCCCTCTGTATCAGCCCCTCTGTTTCAGCTCCTCTGTTTCAGCCCCTCTGTTTCTCGCCCTCTGTTTCAGCCACACTGTTTCAGCCCCTCTCTTTCAGCCCCTCTGTTTCAGCCCCTCTGTTTCTCGCCCTCTGTTTCAGCCCCTCTGTTTTTCGCCCTCTGTTTCAGACCATCAGTTTCTCGCCCTCTGTTTCAGCCCCTCTGTTTCAGCCCCTCTGTTTCTCGCCATCTGTTTCAGCCCCTCTGTTTCTCGCTCTCTGTATCAGCCCCTCTGTTTCAGCCCCTCTGTTTCTCGCCCTCTGTTTCTCGCTCTCTGTTTCAGCCCCTCTGTTTCTCGCCCTCTGATTCAGCCCCTCTGATTCAGCCCCTCTGTTTCTGACCCTCTGTTTCAGCCCCTCTGTTTCAGCCCTTCTGTTTCAGCCCCTCTGTTTCAGCCAATCTGTTTCTCGCCCTCTGTTTCTTGCCCTCTGTATCTGCCCTTCTGTTTCTCGCCCTCTGTTTCAGCCCCTCTGTTTCTCGCCCTCTGTTTCAGACCCTCTGTTTCTCGCCCTCTGTTTCTGCCCCTCTGTTTCTCGCCCTCTGTTTCAGCCCCTCTGTTTCTCGCCCTCTGTTTCTCGCCCTCTGTTTCAGCCCCTCTGTTTCAGCCCCTCTGTTTCTCGCCCTCTGTTTCAGCCCCTCTGTTTCTCGCCCTCTGTTTCAGCCCCTCTGATTCAGCCCCTATGTTTCAGTCCCTCTGTTTCTCGCCCTCTGTTTCCCGCCCTCTGTTTCAGCCCCTCTGTTTCTTGCCCTCTGTTTCAGTCCCTCTGTATCGCGCCCTCTGTTTCAGCCACTCTGTTTCAGCCCCTCTGTTTCAGCCACACTGTTTCTCGCCCTCTGTTTCAGCCCCTCTGTTTCTCGCCCTCTGTTTCAGCCCCTCTGTTTCTCCCCCTCTGTTTCAGCCTCTCTGTTTCTCGCCATCTGTTTCTCGCCCTCTGTTTCAGCCCCTCTGTTTCAGCCCCTCTGTTTCTCGCCCTCTGTTTCAGCCCCTCTGTTTCTCGCCCTCTGTTTCAGCCACTCTGTTTCTCGCCCTGTGTTTCAGCTCCTCTGATTCAGCCCCTCTGTTTCAGCCCCTCTGATTCAGCCCCTCTGATTTAGCCCCTCTGATTCATCCCCTCTGTTTCTCGCCCTCTGTTTCAGCCCCTCTGTTTCAGCCCCTCTGTTTCTCACCCTCTGTTTCAGCCCCTCTGATTTAGCACCTCTGATTAAGCCCCACTCTTTCAGCCCCTCTGATTCAGCCCCTCTGATACCCGCCCCTCTGTTTCAGCCCCTCTGTTTCTCGCCCTCTGTTTCAGCCCCTCTGTTTCAGCCCCTCTGTTTCAGCCCCTCTGTTTCAGCCCCTCTGTTTCTCGCCCTCTGCTTCTGCCCCTCTGTTTCTCGCCCACTGTTTCAGCTCCTCTGTTTCTCGCCCTCTATTTCAGCCCCTCTGATTCAGCCCCTATGATTCAGCCCCTCTGTTTCAGCCTCTCTGTTTCATCCCCTCTTTTTCCGCCCTCTGTTTCAGCCCCTCTGTTTCTCGCCCTCTGCTTCAGCCCCTCTGTTTCTCGCCCTCTGTTTCAGCCCCTCTGATTCAGCCCCTCTGTGTCAGCCCCTCTGATTCTCCCCTTCTGTTCCAGCCCCTCTGTTTCAGCCCCTCTGTTTCAGCCCCTCTGTTTCAGCCCCTCTGTTTCTCGCCCTCTGTTTCAGCCCCTCTGTTTTTCGCCCTCTTTTTCAGCCTCTCTGTTTCTTGCCCTCTGTTTCAGCCCCTCTGTTTCAGCCCCTCTGTTTCAGCCCCTCTGTTTCTCGCCCTCTGTTTCAGCCCCTCTGTTTCTCGCCCTCTGTATCAGCCCCTCTGTTTCAGCCCCTCTGTTTCAGCCCCTCTGTTTCTCGCCCTCTGTTTCAGCCCCACTGTCTCAGCCCCTCTCTTTCAGCCCGTCTATTTCAGCGCCTCTGTTTCTCGCCCTCTGTTTCTCGCCCTCTGTTTCAGACCCTCTGTTTCTCGCCCTCTGATTCAGCCCCTCTGTTTCTCTCTCTCTGTTTCAGCCCCGCTGATTTAGCCCCTCTGTTTCAGCCACTCTGAATCAGCCCCTCTGATTCAGCCCCTCTGATTCAGCCCCTCTGTTTCAGCCCCTCTGTTTCAGCCCCTCTGTTTCTCGCCCTCTGTTTCAGCCCCTCTGTATCTCGCCCTCTGTTTCTCGCCCGCTGTTTCAGCCCCTCTGATTCAGCCCCTCAGTTTCCGCCCCTCTGATTCAGCCACTCTGATTTAGCCCCTCTGATTCAGCCCCTCTGTTTCTCGCCCTCTGTTTCAGCCCCTCTGTTTATCGCCCTCTGTTTAGCTCCTCTGATTCAGCCCCTCTGTTTCAGCCCCTCTGATTCAGCCCCTCTGATTTAGCCCCTCTGATTCAGCCCCTCTGTTTCTCGCCCTCTGTTTCTGCCCCTCTGTTTCTCGCCCTCTGTTTAGCTCCTCTGATTCAGCCCCTCTGTTTCAGCCCCTCTGATTCAGCCCCTCTGATTTAGCCCCTCTGATTCAGCCCCTCTGTTTCTCGCCCTCTGTTTCAGCCCCTCTGTTTCTCGCCCTCTGTTTAGCTCCTCTGATTCAGCCCCTCTGTTTCAGCCCCTCTGATTCAGCCCCTCTGATTTAGCGCCTCTGATTCAGCCCCTCTGTTTCTCGCCCTCTGTTTCAGCCCCTCTGTTTCAGCCCCTCTGTTTCAGCCCCTCTGTTTCTGCCCCTCTGTTTCTCACCCTCTGTTTCAGCCCCTCTGTTTCAGCCCCTCTGTTTCTCGCCCTCTGTTTCAGCCACACTGTTTCAGCCCCTCTGTTTCAGCCCCTCTGTTTCAGCCCCTCTGTTTCTCGCCCTCTGTTTCAGCCCCTCTGTTTTTCGCCCTCTGTTTCAGACCATCAGTTTCTCGCCCTCTGTTTCTGCCCCTCTGTTTCTCGCCCTCTGTTTTTGCCCCTCAGCTTCTCGCCCTCTGCTTCAGCCCCGCTGATTCAGCCCCACTGTTTCAGCCACTCTGAATCAGCCCCTCTGATTCAGCCCCTCTGTTTCAGCCACTCTGTTTCAGCCCCTCTGTTTCAGCCCCTCTGCTTCTCGCCCTCTGTTTCGGCCCCTCTGTTTCTCGCCCTCTGTTTCAGCCCCTCTGTTTCAGCCCCTCTGTTTCAGCCCCTCTGTTTCTCGCCCTCAGTTTCAGCCCCTCTGTTTCTCGCCCCCTGTTTCAGCCCCTCTGTTTCTCGCCCTCTGTTTCAGCCTCTCTGTTTCTCGCCCTCTGTTTCAGCCCCTCTGTTTCTCGCCCTCTGTTTCAGCCCCTCTGTTTCAGCCCCTCTGTTTCTCGCCCTCTGTTTCTCGCACACTGCTTCACCCCCTCTGTTTCTCGCCCTCTGTTTCAGCCCCTCTGTTTCTCGCCCCCTGTTTCAGCCCCTCTGTTTCTCGCCCTCTGTTTCAGCCTCTCTGTTTCTCGCCCTCTGTATCAGCCCCTCTGTTCCAGCCACTCTGTTTCTCGCCCTCTGTTTCTCGCCCTCTGTTTCAGCCCCTCTGTATCTCGCCCTCTGTTTCAGCCCCTCTGTTTCAGCCCCTCTGATTCAGCCCCTCTGATTCAGCCCCTCTGTTTCTGGCCCTCTGTTTCAGCCCCTCTGTTTCAGCCCTTCTGTTTCAGCCCCTCTGTTTCAGCCCCTCTGTTTCAGCCCCTCTGTTTCAGCCCCTCTGTTTCAGCTCCTCTGTTTCTCGCCCTCTATTTCAGCCCCTCTGATTCAGCCCCTATCATTCAGCCCCTCTGTTTCAGCCCCTCTGTTTCAGCCCCTCTTTTTCTCGCCCTCTGTTTCAGCCCCTCTGTTTCTCGCCCTCTGCTTCAGCCCCTCTGTTTCTCGCCCTCTGTTTCAGCCCCTCTGATTGAGCCCCTCTGTGTCAGCCCCTCTGTTTCTCCCCTTCTGTTCCAGCCCCTCTGTTTCAGCCCCTCTGTTTCAGCCCCTCTGTTTCAGCCCCTCTGTTTCTCGCCCTCTGTTTCAGCCCCTCTGTTTTTCGCCCTCTTTTTCAGCCTCTCTGTTTCTCGCCCTCTGTTTCAGCCCCTCTGTTTCAGCCCCTCTGTTTCAGCCCCTCTGTTTCTCGCCCTCTGTTTCAGTCCCTCTGTTTCTCGCCCTCTGTTTCAGCCCCTCTGTTTCTCGCCCTCTGTATCAGCCCCTCTGTTTCAGCCCCTCTGTTTCAGCCCCTCTGTTTCTCGCCCTCTGTTTCAGCCCCACTGTCTCAGCCCCTCTGTTTCAGCCCGTCTATTTCAGCGCCTCTGTTTCTCGCCCTCTGTTT
This sequence comes from Chiloscyllium punctatum, assembly GCF_047496795.1. Taxonomy (NCBI): domain Eukaryota; kingdom Metazoa; phylum Chordata; class Chondrichthyes; order Orectolobiformes; family Hemiscylliidae; genus Chiloscyllium; species Chiloscyllium punctatum. The sequence goes on from NW_027309817.1 coordinate 26,526, forward strand.
CAGCCCCTCTGTTTCTCGCCCTCTGTTTCAGACCCTCTGCTTCTCGCCCCCTGTTTCAGCCCCTCTGTTTCTCGCCCTCTGTTTCAGCCTCTCTGTTTCTCGCCCTCTGTTTCAGCCCCTCTGTTTCTCGCCCTCTGTTTCAGCCCCTCTGTTTCAGCCCCTCTGTTTCTCGCCCTCTGTTTCTCGCACACTGCTTCACCCCCTCTGTTTCTCGCCCTCTGTTTCAGCCCCTCTGTTTCTCGCCCCCTGTTTCAGCCCCTCTGTTTCTCGCCCTCTGTTTCAGCCTCTCTGTTTCTCGCCCTCTGTATCAGCCCCTCTGTTCCAGTCCCTCTGTTTCTCGCCCTCTGTTTCTCGCCCTCTGTTTCAGCCCCTCTGTATCTCGCCCTCTGTTTCAGCCCCTCTGTTTCAGCCCCTCTGATTCAGCCCCTCTGATTCAGCCCCTCTGTTTCTGGCCCTCTGTTTCAGCCCCTCTGTTTCAGCCCTTCTGTTTCAGCCCCTCTGTTTCAGCCCCTCTGTTTCTCGCCCTCTGTTTCTCGCACTCTGTTTCAGCCCCTGTGTTTCAGCCCCTCTGTTTCAGCTCCTCTGTTTCTCGCCCTCTATTTCAGCCCCTCTGATTCAGCCCCTATCATTGAGCCCCTCTGTTTCAGCCCCTCTGTTTCAGCCCCTCTTTTTCTCGCCCTCTGTTTCAGCCCCTCTGTTTCTCGCCCTCTGCTTCAGCCCCTCTGTTTCTCGCCCTCTGTTTCAGCCCCTCTGATTCAGCCCCTCTGTGTCAGCCCCTCTGTTTCTCCCCTTCTGTTCCAGCCCCTCTGTTTCAGCCCCTCTGTTTCAGCCCCTCTGTTTCAGCCCCTCTGTTTCTCGCCCTCTGTTTCAGCCCCTCTGTTTTTCGCCCTCTTTTTCAGCCTCTCTGTTTCTCGCCCTCTGTTTCAGCCCCTCTGTTTCAGCCCCTCTGTTTCAGCCCCTCTGTTTCTCGCCCTCTGTTTCAGTCCCTCTGTTTCTCGCCCTCTGTTTCAGCCCCTCTGTTTCTCGCCCTCTGTATCAGCCCCTCTGTTTCAGCCCCTCTGTTTCAGCCCCTCTGTTTCTCGCCCTCTGTTTCAGCCCCACTGTCTCAGCCCCTCTGTTTCAGCCCGTCTATTTCAGCGCCTCTGTTTCTCGCCCTCTGTTTCAGCCCCTCTGTTTCTCGCCCTCTGTTTCAGACCCTCTGTTTCTCGCCCTCTGATTCAGCCCCTCTGTTTCTCGCTCTCTGTTTCAGCCCCGCTGATTCAGCCCCTCTGTTTCAGCCACTCTGAATCAGCCCCTCTGATTCAGCCCCTCTGATTCAGCCCCTCTGTTTCAGCCCCTCTGTTTCAGCCCCTCTGTTTCTCGCCCTCTGTTTCAGCCCCTCTGTATCTCGCCCTCTGTTTCTCGCCCGCTGTTTCAGCCCCTCTGATTCAGCCCCTCAGTTTCCGCCCCTCTGATTCAGCCACTCTGATTTAGCCCCTCTGATTCAGCCCCTCTGTTTCTCGCCCTCTGTTTCAGCCCCTCTGTTTCTCGCCCTCTGTTTAGCTCCTCTGATTCAGCCCCTCTGTTTCAGCCCCTCTGATTCAACCCCTCTGATTTAGTCCCTCTGATTCAGCCCCTCTGTTTCTCGCCCTCTGTTTCAGCCCCTCTGTTTCAGCCCCTCTGTTTCTGCCCCTCTGTTTCTCACCCTCTGTTTCAGCGCGTCTGATTCTCGCCCTCTGTATCAGCCCCTCTGTTTCAGCTCCTCTGTTTCAGCCCCTCTGTTTCTCGCCCTCTGTTTCAGCCACACTGTTTCAGCCCCTCTCTTTCAGCCCCTCTCTTTCAGCCCCTCTGTTTCTCGCCCTCTGTTTCAGCCCCTCTGTTTTTCGCCCTCTGTTTCAGACCATCAGTTTCTCGCCCTCTGTTTCAGCCCCTCTGTTTCAGCCCCTCTGTTTCTCGCCATCTGTTTCAGCCCCTCTGTTTCTCGCTCTCTGTATCAGCCCCTCTGTTTCAGCCCCTCTGTTTCTCGCCCTCTGTTTCTCGCTCTCTGTTTCAGCCCCTCTGTTTCTCGCCCTCTGATTCAGCCCCTCTGATTCAGCCCCTCTGTTTCTGACCCTCTGTTTCAGCCCCTCTGTTTCAGCCCTTCTGTTTCAGCCCCTCTGTTTCAGCCAATCTGTTTCTCGCCCTCTGTTTCTTGCCCTCTGTATCTGCCCTTCTGTTTCTCGTCCTCTGTTTCAGCCCCTCTGTTTCTCGACCTCTGTTTCAGCCCCTCTGTTTCTCGCCCTCTGTTTCAGCCCCTCTGTTTCAGCCCCTCTGATTCAGCCCCTCTGATTCAGCCCCTCTGTTTCTGGCCCTCTGTTTCAGCCCCTCTGCTTCAGCCCTTCTGTATCAGCCCCTCTGTTTCAGCCCCTCTGTTTCTTGCCCTCTGTTTCTCGCCCTCTGTATCTGCCCTTCTGTTTCTCGTCCTCTGTTTCAGCCCCTCTGATTCTCGCCCTCTGTTACAACCCCTCTGATTCAGCCCCTCTGTTTCAGCCCCTCTGAATCAGCCCCTCTGATTCAGCCCCTCTGTTTCAACCCCTCTGTTTCAGCCCCTCTGTTTCTCGCCCTCTGTTTCAGCCCCTCTGTTTCTCGCCCTCTGTTTCAGACCCTCTGTTTCTCGCCCTCTGTTTCTGCCCCTCTGTTTCTCGCCCTCTGTTTCAGCCCCTCTGTTTCTCGCCCTCTGTTTCTCGCCCTCTGTTTCAGCCCCTCTGTTTCAGCCCCTCTGTTTCGCGCCCTCTGTTTCAGCCCCTCTGTTTCTCGCCCTCTGTTTCAGCCCCTCTGATTCAGCCCCTATGTTTCAGTCCCTCTGTTTCTCGCCCTCTGTTTCCCGCCCTCTGTTTCAGCCCCTCTGTTTCTTGCCCTCTGTTTCAGTCCCTCTGTATCGCGCCCTCTGTTTCAGCCACTCTGTTTCAGCCCCTCTGTTTCAGCCACACTGTTTCTCGCCCTCTGTTTCAGCCCCTCTGTTTCTCGCCCTCTGTTTCAGCCCCTCTGTTTCTCCCCCTCTGTTTCAGCCTCTCTGTTTCTCGCCATCTGTTTCTCGCCCTCTGTTTCAGCCCCTCTGTTTCAGCCCCTCTGTTTCTCGCCCTCTGTTTCAGCCCCTCTGTTTCTCGCCCTCTGTTTCAGCCACTCTGTTTCTCGCCCTGTGTTTCAGCTCCTCTGATTCAGCCCCTCTGTTTCAGCCCCTCTGATTCAGCCCCTCTGATTTAGCCCCTCTGATTCATCCCCTCTGTTTCTCGCCCTCTGTTTCAGCCCCTCTGTTTCAGCCCCTCTGTTTCTCAACCTCTGTTTCAGCCCCTCTGATTTAGCACCTCTGATTCAGCCCCACTCTTTCAGCCCCTCTGATTCAGCCCCTCTGATACCCGCCCCTCTGTTTCAGCCCCTCTGTTTCTCGCCCTCTGTTTCAGCCCCTCTGTTTCAGCCCCTCTGTTTCAGCCCCTCTGTTTCAGCCCCTCTGTTTCTCGCCCTCTGCTTCTGCCCCTCTGTTTCTCGCCCACTGTTTCAGCTCCTCTGTTTCTCGCCCTCTATATCAGCCCCTCTGATTCAGCCCCTATGATTCAGCCCCTCTGTTTCAGCCCCTCTGTTTCATCCCCTCTTTTTCTCGCCCTCTGTTTCAGCCCCTCTGTTTCTCGCCCTCTGCTTCAGCCCCTCTGTTTCTCGCACTCTGTTTCAGCCCCTCTGATTCAGCCCCTCTGTGTCAGCCCCTCTGATTCTCCCCTTCTGTTCCAGCCCCTCTGTTTCAGCCCCTCTGTTTCAGCCCCTCTGTTTCAGCCCCTCTGTTTCTCGCCCTCTGTTTCAGCCCCTCTGTTTTTCGCCCTCTTTTTCAGCCTCTCTGTTTCTCGCCCTCTGTTTCAGCCCCTCTGTTTCAGCCCCTCTGTTTCAGCCCCTCTGTTTCTCGCCCTCTGTTTCAGCCCCTCTGTTTCTCGCCCTCTGTATCAGCCCCTCTGTTTCAGCCCCTCTGTTTCAGCCCCTCTGTTTCTCGCCCTCTGTTTCAGCCCCACTGTCTCAGCCCCTCTGTTCCAGCCCGTCTATTTCAGCGCCTCTGTTTCTCGCCCTCTGTTTCTCGCCCTCTGTTTCAGACCCTCTGTTTCTCGCCCTCTGATTCAGCCCCTCTGTTTCTCGCTCTCTGTTTCAGCCCCGCTGATTCAGCCCCTCTGTTTCAGCCACTCTGAATCAGCCCCTCTGATTCAGCCCCTCTGATTCAGCCCCTCTGTTTCAGCCCCTCTGTTTCAGCCCCTCTGTTTCTCGCCCTCTGTTTCAGCCCCTCTGTATCTCGCCCTCTGTTTCTCGCCCGCTGTTTCAGCCCCTCTGATTCAGCCCCTCAGTTTCCGCCCCTCTGATTCAGCCACTCTGATTTAGCCCCTCTGATTCAGCCCCTCTGTTTCTCGCCCTCTGTTTCAGCCCCTCTGTTTCTCGCCCTCTGTTTAGCTCCTCTGATTCAGCCCCTCTGTTTCAGCCCCTCTGATTCAGCCCCTCTGATTTAGCCCCTCTGATTCAGCCCCTCTGTTTCTCGCCCTCTGTTTCTGCCCCTCTGTTTCTCGCCCTCTGTTTAGCTCCTCTGATTCAGCCCCTCTGTTTCAGCCCCTCTGATTCAGCCCCTCTGATTTAGCCCCTCTGATTCAGCCCCTCTGTTTCTCGCCCTCTGTTTCAGCCCCTCTGTTTCAGCCCCTCTGTTTCAGCCCCTCTGTTTCTGCCCCTCTGTTTCTCACCCTCTGTTTCAGCCCCTCTGTTTCAGCCCCTCTGTTTCTCGCCCTCTGTTTCAGCCACACTGTTTCAGCCCCTCTGTTTCAGCCCCTCTGTTTCAGCCCCTCTGTTTCTCGCCCTCTGTTTCAGCCCCTCTGTTTTTCGCCCTCTGTTTCAGACCATCAGTTTCTCGCCCTCTGTTTCTGCCCCTCTGTTTCTCGCCCTCTGTTTTTGCCCCTCAGCTTCTCGCCCTCTGCTTCAGCCCCGCTGATTCAGCCCCACTGTTTCAGCCACTCTGAATCAGCCCCTCTGATTCAGCCCCTCTGTTTCAGCCACTCTGTTTCAGCCCCTCTGTTTCAGCCCCTCTGTTTCTCGCCCTCTGTTTCAGCCCCTCTGTTTCAGCCCCTCTGTTTCTCGCCCTCTGTTTCTCGCACACTGCTTCACCCCCTCTGTTTCTCGCCCTCTGTTTCAGCCCCTCTGTTTCTCGCCCCCTGTTTCAGCCCCTCTGTTTCTCGCCCTCTGTTTCAGCCTCTCTGTTTCTCGCCCTCTGTATCAGCCCCTCTGTTCCAGCCCCTCTGTTTCTCGCCCTCTGTTTCTCGCCCTCTGTTTCAGCCCCTCTGTATCTCGCCCTCTGTTTCAGCCCCTCTGTTTCAGCCCCTCTGATTCAGCCCCTCTGATTCAGCCCCTCTGTTTCTGGCCCTCTGTTTCAGCCCCTCTGTTTCAGCCCTTCTGTTTCAGCCCCTCTGTTTCAGCCCCTCTGTTTCTCGCCCTCTGTTTCTCGCACTCTGTTTCAGCCCCTCTGTTTCAGCTCCTCTGTTTCTCGCCCTCTATTTCAGCCCCTCTGATTCAGCCCCTATCATTCAGCCCCTCTGTTTCAGCCCCTCTGTTTCATCCCCTCTTTTTCTCGCCCTCTGTTTCAGCCCCTCTGTTTCTCGCCCTCTGCTTCAGCCCCTCTGTTTCTCGCCCTCTGTTTCAGCCCCTCTGATTCAGCCCCTCTGTGTCAGCCCCTCTGTTTCTCCCCTTCTGTTCCAGCCCCTCTGTTTCAGCCCCTCTGTTTCAGCCCCTCTGTTTCAGCCCCTCTGTTTCTCGCCCTCTGTTTCAGCCCCTCTGTTTTTCGCCCTCTTTTTCAGCCTCTCTGTTTCTCGCCCTCTGTTTCAGCCCCTCTGTTTCAGCCCCTCTGTTTCAGCCCCTCTGTTTCTCGCCCTCTGTTTCAGTCCCTCTGTTTCTCGCCCTCTGTTTCAGCCCCTCTGTTTCTCGCCCTCTGTATCAGCCCCTCTGTTTCAGCCCCTCTGTTTCAGCCCCTCTGTTTCTCGCCCTCTGTTTCAGCCCCACTGTCTCAGCCCCTCTGTTTCAGCCCGTCTATTTCAGCGCCTCTGTTTCTCGCCCTCTGTTTCAGCCCCTCTGTTTCTCGCCCTCTGTTTCAGACCCTCTGTTTCTCGCCCTCTGATTCAGCCCCTCTGTTTCTCGCTCTCTGTTTCAGCCCCGCTGATTCAGCCCCTCTGTTTCAGCCACTCTGAATCAGCCCCTCTGATTCAGCCCCTCAGATTCAGCCCCTCTGTTTCAGCCCCTCTGTTTCAGCCCCACTGTTTCTCGCCCTCTGTTTCAGCCCCTCTGTATCTCGCCCTCTGTTTCTCGCCCGCTGTTTCAGCCCCTCTGATTCAGCCCCTCAGTTTCCGCCCCTCTGATTCAGCCACTCTGATTTAGCCCCTCTGATTCAGCCCCTCTGTTTCTCGCCCTCTGTTTCAGCCCCTCTGTTTCTCGCCCTCTGTTTAGCTCCTCTGATTCAGCCCCTCTGATTCAGCCACTCTGATTTAGCCCCTCTGATTCAGCCCCTCTGTTTCTCGCCCTCTGTTTCAGCCCCTCTGTTTCTCGCCCTCTGTTTAGCTCCTCTGATTCAGCCCCTCTGTTTCAGCCCCTCTGATTCAGCCCCTCTGATTTAGTCCCTCTGATTCAGCCCCTCTGTTTCTCGCCCTCTGTTTCAGCCCCTCTGTTTCAGCCCCTCTGTTTCTGCCCCTCTGTTTCTCACCCTCTGTTTCAGCGCGTCTGATTCTCGCCCTCTGTATCAGCCCCTCTGTTTCAGCTCCTCTGTTTCAGCCCCTCTGTTTCTCGCCCTCTGTTTCAGCCACACTGTTTCAGCCCCTCTCTTTCAGCCCCTCTGTTTCAGCCCCTCTGTTTCTCGCCCTCTGTTTCAGCCCCTCTGTTTTTCGCCCTCTGTTTCAGACCATCAGTTTCTCGCCCTCTGTTTCAGCCCCTCTGTTTCAGCCCCTCTGTTTCTCGCCATCTGTTTCAGCCCCTCTGTTTCTCGCTCTCTGTATCAGCCCCTCTGTTTCAGCCCCTCTGTTTCTCGCCCTCTGTTTCTCGCTCTCTGTTTCAGCCCCTCTGTTTCTCGCCCTCTGATTCAGCCCCTCTGATTCAGCCCCTCTGTTTCTGACCCTCTGTTTCAGCCCCTCTGTTTCAGCCCTTCTGTTTCAGCCCCTCTGTTTCAGCCAATCTGTTTCTCGCCCTCTGTTTCTTGCCCTCTGTATCTGCCCTTCTGTTTCTCGTCCTCTGTTTCAGCCCCTCTGTTTCTCGACCTCTGTTTCAGCCCCTCTGTTTCTCGCCCTCTGTTTCAGCCCCTCTGTTTCAGCCCCTCTGATTCAGCCCCTCTGATTCAGCCCCTCTGTTTCTGGCCCTCTGTTTCAGTCCCTCTGCTTCAGCCCTTCTGTATCAGCCCCTCTGTTTCAGCCCCTCTGTTTCTCGCCCTCTGTTTCTCGCCCTCTGTATCTGCCCTTCTGTTTCTCGTCCTCTGTTTCAGCCCCTCTGTTTCTCGCCCTCTGTTACAACCCCTCTGATTCAGCCCCTCTGTTTCAGCCCCTCTGAATCAGCCCCTCTGATTCAGCCCCTCTGTTTCAACCCCTCTGTTTCAGCCCCTCTGTTTCTCGCCCTCTGTTTCAGCCCCTCTGTTTCTCGCCCTCTGTTTCAGACCCTCTGTTTCTCGCCCTCTGTTTCTGCCCCTCTGTTTCTCGCCCTCTGTTTCAGCCCCTCTGTTTCTCGCCCTCTGTTTCTCGCCCTCTGTTTCAGCCCCTCTGTTTCAGCCCCTCTGTTTCTCGCCCTCTGTTTCAGCCCCTCTGTTTCTCGCCCTCTGTTTCAGCCCCTCTGATTCAGCCCCTATGTTTCAGTCCCTCTGTTTCTCGCCCTCTGTTTCCCGCCCTCTGTTTCAGCCCCTCTGTTTCTTGCCCTCTGTTTCAGTCCCTCTGTATCGCGCCCTCTGTTTCAGCCACTCTGTTTCAGCCCCTCTGTTTCAGCCACACTGTTTCTCGCCCTCTGTTTCAGCCCCTCTGTTTCTCGCCCTCTGTTTCAGCCCCTCTGTTTCTCCCCCTCTGTTTCAGCCTCTCTGTTTCTCGCCATCTGTTTCTCGCCCTCTGTTTCAGCCCCTCTGTTTCAGCCCCTCTGTTTCTCGCCCTCTGTTTCAGCCCCTCTGTTTCTCGCCCTCTGTTTCAGCCACTCTGTTTCTCGCCCTGTGTTTCAGCTCCTCTGATTCAGCCCCTCTGTTTCAGCCCCTCTGATTCAGCCCCTCTGATTTAGCCCCTCTGATTCATCCCCTCTGTTTCTCGCCCTCTGTTTCAGCCCCTCTGTTTCAGCCCCTCTGTTTCTCACCCTCTGTTTCAGCCCCTCTGATTTAGCACCTCTGATTCAGCCCCACTCTTTCAGCCCCTCTGATTCAGCCCCTCTGATACCCGCCCCTCTGTTTCAGCCCCTCTGTTTCTCGCCCTCTGTTTCAGCCCCTCTGTTTCAGCCCCTCTGTTTCAACCCCTCTGTTTCAGCCCCTCTGTTTCTCGCCCTCTGCTTCTGCCCCTCTGTTTCTCGCCCACTGTTTCAGCTCCTCTGTTTCTCGCCCTCTATTTCAGCCCCTCTGATTCAGCCCCTATGATTCAGCCCCTCTGTTTCAGCCCCTCTGTTTCATCCCCTCTTTTTCTCGCCCTCTGTTTCAGCCCCTCTGTTTCTCGCCCTCTGCTTCAGCCCCTCTGTTTCTCGCCCTCTGTTTCAGCCCCTCTGATTCAGCCCCTCTGTGTCAGCCCCTCTGATTCTCCCCTTCTGTTCCAGTCCCTCTGTTTCAGCCCCTCTGTTTCAGCCCCTCTGTTTCAGCCCCTCTGTTTCTCGCCCTCTGTTTCAGCCACTCTGTTTTTCGCCCTCTTTTTCAGCCTCTCTGTTTCTCGCCCTCTGTTTCAGCCCCTCTGTTTCAGCCCGTCTATTTCAGCGCCTCTGTTTCTCGCCCTCTGTTTCTCGCCCTCTGTTTCAGACCCTCTGTTTCTCGCCCTCTGATTCAGCCCCTCTGTTTCTCGCTCTCTGTTTCAGCCCCGCTGATTCAGCCCCTCTGTTTCAGCCACTCTGAATCAGCCCCTCTGATTCAGCCCCTCTGATTCAGCCCCTCTGTTTCAGCCCCTCTGTTTCAGCCCCTCTGTTTCTCGCCCTCTGTTTCAGCCCCTCTGTATCTCGCCCTCTGTTTCTCGCCCGCTGTTTCAGCCCCTCTGATTCAGCCCCTCAGTTTCCGCCCCTCTGATTCAGCCACTCTGATTTAGGCCCTCTGATTCAGCCCCTCTGTTTCTCGCCCTCTGTTTCAGCCCCTCTGTTTCTCGCCCTCTGTTTAGCTCCTCTGATTCAGCCCCTCTGTTTCAGCCCCTCTGATTCAGCCCCTCTGATTTAGCCCCTCTGATTCAGCCCCTCTGTTTCTCGCCCTCTGTTTCTGCCCCTCTGTTTCTCGCCCTCTGTTTAGCTCCTCTGATTCAGCCCCTCTGTTTCAGCCCCTCTGATTCAGCCCCTCTGATTTAGCCCCTCTGATTCAGCCCCTCTGTTTCTCGCCCTCTGTTTCAGCCCCTCTGTTTCTCGCCTTTGTTTAGCTCCTCTGATTCAGCCCCTCTGTTTCAGCCCCTCTGATTCAGCCCCTCTGATTTAGCCCCTCTGATTCAGCCCCTCTGTTTCTCGCCCTCTGTTTCAGCCCCTCTGTTTCAGCCCCTCTGTTTCAGCCCCTCTGTTTCTGCCCCTCTGTTTCTCACCCTCTGTTTCAGCCCCTCTGTTTCAGCCCCTCTGTTTCTCGCCCTCTGTTTCAGCCACACTGTTTCAGCCCCTCTGTTTCAGCCCCTCTGTTTCAGCCCCTCTGTTTCTCGCCCTCTGTTTCTGCCCCTCTGTTTCTCGCCCTCTGTTTTTGCCCCTCAGCTTCTCGCCCTCTGCTTCAGCCCCGCTGATTCAGCCCCACTGTTTCAGCCACTCTGAATCAGCCCCTCTGATTCAGCCCCTCTGTTTCAGCCACTCTGTTTCAGCCCCTCTGTTTCAGCCCCTCTGCTTCTCGCCCTCTGTTTCGGCCCCTCTGTTTCTCGCCCTCTGTTTCAGCCCCTCTGTTTCAGCCCCTCTGTTTCAGCCCCTCTGTTTCTCGCCCTCAGTTTCAGCCCCTCTGTTTCTCGCCCCCTGTTTCAGCCCCTCTGTTTCTCGCCCTCTGTTTCAGCCTCTCTGTTTCTCGCCCTCTGTTTCAGCCCCTCTGTTTCTCGCCCTCTGCTTCAGCCCCTCTGTTTCAGCCCCTCTGTTTCTCGCCCTCTGTTTCTCGCACACTGCTTCACCCCCTCTGTTTCTCGCCCTCTGTTTCAGCCCCTCTGTTTCTCGCCCCCTGTTTCAGCCCCTCTGTTTCTCGCCCTCTGTTTCAGCCTCTCTGTTTCTCGCCCTCTGTATCAGCCCCTCTGTTCCAGCCCCTCTGTTTCTCGCCCTCTGTTTCTCGCCCTCTGTTTCAGCCCCTCTGTATCTCGCCCTCTGTTTCAGCCCCTCTGTTTCAGCCCCTCTGATTCAGCCCCTCTGATTCAGCCCCTCTGTTTCTGGCCCTCTGTTTCAGCCCCTCTGATTCTCGCCCTCTGTTACAACCCCTCTGATTCAGCCCCTCTGTTTCAGCCCCTCTGAATCAGCCCCTCTGATTCAGCCCCTCTGTTTCTCGCCCTCTGTTTCAGCCCCTCTGTTTCTCGCCCTCTGTTTCAGCCCCTCTGTTTCTCGCCCTCTGTTTCAGACCCTCTGTTTCTCGCCCTCTGTTTCTGCCCCTCTGTTTCTCGCCCTCTGTTTCTCGCCCTCTGTTTCTCGCCCTCTGTTTCAGCCCCTCTGTTTCAGCCCCTCTGTTTCTCGCCCTCTGTTTCAGCCCCTCTGTTTCTCGCCCTCTGTTTCAGCCCTCCTGATTCAGCCCCTATGTTTCAGTCCCTCTGTTTCTCGCCCTCTGTTTCCCGCCCTCTGTTTCAGCCCCTCTGTTTCTTGCCCTCTGTTTCAGTCCCTCTGTATCGCGCCCTCTGTTTCAGCCACTCTGTTTCAGCCCCTCTGTTTCAGCCACACTGTTTCTCGCCCTCTGTTTCAGCCCCTCTGTTTCTCGCCCTCTGTTTCTCGCCATCTGTTTCTCGCCCTCTGTTTCAGCCCCTCTGTTTCAGCCCCTCTGTTTCTCGCCCTCTGTTTCAGCCCCTCTGTTTCTCGCCCTCTGTTTCAGCCACTCTGTTTCTCGCCCTGTGTTTCAGCTCCTCTGATTCAGCCCCTCTGTTTCAGCCCCTCTGATTCAGCCCCTCTGATTTAGCCCCTCTGATTCATCCCCTCTGTTTCTCGCCCTCTGTTTCAGCCCCTCTGTTTCAGCCCCTCTGTTTCTCACCCTCTGTTTCAGCCCCTCTGATTTAGCACCTCTGATTCAGCCCCACTCTTTCAGCCCCTCTGATTCAGCCCCTCTGATACCCGCCCCTCTGTTTCAGCCCCTCTGTTTCTCGCCCTCTGTTTCAGCCCCTCTGTTTCAGCCCCTCTGTTTCAGCCCCTCTGTTTCAGCCCCTCTGTTTCTCGCCCTCTGCTTCTGCCCCTCTGTTTCTCGCCCACTGTTTCAGCTCCTCTGTTTCTCGCCCTCTATTTCAGCCCCTCTGATTCAGCCCCTATGATTCAGCCCCTCTGTTTCAGCCCCTCTGTTTCATCCCCTCTTTTTCTCGCCCTCTGTTTCAGCCCCTCTGTTTCTCGCCCTCTGCTTCAGCCCCTCTGTTTCTCGCCCTCTGTTTCAGCCCCTCTGATTCAGCCCCTCTGTGTCAGCCCCTCTGATTCTCCCCTTCTGTTCCAGCCCCTCTGTTTCAGCCCCTCTGTTTCAGCCCCTCTGTTTCAGCCCCTCTGTTTCTCGCCCTCTGTTTCAGCCCCTCTGTTTTTCGCCCTCTTTTTCAGCCTCTCTGTTTCTCGCCCTCTGTTTCAGCCCCTCTGTTTCAGCCCCTCTGTTTCAGCCCCTCTGTTTCTCGCCCTCTGTTTCAGCCCCTCTGTTTCTCGCCCTCTGTATCAGCCCCTCTGTTTCAGCCCCTCTGTTTCAGCCCCTCTGTTTCTCGCCCTCTGTTTCAGCCCCACTGTCTCAGCCCCTCTGTTTCAGCCCGTCTATTTCAGCGCCTCTGTTTCTCGCCCTCTGTTTCTCGCCCTCTGTTTCAGACCCTCTGTTTCTCGCCCTCTGATTCAGCCCCTCTGTTTCTCGCTCTCTGTTTCAGCCCCGCTGATTCAGCCCCTCTGTTTCAGCCACTCTGAATCAGCCCCTCTGATTCAGCCCCTCTGATTCAGCCCCTCTGTTTCAGCCCCTCTGTTTCAGCCCCTCTGTTTCTCGCCCTCTGTTTCAGCCCCTCTGTATCTCGCCCTCTGTTTCTCGCCCGCTGTTTCAGCCCCTCTGATTCAGCCCCTCAGTTTCCGCCCCTCTGATTCAGCCACTCTGATTTAGCCCCTCTGATTCAGCCCCTCTGTTTCTCGCCCTCTGTTTCAGCCCCTCTGTTTCTCGCCCTCTGTTTAGCTCCTCTGATTCAGCCCCTCTGTTTCAGCCCCTCTGATTCAGCCCCTCTGATTTAGCCCCTCTGATTCAGCCCCTCTGTTTCTCGCCCTCTGTTTCAGCCCCTCTGTTTCAGCCCCTCTGTTTCAGCCCCTCTGTTTCTGCCCCTCTGTTTCTCACCCTCTGTTTCAGCCCCTCTGTTTCAGCCCCTCTGTTTCTCGCCCTCTGTTTCAGCCACACTGTTTCAGCCCCTCTGTTTCAGCCCCTCTGTTTCAGCCCCTCTGTTTCTCGCCCTCTGTTTCAGCCCCTCTGTTTTTCGCCCTCTGTTTCAGACCATCAGTTTCTCGCCCTCTGTTTCTGCCCCTCTGTTTCTCGCCCTCTGTTTTTGCCCCTCAGCTTCTCGCCCTCTGCTTCAGCCCCGCTGATTCAGCCCCACTGTTTCAGCCACTCTGAATCAGCCCCTCTGATTCAGCCCCTCTGTTTCAGCCACTCTGTTTCAGCCCCTCTGTTTCAGCCCCTCTGCTTCTCGCCCTCTGTTTCGGCCCCTCTGTTTCTCGCCCTGTGTTTCAGCCCCTCTGTTTCAGCCCCTCTGTTTCAGCCCCTCTGTTTCTCGCCCTCAGTTTCAGCCCCTCTGTTTCTCGCCCCCTGTTTCAGCCCCTCTGTTTCTCGCCCTCTGTTTCAGCCTCTCTGTTTCTCGCCCTCTGTTTCAGCCCCTCTGTTTCTCGCCCTCTGTTTCAGCCCCTCTGTTTCAGCCCCTCTGTTTCTCGCCCTCTGTTTCTCGCACACTGCTTCACCCCCTCTGTTTCTTGCCCTCTGTTTCAGCCCCTCTGTTTCTCGCCCCCTGTTTCAGCCCCTCTGTTTCTCGCCCTCTGTTTCAGCCTCTCTGTTTCTCGCCCTCTGTATCAGCCCCTCTCTTCCAGCCCCTCTGTTTCTCGCCCTCTGTTTCTCGCCCTCTGTTTCAGCCCCTCTGTATCTCGCCCTCTGTTTCAGCCCCTCTGTTTCAGCCCCTCTGATTCAGCCCCTCTGATTCAGCCCCTCTGTTTCTGGCCCTCTGTTTCAGCCCCTCTGTTTCAGCCCTTCTGTTTCAGCCCCTCTGTTTCAGCCCCTCTGTTTCTCGCCCTCTATTTCTCGCACTCTGTTTCAGCCCCTCTGTTTCAGCCCCTCTGTTTCAGCTCCTCTGTTTCTCGCCCTCTATTTCAGCCCCTCTGATTCAGCCCCTATCATTCAGCCCCTCTGTTTCAGCCCCTCTGTTTCAGCCCCTCTTTTTCTCGCCCTCTGTTTCAGCCCCTCTGTTTCTCGCCCTCTGCTTCAGCCCCTCTGTTTCTCGCCCTCTGTTTCAGCCCCTCTGATTCAGCCCCTCTGTGTCAGCCCCTCTGTTTCTCCCCTTCTGTTCCAGCCCCTCTGTTTCAGCCCCTCTGTTTCAGCCCCTCTGTTTCAGCCCCTCTGTTTCTCGCCCTCTGTTTCAGCCCCTCTGTTTTTCGCCCTCTTTTTCAGCATCTCTGTTTCTCGCCCTCTGTTTCAGCCCCTCTGTTTCAGCCCCTCTGTTTCAGCCCCTCTGTTTCTCGCCCTCTGTTTCAGTCCCTCTGTTTCTCGCCCTCTGTTTCAGCCCCTCTGTTTCTCGCCCTCTGTATCAGCCCCTCTGTTTCAGCCCCTCTGTTTCAGCCCCTCTGTTTCTCGCCCTCTGTTTCAGCCCCACTGTCTCAGCCCCTCTGTTTCAGCCCGTCTATTTCAGCGCCTCTGTTTCTCGCCCTCTGTTTCAGCCCCTCTGTTTCTCGCCCTCTGTTTCAGACCCTCTGTTTCTCGCCCTCTGATTCAGCCCCTCTGTTTCTCGGTCTCTGTTTCAGCCCCGCTGATTCAGCCCCTCTGTTTCAGCCACTCTGAATCAGCCCCTCTGATTCAGCCCCTCTGATTCAGCCCCTCTGTTTCAGCCCCTCTGTTTCAGCCCCTCTGTTTCTCGCCCTCTGTTTCAGCCCCTCTGTATCTCGCCCTCTGTTTCTCGCCCGCTGTTTCAGCCCCTCTGATTCAGCCCCTCAGTTTCCGCCCCTCTGATTCAGCCACTCTGATTTAGCCCCTCTGATTCAGCCCCTCTGTTTCTCGCCCTCTGTTTCAGCCCCTCTGTTTCTCGCCCTCTGTTTAGCTCCTCTGATTCAGCCCCTCTGATTCAGCCACTCTGATTTAGCCCCTCTGATTCAGCCCCTCTGTTTCAGCCCCTCTGTTTCTCGCCCTCTGTTTAGCTCCTCTGATTCAGCCCCTCTGTTTCAGCCCCTCTGATTCAGCCCCTCTGATTTAGTCCCTCTGATTCAGCCCCTCTGTTTCTCGCCCTCTGTTTCAGCCCCTCTGTTTCAGCCCCTCTGTTTCTGCCCCTCTGTTTCTCACCCTCTGTTTCAGCGCGTCTGATTCTCGCCCTCTGTATCAGCCCCTCTGTTTCAGCTCCTCTGTTTCAGCCCCTCTGTTTCTCGCCCTCTGTTTCAGCCACACTGTTTCAGCCCCTCTGTTTCAGCCCCTCTGTTTCAGCCCCTCTGTTTCTCGCCCTCTGTTTCAGCCCCTCTGTTTTTCGCCCTCTGTTTCAGACCATCAGTTTCTCGCCCTCTGTTTCAGCCCCTCTGTTTCAGCCCCTCTGTTTCTCGCCATCTGTTTCAGCCCCTCTGTTTCTCGCTCTCTGTATCAGCCCCTCTGTTTCAGCCCCTCTGTTTCTCGCCCTCTGTTTCTCGCTCTCTGTTTCAGCCCCTCTGTTTCTCGCCCTCTGATTCAGCC
This sequence comes from Chiloscyllium punctatum, assembly GCF_047496795.1. Classification (NCBI taxonomy): domain Eukaryota; kingdom Metazoa; phylum Chordata; class Chondrichthyes; order Orectolobiformes; family Hemiscylliidae; genus Chiloscyllium; species Chiloscyllium punctatum. Next base: position 41,740 of record NW_027309817.1, read on the forward strand.
CCTCTGATTCAGCCCCTCTGTTTCTGACCCTCTGTTTCAGCCCCTCTGTTTCAGCCCTTCTGTTTCAGCCCCTCTGTTTCAGCCAATCTGTTTCTCGCCCTCTGTTTCTTGCCCTCTGTATCTGCCCTTCTGTTTCTCGTCCTCTGTTTCAGCCCCTCTGTTTCTCGACCTCTGTTTCAGCCCCTCTGTTTCTCGCCCTCTGTTTCAGCCCCTCTGTTTCAGCCCCTCTGATTCAGCCCCTCTGATTCAGCCCCTCTGTTTCTGGCCCTCTGTTTCAGCCCCTCTGCTTCAGCCCTTCTGTATCAGCCCCTCTGTTTCAGCCCCTCTGTTTCTCGCCCTCTGTTTCTCGCCCTCTGTATCTGCCCTTCTGTTTCTCGTCCTCTGTTTCAGCCCCTCTGTTTCTCGCCCTCTGTTACAACCCCTCTGATTCAGCCCCTCTGTTTCAGCCCCTCTGAATCAGCCCCTCTGATTCAGCCCCTCTGTTTCAACCCCTCTGTTTCAGCCCCTCTGTTTCTCGCCCTCTGTTTCAGCCCCTCTGTTTCTCGCCCTCTGTTTCAGACCCTCTGTTTCTCGCCCTCTGTTTCTGCCCCTCTGCTTCTCGCCCTCTGTTTCAGCCCCTCTGTTTCTCGCCCTCTGTTTCTCGCCCTCTGTTTCAGCCCCTCTGTTTCAGCCCCTCTGTTTCTCGCCCTCTGTTTCAGCCCCTCTGTTTCTCGCCCTCTGTTTCAGCCCCTCTGATTCAGCCCCTATGTTTCAGTCCCTGTGTTTCTCGCCCTCTGTTTCCCGCCCTCTGTTTCAGCCCCTCTGTTTCTTGCCCTCTGTTTCAGTCCCTCTGTATCGCGCCCTCTGTTTCAGCCACTCTGTTTCAGCCCCTCTGTTTCAGCCACACTGTTTCTCGCCCTCTGTTTCAGCCCCTCTGTTTCTCGCCCTCTGTTTCAGCCCCTCTGTTTCTCCCCCTCTGTTTCAGCCTCTCTGTTTCTCGCCATCTGTTTCTCGCCCTCTGTTTCAGCCCCTCTGTTTCAGCCCCTCTGTTTCTCGCCCTCTGTTTCAGCCCCTCTGTTTCTCGCCCTCTGTTTCAGCCACTCTGTTTCTCGCCCTGTGTTTCAGCTCCTCTGATTCAGCCCCTCTGTTTCAGCCCCTCTGATTCAGCCCCTCTGATTTAGCCCCTCTGATTCATCCCCTCTGTTTCTCGCCCTCTGTTTCAGCCCCTCTGTTTCAGCCCCTCTGTTTCTCACCCTCTGTTTCAGCCCCTCTGATTCAGCACCTCTGATTCAGCCCCACTCTTTCAGCCCCTCTGATTCAGCCCCTCTGATACCCGCCCCTCTGTTTCAGCCCCTCTGTTTCTCGCCCTCTGTTTCAGCCCCTCTGTTTCAGCCCCTCTGTTTCAGCCCCTCTGTTTCAGCCCCTCTGTTTCTCGCCCTCTGCTTCTGCCCCTCTGTTTCTCGCCCACTGTTTCAGCTCCTCTGTTTCTCGCCCTCTATTTCAGCCCCTCTGATTCAGCCCCTATGATTCAGCCCCTCTGTTTCAGCCCCTCTGTTTCATCCCCTCTTTTTCTCGCCCTCTGTTTCAGCCCCTCTGTTTCTCGCCCTCTGCTTCAGCCCCTCTGTTTCTCGCCCTCTGTTTCAGCCCCTCTGATTCAGCCCCTCTGTGTCAGCCCCTCTGATTCTCCCCTTCTGTTCCAGCCCCTCTGTTTCAGCCCCTCTGTTTCAGCCCCTCTGTTTCAGCCCCTCTGTTTCTCGCCCTCTGTTTCAGCCCCTCTGTTTTTCGCCCTCTTTTTCAGCCTCTCTGTTTCTCGCCCTCTGTTTCAGCCCCTCTGTTTCAGCCCCTCTGTTTCAGCCCCTCTGTTTCTCGCCCTCTGTTTCAGCCCCTCTGTTTCTCGCCCTCTGTATCAGCCCCTCTGTTTCAGCCCCTCTGTTTCAGCCCCTCTGTTTCTCGCCCTCTGTTTCAGCCCCACTGTCTCAGCCCCTCTGTTTCAGCCCGTCTATTTCAGCGCCTCTGTTTCTCGCCCTCTGTTTCTCGCCCTCTGTTTCAGACCCTCTGTTTCTCGCCCTCTGATTCAGCCCCTCTGTTTCTCGCTCTCTGTTTCAGCCCCGCTGATTCAGCCCCTCTGTTTCAGCCACTCTGAATCAGCCCCTCTGATTCAGCCCCTCTGATTCAGCCCCTCTGTTTCAGCCCCTCTGTTTCAGCCCCTCTGTTTCTCGCCCTCTGTTTCAGCCCCTCTGTATCTCGCCCTCTGTTTCTCGCCCGCTGTTTCAGCCCCTCTGATTCAGCCCCTCAGTTTCCGCCCCTCTGATTCAGCCACTCTGATTTAGCCCCTCTGATTCAGCCCCTCTGTTTCTCGCCCTCTGTTTCAGCCCCTCTGTTTCTCGCCCTCTGTTTAGCTCCGCTGATTCAGCCCCTCTGTTTCAGCCCCTCTGATTCAGCCCCTCTGATTTAGCCCCTCTGATTCAGCCCCTCTGTTTCTCGCCCTCTGTTTCTGCCCCTCTGTTTCTCGCCCTCTGTTTAGCTCCTCTGATTCAGCCCCTCTGTTTCAGCCCCTCTGATTCAGCCCCTCTGATTTAGCCCCTCTGATTCAGCCCCTCTGTTTCTCGCCCTCTGTTTCAGCCCCTCTGTTTCTCGCCCTCTGTTTAGCTCCTCTGATTCAGCCCCTCTGTTTCAGCCCCTCTGATTCAGCCCCTCTGATTTAGCCCCTCTGATTCAGCCCCTCTGTTTCTCGCCCTCTGTTTCAGCCCCTCTGTTTCAGCCCCTCTGTTTCTGCCCCTCTGTTTCTGCCCCTCTGTTTCTCACCCTCTGTTTCAGCCCCTCTGTTTCAGCCCCTCTGTTTCTCGCCCTCTGTTTCAGCCACACTGTTTCAGCCCCTCTGTTTCAGCCCCTCTGTTTCAGCCCCTCTGTTTCTCGCCCTCTGTTTCAGCCCCTCTGTTTTTCGCCCTCTGTTTCAGACCATCAGTTTCTCGCCCTCTGTTTCTGCCCCTCTGTTTCTCGCCCTCTGTTTTTGCCCCTCAGCTTCTCGCCCTCTGCTTCAGCCCCGCTGATTCAGCCCCACTGTTTCAGCCACTCTGAATCAGCCCCTCTGATTCAGCCCCTCTGTTTCAGCCACTCTGTTTCAGCCCCTCTGTTTCAGCCCCTCTGCTTCTCGCCCTCTGTTTCGGCCCCTCTGTTTCTCGCCCACTGTTTCAGCCCCTCTGTTTCAGCCCCTCTGTTTCAGCCCCTCTGTTTCTCGCCCTCAGTTTCAGCCCCTCTGTTTCTCGCCCCCTGTTTCAGCCCCTCTGTTTCTCGCCCTCTGTTTCAGCCTCTCTGTTTCTCGCCCTCTGTTTCAGCCCCTCTGTTTCTCGCCCTCTGTTTCAGCCCCTCTGTTTCAGCCCCTCTGTTTCTCGCCCTCTGTTTCTCGCACACTGCTTCACCCCCTCTGTTTCTCGCCCTCTGTTTCAGCCCCTCTGTTTCTCGCCCCCTGTTTCAGCCCCTCTGTTTCTCGCCCTCTGTTTCAGCCTCTCTGTTTCTCGCCCTCTGTATCAGCCCCTCTGTTCCAGCCCCTCTGTTTCTCGCCCTCTGTTTCTCGCCCTCTGTTTCAGCCCCTCTGTATCTCGCCCTCTGTTTCAGCCCCTCTGTTTCAGCCCCTCTGATTCAGCCCCTCTGATTCAGCCCCTCTGTTTCTGGCCCTCTGTTTCAGCCCCTCTGTTTCAGCCCTTCTGTTTCAGCCCCTCTGTTTCAGCCCCTCTGTTTCTCGCCCTCTGTTTCTCGCACTCTGTTTCAGCCCCTCTGTTTCAGCCCCTCTGTTTCAGCTCCTCTGTTTCTCGCCCTCTATTTCAGCCCCTCTGATTCAGCCCCTATCATTGAGCCCCTCTGTTTCAGCCCCTCTGTTTCAGCCCCTCTTTTTCTCGCCCTCTGTTTCAGCCCCTCTGTTTCTCGCCCTCTGCTTCAGCCCCTCTGTTTCTCGCCCTCTGTTTCAGCCCCTCTGATTCAGCCCCTCTGTGTCAGCCCCACTGTTTCTCCCCTTCTGTTCCAGCCCCTCTGTTTCAGCCCCTCTGTTTCAGCCCCTCTGTTTCAGCCCCTCTGTTTCTCGCCCTCTGTTTCAGCCCCTCTGTTTTACGCCCTCTTTTTCAGCCTCTCTGTTTCTCGCCCTCTGTTTCAGCCCCTCTGTTTCAGCCCCTCTGTTTCAGCCCCTCTGTTTCTCGCCCTCTGTTTCAGTCCCTCTGTTTCTCGCCCTCTGTTTCAGCCCCTCTGTTTCTCGCCCTCTGTATCAGCCCCTCTGTTTCAGCCCCTCTGTTTCAGCCCCTCTGTTTCTCGCCCTCTGTTTCAGCCCCACTGTCTCAGCCCCTCTGTTTCAGCCCGTCTATTTCAGCGCCTCTGTTTCTCGCCCTCTGTTTCAGCCCCTCTGTTTCTCGCCCTCTGTTTCAGACCCTCTGTTTCTCGCCCTCTGATTCAGCCCCTCTGTTTCTCGCTCTCTGTTTCAGCCCCGCTGATTCAGCCCCTCTGTTTCAGCCACTCTGAATCAGCCCCTCTGATTCAGCCCCTCTGATTCAGCCCCTCTGTTTCAGCCCCTCTGTTTCAGCCCCTCTGTTTCTCGCCCTCTGTTTCAGCCCCTCTGTATCTCGCCCTCTGTTTCTCGCCCGCTGTTTCAGCCCCTCTGATTCAGCCCCTCAGTTTCCGCCCCTCTGATTCAGCCACTCTGATTTAGCCCCTCTGATTCAGCCCCTCTGTTTCTCGCCCTCTGTTTCAGCCCCTCTGTTTCTCGCCCTCTGTTTAGCTCCTCTGATTCAGCCCCTCTGTTTCAGCCCCTCTGATTCAGCCCCTCTGATTTAGCCCCACTGATTCAGCCCCTCTGTTTCTCGCCCTCTGTTTCAGCCCCTCTGTTTCAGCCCCTCTGTTTCTGCCCCTCTGTTTCTCACCCTCTGTTTCAGCGCGTCTGATTCTCGCCCTCTGTATCAGCCCCTTTGTTTCAGCTCCTCTGTTTCAGCCCCTCTGTTTCTCGCCCTCTGTTTCAGCCACACTGTTTCAGCCCCTCTGTTTCAGCCCCTCTGTTTCAGCCCCTCTGTTTCTCGCCCTCTGTTTCAGCCCCTCTGTTTTTCGCCCTCTGTTTCAGACCATCAGTTTCTCGCCCTCTGTTTCTGCCCCTCTGTTTCTCGCCCTCTGTTTCAGCCCCTCAGCTTCTCGCCCTCTGCTTCAGCCCCGCTGATTCAGCCCCACTGTTTCAGCCACTCTGAATCAGCCCCTCTGATTCAGCCCCTCTGTTTCAGCCACTCTGTTTCAGCCCGTCTGTTTCAGCCCCTCTGCTTCTCGCCCTCTGTTTCGGCCCCTCTGTTTCTCGCCCTCTGTTTCAGCCCCTCTGTTTCAGCCCCTCTGTTTCAGCCCCTCTGTTTCTCGCCCTCAGTTTCAGCCCCTCTGTTTCTCGCCCCGTGTTTCAGCCCCTCTGTTTCTCGCCCTCTGTTTCAGCCTCTCTGTTTCTCGCCCTCTGTTTCAGCCCCTCTGTTTCTCGTCCTCTGTTTCAGCCCCTCTGTTTCAGCCCCTCTGTTTCTCGCCCTCTGTTTCTCGCACACTGTTTCACCCCCTCTGTTTCTCGCCCTCTGTTTCAGCCCCTCTGTTTCTCGCCCCCTGTATCAGCACCTCTGTTCCAGCCCCTCTGTTTCTCGCCCTCTGTTTCTCGCCCTCTGTTTCAGCCCCTCTGTATCTCGCCCTCTGTTTCAGCCCCTCTGTTTCAGCCCCTCTGATTCAGCCCCTCTGATTCAGCCCCTCTGTTTCTGGCCCTCTGTTTCAGCCCCTCTGTTTCAGCCCTTCTGTTTCAGCCCCTCTGTTTCAGCCCCTCTGTTTCTCGCCCTCTGTTTCTCGCACTCTGTTTCAGCCCCTCTGTTTCTCGCCCTCTGTTTCAGCCCCTCTGTTTCAGCTACTCTGTTTCTCACCCTCTGTTTCAGCCCCTCTGATTCAGCCCCTCTGATTCAGCCCCACTCATTCAGCCCCTCTGTTTCTCGCCCTCTGTTTCTGCCCTTCTGTTTCTCGTCCTCTGTTTCAGCACCTCTGTTTCTCGCACTGTGTTACAGCGCCTCTGATTCAGCCCCTCTGTTTCAGCCCCTCTGAATCAGCCCCTCTGATTCAGCCCCGCTGTTTAAACCCCTCTGTTTCAGCCCCTCTGTTTCTCGCCCTCTGTTTCTGCCCTTCTGTTTCTCGTCCTCTGTTTCAGCCCCTCTGTTTCTCGCCCTCTGTTACAGCCCCTCTGATTCAGCCCCTCTTTTTCAGCCCCTCTGAATCAGCCCCTCTGATTCAGCCCCTCTGGTTCAGCCGCTCTGTTTCAGCCCCTCTGTTTCTCGCCCTCTGTTTCTGCCCTTCTGTTTCTCGTCCTCTGTTTCAACCCCTCTGTTTCTCGCCCTCTGTTACAGCCCCTCTGATCCAGCCCCTCTGTTTCAGCCCCTCTGAATCAGCCCCTCTGATTCAGCCCCTCTGTTTCAGCCGCTCTGTTTCAGCCCCTCTGTTTCTCGCCCTCTGTTTCTGCCCTTCTGCTTGTCGTCCTCTGTTTCAGCACCTCTGTTTCTCGCACTCTGTTACAGCCCCTCTGTATCTCGCCCTCTGTTTCTCGCCCGCTGTTTCAGCCCCTCTGATTCAGCCCCTCAGTTTCCGCCCCTCTGATTCAGCCACTCTGATTTAGGCCCTCTGATTCAGCCCCTCTGTTTCTCGCCCTCTGTTTCAGCCCCTCTGTTTCTCGCCCTCTGTTTAGCTCCTCTGATTCAGCCCCTCTGTTTCAGCCCCTCTGATTCAGCCCCTCTGATTTAGCCCCTCTGATTCAGCCCCTCTGTTTCTCGCCCTCTGTTTCTGCCCCTCTGTTTCTCGCCCTCTGTTTAGCTCCTCTGATTCAGCCCCTCTGTTTCAGCCCCTCTGATTCAGCCCCTCTGATTTAGCCCCTCTGATTCAGCCCCTCTGTTTCTCGCCCTCTGTTTCAGCCCCTCTGTTTCTCGCCTTTGTTTAGCTCCTCTGATTCAGCCCCTCTGTTTCAGCCCCTCTGATTCAGCCCCTCTGATTTAGCCCCTCTGATTCAGCCCCTCTGTTTCTCGCCCTCTGTTTCAGCCCCTCTGTTTCAGCCCCTCTGTTTCAGCCCCTCTGTTTCTGCCCCTCTGTTTCTCACCCTCTGTTTCAGCCCCTCTGTTTCAGCCCCTCTGTTTCTCGCCCTCTGTTTCAGCCACACTGTTTCAGCCCCTCTGTTTCAGCCCCTCTGTTTCAGCCCCTCTGTTTCTCGCCCTCTGTTTCTGCCCCTCTGTTTCTCGCCCTCTGTTTTTGCCCCTCAGCTTCTCGCCCTCTGCTTCAGCCCCGCTGATTCAGCCCCACTGTTTCAGCCACTCTGAATCAGCCCCTCTGATTCAGCCCCTCTGTTTCAGCCACTCTGTTTCAGCCCCTCTGTTTCAGCCCCTCTGCTTCTCGCCCTCTGTTTCGGCCCCTCTGTTTCTCGCCCTCTGTTTCAGCCCCTCTGTTTCAGCCCCTCTGTTTCAGCCCCTCTGTTTCTCGCCCTCAGTTTCAGCCCCTCTGTTTCTCGCCCCCTGTTTCAGCCCCTCTGTTTCTCGCCCTCTGTTTCAGCCTCTCTGTTTCTCGCCCTCTGTTTCAGCCCCTCTGTTTCTCGCCCTCTGCTTCAGCCCCTCTGTTTCAGCCCCTCTGTTTCTCGCCCTCTGTTTCTCGCACACTGCTTCACCCCCTCTGTTTCTCGCCCTCTGTTTCAGCCCCTCTGTTTCTCGCCCCCTGTTTCAGCCCCTCTGTTTCTCGCCCTCTGTTTCAGCCTCTCTGTTTCTCGCCCTCTGTATCAGCCCCTCTGTTCCAGCCCCTCTGTTTCTCGCCCTCTGTTTCTCGCCCTCTGTTTCAGCCCCTCTGTATCTCGCCCTCTGTTTCAGCCCCTCTGTTTCAGCCCCTCTGATTCAGCCCCTCTGATTCAGCCCCTCTGTTTCTGGCCCTCTGTTTCAGCCCCTCTGATTCTCGCCCTCTGTTACAACCCCTCTGATTCAGCCCCTCTGTTTCAGCCCCTCTGAATCAGCCCCTCTGATTCAGCCCCTCTGTTTCAACCCCTCTGTTTCAGCCCCTCTGTTTCTCGCCCTCTGTTTCAGCCCCTCTGTTTCTCGCCCTCTGTTTCAGACCCTCTGTTTCTCGCCCTCTGTTTCTGCCCCTCTGTTTCTCGCCCTCTGTTTCTCGCCCTCTGTTTCTCGCCCTCTGTTTCAGCCCCTCTGTTTCAGCCCCTCTGTTTCTCGCCCTCTGTTTCAGCCCCTCTGTTTCTCGCCCTCTGTTTCAGCCCCTCTGATTCAGCCCCTATGTTTCAGTCCCTCTGTTTCTCGCCCTCTGTTTCCCGCCCTCTGTTTCAGCCCCTCTGTTTCTTGCCCTCTGTTTCAGTCCCTCTGTATCGCGCCCTCTGTTTCAGCCACTCTGTTTCAGCCCCTCTGTTTCAGCCACACTGTTTCTCGCCCTCTGTTTCAGCCCCTCTGTTTCTCGCCCTCTGTTTCTCGCCATCTGTTTCTCGCCCTCTGTTTCAGCCCCTCTGTTTCAGCCCCTCTGTTTCTCGCCCTCTGTTTCAGCCCCTCTGTTTCTCGCCCTCTGTTTCAGCCACTCTGTTTCTCGCCCTGTGTTTCAGCTCCTCTGATTCAGCCCCTCTGTTTCAGCCCCTCTGATTCAGCCCCTCTGATTTAGCCCCTCTGATTCATCCCCTCTGTTTCTCGCCCTCTGTTTCAGCCCCTCTGTTTCAGTCCCTCTGTTTCTCACCCTCTGTTTCAGCCCCTCTGATTTAGCACCTCTGATTCAGCCCCACTCTTTCAGCCCCTCTGATTCAGCCCCTCTGATACCCGCCCCTCTGTTTCAGCCCCTCTGTTTCTCGCCCTCTGTTTCAGCCCCTCTGTTTCAGCCCCTCTGTTTCAGCCCCTCTGTTTCAGCCCCTCTGTTTCTCGCCCTCTGCTTCTGCCCCTCTGTTTCCCGCCCTCTGTTTCAGCCCCTCTGTTTCTTGCCCTCTGTTTCAGTCCCTCTGTATCGCGCCCTCTGCTTCAGCCCCGCTGATTCAGCCCCACTGTTTCAGCCACTCTGAATCAGCCCCTCTGATTCAGCCCCTCTGTTTCAGCCACTCTGTTTCAGCCCCTCTGTTTCAGCCCCTCTGCTTCTCGCCCTCTGTTTCGGCCCCTCTGTTTCTCGCCCTCTGTTTCAGCCCCTCTGTTTCAGCCCCTCTGTTTCAGCCCCTCTGTTTCTCGCCCTCAGTTTCAGCCCCTCTGTTTCTCGCCCCCTGTTTCAGCCCCTCTGTTTCTCGCCCTCTGTTTCAGCCTCTCTGTTTCTCGCCCTCTGTTTCAGCCCCTCTGTTTCTCGCCCTCTGCTTCAGCCCCTCTGTTTCAGCCCCTCTGTTTCTCGCCCTCTGTTTCTCGCACACTGCTTCACCCCCTCTGTTTCTCGCCCTCTGTTTCAGCCCCTCTGTTTCTCGCCCCCTGTTTCAGCCCCTCTGTTTCTCGCCCTCTGTTTCAGCCTCTCTGTTTCTCGCCCTCTGTATCAGCCCCTCTGTTCCAGCCCCTCTGTTTCTCGCCCTCTGTTTCTCGCCCTCTGTTTCAGCCCCTCTGTATCTCGCCCTCTGTTTCAGCCCCTCTGTTTCAGCCCCTCTGATTCAGCCCCTCTGATTCAGCCCCTCTGTTTCTGGCCCTCTGTTTCAGCCCCTCTGATTCTCGCCCTCTGTTACAACCCCTCTGATTCAGCCCCTCTGTTTCAGCCCCTCTGAATCAGCCCCTCTGATTCAGCCCCTCTGTTTCAACCCCTCTGTTTCAGCCCCTCTGTTTCTCGCCCTCTGTTTCAGCCCCTCTGTTTCTCGCCCTCTGTTTCAGACCCTCTGTTTCTCGCCCTCTGTTTCTGCCCCTCTGTTTCTCGCCCTCTGTTTCTCGCCCTCTGTTTCTCGCCCTCTGTTTCAGCCCCTCTGTTTCAGCCCCTCTGTTTCTCGCCCTCTGTTTCAGCCCCTCTGTTTCTCGCCCTCTGTTTCAGCCCCTCTGATTCAGCCCCTATGTTTCAGTCCCTCTGTTTCTCGCCCTCTGTTTCCCGCCCTCTGTTTCAGCCCCTCTGTTTCTTGCCCTCTGTTTCAGTCCCTCTGTATCGCGCCCTCTGTTTCAGCCACTCTGTTTCAGCCCCTCTGTTTCAGCCACACTGTTTCTCGCCCTCTGTTTCAGCCCCTCTGTTTCTCGCCCTCTGTTTCTCGCCATCTGTTTCTCGCCCTCTGTTTCAGCCCCTCTGTTTCAGCCCCTCTGTTTCTCGCCCTCTGTTTCAGCCCCTCTGTTTCTCGCCCTCTGTTTCAGCCACTCTGTTTCTCGCCCTGTGTTTCAGCTCCTCTGATTCAGCCCCTCTGTTTCAGCCCCTCTGATTCAGCCCCTCTGATTTAGCCCCTCTGATTCATCCCCTCTGTTTCTCGCCCTCTGTTTCAGCCCCTCTGTTTCAGTCCCTCTGTTTCTCACCCTCTGTTTCAGCCCCTCTGATTTAGCACCTCTGATTCAGCCCCACTCTTTCAGCCCCTCTGATTCAGCCCCTCTGATACCCGCCCCTCTGTTTCAGCCCCTCTGTTTCTCGCCCTCTGTTTCAGCCCCTCTGTTTCAGCCCCTCTGTTTCAGCCCCTCTGTTTCAGCCCCTCTGTTTCTCGCCCTCTGCTTCTGCCCCTCTGTTTCTCGCCCACTGTTTCAGCTCCTCTGTTTCTCGCCCTCTATTTCAGCCCCTCTGATTCAGCCCCTATGATTCAGCCCCTCTGTTTCAGCCCCTCTGTTTCATCCCCTCTTTTTCTCGCCCTCTGTTTCAGCCCCTCTGTTTCTCGCCCTCTGCTTCAGCCCCTCTGTTTCTCGCCCTCTGTTTCAGCCCCTCTGATTCAACCCCTCTGTGTCAGCCCCTCTGATTCTCCCCTTCTGTTCCAGCCCCTCTGTTTCAGCCCCTCTGTTTCAGCCCCTCTGTTTCAGCCCCTCTGTTTCTCGCCCTCTGTTTCAGCCCCTCTGTTTTTCGCCCTCTTTTTCAGCCTCTCTGTTTCTCGCCCTCTGTTTCAGCCCCTCTGTTTCAGCCCCTCTGTTTCAGCCCCTCTGTTTCTCGCCCTCTGTTTCAGCCCCTCTGTTTCTCGCCCTCTGTATCAGCCCCTCTGTTTCAGCCCCTCTGTTTCAGCCCCTCTGTTTCTCGCCCTCTGTTTCAGCCCCACTGTCTCAGCCCCTCTGTTTCAGCCCGTCTATTTCAGCGCCTCTGTTTCTCGCCCTCTGTTTCTCGCCCTCTGTTTCAGACCCTCTGTTTCTCGCCCTCTGATTCAGCCCCTCTGTTTCTCGCTCTCTGTTTCAGCCCCGCTGATTCAGCCCCTCTGTTTCAGCCACTCTGAATCAGCCCCTCTGATTCAGCCCCTCTGATTCAGCCCCTCTGTTTCAGCCCCTCTGTTTCAGCCCCTCTGTTTCTCGCCCTCTGTTTCAGCCCCTCTGTATCTCGCCCTCTGTTTCTCGCCCGCTGTTTCAGCCCCTCTGATTCAGCCCCTCAGTTTCCGCCCCTCTGATTCAGCCACTCTGATTTAGCCCCTCTGATTCAGCCCCTCTGTTTCTCGCCCTCTGTTTCAGCCCCTCTGTTTCTCGCCCTCTGTTTAGCTCCTCTGATTCAGCCCCTCTGTTTCAGCCCCTCTGATTCAGCCCCTCTGATTTAGCCCCTCTGATTCAGCCCCTCTGTTTCTCGCCCTCTGTTTCAGCCCCTCTGTTTCAGCCCCTCTGTTTCAGCCCCTCTGTTTCTGCCCCTCTGTTTCTCACCCTCTGTTTCAGCCCCTCTGTTTCAGCCCCTCTGTTTCTCGCCCTCTGTTTCAGCCACACTGTTTCAGCCCCTCTGTTTCAGCCCCTCTGTTTCAGCCCCTCTGTTTCTCGCCCTCTGTTTCAGCCCCTCTGTTTTTCGCCCTCTGTTTCAGACCATCAGTTTCTCGCCCTCTGTTTCTGCCCCTCTGTTTCTCGCCCTCTGTTTTTGCCCCTCAGCTTCTCGCCCTCTGCTTCAGCCCCGCTGATTCAGCCCCACTGTTTCAGCCCCTCTGTTTCTCGCCCTCAGTTTCAGCCCCTCTGTTTCTCGCCCCCTGTTTCAGCCCCTCTGTTTCTCGCCCTCTGTTTCAGCCTCTCTGTTTCTCGCCCTCTGTTTCAGCCCCTCTGTTTCTCGCCCTCTGTTTCAGCCCCTCTGTTTCAGCCCCTCTGTTTCTCGCCCTCTGTTTCTCGCACACTGCTTCACCCCCTCTGTTTCTCGCCCTCTGTTTCAGCCCCTCTGTTTCTCGCCCCCTGTTTCAGCCCCTCTGTTTCTCGCCCTCTGTTTCAGCCTCTCTGTTTCTCGCCCTCTGTATCAGCCCCTCTCTTCCAGCCCCTCTGTTTCTCGCCCTCTGTTTCTCGCCCTCTGTTTCAGCCCCTCTGTATCTCGCCCTCTGTTTCAGCCCCTCTGTTTCAGCCCCTCTGATTCAGCCCCTCTGATTCAGCCCCTCTGTTTCTGGCCCTCTGTTTCAGCCCCTCTGTTTCAGCCCTTCTGTTTCAGCCCCTCTGTTTCAGCCCCTCTGTTTCTCGCCCTCTATTTCTCGCACTCTGTTTCAGCCCCTCTGTTTCAGCCCCTCTGTTTCAGCTCCTCTGTTTCTCGCCCTCTATTTCAGCCCCTCTGATTCAGCCCCTATCATTCAGCCCCTCTGTTTCAGCCCCTCTGTTTCAGCCCCTCTTTTTCTCGCCCTCTGTTTCAGCCCCTCTGTTTCTCGCCCTCTGCTTCAGCCCCTCTGTTTCTCGCCCTCTGTTTCAGCCCCTCTGATTCAGCCCCTCTGTGTCAGCCCCTCTGTTTCTCCCCTTCTGTTCCAGCCCCTCTGTTTCAGCCCCTCTGTTTCAGCCCCTCTGTTTCAGCCCCTCTGTTTCTCGCCCTCTGTTTCAGCCCCTCTGTTTTTCGCCCTCTTTTTCAGCCTCTCTGTTTCTCGCCCTCTGTTTCAGCCCCTCTGTTTCAGCCCCTCTGTTTCAGCCCCTCTGTTTCTCGCCCTCTGTTTCAGTCCCTCTGTTTCTCGCCCTCTGTTTCAGCCCCTCTGTTTCTCGCCCTCTGTATCAGCCCCTCTGTTTCAGCCCCTCTGTTTCAGCCCCTCTGTTTCTCGCCCTCTGTTTCAGCCCCACTGTCTCAGCCCCTCTGTTTCAGCCCGTCTATTTCAGCGCCTCTGTTTCTCGCCCTCTGTTTCAGCCCCTCTGTTTCTCGCCCTCTGTTTCAGACCCTCTGTTTCTCGCCCTCTGATTCAGCCCCTCTGTTTCTCGGTCTCTGTTTCAGCCCCGCTGATTCAGCCCCTCTGTTTCAGCCACTCTGAATCAGCCCCTCTGATTCAGCCCCTCTGATTCAGCCCCTCTGTTTCAGCCCCTCTGTTTCAGCCCCTCTGTTTCTCGCCCTCTGTTTCAGCCCCTCTGTATCTCGCCCTCTGTTTCTCGCCCGCTGTTTCAGCCCCTCTGATTCAGCCCCTCAGTTTCCGCCCCTCTGATTCAGCCACTCTGATTTAGCCCCTCTGATTCAGCCCCTCTGTTTCTCGCCCTCTGTTTCAGCCCCTCTGTTTCTCGCCCTCTGTTTAGCTCCTCTGATTCAGCCCCTCTGATTCAGCCACTCTGATTTAGCCCCTCTGATTCAGCCCCTCTGTTTCAGCCCCTCTGTTTCTCGCCCTCTGTTTAGCTCCTCTGATTCAGCCCCTCTGTTTCAGCCCCTCTGATTCAGCCCCTCTGATTTAGTCCCTCTGATTCAGCCCCTCTGTTTCTCGCCCTCTGTTTCAGCCCCTCTGTTTCAGCCCCTCTGTTTCTGCCCCTCTGTTTCTCACCCTCTGTTTCAGCGCGTCTGATTCTCGCCCTCTGTATCAGCCCCTCTGTTTCAGCTCCTCTGTTTCAGCCCCTCTGTTTCTCGCCCTCTGTTTCAGCCACACTGTTTCAGCCCCTCTGTTTCAGCCCCTCTGTTTCAGCCCCTCTGTTTCTCGCCCTCTGTTTCAGCCCCTCTGTTTTTCGCCCTCTGTTTCAGACCATCAGTTTCTCGCCCTCTGTTTCAGCCCCTCTGTTTCAGCCCCTCTGTTTCTCGCCATCTGTTTCAGCCCCTCTGTTTCTCGCTCTCTGTATCAGCCCCTCTGTTTCAGCCCCTCTGTTTCTCGCCCTCTGTTTCTCGCTCTCTGTTTCAGCCCCTCTGTTTCTCGCCCTCTGATTCAGCCCCTCTGATTCAGCCCCTCTGTTTCTGACCCTCTGTTTCAGCCCCTCTGTTTCAGCCCTTCTGTTTCAGCCCCTCTGTTTCAGCCAATCTGTTTCTCGCCCTCTGTTTCTTGCCCTCTGTATCTGCCCTTCTGTTTCTCGTCCTCTGTTTCAGCCCCTCTGTTTCTCGACCTCTGTTTCAGCCCCTCTGTTTCTCGCCCTCTGTTTCAGCCCCTCTGTTTCAGCCCCTCTGATTCAGCCCCTCTGATTCAGCCCCTCTGTTTCTGGCCCTCTGTTTCAGCCCCTCTGCTTCAGCCCTTCTGTATCAGCCCCTCTGTTTCAGCCCCTCTGTTTCTCGCCCTCTGTTTCTCGCCCTCTGTATCTGCCCTTCTGTTTCTCGTCCTCTGTTTCAGCCCCTCTGTTTCTCGCCCTCTGTTACAACCCCTCTGATTCAGCCCCTCTGTTTCAGCCCCTCTGAATCAGCCCCTCTGATTCAGCCCCTCTGTTTCAACCCCTCTGTTTCAGCCCCTCTGTTTCTCGCCCTCTGTTTCAGCCCCTCTGTTTCTCGCCCTCTGTTTCTGCCCCTCTGCTTCTCGCCCTCTGTTTCAGCCCCTCTGTTTCTCGCCCTCTGTTTCTCGCCCTCTGTTTCAGCCCCTCTGTTTCAGCCCCTCTGTTTCTCGCCCTCTGTTTCAGCCCCTCTGTTTCTCGCCCTCTGTTTCAGCCCCTCTGATTCAGCCCCTATGTTTCAGTCCCTGTGTTTCTCGCCCTCTGTTTCCCGCCCTCTGTTTCAGCCCCTCTGTTTCTTGCCCTCTGTTTCAGTCCCTCTGTATCGCGCCCTCTGTTTCAGCCACTCTGTTTCAGCCCCTCTGTTTCAGCCACACTGTTTCTCGCCCTCTGTTTCAGCCCCTCTGTTTCTCGCCCTCTGTTTCAGCCCCTCTGTTTCTCCCCCTCTGTTTCAGCCTCTCTGTTTCTCGCCATCTGTTTCTCGCCCTCTGTTTCAGCCCCTCTGTTTCAGCCCCTCTGTTTCTCGCCCTCTGTTTCAGCCCCTCTGTTTCTCGCCCTCTGTTTCAGCCACTCTGTTTCTCGCCCTGTGTTTCAGCTCCTCTGATTCAGCCCCTCTGTTTCAGCCCCTCTGATTCAGCCCCTCTGATTTAGCCCCTCTGATTCATCCCCTCTGTTTCTCGCCCTCTGTTTCAGCCCCTCTGTTTCAGCCCCTCTGTTTCTCACCCTCTGTTTGAGCCCCTCTGATTCAGCACCTCTGATTCAGCCCCACTCTTTCAGCCCCTCTGATTCAGCCCCTCTGATACCCGCCCCTCTGTTTCAGCCCCTCTGTTTCTCGCCCTCTGTTTCAGCCCCTCTGTTTCAGCCCCTCTGTTTCAGCCCCTCTGTTTCAGCCCCTCTGTTTCTCGCCCTCTGCTTCTGCCCCTCTGTTTCTCGCCCACTGTTTCAGCTCCTCTGTTTCTCGCCCTCTATTTCAGCCCCTCTGATTCAGCCCCTATGATTCAGCCCCTCTGTTTCAGCCCCTCTGTTTCATCCCTTCTTTTTCTCGCCCTCTGTTTCAGCCCCTCTGTTTCTCGCCCTCTGCTTCAGCCCCTCTGTTTCTCGCCCTCTGTTTCAGCCCCTCTGATTCAGCCCCTCTGTGTCAGCCCCTCTGATTCTCCCCTTCTGTTCCAGCCCCTCTGTTTCAGCCCCTCTGTTTCAGCCCCTCTGTTTCAGCCCCTCTGTTTCTCGCCCTCTGTTTCAGCCCCTCTGTTTTTCGCCCTCTTTTTCAGCCTCTCTGTTTCTCGCCCTCTGTTTCAGCCCCTCTGTTTCAGCCCCTCTGTTTCAGCCCCTCTGTTTCTCGCCCTCTGTATCAGCCCCTCTGTTTCAGCCCCTCTGTTTCAGCCCCTCTGTTTCTCGCCCTCTGTTTCAGCCCCACTGTCTCAGCCCCTCTGTTTCAGCCCGTCTATTTCAGCGCCTCTGTTTCTCGCCCTCTGTTTCTCGCCCTCTGTTTCAGACCCTCTGTTTCTCGCCCTCTGATTCAGCCCCTCTGTTTCTCGCTCTCTGTTTCAGCCCCGCTGATTCAGCCCCTCTGTTTCAGCCACTCTGAATCAGCCCCTCTGATTCAGCCCCTCTGATTCAGCCCCTCTGTTTCAGCCCCTCTGTTTCAGCCCCTCTGTTTCTTGCCCTCTGTTTCAGCCCCTCTGTATCTCGCCCTCTGTTTCTCGCCCGCTGTTTCAGCCCCTCTGATTCAGCCCCTCAGTTTCCGCCCCTCTGATTCAGCCACTCTGATTTAGCCCCTCTGATTCAGCCCCTCTGTTTCTCGCCCTCTGTTTCAGCCCCTCTGTTTCTCGCCCTCTGTTTCGCTCCGCTGATTCAGCCCCTCTGTTTCAGCCCCTCTGATTCAGCCCCTCTGATTTAGCCCCTCTGATTCAGCCCCTCTGTTTCTCGCCCTCTGTTTCTGCCCCTCTGTTTCTCGCCCTCTGTTTAGCTCCTCTGATTCAGCCCCTCTGTTTCAGCCCCTCTGATTCAGCCACTCTGATTTAGCCCCTCTGATTCAGCCCCTCTGTTTCTCGCCCTCTGTTTCAGCCCCTCTGTTTCTCGCCCTCTGTTTAGCTCCTCTGATTCAGCCCCTCTGTTTCAGCCCCTCTGATTCAGCCCCTCTGATTTAGCCCCTCTGATTCAGCCCCTCTGTTTCTCGCCCTCTGTTTCAGCCCCTCTGTTTCAGCCCCTCTGTTTCAGCCCCTCTGTTTCTGCCCCTCTGTTTCTCACCCTCTGTTTCAGCCCCTCTGTTTCAGCCCCTCTGTTTCTCGCCCTCTGTTTCAGCCACACTGTTTCAGCCCCTCTGTTTCAGCCCCTCTGTTTCAGCCCCTCTGTTTCTCGCCCTCTGTTTCAGCCCCTCTGTTTTTCGCCCTCTGTTTCAGACCATCAGTTTCTCGCCCTCTGTTTCTGCCCCTCTGTTTCTCGCCCTCTGTTTTTGCCCCTCAGCTTCTCGCCCTCTGCTTCAGCCCCGCTGATTCAGCCCCACTGTTTCAGCCACTCCGAATCAGCCCCTCTGATTCAGCCCCTCTGTTTCAGCCACTCTGTTTCAGCCCCTCTGTTTCAGCCCCTCTGCTTCTCGCCCTCTGTTTCGGCCCCTCTGTTTCTCGCCCACTGTTTCAGCCCCTCTGTTTCAGCCCCTCTGTTTCAGCCCCTCTGTTTCTCGCCCTCAGTTTCAGCCCCTCTGTTTCTCGCCCCCTGTTTCAGCCCCTCTGTTTCTCGCCCTCTGTTTCAGCCTCTCTGTTTCTCGCCCTCTGTTTCAGCCCCTCTGTTTCTCGCCCTCTGTTTCAGCCCCTCTGTTTCAGCCCCTCTGTTTCTCGCCCTCTGTTTCTCGCACACTGCTTCACCCCCTCTGTTTCTCGCCCTCTGTTTCAGCCCCTCTGTTTCTCGCCCCCTGTTTCAGCCCCTCTGTTTCTCGCCCTCTGTTTCAGCCTCTCTGTTTCTCGCCCTCTGTATCAGCCCCTCTGTTCCAGCCCCTCTGTTTCTCGCCCTCTGTTTCTCGCCCTCTGTTTCAGCCCCTCTGTATCTCGCCCTCTGTTTCAGCCCCTCTGTTTCAGCCCCTCTGATTCAGCCCCTCTGATTCAGCCCCTCTGTTTCTGGCCCTCTGTTTCAGCCCCTCTGTTTCAGCCCTTCTGTTTCAGCCCCTCTGTTTCAGCCCCTCTGTTTCTCGCCCTCTGTTTCTCGCACTCTGTTTCAGCCCCTCTGTTTCAGCCCCTCTGTTTCAGCTCCTCTGTTTCTCGCCCTCTATTTCAGCCCCTCTGATTCAGCCCCTATCATTGAGCCCCTCTGTTTCAGCCCCTCTGTTTCAGCCCCTCTTTTTCTCGCCCTCTGTTTCAGCCCCTCTGTTTCTCGCCCTCTGCTTCAGCCCCTCTGTTTCTCGCCCTCTGTTTCAGCCCCTCTGATTCAGCCCCTCTGTGTCAGCCCCACTGTTTCTCCCCTTCTGTTCCAGCCCCTCTGTTTCAGCCCCTCTGTTTCAGCCCCTCTGTTTCAGCCCCTCTGTTTCTCGCCCTCTGTTTCAGCCCCTCTGTTTTACGCCCTCTTTTTCAGCCTCTCTGTTTCTCGCCCTCTGTTTCAGCCCCTCTGTTTCAGCCCCTCTGTTTCAGCCCCTCTGTTTCTCGCCCTCTGTTTCAGTCCCTCTGTTTCTCGCCCTCTGTTTCAGCCCCTCTGTTTCTAGCCCTCTGTATCAGCCCCTCTGTTTCAGCCCCTCTGTTTCAGCCCCTCTGTTTCTCGCCCTCTGTTTCAGCCCCACTGTCTCAGCCCCTCTGTTTCAGCCCGTCTATTTCAGCGCCTCTGTTTCTCGCCCTCTGTTTCAGCCCCTCTGTTTCTCGCCCTCTGTTTCAGACCCTCTGTTTCTCGCCCTCTGATTCAGCCCCTCTGTTTCTCGCTCTCTGTTTCAGCCCCGCTGATTCAGCCCCTCTGTTTCAGCCACTCTGAATCAGCCCCTCTGATTCAGCCCCTCTGATTCAGCCCCTCTGTTTCAGCCCCTCTGTTTCAGCCCCTCTGTTTCTCGCCCTCTGTTTCAGCCCCTCTGTATCTCGCCCTCTGTTTCTCGCCCGCTGTTTCAGCCCCTCTGATTCAGCCCCTCAGTTTCCGCCCCTCTGATTCAGCCACTCTGATTTAGCCCCTCTGATTCAGCCCCTCTGTTTCTCGCCCTCTGTTTCAGCCCCTCTGTTTCTCGCCCTCTGTTTAGCTCCTCTGATTCAGCCCCTCTGTTTCAGCCCCTCTGATTCAGCCCCTCTGATTTAGCCCCTCTGATTCAGCCCCTCTGTTTCTCGCCCTCTGTTTCAGCCCCTCTGTTTCAGCCCCTCTGTTTCTGCCCCTCTGTTTCTCACCCTCTGTTTCAGCGCGTCTGATTCTCGCCCTCTGTATCAGCCCCTTTGTTTCAGCTCCTCTGTTTCAGCCCCTCTGTTTCTCGCCCTCTGTTTCAGCCACACTGTTTCAGCCCCTCTGTTTCAGCCCCTCTGTTTCAGCCCCTCTGTTTCTCGCCCTCTGTTTCAGCCCCTCTGTTTTTCGCCCTCTGTTTCAGACCATCAGTTTCTCGCCCTCTGTTTCTGCCCCTCTGTTTCTCGCCCTCTGTTTCAGCCCCTCAGCTTCTCGCCCTCTGCTTCAGCCCCACTGATTCAGCCCCACTGTTTCAGCCACTCTGAATCAGCCCCTCTGATTCAGCCCCTCTGTTTCAGCCACTCTGTTTCAGCCCCTCTGTTTCAGCCCCTCTGCTTCTCGCCCTCTGTTTCGGCCCCTCTGTTTCTCGCCCTCTGTTTCAGCCCCTCTGTTTCAGCCCCTCTGTTTCAGCCCCTCTGTTTCTCGCCCTCAGTTTCAGCCCCTCTGTTTCTCGCCCCGTGTTTCAGCCCCTCTGTTTCTCGCCCTCTGTTTCAGCCTCTCTGTTTCTCGCCCTCTGTTTCAGCCCCTCTGTTTCTCGTCCTCTGTTTCAGCCCCTCTGTTTCAGCCCCTCTGTTTCTCGCCCTCTGTTTCTCGCACACTGTTTCACCCCCTCTGTTTCTCGCCCTCTGTTTCAGCCCCTCTGTTTCTCGCCCCCTGTATCAGCACCTCTGTTCCAGCCCCTCTGTTTCTCGCCCTCTGTTTCTCGCCCTCTGTTTCAGCCCCTCTGTATCTCGCCCTCTGTTTCAGCCCCTCTGTTTCAGCCCCTCTGATTCAGCCCCTCTGATTCAGCCCCTCTGTTTCTGGCCCTCTGTTTCAGCCCCTCTGTTTCAGCCCTTCTGTTTCAGCCCCTCTGTTTCAGCCCCTCTGTTTCTCGCCCTCTGTTTCTCGCACTCTGTTTCAGCCCCTCTGTTTCTCGCCCTCTGTTTCAGCCCCTCTGTTTCAGCTACTCTGTTTCTCACCCTCTGTTTCAGCCCCTCTGATTCAGCCCCTCTGATTCAGCCCCACTCATTCAGCCCCTCTGTTTCTCGCCCTCTGTTTCTGCCCTTCTGTTTCTCGTCCTCTGTTTCAGCACCTCTGTTTCTCGCACTGTGTTACAGCGCCTCTGATTCAGCCCCTCTGTTTCAGCCCCTCTGAATCAGCCCCTCTGATTCAGCCCCGCTGTTTAAACCCCTCTGTTTCAGCCCCTCTGTTTCTCGCCCTCTGTTTCTGCCCTTCTGTTTCTCGTCCTCTGTTTCAGCCCCTCTGTTTCTCGCCCTCTGTTACAGCCCCTCTGATTCAGCCCCTCTTTTTCAGCCCCTCTGAATCAGCCCCTCTGATTCAGCCCCTCTGGTTCAGCCGCTCTGTTTCAGCCCCTCTGTTTCTCGCCCTCTGTTTCTGCCCTTCTGTTTCTCGTCCTCTGTTTCAACCCCTCTGTTTCTCGCCCTCTGTTACAGCCCCTCTGATCCAGCCCCTCTGTTTCAGCCCCTCTGAATCAGCCCCTCTGATTCAGCCCCTCTGTTTCAGCCGCTCTGTTTCAGCCCCTCTGTTTCTCGCCCTCTGTTTCTGCCCTTCTGCTTGTCGTCCTCTGTTTCAGCACCTCTGTTTCTCGCACTCTGTTACAGCCCCTCTGATTCAGCCACTCTGTTTCAGCCTCTCTGAATCAGCCCCTCTGATTCAGCCCCGCTGTTTCAAATCCCTCTGTTTCAGCCCCTCTGTTTCTCGCCCTCTGTTTCTGCCCTTCTGTTTCTCGTCCTCTGTTTCAGCCCCTCTGTTTCTCGCCCTCTGTTACAGCCCCTCTGATTCAGCCCCTCTGTTTCAGCCCCTCTGAATCAGCCCCTCTGATTCAGCCCCTCTGTTTCAACCCCTCTGTTTCAGCCCCTCTGTTTCAGCCCCTCTGTTTCAGCCCCTCTGTTTCTCGCCCTCTGTTTCGGCCCCTCTGTTTCTCGCCCTCTGTTTCAGCCCCTTTCTTTCTCGCCCTCTGTTTCAGCCCCTCTGATTCAGCCCCTCTTTTTCCGCCCCTCTGATTCAGCCACTCTGATTTAGCCCCTCTGATTCATGCCCTCTGTTTCTCGCCCTCTGTTTCAGCCCCTCTGTTTCAGCCCCTCTGTTTCAGCCCCTCTGTTTCAGCCCTTCTGTTTCTCGCCCTCTGTTTCAGCCCCTCTGTTTCTCGCCCTCTGTATCAGCCCCTCTGTTTCAGCCCCTCTGTTTCTCGCCCTCTGTTTCTCGCCCTCTGTTTCAGCCCCTCGGTTTCTCGCCCTCTGTTTCTACCCTTCTGTTTCACGTCCTCTGTTTCAGCCCCTCTGTTTCTCGCCCTCTGTTTCAGCCCCTCTGTTTCAGCCCCTCTGTTTCAGCCCCTCTGTTTCTCGCCCTCTGTTTCAGTCCCTCTGTTTCTCGCCCTCTGTTTCAGCCCCTCTGTTTCTCGCCCTCTGTATCAGCCCCTCTGTTTCAGCCCCTCTGTTTCAGCCCCTCTGTTTCTCGCCCTCTGTTTCAGCCCCACTGTCTCAGCCCCTCTGTTTCAGCCCGTCTATTTCAGCGCCTCTGTTTCTCGCCCTCTGTTTCAGCCCCTCTGTTTCTCGCCCTCTGTTTCAGACCCTCTGTTTCTCGCCCTCTGATTCAGCCCCTCTGTTTCTCGCTCTCTGTTTCAGCCCCGCTGATTCAGCCCCTCTGTTTCAGCCACTCTGAATCAGCCCCTCTGATTCAGCCCCTCTGATTCAGCCCCTCTGTTTCAGCCCCTCTGTTTCAGCCCCTCTGTTTCTCGCCCTCTGTTTCAGCCCCTCTGTATCTCGCCCTCTGTTTCTCGCCCGCTGATTCAGCCCCTCTGATTCAGCCCCTCAGTTTCCGCCCCTCTGATTCAGCCACTCTGATTTAGCCCCTCTGATTCAGCCCCTCTGTTTCTCGCCCTCTGTTTCAGCCCCTCTGTTTCTCGCCCTCTGTTTAGCTCCTCTGATTCAGCCCCTCTGTTTCAGCCCCTCTGATTCAGCCCCTCTGATTTAGCCCCTCTGATTCAGCCCCTCTGTTTCTCGCCCTCTGTTTCAGCCCCTCTGTTTCAGCCCCTCTGTTTCTGCCCCTCTGTTTCTCACCCTCTGTTTCAGCGCGTCTGATTCTCGCCCTCTGTATCAGCCCCTCTGTTTCAGCTCCTCTGTTTCAGCCCCTCTGTTTCTCGCCCTCTGTTTCAGCCACACTGTTTCAGCCCCTCTGTTTCAGCCCCTCTGTTTCAGCCCCTCTGTTTCTCGCCCTCTGTTTCAGCCCCTCTGTTTTTCGCCCTCTGTTTCAGACCATCAGTTTCTCGCCCTCTGTTTCTGCCCCTCTGTTTCTCGCCCTCTGTTTCAGCCCCTCAGCTTCTCGCCCTCTGCTTCAGCCCCGCTGATT
Source organism: Chiloscyllium punctatum (assembly GCF_047496795.1). Classification (NCBI taxonomy): domain Eukaryota; kingdom Metazoa; phylum Chordata; class Chondrichthyes; order Orectolobiformes; family Hemiscylliidae; genus Chiloscyllium; species Chiloscyllium punctatum. Next base: position 64,110 of record NW_027309817.1, read on the forward strand.
CAGCCCCACTGTTTCAGCCACTCTGAATCAGCCCCTCTGATTCAGCCCCTCTGTTTCAGCCACTCTGTTTCAGCCCCTCTGTTTCAGCCCCTCTGCTTCTCGCCCTCTGTTTCGGCCCCTCTGTTTCTCGCCCTCTGTTTCAGCCCCTCTGTTTCAGCCCCTCTGTTTCAGCCCCTCTGTTTCTCGCCCTCAGTTTCAGCCCCTCTGTTTCTCGCCCCCTGTTTCAGCCCCTCTGTTTCTCGCCCTCTGTTTCAGCCTCTCTGTTTCTCGCCCTCTGTTTCAGCCCCTCTGTTTCTCGTCCTCTGTTTCAGCCCCTCTGTTTCAGCCCCTCTGTTTCTCGCCCTCTGTTTCTCGCACACTGTTTCACCCCCTCTGTTTCTCGCCCTCTGTTTCAGCCCCTCTGTTTCTCGCCCCCTGTATCAGCACCTCTGTTCCAGCCCCTCTGTTTCTCGCCCTCTGTTTCTCGCCCTCTGTTTCAGCCCCTCTGTATCTCGCCCTCTGTTTCAGCCCCTCTGTTTCAGCCCCTCTGATTCAGCCCCTCTGATTCAGCCCCTCTGTTTCTGGCCCTCTGTTTCAGCCCCTCTGTTTCAGCCCTTCTGTTTCAGCCCCTCTGTTTCAGCCCCTCTGTTTCTCGCCCTCTGTTTCTCGCACTCTGTTTCAGCCCCTCTGTTTCTCGCCCTCTGTTTCAGCCCCTCTGTTTCAGCTACTCTGTTTCTCACCCTCTGCTTCAGCCCCTCTGATTCAGCCCCTCTGATTCAGCCCCACTCATTCAGCCCCTCTGATTCTCGCCCTCTGTTTCTGCCCTTCTGTTTCTCGTCCTCTGTTTCAGCACCTCTGTTTCTCGCACTGTGTTACAGCGCCTCTGATTCAGCCCCTCTGTTTCAGCCCCTCTGAATCAGCCCCTCTGATTCAGCCCCGCTGTTTAAACCCCTCTGTTTCAGCCCCTCTGTTTCTCGCCCTCTGTTTCTGCCCTTCTGTTTCTCGTCCTCTGTTTCAGCCCCTCTGTTTCTCGCCCTCTGTTACAGCCCCTCTGATTCAGCCCCTCTTTTTCAGCCCCTCTGAATCAGCCCCTCTGATTCAGCCCCTCTGTTTCAGCCGCTCTGTTTCAGCCCCTCTGTTTCTCGCCCTCTGTTTCTGCCCTTCTGTTTCTCGTCCTCTGTTTCAACCCCTCTGTTTCTCGCCCTCTGTAACAGCCCCTCTGATCCAGCCCCTCTGTTTCAGCCCCTCTGAATCAGCCCCTCTGATTCAGCCCCTCTGTTTCAGCCGCTCTGTTTCAGCCCCTCTGTTTCTCGCCCTCTGTTTCTGCCCTTCTGTTTGTCGTCCTCTGTTTCAGCACCTCTGTTTCTCGCACTCTGTTACAGCCCCTCTGATTCAGCCACTCTGTTTCAGCCTCTCTGAATCAGCCCCTCTGATTCAGCCCCGCTGTTTCAAATCCCTCTGTTTCAGCCCCTCTGTTTCTCGCCCTCTGTTTCTGCCCTTCTGTTTCTCGTCCTCTGTTTCAGCCCCTCTGTTTCTCGCCCTCTGTTACAGCCCCTCTGATTCAGCCCCTCTGTTTCAGCCCCTCTGAATCAGCCCCTCTGATTCAGCCCCTCTGTTTCAGCCGCTCTGTTTCAGCCCCTCTGTTTCTCGCCCTCTGTTTCTGCCCTTCTGTTTCTCGTCCTCTGTTTCAGCCCCTCTGTTTCTCGCCCTCTGTTACAGCCCCGCTGATTCAGCCCCTCTGTTTCAGCCCCTCTGAATCAGCCCCTCTGATTCAGCCCCTCTGTTTCAACCCCTCTGTTTCAGCCCCTCTGTTTCAGCCCCTCTGTTTCAGCCCCTCTGTTTCTCGCCCTCTGTTTCGGCCCCTCTGTTTCTCGCCCTCTGTTTCAGCCCCTTTGTTTCTCGCCCTCTGTTTCAGCCCCTCTGATTCAGCCCCTCTTTTTCCGCCCCTCTGATTCAGCCACTCTGATTTAGCCCCTCTGATTCATGCCCTCTGTTTCTCGCCCTCTGTTTCAGCCCCTCTGTTTCAGCCCCTCTGTTTCAGCCCCTCTGTTTCAGCCCTTCTGTTTCTCGCCCTCTGTTTCAGCCCCTCTGTTTCTCGCCCTCTGTATCAGCCCCTCTGTTTCAGCCCCTCTGTTTCTCGCCCTCTGTTTCTCGCCCTCTGTTTCAGCCCCTCGGTTTCTCGCCCTCTGTTTCTGCCCTTCTGTTTCTCGTCCTCTGTTTCAGCCCCTCTGTTTCTCGCCCTCTGTTACAGCCCCTCTGATTCAGCCCCTCTGTTTCAGCCCCTCTGATTCAGCCCCTCTGATTCAGCCCCTCTGTTTCTGGCCCTCTGTTTCAGCCCCTCTGTTTCAGCCCTTCTGTTTTAGCCCCTCTGTTTCAGCCCCTCTGTTTCTGCCCCTCTGTTTCTCGCCCTCTGTTTCAGCCCCTCTGTTTCTCCCCCGCTGATTCAGCCCCTCTGTTTCAGCCACTCTGAATCAGCCCCTCTGATTCAGCCCCTCTGTTTCAGCCCCTCTGTTTCTCGCCCTCTGTTTCAGCCCCTCTGTTTCAGCCCCTCTGTTTCAGCCCCTCTGTTTCTCGCCCTCTGTTTCAGCCCCTCTGTTTCTCGCCCTCTGTTTCAGCCCCTTTGTTTCTCGCCCTCTGTTTCAGCCCCTCTGATTCAGCCCCTGTTTTTCCGCACCTCTGATTCAGCCACTCTGTTACTCGCCCTCTGTTTCAGCCCCTCTGTTTCAGCCCCTCTGTTTCAGCCCCTCTGTTTCTCACCCTCTGTTACAGCCCCTCTGATTCAGCCCCTCTGATTCAGCCCCTCTGTTACTCGCCCTCTGTTTCAGCCCCTCTGTTTCAGCCCCTCTGTTTCAGCCCCTCTGTTTCTCACCCTCTGTTACAGCCCCTCTGATTCAGCCCCTCTGATTCAGCCCCACTCATTCAGCCCCTCTATTTCAGCCCCTCTGTTTCTCTCCCTCTGTTTCAGCCCCTCTGTTTCTCGCCCCCTGTTTCAGCCCCTCTGTTTCAGCCCCTCTGTTTCAGCCCTTCTGTTTCTCGCCCTCTGTTTCAGCCCCTCTGTTTCTCGCCCTCTGTATCAGCCCCTCTGTTTCAGCCCCTCTGTTTCTCGCCCTCTGTTTCTCGCCCTCTGTTTCAGCCCCTCTGTTTCTCGCCCTCTGTTTCAGCCCCTCTGTTTCAGCCCCTCTGATTCAGCCCCTCTGATTCAGCCCCTCTGTTTCTGGCCCTCTGTTTCAGCCCCTCTGTTTCAGCACTTCTGTTTCAGCCCCTATGTTTCAGCCCCTCTGTTTCTCGCCCTCTGATTCAGCCCCTCTGTTTCTCGCCCTCTGTTTCAGCCCCTCTGTTTCTGGCCCTCTGTTTCAGCCCCTCTGCTTCAGCCCTTCTGTTTCAGCCCCTCTGTTTCAGCCCCTCTGTTTCTCGCCCTCTGTTTCAGCCCCTCTGTTTCTCGCCCTCTGTTTCAGCCCCTCTGTTTCTCGCCCTCTGTTTCTGCCCCTCTGATTTAGCCCCTCTATTTCAGCCCCTCTGTTTCAGCCCCTCTGTTTCTCGCCCTCTGTTTCAGCCCCTCTGTTTCGCGCTCTCTGTTTCAGCCGCTCTGTTTCAGCCCCTCTGTTTCTCGCCCTCTGTTTCTGCCCTTCTGTTTCTCGTCCTCTGTTTCAGCCCCTCTGTTTCTCGCCCTCTGTTACAGCCCCTCTGATTCAGCCCCTCTGTTTCAGCCCTTCTGAATCAGCCCCGCTGATTCAGCCCCTCTGTTTCAACCCCTCTGTTTCAGCCCCTCTGTTTCCCGCCCTCTGTTTCAGCCCCTCTGTTTCTCGCCCTCTGTTTCAGACCCTCTGTTTCTCGCCCTATGCTCCTGCCCCTCTGTTTCTCGCCCTCTGTTTCAGCCCCTCTGTTTCTCGCCCTCTGTTTCAGCCCCGCTGATTCAGCCCCTCTGTTTCAGCCACTCTGTTTCTCACCCTCTGTTACAGCCCCACTGATTCAGCCCCTCTGATTCAGCCCCACTCATTCAGCCCCTTTATTTCAGCCCCTCTGTTCCTCGCCCTCTCTTTCAGCCCCTCTGTTTCTCGCCCCCTGTTTCAGCCCCTCTGTTTCAGCCCCTCTGTTTCAGCCCCTCTGTTTCTCGCCCTCTGTTTCAGCCCCTCTGTTTCTCGCCCTCTGTTTCAGCCTCTCTTTTTATCGCCCTCTGTTTCAGCCCCTCTGTTTCAGCACTTCTGTTTCTCGCCCTCTGTTTCTGCCCCTCTGTTTCTCGCCCTCTGTATCAGCCCCTCCGTTTCAGCCACTCTTTTTCTCGCCCTCTGTTTCTCGCCCTCTGTTTCAGCCCCTCTGTTTCTCGCCCTTTGTTTCAGCCCCTCTGTTTCAGCCCCTCTGTTTCTCACCCTCTGTTTCAGCCCCACTGATTCAGCCCCTCTGATTCAGCCCCACTCATTCAGCCCCTCCTATTCAGCCCCTCTGTTTCAGCACCTCTGAATCAGCCCCTCTGATTCAGCCCGTCTGTTTCAGCCGCTCTGTTTCAGCCCCTCTGTTTCTCGCCCTCTGTATCTGCCCTTCTGTTTCTCGTCCTCTGTTTCAGCCCCTCTGTTTCTCGCCCTCTGTTACAGCCCCTCGGATTCAGCCCCTCTGTTTCAGCCCCTCTGAATCAGCCCCTCTGATTCAGCCCCTCTGTTTCAACCCCTCTGTTTCAGCCCCTCTGTTTCTCGCCCTCTGTTTCAGCCCCTCTGTTTCTCGCCCTCTGTTTCAGACCCTCTGTTTCTCGCCCTCTGTTTAAGCCCCTCTGTTTCTCGCCCTCTGTTTCAGACCCTCTGTTTCTCGCCCTCTGTTTCACGCCCTCTGTTTCAGCCCCTCTGTTTCTCGCCCTCTGTTTCAGCCGCTCTGTTTCAGCCCCTCTGATTCAGCCCCTCTGATACAGCCCCGCTGTTTCTGGCCCTCTGTTTCAGCCCCTCTGTTTCAGCCCTTCTGTTTCAGCCCCTCTGTTTCAGCCCCTCTGTTTCTCGCCCTCTGTTTCTCGCCCTCTGTTTCAGCCCCTCTGTTTCTCGCCCTCTGTTTCAGCCCCTCTGTTTCAGCCCCTCTGTTTCTCACCCTCTGTTTCAGCCCCTCTGATTCAGCCCCTCTGATTCAGCCCCACTCATTCAGCCCCTCTGTTTCAGCCCCTCTGTTTCTCGCCCTCTGTTTCTGCCCTTCTGTTTCTCGTCCTCTGTTTCAGCCCCTCTGTTTCTCGCCCTCTGTTACAGCCCCTCTGATTCAGCCCCTCTGTTTCAGCCCCTCTGAATCAGCCCCTCTGATTCAGCCCCTCTGTTTCAACCCCTCTGTTTCAGCCCCTCTGTTTCTCGCCCTCTGTTTCTGCCCTTCTGTTTCTCTTCCTCTGTTTCAGCCCCTCTGTTTCTCGCCCTCTGTTACAGCCCCTCTGAATCAGCCCCTCTGTTTCTGCCCCTCTGATTTAGCCCCTCTGTTTCAGCCCCGCTGATTCAGCCCCTCTGTTTCAGCCACTCTGTTTCTCACCCTCTGTTACAGCCCCTCTGATTCAGCCCCTCTGATTCAGCCCCACTCATTCAGCCCCTTTATTTCAGCCCCTCTGTTCCTCGCCCTCTGTTTCAGCCCCTCTGTTTCTCGCCCCCTGTTTCAGCCCCTCTGTTTCAGCCCCTCTGTATCAGCCCCTCTGTTTCTCGCCCTCTGTTTCAGCCCCTCTGTTTCTCGCCCTCTGTTTCAGCCTCTCTTTTTATCGCCCTCTGTTTCAGCCCCTCTGTTTCAGCACTTCTGTTTCTCGCCCTCTGTTTCTGCCCCTCTGTTTCTCGCCCTCTGTATCAGCCCCTCCGTTTCAGCCACTCTTTTTCTCGCCCTCTGTTTCTCGCCCTCTGTTTCAGCCCCTCTGTTTCTCGCCCTTTGTTTCAGCCCCTCTGTTTCAGCCCCTCTGTTTCTCACCCTCTGTTTCAGCCCCACTGATTCAGCCCCTCTGATTCAGCCCCACTCATTCAGCCCCTCTGTTTCAGCCCCTCTGTTTCAGCACCTCTGAATCAGCCCCTCTGATTCAGCCCCTCTGTTTCAGCCGCTCTGTTTCAGCCCCTCTGTTTCTCGCCCTCTGTATCTGCCCTTCTGTTTCTCGTCCTCTGTTTCAGCCCCTCTGTTTCTCGCCCTCTGTTACAGCCCCTCGGATTCAGCCCCTCTGTTTCAGCCCCTCTGAATCAGACCCTCTGATTCAGCCCCTCTGTTTCAACCCCTCTGTTTCAGCCCCTCTGTTTCTCGCCCTCTGTTTCAGCCCCTCTGTTTCTCGCCCTCTGTTTCAGACCATCAGTTTCTCGCCCTCTGTTTAAGCCCCTCTGTTTCTCGCCCTCTGTTTCAGCCCCTCTGTTTCTCGCCCTCTGTTTCACGCCCTCTGTTTCAGCCCCTCTGTTTCTGGCCCTCTGTTTCAGCCCCTCTGTTTCAGCCCTTCTGTTTCAGCCCCTCTGTTTCAGCCCCTCTGTTTCTCACCCTCTGTTTCTCGCCCTCTGTTTCAGCCCCTCTGTTTCTCGCCCTCTGTTTCAGCCCCTCTGTTTCAGCCCCTCTGTTTCTCACCCTCTGTTTCAGCCCCTCTGATTCAGCCCCTCTGATTCAGCCCCACTCATTCAGCCCCTCTGTTTCAGCCCCTCTGTTTCTCGCCCTCTGTTTCTGCCCTTCTGTTTCTCGTCCTCTGTTTCAGCCCCTCTGTTTCTCGCCCTCTGTTACAGCCCCTCTGATTCAGCCCCTCTGTTTCAGCCCCTCTGAATCAGCCCCTCTGATTCAGCCCCTCTGTTTCAACCCCTCTGTTTCAGCCCCTCTGTTTCTCGCCCTCTGTTTCTGCCCTTCTGTTTCTCTTCCTCTGTTTCAGCCCCTCTGTTTCTCGCCCTCTGTTACAGCCCCTCTGAATCAGCCCCTCTGTTTCTGCCCCTCTGATTTAGCCCCTCTGTTTCAGCCCCTCTGTTTCAGCCCCTCTGTTTCTCGCCCTCTGTTTCAGCCCCTCTGTTTCGCGCTCTCTGTTTCAGCCGCTCTGTTTCAGCCCCTCTGTTTCTCGCCCTCTGTTTCTGCCCTTCTGTTTCTCGTCCTCTGTTTCAGCCCCTCTGTTTCCCGCCCTCTGTTTCAGCCCATCTGTTTCTCGCCCTCTGTTTCAGACCCTCTGTTTCTCGCCCTATGCTCCTGCCCCTCTGTTTCTCGCCCTCTGTTTCAGCCCCTCTGTTTCTCGTCCTCTGTTTCAGCCCCCCTGATTCAGCCCCTCTGTTTCAGCCACTCTGTTTCTCACCCTCTGTTACAGCCCCTCTGATTCAGCCCCTCTGATTCAGCCCCACTCATTCAGCCCATTTATTTCAGCCCCTCTGTTCCTCGCCCTCTGTTTCAGCCCCTCTGTTTCTCGCCCCCTGTTTCAGCCCTTCTGTTTCAGCCCCTCTGTTTGAGCCCCTCTGTTTCTCGCCCTCTGTTTCAGCCCCTCTGTTTCTCGCCCTCTGTTTCAGCCTCTCTTTTTCTCGCCCTCTGTTTCAGCCCCTCTGTTTCAGCCCCTCTGTTTCTCGCCCTCTGTTTCAGCCCCTCTGTTTCTCGCCCTCTGTATCAGCCCCTCCGTTTCAGCCACTCTTTTTCTCGCCCTCTGTTTCTCGCCCTCTGTTTCAGCCCCTCTGTTTCTCGCCCTTTGTTTCAGCCCCTCTGTTTCAGCCCCTCTGTTTCTCACCCTCTGTTTCAGCCCCACTGATTCAGCCACTCTGATTCAGCCGCACTCATTCAGCCCCTCTGTTTCAGCCCCTCTGTTTCTCGCCCTCTGTTTCAGCCCCTCTGTTTCTCGCCCTCTGTTTCAGCCCCTCTGTTTCAGCCCCTCTGTTTCTCGCCCTCTGTTTCAGCCCCTCTGTTTCTCGCCCCCTGTTTCAGCCCCTCTGTTTCTCGCCCTCTGTTTCAGCCTCTCTGTTTCTCGCCCTCTGATTCAGCCCCTCTGTTTCAGCCCCTCTGAATCAGCCCCTCTGATTCAGCCCCTCTGTTTCAGCCGCTCTGTTTCAGCCCCTCTGTTTCTCGCCCTCTGTTTCAGCCCCTCTGTTTCTCGCCCTCTGTTTCTCGCCCTCTGTTTCAGCCCCTCTGTTTCTCGCCCTCTGTTTCAGCCCCTCTGTTTCAGCCCCTCTGATTCAGCCCCTCTGATTCAGCCCCTCTGTTTCTGGCCCTCTGTTTCAGCCCCTCTGTTTCAGCCCTTCTGTTTCAGCCCCTCTGTTTCAGCCCCTCTGTTTCTCACCCTCTGTTTCTCGCCCTCTGTTTCAGCCCCTCTGTTTCTCGCCCTCTGTTTCAGCCCCTCTGTTTCAGCCCCTCTGTTTCTCACCCTCTGTTTCAGCCCCTCTGATTCAGCCCCTCTGATTCAGCCCCACTCATTCAGCCCCTCTGTTTCAGCCCCTCTGTTTCAGCCCCTCTGTTTCTCACCCTCTGTTTCAGCCCCTCTGATTCAGCCCCTCTGATTCAGCCCCACTCATTCAGCCCCTCTGTTTCAGCCCCTCTGTTTCTCGCCCTCTGTTTCTGCCCTTCTGTTTCTCGTCCTCTGTTTCAGCCCCTCTGTTTCTCGCCCTCTGTTTCAGCCCCTCTGATTCAGCCCCTCTGTTTCAGCCCCTCTGAATCAGCCCCTCTGATTTAGCCCCTCTGTTTCAACCCCTCAGTTTCAGCCCCTCTGTTTCTCGCCCTCTGTTTCTGCCCTTCTGTTTGTCTTCCTCTGTTTCAGCCCCTCTGTTTCTCGCCCTCTGTTACAGCCCCTCTGATTCAGCCCCTCTGTTTCAGCCCCTCTGAATCAGCCCCTCTGATTCAGCCCCTCTGTTTCAGCCGCTCTGTTTCAGCCCCTCTGTTTCTCGCCCTCTGTTTCTGCCCTTCTGTTTCTCGTCCTCTGTTTCAGCCCCTCTGTTTCTCGCCCTCTGTTACAGCCCCTCTGATTCAGCCCCTCTGTTTCAGCCCCTCTGAATCAGCCCCTCTGATTCAGCCCCACTGTTTCAACCCCTCTGTTTCAGCCCCTCTGTTTCTCGCCCTCTGTTTCAGCCGCTCTGTTTCTCGCCCTCTGTTTCAGCCCCTCTGTTTCTCGCCCTCTGTTTCTGCCCCTCTGTTTCTCGCCCTCTGTTTCAGCCCCTCTGTTTCTCCCCCGCTGATTCAGCCCCTCTGTTTCAGCCACTCTGAATCAGCCCCTCTGATTCAGCCCCTCTGTTTCAGCCCCTCTGTTTCAGCCCCTCTGTTTCTCGCCCTCTGTTTCAGCCCCTCTGTTTCTCGCCCTCTGTTTCAGCCCCTCTGATTCAACCCCTCTGTTTCAGCCCCTCTGATTCAGACCCTCTGATTCAGCCCCACTCATTCAGCCCCTCTGTTTAAGCCCCTCTGTTTCTCGCCCTCTGTTTCTGCCCTTCTGTTTCTCGTCCTCTGTTTCAGCCCCTCTGTTTCTCGCCCTCTGTTACAGCCCCTCTGATTCAGCCCCTCTGTTTCAGCCCCTCTGAATCAGCCCCTCTGATTCAGCCCCTCTGATTCAGCCCCTCTGTTTCTGGCCCTCTGTTTCAGCCCCTCTGTTTCAGCCCTTCTGTTTCAGCCCCTCTGTTTCAGCCCCTCTGTTTCTCGCCCTCTGTTTCTCGCCCTCTGTTTCAGCCCCTCTGTTTCTCGCCCTCTGTTTCAGCCCCTCTGTTTCTCGCCCGCTGATTCAGCCCCTCTGTTTCAGCCACTCTGAATCAGCCCCTCTGATTCAGCCCCTCTGTTTCAGCCCCTCTGTTTCAGCCCCTCTGTTTCAGCCCCTCTGTTTCTCGCCCTCTGAATCAGCCCCTCTGTTTCTCGCCCTCTGTTTCAGCCCCTTTGTTTCTCGCCCTCTGTTTCAGCCCCTCTGATTCAGCCCCTCTTTTTCCGCCCCTCTGATTCAGCCACTCTGATTTAGCCCCTCTGATTCAGCCCCTCTGTTTCAGCCCCTCTGTTTCAGCCCCTCTGTTTCTCACACTCTGTTACAGCCCCTCTGATTTAGCCCCTCTGATTCAGCCCCACTCATTCAGCCCCTCTATTTCAGCCCCTCTGTTTCTCGCCCTCTGTTTCAGCCCCTCTGTTTCTCGCCCCCTGTTTCAGCCCCTCTGTTTCAGCCCCTCTGTTTCAGCCCTTCTGTTTCTCGCCCTCTGTTTCAGCCCCTCTGTTTCTCCCCCTCTGTATCAGCCCCTCTGTTTCAGCCCCTCTGTTTCTCGCCCTCTGTTTCTCGCCCTCTGTTTCAGCCCCTCTGTTTCTCGCCCTCTGTTTCAGCCCCTCTGTTTCAGCTCCACTGATTCAGCCCCTCTGATTCAGCCCCTCTGTTTCTGGCCCTCTGTTTCAGCCCCTCTGTTTCAGCCCTTCTGTTTCAGCCCCTCTGTTTCAGCCCCTCTGTTTCTCGCCCTCTGTTTCAGCCCCTCTGTTTCTCGCCCTCTGTTTCAGCCCCTCTGTTTCTGGCCCTCTGTTTCAGCCCCTCTGCTTCAGCCCTTCTGTTTCAGCCCCTCTGTTTCAGCCCCTCTGTTTCTCGCCTTCTGTTTCAGCCCCTCTGTTTCTCGCCCTCTGTTTCAGCCCCTCTGATTCTCGCCCTCTGTTTCTGCCCCTCTGATTTAACCCCTCTGTTTCAGCCCCTCTGTTTCAGCCCCTCTGTTTCTCGCCCTCTGTTTCAGCCCCTCTGTTTCGCGCTCTCTGTTTCAGCCGCTCTGTTTCAGCCCCTCTGTTTCTCGCCCTCTGTTTCTGACCTTCTGTTTCTCGTCCTCTGTTTCAGCCCCTCTGTTTCTCGCCCTCTGTTACAGCCCCTCTGATTCAGCCCCTCTGTTTCAGCCCCTCTGAATCAGCCCCTCTGATTCAGCCCCTCTGTTTCAACCCCTCTGTTTCTCGCCCTCTGTTTCAGCCCCTCTGTTTCTCGCCCTCTGTTTCAGACCCTCTGTTTCTCGCCCTCTGCTCCTGCCCCTCTGTTTCTCGCCCTCTGTTTCAGCCCCTCTGTTTCTCGCCCTCTGATTCAGCCCCTCTGTTTCAGCCACTCTGTTTCTCACCCTCTGTTACAGCCCTTCTGATTCAGCACCTCTGATTCAGCCCCACTCATTCAGCCCCTTTATTTCAGCCCCTCTGTTCCTCGCCCTCTGTTTCAGCCCCTCTGTTTCTCGCCCCCTGTTTCAGCCCCTCTGTTTCAGCCCCTCTGTTTCAGCCCTTCTGTTTCTCGTCCTCTGTTTCAGCCCCTCTGTTTCTCGCCCTCTGTTTCAGCCTCTCTTTTTCTCGCCCTCTGTTTCAGCCCCTCTGTTTCAGCCCCTCTGTTTCTCGCCCTCTGTTTCAGCCCCTCTGTTTCTCGCCCTCTGTTTCAGCCCCTCTGTTTCTCGCCCTCTGTATCAGCCCCTCCGTTTCAGCCACTCTTTTTCTCGCCCACTGTTTCTCGCCCTCTGTTTCAGCCCCTCTGTATCTCACCCTCTGTTTCAGCCCCTCTGATTCAGCCCCTCTGATTCAGCCCCACTCATTCAGTCCCTCTGTTTCAGCCCCTCTGTTTCTCGCCCTCTGTTTCAGCCCCTCTGTTTCTCGCCCTCTGTTTCAGCCCCTCTGTTTCAGCCCCTCTGTTTCTCGCCCTCTGTTTCAGGCCCTCTGTTTCTCGCCCCCTGTTTCAGCCCCTCTGTTTCTCGCCCTCTGTTTCAGCCTCTCTGTTTCTCGCCCTCTGTTTCAGCCCCTCTGTTTCTCGCCCTCTGTTTCAGCCCCTCTGTGTCTCGCCCTCTGTTTCAGCCCCTCTGTTTCAGCCCCTCTGTTTCAGCCCCTGTGTTTCTCGCCCTCTGTTTCTCGCACACTGTTTCATCCCCTCTGTTTCTCGCCCTCTGTTTCTCGCCCTCTGTTTCTGGCCCTCTGTTTCAGCCCCTCTGTTTCTCGCCCTCTGTTTCAGCCCCTCTGTTTCTCGCCCTCTGTTTCTGCCCCTCTGTTTCTCGCCCTCTGTTTCAGCCCCTCTGTTTCTCCCCCGCTGATTCAGCCCCTCTGTTTCAGCCACTCTGAATCACCCCTCTGATTCAGCCCCTCTGTTTCAGCCCCTCTGTTTCAGCGCCTCTGTTTCAGCCCCTCTGTTTCTCGCCCTCTGTTTCAGCCCCTCTGTTTCTCGCCCTCTGTTTCAGCCCCTTTGTTTCTCGCCCTCTGTTCCAGCCCCTCTGATTCAGCCCCTCTTTTTCCGCCCCTCTGTTTCAGCCCCTCTGTTTCAGCCCCTCTGTTTCTCACCCTCTGTTTCAGCCCCTCTGATTCAGCCCCTCTGATTCAGCCCCACTCATTCAGCCCCTCTGTTTCAGCACCTCTGTTTCTCGCCCTCTGTTACAGCCCCTCTGATTCAGCCCCTCTGTTTCAGCCCTTCTGAATCACCACCCCTGATTCAGCCCCGCTGTTTCAACCCCTCTGTTTCAGCCCCTCTGTTTCTCCCCCTCTGTTTCTGCCCTTCTGTTTCTCGTCCTCTGTTTCAGTCCCTCTGTTTCTCGCCCTCTGTTACAGCCCCTCTGATTCAGCCCCTCTGTTTCAGCCCCTCTGAATCAGCCCCTCTGATTCAGCCCCTCTGTTTCAGCCGCTCTGTTTCAGCCCCTCTGTTTCTCGCACTCTGTATCTGCCCTTCTGTTTCTCGTCCTCTGTTTCAGCCCCCCGGTTTCTCGCCCTCTGTTACAGCCAATCTGATTCAGCACCTCTGTTTCAGCCCCTCTGAATCAGCCCCTCTGATTCAGCCCCTCTGTTTCAACCCCTCTGTTTCAGCCCCTCTGTTTCTCGCCCTCTGTTTCAGCCCCTCTGTTTCTCGCCCTCTGTTTCAGACCCTCTGTTTCTCGCCCTCTGTTTCTGCCCCTCTGTTTCTCGCCCTCTGTTTCTCGCCCTCTGTTTCAGCCCCTCTGTTTCTCGCCCTCTGTTTCAGCCCCGCTGATTCAGCCCCTCTGTTTCAGCCACTCTGTTTCTCACCCTCTGTTACAGCCCTTCTGATTCAGCACCTCTGATTCAGCCCCACTCATTCAGCCCCTTTATTTCAGCCCCTCTGTTCCTCGCCCTCTGTTTCAGCCCCTCTGTTTCTCGCCCCCTGTTTCAGCCCCTCTGTTTCAGCCCCTCTGTTTCAGCCCTTCTGTTTCTCGTCCTCTGTTTCAGCCCCTCTGTTTCTCGCCCTCTGTTTCAGCCTCTCTTTTTCTCGCCCTCTGTTTTAGCCCCTCTGTTTCAGCCCCTCTGTTTCTCGCCCTCTGTTTCAGCCCCTCTGTTTCTCGCCCTCTGTTTCAGCCCCTCTGTTTCTCGCCCTCTGTATCAGCCGCTCCGTTTCAGCCACTCTTTTTCTCGCCCACTGTTTCTCGCCCTCTGTTTCAGCCCCTCTGTTTCTCACCCTCTGTTTCAGCCCCTCTGATTCAGCCCCTCTGATTCAGCCCCTCTGTTTCAGCCCCACTCATTCAGCCCCTCTGTTTCAGCCCCTCTGTTTCTCGCCCTCTGTTTCAGCCCCTCTGTTTCTCGCCCTCTGTTTCAGCCCCTCTGTTTCAGCCCCTCTGTTTCTCGCCCTCTGTTTCAGGCCCTCTGTTTCTCGCCCCCTGTTTCAGCCCCTCTGTTTCTCGCCCTCTGTTTCAGCCTCTCTGTTTCTCGCCCTCTGTTTCAGCCCCTCTGTTTCTCGCCCTCTGTTTCAGCCCCTCTGTTTCTCGCCCTCTGTTTCAGCCCCTCTGTTTCAGCCCCTCTGTTTCTCGCCCTCTGTTTCTCGCACACTGTTTCAGCCCTTTCTGTTTCTCGCCCTCTGTTTCTCGCCCTCTGTTTCTGGCCCTCAGTTTCAGCCCCTCTGTTTCTCGCCCTCTGTTTCAGCCCCTCTGTTTCTCGCCCTCTGTTTCTGCCCCTCTGTTTCTCGCCCTCTGTTTCAGCCCCTCTGTTTCTCCCCCGCTGATTCAGCCCCTCTGTTTCAGCCACTCTGATTCACCCCTCTGATTCAGCCCCTCTGTTTCTCGCCCTTTGTTTCTCGCACACTGTTTCAGCCCCTCTGTTTCTCGCCCTCTGTTTCTCGCCCTCTGTTTCTGGCCCTCTGTTTCAGCCCCTCTGTTTCTCGCCCTCTGTTTCAGCCCCTCTGTTTCTCGCCCTCTGTTTCTGCCCCTCTGTTTCTCGCCCTCTGATTCAGCCCCTCTGATTCAGCCCCACTCATTCAGCCCCTCTGTTTCAGCACCTCTGTTTCTCGCCCTCTGTTACAGCCCCTCTGATTCAGCCCCTCTGTTTCAGCCCCTCTGAATCAGCCCCTCTGATTCAGCCCCTCTGTTTCAGCCGCTCTGTTTCAGCCCCTCTGTTTCTCGCCCTCTGTATCTGCCCTTCTGTTTCTCGTCCTCTGTTTCAGCCCCTCTGTTTCTCGCCCTCTGTTACAGCCCCTCTGATTCAGCCCCTCTGTTTCAGCCCCTCTGAATCCGCCCCTCTGATTCAGCCCCTCTGTTTCAGCCGCTCTGTTTCAGCCCCTCTGTTTCTCGCCCTCTGTTTCAGCCCCTCTGTTTCTCGCCCTCTGTTTCAGACCCTCTGTTTCTCGCCCTCTGTTTCTGCCCCTCTGTTTCTCGCCCTCTGTTTCTCGCCCTCTGTTTCAGCCCCTCTGTTTCTCGCCCTCTGTTTCAGCCCCTCTGTTTCAGCCCCTCAGACTCAGCCCCTCTGATTCAGCCCCTCTGTTTCTGGCCCTCTGTTTCAGCCCCTCTGTTTCAGCCCTTCTGTTTCAGCCCCTCTGTTTCAGCCCCTCTGTTTCTCGCCCTCTGTTTCTCGCCCTCTGTTTCAGCCCCTCTGTTTCTCGCCCTCTGTTTCAGCCCCTCTGTTTCAGCCCCTCTGTTTCTCACCCTCTGTTTCAGCCCCTCTGATTCAGCCCCTCTGATTCAGCCCCACTCATTCAGCCCCTCTGTTTCAGCCCCTCTGTTTCTCGCCCTCTGTTTCTGCCCTTCTGTTTCTCGTCCTCTGTTTCAGCCACTCTGTTTCTCGCCCTCTGTTACAGCCCCTCTGATTCAGCCCCTCTGTTTCAGCCCCTCTGAATCAGCCCCTCTGATTCAGCCCCTCTGTTTCAACCCCTCTGGTTCAGCCCCTCTGTTTCTCGCCCTCTGTTTCTGCCCTTCTGTTTCTCGTCCTCTGTTTCAGCCCCTCTGTTTCTCGCCCTCTGTTACAGCCCCTCTGATTCAGCCCCTCTGTTTCAGCCCCTCTGAATCAGCCCCTCTGATTCAGCCCCTCTGTTTCAGCCCCTCTGTTTCTCGCCCTCTGTTCCAGCCCCGCTGTTTCTCGCCCCCTGTTTCAGCCCCTCTGTTTCAGCCCCTCTGTTTCTCGCCCTCTGTATCAGCCCCTCTGTTTCAGCCCCTCTGTTTCTCGCCCTCTGTTTCTCGCCTTCTGTATTAGCCCCTCTGTTTCTCGCCCTCTGTTTCAGCCCCTCTGTTTCAGCCCCTCTGATTCAGCCCCTCTGATTCAGCCCCTCTGTTTCTGGCCCTCTGTTTCAGCCCCTCTGTTTCAGCCCTTCTGTTTCAGCCCCTCTATTTCAGCCCCTCTGTTTCTCGCCCTCTGTTTCAGCCCCTCTGTTTCTCGCCCTCTGTTTCAGCCCCTCTGTTTCTGGCCCTCTGTTTCAGCCCCTCTGCTTCAGCCCTTCTGTTTCAGCCCTTCTGTTTCAGCCCCTCTGTTTCTCGCCCTCTGTTTCAGCCCCTCTGTTTCTCGCCCTCTGTTTCTGCCCCTCTGATTTAGCCCCTCTGTTTCAGCCCCTCAGTTTCAGCCCCTCTGTTTCTCGCCCTCTGTTTCAGCCCCTCTGTTTCGCGCTCTCTGTTTCAGCCCCTCTGTTTCTCGCCCTCTGTATCAGCCCCTCTGTTTCAGCCCCTCTGTTTCTCGCCCTCTGTTTCTCGCCTTCTGTTTTAGCCCCTCTGTTTCTCGCCCTCTGTTTCAGCCCCTCTGTTTCAGCCCCTCTGATTCAGCCCCTCTGATTCAGCCCCTCTGTTTCTGGCCCTCTGTTTCAGCCCCTCTGTTTCAGCCCTTCTGTTTCAGCCCCTCTATTTCAGCCCCTCTGTTTCTCGCCCTCTGTTTCAGCCCCTCTGTTTCTCGCCCTCTGTTTCAGCCCCTCTGTTTCTGGCCCTCTGTTTCAGCCCCTCTGCTTCAGCCCTTCTGTTTCAGCCCTTCTGTTTCAGCCCCTCTGTTTCTCGCCCTCTGTTTCAGCCCCTCTGTTTCTCGCCCTCTGTTTCTGCCCCTCTGATTTAGCCCCTCTGTTTCAGCCCCTCAGTTTCAGCCCCTCTGTTTCTCGCCCTCTGTTTCAGCCCCTCTGTTTCGCGCTCTCTGTTTCAGCCGCTCTGTTTCAGCCCCTCTGTTTCTCGCCCTCTGTTTCTGCCCTTCTGTTTCTCGTCCTCTGTTTCAGCCCCTCTGTTTCTCGCCCTCTGTTACAGCCCCTCTGACTCAGCCCCTCTGTTTCAGCCCCTCTGAATCAGCCCCTCTGATTCAGCCCCTCTGTTTCAACCCCTCTGTTTCAGCCCCTCTGTTTCTCGCCCTCTGTTTCAGCCCCTCTGTTTCTCGCCCTCTGTTTCAGACCCTCTGTTTCTCGCCCTCTGCTCCTGCCCCTCTGTTTCTTGCCCTCTGTTTCAGCCCCTCTGTTTCTCGCCCTCTGTTTCAGCCCCGCT
The DNA here is from genome assembly GCF_047496795.1 of Chiloscyllium punctatum. Classification (NCBI taxonomy): domain Eukaryota; kingdom Metazoa; phylum Chordata; class Chondrichthyes; order Orectolobiformes; family Hemiscylliidae; genus Chiloscyllium; species Chiloscyllium punctatum. Next base: position 80,612 of record NW_027309817.1, read on the forward strand.
GATTCAGCCCCTCTGATTCAGCCCCACTCATTCAGCCCCTTTATTTCAGACCCTCTGTTCCTCAAACTCTGTTTCAGCCCCTCTGTTTCTCGCCCCCTGTTTCAGCCCCTCTGTTTCAGCCCCTCTGTTTCAGCCCCTCTGTTTCTCGCCCTCTGTTTCAGCCCCTCTGTTTCTCGCCCTCTGTTTCAACCTCTCTTTTTCTCGCCCTCTGTTTCAGCCCTTCTGTTTCAGCACCTCTGTTTCTCGCCCTCTGTTTCAGCCCCTCTGTTTCTCGCCCTCTGTTTCAGCCCCTCTGTTTCTCGCCCTCTGTATCAGCCCCTCCGTTTCAGCCACTCTTTTTCTCGCCCTCTGTTTCTCGCCCTCTGTTTCAGCCCCTCTGTTTCTCGCCCTTTGTTTCAGCCCCTCTGTTTCAGCCCCTCTGTTTCTCACCCTCTGTTTCAGCCCCTCTGATTCAGCCCCTCTGATTCAGCCCCACTCATTCAGCCCCTCTGTTTCAGCCCCTCTGTTTCTCGCCCTCTGTTTCAGCCCCTCTGTTTCTCGCCCTCTGTTTCAGCCCCTCTGTTTCAGCCCCTCTGTTTCTCGCCCTCTGTTTCAGCCCCTCTGTTTCTCGCCCCCTGTTTCAGCCCCTCTGTTTCTCGCCCTCTGTTTCAGCCTCTCTGTTACTCGCCCTCTGTTTCAGCCCCTCTGTTTCTCGCCCTCTGTTTCAGCCCCTTTGTTTCTCGCCCTCTGTTTCAGCCCCTCTGTTTCATCCCCTCTGTTTCAGCCCCTCTGTTTCTCGCCCTCTGTTTCTCGCACACTGTTTCAGCCCCTCTGTTTCTCGCCCTCTGTTTCTCGCCCTCTGTTTCTGGCCCTCTGTTTCAGCCCCTCTGTTTCTCGCCCTCTGTTTCAGCCACTCTGTTTCAGCCCCTCTGTTTCTCACCCTCTGTTTCAGCCCCTCTGATTCAGCCCCTCTGATTCAGCCCCACTCATTCAGCCCCTCTGTTTCAGCCCCTCTGTTTCTCGCCCTCTGTTTCTGCCCTTCTGTTTCTCATCCTCTGTTTCAGCACCTCTGTTTCTCGCCCTCTGTTACAGCCCCTCTGATTCAGCCCCTCTGTTTCAGCCCTTCTGAATCACCACCCCTGATTCAGCCCCACTGTTTCAACCCCTCTGTTTCAGCCCCTCTGTTTCTCGCCCTCTGTATCTGCCCTTCTGTTTCTCGTCCTCTGTTTCAGCCCCTCTGTTTCTCGCCCTCTGTTTCAGCCCCTCTGAACCAGCCCCTCTGATTCAGCCCCTCTGTTTCAACCCCTCTGTTTCAGCCCCTCTGTTTCTCGCCCTCTGTTTCAGACCCTCTGTTTCTCGCCCTCTGTTTCAGACCCTCTGTTTCTCGCCCTCTGTTTCTCGCCCTCTGTTTCAGCCCCTCTGTTTCTCGCCCTCTGTTTCAGCCCCTCTGTTTCTCGCCCTCTGTTTCAGCCCCTCTGTTTCAGCCCCTCTGACTCAGCCCCTCTGATTCAGCCCCTCTGTTTCTGGCCCTCTGTTTCAGCCCCTCTGTTTCAGCCCTTCTGTTTCAGCCCCTCTGTTTCAGCCCCTCTGTTTCTCGCCCTCTGTTTCTCGCCCTCTGTTTCAGCCCCTCTGTTTCTCGCCCTCTGTTTCAGCCCCTCTGTTTCAGCCCCTCTGTTTCTCACCCTCTGTTTCAGCCCCTCTGATTCAGCCCCTCTGATTCAGCCCCACTCATTCAGCCCCTCTGTTTCAGCCCCTCTGTTTCTCGCCCTCTGTTTCTGCCCTTCTGTTTCTCGTCCTCTGTTTCAGCCACTCTGTGTCTCGCCCTCTGTTACAGCCCCTCTTATTCAGCCCCTCTGTTTCAGCCCCTCTGAATCAGCCCCTCTGATTCAGCCCCTCTGTTTCAACCCCTCTGTTTCAGCCCCTCTGTTTCTCGCCCTCTGTTTCTGCCCTTCTGTTTCTCGCCCTCTGTTTCTCGCCCTCTGTTTCAGCCCCTCTGTTTCTCGCCCTCTGTTTCAGCCCCTCTGTTTCTCGCCCTCTGTTTCAGCCCCTCTGTTTCAGCCCCTCTGACTCAGCCCCTCTGATTCAGCCCCTCTGTTTCTGGCCCTCTGTTTCAGCCCCTCTGTTTCAGCCCTTCTGTTTCAGCCCCTCTGTTTCAGCCCCTCTGTTTCTCGCCCTCTGTTTCTCGCCCTCTGTTTCAGCCCCTCTGTTTCTCGCCCTCTGTTTCAGCCCCTCTGATTCAGCCCCTCTGATTCAGCCCCACTCATTCAGCCCCTCTGTTTCAGCCCCTCTGTTTCTCGCCCTCTGTTTCTGCCCTTCTGTTTCTCGTCCTCTGTTTCAGCCACTCTGTGTCTCGCCCTCTGTTACAGCCCCTCTGATTCAGCCCCTCTGTTTCAGCCCCTCTGAATCAGCCCCTCTGATTCAGCCCCTCTGTTTCAACCCCTCTGTTTCAGCCCCTCTGTTTCTCGCCCTCTGTTTCTGCCCTTCTGTTTCTCGTCCTCTGTTTCAGCCCCTCTGTTTCTCGCCCTCTGTTACAGCCCCTCTGATTCAGCCCCTCTATTTCAGCCCCTCTGAATCAGCCCCTCTGATTCAGCCCCTCTGTTTCTCGCCCTCTGTTTCAGCCCCTCTGTTTCTCGCCCTCTGTTTCAGCCCCTCTGTTTCAGCCCTTCTGTTTCAGCCCCTCTGTTTCAGCCCCTCTGTTTCAGCCCCTCTGTTTCTCGCCCTCTGTTTCTCGCACACTGTTTCAGCCCCTCTGTTTCTCGCCCTCTGTTTCAGCCTCTCTGTTTCTCGCCCCCTGTTTCAGCCCCTCTGTTTCTCGCCCTCTGTTTCAGCCTCTCTGTTTCTCGCCCACTGTTTCAGCCCCTCTGTTTCAGCCCCTTTGTTTCTCGCCCTCTGTTTCAGCCCCTCTGTTTCTCGCCATCTGTTTCAGCCCCTCTGTTTCTCGCTCTCTGTATCAGCCCCTCTGTTTCAGCCCCTCTGTTTCAACCCCTCTGTTTCTCGCCCTCTGTTTCAGCCCCTCTGTTTCTCGCCCTCTGTTTCAGCCCCTCTGTTTCAGCCCCTCTGATTCAGCCCCTCTGATTCAGCCCCTCTGTTTCTGGCCCTCTGTTTCAGCCCCTCTGTTTCAGCCCTTCTGTTTCAGCCCCTCTGTTTCAGCCCCTCTGTTTCTCACCCTATGTTTCTCGCCCTCTGTTTCAGCCCCTCTGTTTCTCGCCCTCTGTTTCAGCCCCTCTGTTTCAGCCCCTCTGTTTCTGGCCCTCTGTTTCAGCCCCTCTGTTTCAGCCCTTCTGTTTTAGCCCCTCTGTTTCAGCCCCTCTGTTTCTCGCCCTCTGTTTCTCGCCCTCTGTTTCAGCCCCTCTGTTTCTCGCCCTCTGTTTCAGCCCCTCTGTTTCAGCCCCTCTGTTTCTCACCCTCTGTTTCAGCCCCTCTGATTCAGCCCCTCTGATTCAGCCCCACTCATTCAGCCCCTCTGTTTCAGCCCCTCTGTTTCTCGCCCTCTGTTTCTGCCCTTCTGTTTCTCGTCCTCTGTTTCAGCCACTCTGTGTCTCGCCCTCTGTTACAGCCCCTCTGATTCAGCCCCTCTGTTTCAGCCCCTCTGAATCAGCCCCTCTGATTCAGCCCCTCTGTTTCAACCCCTCTGTTTCAGCCCCTCTGTTTCTCGCCCTCTGTTTCTGCCCTTCTGTTTCTCGTCCTCTGTTTCAGCCCCTCTGTATCTCGCACTCTGTTACAGCCCCTCTGATTCAGCCCCTCTGTTTCAGCCCCTCTGAATCAGCCCCTCTGATTCAGCCCCTCTGTTTCTCGCCCTCTGTTTCAGCCCCTCTGTTTCTTGCCCTCTGTTTCAGCCCCTCTGTTTCTCGCCCTCTGTTTAAGCCCCTCTGATTCAGCCCCTCTGTTTCAGCCCCTCTGTTTCTCGCCCTCTGTTTCTCGCACACTGTTTCAGCCCCTCTGTTTCTCGCCCTCTGTTTCAGCCTCTCTGTTTCTCGCCCCCTGTTTCAGCCCCTCTGTTTCTCGCCCTCTGTTTCAGCCTCTCTGTTTCTCGCCCACTGTTTCAGCCCCTCTGTTTCTCGCCCTCTGTTTCAGCCCCTCTGTTTCTCGCCATCTGTTTCAGCCCCTCTGTTTCTCGCTCTCTGTATCAGCCCCTCTGTTTCAGCCCCTCTGTTTCTCGCCCTCTGTTTCTCGCCCTCTGTTTCAGCCCCTCTGTTTCTCGCCCTCTGTTTCAGCCCCTCTGTTTCTCGCCCTCTGTTTCTCGCCCTCTGTTTCAGCCACTCTGTTTCAGCCCCTCTGTTGCTTACCCTCTGTTTCAGCCCCTCTGATTCAGCCCCTCTGATTCAGCCCCACTCATTCAGCCCCTCTGTTTCAGCCCCTCTGTTTCTCGCCCTCTGTTTCTGCCCTTCTGTTTCTCATCCTCTGTTTCAGCACCTCTGTTTCTCGCCCTCTGTTACAGCCCCTCTGATTCAGCCCCTCTGTTTCAGCCCTTCTGAATCACCACCCCTGATTCAGCCCCACTGTTTCAACCCCTCTGTTTCTGCCCCTCTGTTTCTCGCCCTCTGTATCTGCCCTTCTGTTTCTCGTCCTCTGTTTCAGCCCCTCTGTTTCTCGCCCTCTGTTTCAGCCCCTCTGAACCAGCCCCTCTGATTCAGCACCTCTGTTTCAACCCCTCTGTTTCAGCCCCTCTGTTTCTCGCCCTCTGTTTCAGACCCTCTGTTTCTCGCCCTCTGTTTCAGACCCTCTGTTTCTCGCCCTCTGTTTCTCGCCCTCTGTTTCAGCCCCTCTGTTTCTCGCCCTCTGTTTCAGCCCCTCTGTTTCTCGCCCTCTGTTTCAGCCCCTCTGTTTCAGCCCCTCTGACTCAGCCCCTCTGATTCAGCCCCTCTGTTTCTGGCCCTCTGTTTCAGCCCCTCTGTTTCAGCCCTTCTGTTTCAGCCCCTCTGTTTCAGCCCCTCTGTTTCTCGCCCTCTGTTTCTCGCCCTCTGTTTCAGCCCCTCTGTTTCTCGCCCTCTGTTTCAGCCCCTCTGTTTCAGCCCCTCTGTTTCTCACCCTCTGTTTCAGCCCCTCTGATTCAGCCCCTCTGATTCAGCCCCACTCATTCAGCCCCTCTGTTTCAGCCCCTCTGTTTCTCGCCCTCTGTTTCTGCCCTTCTGTTTCTCGTCCTCTGTTTCAGCCACTCTGTGTCTCGCCCTCTGTTACAGCCCCTCTGATTCAGCCCCTCTGTTTCAGCCCCTCTGAATCAGCCCCTCTGATTCAGCCCCTCTGTTTCAACCCCTCTGTTTCAGCCCCTCTGTTTCTCGCCCTCTGTTTCTGCCCTTCTGTTTCTCGCCCTCTGTTTCTCGCCCTCTGTTTCAGCCCCTCTGTTTCTCGCCCTCTGTTTCAGCCCCTCTGTTTCTCGCCCTCTGTTTCAGCCCCTCTGTTTCAGCCCCTCTGACTCAGCCCCTCTGATTCAGCCCCTCTGTTTCTGGCCCTCTGTTTCAGCCCCTCTGTTTCAGCCCTTCTGTTTCAGCCCCTCTGTTTCAGCCCCTCTGTTTCTCGCCCTCTGTTTCTCGCCCTCTGTTTCAGCCCCTCTGTTTCTCGCCCTCTGTTTCAGCCCCTCTGTTTCAGCCCCTCTGTTTCTCACCCTCTGTTTCAGCCCCTCTGATTCAGCCCCTCTGATTCAGCCCCACTCATTCAGCCCCTCTGTTTCAGCCCCTCTGTTTCTCGCCCTCTGTTTCTGCCCTTCTGTTTCTCGTCCTCTGTTTCAGCCACTCTGTGTCTCGCCCTCTGTTACAGCCCCTCTGATTCAGCCCCTCTGTTTCAGCCCCTCTGAATCAGCCCCTCTGATTCAGCCCCTCTGTTTCAACCCCTCTGTTTCAGCCCCTCTGTTTCTCGCCCTCTGTTTCTGCCCTTCTGTTTCTCGTCCTCTGTTTCAGCCCCTCTGTTTCTCGCCCTCTGTTACAGCCCCTCTGATTCAGCCCCTCTGTTTCAGCCCCTCTGAATCAGCCCCTCTGATTCAGCCCCTCTGTTTCTCGCCCTCTGTTTCAGCCCCTCTGTTTCTCGCCCTCTGTTTCAGCCCCTCTGTTTCTCGCCTTCTGTTTCAGCCCCTCTGTTTCAGCCCCTCTGTTTCAGCCCCTCTGTTTCTCGCCCTCTGTTTCTCGCACACTGTTTCAGCCCCTCTGTTTCTCGCCCTCTGTTTCAGCCTCTCTGTTTCTCGCCCCCTGTTTCAGCCCCTCTGTTTCTCGCCCTCTGTTTCAGCCTCTCTGTTTCTCGCCCACTGTTTCAGCCCCTCTGTTTCAGCCCCTTTGTTTCTCGCCCTCTGTTTCAGCCCCTCTGTTTCTCGCCATCTGTTTCAGCCCCTCTGTTTCTCGCTCTCTGTATCAGCCCCTCTGTTTCAGCCCCTCTGTTTCTCGCCCTCTGTTTCTCGCCCTCTGTTTCAGCCCCTCTGTTTCTCGCCCTCTGTTTCAGCCCCTCTGTTTCAGCCCCTCTGATTCAGCCCCTCTGATTCAGCCCCTCTGTTTCTGGCCCTCTGTTTCAGCCCCTCTGTTTCAGCCCTTCTGTTTCAGCCCCTCTGTTTCAGCCCCTCTGTTTCTCACCCTATGTTTCTCGCCCTCTGTTTCAGCCCCTCTGTTTCTCGCCCTCTGTTTCAGCCCCTCTGTTTCAGCCCCTCTGTTTCTGGCCCTCTGTTTCAGCCCCTCTGTTTCAGCCCTTCTGTTTCAGCCCCTCTGTTTCAGCCCCTCTGTTTCTCGCCCTCTGTTTCTCGCCCTCTGTTTCAGCCCCTCTGTTTCTCGCCCTCTGTTTCAGCCCCTCTGTTTCAGCCCCTCTGTTTCTCACCCTCTGTTTCAGCCCCTCTGATTCAGCCCCTCTGATTCAGCCCCACTCATTCAGCCCCTCTGTTTCAGCCCCTCTGTTTCTCGCCCTCTGTTTCTGCCCTTCTGTTTCTCGTCCTCTGTTTCAGCCACTCTGTGTCTCGCCCTCTGTTACAGCCCCTCTGATTCAGCCCCTCTGTTTCAGCCCCTCTGAATCAGCCCCTCTGATTCAGCCCCTCTGTTTCAACCCCTCTGTTTCAGCCCCTCTGTTTCTCGCCCTCTGTTTCTGCCCTTCTGTTTCTCGTCCTCTGTTTCAGCCCCTCTGTATCTCGCACTCTGTAACAGCCCCTCTGATTCAGCCCCTCTGTTTCAGCCCCTCTGAATCAGCCCCTCTGATTCAGCCCCTCTGTTTCTCGCCCTCTGTTTCAGCCCCTCTGTTTCTTGCCCTCTGTTTCAGCCCCTCTGTTTCTCGCCCTCTGTTTAAGCCCCTCTGATTCAGCCCCTCTGTTTCAGCCCCTCTGTTTCTCGCCCTCTGTTTCTCGCACACTGTTTCAGCCCCTCTGTTTCTCGCCCTCTGTTTCAGCCTCTCTGTTTCTCGCCCCCTGTTTCAGCCCCTCTGTTTCTCGCCCTCTGTTTCAGCCTCTCTGTTTCTCGCCCACTGTTTCAGCCCCTCTGTTTCTCGCCCTCTGTTTCAGCCCCTCTGTTTCTCGCCATCTGTTTCAGCCCCTCTGTTTCTCGCTCTCTGTATCAGCCCCTCTGTTTCAGCCCCTCTGTTTCTCGCCCTCAGTTTCTCGCCCTCTGTTTCAGCCCCTCTGTTTCTCGCCCTCTGTTTCAGCCCCTCTGTTTCAGCCCCTCTGATTCAGCCCCTCTGATTCAGCCCCTCTGTTTCTGGCCCTCTGTTTCAGCCCCTCTGTTTCAGCCCTTCTGTTTCAGCCCCTCTGTTTCAGCCCCTCTGTTTCTCGCCCTATGTTTCTCGCCCTCTGTTTCAGCCCCTCTGTTTCTCGCCCTCTGTTTCAGCCCCACTGTTTCAGCCCCTCTGTTTCTCACCCTCTGTTTCAGCCCCTCTGATTCAGCCCCTCTGATTCAGCCCCACTCATTCAGCCCCTCTGTTTCAGCCCCTCTGTTTCTCGCCCTCTGTTTCTGCCCTTCTGTTTCTCGTCCTCTGTTTCAGCCCCTCTGTTTCTCGCCCTCTGTTACAGCCCCTCTGATTCAGCCCCTCTGTTTCAGCCCTTCTGAATCACCACCTCTGATTCAGCCCCGCTGTTTCAACCCCTCTGTTTCAGCCCCTCTGTTTCTCGTCCTCTGTTTCAGCCCCTCTGTTTCTCGCCCTCTGTTACAGCCCCTCTGATTCAGCCCCTCTGTTTCAGCCCTTCTGAATCACCACCTCTGATTCAGCCCCGCTGTTTCAACCCCTCTGTTTCTGCCCTTCTGTTTCTCGTCCTCTGTTTCAGCCCCTCTGTTTCTCGCCCTCTGTTACAGCCCCTCTGATTCAGCCCCTCTGTTTCAGCCCCTCTGAATCAGCCCCTCTGATTCAGCCCCTCTGTTTCAGCCGCTCTGTTTCAGCCCCTCTGTTTCTCGCCCTCTGTATCTGCCCTTCTGTTTCTCGTCCTCTGTTTCAGCCCCTCTGTTTCTCGCCCTCTGTTACAGCTCCTCTGATTCAGCCCCTCTGTTTCAGCCCCTCTGAATCAGCCCCTCTGATTCAGCCCCTCTGTTTCAACCCCTCTGTTTCAGCCCCTCTGTTTCTCGCCCTCTGTTTCAGCCACTCTGTTTCTCGCCCTCTGTTTCAGACCCTCTGTTTCTCGCCCTCTGTTTCTGCCCCTCTGTTTCTCGCCCTCTGTTTCAGCCCTCTGTTTCTTGCCCTCTGTTTCTCGCCCTCTGTTTCAGCCCCTCTGTTTCTCGACCTCTGTTTCAGCCCCTCTGTTTCAGCCCCTCTGATTCAGCCCCTCTGATTCAGCCCCTCTGTTTCTGGCCCTCTGTTTCAGCCCCTCTGTTTCAGCCCTTCTGTTTCAGCCCCTCTGTTTCAGCCCCTCTGTTTCTCGCCCTTTGTTTCTCGCCCTCTGTTTCAGCCCCTCTGTTTCTCGCCCTCTGTTTCAGCCCCTCTGTTTCAGCCCCTCTGTTTCTCACCCTCAGTTTCAGCCCAATCTGATTCAGCCCCTCTGATTCAGCCCCACTCATTCAGCCCCTCTGTTTCAGCCCCTCTGTTTCTCGCCCTCTGTTTCTGCCCTTCTGTTTCTCGTCCTCTGTTTCAGCCCCTCTGTTTCTCGCCCTCTGTTACAGCCCCTCTGATTCAGCCCCTCTGTTTCAGATCTTCTGAATAACCAACTCTGATTCAGCCCCGCTGTTTCAACCCCTCTGTTTCAGCCCCTCTGTTTCTCGCCCTCTGTTTCTGCCCTTCTGTTTCTCGTCCTCTGTTTCAGCCCCTCTGTTTCTCGCCCTCTGTTACAGCCCCTCTGATTCAGCCCCTCTGTTTCAGCCCCTCTGTTTCAGCCCCTCTGTTTCAGCCCCTCTGACTCAGCCCCTCTGATTCAGCCCCTCTGTTTCTGGCCCTCTGTTTCAGCCCCTCTGTTTCAGCCCTTCTGTTTCAGCCCCTCTGTTTCAGCCCCTCTGTTTCTCGCCCTCTGTTTCTCGCCCTCTGTTTCAGCCCCTCTGTTTCTCGCCCTCTGTTTCAGCCCCTCTGTTTCAGCCCCTCTGTTTCTCACCCTCTGTTTCAGCCCCTCTGATTCAGCCCCTCTGATTCAGCCTCACTCATTCAGCCCCTCTGTTTCAGCCCCTCTGTTTCTCGCCCTCTGTTTCTGCCCTTCTGTTTCTCGTCCTCTGTTTCAGCCACTCTGTGTCTCGCCCTCTGTTACAGGCCCTCTGATTCAGCCCCTCTGTTTCAGCCCCTCTGAATCAGCCCCTCTGATTCAGCCCCTCTGTTTCAACCCCTCTGTTTCAGCCCCTCTGTTTCTCGCCCTCTGTTTCTGCCCTTCTGTTTCTCGTCCTCTGTTTCAGCCCCTCTGTTTCTCGCACTCTGTTACAGCCCCTCTGATTCAGCCCCTCTGTTTCAGCCCCTCTGAATCAGCCCCTCTGATTCAGCCCCTCTGTTTCTCGCCCTCTGTTTCAGCCCCTCTGTTTCTCGCCCTCTGTTTCAGCGCCTCTGTTTCTCGCCCCCTGTTTAAGCCCCTCTGATTCAGCCCCTCTGTTTCAGCCCCTCTGTTTCTCGCCCTCTGTTTCTCGCACACTGTTTCAGCCCCTCTGTTTCTCGCCCTCTGTTTCAGCTTCTCTGTTTCTCGCCCCCTGTTTCAGCCCCTCTGTTTCTCGCCCTCTGTTTCAGCCTCTCTGTTTCTCGCCCACTGTTTCAGCCCCTCTGTTTCTCGCCCTCTGTTTCAGCCCCTCTGTTTCTCGCCATCTGTTTCAGCCCCTCTGTTTCTCGCTCTCTGTATCAGCCCCTCTGTTTCAGCCCCTCTGTTTCTCGCCCTCTGTTTCTCGCCCTCTGTTTCAGCCCCTCTGTTTCTCGACCTCTGTTTCAGCCCCTCTGTTTCAGCCCCTCTGATTCAGCCCCTCTGATTCAGCCCCTCTGTTTCTGGCCCTCTGTTTCAGCCCCTCTGTTTCAGCCCTTCTGTTTCAGCCCCTCTGTTTCAGCCCCTCTGTTTCTCGCCCTATGTTTCTCGCCCTCTGTTTCAGCCCCTCTGTTTCTCGCCCTCTGTTTCAGCCCCTCTGTTTCAGCCCCTCTGTTTCTCACCCTCTGTTTCAGCCCCTCTGATTCAGCCCCTCTGATTCAGCCCCACTCATTCAGCCCCTCTGTTTCAGCCCCTCTGCTTCTCGCCCTCTGTTTCTGCCCTTCTGTTTCTCGTCCTCTGTTTCAGCCCCTCTGTTTCTCACCCTCTGTTACAGCCCCTCTGATTCAGCCCCTCTGTTTCAGCCCTTCTGAATCACCACCTCTGATTCAGCCCCGCTGTTTCAACCCCTCTGTTTCAGCCCCTCTGTTTCTCGCCCTCTGTTTCTGCCCTTCTGTTTCTCGTCCTCTGTTTCAGCCCCTCTGTTTCTCGCCCTCTGTTACAGCCCCTCTGATTCAGCCCCTCTGTTTCAGCCCCTCTGAATCAGCCCCTCTGATTCAGCCCCTCTGTTTCAGCCGCTCTGTTTCAGCCCCTCTGTTTCTCGCCCTCTGTATCTGCCCTTCTGTTTCTCGTCCTCTGTTTCAGCCCCTCTGTTTCTCGCCCTCTGTTACAGCCCCTCGGATTCAGCCCCTCTGTTTCAGCCCCTCTGAATCAGCCCCTCTGATTCAGCCCCTCTGTTTCAACCCCTCTGTTTCAGCCCCTCTGTTTCTCGCCCTCTGTTTCAGCCCCTCTGTTTCTCGCCCTCTGTTTCAGACCCTCTGTTTCTCGCCCTCTGATTCTGCCCCTCTGTTTCTCGCCCTTTGTTTCAGCCCCTCTGTTTCTCGCCCTCTGTTTCTCGCCCTCTGTTTCAGCCCCTCTGTTTCTCGACCTCTGTTTCAGCCCCTCTGTTTCAGCCCCTCTGATTCTGCCCCTCTGATTCAGCCCCTCTGTTTCTTGCCCTCTGTTTCAGCCCCTCTGTTTCAGCCCTTCTGTTTCAGCCCCTCTGTTTCAGCCCCTCTGTTTCTCGCCCTCTGTTTCTCGCCCTCTGTTTCAGCCCCTCTGTTTCTCGCCCTCTGTTTCAGCCCCTCTGTTTCAGCCCCTCTGTTTCTCACCCTCAGTTTCAGCCCAATCTGATTCAGCCCCTCTGATTCAGCCCCACTCATTCAGCCCCTCTGTTTCAGCCCCTCTGTTTCTCGCCCTCTGTTTCTGCCCTTCTGTTTCTCGTCCTCTGTTTCAGCCCCTCTGTTTCTCGCCCTCTGTTACAGCCCCTCTGATTCAGCCCCTCTGTTTCAGCCTTCTGAATAACCAACTCTGATTCAGCCCCGCTGTTTCAACCCCTCTGTTTCAGCCCCTCTGTTTCTCGCCCTCTGTTTCTGCCCTTCTGTTTCTCGTCCTCTGTTTCAGCCCCTCTGTTTCTCGCCCTCTGTTACAGCCCCTCTGATTCAGCCCCTCTGTTTCAGCCCCTCTGAATCAGCCCCTCTGATTCAGCCCCTCTGTTTCAGCCGCTCTGTTGCAGCCCCTCTGTTTCTCGCCCTCTATATCTGCCCTTCTGTTTCTCGTCCTCTGTTTCAGCCCCTCTGTTTCTCGCCCTCTGTTACAGCCCCTCTGATTCAGCCCCTCTGTTTCAGCCCCTCTGAATCAGCCCCTCTGATTCAGTACCTCTGTTTCAACCCCTCTGTTTCAGCCCCTCTGTTTCTCGCCCTCTGTTTCAGCCCCTCTGTTTCTCGCCCTCTGTTTCAGCCCCTCTGTTTCTCGCCCTCTGTTTCAGCCCCTCTGTTTCTCGCCCTCTGTTTCAGCCCCTCTGTTTCTCGCCCTCTGTTTCAGCCCCTCTGTTTCAGCCCCTCTGATTCAGCCCCTCTGATTCAGCCCCTCTGTTTCTGGCCCTCTGTTTCAGCCCCTCTGTTTCAGCCCCTCTGTTTCTCGCCCTCTGTTTCTCGCCATCTGTTTCAGCCCCTCTGTTTCTCGCCCTCTGTTTCAGCCCCTCTGTTTCAGCCCCTCTGTTTCTCACCCTCAGTTTCAGCCCCTCTGATTCAGCCCCTCTGATTCAGCCCCACTCATTCAGCCCCTCTGTTTCAGCCCCTCTGTTTCTCGCCCTCTGTTTCTGCCCTTCTGTTTCTCGTCCTCTGTTTCAGCCCCTCTGTTTCTCGCCCTCTGTTACAGCCCCTCTGATTCAGCCCCTCTGTTTCAGCCCCTCTGAATCAGCCCTTCTGATTCAGCCCCTCTGTTTCAACCCCTCTGTTTCAGCCCCTCTCTTTCTCGCCCTCTGTTTCTGCCCTTCTGTTTCTCTTCCTCTGTTTCAGCCCCTCTGTTTCTCGCCCTCTGTTACAGCCCCTCTGATTCAGCCCCTCTGTTTCAGCCCCTCTGTTTCTCGCCCTCTGTTTCTGCCCTTCTGTTTCTCGTCCTCTGTTTCAGACCCTCTGTTTCTCGCCCTCTGTTTCAGCCCCTCTGTTTCTCGCCCTCTGTTTCTCGCCCTCTGTTTCAGCCCCTCTGTTTCTCGCCCTCTGTTTCAGCCCCTCTGTTTCAGCCCCTCTGATTCAGCCCCTCTGATTCAGCCCCTCTGTTTCTGGCCCTCTGTTTCAGCCCCTCTTTTTCAGCCCTTCTGTTTCAGCCCCTCTGTTTCAGCCCCTCTGTTTCTCGCCCTCTGTTTCTCGCCCTCTGTTTCAGCCCCTCTGTTTCTCGCCCTCTGTTTCAGCCCCTCTGTTTCAGCCCCTCTGTTTCTCACCCTCTGTTTCAGCCCCTCTGATTCAGCCCCTCTGATTCAGCCCCACTCATTCAGCCCCTCTGTTTCAGCCCCTCTGTTTCTCGCCCTCTGTTTCTGCCCTTCTGTTTCTCGTCCTCTGTTTCAGCCCCTCTGTTTCTCGCCCTCTGTTACAGCCCCTCTGATTCAGCCCTTCTGTTTCAGCCCCTCTGAATCAGCCCCTCTGTTTCTCGCCCACTGTTTCTGCCCTTCTGTTTCTCTTCCTCTGTTTCAGCCCCTCTGTTTCTCGCCCTCTGTTACAGCCCCTCTGATTCAGCCCCTCTGTTTCAGCCCCTCTGTTTCTCACCCTCTGTTTCAGCCCCTCTGATTCAGCCCCTCTGATTCAGCACCACTCATTCAGTCCCTCTGTTTCAGCCCCTCTGTTTCTCGCCCTCTGTTTCTGCCCTTCTGTTTCTCGTCCTCTGTTTCAGCCCCTCTGTTTCTCGCCCTGTGTTTCAGCCCCTCTGTTTCTCACCCTCTGTTTCAGCCCCTCTGATTCAGCCCCTCTGATTCAGCCCCACACATTCAACCCCTCTGTTTCAGCCCCTCTGTTTCTCGCCCTCTGTTTCTGCCCTTCTGTTTCTCGTCCTCTGTTTCAGCCCCTCTGTTTCTCGCCCTCTGTTACAGCCCCTCTGATTCAGCCCCTCTGTTTCAGCCCCTCTGAATCAGCCCCTCTGATTCAGCCCCTCTGTTTCAGCCGCTCTGTTTCAGCCCCTCTGTTTCTCGCCCTCTGTATCTGCCCTTCTGTTTTTCGTCCTCTGTTTCAGCCCCTCTGTTTCTCGCCCTCTGTTACAGCTCCTCTGATTCAGCCCCTCTGTTTCAGCCCCTCTGAATCAGCCCCTCTGATTCAGCCCCTCTGTTTCAACCCCTCTGTTTCAGCCCCTCTGTTTCTCGCCCTCTGTTTCAGCCCCTCTGTTTCTCGCCCTCTGTTTCAGACCCTCTGTTTCTCGCCCTCTGTTTCTGCCCCTCTGTTTCTCGCCCTCTGTTTCAGCCCCTCTGTTTCTCGCCCTCTGTTTCTCGCCCTCTGTTTCAGCCCCTCTGTTTCTCGACCTCTGTTTCAGCCCCTCTGTTTCAGCCCCTCTGATTCAGCCCCTCTGATTCAGCCCCTCTGTTTCTGGCCCTCTGTTTCAGCCCCTCTGTTTCAGCCCTTCTGTTTCAGCCCCTCTGTTTCAGCCCCTCTGTTTCTCGCCCTCTGTTTCTCGCCCTCTGTTTCAGCCCCTCTGTTTCTCGCCCTCTGTTTCAGCCCCTCTGTTTCAGCCCCTCTATTTCTCACCCTCAGTTTCAGCCCCTCTGATTCAGCCCCTCTGATTCAGCCCCACTCATTCAGCCCCTCTGTTTCAGCCCCTCTGTTTCTCGCCCTCTGTTTCTGCCCTTCTGTTTCTCGTCCTCTGTTTCAGCCCCTCTGTTTTTTCGCCCTCTGTTACAGCCCCTCTGATTCAGCCCCTCTGTTTCAGCCCTTCTGAATCACCACCTCTGATTCAGCCCCGCTGTTTCAACCCCTCTGTTTCAGCCCCTCTGTTTCTCGCCCTCTGTTTCTGCCCTTCTGTTTCTCGCCCTCTCTTACAGCCTCTCTGATTCAGCCCCTCTGTTTCAGCCCCTCTGAATCATCCCCTCTGATTCAGCCCCTCTGTTTCAGCCGCTCTGTTGCAGCCCCTCTGTTTCTCGCCCTCTATATCTGCCCTTCTGTTTCTCGTCCTCTGTTTCTTTCCCTCTGTTTCTCGCCCTCTGTTACAGCCCCTCTGATTCAGCCCCTCTGTTTCAGCCCCTCTGAATCAGCCCCTCTGATTCAGCCCCTCTGTTTCAACCCCTCTGTTTCAGCCCCTCTGTTTCTCGCCCTCTGTTTCAGCCCCTCTGTTTCTCGCCCTCTGTTTCAGACCCTCTGTTTCTCGCCCTCTGTTTCAGCCCCTCTGTTTCTCGCCCTCTGTTTCAGCCCCTCTGTTTCTCGCCCTCTGTTTCAGCCCCTCTGTTTCAGCCCCTCTGATTCAGCCCCTCTGATTCAGCCCCTCTGTTTCAGCCCCTCTGTTTCAGCCCCTCTGTTTCTCGCCCTCTGTTTCTCGCCCTCTGTTTCAGCCCCTCTGTTTCTCGCCCTCTGTTTCAGCCCCTCTGTTTCAGCCCCTCTGTTTCTGACCCTCAGTTTCAGCCCCTCTGATTCAGCCCCTCTGATTCAGCCCCACTCATTCAGCCCCTCTGTTTCAGCCCCTCTGTTTCTCGCCCTCTGTTTCTGCCCTTCTGTTTCTCGTCCTCTGTTTCAGCCCCTCTGTTTCTCGCCCTCTGTTACAGCCCCTCTGATTCAGCCCCTCTGTTTCAGCCCCTCTGAATCAGCCCCTCTGATTCAGCCCCTCTGTTTCAGCCCCTCTGTTTCTCGACCTCTGTTTCAGCCCCTCTGTTTCTCGCCCCCTGTTTCAGCCCCTCTGTTTCAGCCCCTCTGTTTCTCGCCCTCTGTATCAGCCCCTCTGTTTCAGCCCCTCTGTTTCTCGCCCTCTGTTTCTCGCCTTCTGTTTTAGCCCCTCTGTTTCTCGCCCTCTGTTTCAGCCCCTCTGTTTCAGCCCCTCGGATTCAGCCCCTCTGATTCAGCCCCTCTGTTTCTGGCCCACTGTTTCAGCCCCTCTGTTTCAGCCCTTCTGTTTCAGCCTCTCTGTTTCAGCCCCTCTGTTTCTCGCCCTCTGTTTCAGCCCCTCTGTTTCTCGCCCTCTGTTTCAGCCCCTCTGTTTCTGGCCCTCTGTTTCAGCCCCTCTGCTTCAGCCCTTCTGTTTCAGCCCTTCTGTTTCAGCCCCTCTGTTTCTCGCCCTCTGTTTCAGCCCCTCTGTTTCTCGCCCTCTGTTTCTGCCCCTCTGATTTAGCCCCTCTGTTTCAGCCCCTCTGTTTCAGCCCCTCTGTTTCTCGCCCTCTGTTTCAGCCCCTCTGTTTCGCGCTCTCTGTTTCAGCCGCTCTGTTTCAGCCCCTCTGTTTCTCGCCCTCTGTTTCTGCCCTTCTGTTTCTCGTCCTCTGTTTCAGCCCCTCTGTTTCTCGCCCTCTGTTACAGCCCCTCTGATTCAGCCCCTCTGTTTCAGCCCCTCTGAATCAGCCCCTCTGATTCAGCCCCTCTGTTTCAACCCCTCTGTTTCAGCCCCTCTGTTTCTCGCCCTCTGTTTCAGCCCCTCTGTTTCTCGCCCTCTGTTTCAGACCCTCTGTTTCTCGCCCTCTGCTCCTGCCCCTCTGTTTCTCGCCCTCTGTTTCAGCACCTCTGTTTCTCGCCCTCTGTTTCAGCCCCGCTGATTCAGCCCCTCTGTTTCAGCCACACTGAATCAGCCCCTCTGATTCAGCCCCTCTGTTTCAGCCCCTCTGTTTCTCGCCCTCTGTTTCTGCCCTTCTGTTTCTCGTCCTCTGTTTCAGACCCTCTGTTTCTCGCCCTCTGTTTCAGCCCCTCTGTTTCTCGCCCTCTGTTTCTCGCCCTCTGTTTCAGCCCCTCTGTTTCTCGCCCTCTGTTTCAGCCCCTCTGTTTCAGCCCCTCTTTTTCAGCCCTTCTGTTTCAGCCCCTCTGTTTCAGCCCCTCTGTTTCTCGCCCTCTGTTTCTCGCCCTCTGTTTCAGCCCCTCTGTTTCTCGCCCTCTGTTTCAGCCCCTCTGTTTCAGCCCCTCTGTTTCTCACCCTCTGTTTCAGCCCCTCTGATTCAGCCCCTCTGATTCAGCCCCACTCATTCAGCCCCTCTGTTTCAGCCCCTCTGTTTCTCGCCCTCTGTTTCTGCCCTTCTGTTTCTCGTCCTCTGTTTCAGCCCCTCTGTTTCTCGCCCTCTGTTACAGCCCCTCTGATTCAGCCCTTCTGTTTCAGCCCCTCTGAATCAGCCCCTCTGTTTCTCGCCCACTGTTTCTGCCCTTCTGTTTCTCTTCCTCTGTTTCAGCCCCTCTGTTTCTCGCCCTCTGTTACAGCCCCTCTGATTCAGCCCCTCTGTTTCAGCCCCTCTGTTTCTCACCCTCTGTTTCAGCCCCTCTGATTCAGCCCCTCTGATTCAGCACCACTCATTCAGTCCCTCTGTTTCAGCCCCTCTGTTTCTCGCCCTCTGTTTCTGCCCTTCTGTTTCTCGTCCTCTGTTTCAGCCCCTCTGTTTCTCGCCCTGTGTTTCAGCCCCTCTGTTTCTCACCCTCTGTTTCAGCCCCTCTGATTCAGCCCCTCTGATTCAGCCCCACACATTCAACCCCTCTGTTTCAGCCCCTCTGTTTCTCGCCCTCTGTTTCTGCCCTTCTGTTTCTCGTCCTCTGTTTCAGCCCCTCTGTTTCTCGCCCTCTGTTACAGCCCCTCTGATTCAGCCCCTCTGTTTCAGCCCCTCTGAATCAGCCCCTCTGATTCAGCCCCTCTATTTCAGCCGCTCTGTTTCAGCCCCTCTGTTTCTCGCCCTCTGTATCTGCCCTTCTGTTTTTCGTCCTCTGTTTCAGCCCCTCTGTTTCTCGCCCTCTGTTACAGCTCCTCTGATTCAGCCCCTCTGTTTCAGCCCCTCTGAATCAGCCCCTCTGATTCAGCCCCTCTGTTTCAACCCCTCTGTTTCAGCCCCTCTGTTTCTCGCCCTCTGTTTCAGCCCCTCTGTTTCTCGCCCTCTGTTTCAGACCCTCTGTTTCTCGCCCTCTGTTTCTGCCCCTCTGTTTCTCGCCCTCTGTTTCAGCCCCTCTGTTTCTCGCCCTCTGTTTCTCGCCCTCTGTTTCAGCCCCTCTGTTTCTCGACCTCTGTTTCAGCCCCTCTGTTTCAGCCCCTCTGATTCAGCCCCTCTGATTCAGCCCCTCTGTTTCTGGCCCTCTGTTTCAGCCCCTCTGTTTCAGCCCTTCTGTTTCAGCCCCTCTGTTTCAGCCCCTCTGTTTCTCGCCCTCTGTTTCTCGCCCTCTGTTTCAGCCCCTCTGTTTCTCGCCCTCTGTTTCAGCCCCTCTGTTTCAGCCCCTCTATTTCTCACCCTCAGTTTCAGCCCCTCTGATTCAGCCCCTCTGATTCAGCCCCACTCATTCAGCCCCTCTGTTTCAGCCCCTCTGTTTCTCGCCCTCTGTTTCTGCCCTTCTGTTTCTCGTCCTCTGTTTCAGCCCCTCTGTTTTTTCGCCCTCTGTTACAGCCCCTCTGATTCAGCCCCTCTGTTTCAGCCCTTCTGAATCACCACCTCTGATTCAGCCCCGCTGTTTCAACCCCTCTGTTTCAGCCCCTCTGTTTCTCGCCCTCTGTTTCTGCCCTTCTGTTTCTCGCCCTCTCTTACAGCCTCTCTGATTCAGCCCCTCTGTTTCAGCCCCTCTGAATCATCCCCTCTGATTCAGCCCCTCTGTTTCAGCCGCTCTGTTGCAGCCCCTCTGTTTCTCGCCCTCTATATCTGCCCTTCTGTTTCTCGTCCTCTGTTTCTTTCCCTCTGTTTCTCGCCCTCTGTTACAGCCCCTCTGATTCAGCCCCTCTGTTTCAGCCCCTCTGAATCAGCCCCTCTGATTCAGCCCCTCTGTTTCAACCCCTCTGTTTCAGCCCCTCTGTTTCTCGCCCTCTGTTTCAGCCCCTCTGTTTCTCGCCCTCTGTTTCAGACCCTCTGTTTCTCGCCCTCTGTTTCAGCCCCTCTGTTTCTCGCCCTCTGTTTCAGCCCCTCTGTTTCTCGCCCTCTGTTTCAGCCCCTCTGTTTCAGCCCCTCTGATTCAGCCCCTCTGATTCAGCCCCTCTGTTTCAGCCCCTCTGTTTCAGCCCCTCTGTTTCTCGCCCTCTGTTTCTCGCCCTCTGTTTCAGCCCCTCTGTTTCTCGCCCTCTGTTTCAGCCCCTCTGTTTCAGCCCCTCTGTTTCTGACCCTCAGTTTCAGCCCCTCTGATTCAGCCCCTCTGATTCAGCCCCACTCATTCAGCCCCTCTGTTTCAGCCCCTCTGTTTCTCGCCCTCTGTTTCTGCCCTTCTGTTTCTCGTCCTCTGTTTCAGCCCCTCTGTTTCTCGCCCTCTGTTACAGCCCCTCTGATTCAGCCCCTCTGTTTCAGCCCCTCTGAATCAGCCCCTCTGATTCAGCCCCTCTGTTTCAGCCCCTCTGTTTCTCGACCTCTGTTTCAGCCCCTCTGTTTCTCGCCCCCTGTTTCAGCCCCTCTGTTTCAGCCCCTCTGTTTCTCGCCCTCTGTATCAGCCCCTCTGTTTCAGCCCCTCTGTTTCTCGCCCTCTGTTTCTCGCCTTCTGTTTTAGCCCCTCTGTTTCTCGCCCTCTGTTTCAGCCCCTCTGTTTCAGCCCCTCGGATTCAGCCCCTCTGATTCAGCCCCTCTGTTTCTGGCCCACTGTTTCAGCCCCTCTGTTTCAGCCCTTCTGTTTCAGCCTCTCTGTTTCAGCCCCTCTGTTTCTCGCCCTCTGTTTCAGCCCCTCTGTTTCTCGCCCTCTGTTTCAGCCCCTCTGTTTCTGGCCCTCTGTTTCAGCCCCTCTGCTTCAGCCCTTCTGTTTCAGCCCTTCTGTTTCAGCCCCTCTGTTTCTCGCCCTCTGTTTCAGCCCCTCTGTTTCTCGCCCTCTGTTTCTGCCCCTCTGATTTAGCCCCTCTGTTTCAGCCCCTCTGTTTCAGCCCCTCTGTTTCTCGCCCTCTGTTTCAGCCCCTCTGTTTCGCGCTCTCTGTTTCAGCCGCTCTGTTTCAGCCCCTCTGTTTCTCGCCCTCTGTTTCTGCCCTTCTGTTTCTCGTCCTCTGTTTCAGCCCCTCTGTTTCTCGCCCTCTGTTACAGCCCCTCTGATTCAGCCCCTCTGTTTCAGCCCCTCTGAATCAGCCCCTCTGATTCAGCCCCTCTGTTTCAACCCCTCTGTTTCAGCCCCTCTGTTTCTCGCCCTCTGTTTCAGCCCCTCTGTTTCTCGCCCTCTGTTTCAGACCCTCTGTTTCTCGCCCTCTGCTCCTGCCCCTCTGTTTCTCGCCCTCTGTTTCAGCACCTCTGTTTCTCGCCCTCTGTTTCAGCCCCGCTGATTCAGCCCCTCTGTTTCAGCCACACTGAATCAGCCCCTCTGATTCAGCCCCTCTGTTTCAGCCCCTCTGTTTCTCGCCCTCTGTTTCAGCCCCTCTGTTTCTCGCCCTCTGTTTCTCGCCCTCTGTTTCAGCCCCTCTGTTTCTCGCCCTCTGTTTCTCGCCCTCTGTTTCAGCCCCTCTGTTTCTCGCCCTCTGTTTCAGCCCCTCTGTTTCAGCCCCTCTGATTCAGCCCCTCTGATTCAGCCCCTCTGTTTCTGGCCCTCTGTTTCAGCCCCTCTTTTTCAGCCCTTCTGTTTCAGCCCCTCTGTTTCAGCCCCTCTGTTTCTCGCCCTCTGTTTCTCGCCCTCTGTTTCAGCCCCTCTGTTTCTCGCCCTCTGTTTCAGCCCCTCTGTTTCAGCCCCTCTGTTTCTCACCCTCTGTTTCAGCCCCTCTGATTCAGCCCCTCTGATTCAGCCCCACTCATTCAGCCCCTCTGTTTCAGCCCCTCTGTTTCTCGCCCTCTGTTTCTGCCCTTCTGCTTCTCGTCCTCTGTTTCAGCCCCTCTGTTTCTCGCCCTCTGTTACAGCCCCTCTGATTCAGCCCTTCTGTTTCAGCCCCTCTGAATCAGCCCCTCTGATTCAGCCCCTCTGTTTCAACCTCTCTGTTTCAGCCCCTCTGTTTCTCGCCCTCTGTTTCTGCCCTTCTGTTTCTCTTCCTCTGTTTCAGCCCCTCTGTTTCTCGCCCTCTGTTACAGCCCCTCTGATTCAGCCCCTCTGTTTCAGCCCCTCTGTTTCTCACCCTCTGTTTCAGCCCCTCTGATTCAGCCCCTCTGATTCAGCCCCACTCATTCAGCCCCTCTGTTTCAGCCCCTCTGTTTCTCGCCCTCTGTTTCTGCCCTTCTGTTTCTCGTCCTCTGTTTCAGCCCCTCTGTTTCTCGCCCTGTGTTTCAGCCCCTCTGTTTCTCACCCTCTGTTTCAGCCCCTCTGATTCAGCCCCTCTGATTCAGCCCCACACATTCAACCCCTCTGTTTCAGCCCCTCTGTTTCTCGCCCTCTGTTTCTGCCCTTCTGTTTCTCGTCCTCTGTTTCAGCCCCTCTGTTTCTCGCCCTCTGTTACAGCCCCTCTGATTCAGCCCCTCTGTTTCAGCCCCTCTGAATCAGCCCCTCTGATTCAGCCCCTCTGTTTCAGCCGCTCTGTTTCAGCCCCTCTGTTTCTCGCCCTCTGTATCTGCCCTTCTGTTTCTCGTCCTCTGTTTCAGCCCCTCTGTTTCTCGCCCTCTGTTACAGCTCCTCTGATTCAGCCCCTCTGTTTCAGCCCCTCTGAATCAGCCCCTCTGATTCAGCCCCTCTGTTTCAACCCCTCTGTTTCAGCCCCTCTGTTTCTCGCCCTCTGTTTCAGCCCCTCTGTTTCTCGCCCTCTGTTTCAGACCCTCTGTTTCTCGCCCTCTGTTTCTGCCCCTCTGTTTCTCGCCCTCTGTTTCAGCCCCTCTGTTTCTCGCCCTCTGTTTCTCGCCCTCTGTTTCAGACCCTCTGTTTCTCGCCCTCTGTTTCAGCCCCTCTGTTTCTCGCCCTCTGTTTCAGCCCCTCTGTTTCTCGCCCTCTGTTTCAGCCCCTCTGTTTCAGCCCCTCTGATTCAGCCCCTCTGATTCAGCCCCTCTGTTTCTGGCCCTCTGTTTCAGCCCCTCTGTTTCAGCCCTTCTGTTTCAGCCCCTCTGTTTCAGCCCCTCTGTTTCTCGCCCTCTGTTTCTCGCCCTCTGTTTCAGCCCCTCTGTTTCTCGCCCTCTGTTTCAGCCCCTCTGTTTCAGCCCCTCTATTTCTCACCCTCAGTTTCAGCCCCTCTGATTCAGCCCCTCTGATTCAGCCCCACTCATTCAGCCCCTCTGTTTCTGCCCTTCTGTTTCTCGTCCTCTGTTTCAGCCCCTCTGTTTTTTCGCCCTCTGTTACAGCCCCTCTGATTCAGCCCCTCTGTTTCAGCCCTTCTGAATCACCACCTCTGATTCAGCCCCGCTGTTTCAACCCCTCTGTTTCAGCCCCTCTGTTTCTCGCCCTCTGTTTCTGCCCTTCTGTTTCTCGCCCTCTCTTACAGCCTCTCTGATTCAGCCCCTCTGTTTCAGCCCCTCTGAGTCATCCCCTCTGATTCAGCCCCTCTGTTTCAGCCGCTCTGTTGCAGCCCCTCTGTTTCTCGCCCTCTATATCTGCCCTTCTGTTTCTCGTCCTCTGTTTCAGCCCCTCTGTTTCTCGCCCTCTGTTACAGCCCCTCTGATTCAGCCCCTCTGTTTCAGCCCCTCTGAATCAGCCCCTCTGATTCAGCCCCTCTGTTTCAACCCCTCTGTTTCAGCCCCTCTGTTTCTCGCCCTCTGTTTCAGCCCCTCTGTTTCTCGCCCTCTGTTTCAGACCCTCTGTTTCTCGCCCTCTGTTTCAGCCCCTCTGTTTCTCGCCCTCTGTTTCAGCCCCTCTGTTTCTCGCCCTCTGTTTCAGCCCCTCTGTTTCAGCCCCTCTGATTCAGCCCCTCTGATTCAGCCCCTCTGTTTCAGCCCCTCTGTTTCAGCCCCTCTGTTTCTCGCCCTCTGTTTCTCGCCCTCTGTTTCAGCCCCTCTGTTTCTCGCCCTCTGTTTCAGCCCCTCTGTTTCAGCCCCTCTGTTTCTGACCCTCAGTTTCAGCCCCTCTGATTCAGCCCCTCTGATTCAGCCCCACTCATTCAGCCCCTCTGTTTCAGCCCCTCTGTTTCTCGCCCTCTGTTTCTGCCCTTCTGTTTCTCGTCCTCTGTTTCAGCCCCTCTGTTTCTCGCCCTCTGTTACAGCCCCGCTGATTCAGCCCCTCTGTTTCAGCCCCTCTGAATCAGCCCCTCTGATTCAGCCCCTCTGTTTCAGCCCCTCTGTTTCTCGACCTCTGTTTCAGCCCCTCTGTTTCTCGCCCCCTGTTTCAGCCCCTCTGTTTCAGCCCCTCTGTTTCTCGCCCTCTGTATCAGCCCCTCTGTTTCAGCCCCTCTGTTTCTCGCCCTCTGTATCAGCCCCTCTGTTTCAGCCCCTCTGTTTCAGCCCCTCTGTTTCTCGCCTTCTGTTTTAGCCCCTCTGTTTCTCGCCCTCTGTTTCAGCCCCTCTGTTTCAGCCCCTCTGATTCAGCCCCTCTGATTCAGCCCCTCTGTTTCTGGCCCACTGTTTCAGCCCCTCTGTTTCAGCCCTTCTGTTTCAGCCCCTCTGTTTCAGCCCCTCTGTTTCTCGCCCTCTGTTTCAGCCCCTCTGTTTCTCGCCCTCTGTTTCAGCCCCTCTGTTTCTGGCCCTCTGTTTCAGCCCCTCTGCTTCAGCCCTTCTGTTTCAGCCCTTCTGTTTCAGCCCCTCTGTTTCTCGCCCTCTGTTTCAGCCCCTCTGTTTCTCGCCCTCTGTTTCTGCCCCTCTGATTTAGCCCCTCTGTTTCAGCCCCTCTGTTTCAGCCCCTCTGTTTCTCGCCCTCTGTTTCAGCCCCTCTGTTTCGCGCTCTCTGTTTCAGCCGCTCTGTTTCAGCCACTCTGTTTCTCGCCCTCTGTTTCTGCCCTTCTGTTTCTCGTCCTCTGTTTCAGCCCCTCTGTTTCTCGCCCTCTGTTACAGCCCCTCTGATTCAGCCCCTCTGTTTCAGCCCCTCTGAATCAGCCCCTCTGATTCAGCCCCTCTGTTTCAACCCCTCTGTTTCAGCCCCTCTGTTTCTCGCCCTCTGTTTCAGCCCCTCTGTTTCTCGCCCTCTGTTTCAGACCCTCTGTTTCTCGCCCTCTGCTCCTGCCCCTCTGTTTCTCGCCCTCTGTTTCAGCACCTCTGTTTCTCGCCCTGTGTTTCAGCCCCGCTGATTCAGCCCCTCTGTTTCAGCCACACTGAATCAGCCCCTCTGATTCAGCCCCTCTGTTTCAGCCCCTCTGTTTCTCGCCCTCTGTTTCTGCCCTTCTGTTTCTCGTCCTCTGTTTCAGACCCTCTGTTTCTCGCCCTCTGTTTCAGCCCCTCTGTTTCTCGCCCTCTGTTTCTCGCCCTCTGTTTCAGCCCCTCTGTTTCTCGCCCTCTGTTTCAGCCCCTCTGTTTCAGCCCCTCTGATTCAGCCCCTCTGATTCAGCCCCTCTGTTTCTGGCTCTCTGTTTCAGCCCCTCTTTTTCAGCCCTTCTGTTTCAGCCCCTCTGTTTCAGCCCCTCTGTTTCTCGCCCTCTGTTTCTCGCCCTCTCTTTCAGCCCCTCTGTTTCTCGCCCTCTGTTTCAGCCCCTCTGTTTCAGCCCCTCTGTTTCTCACCCTCTGTTTCAGCCCCTCTGATTCAGCCCCTCTGATTCAGCCCCACTCATTCAGCCCCTCTGTTTCAGCCCCTCTGTTTCTCGCCCTCTGTTTCTGCCCTTCTGCTTCTCGTCCTCTGTTTCAGCCCCTCTGTTTCTCGCCCTCTGTTACAGCCCCTCTGATTCAGCCCTTCTGTTTCAGCCCCTCTGAATCAGCCCCTCTGATTCAGCCCCTCTGTTTCAACCTCTCTGTTTCAGCCCCTCTGTTTCTCGCCCTCTGTTTCTGCCCTTCTGTTTCTCTTCCTCTGTTTCAGCCCCTCTGTTTCTCGCCCTCTGTTACAGCCCCTCTGATTCAGCCCCTCTGTTTCAGCCCCTCTGTTTCTCACCCTCTGTTTCAGCCCCTCTGATTCAGCCCCTCTGATTCAGCCCCACTCATTCAGCCCCTCTGTTTCAGCCCCTCTGTTTCTCGCCCTCTGTTTCTGCCCTTCTGTTTCTCGTCCTCTGTTTCAGCCCCTCTGTTTCTCGCCCTGTGTTTCAGCCCCTCTGTTTCTCACCCTCTGTTTCAGCCCCTCTGATTCAGCCCCTCTGATTCAGCCCCACACATTCAACCCCTCTGTTTCAGCCCCTCTGTTTCTCGCCCTCTGTTTCTGCCCTTCTGTTTCGCGTCCTCTGTTTCAGCCCCTCTGTTTCTCGCCCTCTGTTACAGCCCCTCTGATTCAGCCCCTCTGTTTCAGCCCCTCTGAATCAGCCCCTCTGATTCAGCCCCTCTGTTTCAGCCGCTCTGTTTCAGCCCCTCTGTTTCTCGCCCTCTGTATCTGCCCTTCTGTTTCTCGTCCTCTGTTTCAGCCCCTCTGTTTCTCGCCCTCTGTTACAGCTCCTCTGATTCAGCCCCTCTGTTTCAGCCCCTCTGAATCAGCCCCTCTGATTCAGCCCCTCTGTTTCAACCCCTCTGTTTCAGCCCCTCTGTTTCTCGCCCTCTGTTTCAGCCCCTCTGTTTCTCGCCCTCTGTTTCAGACCCTCTGTTTCTCGCCCTCTGTTTCTGCCCCTCTGTTTCTCGACCTCTGTTTCAGCCCCTCTGTTTCAGCCCCTCTGATTCAGCCCCTCTGATTCAGCCCCTCTGTTTCTGGCCCTCTGTTTCAGCCCCTCTGTTTCAGCCCTTCTGTTTCAGCCCCTCTGTTTCAGCCCCTCTGTTTCTCGCCCTCTGTTTCTCGCCCTCTGTTTCAGCCCCTCTGTTTCTCGCCCTCTGTTTCAGCCCCTCTGTTTCAGCCCCTCTGTTTCTCACCCTCAGTTTCAGCCCCTCTGATTCAGCCCCTCTGATTCAGCCCCACTCATTCAGCCCCTCTGTTTCAGCCCCTCTGTTTCTCGCCCTCTGTTTCTGCCCTTCTGTTTCTCGTCCTCTGTTTCAGCCCCTCTGTTTTTTCGCCCTCTGTTACAGCCCCTCTGATTCAGCCCCTCTGTTTCAGCCCTTCTGAATCACCACCTCTGATTCAGCCCCGCTGTTTCAACCCCTCTGTTTCAGCCCCTCTGTTTCTCGCCCTCTGTTTCTGCCCTTCTGTTTCTCGCCCTCTGTTACAGCTCCTCTGATTCAGCCCCTCTGTTTCAGCCCCTCTGAATCATCCCCTCTGATTCAGCCCCTCTGTTTCAGCCGCTCTGTTGCAGCCCCTCTGTTTCTCGCCCTCTATATCTGCCCTTCTGTTTCTCGTCCTCTGTTTCAGCCCCTCTGTTTCTCGCCCTCTGTTACAACCCCTCTGATTCAGCCCCTCTGTTTCAGCCCCTCTGAATCAGCCCCTCTGTTTCAGCCCCTCTGTTTCAACCCCTCTGTTTCAGCCCCTCTGTTTCTCGCCCTCTGTTTCAGCCCCTCTGTTTCTCGCCCTCTGTTTCAGACCCTCTGTTTCTCGCCCTCTGTTTCAGCCCCTCTGTTTCTCGCCCTCTGTTTCAGCCCCTCTGTTTCTCGCCCTCTGTTTCAGCCCCTCTGTTTCAGCCCGTCTGATTCAGCCCCTCTGATTCAGCCCCTCTGTTTCAGCCCCTCTGTTTCAGCCCCTCTGTTTCAGCCCCTCTGTTTCTCGCCCTCTGTTTCTCGCCCTCTGTTTCAGCCCCTCTGTTTCTCGCCCTCTGTTTCAGCCCCTCTGTTTCAGCCCCTCTGTTTCTCACCCTCAGTTTCAGCCCCTCTGATTCAGCCCCTCTGATTCAGCCCCACTCATTCAGCCCCTCTGTTTCAGCCCCTCTGTTTCTCGCCCTCTGTTTCAGCCCCTCTGTTTCTCGCCCTCTGTTTCAGCCCCTCTGTTTCTCGCCCTCTGTTTCAGCCCCTCTGTTTCAGCCCCTCTGATTCAGCCCCTCTGATTCAGCCCCTCTGTTTCTGGCCCTCTGTTTCAGCCCCTCTGTTTCAGCCCCTCTGTTTCTCGCCCTCTGTTTCTCGCCATCTTTTTCAGCCCCTCTGTTTCTCGCCCTCTGTTTCAGCCCCTCTGTTTCAGCCCCTCTGTTTCTCACCCTCAGTTTCAGCCCCTCTGATTCAGCCCCTCTGATTCAGCCCCACTCATTCAGCCCCTCTGTTTCAGCCCCTCTGTTTCTCGCCCTCTGTTTCTTCCCTTCTGTTTCTCGTCCTCTGTTTCAGCCCCTCTGTTTCTCGCCCTCTGTTACAGCCCCTCTGATTCAGCCCCTCTGTTTCAGCCCCTCTGAATCAGCCCTTCTGATTCAGCCCCTCTGTTTCAACCCCTCTGTTTCAGCCCCTCTCTTTCTCGCCCTCTGTTTCTGCCCTTCTGTTTCTCTTCCTCTGTTTCAGCCCCTCTGTTTCTCGCCCTCTGTTACAGCCCCTCTGATTCAGCCCCTCTGTTTCAGCCCCTCTGTTTCTCGCCCTCTGTTTCTGCCCTTCTGTTTCTCGTCCTCTGTTTCAGACCCTCTGTTTCTCGCCCTCTGTTTCAGCCCCTCTGTTTCTCGCCCTCTGTTTCTCGCCCTCTGTTTCAGCCCCTCTGTTTCTCGCCCTCTGTTTCAGCCCCTCTGTTTCAGCCCCTCTGATTCAGCCCCTCTGATTCAGCCCCTCTGTTTCTGGCCCTCTGTTTCAGCCCCTCTTTTTCAGCCCTTCTGTTTCAGCCCCTCTGTTTCAGCCCCTCTGTTTCTCGCCCTCTGTTTCTCGCCCTCTGTTTCAGCCCCTCTGTTTCTCGCCCTCTGTTTCAGCCCCTCTGTTTCAGCCCCTCTGTTTCTCACCCTCTGTTTCAGCCCCTCTGATTCAGCCCCTCTGATTCAGCCCCACTCATTCAGCCCCTCTGTTTCAGCCCCTCTGTTTCTCGCCCTCTGTTTCTGCCCTTCTGTTTCTCGTCCTCTGTTTCAGCCCCTCTGTTTCTCGCCCTCTGTTACAGCCCCTCTGATTCAGCCCTTCTGTTTCAGCCCCTCTGAATCAGCCCCTCTGTTTCTCGCCCACTGTTTCTGCCCTTCTGTTTCTCTTCCTCTGTTTCAGCCCCTCTGTTTCTCGCCCTCTGTTACAGCCCCTCTGATTCAGCCCCTCTGTTTCAGCCCCTCTGTTTCTCACCCTCTGTTTCAGCCCCTCTGATTCAGCCCCTCTGATTCAGCCCCACTCATTCAGCCCCTCTGTTTCAGCCCCTCTGTTTCTCGCCCTCTGTTTCTGCCCTTCTGTTTCTCGTCCTCTGTTTCAGCCCCTCTGTTTCTCGCCCTGTGTTTCAGCCCCTCTGTTTCTCACCCTCTGTTTCAGCCCCTCTGATTCAGCCCCTCTGATTCAGCCCCACACATTCAACCCCTCTGTTTCAGCCCCTCTGTTTCTCGCCCTCTGTTTCTGCCCTTCTGTTTCTCGTCCTCTGTTTCAGCCCCTCTGTTTCTCGCCCTCTGTTACAGCCCCTCTGATTCAGCCCCTCTGTTTCAGCCCCTCTGAATCAGCCCCTCTGATTCAGCCCCTCTGTTTCAGCCGCTCTGTTTCAGCCCCTCTGTTTCTCGCCCTCTGTATCTGCCCTTCTGTTTTTCGTCCTCTGTTTCAGCCCCTCTGTTTCTCGCCCTCTGTTACAGCTCCTCTGATTCAGCCCCTCTGTTTCAGCCCCTCTGAATCAGCCCCTCTGATTCAGCCCCTCTGTTTCAACCCCTCTGTTTCAGCCCCTCTGTTTCTCGCCCTCTGTTTCAGCCCCTCTGTTTCTCGCCCTCTGTTTCAGACCCTCTGTTTCTCGCCCTCTGTTTCTGCCCCTCTGTTTCTCGCCCTCTGTTTCAGCCCCTCTGTTTCTCGCCCTCTGTTTCTCGCCCTCTGTTTCAGCCCCTCTGTTTCTCGACCTCTGTTTCAGCCCCTCTGTTTCAGCCCCTCTGATTCAGCCCCTCTGATTCAGCCCCTCTGTTTCTGGCCCTCTGTTTCAGCCCCTCTGTTTCAGCCCTTCTGTTTCAGCCCCTCTGTTTCAGCCCCTCTGTTTCTCGCCCTCTGTTTCTCGCCCTCTGTTTCAGCCCCTCTGTTTCTCGCCCTCTGTTTCAGCCCCTCTGTTTCAGCCCCTCTGTTTCTCGCCCTCTGTTTCTCGCCTTCTGTTTTAGCCCCTCTGTTTCTCGCCCTCTGATTCAGCCCCTCTGTTTCAGCCCCTCTGATTCAGCCCCTCTGATTCAGCCCCTCTGTTTCTGGCCCTCTGTTTCAGCCCCTCTGTTTCAGCCCTTCTGTTTCAGCCCCTCTGTTTCAGCCCCTCTGTTTCTCGCCCTCTGTTTCAGCCCCTCTGTTTCTCGCCCTCTGTTTCAGCCCCTCTGTTTCTGGCCCTCTGTTTCAGCCCCTCTGCTTCAGCCCTTCTGTTTTAGCCCTTCTGTTTCAGCCCCTCTGTTTCTCGCCCTCTGTTTCAGCCCCTCTGTTTCTCGCCCTCTGTTTCTGCCCCTCTGATTTAGCCCCTCTGTTTCAGCCCCTCTGTTTCAGCCCCTCTGTTTCTCGCCCTCTGTTTCAGCCCCTCTGTTTCGCGCTCTCTGTTTCAGCCGCTCTGTTTCAGCCCCTCTGTTTCTCGCCCTCTGTTTCTGCCCTTCTGTTTCTCGTCCTCTGTTTCAGCCCCTCTGTTTCTCGCCCTCTGTTACAGCCCCTCTGATTCAGCCCCTCTGTTTCAGCCCCTCTGAATCAGCCCCTCTGATTCAGCCCCTCTGTTTCAACCCCTCTGTTTCAGCCCCTCTGTTTCTCGCCCTCTGTTTCAGCCCCTCTGTTTCTCGCCCTCTGTTTCAGACCCTCTGTTTCTCGCCCTCTGCTCCTGCCCCTCTGTTTCTCGCCCTCTGTTTCAGCACCTCTGTTTCTCGCCCTCTGTTTCAGCCCCGCTGATTCAGCCCCTCTGTTTCAGCCACACTGAATCAGCCCCTCTGATTCAGCCCCTCTGTTTCAGCCCCTCTGTTTCTCGCCCTCTGTTTCTGCCCTTCTGTTTCTCGTCCTCTGTTTCAGACCCTCTGTTTCTCGCCCTCTGTTTCAGCCCCTCTGTTTCTCGCCCTCTGTTTCTCGCCCTCTGTTTCAGCCCCTCTGTTTCTCGCCCTCTGTTTCAGCCCCTCTGTTTCAGCCCCTCTGATTCAGCCCCTCTGATTCAGCCCCTCTGTTTCTGGCCCTCTGTTTCAGCCCCTCTTTTTCAGCCCTTCTGTTTCAGCCCCTCTGTTTCAGCCCCTCTGTTTCTCGCCCTCTGTTTCTCGCCCTCTGTTTCAGCCCCTCTGTTTCTCGCCCTCTGTTTCAGCCCCTCTGTTTCAGCCCCTCTGTTTCTCACCCTCTGTTTCAGCCCCTCTGATTCAGCCCCTCTGATTCAGCCCCACTCATTCAGCCCCTCTGTTTCAGCCCCTCTGTTTCTCGCCCTCTGTTTCTGCCCTTCTGTTTCTCGCCCTCTGTTACAGCCCCTCTGATTCAGCCCTTCTGTTTCAGCCCCTCTGAATCAGCCCCTCTGATTCAGCCCCTCTGTTTCAACCCCTCTGTTTCAGCCCCTCTGTTTCTCGCCCTCTGTTCCTGCCCTTCTGTTTCTCTTCCTCTGTTACAGCCCCTCTGTTTCTCGCCCTCTGTTACAGCCCCTCTGATTCAGCCCCTCTGTTTCAGCCCCTCTGTTTCTCACCCTCTGTTTCAGCCCCTCTGATTCAGCCCCTCTGATTCAGCCCCACTCATTCAGCCCCTCTGTTTCAGCCCCTCTGTTTCTCGCCCTCTGTTTCTGCCCTTCTGTTTCTCGTCCTCTGTTTCAGCCCCTCTGTTTCTCGCCCTGTGTTTCAGCCCCTCTGTTTCTCACCCTCTGTTTCAGCCCCTCTGATTCAGCCCCTCTGATTCAGCCCCACACATTCAACCCCTCTGTTTCAGCCCCTCTGTTTCTCGCCCTCTGTTTCTGCCCTTCTGTTTCTCGTCCTCTGTTTCAGCCCCTCTGTTTCTCGCCCTCTGTTACAGCCCCTCTGATTCAGCCCCTCTGTTTCAGCCCCTCTGAATCAGCCCCTCTGATTCAGCCCCTCTGTTTCAGCCGCTCTGTTTCAGCCCCTCTGTTTCTCGCCCTCTGTATCTGCCCTTCTGTTTCTCGTCCTCTGTTTCAGCCCCTCTGTTTCTCGCCCTCTGTTACAGCTCCTCTGATTCAGCCCCTCTGTTTCAGCCCCTCTGAATCAGCCCCTCTGATTCAGCCCCTCTGTTTCAACCCCTCTGTTTCAGCCCCTCTGTTTCTCGCCCTCTGTTTCAGCCCCTCTGTTTCTCGCCCTCTGTTTCTGCCCCTCTGTTTCTCGCCCTCTGTTTCAGCCCCTCTGTTTCTCGCCCTCTGTTTCTCGCCCTCTGTTTCAGCCCCTCTGTTTCTCGACCTCTGTTTCAGCCCCTCTGTTTCAGCCCCTCTGATTCAGCCCCTCTGATTCAGCCCCTCTGTTTCTGGCCCTCTGTTTCAGCCCCTCTGTTTCAGCCCTTCTGTTTCAGCCCCTCTGTTTCAGCCCCTCTGTTTCTCGCCCTCTGTTTCTCGCCCTCTGTTTCAGCCCCTCTGTTTCTCGCCCTCTGTTTCAGCCCCTCTGTTTCAGCCCCTCTGTTTCTCACCCTCAGTTTCAGCCCCTCTGATTCAGCCCCTCTGATTCAGCCCCACTCATTCAGCCCCTCTGTTTCAGCCCCTCTGTTTCTCGCCCTCTGTTTCTGCCCTTCTGTTTCTCGTCCTCTGTTTCAGCCCCACTGTTTTTTCGCCCTCTGTTACAGCCCCTCTGATTCAGCCCCTCTGTTTCAGCCCTTCTGAATCACCACCTCTGATTCAGCCCCGCTGTTTCAACCCCTCAGTTTCAGCCCCTCTGTTTCTCGCCCTCTGTTTCTGCCCTTCTGTTTCTCGCCCTCTGTTACAGCCCCTCTGATTCAGCCCCTCTGTTTCAGCCCCTCTGAATCATCCCCTCTGATTCAGCCCCTCTGTTTCAGCCGCTCTGTTGCAGCCCCTCTGTTTCTCGCCCTCTATATCTGCCCTTCTGTTTCTCGTCCTCTGTTTCAGCCCCTCTGTTTCTCGCCCTCTGTTACAACCCCTCTGATTCAGCCCCTCTGTTTCAGCCCCTCTGAATCAGCCCCTCTGATTCAGCCCCTCTGTTTCAACCCCTCTGTTTCAGCCCCTCTGTTTCTCGCCCTCTGTTTCAGCCCCTCTGTTTCTCGCCCTCTGTTTCAGACCCTCTGTTTCTCGCCCTCTGTTTCAGCCACTCTGTTTCTCGCCCTCTGTTTCAGCCCCTCTGTTTCTCGCCCTCTGTTTCAGCCCCTCTGTTTCAGCCCCTCTGATTCAGCCCCTCTGATTCAGCCCCTCTGTTTCAGCCCCTCTGTTTCAGCCCCTCTGTTTCAGCCCCTCTGTTTCTCGCCCTCTGTTTCTCGCCCTCTGTTTCAGCCCCTCTGTTTCTCGCCCTCTGTTTCAGCCCCTCTGTTTCAGCCCCTCTGTTTCTCACCCTCAGTTTCAGCCCCTCTGATTCAGCCCCTCTGATTCAGCCCCACTCATTCAGCCCCTCTGTTTCAGCCCCTCTGTTTCTCGCCCTCTGTTTCTGCCCTTCTGTTTCTCGTCCTCTGTTTCAGCCCCTCTGTTTCTCGCCCTCTGTTACAGCCCCTCTGATTCAGCCCCTCTGTTTCAGCCCCTCTGAATCAGCCCCTCTGATTCAGCCCCTCTGTTTCAGCCCCTCTGTTTCTCGCCCTCTGTTTCAGCCCCTCTGTTTCTCGCCCCCTGTTTCAGCCCCTCTGTTTCAGCCCCTCTGTTTCTCGCCCTCTGTATCAGCCCCTCTGTTTCAGCCCCTCTGTTTCTCGCCCTCTGTTTCTCGCCTTCTGTTTTAGCCCCTCTGTTTCTCGCCCTCTGTTTCAGCCCCTCTGTTTCAGCCCCTCTGATTCAGCCCCTCTGATTCAGCCCCTCTGTTTCTGGCCCTCTGTTTCAGCCCCTCTGTTTCAGCCCTTCTGTTTCAGCCCCTCTGTTTCAGCCCCTCTGTTTCTCGCCCTCTGTTTCAGCCCCTCTGTTTCTCGCCCTCTGTTTCAGCCCCTCTGTTTCTGGCCCTCTGTTTCAGCCCCTCTGCTTCAGCCCTTCTGTTTCAGCCCTTCTGTTTCAGCCCCTCTGTTTCTCGCCCTCTGTTTCAGCCCCTCTGTTTCTCGCCCTCTGTTTCTGCCCCTCTGATTTAGCCCCTCTGTTTCAGCCCCTCTGTTTCAGCCCCTCTGTTTCTCGCCCTCTGTTTCAGCCCCTCTGTTTCGCGCTCTCTGTTTCAGCCGCTCTGTTTCAGCCCCTCTGTTTCTCGCCCTCTGTTTCTGCCCTTCTGTTTTTCGTCCTCTGTTTCAGCCCCTCTGTTTCTCGCCCTCTGTTACAGCCCCTCTGATTCAGCCCCTCTGTTTCAGCCCCTCTGAATCAGCCCCTCTGATTCAGCCCCTCTGTTTCAACCCCTCTGTTTCAGCCCCTCTGTTTCTCGCCCTCTGTTTCAGCCCCTCTGTTTCTCGCCCTTTGTTTCAGACCCTCTGTTTCTCGCCCTCTGCTCCTGCCCCTCTGTTTCTTGCCCTCTGTTTCAGCCCCTCTGTTTCTCGCCCTCTGTTTCAGCCCCGCTGATTCAGCCCCTCTGATTCAGCCCCACTCATTCAGCCCCTTTATTTCAGACCCTCTGTTCCTCACCCTCTGTTTCAGCCCCTCTGTTTCTCGCCCCCTGTTTCAGCCCCTCTGTTTCAGCCCCTCTGTTTCAGCCCCTCTGTTTCTCGCCCTCTGTTTCAGCCCCTCTGTTTCTCGCCCTCTGTTTCAACCTCTGTTTTTCTCGCCCTCTGTTTCAGCCCCTCTGTTTCAGCACCTCTGTTTCTCGCCTTCTGTTTCAGCCCCTCTGTTTCTCGCCCTCTGTTTCAGCCCCTCTGTTTCTCGCCCTCTGTATCAGCCCCTCCGTTTCAACCACTCTTTTTCTCGCCCTCTGTTTCTCGCCCTCTGTTTCAGCCCCTCTGTTTCTCGCCCTTTGTTTCAGCCCCTCTGTTTCAGCCCCTCTGTTTCTCACCCTCTGTTTCAGCCCCTCTGATTCAGCCCCTCTGATTCAGCCCCACTCATTCAGCCCCTCTGTTTCAGCCCCTCTGTTTCTCGCCCTCTGTTTCAGCCCCTCTGTTTCTCGCCCTCTGTTTCAGCCCCTCTGTTTCAGCCCCTCTGTTTCTCGCCCTCTGTTTCAGCCCCTCTGTTTCTCGCCCCCTGTTTCAGCCCCTCTGTTTCTCGCCCTCTGTTTCAGCCTCTCTGTTACTCGCCCTCTGTTTCAGCCCCTCTGTTTCTCGCCCTCTGTTTCAGCCCCTTTGTTTCTCGCCCTCTGTTTCAGCCCCTCTGTTTCATCCCCTCTGTTTCAGCCCCTCTGTTTCTCGCCCTCTGTTTCTCGCACACTGTTTCAGCCCCTCTGTTTCTCGCCCTCTGTTTCTCGCCCTCTGTTTCTGGCCCTCTGTTTCAGCCCCTCTGTTTCTCGCCCTCTGTTTCAGCCCCTCTGTTTCAGCCCCTCTGTTTCTCACCCTCTGTTTCAGCCCCTCTGATTCAGCCCCTCTGATTCAGCCCCACTCATTCAGCCCCTCTGTTTCAGCCCCTCTGTTTCTCGCCCTCTGTTTCTGCCCTTCTGTTTCTCATCCTCTGTTTCAGCACCTCTGTTTCTCGCCCTCTGTTACAGCCCCTCTGATTCAGCCCCTCTGTTTCAGCCCTTCTGAATCACCACCCCTGATTCAGCCCCACTGTTTCAACCCCTCTGTTTCAGCCCCTCTGTTTCTCGCCCTCTGTATCTGCCCTTCTGTTTCTCGTCCTCTGTTTCAGCCCTTCTGTTTCTCGCCCTCTGTTTCAGCCCCTCTGAATCAGCCCCTCTGATTCAGCCCCTCTGTTTCAACCCCTCTGTTTCAGCCCCTCTGTTTCTCGCCCTCTGTTTCAGACCCTCTGTTTCTCGCCCTCTGTTTCAGACCCTCTGTTTCTCGCCCTCTGTTTCTCGCCCTCTGTTTCAGCCCCTCTGTTTCTCGCCCTCTGTTTCAGCCCCTCTGTTTCTCGCCCTCTGTTTCAGCCCCTCTGTTTCAGCCCCTCTGACTCAGCCCCTCTGATTCAGCCCCTCTGTTTCTGGCCCTCTGTTTCAGCCCCTCTGTTTCAGCCCTTCTGTTTCAGCCCCTCTGTTTCAGCCCCTCTGTTTCTCGCCCTCTGTTTCTCGCCCTCTGTTTCAGCCCCTCTGTTTCTCGCCCTCTGTTTCAGCCCCTCTGTTTCAGCCCCTCTGTTTCTCACCCTCTGTTTCAGCCCCTCTGATTCAGCCCCTCTGTTTCAGCCCCTCTGTTTCTCGCCCTCTGTTTCTGCCCTTCTGTTTCTCGTCCTCTGTTTCAGCCACTCTGTGTCTCGCCCTCTGTTACAGCCCCTCTGTTTCAGCCCCTCTGTTTCAGCCCCTCTGAATCAGCCCCTCTGATTCAGCCCCTCTGTTTCAACCCCTCTGTTTCAGCCCCTCTGTTTCTCGCCCTCTGTTTCTGCCCTTCTGTTTCTCGTCCTCTGTTTCAGCCCCTCTGTTTCTCGCCCTCTGTTACAGCCCCTCTGATTCAGCCCCTCTGTTTCAGCCCCTCTGAATCAGCCCCTCTGATTCAGCCCCTCTGTTTCTCGCCCTCTGTTTCAGCCCCTCTGTTTCTCGCCCTCTGTTTCAGCCCCTCTGTTTCTCGCCTTCTGTTTCAGCCCCTCTGTTTCAGCCCCTCTGTTTCAGCCCCTCTGTTTCTCGCCCTCTGTTTCTCGCACACTGTTTCAGCCCCTCTGTTTCTCGCCCTCTGTTTCAGCCTCTCTGTTTCTCGCCCCCTGTTTCAGCCCCTCTGTTTCTCGCCCTCTGTTTCAGCCTCTCTGTTTCTCGCCCACTGTTTCAGCCCCTCTGTTTCAGCCCCTTTGTTTCTCGCCCTCTGTTTCAGCCCCTCTGTTTCTCGCCATCTGTTTCAGCCCCTCTGTTTCTCGCTCTCTGTATCAGCCCCTCTGTTTCAGCCCCTCTGTTTCTCGCCCTCTGTTTCTCGCCCTCTGTTTCAGCCCCTCTGTTTCTCGCCCTCTGTTTCAGCCCCTCTGTTTCAGCCCCTCTGATCCAGCCCCTCTGATTCAGCCCCTCTGTTTCTGGCCCTCTGTTTCAGCCCCCCTTTTTCAGCCCTTCTGTTTCAGCCCCTCTGTTTCAGCCCCTCTGTTTCTCACCCTATGTTTCTCGCCCTCTGTTTCAGCCCCTCTGTTTCTCGCCCTCTGTTTCAGCCCCTCTGTTTCAGCCCATCTGTTTCTCACCCTCTGTTTCAGCCCCTCTGATTCAGCCCCTCTGATTCAGCCCCACTCATTCAGCCCCTCTGTTTCAGCCCCTCTGTTTCTCGCCCTCTGTTTCTGCCCTTCTGTTTCTCGTCCTCTGTTTCAGCCCCTCTGTTTCTCGCCCTCTGTTACAGCCCCTCTGATTCAGCCCCTCTGTTTCAGCCCTTCTGAATCACCACCTCTGATTCAGCCCCGCTGTTTCAACCCCTCTGTTTCAGCCCCTCTGTTTCTCGCCCTCTGTTTCAGACCCTCTGTTTCTCGCCCTCTTTTTCAGCCCCTCTGTTTCTCGCCCTCTGTTTCAGCCCCTCTGTTTCTCGCCCTCTGTTTCAGCCCCTCTGTTTCAGCCCCTCTGACTCAGCCCCTCTGATTCAGCCCCTCTGTTTCTGGCCCTCTGTTTCAGCCCCTCTGTTTCAGCCCTTCTGTTTCAGCCCCTCTGTTTCAGCCCCTCTGTTTCTCGCCCTCTGTTTCTCGCCCTCTGTTTCAGCCCCTCTGTTTCTCGCCCTCTGTTTCAGCCCCTCTGTTTCAGCCCCTCTGTTTCTCACCCTCTGTTTCAGCCCCTCTGATTCAGCCCCTCTGATTCAGCCCCACTCATTCAGCCCCTCTGTTTCAGCCCCTCTGTTTCTCGCCCTCTGTTTCTGCCCTTCTGTTTCTCGTCCTCTGTTTCAGCCACTCTGTGTCTCGCCCTCTGTTACAGCCCCTCTGATTCAGCCCCTCTGTATCAGCCCCTCTGAATCAGCCCCTCTGATTCAGCCCCTCTGTTTCAACCCCTCTGTTTCAGCCCCTCTGTTTCTCGCCCTCTGTTTCTGCCCTTCTGTTTCTCGTCCTCTGTTTCAGCCCCTCTGTTTCTCGCCCTCTGTTACAGCCCCTCTGATTCAGCCCCTCTGTTTCAGCCCCTCTGAATCAGCCCCTCTGATTCAGCCCCTCTGTTTCTCGCCCTCTGTTTCAGCCCCTCTGTTTCTCGCCCTCTGTTTCAGCCCCTCTGTTTCTCGCCCTCTGTTTCAGCCCCTCTGTTTCAGCCCCTCTGTTTCAGCCCCTCTGTTTCTCGCCCTCTGTTTCTCGCACACTGTTTCAGCCCCTCTCTTTCTCGCCCTCTGTTTCAGCCTCTCTGTTTCTCGCCCCCTGTTTCAGCCCCTCTGTTTCTCGCCCTCTGTTTCAGCCTCTCTGTTTCTCGCCCACTGTTTCAGCCCCTCTGTTTCTCGCCCTCTGTTTCAGCCCCTCTGTTTCTCGCCATCTGTTTCAGCCCCTCTGTTTCTCGCTCTCTGTATCAGCCCCTCTGTTTCAGCCCCTCTGTTTCTCGCGCTCTGTTTCTCGCCCTCTGTTTCAGCCCCTCTGTTTCTCGCCCTCTGTTTCAGCCCCTCTGTTTCAGCCCCTCTGATTCAGCCCCTCTGATTCAGCCCCTCTGTTTCTGGCCCTCTGTTTCAGCCCCTCTGTTTCAGCCCTTCTGTTTCAGCCCCTCTGTTTCAGCCCCTCTGTTTCTCGCCCTATGTTTCTCGCCCTCTGTTTCAGCCCCTCTGTTTCTCGCCCTCTGTTTCAGCCCCTCTGTTTCAGCCCCTCTGTTTCTCACCCTCTGTTTCAGCCCCTCTGATTCAGCCCCTCTGATTCAGCCCCACTCATTCAGCCCCTCTGTTTCAGCCTCTCTGTTTCTCGCCCTCTGTTTCTGCCCTTCTGTTTCTCGTCCTCTGTTTCAGCCCCTCTGTTTCTCGCCCTCTGTTACAGCCCCTCTGATTCAGCCCCTCTGTTTCAGCCCTTCTGAATCACCACCTCTGATTCAGCCCCGCTGTTTCAACCCCTCTGTTTCAGCCCCTCTGTTTCTCGCCCTCTGTTTCTGCCCTTCTGTTTCTCGTCCTCTGTTTCAGCCCCTCTGTTTCTCGCCCTCTGTTACAGCCCCTCTGATTCAGCCCCTCTGTTTCAGCCCCTCTGAATCAGCCCCTCTGATTCAGCCCCTCTGTTTCAGCCGCTCTGTTTCAGCCCCTCTGTTTCTCGCCCTCTGTATCTGCCCTTCTGTTTCTCGTCCTCTGTTTCAGCCCCTCTGTTTCTCGCCCTCTGTTACAGCTCCTATGATTCAGCCCCTCTGTTTCAGCCCCTCTGAATCAGCCCCTCTGATTCAGCCCCTCTGTTTCAACCCCTCTGTTTCAGCCCCTCTGTTTCTCGCCCTCTGTTTCAGCCCCTCTGTTTCTCGCCCTCTGTTTCAGACCCTCTGTTTCTCGCCCTCTGTTTCTGCCCCTCTGTTTCTCGCCCTCTGTTTCAGCCCCTCTGTTTCTCGCCCTCTGTTTCTCGCCCTCTGTTTCAGCCCCTCTGTTTCTCGACCTCTGTTTCAGCCCCTCTGTTTCAGCCCCTCTGATTCAGCCCCTCTGATTCAGCCCCTCTGTTTCTGGCCCTCTGTTTCAGCCCCTCTGTTTCAGCCCTTCTGTTTCAGCCCCTCTGTTTCAGCCCCTCTGTTTCTCGCCCTCTGTTTCTCGCCCTCTGTTTCAGCCCCTCTGTTTCTCGCCCTCTGTTTCAGCCCCTCTGTTTCAGCCCCTCTGTTTCTCACCCTCAGTTTCAGCCCAATCTGATTCAGCCCCTCTGATTCAGCCCCACTCATTCAGCCCCTCTGTTTCAGCCCCTCTGTTTCTCGCCCTCTGTTTCTGCCCTTCTGTTTCTCGTCCTCTGTTTCAGCCCCTCTGTTTCTCGCCCTCTGTTACAGCCCCTCTGATTCAGCCCCTCTGTTTCAGCCCTTCTGAATCACCACCTCTGATTCAGCCCCGCTGTTTCAACCCCTCTGTTTCAGCCCCTCTGTTTCTCGCCCTCTGTTTCTGCCCTTCTGTTTCTCGTCCTCTGTTTCAGCCCCTCTGTTTCTCGCCCTCTGTTACAGCCCCTCTGATTCAGCCCCTCTGTTTCAGCCCCTCTGAATCAGCCCCTCTGATTCAGCCCCTCTGTTTCAGCCGCTCTGTTGCAGCCCCTCTGTTTCTCGCCCTCTATATCTGCCCTTCTGTTTCTCGTCCTCTGTTTCAGCCCCTCTGTTTCTCGCCCTCTGTTACAGCCCCTCTGATTCAGCCCCTCTGTTTCAGCCCCTCTGAATCAGCCCCTCTGATTCAGCCCCTCTGTTTCAACCCCTCTGTTTCAGCCCCTCTGTTTCTCGCCCTCTGTTTCAGCCCCTCTGTTTCTCGCCCTCTGTTTCAGCCCCTCTGTTTCTCGCCCTCTGTTTCAGCCCCTCTGTTTCTCGCCCTCTGTTTCAGCCCCTCTGTTTCAGCCCCTCTGATTCAGCCCCTCTGATTCAGCCCCTCTGTTTCTGGCCCTCTGTTTCAGCCCCTCTGTTTCAGCCCCTCTGTTTCTCGCCCTCTGTTTCTCGCCCTCTGTTTCAGCCCCTCTGTTTCTCGCCCTCTGTTTCAGCCCCTCTGTTTCAGCCCCTCTGTTTCTCACCCTCAGTTTCAGCCCCTCTGATTCAGCCCCTCTGATTCAGCCCCACTCATTCAGCCCCTCTGTTTCAGCCCCTCTGTTTCTCGCCCTCTGTTTCTGCCCTTCTGTTTCTCGTCCTCTGTTTCAGCCCCTCTGTTTCTCGCCCTCTGTTACAGCCCATCTGATTCAGCCCCTCTGTTTCAGCCCCTCTGAATCAGCCCTTCTGATTCAGCCCCTCTGTTTCAACCCCTCTGTTTCAGCCCCTCTGTTTCTCGCCCTCTGTTTCTGCCCTTCTGTTTCTCTTCCTCTGTTTCAGCCCCTCTGTTTCTCGCCCTCTGTTACAGCCCCTCTGATTCAGCCCCTCTGTTTCAGCCCCTCTGTTTCTCGCCCTCTGTTTCTGCCCTTCTGTTTCTCGTCCTCTGTTTCAGACCCTCTGTTTCTCGCCCTCTGTTTCAGCCCCTCTGTTTCTCGCCCTCTGTTTCTCGCCCTCTGTTTCAGCCCCTCTGTTTCTCGCCCTCTGTTTCAGCCCCTCTGTTTCAGCCCCTCTGATTCAGCCCCTCTGATTCAGCCCCTCTGTTTCTGGCCCTCTGTTTCAGCCCCTCTTTTTCAGCCCTTCTGTTTCAGCCCCTCTGTTTCAGCCCCTCTGTTTCTCGCCCTCTGTTTCTCGCCCTCTGTTTCAGCCCCTCTGTTTCTCGCCCTCTGTTTCAGCCCCTCTGTTTCAGCCCCTCTGTTTCTCACCCTCTGTTTCAGCCCCTCTGATTCAGCCCCTCTGATTCAGCCCCACTCATTCAGCCCCTCTGTTTCAGCCCCTCTGTTTCTCGCCCTCTGTTACTGCCCTTCTGTTTCTCGTCCTCTGTTTCAGCCCCTCTGTTTCTCGCCCTCTGTTACAGCCCCTCTGATTCAGCCCTTCTGTTTCAGCCCCTCTGAATCAGCCCCTCTGATTCAGCCCCTCTGTTTCAACCCCTCTGTTTCAGCCCCTCTGTTTCTCGCCCTCTGTTTCTGCCCTTCTGTTTCTCTTCCTCTGTTTCAGCCCCTCTGTTTCTCGCCCTCTGTTACAGCCCCTCTGATTCAGCCCCTCTGTTTCAGCCCCTCTGTTTCTCACCCTCTGTTTCAGCCCCTCTGATTCAGCCCCTCTGATTCAGCCCCACTCATTCAGCCCCTCTGTTTCAGCCCCTCTGTTTCTCGCCCTCTGTTTCTGCCCTTCTGTTTCTCGTCCTCTGTTTCAGCCCCTCTGTTTCTCGCCCTGTGTTTCATCCCCTCTGTTTCTCACACTCTGTTTCAGCCCCTCTGATTCAGCCCCTCTGATTCAGCCCCACACCTTCAACCCCTCTGTTTCAGCCCCTCTGTTTCTCGCCCTCTGTTTCTGCCCTTCTGTTTCTCGTCCTCTGTTTCAGCCCCTCTGTTTCTCGCCCTCTGTTACAGCCCCTCTGATTCAGCCCCTCTGTTTCAGCCCCTCTGAATCAGCCCCTCTGATTCAGCCCCTCTGTTTCAGCCGCTCTGTTTCAGCCCCTCTGTTTCTCGCCCTCTGTATCTGCCCTTCTGTTTCTCGTCCTCTTTTTCAGCCCCTCTGTTTCTCGCCCTCTGTTACAGCTCCTCTGATTCAGCCCCTCTGTTTCAGCCCCTCTGAATCAGCCCCTCTGATTCAGCCCCTCTGTTTCAACCCCTCTGTTTCAGCCCCTCTGTTTCTCGCCCTCTGTTTCAGACCCTCTGTTTCTCGCCCTCTGTTTCTGCCCCTCTGTTTCTCGCCCTCTGTTTCAGCCCCTCTGTTTCTCGCCCTCTGTTTCTCGCCCTCTGTTTCAGCCCCTCTGTTTCTCGACCTCTGTTTCAGCCCCTCTGTTTCAGCCCCTCTGATTCAGCCCCTCTGATTCAGCCCCTCTGTTTCTGGCCCTCTGTTTCAGCCCCTCTGTTTCAGCCCTTCTGTTTCAGCCCCTCTGTTTCAGCCCCTCTGTTTCTCGCCCTCTGTTTCTCGCCCTCTGTTTCAGCCCCTCTGTTTCTCGCCCTCTGTTTCAGCCCCTCTGTTTCAGCCCCTCTGTTTCTCACCCTCAGTTTCAGCCCCTCTGATTCAGCCCCTCTGATTCAGCCCCACTCATTCAGCCCCTCTGTTTCAGCCCCTCTGTTTCTCGCCCTCTGTTTCTGCCCTTCTGTTTCTCGTCCTCTGTTTCAGCCCCTCTGTTTCTCTCCCTCTGTTACAGCCCCTCTGATTCAGCCCCTCTGTTTCAGCCCTTCTGAATCACCACCTCTGATTCAGCCCCGCTGTTTCAACCCCTCTGTTTCAGCCCCTCTGTTTCTCGCCCTCTGTTTCTGCCCTTCTGTTTCTCGCCCTCTGTTACAGCCCCTCTGATTCAGCCCCTCTGTTTCAGCCCCTCTGAATCATCCCCTCTGATTCAGCCCCTCTGTTTCAGCCGCTCTGTTGCAGCCCCTCTGTTTCTCGCCCTCTATATCTGCCCTTCTGTTTCTCGTCCTCTGTTTCAGCCCCTCTGTTTCTCGCCCTCTGTTACAGCCCCTCTGATTCAGCCCCTCTGTTTCAGCCCTTCTGAATCACCACCTCTGATTCAGCCCCGCTGTTTCAACCCCTCTGTTTCAGCCCCTCTGTTTCTCGCCCTCTGTTTCAGACCCTCTGTTTCTCGCCCTCTTTTTCAGCCCCTCTGTTTCTCGCCCTCTGTTTCAGCCCCTCTGTTTCTCGCCCTCTGTTTCAGCCCCTCTGTTTCAGCCCCTCTGACTCAGCCCCTCTGATTCAGCCCCTCTGTTTCTGGCCCTCTGTTTCAGCCCCTCTGTTTCAGCCCTTCTGTTTCAGCCCCTCTGTTTCAGCCCCTCTGTTTCTCGCCCTCTGTTTCTCGCCCTCTGTTTCAGCCCCTCTGTTTCTCGCCCTCTGTTTCAGCCCCTCTGTTTCAGCCCCTCTGTTTCTCACCCTCTGTTTCAGCCCCTCTGATTCAGCCCCTCTGATTCAGCCCCACTCATTCAGCCCCTCTGTTTCAGCCCCTCTGTTTCTCGCCCTCTGTTTCTGCCCTTCTGTTTCTCGTCCTCTGTTTCAGCCACTCTGTGTCTCGCCCTCTGTTACAGCCCCTCTGATTCAGCCCCTCTGTTTCAGCCCCTCTGAATCAGCCCCCTGATTCAGCCCCTCTGTTTCAACCCCTCTGTTTCAGCCCCTCTGTTTCTCGCCCTCTGTTTCTGCCCTTCTGTTTCTCGTCCTCTGTTTCAGCCCCTCTGTTTCTCGCCCTCTGTTACAGCCCCTCTGATTCAGCCCCTCTGTTTCAGCCCCTCTGAATCAGCCCCTCTGATTCAGCCCCTCTGTTTCTCGCCCTCTGTTTCAGCCCCTCTGTTTCTCGCCCTCTGTTTCAGCCCCTCTGTTTCTCGCCCTCTGTTTCAGCCCCTCTGTTTCAGCCCCTCTGTTTCAGCCCCTCTGTTTCTCGCCCTCTGTTTCTCGCACACTGTTTCAGCCCCTCTGTTTCTCGCCCTCTGTTTCAGCCTCTCTGTTTCTCGCCCCCTGTTTCAGCCCCTCTGTTTCTCGCCCTCTGTTTCAGCCTCTCTGTTTCTCGCCCACTGTTTCAGCCCCTCTGTTTCTCGCCCTCTGTTTCAGCCCCTCTGTTTCTCGCCATCTGTTTCAGCCCCTCTGTTTCTCGCTCTCTGTATCAGCCCCTCTGTTTCAGCCCCTCTGTTTCTCGCGCTCTGTTTCTCGCCCTCTGTTTCAGCCCCTCTGTTTCTCGCCCTCTGTTTCAGCCCCTCTGTTTCAGCCCCTCTGATTCAGCCCCTCTGATTCAGCCCCTCTGTTTCTGGCCCTCTGTTTCAGCCCCTCTGTTTCAGCCCTTCTGTTTCAGCCCCTCTGTTTCAGCCCCTCTGTTTCTCGCCCTATGTTTCTCGCCCTCTGTTTCAGCCCCTCTGTTTCTCGCCCTCTGTTTCAGCCCCTCTGTTTCAGCCCCTCTGTTTCTCACCCTCTGTTTCAGCCCCTCTGATTCAGCCCCTCTGATTCAGCCCCACTCATTCAGCCCCTCTGTTTCAGCCTCTCTGTTTCTCGCCCTCTGTTACAGCCCCTCTGATTCAGCCCCTCTGTTTCAGCCCTTCTGAATCACCACCTCTGATTCAGCCCCGCTGTTTCAACCCCTCTGTTTCAGCCCCTCTGTTTCTCGCCCTCTGTTTCTGCCCTTCTGTTTCTCGTCCTCTGTTTCAGCCCCTCTGTTTCTCGCCCTCTGTTACAGCCCCTCTGATTCAGCCCCTCTGTTTCAGCCCCTCTGAATCAGCCCCTCTGATTCAGCCCCTCTGTTTCAGCCACTCT
The DNA here is from genome assembly GCF_047496795.1 of Chiloscyllium punctatum. NCBI lineage: Eukaryota > Metazoa > Chordata > Chondrichthyes > Orectolobiformes > Hemiscylliidae > Chiloscyllium > Chiloscyllium punctatum. The sequence continues at coordinate 124,059 of NW_027309817.1, forward strand.
GTTTCAGCCCCTCTGTTTCTCGCCCTCTGTATCTGCCCTTCTGTTTCTCGTCCTCTGTTTCAGCCCCTCTGTTTCTCGCCCTCTGTTACAGCTCCTATGATTCAGCCCCTCTGTTTCAGCCCCTCTGAATCAGCCCCTCTGATTCAGCCCCTCTGTTTCAACCCCTCTGTTTCAGCCCCTCTGTTTCTCGCCCTCTGTTTCAGCCCCTCTGTTTCTCGCCCTCTGTTTCAGACCCTCTGTTTCTCGCCCTCTGTTTCTGCCCCTCTGTTTCTCGCCCTCTGTTTCAGCCCCTCTGTTTCTCGCCCTCTGTTTCTCGCCCTCTGTTTCAGCCCCTCTGTTTCTCGACCTCTGTTTCAGCCCCTCTGTTTCAGCCCCTCTGATTCAGCCCCTCTGATTCAGCCCCTCTGTTTCTGGCCCTCTGTTTCAGCCCCTCTGTTTCAGCCCTTCTGTTTCAGCACCTCTGTTTCAGCCCCTCTGTTTCTCGCCCTCTGTTTCTCGCCCTCTGTTTCAGCCCCTCTGTTTCTCGCCCTCTGTTTCAGCCCCTCTGTTTCAGCCCCTCTGTTTCTCACCCTCAGTTTCAGCCCAATCTGATTCAGCCCCTCTGATTCAGCCCCACTCATTCAGCCCCTCTGTTTCAGCCCCTCTGTTTCTCGCCCTCTGTTTCTGCCCTTCTGTTTCTCGTCCTCTGTTTCAGCCCCTCTGTTTCTCGCCCTCTGTTACAGCCCCTCTGATTCAGCCCCTCTGTTTCAGCCCTTCTGAATCACCACCTCTGATTCAGCCCCGCTGTTTCAACCCCTCTGTTTCAGCCCCTCTGTTTCTCGCCCTCTGTTTCTGCCCTTCTGTTTCTCGTCCTCTGTTTCAGCCCCTCTGTTTCTCGCCCTCTGTTACAGCCCCTCTGATTCAGCCCCTCTGTTTCAGCCCCTCTGAATCAGCCCCTCTGATTCAGCCCCTCTGTTTCAGCCGCTCTGTTGCAGCCCCTCTGTTTCTCGCCCTCTATATCTGCCCTTCTGTTTCTCGTCCTCTGTTTCAGCCCCTCTGTTTCTCGCCCTCTGTTACAGCCCCTCTGATTCAGCCCCTCTGTTTCAGCCCCTCTGAATCAGCCCCTCTGATTCAGCCCCTCTGTTTCAACCCCTCTGTTTCAGCCCCTCTGTTTCTCGCCCTCTGTTTCAGACCCTCTGTTTCTCGCCCTCTGTTTCAGCCCCTCTGTTTCTCGCCCTCTGTTTCAGCCCCTCTGTTTCTCGCCCTCTGTTTCAGCCCCTCTGTTTCAGCCCCTCTGATTCAGCCCCTCTGATTCAGCCCCTCTGTTTCTGGCCCTCTGTTTCAGCCCCTCTGTTTCAGCCCCTCTGTTTCTCGCCCTCTGTTTCTCGCCCTCTGTTTCAGCCCCTCTGTTTCTCGCCCTCTGTTTCAGCCCCTCTGTTTCAGCCCCTCTGTTTCTCACCCTCAGTTTCAGCCCCTCTGATTCAGCCCCTCTGATTCAGCCCCACTCATTCAGCCCCTCTGTTTCAGCCCCTCTGTTTCTCGCCCTCTGTTTCTGCCCTTCTGTTTCTCGTCCTCTGTTTCAGCCCCTCTGTTTCTCGCCCTCTGTTACAGCCCCTCTGATTCAGCCCCTCTGTTTCAGCCCCTCTGAATCAGCCCTTCTGATTCAGCCCCTCTGTTTCAACCCCTCTGTTTCTGCCCTTCTGTTTCTCTTCCTCTGTTTCAGCCCCTCTGTTTCTCGCCCTCTGTTACAGCCCCTCTGATTCAGCCCCTCTGTTTCAGCCCCTCTGTTTCTCGCCCTCTGTTTCTGCCCTTCTGTTTCTCGTCCTCTGTTTCAGACCCTCTGTTTCTCGCCCTCTGTTTCAGCCCCTCTGTTTCTCGCCCTCTGTTTCTCGCCCTCTGTTTCAGCCCCTCTGTTTCTCGCCCTCTGTTTCAGCCCCTCTGTTTCAGCCCCTCTGATTCAGCCCCTCTGATTCAGCCCCTCTGTTTCTGGCCCTCTGTTTCAGCCCCTCTTTTTCAGCCCTTCTGTTTCAGCCCCTCTGTTTCAGCCCCTCTGTTTCTCGCCCTCTGTTTCTCGCCCTCTGTTTCAGCCCCTCTGTTTCTCGCCCTCTGTTTCAGCCCCTCTGTTTCAGCCCCTCTGTTTCTCACCCTCTGTTTCAGCCCCTCTGATTCAGCCCCTCTGATTCAGCCCCACTCATTCAGCCCCTCTGTTTCAGCCCCTCTGTTTCTCGCCCTCTGTTTCTGCCCTTCTGTTTCTCGTCCTCTGTTTCAGCCCCTCTGTTTCTCGCCCTCTGTTACAGCCCCTCTGATTCAGCCCTTCTGTTTCAGCCCCTCTGAATCAGCCCCTCTGATTCAGCCCCTCTGTTTCAACCCGTCTGTTTCAGCCCCTCTGTTTCTCGCCCTCTGTTTCTGCCCTTCTGTTTCTCTTCCTCTGTTTCAGCCCCTCTGTTTCTCGCCCTCTGTTACAGCCCCTCTGATTCAGCCCCTCTGTTTCAGCCCCTCTGTTTCTCACCCTCTGTTTCAGCCCCTCTGATTCAGCCCCTCTGATTCAGCCCCACTCATTCAGCCCCTCTGTTTCAGCCCCTCTGTTTCTCGCCCTCTGTTTCTGCCCTTCTGTTTCTCGTCCTCTGTTTCAGCCCCTCTGTTTCTCGCCCTGTGTTTCATCCCCTCTGTTTCTCACACTCTGTTTCAGCCCCTCTGATTCAGCCCCTCTGATTCAGCCCCACACCTTCAACCCCTCTGTTTCAGCCCCTCTGTTTCTCGCCCTCTGTTTCTGCCCTTCTGTTTCTCGTCCTCTGTTTCAGCCCCTCTGTTTCTCGCCCTCTGTTACAGCCCCTCTGATTCAGCCCCTCTGTTTCAGCCCCTCTGAATCAGCCCCTCTGATTCAGCCCCTCTGTTTCAGCCGCTCTGTTTCAGCCCCTCTGTTTCTCGCCCTCTGTATCTGCCCTTCTGTTTCTCGTCCTCTGTTTCAGCCCCTCTGTTTCTCGCCCTCTGTTACAGCTCCTCTGATTCAGCCCCTCTGTATCAGCCCCTCTGAATCAGCCCCTCTGATTCAGCCCCTCTGTTTCAACCCCTCTGTTTCAGCCCCTCTGTTTCTCGCCCTCTGTTTCAGCCCCTCTGTTTCTCGCCCTCTGTTTCAGACCCTCTGTTTCTCGCCCTCTGTTTCTGCCCCTCTGTTTCTCGCCCTCTGTTTCAGCCCCTCTGTTTCTCGCCCTCTGTTTCTCGCCCTCTGTTTCAGCCCCTCTGTTTCTCGACCTCTGTTTCAGCCCCTCTGTTTCAGCCCCTCTGATTCAGCCCCTCTGATTCAGCCCCTCTGTTTCTGGCCCTCTGTTTCAGCCCCTCTGTTTCAGCCCTTCTGTTTCAGCCCCTCTGTTTCAGCCCCTCTGTTTCTCGCCCTCTGTTTCTCGCCCTCTGTTTCAGCCCCTCTGTTTCTCGCCCTCTGTTTCAGCCCCTCTGTTTCAGCCCCTCTGTTTCTCACCCTCAGTTTCAGCCCCTCTGATTCAGCCCCTCTGATTCAGCCCCACTCATTCAGCCCCTCTGTTTCAGCCCCTCTGTTTCTCGCCCTCTGTTTCTGCCCTTCTGTTTCTCGTCCTCTGTTTCAGCCCCTCTGTTTCTCTCCCTCTGTTACAGCCCCTCTGATTCAGCCCCTCTGTTTCAGCCCTTCTGAATCACCACCTCTGATTCAGCCCCGCTGTTTCAACCCCTCTGTTTCAGCCCCTCTGTTTCTCGCCCTCTGTTTCTGCCCTTCTGTTTCTCGCCCTCTGTTACAGCCCCTCTGATTCAGCCCCTCTGTTTCAGCCCCTCTGAATCATCCCCTCTGATTCAGCCCCTCTGTTTCAGCCGCTCTGTTGCAGCCCCTCTGTTTCTCGCCCTCTATATCTGCCCTTCTGTTTCTCGTCCTCTGTTTCAGCCCCTCTGTTTCTCGCCCTCTGTTACAGCCCCTCTGATTCAGCCCCTCTGTTTCAGCCCCTCTGAATCAGCCCCTCTGATTCAGCCCCTCTGTTTCAACCCCTCTGTTTCAGCCCCTCTGTTTCTCGCCCTCTGTTTCAGCCCCTCTGTTTCTCGCCCTCTGTTTCAGACCCTCTGTTTCTCGCCCTCTGTTTCAGCCCCTCTGTTTCTCGCCCTCTGTTTCAGCCCCTCTGTTTCAGCCCCTCTGTTTCTCGCCCTCTGTTTCAGCCCCTCTGATTCAGCCCCTCTGATTCAGCCCCTCTGTTTCTGGCCCTCTGTTTCAGCCCCTCTGTTTCAGCCCCTCTGATTCAGCCCCTCTGATTCAGCCCCACTCATTCAGCCCCTCTGTTTCAGCCCCTCTGTTTCTCGCCCTCTGTTTCTGCCCTTCTGTTTCTCGTCCTCTGTTTCAGCCCCTCTGTTTCTCTCCCTCTGTTACAGCCCCTCTGATTCAGCCCCTCTGTTTCAGCCCTTCTGAATCACCACCTCTGATTCAGCCCCGCTGTTTCAACCCCTCTGTTTCAGCCCCTCTGTTTCTCGCCCTCTGTTTCTGCCCTTCTGTTTCTCGCCCTCTGTTACAGCCCCTCTGATTCAGCCCCTCTGTTTCAGCCCCTCTGAATCATCCCCTCTGATTCAGCCCCTCTGTTTCAGCCGCTCTGTTGCAGCCCCTCTGTTTCTCGCCCTCTATATCTGCCCTTCTGTTTCTCGTCCTCTGTTTCAGCCCCTCTGTTTCTCGCCCTCTGTTACAGCCCCTCTGATTCAGCCCCTCTGTTTCAGCCCCTCTGAATCAGCCCCTCTGATTCAGCCCCTCTGTTTCAACCCCTCTGTTTCAGCCCCTCTGTTTCTCGCCCTCTGTTTCAGCCCCTCTGTTTCTCGCCCTCTGTTTCAGACCCTCTGTTTCTCGCCCTCTGTTTCAGCCCCTCTGTTTCTCGCCCTCTGTTTCAGCCCCTCTGTTTCAGCCCCTCTGTTTCTCGCCCTCTGTTTCAGCCCCTCTGATTCAGCCCCTCTGATTCAGCCCCTCTGTTTCTGGCCCTCTGTTTCAGCCCCTCTGTTTCAGCCCCTCTGTTTCTCGCCCTCTGTTTCTCGCCCTCTGTTTCAGCCCCTCTGTTTCTCGCCCTCTGTTTCAGCCCCTCTGTTTCAGCCCCTCTGTTTCTCACCCTCAGTTTCAGCCCCTCTGATTCAGCCCCTCTGATTCAGCCCCACTCATTCAGCCCCTCTGTTTCAGCCCCTCTGTTTCTCGCCCTCTGTTTCTGCCCTTCTGTTTCTCGTCCTCTGTTTCAGCCCCTCTGTTTCTCGCCCTCTGTTACAGCCCCTCTGATTCAGCCCCTCTGTTTCAGCCCCTCTGAATCAGCCCTTCTGATTCAGCCCCTCTGTTTCAACCCCTCTGTTTCAGCCCCTCTCTTTCTCGCCCTCTGTTTCTGCCCTTCTGTTTCTCTTCCTCTGTTTCAGCCCCTCTGTTTCTCGCCCTCTGTTTCTGCCCTTCTGTTTCTCGTCCTCTGTTTCAGACCCTCTGTTTCTCGCCCTCTGTTTCAGCCCCTCTGTTTCTCGCCCTCTGTTTCTCGCCCTCTGTTTCAGCCCCTCTGTTTCTCGCCCTCTGTTTCAGCCCCTCTGTTTCAGCCCCTCTGATTCAGCCCCTCTGATTCAGCCCCTCTGTTTCTGGCCCTGTGTTTCAGCCCCACTTTTTCAGCCCTTCTGTTTCAGCCCCTCTGTTTCAGCCCCTCTGTTTCTCGCCCTCTGTTTCTCGCCCTCTGTTTCAGCCCCTCTGTTTCTCGCCCTCTGTTTCAGCCCCTCTGTTTCAGCCCCTCTGTTTCTCACCCTCTGTTTCAGCCCCTCTGATTCAGCCCCTCTGATTCAGCCCCACTCATTCAGCCCCTCTGTTTCAGCCACTCTGTTTCTCGCCCTCTGTTTCTGCCCTTCTGTTTCTCGTCCTCTGTTTCAGCCCCTCTGTTTCTCGCCCTCTGTTACAGCCCCTCTGATTCAGCCCTTCTGTTTCAGCCCCTCTGAATCAGCCCCTCTGATTCAGCCCCTCTGTTTCAACCCCTCTGTTTCAGCCCCTCTGTTTCTCGCCCTCTGTTTCTGCCCTTCTGTTTCTCTTCCTCTGTTTCAGCCCCTCTGTTTCTCGCCCTCTGTTACAGCCCCTCTGATTCAGCCCCTCTGTTTCAGCCCCTCTGTTTCTCGCCCTCTGTTTCTGCCCTTCTGTTTCTCGTCCTCTGTTTCAGCCCCTCTGTTTCTCGCCCTCTGTTTCAGCCCCTCTGAATCAGCCCCTCTGATTCAGCCCCTCTGTTTCAACCCCTCTGTTTCAGCCCCTCTGTTTCTCGCCCTGTGTTTCAGCCCCTCTGTTATTCACCCTCTGTTTCAGCCCCTCTGATTCAGCCCCTCTGATTCAGCCCCACACATTCAGCCCCTCTGTTTCAGCCCCTCTGTTTCTCGCCCTCTGTTTCTGCCCTTCTGTTTCTCGTCCTCTGTTTCAGCACCTCTGTTTCTCGCCCTCTGTTACAGCCCCTCTGATTCAGCCCCTGTTTCAGCCCTTCTGAATCACCACCTCTGATTCAGCCCCGCTGTTTCAACCCCTCTGTTTCAGCCCCTCTGTTTCTCGCCCTCTGTTTCTGCCCTTCTGTTTCTCGTCCTCTGTTTCAGCCCCTCTGTTTCTCGCCCTCTGTTACAGCCCCTCTGATTCAGCCCCTCTGTTTCAGCCCCTCTGAATCAGCCCCTCTGTTTCTCGCCCTCTGTATCTGCCCTTCTGTTTCTCGTCCTCTGTTTCAGCCCCTCTGTTTCTCGCCCTCTGTTACAGCCCCTCTGATTCAGCCCCTCTGTTTCAGCCCCTCTGAATCAGCCCCTCTGATTCAGCCCCTCTGTTTCAACCCCTCTGTTTCAGCCCCTCTGTTTCTCACCCTCTGTTATAGCCCCTCTGATTCAGCCCCACTCATTCAGCCCCTCTATTTCAGCCCCTCTGTTTCTCGCCCTCTGTTTCAGCCCCTCTGTTTCTCGCCCTCTGTTTCAGCCCCTCTGTTTCAGCCCCTCTGTTTCTCACCCTCTGTTTCAGCCCCTCTGATTCAGCCCCTCTGATTCAGCCCCACTCATTCAGCCCCTCTGTTTCAGCCCCTCTGTTTCTCGCCCTCTGTTTCTGCCCTTCAGTTTCTCGTCCTCTGTTTCAGCCCCTCTGTTTCTCGCCCTCTGTTACAGCCCCTCTGATTCAGCCCTTCTGTTTCAGCCCCTCTGAATCAGCCCCTCTGATTCAGCCCCTCTGTTTCAACCCCTCTGTTTCAGCCCCTCTGTTTCTCGCCCTCTGTTTCTTCCCTTCTCTTTCTCTTCCTCTGTTTCAGCCCCTCTGTTTCTCGCCCTCTGTTACAGCCCCTCTGATTCAGCCACTCTGTTTCAGCCCCTCTGTTTCTCGCCCTCTGTTTCTGCCCTTCTGTTTCTCGTCCTCTGTTTCAGCCCCTCTGTTTCTCGCCCTCTGTTTCAGCCCCGTCTGAATCAGCCCCTCTGATTCAGCCCCTCGGTTTCAACCCCTCTGTTTCTCGCCCTCTGTTTCAGCCCCTCTGTTTCAGCCCCTCTGATTCAGCCCCTCTGATTCAGCCCCTCTGTTTCTGGCCCTCTGTTTCAGCCCCTCTGTTTCAGCCCCTCTGTTTCTCGCCCTCTGTTTCTCGCCCTCTGTTTCAGCCCCTCTGTTTCTCGCCCTCTGTTTCAGCCCCTCTGTTTCAGCCCCTCTGTTTCTCACCCTCAGTTTCAGCCCCTCTGATTCAGCCCCTCTGATTCAGCCCCACTCATTCAGCCCCTCTGTTTCAGCCCCTCTGTTTCTCGCCCTCTGTTTCTGCCCTTCTGTTTCTCGTCCTCTGTTTCAGCCCCTCTGTTTCTCGCCCTCTGTTACAGCCCATCTGATTCAGCCCCTCTGTTTCAGCCCCTCTGAATCAGCCCTTCTGATTCAGCCCCTCTGTTTCAACCCCTCTGTTTCAGCCCCTCTGTTTCTCGCCCTCTGTTTCTGCCCTTCTGTTTCTCTTCCTCTGTTTCAGCCCCTCTGTTTCTCGCCCTCTGTTACAGCCCCTCTGATTCAGCCCCTCTGTTTCAGCCCCTCTGTTTCTCGCCCTCTGTTTCTGCCCTTCTGTTTCTCGTCCTCTGTTTCAGACCCTCTGTTTCTCGCCCTCTGTTTCAGCCCCTCTGTTTCTCGCCCTCTGTTTCTCGCCCTCTGTTTCAGCCCCTCTGTTTCTCGCCCTCTGTTTCAGCCCCTCTGTTTCAGCCCCTCTGATTCAGCCCCTCTGATTCAGCCCCTCTGTTTCTGGCCCTCTGTTTCAGCCCCTCTTTTTCAGCCCTTCTGTTTCAGCCCCTCTGTTTCAGCCCCTCTGTTTCTCGCCCTCTGTTTCTCGCCCTCTGTTTCAGCCCCTCTGTTTCTCGCCCTCTGTTTCAGCCCCTCTGTTTCAGCCCCTCTGTTTCTCACCCTCTGTTTCAGCCCCTCTGATTCAGCCCCTCTGATTCAGCCCCACTCATTCAGCCCCTCTGTTTCAGCCCCTCTGTTTCTCGCCCTCTGTTTCTGCCCTTCTGTTTCTCGTCCTCTGTTTCAGCCCCTCTGTTTCTCGCCCTCTGTTACAGCCCCTCTGATTCAGCCCTTCTGTTTCAGCCCCTCTGAATCAGCCCCTCTGATTCAGCCCCTCTGTTTCAACCCCTCTGTTTCAGCCCCTCTGTTTCTCGCCCACTGTTTCTGCCCTTCTGTTTCTCTTCCTCTGTTTCAGCCCCTCTGTTTCTCGCCCTCTGTTACAGCCCCTCTGATTCAGCCCCTCTGTTTCAGCCCCTCTGTTTCTCACCCTCTGTTTCAGCCCCTCTGATTCAGCCCCTCTGATTCAGCCCCACTCATTCAGCCCCTCTGTTTCAGCCCCTCTGTTTCTCGCCCTCTGTTTCTGCCCTTCTGTTTCTCGTCCTCTGTTTCAGCCCCTCTGTTTCTCGCCCTGTGTTTCATCCCCTCTGTTTCTCACACTCTGTTTCAGCCCCTCTGATTCAGCCCCTCTGATTCAGCCCCACACCTTCAACCCCTCTGTTTCAGCCCCTCTGTTTCTCGCCCTCTGTTTCTGCCCTTCTGTTTCTCGTCCTCTGTTTCAGCCCCTCTGTTTCTCGCCCTCTGTTACAGCCCCTCTGATTCAGCCCCTCTGTTTCAGCCCCTCTGAATCAGCCCCTCTGATTCAGCCCCTCTGTTTCAGCCGCTCTGTTTCAGCCCCTCTGTTTCTCGCCCTCTGTATCTGCCCTTCTGTTTCTCGTCCTCTTTTTCAGCCCCTCTGTTTCTCGCCCTCTGTTACAGCTCCTCTGATTCAGCCCCTCTGTTTCAGCCCCTCTGAATCAGCCCCTCTGATTCAGCCCCTCTGTTTCAACCCCTCTGTTTCAGCCCCTCTGTTTCTCGCCCTCTGTTTCAGACCCTCTGTTTCTCGCCCTCTGTTTCTGCCCCTCTGTTTCTCGCCCTCTGTTTCAGCCCCTCTGTTTCTCGCCCTGTTTCTCGCCCTCTGTTTCAGCCCCTCTGTTTCTCGACCTCTGTTTCAGCCCCTCTGTTTCAGCCCCTCTGATTCAGCCCCTCTGATTCAGCCCCTCTGTTTCTGGCCCTCTGTTTCAGCCCCTCTGTTTCAGCCCTTCTGTTTCAGCCCCTCTGTTTCAGCCCCTCTGTTTCTCGCCCTCTGTTTCTCGCCCTCTGTTTCAGCCCCTCTGTTTCTCGCCCTCTGTTTCAGCCCCTCTGTTTCAGCCCCTCTGTTTCTCACCCTCTGTTTCAGCCCCTCTGATTCAGCCCCTCTGATTCAGCCCCACTCATTCAGCCCCTCTGTTTCAGCCCCTCTGTTTCTCGCCCTCTGTTTCTGCCCTTCTGTTTCTCGTCCTCTGTTTCAGCCCCTCTGTTTCTCTCCCTCTGTTACAGCCCCTCTGATTCAGCCCCTCTGTTTCAGCCCTTCTGAATCACCACCTCTGATTCAGCCCCGCTGTTTCAACCCCTCTGTTTCAGCCCCTCTGTTTCTCGCCCTCTGTTTCTGCCCTTCTGTTTCTCGCCCTCTGTTACAGCCCCTCTGATTCAGCCCCTCTGTTTCAGCCCCTCTGAATCATCCCCTCTGATTCAGCCCCTCTGTTTCAGCCGCTCTGTTGCAGCCCCTCTGTTTCTCGCCCTCTATATCTGCCCTTCTGTATCTCGTCCTCTGTTTCAGCCCCTCTGTTTCTCGCCCTCTGTTACAGCCCCTCTGATTCAGCCCCTCTGTTTCAGCCCTTCTGAATCACCACCTCTGATTCAGCCCCGCTGTTTCAACCCCTCTGTTTCAGCCCCTCTGTTTCTCGCCCTCTGTTTCAGACCCTCTGTTTCTCGCCCTCTTTTTCAGCCCCTCTGTTTCTCGCCCTCTGTTTCAGCCCCTCTGTTTCTCGCCCTCTGTTTCAGCCCCTCTGTTTCAGCCCCTCTGACTCAGCCCCTCTGATTCAGCCCCTCTGTTTCTGGCCCTCTGTTTCAGCCCCTCTGTTTCAGCCCTTCTGTTTCAGCCCCTCTGTTTCAGCCCCTCTGTTTCTCGCCCTCTGTTTCTCGCCCTCTGTTTCAGCCCCTCTGTTTCTCGCCCTCTGTTTCAGCCCCTCTGTTTCAGCCCCTCTGTTTCTCACCCTCTGTTTCAGCCCCTCTGATTCAGCCCCTCTGATTCAGCCCCACTCATTCAGCCCCTCTGTTTCAGCCCCTCTGTTTCTCGCCCTCTGTTTCTGCCCTTCTGTTTCTCGTCCTCTGTTTCAGCCACTCTGTGTCTCGCCCTCTGTTACAGCCCCTCTGATTCAGCCCCTCTGTTTCAGCCCCTCTGAATCAGCCCCCTGATTCAGCCCCTCTGTTTCAACCCCTCTGTTTCAGCCCCTCTGTTTCTCGCCCTCTGTTTCTGCCCTTCTGTTTCTCGTCCTCTGTTTCAGCCCCTCTGTTTCTCGCCCTCTGTTACAGCCCCTCTGATTCAGCCCCTCTGTTTCAGCCCCTCTGAATCAGCCCCTCTGATTCAGCCCCTCTGTTTCTCGCCCTCTGTTTCAGCCCCTCTGTTTCTCGCCCTCTGTTTCAGCCCCTCTGTTTCTCGCCCTCTGTTTCAGCCCCTCTGTTTCAGCCCCTCTGTTTCAGCCCCTCTGTTTCTCGCCCTCTGTTTCTCGCACACTGTTTCAGCCCCTCTGTTTCTCGCCCTCTGTTTCAGCCTCTCTGTTTCTCGCCCCCTGTTTCAGCCCCTCTGTTTCTCGCCCTCTGTTTCAGCCTCTCTGTTTCTCGCCCACTGTTTCAGCCCCTCTGTTTCTCGCCCTCTGTTTCAGCCCCTCTGTTTCTCGCCATCTGTTTCAGCCCCTCTGTTTCTCGCTCTCTGTATCAGCCCCTCTGTTTCAGCCCCTCTGTTTCTCGCGCTCTGTTTCTCGCCCTCTGTTTCAGCCCCTCTGTTTCTCGCCCTCTGTTTCAGCCCCTCTGTTTCAGCCCCTCTGATTCAGCCCCTCTGATTCAGCCCCTCTGTTTCTGGCCCTCTGTTTCAGCCCCTCTGTTTCAGCCCTTCTGTTTCAGCCCCTCTGTTTCAGCCCCTCTGTTTCTCGCCCTATGTTTCTCGCCCTCTGTTTCAGCCCCTCTGTTTCTCGCCCTCTGTTTCAGCCCCTCTGTTTCAGCCCCTCTGTTTCTCACCCTCTGTTTCAGCCCCTCTGATTCAGCCCCTCTGATTCAGCCCCACTCATTCAGCCCCTCTGTTTCAGCCTCTCTGTTTCTCGCCCTCTGTTTCTGCCCTTCTGTTTCTCGTCCTCTGTTTCAGCCCCTCTGTTTCTCGCCCTCTGTTACAGCCCCTCTGATTCAGCCCCTCTGTTTCAGCCCTTCTGAATCACCACCTCTGATTCAGCCCCGCTGTTTCAACCCCTCTGTTTCAGCCCCTCTGTTTCTCGCCCTCTGTTTCTGCCCTTCTGTTTCTCGTCCTCTGTTTCAGCCCCTCTGTTTCTCGCCCTCTGTTACAGCCCCTCTGATTCAGCCCCTCTGTTTCAGCCCCTCTGAATCAGCCCCTCTGATTCAGCCCCTCTGTTTCAGCCACTCTGTTTCAGCCCCTCTGTTTCTCGCCCTCTGTATCTGCCCTTCTGTTTCTCGTCCTCTGTTTCAGCCCCTCTGTTTCTCGCCCTCTGTTACAGCTCCTATGATTCAGCCCCTCTGTTTCAGCCCCTCTGAATCAGCCCCTCTGATTCAGCCCCTCTGTTTCAACCCCTCTGTTTCAGCCCCTCTGTTTCTCGCCCTCTGTTTCAGCCCCTCTGTTTCTCGCCCTCTGTTTCAGACCCTCTGTTTCTCGCCCTCTGTTTCTGCCCCTCTGTTTCTCGCCCTCTGTTTCAGCCCCTCTGTTTCTCGCCCTCTGTTTCTCGCCCTCTGTTTCAGCCCCTCTGTTTCTCGACCTCTGTTTCAGCCCCTCTGTTTCAGCCCCTCTGATTCAGCCCCTCTGATTCAGCCCCTCTGTTTCTGGCCCTCTGTTTCAGCCCCTCTGTTTCAGCCCTTCTGTTTCAGCACCTCTGTTTCAGCCCCTCTGTTTCTCGCCCTCTGTTTCTCGCCCTCTGTTTCAGCCCCTCTGTTTCTCGCCCTCTGTTTCAGCCCCTCTGTTTCAGCCCCTCTGTTTCTCACCCTCAGTTTCAGCCCAATCTGATTCAGCCCCTCTGATTCAGCCCCACTCATTCAGCCCCTCTGTTTCAGCCCCTCTGTTTCTCGCCCTCTGTTTCTGCCCTTCTGTTTCTCGTCCTCTGTTTCAGCCCCTCTGTTTCTCGCCCTCTGTTACAGCCCCTCTGATTCAGCCCCTCTGTTTCAGCCCTTCTGAATCACCACCTCTGATTCAGCCCCGCTGTTTCAACCCCTCTGTTTCAGCCCCTCTGTTTCTCGCCCTCTGTTTCTGCCCTTCTGTTTCTCGTCCTCTGTTTCAGCCCCTCTGTTTCTCGCCCTCTGTTACAGCCCCTCTGATTCAGCCCCTCTGTTTCAGCCCCTCTGAATCAGCCCCTCTGATTCAGCCCCTCTGTTTCAGCCGCTCTGTTGCAGCCCCTCTGTTTCTCGCCCTCTATATCTGCCCTTCTGTTTCTCGTCCTCTGTTTCAGCCCCTCTGTTTCTCGCCCTCTGTTACAGCCCCTCTGATTCAGCCCCTCTGTTTCAGCCCCTCTGAATCAGCCCCTCTGATTCAGCCCCTCTGTTTCAACCCCTCTGTTTCAGCCCCTCTGTTTCTCGCCCTCTGTTTCAGACCCTCTGTTTCTCGCCCTCTGTTTCAGCCCCTCTGTTTCTCGCCCTCTGTTTCAGCCCCTCTGTTTCTCGCCCTCTGTTTCAGCCCCTCTGTTTCAGCCCCTCTGATTCAGCCCCTCTGATTCAGCCCCTCTGTTTCTGGCCCTCTGTTTCAGCCCCTCTGTTTCAGCCCCTCTGTTTCTCGCCCTCTGTTTCTCGCCCTCTGTTTCAGCCCCTCTGTTTCTCGCCCTCTGTTTCAGCCCCTCTGTTTCAGCCCCTCTGTTTCTCACCCTCAGTTTCAGCCCCTCTGATTCAGCCCCTCTGATTCAGCCCCACTCATTCAGCCCCTCTGTTTCAGCCCCTCTGTTTCTCGCCCTCTGTTTCTGCCCTTCTGTTTCTCGTCCTCTGTTTCAGCCCCTCTGTTTCTCGCCCTCTGTTACAGCCCCTCTGATTCAGCCCCTCTGTTTCAGCCCCTCTGAATCAGCCCTTCTGATTCAGCCCCTCTGTTTCAACCCCTCTGTTTCAGCCCCTCTGTTTCTCGCCCTCTGTTTCTGCCCTTCTGTTTCTCTTCCTCTGTTTCAGCCCCTCTGTTTCTCGCCCTCTGTTACAGCCCCTCTGATTCAGCCCCTCTGTTTCAGCCCCTCTGTTTCTCGCCCTCTGTTTCTGCCCTTCTGTTTCTCGTCCTCTGTTTCAGACCCTCTGTTTCTCGCCCTCTGTTTCAGCCCCTCTGTTTCTCGCCCTCTGTTTCTCGCCCTCTGTTTCAGCCCCTCTGTTTCTCGCCCTCTGTTTCAGCCCCTCTGTTTCAGCCCCTCTGATTCAGCCCCTCTGATTCAGCCCCTCTGTTTCTGGCCCTCTGTTTCAGCCCCTCTTTTTCAGCCCTTCTGTTTCAGCCCCTCTGTTTCAGCCCCTCTGTTTCTCGCCCTCTGTTTCTCGCCCTCTGTTTCAGCCCCTCTGTTTCTCGCCCTCTGTTTCAGCCCCTCTGTTTCAGCCCCTCTGTTTCTCACCCTCTGTTTCAGCCCCTCTGATTCAGCCCCTCTGATTCAGCCCCACTCATTCAGCCCCTCTGTTTCAGCCCCTCTGTTTCTCGCCCTCTGTTTCTGCCCTTCTGTTTCTCGTCCTCTGTTTCAGCCCCTCTGTTTCTCGCCCTCTGTTACAGCCCCTCTGATTCAGCCCTTCTGTTTCAGCCCCTCTGAATCAGCCCCTCTGATTCAGCCCCTCTGTTTCAACCCGTCTGTTTCAGCCCCTCTGTTTCTCGCCCTCTGTTTCTGCCCTTCTGTTTCTCTTCCTCTGTTTCAGCCCCTCTGTTTCTCGCCCTCTGTTACAGCCCCTCTGATTCAGCCCCTCTGTTTCAGCCCCTCTGTTTCTCACCCTCTGTTTCAGCCCCTCTGATTCAGCCCCTCTGATTCAGCCCCACTCATTCAGCCCCTCTGTTTCAGCCCCTCTGTTTCTCGCCCTCTGTTTCTGCCCTTCTGTTTCTCGTCCTCTGTTTCAGCCCCTCTGTTTCTCGCCCTGTGTTTCATCCCCTCTGTTTCTCACACTCTGTTTCAGCCCCTCTGATTCAGCCCCTCTGATTCAGCCCCACACCTTCAACCCCTCTGTTTCAGCCCCTCTGTTTCTCGCCCTCTGTTTCTGCCCTTCTGTTTCTCGTCCTCTGTTTCAGCCCCTCTGTTTCTCGCCCTCTGTTACAGCCCCTCTGATTCAGCCCCTCTGTTTCAGCCCCTCTGAATCAGCCCCTCTGATTCAGCCCCTCTGTTTCAGCCGCTCTGTTTCAGCCCCTCTGTTTCTCGCCCTCTGTATCTGCCCTTCTGTTTCTCGTCCTCTGTTTCAGCCCCTCTGTTTCTCGCCCTCTGTTACAGCTCCTCTGATTCAGCCCCTCTGTATCAGCCCCTCTGAATCAGCCCCTCTGATTCAGCCCCTCTGTTTCAACCCCTCTGTTTCAGCCCCTCTGTTTCTCGCCCTCTGTTTCAGCCCCTCTGTTTCTCGCCCTCTGTTTCAGACCCTCTGTTTCTCGCCCTCTGTTTCTGCCCCTCTGTTTCTCGCCCTCTGTTTCAGCCCCTCTGTTTCTCGCCCTCTGTTTCTCGCCCTCTGTTTCAGCCCCTCTGTTTCTCGACCTCTGTTTCAGCCCCTCTGTTTCAGCCCCTCTGATTCAGCCCCTCTGATTCAGCCCCTCTGTTTCTGGCCCTCTGTTTCAGCCCCTCTGTTTCAGCCCTTCTGTTTCAGCCCCTCTGTTTCAGCCCCTCTGTTTCTCGCCCTCTGTTTCTCGCCCTCTGTTTCAGCCCCTCTGTTTCTCGCCCTCTGTTTCAGCCCCTCTGTTTCAGCCCCTCTGTTTCTCACCCTCAGTTTCAGCCCCTCTGATTCAGCCCCTCTGATTCAGCCCCACTCATTCAGCCCCTCTGTTTCAGCCCCTCTGTTTCTCGCCCTCTGTTTCTGCCCTTCTGTTTCTCGTCCTCTGTTTCAGCCCCTCTGTTTCTCTCCCTCTGTTACAGCCCCTCTGATTCAGCCCCTCTGTTTCAGCCCTTCTGAATCACCACCTCTGATTCAGCCCCGCTGTTTCAACCCCTCTGTTTCAGCCCCTCTGTTTCTCGCCCTCTGTTTCTGCCCTTCTGTTTCTCGCCCTCTGTTACAGCCCCTCTGATTCAGCCCCTCTGTTTCAGCCCCTCTGAATCATCCCCTCTGATTCAGCCCCTCTGTTTCAGCCGCTCTGTTGCAGCCCCTCTGTTTCTCGCCCTCTATATCTGCCCTTCTGTTTCTCGTCCTCTGTTTCAGCCCCTCTGTTTCTCGCCCTCTGTTACAGCCCCTCTGATTCAGCCCCTCTGTTTCAGCCCCTCTGAATCAGCCCCTCTGATTCAGCCCCTCTGTTTCAACCCCTCTGTTTCAGCCCCTCTGTTTCTCGCCCTCTGTTTCAGCCCCTCTGTTTCTCGCCCTCTGTTTCAGACCCTCTGTTTCTCGCCCTCTGTTTCAGCCCCTCTGTTTCTCGCCCTCTGTTTCAGCCCCTCTGTTTCAGCCCCTCTGTTTCTCGCCCTCTGTTTCAGCCCCTCTGATTCAGCCCCTCTGATTCAGCCCCTCTGTTTCTGGCCCTCTGTTTCAGCCCCTCTGTTTCAGCCCCTCTGATTCAGCCCCTCTGATTCAGCCCCACTCATTCAGCCCCTCTGTTTCAGCCCCTCTGTTTCTCGCCCTCTGTTTCTGCCCTTCTGTTTCTCGTCCTCTGTTTCAGCCCCTCTGTTTCTCTCCCTCTGTTACAGCCCCTCTGATTCAGCCCCCCTGTTTCAGCCCTTCTGAATCACCACCTCTGATTCAGCCCCGCTGTTTCAACCCCTCTGTTTCAGCCCCTCTGTTTCTCGCCCTCTGTTTCTGCCCTTCTGTTTCTCGCCCTCTGTTACAGCCCCTCTGATTCAGCCCCTCTGTTTCAGCCCCTCTGAATCATCCCCTCTGATTCAGCCCCTCTGTTTCAGCCGCTCTGTTGCAGCCCCTCTGTTTCTCGCCCTCTATATCTGCCCTTCTGTTTCTCGTCCTCTGTTTCAGCCCCTCTGTTTCTCGCCCTCTGTTACAGCCCCTCTGATTCAGCCCCTCTGTTTCAGCCCCTCTGAATCAGCCCCTCTGATTCAGCCCCTCTGTTTCAACCCCTCTGTTTCAGCCCCTCTGTTTCTCGCCCTCTGTTTCAGCCCCTCTGTTTCTCGCCCTCTGTTTCAGACCCTCTGTTTCTCGCCCTCTGTTTCAGCCCCTCTGTTTCTCGCCCTCTGTTTCAGCCCCTCTGTTTCAGCCCCTCTGTTTCTCGCCCTCTGTTTCAGCCCCTCTGATTCAGCCCCTCTGATTCAGCCCCTCTGTTTCTGGCCCTCTGTTTCAGCCCCTCTGTTTCAGCCCCTCTGTTTCTCGCCCTCTGTTTCTCGCCCTCTGTTTCAGCCCCTCTGTTTCTCGCCCTCTGTTTCAGCCCCTCTGTTTCAGCCCCTCTGTTTCTCACCCTCAGTTTCAGCCCCTCTGATTCAGCCCCTCTGATTCAGCCCCACTCATTCAGCCCCTCTGTTTCAGCCCCTCTGTTTCTCGCCCTCTGTTTCTGCCCTTCTGTTTCTCGTCCTCTGTTTCAGCCCCTCTGTTTCTCGCCCTCTGTTACAGCCCCTCTGATTCAGCCCCTCTGTTTCAGCCCCTCTGAGTCAGCCCTTCTGATTCAGCCCCTCTGTTTCAACCCCTCTGTTTCAGCCCCTCTCTTTCTCGCCCTCTGTTTCTGCCCTTCTGTTTCTCTTCCTCTGTTTCAGCCCCTCTGTTTCTCGCCCTCTGTTTCTGCCCTTCTGTTTCTCGTCCTCTGTTTCAGACCCTCTGTTTCTCGCCCTCTGTTTCAGCCCCTCTGTTTCTCGCCCTCTGTTTCTCGCCCTCTGTTTCAGCCCCTCTGTTTCTCGCCCTCTGTTTCAGCCCCTCTGTTTCAGCCCCTCTGATTCAGCCCCTCTGATTCAGCCCCTCTGTTTCTGGCCCTGTGTTTCAGCCCCACTTTTTCAGCCCTTCTGTTTCAGCCCCTCTGTTTCAGCCCCTCTGTTTCTCGCCCTCTGTTTCTCGCCCTCTGTTTCAGCCCCTCTGTTTCTCGCCCTCTGTTTCAGCCCCTCTGTTTCAGCCCCTCTGTTTCTCACCCTCTGTTTCAGCCACTCTGATTCAGCCCCTCTGATTCAGCCCCACTCATTCAGCCCCTCTGTTTCAGCCACTCTGTTTCTCGCCCTCTGTTTCTGCCCTTCTGTTTCTCGTCCTCTGTTTCAGCCCCTCTGTTTCTCGCCCTCTGTTACAGCCCCTCTGATTCAGCCCTTCTGTTTCAGCCCCTCTGAATCAGCCCCTCTGATTCAGCCCCTCTGTTTCAACCCCTCTGTTTCAGCCCCTCTGTTTCTCGCCCTCTGTTTCTGCCCTTCTGTTTCTCTTCCTCTGTTTCAGCCCCTCTGTTTCTCGCCCTCTGTTACAGCCCCTCTGATTCAGCCCCTCTGTTTCAGCCCCTCTGTTTCTCGCCCTCTGTTTCTGCCCTTCTGTTTCTCGTCCTCTGTTTCAGCCCCTCTGTTTCTCGCCCTCTGTTTCAGCCCCTCTGAATCAGCCCCTCTGATTCAGCCCCTCTGTTTCAACCCCTCTGTTTCAGCCCCTCTGTTTCTCGCCCTGTGTTTCAGCCCCTCTGTTATTCACCCTCTGTTTCAGCCCCTCTGATTCAGCCCCTCTGATTCAGCCCCACACATTCAGCCCCTCTGTTTCAGCCCCTCTGTTTCTCGCCCTCTGTTTCTGCCCTTCTGTTTCTCGTCCTCTGTTTCAGCACCTCTGTTTCTCGCCCTCTGTTACAGCCCCTCTGATTCAGCCCCTGTTTCAGCCCTTCTGAATCACCACCTCTGATTCAGCCCCGCTGTTTCAACCCCTCTGTTTCAGCCCCTCTGTTTCTCGCCCTCTGTTTCTGCCCTTCTGTTTCTCGTCCTCTGTTTCAGCCCCTCTGTTTCTCGCCCTCTGTTACAGCCCCTCTGATTCAGCCCCTCTGTTTCAGCCCCTCTGAATCAGCCCCTCTGTTTCTCGCCCTCTGTATCTGCCCTTCTGTTTCTCGTCCTCTGTTTCAGCCCCTCTGTTTCTCGCCCTCTGTTACAGCCCCTCTGATTCAGCCCCTCTGTTTCAGCCCCTCTGAATCAGCCCCTCTGATTCAGCCCCTCTGTTTCAACCCCTCTGTTTCAGCCCCTCTGTTTCTCACCCTCTGTTATAGCCCCTCTGATTCAGCCCCACTCATTCAGCCCCTCTATTTCAGCCCCTCTGTTTCTCGCCCTCTGTTTCAGCCCCTCTGTTTCTCGCCCTCTGTTTCAGCCCCTCTGTTTCAGCCCCTCTGTTTCTCACCCTCTGTTTCAGCCCCTCTGATTCAGCCCCTCTGATTCAGCCCCACTCATTCAGCCCCTCTGTTTCAGCCCCTCTGTTTCTCGCCCTCTGTTTCTGCCCTTCAGTTTCTCGTCTTCTGTTTCAGCCCCTCTGTTTCTCGCCCTCTGTTACAGCCCCTCTGATTCAGCCCTTCTGTTTCAGCCCCTCTGAATCAGCCCCTCTGATTCAGCCCCTCTGTTTCAACCCCTCTGTTTCAGCCCCTCTGTTTCTCGCCCTCTGTTTCTTCCCTTCTCTTTCTCTTCCTCTGTTTCAGCCCCTCTGTTTCTCGCCCTCTGTTACAGCCCCTCTGATTCAGCCACTCTGTTTCAGCCCCTCTGTTTCTCGCCCTCTGTTTCTGCCCTTCTGTTTCTCGTCCTCTGTTTCAGCCCCTCTGTTTCTCGCCCTCTGTTTCAGCCCCTCTGAATCAGCCCCTCTGATTCAGCCCCTCGGTTTCAACCCCTCTGTTTCAGCCCCTCTGTTTCTCGCCCTCTGTTTCAGCCCCTCTGTTTCTCACCCTCTGTTTCAGCCCTTCTGATTCAGCCCCTCTGATTCAGCCCCACACATTCAGCCCCTCTGTTTCAGCCCCTCTGTTTCTCGCCCTCTGTTTCTGCCCTTCTGTTTCTCGTCCTCTGTTTCAGCACCTCTGTTTCTCGCCCTCTGTTACAGCCCCTCTGATTCAGCCCCTGTTTCAGCCCTTCTGAATCACCACCTCTGATTCAGCCCCGCTGTTTCAACCCCTCTGTTTCAGCCCCTCTGTTTCTCGCCCTCTGTTTCTGCCCTTCTGTTTCTCGTCCTCTGTTTCAGCCCCTCTGTTTCTCGCCCTCTGTTACAGCCCCTCTGATTCAGCCCCTCTGTTTCAGCCCCTCTGAATCAGCCCCTCTGTTTCTCGCCCTCTGTATCTGCCCTTCTGTTTCCGTCCTCTGTTTCAGCCCCTCTCTTTCTCGCCCTCTGTTACAGCCCCTCTGATTCAGCCCCTCTGTTTCAGCCCCTCTGAATCAGCCCCTCTGATTCAGCCCCTCTGTTTCAACCCCTCTGTTTCAGCCCCTCTGTTTCTCACCCTCTGTTACAGCCCCTCTGATTCAGCCCCACTCATTCAGCCCCTCTATTTCAGCCCCTCTGTTTCTCGCCCTCTGTTTCAGCCCCTCTGTTTCTCGCCCCCTGTTTCAGCCCCTCTGTTTCAGCCCCTCTGTTTCAGCCCCTCTGTTTCTCGCCCTCTGTATCAGCCCCTCTGTTTCAGCCCCTCTGTTTCTCGCCCTCTGTTTCTCGCCCTCTGTTTTAGCCCCTCTGTTTCTCGCCCTCTGTTTCAGCCCCTCTGATTCAGCCCCTCTGATTCAGCACCTCTGATTCAGCCCCTCTGTTTCTGGCCCTCTGCTTCATCCCCTCTGTTTCAGCCCTTCTGTTTCAGCCCCTCTGTTTCAGCCCCTCTGTTTCTCGCCCTCTGTTTCAGCCCCTCTGTTTCTCGCCCTCTGTTTCAGCCCCTCTGTTTCTGGCCCTCTGTTTCAGCCCCTCTGTTCCAGCCCGTCTGTTTCAGCCGTTCTGTTTCAGTCCCTCTGTTTCTCGCCCTCTGTTTCAGCCCCTCTGTTTCTCGCCCTCTGTTTCAGCCCCTCTGTTTCTCGCCCTCTGTTTCTGCCCCTCTGATTTAGCCCCTCTGTTTCAGCCCCTCTGTTTCAGCCCCTCTGTTTCTCGCCCTCTGTTTCAGCCCCTCTGTTTCGCGCTCTCTGTTTCAGCCGCTCTGTTTCAGCCCCTCTGTTTCTCGCCCTCTGTTTCTGCTCTTCTGTTTCTCGTCCTCTGTTTCAGCCCCTCTGTTTCTCGCCCTCTGTTACAGCCCCTCTGATTCAGCCCCTCTGTTTCAGCCCGTCTGAATCAGCCCCTCTGATTCAGCCCCTCTGTTTCAACCCCTCTGTTTCAGCCCCTCTGTTTCTCGCCCTCTGTTTCAGACCCTCTGTTTCTCGCCCTCTGCTCCTGCCCCTCTGTTTCTCGCCCTCTGTTTCAGCCCCTCTGTTTCTCGCCCTCTGTTTCAGCCCCGCTGATTCAGCCCCTCTGTTTCAGCCACTCTGTTTCTCACCCTCTGTTACAGCCCTTCTGATTCATCCCCTCTGTTTCAGCCCCGCTGATTCAGCCCCTCTGTTTCAGCGCCTCTGATTCAGCCCCTCTGATTCAGCCCCACTCATTCAGCCCCTCTGTTTCAGCCCCTCTGTTTCTCGCCCTCTGTTTCAGCCCCTCTGTTTCTCGCCCTCTGTTTCAGCCCCTCTGTTTCAGCCCCTCTGTTTCTCGCCCTCTGTTTCAGCCCCTCTGTTTCTCGCCCCCTGTTTCAGCCCCTCTGTTTCTCGCCCTCTGTTTCAGCCCCTCTGTTTCTCGCCCTCTGTTTCAGCCCCTCTGTTTCTCGCCCTCTGTTTCAGCCCCTCTGTTTCTCGCCCTCTGTTTCAGCCCCTCTGTTTCAGC
The DNA here is from genome assembly GCF_047496795.1 of Chiloscyllium punctatum. NCBI lineage: Eukaryota > Metazoa > Chordata > Chondrichthyes > Orectolobiformes > Hemiscylliidae > Chiloscyllium > Chiloscyllium punctatum. Next base: position 145,438 of record NW_027309817.1, read on the forward strand.
CCCTCTGTTTCAGCCCCTCTGTTTCTCGCCCTCTGTTTCTCGCACACTGTTTCAGCCCCTCTGTTTCTCGCCCTCTGTTTCTCGCCCTCTGTTTCTGACCCTCTGTTTCAGCCCCTCTGTTTCTCGCCCTCTGTTTCAGCCCCTCTGTTTCAGCCCCTCTGTTTCTCACCCTCTGTTTCAGCCCCTCTGATTCAGCCCCTCTGATTCAGCCCCACTCATTCAGCCGCTCTGTTTCAGCCCCTCTGTTTCTCGCCCTCTGTTTCTGCCCTTCTGTTTCTCATACTCTGTTTCAGCACCTCTGTTTCTCGCCCTCTGTTACAGCCCCTCTGATTCAGCCCCTCTGTTTCAGCCCTTCTGAATCACCACCCCTGATTCAGCCCCGCTGTTTCAATCCCTCTGTTTCAGCCCCTCTGTTTCTCCCCCTCTGTTTCTGCCCTTCTGTTTCTCGTCCTCTGTTTCAGCCCCTCTGTTTCTCGCCCTCTGTTACAGCCCCTCTGATTCAGCCCCTCTGTTTCAGCCCTTCTGAATCACCACCTCTGATTCAGCCCCGCTGTTTCAACCCCTCTGTTTCAGCCCCTCTGTTTCTCGCCCTCTGTTTCTGCCCTTCTGTTTCTCGTCCTCTGTTTCAGCCCCTCTGTTTCTCGCCCTCTGTTACAGCCCCTCTGATTCAGCCCCTCTGTTTCAGCCCCTCTGAATCAGCCCCTCTGATTCAGCCCCTCTGTTTCAGCCGCTCTGTTTCAGCCCCTCTGTTTCTCGCCCTCTGTTACAGCCCCTCTGATTCAGCCCCTCTGTTTCAGCCCTTCTGAATCACCACCCCTGATTCAGCCCCGCTGTTTCAATCCCTCTGTTTCAGCCCCTCTGTTTCTCCCCCTCTGTTTCTGCCCTTCTGTTTCTCATCCTCTGTTTCAGCCCCTCTATTTCTCGCCCTCTGTTACAGCCCCTCTGATTCAGCCCCTCTGTTTCAGCCCTTCTGAATCACCACCTCTGATTCAGCCCCGCTGTTTCAACCCCTCTGTTTCAGCCCCTCTGTTTCTCGCCCTCTGTTTCTGCCCTTCTGTTTCTCGTCCTCTGTTTCAGCCCCTCTGTTTCTCGCCCTCTGTTACAGCCCCTCTGATTCAGCCCCTCTGTTTCAGCCCCTCTGAATCAGCCCCTCTGATTCAGCCCCTCTGTTTCAGCCGCTCTGTTTCAGCCCCTCTGTTTCTCGCCCTCTGTATCTGCCCTTCTGTTTCTCGTCCTCTGTTTTAGCCCCTCTGTTTCTCGCCCTCTGTTTCAGCCCCTCTGATTCAGCCCCTCTGATTCAGCACCTCTGATTCAGCCCCTCTGTTTCTGGCCCTCTGTTTCAGCCTCTCTGTTTCTCGCCCTCTGTTTCAGCCCCTCTGTTTCTCGCCCTCTGTTTCAGCCCCTCTGTTTCTCGCCCTCTGTTTCAGCCCCTCTGTTTCAGCCCCTCTGTTTCAGCCGCTCTGTTGCAGCCCCTCTGTTTCTCGCCCTCTATATCGGCCCTTCTGTTTCTCGTCCTCTGTTTCAGCCCCTCTGTTTCTCGCCCTCTGTTACAGCCCCTCTGATTCATCCCCTCTGTTTCAGCCCCTCTGAATCAGCCCCTCTGATTCAGCCCCTCTGTTTCAACACCTCTGTTTCAGCCCCTCTGTTTCTCGCCCACTGTTTCAGCCCCTCTGTTTCTCGCCCTCTGTTTCAGACCCTCTGTTTCTCGCCCTCTGTTTCAGCCCCTCTGTTTCTCGCCCTCTGTTTCTCGCCCTCTGTTTCAGCCCCTCTGTTTCTCGCCCTCTGTTTCAGCCCCTCTGTTTCAGCCCCTCTGATTCAGCCCCTCTGATTCAGCCCCTCTGTTTCTGGCCCTCTGTTTCAGCCCCTCTGTTTCAGCCCTTCTGTTTCAACCCCTCTGTTTCAGCCCCTCTGTTTCTCGCCCTCTGTTTCTCGCCCTCTGTTTCAGCCCCTCTGTTTCTCGCCCTCTGTTTCAGCCCCTCTGTTTCAGCCCCTCTGTTTCTCACCCTCAGTTTCAGCACCTCTGATTCAGCCCCTCTGATTCAGCCCCACTCATTCAGCCCCTCTGTTTCAGCCCCTCTGTTTCTCGCCCTCTGTTTCTGCCCTTCTGTTTCTCGTCCTCTGTTTCAGCCCCTCTGTTTCTCGCCCTCTGTTACAGCCCCTCTGATTCAGCCCCTCTGTTTCAGCCCCTCTGAATCAGCCCCTCTGATTCAGCCCCTCTGTTTCAACCCCTCTGTTTCAGCCCCTCTCTTTCTCGCCCTCTGTTTCTGCCCTTCTGTTACTCTTCCTCTGTTTCAGCCCCTCTGTTTCTCGCCCTCTGTTACAGCCGCTCTGATTCAGCCCCTCTGTTTCAGCCCCTCTGTTTCTCGCCCTCTGTTTCTGCCCTTCTGTTTCTCGTCCTCTGTTTCAGACCCTCTGTTTCTCGCCCTCTGTTTCAGCCCCTCTGTTTCTCGCCCTCTGTTTCTCGCCCTCTGTTTCAGCCCCTCTGTTTCAGCCCCTCTGATTCAGCCCCTCTGATTCAGCCCCTCTGTTTCTGGCCCTCTGTTTCAGCCCCTCTTTTTCAGCCCTTCTGTTTCAGCCCCTCTGTTTCAGCCCCTCTGTTTCTCGCCCTCTGTTTCTCGCCCTCTGTTTCAGCCCCTCTGTTTCTCGCCCTCTGTTTCAGCCCCTCTGTTTCAGCCCCTCTGTTTCTCACCCTCTGTTTCAGCCCCTCTGATTCAGCCCCTCTGATTCAGCCCCACTCATTCAGCCCCTCTGTTTCAGCCCCTCTGTTTCTCGCCCTCTGTTTCTGCCCTCCTGTTTCTCGTCCTCTGTTTCAGCCCCTCTGTTTCTCGCCCTCTGTTACAGCCCCTCTGATTCAGCCCTTCTGTTTCAGCCCCTCTGAATCAGCCCCTCTGATTCAGCCCCTCTGTTTCAACCCCTCTGTTTCAGCCCCTCTGTTTCTCGCCCTCTGTTTCTGCCCTTCTGTTTCTCTTCCTCTGTTTCAGCCCCTCTGTTTCTCGCCCTCTGTTACAGCCCCTCTGATTCAGCCCCTCTGTTTCAGCCCCTCTGTTTCTCGCCCTCTGTTTCTGCCCTTCTGTTTCTCGTCCTCTGTTTCAGCCCCTCTGTTTCTCGCCCTCTGTTTCAGCCCCTCTGAATCAGCCCCTCTGATTCAGCCCCTCTGTTTCAACCCCTCTGTTTCAGCCCCTCTGTTTCTCGCCCTGTGTTTCAGCCCCTCTGTTTCTCACCCTCTGTTTCAGCCCCTCTGATTCAGCCCCTCTGATTCAGCCCCACACATTCAGCCCCTCTGTTTCAGCCCCTCTGTTTCTCGCCCTCTGTTTCTGCCCTTCTGTTTCTCGTCCTCTGTTTCAGCACCTCTGTCTCTCGCCCTCTGTTACAGCCCCTCTGATTCAGCCCCTGTTTCAGCCCTTCTGAATCACCACCTCTGATTCAGCCCCGCTGTTTCAACCCCTCTGTTTCAGCCCCTCTGTTTCTCGCCCTCTGTTTCTGCCCTTCTGTTTCTCGTCCTCTGTTTCAGCCCCTCTGTTTCTCGCCCTCTGTTACAGCCCCTCTGATTCAGCCCCTCTGTTTCAGCCCCTCTGAATCAGCCCCTCTGATTCAGCCCCTCTGTTTCAGCCGCTCTGTTTCAGCCCCTCTGTTTCTCGCCCTCTGTATCTGCCCTTCTGTTTCTCGTCCTCTGTTTCAGCCCCTCTGTTTCTCGCCCTCTGTTACAGCCCCTCTGATTCAGCCCCTCTGTTTCAGCCCCTCTGAATCAGCCCCTCTGATTCAGCCCCTCTGTTTCAACCCCTCTGTTTCAGCCCCTCTGTTTCTCACCCTCTGTTACAGCCCCTCTGATTCAGCCCCTCTGATTCAGCCCCACTCATTCAGCCCCTCTATTTCAGCCCCTCTGTTTCTCGCCCTCTGTTTCAGCCCCTCTGTTTCTCGCCCCCTGTTTCAGCCCCTCTGTTTCAGCCCCTCTGTTTCAGCCCCTCTGTTTCTCGCCCTCTGTATCAGCCCCTCTGTTTCAGCCCCTCTGTTTCTCGCCCTCTGATTCTCGCCCTCTGTTTTAGCCCCTCTGTTTCTCGCCCTCTGTTTCAGCCCCTCTGATTCAGCCCCTCTGATTCAGCACCTCTGATTCAGCCCCTCTGTTTCTGGCCCTCTGTTTCAGCCCCTCTGTTTCAGCCCTTCTGTTTCAGCCCCTCTGTTTCAGCCCCTCTGTTTCTCGCCCTCTGTTTCAGCCCCTCTGTTTCTCGCCCTCTGTTTCAGCCCCTCTGTTTCTGGCCCTCTGTTTCAGCCCCTCTGTTCCAGCCCTTCTGTTTCAGCCGTTCTGTTTCAGCCCCTCTGTTTCTCGCCCTCTGTTTCAGCCCCTCTGTTTCTCGCCCTCTGTTTCAGCCCCTCTGTTTCTCGCCCTCTGTTTCTGCCCCTCTGATTTAGCCCCTCTGTTTCAGCCCCTCTGTTTCAGCCCCTCTGTTTCTCGCCCTCTGTTTCAGCCCCTCTGTTTCGCGCTCTCTGTTTCAGCCGCTCTGTTTCAGCCCCTCTGTTTCTCGCCCTCTGTTTCTGCCCTTCTGTTTCTCGTCCTCTGTTTCAGCCCCTCTGTTTCTCGCCCTCTGTTACAGCCCCTCTGATTCAGCCCCTCTGTTTCAGCCCCTCTGAATCAGCCCCTCTGATTCAGCCCCTCTGTTTCAACCCCTCTGTTTCAGCCCCTCTGTTTCTCGCCCTCTGTTTCAGACCCTCTGTTTCTCGCCCTCTGCTCCTGCCCCTCTGTTTCTCGCCCTCTGTTTCAGCCCCTCTGTTTCTCGCCCTCTGTTTCAGCCCCGCTGATTCAGCCCCTCTGTTTCAGCCACTCTGTTTCTCACCCTCTGTTACAGCCCTTCTGATTCAGCCCTTCTGTTTCAGCCCCGCTGATTCAGCCCCTCTGTTTCAGCGCCTCTGATTCAGCCCCTCTGATTCAGCCCCACTCATTCAGCACCTCTGTTTCAGCCCCTCTGTTTCTCGCCCTCTGTTTCTCGCCCTCTGTTTCAGCCCCTCTGTTTCTCGCCCCCTGTTTCAGCCCCTCTGTTTCTCGCCCTCTGTTTCAGCCTCTCTGTTTCTCGCCCTCTGTTTCAGCCCCTCTGTTTCTCGCCCTCTGTTTCAGCCCCTCTGTTTCTCGCCCTCTGTTTCAGCCCCTCTGTTTCAGCCCCTCTGTTTCAGCCCCTCTGTTTCTCGCCCTCTGTTTCTCGCACACTGTTTCAGCCCCTCTGTTTCTCGCCCTCTGTTTCTCGCCCTCTGTTTCTGGCCCTCTGTTTCAGCCCCTCTGTTTCTCGCCCTCTGTTTCAGCCCCTCTGTTTCAGCCCCTCTGTTTCTCACCCACTGTTTCAGCCCCTCTGATTCAGCCCCTCTGATTCAGCCCCACTCATTCAGCCGCTCTGTTTCAGCCCCTCTGTTTCTCGCCCTCTGTTTCTGCCCTTCTGTTTCTCATACTCTGTTTCAGCACCTCTGTTTCTCGCCCTCTGTTACAGCCCCTCTGATTCAGCCCCTCTGTTTCAGCCCTTCTGAATCACCACCCCTGATTCAGCCCCGCTGTTTCAATCCCTCTGTTTCAGCCCCTCTGTTTCTCCCCCTCTGTTTCTGCCCTTCTGTTTCTCGTCCTCTGTTTCAGCCCCTCTGTTTCTCGCCCTCTGTTACAGCCCCTCTGATTCAGCCCCTCTGTTTCAGCCCTTCTGAATCACCACCTCTGATTCAGCCCCGCTGTTTCAACCCCTCTGTTTCAGCCCCTCTGTTTCTCGCCCTCGGTTTCTGCCCTTCTGTTTCTCGTCCTCTGTTTCAGCCCCTCTGTTTCTCGCCCTCTGTTACAGCCCCTCTGATGCAGCCCCTCTGTTTCAGCCCCTCTGAATCAGCCCCTCTGATTCAGCCCCTCTGTTTCAGCCGCTCTGTTTCAGCCCCTCTGTTTCTCGCCCTCTGTATCTGCCCTTCTGTTTCTCGTCCTCTGTTTCAGCCCCTCTGTTTCTCGCCCTCTGTTACAGCCCCTCTGATTCAGCCCCTCTGTTTCAGCCCCTCTGAATCAGCCCCTCTGATTCAGCCCCTCTGTTTCAACCCCTCTGTTTCAGCCCCTCTGTTTCTCGCCCTCTGGTTCAGCCCCTCTGTTTCTCGCCCTCTGTTTCAGCCCCTCTGTTTCTCGCCATCTGTTTCTGCCCCTCTGTTTCTCGCCCTCTGTTTCTCGCCCTCTGTTTCAGCCCCTCTGTTTCTCGCCCTCTGTTTCAGCCCCTCTGTTTCAGCCCCTCTGATTCAGCCCCTCTGATTCAGCCCCTCTGTTTCTGGCCCTCTGTTTCAACCCCTCTGTTTCAGCCCTTCTGTTTCAGCCCCTCTGTTTCAGCCCCTCTGTTTCTCGCCCTCTGTTTCTCGCCCTCTGTTTCAGCCCCTCTGTTTCCCGCCCTCTGTTTCAGCACCTCTGTTTCAGCCATTCTGTTTCTCACCCTCTGTTTCAGCCCCTCTTATTCAGCCCCTCTGATTCAGCCCCACTCATTCAGCCCCTCTGTTTCAGCCCCTCTGTTTCTCGCCCTCTGTTTCTGCCCTTCTGTTTCTCGTCCTCTGTTTCAGCCACTCTGTTTCTCGCCCTCTGTTACAGCCCCTCTGATTCAGCCCCTCTGTTTCAGCCCCTCTGAATCAGCCCCTCTGATTCAGCCCCTCTGTTTCAACCCCTCTGTTTCAGCCCCACTGTTTCTCGCCCTCTGTTTCTGCCCTTCTGTTTCTCGTCCTCTGTTTCAGCCCCTCTGTTTCTCGGCCTCTGTTACACCCCCTCTGATTCAGCCCCTCTGTTTCAGCCCCTCTGAATCAGCCCCTCTGATTCAGCCCCTCTGTTTCTCGCCCTCTGTTTCAGCCCCTCTGTTTCTCGCCCTCTGTTTCTCGCCCTCTGTTTCAGCCCCTCTGTTTCAGCCCCTCTGTTTCAGCCCCTCTGTTTCTCGCCCTCTGTTTCTCGCACACTGTTTCAGCCCCTCTGTTTCTCGCCCTCTGTATCAGCCTCTCTGTTTCTCGCCCTCTGTTTCTGCCCCTCTGTTTCTCGCCCTCTGTTTCAGTCCCTCTGTTTCTCGCCCTCTGTTACTCGCCCTCTGTTTCAGCCCCTCTGTTTCTCGCCCTCTGTTTCAGCCCCTCTGTTTCAGCCCCTCTGATTCAGCCCCTCTGATTCAGCTCCTCTGTTTCTGGCCCTCTGTTTCAGCCCCTCTGTTGCAGCCCTTCTGTTTCAGCCCCTCTGTTTCAGCCCCTCTGTTTCTCGCCCTCTGTTTCTCGCCCTCTGTTTCAGCCCCTCTGTTTCTCGCCCTCTGTTTCAGCCCCTCTGTTTCAGCCCCTCTGTTTCTCACCCTCTGTTTCAGCCCCTCTGAATCAGCCCCTCTGATTCAGCCCCACTCATTCAGCCCCTCTGTTTCAGCCCCTCTGTTTCTCGCCCTCTGTTTCTGCCCTTCTGTTTCTCGTCCTCTGTTTCAGCCCCTCTGTTTCTCGCCCTCTGTTACAGCCCCTCTGATTCAGCCCCTCTGTTTCAGCCCCTCTGAATCAGCCCCTCTGATTCAGCCCCTCTGTTTCAACCCCTCTGTTTCAGCCCCTCTGTTTCTCGCCCTCTGTTTCTGCCCTTCTGTTTCTCTTCCTCTGTTTCAGCCCCTCTGTTTCTCGCCCTCTGTTACAGCCCCTCTGATTCAGCCCCTCTGTTTCAGCGCCTCTGAATCAGCCCCTCTGTTTCAGCCGCTCTGTTTCTCGCCCTCTGTTTCAGCCCCGCTGTTTCTCGCCCTCTGTTTCTGCCCCTCTGTTTCTCGCCCTCTGTTTCAGCCCCTCTGTTTCTCCCCTGCTGATTCAGCCCCTCTGTTTCAGCCACTCTGAATCAGCCCCTCTGTTTCAGCCCCTCTGTTTCAGCCCCTCTGTTTCAGCCCCTCTGTTTCTCACCCTCTGTTTCTGCCCTTCTGTTTCTCGTCCTCTGTTTCAGCCCCTCTGTTTCTCGCCCTCTGTTACAGCCCCTCTGATTCAGCCCCTCTGTTTCAGCCCCTCTGATTCAGCCACTCTGATTTAGCCCCTCTGATTCAGCCCCTCTGTTTCTCGCCCTCTGTTTCTCCCCCGCTGATTCAGCCCCTGTGTTTCAGCCACTCTGAATCAGCCCCTCTGATTCAGCCCCTCTGTTTCAGCCCCTCTGTTTCAGCCCCTCTGTTTCAGCCCCTCTGTTTCTCACCCTCTGTTTCTGCCCTTCTGTTTCTCGTCCTCTGTTTCAGCCCCTCTGTTTCTCGCCCTCTGTTTCAGCCCCTCTGTTTCTCCCCCGCTGATTCAGCCCCTCTGATTCAGCCCCTCTGTTTCAGCGCCTCTGAATCAGCCCCTCTGTTTCAGCCGCTCTGTTTCTCGCCCTCTGTTTCAGCCCCGCTGTTTCTCGCCCTCTGTTTCTGCCCCTCTGTTTCTCGCCCTCTGTTTCAGCCCCTCTGTTTCTCCCCCGCTGATTCAGCCCCTCTGTTTCAGCCACTCTGAATCAGCCCCTCTGATTCAGCCCCTCTGTTTCAGCCCCTCTGTTTCAGCCCCTCTGTTTCAGCCCCTCTGTTTCTCACCCTCTGTTTCAGCCCCTTTGTTTCTCGCCCTCTGTTTCAGCCCCTCTGATTCAACCCCTCTTTTTCCACCCCTCTGATTCAGCCACTCTGATTTAGCCCCTCTGATTCAGCCCCTCTGTTTCTCGCCCTCTGTTTCAGCCCCTCTGTTTCAGCCCCTCTGTTTCTCACCCTCTGTTACAGCCCCTCTGATTCAGCCCCTCTGATTCAGCCCCACTCATTCAGCCCCTCTATTTCAGCCCCTCTGTTTCTCGCCCTCTGTTTCAGCCCCTCTGTTTCTCGCCCCATGTTTCAGCCCCTCTGTTTCAGCCCCTCTGTTTCAGCCCTTCTGTTTCTCGCCCTCTGTTTCAGCCCTTCTGTTTCTCGCCCTCTGTATCAGCCCCTCTGTTTCAGCCCCTCTGTTTCTCGCCCACTGTTTCTCGCCCTCTGTTTCAGCCCCTCTGTTTCTCGCCCTCTGTTTCAGCGCCTCTGTTTCAGCCCCTCTGATTCAGCCCCTCTGATTCAGCCCCTCTGTTTCTGGCCCTCTGTTTCAGCCCCTCTGTTTCTGCCCTTCTGTTTCAGCCCCTCTGTTTCAGCACCTCTGTTTCTCGCCCTCTGTTTCAGCCCCTCTGTTTCTCGCCCTCTGTTTCAGCCCCTCTGTTTCAGGCCCTCTGTTTCAGCCCCTCTGCTTCAGCCCTTCTGTTTCAGCCCCTCTGTTTCAGACCCGCTGTTTCTCGCCCTCTGTTTCAGCCCCTCAGTTTCTCGCCCTCTGTTTCAGCCCCTCTGTTTCTCGCCCTCTGTTTCTGCCCCTCTGATTTAGCCCCTCTGTTTCAGCCCCTCTGTTTCAGCCCCTCTGTTTCTCGCCCTCTGTTTCAGCCCCTCTGTTTCGCGCTCTCTGTTTCAGCCGCTCTGTTTCAGCCCCTCTGTTTCTCGCCCTCTGTTTCTGCCCTTCTGTTTCTCGTCCTCTGTTTCAGCCCCTCTGTTTCTCGCTCTCTGTTACAGCCCCTCTGATTCAGCCCCTCTGTTTCAGACACTCTGAATCAGCCCCTCTGATTCAGCCCCTCTGTTTCAACCCCTCTGTTTCAGCCCCTCTGTTTCTCGCCCTCTGTTTCAGACCCTCTGTTTCTCGCCCTCTGCTCCTGCCCCTCTGTTTCTCGCCCTCTGTTTCAGCCCCTCTGTTTCTCGCCCTCTGTTTCAGCCCCGCTGATTCAGCCCCTCTGTTTCAGCCACTCTGTTTCTCACCCTCTGTTACAGCCCCTCTGTTTCTCGCCCTCTGTTACAGCCCCTCTGTTTCTCGCCCCCTGTTTCAGCCCCTCTGTTTCAGCCCCTCTGTTTCAGCCCCTCTGTTTCTCGCCCTCTGTTTCAGCCCCTCTGTTTCTCGCCCCCTGTTTCAGCCCCTCTGTTTCAGCCCCTCTGTTTCAGCCCCTCTGTTTCTCGCCCTCTGTTTCAGCCCCTCTGTTTCTCGCCCTCTGTTTCAGCCTCTCTTTTTCTCGCCCTCTGTTTCAGCCCCGCTGATTCAGCCCCTCTGTTTCAGCCACTCTGTTTCTCACCCTCTGTTACAGCCCTTCTGATTCAGCCCCTCTGTTTCAGCCCCGCTGATTCAGCCCCTCTGTTTCAGCGCCTCTGATTCAGCCCCTCTGATTCAGCCCCACTCATTCAGCCCCTCTGTTTCAGCCCCTCTGTTTCTCGCCCTCTGTTTCAGCCCCTCTGTTTCTCGCCCTCTGTTTCAGCCCCTCTGTTTCAGCCCCTCTGTTTCTCGCCCTCTGTTTCAGCCCCTCTGTTTCTCGCCCCCTGTTTCAGCCCCTCTGTTTCTCGCCCTCTGTTTCAGCCCCTCTGTTTCTCGCCCTCTGTTTCAGCCCCTCTGTTTCTCGCCCTCTGTTTCAGCCCCTCTGTTTCTCGCCCTCTGTTTCAGCCCCTCTGTTTCAGCCCCTCTGTTTCAGCCCCTCTGTTTCTCGCCCTCTGTTTCTCGCACACTGTTTCAGCCCCTCTGTTTCTCGCCCTCTGTTTCTCGCCCTCTGTTTCTGGCCCTCTGTTTCAGCCCCTCTGTTTCTCGCCCTCTGTTTCAGCCCCTCTGTTTCAGCCCCTCTGTTTCTCACCCTCTGTTTCAGCCCCTCTGATTCAGCCCCTCTGATTCAGCCCCACTCATTCAGCCGCTCTGTTTCAGCCCCTCTGTTTCTCGCCCTCTGTTTCTGCCCTTCTGTTTCTCATACTCTGTTTCAGCACCTCTGTTTCTCGCCCTCTGTTACAGCCCCTCTGATTCAGCCCCTCTGTTTCAGCCCTTCTGAATCACCACCCCTGATTCAGCCCCGCTGTTTCAATCCCTCTGTTTCAGCCCCTCTGTTTCTCCCCCTCTGTTTCTGCCCTTCTGTTTCTCGTCCTCTGTTTCAGCCCCTCTGTTTCTCGCCCTCTGTTACAGCCCCTCTGATTCAGCCCCTCTGTTTCAGCCCTTCTGAATCACCACCTCTGATTCAGCCCCGCTGTTTCAACCCCTCTGTTTCAGCCCCTCTGTTTCTCGCCCTCTGTTTCTGCCCTTCTGTTTCTCGTCCTCTGTTTCAGCCCCTCTGTTTCTCGCCCTCTGTTACAGCCCCTCTGATTCAGCCCCTCTGTTTCAGCCCCTCTGAATCAGCCCCTCTGATTCAGGCCCTCTGTTTCAGCCGCTCTGTTTCAGCCCCTCTGTTTCTCGCCCTCTGTATCTGCCCTTCTGTTTCTCGTCCTCTGTTTCAGCGCCTCTGTTTCTCGCCCTCTGTTACAGCCCCTCTGATTCAGCCCCTCTGTTTCAGCCCCTCTGAATCAGCCCCTCTGATTCAGCCCCTCTGTTTCAACCCCTCTGTTTCAGCCCCTCTGTTTCTCACCCTCTGTTTCAGCCCCTCTGTTTCTCGCCCTCTGTTTCAGACCCTCTGTTTCTCGCCCTCTGTTTCTGCCCCTCTGTTTCTCGCCCTCTGTTTCAGCCCCTCTGTTTCTCGCCCTCTGTTTCTCGCCCTCTGTTTCAGCCCCTCTGTTTCTCGCCCTCTGTTTCAGCCCCTCTGTTTCAGCCCCTCTGATTCAGCCCCTCTGATTCAGCCCCTCTGTTTCTGGCCCTCTGTTTCAACCCCTCTGTTTCAGCCCTTCTGTTTCAGCCCCTCTGTTTCAGCCCCTCTGTTTCTCGCCCTCTGTTTCTCGCCCTCTGTTTCAGCCCCTCTGTTTCCTGCCCTCTGTTTCAGCACCTCTGTTTCAGCCATTCTGTTTCTCACCCTCTGTTTCAGCCCCTCTTATTCAGCCCCTCTGATTCAGCCCCACTCATTCAGCCCCTCTGTTTCAGCCCCTCTGTTTCTCGCCATCTGTTTCTGCACTTCTGTTTCTCGTCCTCTGTTTCAGCCACTCTGATTCTCGCCCTCTGTTACAGCCCCTCTGATTCAGCCCCTCTGTTTCAGCCGCTCTGTTGCAGCCCCTCTGTTTCTCGCCCTCTATATCTGCCCTTCTGTTTCTCGTCCTCTGTTTCAGCCCCTCTGTTTCTCGCCCTCTGTTACAGCCCCTCTGATTCAGCCCCTCTGTTTCAGCCCCTCTGAATCAGCCCCTCTGATTCAGCCCCTCTGTTTCAACCCCTCTGTTTCAGCCCCTCTGTTTCTCGCCCTCTGTTTCAGCCCCTCTGTTTCTCGCCCTCTGTTTCAGACCCTCTGTTTCTCGCCCTCTGTTTCAGCACCTCTGTTTCTCGCCCTCTGTTTCTCGCCCTCTGTTTCAGCCCCTCTGTTTCTCGCCCTCTGTTTCAGCCCCTCTGTTTCTCGCCCTCTGTTTCAGCCCCTCTGTTTCAGCCCCTCTGATTCAGCCCCTCTGATTCAGCCCCTCTGTTTCTGGCCCTCTGTTTCAGCCCCTCTGTTTCAGCCCCTCTGTTTCTCGCCCTCTGTTTCTTGCCCTCTGTTTCAGCCCCTCTGTTTCTCGCCCTCTGTTTCAGCCCCTCTGTTTCAGCCCCTCTGTTTCTCACCCTCAGTTTCAGCCCCTCTGATTCAGCCCCTCTGATTCAGCCCCACTCATTCAGCCCCTCTGTTTCAGCCCCTCTGTTTCTCGCCCTCTGTTTCTGCCCTTCTGTTTCTCGTCCTCTGTTTCAGCCCCTCTGTTTCTCGCCCTCTGTTACAGCCCCTCTGATTCAGCCCCTCTGTTTCAGCCCCTCTGAATCAGCCCCTCTGATTCAGCCCCTCTGTTTCAACCCCTCTGTTTCAGCCCCTCTCTTTCTCGCCCTCTGTTTCTGCCCTTCTGTTTCTCTTCCTCTGTTTCAGCCCCTCTGTTTCTCGCCCTCTGTTACAGCCGCTCTGATTCAGCCCCTCTGTTTCAGCCCCTCTGTTTCTCGCCCTCTGTTTCTGCCCTTCTGTTTCTCGTCCTCTGTTTCAGACCCTCTGTTTCTCGCCCTCTGTTTCAGCCCCTCTGTTTCTCGCCCTCTGTTTCAGCCCCTCTGTTTCTCGCCCTCTGTTTTAGCCCCTCTATTTCAGCCCCTCTGATTCAGCCCCTCTGATTCAGCCCCTCTGTTTCTGGCCCTCTGTTTCAGCCCCTCTTTTTCAGCCCTTCTGTTTCAGCCACTCTGTTTCAGCCCCTCTGTTTCTCGCCCTCTGTTTCTCGCCATCTGTTTCAGCCCCTCTGTATCTCGCCCTCTGTTTCAGCCCCTCTGTTTCAGCCCTTCTGTTTCTCTTCCTCTGTTTCAGCCCCTCTGTTTCTCGCCCTCTGTTACAGCCCCTCTGATTCAGCCCCTCTGTTTCAGCCCCTCTGTTTCTCGCCCTCTGTTTCTGCCCTTCTGTTTCTCGTCCTCTTTTTCAGCCCCTCTGTTTCTCGCCCTCTGTTTCAGCCCCTGTGAATCAGCCCCTCTGATTCAGCCCCTCTGTTTCAACACCTCTGTTTCAGCCCCTCTGTTTCTCGCCCTGTGTTTCAGCCCCTCTGTTTCTCACCCTCTGTTTCAGCCCCTCTGATTCAGCCCCTCTGATTCAGCCCCACACATTCAGCCCCTCTGTTTCAGCCCCTCTGTTTCTCGCCCTCTGTTTCTGCCCTTCTGTTTCTCGTCCTCTGTTTCAGCACCTCTGTTTCTCGCCCTCTGTTACAGCCCCTCTGATTCAGCCCCTGTTTCAGCCCTTCTGAATCACCACCTCTGATTCAGCCCCGCTGTTTCAACCCCTCTGTTTCAGCCCCTCTGTTTCTCGCCCTCTGTTTCTGCCCTTCTGTTTCTCGTCCTCTGTTTCAGCCCCTCTGTTTCTCGCCCTCTGTTACAGCCCCTCTGATTCAGCCCCTCTGTTTCAGCCCCTCTGAATCAGCCCCTCTGATTCAGCCCCTCTGTTTCAGCCGCTCTGTTTCAGCCCCTCTGTTTCTCGCCCTCTGTATCTGCCCTTCTGTTTCTCGTCCTCTGTTTCAGCCCCTCTGTTTCTCACCCTCTGTTACAGCCCCTCTGATTCAGCCCCTCTGTTTCAGCCCCTCTGAATTAGCCCCTCTGATTCAGCCCCTCTGTTTCAACCCCTCTGTTTCAGCCCCTCTGTTTCTCACCCTCTGTTACAGCCCCTCTGATTCAGCCCCTCTGATTCAGCCCCACTCATTCAGCCCCTCTATTTCAGCCCCTCTGTTTCTCGCCCTCTGTTTCAGCCCCTCTGTTTCTCGCCCCCTGTTTCAGCCCCTCTGTTTCAGCCCCTCTGTTTCAGCCCCTCTGTTTCTCGCCCTCTGTATCAGCCCCTCTGTTTCAGTCCCTCTGTTTCTCGCCCTCTGTTTCTCGCCCTCTGTTTTAGCCCCTCTGTTTCTCGCCCTCTGTTTCAGCCCCTCTGATTCAGCCCCTCTGATTCAGCACCTCTGATTCAGCCCCTCTGTTTCTCGCCCTCTGTTACAGCCTCTCTGATTCAGCCCCTCTGTTTCAACCCCTCTGTTTCAGCCCCTCTGTTTCTCGCCCTCTGTTTCTGCCCTTCTGTTTCACTTCCTCTGTTTCAGCCCCTCTGTTTCTCGCCCTCTGTTACAGCCCCTCTGATTCAGCCCCTCTGTTTCAGCCCCTCTGAATCACCCGTCTGATTCAGCCCCTCTGTTTCAGCCGCTCTGTTTCAGCCCCTCTGTTTCTCGCCCTCTGTTTCTGCCCTTCTGTTTCTCGTCCTCTGTTTCAGCCCCTCTGTTTCTCGCCCTCTGTTACAGCCCCTCTGATTCAGCCCCTCTGTTTCAGCCCCCCTGAATCAGCCCCTCTGATTCAGCCCCTCTGTTTCTCGCCCTCTGTTTCAGCCCCTCTGTTTCTCGCCCTCTGTTTCAGACCCTCTGTTTCTCGCCCTCTGTTTCTGCCCCTCTGTTTCTCGCCCTCTGTTTCAGCCCCTCTGTTTCTCGCCCTCTGTTTCAGCCCCGCTGATTCAGCCCCTCTGTTTCAGCCACTCTGAATCAGCCCCTCTGATTCAGCCCCTCTGTTTCAGCCCCTCTGTTTCAGCCCCTCTGTTTCAGCCCCTCTGTTTCTCACCCTCTGTTTCAGCCCCTCTGTTTCTCGCCCTCTGTTTCAGTCCCTTCGTTTCTCGCCCTCTGTTTCAGCCCCTCTGATTCAGCCCCTCTTTTTCCGCCCCTCTGATTCAGCCACTCTCATTTCGCCCCTCTGATTCAGCCCCTCTGTTTCTCGCCCTCTGTTTCAGCCCCTCTGTTTCAGCCCCTCTGTTTCAGCCCCTCTGTTTCAGCCCCTCTGTTTCTCGCCCCCTGTTTCAGCCCCTCTGTTTCAGCTCCTCTGTTTCAGCCCCTCTGTTTCTCGCCCTCTGTTTCAGCCCCTCTGTTTCTCGCCCTCTGTTTCAGCCTCTCTTTTTCTCGCCCTCTGTTTCAGCCCCTCTGTTTCAGCCCCTCTGTTTCTCGCCCTCTGTTTCAGCCCCTCTGTTTATCGCCCTCTGTTTCAGCCCCTCTGTTTCAGCCCCTCTGTTTCAGCCCCTCTTTTTCTCGCCCTCTGTTTCCCGCCTCTGTTTCAGCCCCTCTGTTTCAGCCCCTCTGTTTCTCACCCTCTGTTACAGCCCCTCTGATTCAGCCCCTCTGATTCAGCCCCACTCATTCAGCCCCTCTGTTTCAGCCCCTCTGTTTCTCGCCCTCTGTTTCAGCCCCTCTGTTTCAGCCCCTGTGTTTCTCGCCCCCTGTTTCAGCCACTCTGTTTCCCTCCCTCTGTTTCAGCCTCTCTGTTTCTCGCCCTCTGTTTCTGCCCCTCTGTTTCTCGCCCTCTGTTTCAGCCCCTCTGTTTCTCGCCCTCTGTTTCTCGCCCTCTGTTTCAGCCCCTCTGTTTCTCGCCCTCTGTTTCAGCCCCTCTGTTTCAGCCCCTCTGTTTCTCACCCTCTGTTTCAGCCCCTCTGATTCAGCCCCTCTGATTCAGCCCCACTCATTCAGCCCCTCTGTTTCAGCCCCTCTGTTTCTCGCCCTCTGTTTCTGCCCTTCTGTTTCTCGTCCTCTGTTTCAGCCCCTCTGTTTCTCGCCCTCTGTTACAGCCCCTCTGATTCAGCCCCTCTGTTTCAGCCCTTCTGAATCACCACCTCTGATTCAGCCCCGCTGTTTCAACCCCTCTGTTTCAGCCCCTCTGTTTCTCGCCCTCTGTTTCTGCCCTTCTGTTTCTCGTCCTCTGTTTCAGCCCCTCTGTTTCTCGCCCTCTGTTACAGCCCCTCTGAATCAGCCCCTCTGTTTCAGCCCCTCTGAATCCGCCCGTCTGATTCAGCCCCTCTGTTTCAGCCGCTCTGTTTCAGCCCCTCTGTTTCTCGCCCTCTGTATCTGCCCTCCTGTTTCTCGTCCTCTGTTTCAGCCCCTCTGTTTCTCGCCCTCTGTTACAGCCCCTCTGATTCAGCCCCTCTGTTTCAGCCCATCTGAATCAGCCCCTCTGATTCAGCCCCTCTGTTTCAACCTCTCTGTTTCAGCCCCTCTGTTTCTCGCCCTCTGTTTCAGCCCCTCTGTTTCTCGCCCTCTGTTTCAGACCCTCTGTTTCTCGTCCTCTGTTTCTGCCCCTCTGTTTCTCGCCCTCTGTTTCAGCCCCTCTGTTTCTCGCCCTCTGTTTCTCGCCCTCTGTTTCAGCCCCTCTGTTTCTCGCCCTCTGTTTCAGCCCCTCTGTTTCAGCCCCTCTGATTCTGCCCCTCTGATTCAGCCCCTCTGTTTCTGGCCCTCTGTTTCAGCCCCTCTGTTTCAGCCCTTCTGTTTCAACCCCTCTGTTTCAGCCCCTCTGTTTCTCCCCCTCTGGTTCTCGCCCTCTGTTTCAGCCCCTCTGTTTCGCGCCCTCTGTTTCAGCCCCTCTGATTCAGCCCCTCTGTTTCAGCCCCTCTGAATCAGCCCCTCTGATTCAGCCCCTCTGTTTCAGCCCCTCTGAATCAGCCCCTCTGATTCAGCCACTCTGTTTCAACCCCTCTGTTTCAGCCCCTCTGTTTCTCGCCCTCTGTTTCAGCCCCTCTGTTTCTCGCCCTCTGTTTCAGACCCTCTGTTTCTGGCCCTCTGTTTCTGCCCCTCTGTTTCTCGCCCTCTGTTTCAGCCCCTCTGTTTCTCGCCCTCTGTTTCTCGCCCTCTGTTTCAGCCCCTCTGTTTCTCGCCCTCTGTTTCAGCCCCTCTGTTTCAGCCCCTCTGTTTCTCACCCTCTGTTTCAGCCCCTCTGATTCAGCCCCTATGATTCAGCCCCACTCATTCAGCCCCTCTGTTTCAGCCCCTCTGTTTCTCGCCCTCTGTTTCTGCCCTTCTGTTTCTCGTCCTCTGTTTCAGCCCCTCTGTTTCTCGCCCTCTGTTACAGCCCCTCTGATTCAGCCCCTCTGTTTCAGCCCTTCTGAATCACCACCTCTGATTCAGCCCCGCTGTTTCAACCCCTCTGTTTCAGCCCCTCTGTTTCTCGCCCTCTGTTTCTGCCCTTCTGTTTCTCGTCCTCTGTTTCAGCCCCTCTGTTTCTCGCCCTCTGTTACAGCCCCTCTGATTCAGCCCCTCTGTTTCAGCCCCTCTGAATCAGCCCCTCTGATTCAGCCCCTCTGTTTCAGCCGCTCTGTTTCAGCCCCTCTGTTTCTCGCCCTCTGTATCTGCCCTCCTGTTTCTCGTCCTCTGTTTCAGCCCCTCTGTTTCTCGCCCTCTGTTACAGCCCCTCTGATTCAGCCCCTCTGTTTCAGCCCATCTGAATCAGCCCCTCTGATTCAGCCCCTCTGTTTCAACCTCTCTGTTTCAGCCCCTCTGTTTCTCGCCCTCTGTTTCAGCCCCTCTGTTTTTCGCCCTCTGTTTCAGACCCTCTGTTTCTCGCCCTCTGTTTCTGCCCCTCTGTTTCTCGCCCTCTGTTTCAGCCCCTCTGTTTCAGCCCCTCTGATTCAGCCCCTCTGTATCAGCCCCTCTGTTTCTGGCCCTCTGTTTCAGCCCCTCTGTTTCAGCCCTTCTGTTTCAACCCCTCTGTTTCAGACCCTCTGTTTCTCGCCCTCTGGTTCTCGCCCTCTGTTTCAGCCCCTCTGTTTCTCGCCCTCTGTTTCAACCTCTCTGTTTCAGCCCCTCTGTTTCTCGCCCTCTGTTTCAGCCCCTCTGTTTCTCGCCCTCTGTTTCAGCCCCTCTGTTTCTCGCCCTCTGTTTCTGCCCCTCTGTTTCTCGCCCTCTGTTTCAGCCCCTCTGTTTCAGCCCCTCTGATTCAGCCCCTCTGATTCAGCCCCTCTGTTTCTGGCCCTCTGTTTCAGCCCCTCTGTTTCAGCCCTTCTGTTTCAACCCCTCTGTTTCAGCCCCTCTGTTTCTCGCCCTCTGGTTCTCGCCCTCTGTTTCAGCCCCTCTGTTTCTCGCCCTCTGTTTCAGCCCCTCTGTTTCAGCCCCTCTGTTTCTCACCCTCTGTTTCAGCCCCTCTGATTCAGCCCCTCTGATTCAGCCCCACTCATTCAGCCCCTCTGTTTCAGCCCCTCTGTTCCTCGCCCTCTGTTTCTGCCCTTCTGTTTCTCGTCCTCTGTTTCAGCCCCTCTGTTTCTCGCCCTCTGTTACAGCCTCTCTGATTCAGCCCCTCTGTTTCAGCCCCTCTGAATCAGCCCCTCTGATTCAGCCCCTCTGTTTCAACCCCTCTGTTTCAGCCCCTCTGTTTCTCGCCCTCTGTTTCTGCCCTTCTGTTTCACTTCCTCTGTTTCAGCCCCTCTGTTTCTCGCCCTCTGTTACAGCCCCTCTGATTCAGCCCCGCTGTTTCAGCCCCTCTGAATCAGCCCCTCTGATTCAGCCCCTCTGTTTCAGCCGCTCTGTTTCAGCCCCTCTGTTTCTCGCCCTCTGTTTCTGCCCTTCTGTTTCTCGTCCTCTGTTTCAGCCCCTCTGTTTCTCGCCCTCTGTTACAGCCCCTCTGATTCAGCCCCTCTGTTTCAGCCCCTCTGAATCAGCCCCTCTGATTCAGCCCCTCTGTTTCTCGCCCTCTGTTTCAGCCCCTCTGTTTCTCGCCCTCTGTTTCAGACCCTCTGTTTCTCGCCCTCTGTTTCTGCCCCTCTGTTTCTCGCCCTCTGTTTCAGCCCCTCTGTTTCTCGCCCTCTGTTTCAGCCCCGCTGATTCAGCCCCTCTGTTTCAGCCACTCTGAATCAGCCCCTCTGATTCAGCCCCTCTGTTTCAGCCCCTCTGTTTCAGCCCCTGTTTCAGCCCCTCTGTTTCTCACCCTCTGTTTCAGCCCCTCTGTTTCTCGCCCTCTGTTTCAGTCCCTTCGTTTCTCGCCCTCTGTTTCAGCCCCTCTGATTCAGCCCCTCTTTTTCCGCCCCTCTGATTCAGCCACTCTGATTTCGCCCCTCTGTTTCAGCCCCTCTGTTTCAGCCCCTCTGTTTCTCGCCCTCTGTTTCAGCCCCTCTGTTTCTTGCCCTCTGTTTCAGCCCCTCTGTTTCTCGGGCCCTGTTTCAGCCCCTCTGTTTCAGCTCCTCTGTTTCAGCCCCTCTGTTTCTCGCCCTCTGTTTCAGCCCCTCTGTTTCTCGCCCTCTGTTTCAGCCTCTCTTTTTCTCGCCCTCTGTTTCAGCCCCTCTGTTTCAGCCCCTCTGTTTCTCGCCCTCTGTTTCAGCCCCTCTGTTTCTCGCCCTCTGTTTCAGCCCCTCTGTTTCTCGCCCTCTGTATCAGCCCCTCCGTTTCAGCCACTCTTTTTCTCGCCCTCTGTTTCCCGCCCTCTGTTTCAGCCCCTCTGTTTCAGCCCCTCTGTTTCTCACCCTCTGTTACAGCCCCTCTGATTCAGCCCCTCTGATTCAGCCCCACTCATTCAGCCCCTCTGTTTCAGCCCCTCTGTTTCTCGCCCTCTGTTTCAGCCCCTCTGTTTCTCGCCCTCTGTTTCAGCCCCTCTGTTTCAGCCCCTGTGTTTCTCGCCCTCTGTTTCAGCCCCTCTGTTTCTCGCCCCCTGTTTCAGCCACTATGTTTCTCGCCCTCTGTTTCAGCCTCTCTGTTTCTCGCCCTCTGTTTCAGCCCCTCTGTTTCTCGCCCTCTGTTTCAGCCCCTCTGTTTCTCGCCCTCTGTTTCAGCCCCTCTGTTTCAGCCCCTCTGTTTCTCGCCCTCTGTTTCTCGCACACTGTTTCAGCCCCTCTGTTTCTCGCCCTCTGTTTTTCGCCCTCTGTTTCTGGCCCTCTGTTTCAGCCCCTCTGTTTCTCGCCCTCTGTTTCAGCCCCTCTGTTTCAGCCCCTCTGTTTCTCACCCTCTGTTTCAGCCCCTCTGATTCAGCCCCTCTGATTCAGCCCCACTCATTCAGCCCCTCTGATTCAGCCCCTCTGTTTCTCGCCCTCTGTTTCTGCCCTTCTGTTTCTCGTCCTCTGTTTCAGCACCTCTGTTTCTCTCCCTCTGTTACAGCCCCTCTGATTCAGCCCCTCTGTTTCAGCCCTTCTGAATCACCACCCCTGATTCAGCCCCGCTGTTTCAACCCCTCTGTTTCAGCCCCTCTGTTTCTCCCCCTCTGTTTCTGCCCTTCTGTTTCTCGTCCTCTGTTTCAGCCCCTCTGTTTCTCGCCCTCTGTTACAGCCCCTCTGATTCAGCTCCTCTGTTTCAGCCCCTCTGCATCAGCCCCTCTGATTCAGCCCCTCTGTTTCAGCCGCTCTGTTTCAGCCCCTCTGTTTCTCGCCCTCTGTATCTGCCCTTCTGTTTCTCGTCCTCTGTTTCAGCCCCTCTGTTTCTCGCCCTCTGTTACAGCCCCTCTGATTCAGCCCCTCTGTTTCAGCCCCTCTGAATCAGCCCCTCTGATTCAGCCCCTCTGTTTCAACCCCTCTGTTTCAGCCCCTCTGTTTCTCGCCCACTGTTTCAACCCCTCTGTTTCTCCCCCTCTGTTTCAGACCCTCTGTTTCTCGCCCTCTGTTTCTGCCCCTCTGTTTCTCGCCCTCTGTTTCAGACCCTCTGTTTCTCGCCCTCTGTTTCTCGCCCTCTGTTTCAGCCCCTCTGTTTCTCGCCCTCTGTTTCAGCCCCTCTGTTTCAGCCCCTCTTACTCAGCCCCTCTGATTGAGCCCCTCTGTTTCTCGCCCTCTGTTTCAGCCCCTCTGTTTCAGCCCTTCTGTTTCAGCCCCTCTGTTTCAGCCCCTCTGTTTCTCGCCCTCTGTTTCTCGCCCTCTGTTTCAGCCCCTCTGTTTCTCGCCCTCTGTTTCAGCCCCTCTGTTTCAGCCCCTCTGTTTCTCACCCTCTGTTTCAGCCCCTCTGATTCAGCCCCTCTGATTCAGCCCCACTCATTCAGCCCCTCTGTTTCAGCCCCTCTGTTTCTCGCCCTCTGTTTCTGCCCTTCTGTTTCTCGTCCTCTGTTTCAGCCACTCTGTTTCTCGCCCTCTGTTACAGCCCCTCTGATTCAGCCCCTCTGTTTCAGCCCCTCTGAATCAGCCCCTCTGATTCAGCCCCTCTGTTTCAACCCCTCTGTTTCAGCCCCTCTGTTTCTCGCCCTCTGTTTCTGCTTTTCTGTTTCTCGTCCTCTGTTTCAGCCCCTCTGTTTCTCGCCCTCTGTTACAGCCCCTCTGATTCAGCCCCTCTGTTTCAGCCGCTCTGAATCAGCCCCTCTGAATCAGCCCCTCTGTTTCTCGCCCTCTGTTTCAGCCCCTCTGTTTCTCGCCATCTGTTTCAGCCCCTCTGTTTCTCGCCCTCTGTTTCAGCCCCTCTGTTTCAGCCCCTCTGTTTCTCGCCCTCTGTTTCTCGCACACTGTTTCAGCCCCTCTGTTTATCGCCCTCTGTATCAGCCTCTCTGTTTCTCGCCCCCTGTTTCAGCCCCTCTGTTTCTCGCTATCTGTTTCAGCCTCTCTGTTTCTCGCCCTCTGTTTCAGCCCCTCTGTTTCATCCCCTCTGTTTCTCGCCCTCTGTTTCAGCCCCTCTGTTTCTCGCCATCTGTTTCAGCCCCTCTGTTTCTCGCTCTCTGTATCAGCCCCTCTGTTTCAGCCCCTCTGTTTCTCGCCCTCTGTTTCTCGCCCTCTGTTTCAGCCCCTCTGTTTCTCGCCCTCTGTTTCAGCCCCTCTGTTTCAGCCCCTCTGATTCAGCCCCTCTGATTCAGCCCCTCTGTTTCTGGCCCTCTGTTTCAGCCCCTCTGTTTCAGCCCTTCTGTTTCAGCCCCTCTGTTTCAGCCCCTCTGTTTCTCGCCCTATGTTTCTCGCCCTCTGTTTCAGCCCCTCTGTTTCTCGCCCTCTGTTTCAGCCCCTCTGTTTCAGCCCCTCTGTTTCTCACCCTCTGTTTCAGCCCCTCTGATTCAGACCCTCTGATTCAGCCCCACTCATTCAGCCCCTCTGTTTCAGCCCCTCTGTTTCTCGCCCTCTGTTTCTGCCCTTCTGTTTCTCGTCCTCTGTTTCAGCCCCTCTGTTTCTCGCCCTCTGTTACAGCCCCTCTGATTCAGCCCCTCTGTTTCAGCCCTTCTGAATCACCACCTCTGATTCAGCCCCGCTGTTTCAACCCCTCTGTTTCAGCCCCTCTGTTTCTCGCCCTTTGTTTCTGCCCTTCTGTTTCTCGTTCTCTATTTCAGCCCCTCTGTTTCTCGCCCTCTGTTACAGCCCCTCTGATTCAGCCCCTCTGTTTCAGCCCCTCTGAATCACCCCCTCTGATTCAGCCCCTCTGTTTCAGCCGCTCTGTTTCAGCCCCTCTGTTTCTCGCCCTCTGTATCGGCCCTTCTGTTTCTCGTCCTCTGTTTCAGCCCCTCTGTTTCTCGCCCTCTGTTACAGCCTCTCTGATTCAGCCCCTCTGTTTCAGCCCCTCTGAATCAGCCCCTCTGATTCAGCCCCTCTGTTTCAACCCCTCTGTTTCAGCCCCTCTGTTTCTCGCCCTCTGTTTCAGCCCCTCTGTTTCTCGCCCTCTGTTTCAGACCCTCTGTTTCTCGCCCTCTGTTTCTGCCCCTCTGTTTCTCGCCCTCTGTTTCAGCCCCTCTGTTTCTCGCCCTCTGTTTCAGCCCCTCTGTTTCAGCCCATCTGATTCAGCCCCTCTGATTCAGCCCCTCGGTTTCTGGCCCTCTGTTTCAGCCCCTCTGTTTCAGCCCTTCTGTTTCAGCCCCTCTGTTTCAGCCCCTCTGTTTCTCGCCCTATGTTTCTCGCCCTCTGTTTCAGCCCCTCTGTTTCTCGCCCTCTGTTTCAGCCCCTCTGTTTCAGCACCTCTGTTTCTCACCCTCTGTTTCAGCCCCTCTGATTCAGCCCCTCTGATTCAGCCCCACTCATTCAGCCCCTCTGTTTCAGCCCCTCTGTTTCTCGCCCTCTGTTTCTGCCCTTCTGTTTCTCGTCCTCTGTTTCAGCCCCTCTGTTTCTCGCCCTCTGTTACAGCCCCTCTGATTCAGCCCCTCTGTTTCAGCCCTTCTGAATCACCACCTCTGATTCAGCCCCGCTGTTTCAACCCCTCTGTTTCAGCCCCTCTGTTTCTCGCCCTCTGTTTCTGCCCTTCTGTTTCTCGTCCTCTGTTTCAGCCCCTCTCTTTCTCGCCCTCTGTTACAGCCCCTCTGATTCAGCCCCTCTGTTTCAGCCCCTCTGAATCAGCCCCTCTGATTCAGCCCCTCTGTTTCAGCCGCTGTGTTTCAGCCCCTCTGTTTATCGCCCTCTGTACCTGCCCTTCTGTTTCTCGTCCTCTGTTTCAGCCCCTTTGTTTCTCGCCCTCTGTTACAGCCCCTCTGATTCAGCCCCTCTGTTACAGCCCATCTGAATCAGCCCCTCTGAGTCAGCCCCTCTGTTTCCCGCCCCTCTGTTTCAGCCCCTCTGTTTCTCGCCCTCTGTTTCAGCCCCTCTGTTTCTCGCCCTCTGTTTCTTGCCCTCTGTTTCTCGCCCTCTGTTTCTGCCCCTCTGTTTCTCGCCCTCTGTTTCAGCCCCTCTGTTTCTCGCCCTCTGTTTCTCGCCCTCTGTTTCAGCCCCTCTGTTTCTCGCCCTCTGTTTCAGCCCCTCTGTTTCAGCCCCTCTGATTCAGCCCCTCTGATTCAGCCCCTCTGTTTCTGGCCCTCTGTTTCAGCCCCTCTGTTTCAGCCCTTCTGTTTCAGCCCCTCTGTTTCAGCCCCTCTGTTTCTCGCCCTCTGGTTCTCGCCCTCTGTTTCAGCCCCTCTGTTTCTCGCCCTCTGTTTCAGCCCCTCTGTTTCAGCCCCTCTGTTTCTCACCCTCTGTTTCAGCCCCTCTGATTCAGTCCCTCTGATTCTGCCCCACTCATTCAGCCCCTCTGTTTCAGCCCCTCTGTTTCAGCCCCTCTGTTTCTCGCAATCTGTTACAGCCCCTCTGTTTCTCGCCCTATGTTTCAGCCCCTCTGTTTCTCGCCCTCTGTTTCAGCCCCTCTGTTTCTCGCCCTCTGTTTCAGCCCCTCTGTTTCAGCCACTCTGTTTCAGCCCCTCTGTTTCTCGCCCTGTGTTTCAGCCCCTCTGTATCTCACCCTCTGTTTCAGCCCCTCTGTTTCTCGCCCTCTGTTTCAGCTCCTCTGATTCAGACCCTTTGTTTCAGCCCCTCTCATTCAGCCCCTCTGTTTCAGCCCCTCTATTTCAGACCCTCTGTTTCAGCCCCTCTGTTTCATCCCCTCTGTTACTCGCCCTCTGTTTCTCACCCTCTGTTTCTCGCCCTCTGTTTCAGCCCCTCTGTTTTTCGCCCTCTGTTTCAGCCCCTCTGTTTCTCGCACTCTGTTTCTGCCCCTCTGTTTCAGCACCTCTGTTTCAGCCCCTCTGTTTCAGCCCCTCTGTTTCTCGCAATCTGTTACAGCCCCTCTGTTTCTCGCCCTATGTTTCAGCCCCTCTGTTTCTCGCCCTCTGTTTCAGCCCCTCTGTTTCTCGCCCACTGTTTCAGCCACTCTGAATCAGCCCCTCTGATTCAGCCCCTCTGTTTCAGCCCCTCTGTTTCAGCCCCTCTGTTTCTCGCCCTATGTTTCAGCCCCTCTGTTTCTCGCCCTCTGTTTCAGCCCCTCTGTTTCTCGCCCTCTGTTTCAGCACCTCTGATTCAGCCCCTCTGTTTCAGCCCCTCTGATTCAGCCCCTCTGATTTAGCCCCTCTGATTCAGACCCTCTGTTTCTCGCCCTCTGTTTCAGCCACTCTGTTTCTGCCCCTCTGTTTCTCACCCTCTGTTTCAGCCACTCTGATTCAGCCCCTGTGATTCAGCCCCACTCATTCAGCCCCTCTGAATCAGCCCCTCTGTTTCCCGCCCCTCTCTTTCAGCCCCTCTGTTCCTCGCCCACTGTTTCAGCCCCTCTGTTTCTCGCCCTCTGTTTCAGCCCCTCTGTTTCTCGCCCTCTGTTTCAGCCCCTCTGTTTCTCGCCCTCTGTTTCAGCCCCTCTGTTTCTCGCCCTCTGTTTCAGCCCCTCTGTTTCTCCCCCTCTGTTTCAGCCCCTCTGATTCAGCCCCTCTGTTTAGCCCCTCTGATTCAGCCCCTCTGATTTAGCCCCTCTGATTCAGCCCCTCTGTTTCTCGCCCACTGTTTCAGCCCCTCTGTTTCAGCCCCTCTGTTTCAGCCCCTCTGATTCAGCCCCTCTGTTTCAGCCCCTCTGATTCAGCCCCACTGATTTAGCCCCTCTGATTCAGCCCCTCTGTTTCTCGCCCTCTGTTTCAGCCCCTCTGTTTCAGCCCCTCTGTTTCAGTCCCTCTGTTTCTCACCCTCTGTTTCAGCGCCTCTGATTCAGCCCCTCTGATTCAGCCCCACTCATTCTGCCCCTCTGATTCAGCCCCTCTGTTTCCCGCCCCTCTGTTTCAGCCCCTCTGTTTCTCGCCATCTGTTTCAGCCCCTCTGTTTCTCGCCCTCTGTTTCAGCCCCTCTGTTTCTCGCCCTCTGTTTCAGCCCCTCTGTTTCTCCCCCTCTGTTTCAGCCCCTCTGTTTCAGCCGCTCTGTTTCAGCCCCTCTGTTTCTCGCCCTCTGTTTCAGCCCCTCTGTTTCAACCCCTCTGTTTCAGCCCCTCTGTTTCTCGCCCTCTGTTTCAGCCCCTCGGTTTCTCGCCCTCGGTTTCAGCCCCTCTGTTTCTGGCCCTCTGTTTTAGCCCCTCTGATTCAGCCCCTCTGTTTCAGCCCCTCTGTTTCTCCCCCTCTGTTCCAGCCCCTCTGTTTCAGCACCTCTGTTTCAGCCCCTCTGTTTCAGCCCCTCTGTTTCAGCCCCACTGTTTCTCGCCCTCTGTTTCAGCCCCGCTGTTTTTAGCCCTCTTTTTCAGCCCCTCTGTTTCAGCCCCTCTGTTTCAGCCCCTCTGTTTCTTGCCCTCTGTTTCAGCCCCTCTGTTTCAGCCCCTCTGTTTAAGCCCCTCTGTTTCAACCACTCTGTTTCTCGCCCTCTGTTTCAGCCCCTCTGTTTCAGCCCCGCTGTTTCAGCCCCTCTGTTTCATCCCCTCTGTTTCTCGCCCTCTGTTTCTCACCCTCTGTTTCACGCCCTCTGTTTCAGCCCCTCTGTTTTGCGCCCTCTGTTTCAGCCACTCTGTTTCTCGCCCTCTGTTTCCGGCTCTCTGTTTCAGCCCGTCTGTTTCAGCCCCTCTGTGTCTCGCCCGCTGTTTCAGCCCCTTTGTTTCTCGCCCTCTGTTTCAGCCCCTCTGTTTCAGCCCCTCTGATTCAGCCCCTCTGATTCAGCCCCTCTGTTTCTCGCCCTCTGTTTCAGCCCCTCTGTTTCAGCCCCTCTGTTTCAGCCCCTCTGTTTCTCTCCCTCTGTTTCAGCCACTCTGTTTCAGCCCCTCTGTTTCAGCCCCTCTGTTTCTCGCCCTCTGTTTCAGCCCCTTTGTTTCAGCCCCTCTGTGTCAGCCCCTCTGTTTCAGCCCCTCTGTTTCAGCCCCTCTGTTTCAGCCCCTCTGTTTCTCGCCCTATGTTTCAGCCCCTCTGTTTCTCGCCCTCTGTTTCAGCCCCTCTGTTTCTCGCCCTCTGTTTCAGCACCTCTGATTCAGCCCCTCTGTTTCAGCCCCTCTGATTCAGCCCCTCTGATTTAGCCCCTCTGATTCAGACCCTCTGTTTCTCGCCCTCTGTTTCAGCCACTCTGTTTCAGCCCCTCTGTTTCTCACCCTCTGTTTCAGCCACTCTGATTCAGCCCCTGTGATTCAGGCCCCACTCATTCAGCCCCTCTGAATCAGCCCCTCTGTTTCCCGCCCCTCTCTTTCAGCCCCTCTGTTCCTCGCCCACTGTTTCAGCCCCTCTGTTTCTCGCCCTCTGTTTCAGCCCCTCTGTTTCTCGCCCTCTGTTTCAGCCCCTCTGTTTCTCGCCCTCTGTTTCAGCCCCTCTGTTTCTCGCCCTCTGTTTCAGCCCCTCTGTTTCTCCCCCTCTGTTTCAGCCCCTCTGATTCAGCCCCTCTGTTTAGCCCCTCTGATTCAGCCCCTCTGATTTAGCCCCTCTGATTCAGCCCCTCTGTTTCTCGCCCACTGTTTCAGCCCCTCTGTTTCAGCCCCTCTGTTTCAGCCCCTCTGATTCAGCCCCTCTGTTTCAGCCCCTCTGATTCAGCCCCACTGATTTAGCCCCTCTGATTCAGCCCCTCTGTTTCTCGCCCTCTGTTTCAGCCCCTCTGTTTCAGCCCCTCTGTTTCAGTCCCTCTGTTTCTCACCCTCTGTTTCAGCGCCTCTGATTCAGCCCCTCTGATTCAGCCCCACTCATTCTGCCCCTCTGATTCAGCCCCTCTGTTTCCCGCCCCTCTGTTTCAGCCCCTCTGTTTCTCGCCATCTGTTTCAGCCCCTCTGTTTCTCGCCCTCTGTTTCAGCCCCTCTGTTTCTCGCCCTCTGTTTCAGCCCCTCTGTTTCTCCCCCTCTGTTTCAGCCCCTCTGTTTCAGCCGCTCTGTTTCAGCCCCTCTGTTTCTCGCCCTCTGTTTCAGCCCCTCTGTTTCAACCCCTCTGTTTCAGCCCCTCTGTTTCTCGCCCTCTGTTTCAGCCCCTCGGTTTCTCGCCCTCGGTTTCAGCCCCTCTGTTTCTGGCCCTCTGTTTTAGCCCCTCTGATTCAGCCCCTCTGTTTCAGCCCCTCTGTTTCTCCCCCTCTGTTCCAGCCCCTCTGTTTCAGCACCTCTGTTTCAGCCCCTCTGTTTCAGCCCCTCTGTTTCAGTCCCACTGTTTCTCGCCCTCTGTTTCAGCCCCGCTGTTTTTAGCCCTCTTTTTCAGCCCCTCTGTTTCAGCCCCTCTGTTTCAGCCCCTCTGTTTCTTGCCCTCTGTTTCAGCCCCTCTGTTTCAGCCCCTCGGTTTAAGCCCCTCTGTTTCAACCACTCTGTTTCTCGCCCTCTGTTTCAGCCCCTCTGTTTCAGCCCCGCTGTTTCAGCCCCTCTGTTTCATCCCCTCTGTTTCTCGCCCTCTGTTTCTCACCCTCTGTTTCACGCCCTCTGTTTCAGCCCCTCTGTTTTGCGCCCTCTGTTTCAGCCACTCTGTTTCTCGCCCTCTGTTTCCGGCTCTCTGTTTCAGCCCGTCTGTTTCAGCCCCTCTGTGTCTCGCCCGCTGTTTCAGCCCCTTTGTTTCTCGCCCTCTGTTTCAGCCCCTCTGTTTCAGCCCCTCTGATTCAGCCCCTCTGATTCAGCCCCTCTGTTTCTCGCCCTCTGTTTCAGCCCCTCTGTTTCAGCCCCTCTGTTTCAGCCCCTCTGTTTCTCTCCCTCTGTTTCAGCCACTCTGTTTCAGCCCCTCTGTTTCAGCCCCTCTGTTTCTCGCCCTCTGTTTCAGCCCCTTTGTTTCAGCCCCTCTGTGTCAGCCCCTCTGTTTCAGCCCCTGTGTTTCTCGCCCTCTGTTTCAGCACCTCTGTTTCTCGCCCTCTGTTTCAACCCCTCTGTTTCAGCCCCTCTGTTTCTCGCCCACTGTTCCAGCCCCGCTGATTCAGCCCCTCTGTTTCAGCCCCTCTGAATCAGCTCCTCTGATTCAGCCCCTCTGTTTCAGCCCCTCTGTTTTAGCCCCTCTGTTTCAGCCCCTCTGTTTCTCGCCCTCTGTTTCAGCCCCTCTGTTTCTCACCCACTGTTTCAGACCCTCTGTTTCTCGCCCTCTGTTTCAGCCCCTCTGATTCAGCCCTCTGTTTCATCCCTCTGAATCAGCCCCTCTGATTCTGCCCCTCTGTTTCAGCCCCTCTGATTTAGCCCCTCTGTGTCAGCCCCTCTGTTTCTCGGCCCCTGTTTCAGCCCCTCTGTTTCTCGCCCTCTGTTTCAGCCCCTGTGTTTCAGCCCCTCTGTTTCAGCCCCTCTGTTTCTCGCCCTATGTTTCAGCCCCTCTGTTTCTTGACCTCTGTTTCAGCCCCGCTGTTTCTCGCCCTCTGTTTTAGCCCCTCTGATTCAGCCCCATTGTTTCAGCCCCTCTGATGCAGCCCCTCTGATTTAGCCCCTCTGATTCAGGCCCTCTGTTTCTCGCGCTCTGTTTCAGCCCCTCTGTTTCAGACCCTCTGTTTCTCACCCTCTGTTTCAGCGCCTCTGATTCATCCCCTCTGATTCAGCCCCACTCAGTCAGCCCCTCTGATTCAGCCCCTCTGTTTCCCGCCCCTCTGTTTCAGCCCCTCTGTTTCTCGCCATCTGTTTCAGCATCTCTGTTTCTCGCCCTCTGTTTCAGCCCCTCTGTTTCTCGCCCTCTGTTTCAGCCCCTCTGTTTCTCCCCCTCTGTTTAGCCCCAGTGTTTACAGCCCCTCTGTTTCCGCCCCTCTGTTTCTCACCCTCTGTTTCAGCCCCTCTGTTTCTCGCCCTCTGTTTCAGCCCCTCTGTTTCAGCCCCTCTGTTTCAGCCCCTCTGTTTCTCGCCCTCTGTTTCAGCCCCTCTGTTTCTCGCCCTCGGTTTCAGCCCCTCTGTTTCTCGCCCTCTGTTTTAGCCCCTCTGATTCAGCCCCTCAGTTTCAGCCCCTCTGTTTCTCCCCCTCTGTTCCAGCCCCTCTGTTTCTCGCCCTCTGTTTCAGCCCCTCTGTTTCTCGCCCTCTGTTTCAGCCCCTCTGATTCAGCCCCTCTGTTTCAGCCCCTCTGCTTCAGCCCCTCTGATTTAGCCCCTCTGATTCAGCCCCTCTGTTTCTCGCCCTCTATTTCAGCCCCTCTGTTTCAGCCCCTCTGTTTCAGCCCCTCTGTTTCTCACCCTCTGTTTCAGCGCCTCTGATTCAGCCCCTCTGATTCAGCCCCACACATTCAGCCCCTCTGATTCAGCCCCTCTGTTTCCCGCCCCTCTGTATCAGCCCCTCTGTTTCTCGCCCTCTGTTTCAGCCCCTCTGTTTCTCGCCCTCTGTTTCAGCCCCTCTGTTTCTCCCCCTCTGTTTCAGCCCCACTGTTTCAGCCCCTCTGTTTCCGCCCCTCTGTTTCTCGCCCTCTGTTTCAGCCCCTCTGTTTCTCGCCCTCTGTTTCAGCCCCTCTGTTTCAGCCCCTCTGTTTCAGCCCCTCTGTTTCTCGCCCTCTGTTTCAGCCCCTCTGTTTCTCGCCCTCGGTTTCAGCCCCTCTGTTTCTGGCCCTCTGTTTTAGCCCCTCTGATTCAGCCCCTCTGTTTCAGCCCCCCTGTTTCTCCCCCTCTGTTCCACCCCCTCTGTTTCAGCCCCTCTGTTTCAGCCCCTCTGTTTCAGCCCCACTGTTTCTCGCCCTCTGTTTCAGCCCCGCTGTTTTTCGCCCTCTTTTTCAGCCCCTCTGTTTCAGCCCCTCTGTTTTATCCCCTCTGTTTCTCGCCCTCTGTTTCAGCCCCTCTGTTTCAGCCCCTCTGTTTAAGCCCCTCTGTTTCAGCCCCACTGTTTCTCGCCCTCTGTTACAGCCCCTCTGTTTCTCGCCCTCTGTTTCAGCCCCTCTGTTTCTCGCCCTCTGTTTCAGCCCCTCTGTTTCAGCCCCGCTGTTTCAGCCCCTCTGTTTCATCCCCTCTGTTTCTCGCCCTCTGTTTCTCACCCTCTGTTTCACGCCCTCTGTTTCAGCCCCTCTGTTGGGCGCCCTCTGTTTCAGCCACTCTGTTTCTCGCCCTCTGTTTCAGGCTCTCTGTTTCAGCCCGTCTGTTTGAGCCCCTCTGTTTCAGCCCCTCCGTTTCTCGGCCGCTGTTTCAGCCCCTATGTTTCTCGCCCTCTGTTTCAGCCCCTCTGTTTCAGCCCATCTGATTCAGCCCCTCTGATTCAGCCCCTCTGTTTCTCGCCCTCTGTTTCAGCCCCTCTGTTTCAGCCCCTCTGTTTCAGCCCCTCTGTTTCTCGCCCTCTGTTACGGCCCCACTGTTTCAGCCCCTCTGTTTCAGCCCCTCTGTTTCTCGCCCTCTGTTTCAGCCCCTTTGTTTCAGCCCCTCTGTGTCAGCCCCTCTGTTTCAGCCCCACTGTTTCTCGCCCTCTGTTTCAGCCCCTCTGTTTCTCGCCCTCTGTTTCAGCCCCTCTGTTTCAGCCCCTCTGTTTCTCGCCCTCTGTTTCTGCCCCTCTGTTTCTCGCCCTCTGTTTCAGCCCCTCTGTTTCTCGCCCACTGTTTCAGCCCCGCTGATTCAGCCCCTCTGTTTCAGCCCCTCTGAATCAGCTCCTCTGATTCAACCCCCTCTGTTTCAGCCCCTCTGTTTTAGCCCCTCTGTTTCAGCCCCGCTGTTTCTCGCCCTCTGTTTCAGCCGCTCTGTTTCTCACCCTCTGTTTCAGACCCTCTGTTTCTCGCCCTCTGTTTCAGCCCCTCTGATTCAGCCCTCTGTTTCAGCCCCTCTGAATCAGCCCCTCTGATTCAGCCCCTCTGTTTCAGCCCCTCTGATTTAGCCCCTCTGTTTCAGCCCCTCTGTTTCTCGGCCCCTGTTTCAGCCCCTCTGTGTCTCGCCCGCTGTTTCAGCCCCTTTGTTTCTCGCCCTCTGTTTCAGCCCCTCTGTTTCAGCCCCTCTGATTCAGCCCCTCTGATTCAGCCCCTCTGTTTCTCGCCCTCTATTTCAGCCCCTCTGTTTCAGCCCCTCTGTTTCAGCCCCTCTGTTTCTCTCCCTCTGTTTCAGCCACTCTGTTTCAGCCCCTCTGTTTCAGCCCCTCTGTTTCTCGCCCTCTGTTTCAGCCCCTTTGTTTCAGCCCCTCTGTGTCAGCCCCTCTGTTTCAGCCCCTGTGTTTCTCGCCCTCTGTTTCAGCCCCTCTGTTTCTCGCCCTCTGTTTCAACCCCTCTGTTTCAGCCCCTCTGTTTCTCGCCCACTGTTCCAGCCCCGCTGATTCAGCCCCTCTGTTTCAGCCCCTCTGAATCAGCTCCTCTGATTCAGCCCCTCTGTTTCAGCCCCTCTGTTTTAGCCCCTCTGTTTCAGCCCCTCTGTTTCTCGCCCTCTGTTTCAGCCCCTCTGTTTCTCACCCACTGTTTCAGACCCTCTGTTTCTCGCCCTCTGTTTCAGCCCCTCTGATTCAGCCCTCTGCTTCATCCCTCTGAATCAGCCCCTCTGATTCTGCCCCTCTGTTTCAGCCCCTCTGATTTAGCCCCTCTGTTTCAGCCCCTCTGTTTCTCGGCCCCTGTTTCAGCCCCTCTGTTTCTCGCCCTCTGTTTCAGCCCCTGTGTTTCAGCCCCTCTGTTTCAGCCCCTCTGTTTCTCGCCCTATGTTTCAGCCCCTCTGTTTCTTGACCTCTGTTTCAGCCCCGCTGTTTCTCGCCCTCTGTTTTAGCCCCTCTGATTCAGCCCCATTGTTTCAGCCCCTCTGATGCAGCCCCTCTGATTTAGCCCCTCTGATTCAGGCCCTCTGTTTCTCGCCCTCTGTTTCAGCCCCTCTGTTTCAGACCCTCTGTTTCTCACCCTCTGTTTCAGCGCCTCTGATTCATCCCCTCTGATTCAGCCCCACTCAGTCAGCCCCTCTGATTCAGCCCCTCTGTTTCCCGCCCCTCTGTTTCAGCCCCTCTGTTTCTCGCCATCTGTTTCAGCATCTCTGTTTCTCGCCCTCTGTTTCAGCCCCTCTGTTTCTCGCCCTCTGTTTCAGCCCCTCTGTTTCTCCCCCTCTGTTTAGCCCCAGTGTTTACAGCCCCTCTGTTTCCGCCCCTCTGTTTCTCACCCTCTGTTTCAGCCCCTCTGTTTCTCGCCCTCTGTTTCAGCCCCTGTGTTTCAGCCCCTCTGTTTCAGCCCCTCTGTTTCTCGCCCTCTGTTTCAGCCCCTCTGTTTCTCGCCCTCGGTTTCAGCCCCTCTGTTTCTCGCCCTCTGTTTTAGCCCCTCTGATTCAGCCCCTCAGTTTCAGCCCCTCTGTTTCTCCCCCTCTGTTCCAGCCCCTCTGTTTCTCGCCCTCTGTTTCAGCCCCTCTGTTTCTCGCCCTCTGTTTCAGCCCCTCTGATTCAGCCCCTCTGTTTCAGCCCCTCTGCTTCAGCCCCTCTGATTTAGCCCCTCTGATTCAGCCCCTCTGTTTCTCGCCCTCTATTTCAGCCCCTCTGTTTCAGCCCCTCTGTTTCAGCCCCTCTGTTTCTCACCCTCTGTTTCAGCGCCTCTGATTCAGCCCCTCTGATTCAGCCCCACACATTCAGCCCCTCTGATTCAGCCCCTCTGTTTCCCGCCCCTCTGTTTCAGCCCCTCTGTTTCTCGCCCTCTGTTTCAGCCCCTCTGTTTCTCGCCCTCTGTTTCAGCCCCTCTGTTTCTCCCCCTCTGTTTCAGCCCCACTGTTTCAGCCCCTCTGTTTCCGCCCCTCTGTTTCTCGCCCTCTGTTTCAGCCCCTCTGTTTCTCGCTCTTTGTTTCAGCCCCTCTGTTTCAGCCCCTCTGTTTCAGCCCCTCTGTTTCTCGCCCTCTGTTTCAGCCCCTCTGTTTCTCGCCCTCGGTTTCAGCCCCTCTGTTTCTGGCCCTCTGTTTTAGCCCCTCTGATTCAGCCCCTCTGTTTCAGCCCCTCTGTTTCTCCCCCTCTGTTCCACCCCCTCTGTTTCTCGCCCTCTGTTTCAGCCCCTCTGTTTCAGCCCCTCTGTTTCAGCCCCACTGTTTCTCGCCCTCTGTTTCAGCCCCGCTGATTTTCGCCCTCTTTTTCAGCCCCTCTGTTTCAGCCCCTCTGTTTTATCCCCTCTGTTTCTCGCCCTCTGTTTCAGCCCCTCTGTTTCAGCCCCTCTGTTTAAGCCCCTCTGTTTCAGCCCCACTGTTTCTCGCCCTCTGTTACAGCCCCTCTGTTTCTCGCCCTCTGTTTCAGCCCCTCTGTTTCTCGCCCTCTGTTTCAGCCCCTCTGTTTCAGCCCCGCTGTTTCAGCCCCTCTGTTTCATCCCCTCTGTTTCTCGCCCTCTGTTTCTCACCCTCTGTTTCACGCCCTCTGTTTCAGCCCCTCTGTTGGGCGCACTCTGTTTCAGCAACTCTGTTTCTCGCCCTCTGTTTCAGGCTCTCTGTTTCAGCCCGTCTGTTTGAGCCCCTCTGTTTCAGCCCCTCCGTTTCTCGGCCGCTGTTTCAGCCCCTTTGTTTCTCGCCCTCTGTTTCAGCCCCTCTGTTTCAGCCCATCTGATTCAGCCCCTCTGATTCAGCCCCTCTGTTTCTCGCCCTCTGTTTCAGCCCCTCTGTTTCAGCCCCTCTGTTTCAGCCCCTCTGTTTCTCGCCCTCTGTTACAGCCCCACTGTTTCAGCCCCTCTGTTTCAGCCCCTCTGTTTCTCGCCCTCTGTTTCAGCCCCTTTGTTTCAGCCCCTCTGTGTCAGCCCCTCTGTTTCAGCCCCACTGTTTCTCGCCCTCTGTTTCAGCCCCTCTGTTTCTCGCCCTCTGTTTCTGCCCCTCTGTTTCTCGCCCTCTGTTTCAGCCCCTCTGTTTCTCGCCCACTGTTTCAGCCCCGCTGATTCAGCCCCTCTGTTTCAGCCCCTCTGAATCAGCTCCTCTGATTCAACCCCCTCTGTTTCAGCCCCTCTGTTTTAGCCCCTCTGTTTCAGCCCCGCTGTTTCTCGCCCTCTGTTTCAGCCGCTCTGTTTCTCACCCTCTGTTTCAGACCCTCTGTTTCTCGCCCTCTGTTTCAGCCCCTCTGATTCAGCCCTCTGTTTCAGCCCCTCTGAATCAGCCCCTCTGATTCAGCCCCTCTGTTTCAGCCCCTCTGATTTAGCCCCTCTGTTTCAGCCCCTCTGTTTCTCGGCCCCTGTTTCAGCACCTCTGTTTCTCGCCCTCTGTTTCAGCCCCTCTGTTTCTCGCCCTCTGTTTCAGCCTCTCTGTTTCTCGCCCTCTGTTTCAGCCCCTCTGTTTCAGCCCCTCTGTTTCTCGCCCTGTGTTTCAGGCCCTCCGTATCTCACCCTCTGTTTCAGCCCCTCTGTTTCATCCCCTCTGTTACTCGCCCTCTGTTTCTCACCCTCTGTTTCTCGCCCTCTGTTTCAGCCCCTCTGTTTTTCGCCCTCTGTTTCAGCCCCTCTGTTTCTCGCACTCTGTTTCTGCCCCTCTGTTTCAGCACCTCTGTTTCAGCCCCTCTGTTTCAGCCCCTCTGTTTCTCGCAATCTGTTACAGCCCCTCTGTTTCTCGCCCTATGTTTCAGCCCCTCTGTTTCTCGCCCTCTGTTTCAGCCCCTCTGTTTCTCGCCCACTGTTTCAGCCTCTCTGAATCAGCCCCTCTGATTCAGCCCCTCTGTTTCTGCCCCTCTGTTTCAGCCCCTCTGTTTCTCGCCCTATGTTTCAGCCCCTCTGTTCCTCGCCCTCTGTTTCAGCCCCTCTGTTTCTCGCCCTCTGTTTCAGCCCCTCTGATTCAGCCCCTCTGTTTCAGCCCCTCTGATTCAGCCCCTCTGATTTAGCCCCTCTGATTCAGCCCCTCTGTTTCTCGCCCTCTGTTTCAGCCCCTCTGTTTCAGCCCCTCTGTTTCAGCCGCTCTGTTTCTCACCCTCTGTTTCAGCCCCTCTGATTCAGCCCCTGTGATTCAGCCCCACTCATTCAGCCCCTCTGAATCAGCCCATCTGTTTCCCGCCCCTCTCTTTCAGCCCCTCTGTTTCTCGCCCACTGTTTCAGCCCCTCTGTTTCTCGCCCTCTGT
This sequence comes from Chiloscyllium punctatum, assembly GCF_047496795.1. Lineage (NCBI taxonomy): Eukaryota > Metazoa > Chordata > Chondrichthyes > Orectolobiformes > Hemiscylliidae > Chiloscyllium > Chiloscyllium punctatum. Next base: position 180,961 of record NW_027309817.1, read on the forward strand.
TTCAGCCCCTCTGTTTCACGCCCTCTGATTCAGCCCCTCTGTTTCTCGCCCTCTGTTTCAGCCCCTCTGATTCAGCCCCTCTGTTTAGCCCCTCTGATTCAGCCCCTCTGATTTAGCCCCTCTGATTCAGCCCCTCTGTTTCTCGCCCTCTGTTTCAGCCCCTCTGTTTCAGCCCCTCTGATTCAGTCCCTCTGTTTCTCACCCTCTGTTTCAGCGCCTCTGATTCAGCCCCTCTGATTCAGCCCCACTCATTCAGCCCCTCTGATTCAGCCCCTCTGTTTCCCGCCCCTCTGTTTCAGCCCCTCTGTTTCTCGCCATCTGTTTCAGCCCCTCTGTTTCTCGCCCTCTGTTTCAGCCCCTCTGTTTCTCGCCCTCTGTTTCAGCCCCTCTGTTTCTCCCCCTCTGTTTCAGCCCCACTGTTTCAGCCCATCTGTTTCAGCCCCTCTGTTTCAGCCCCTCTGTTTCAGCCCCTCTGTTTCTCGCCCTCTGTTTCAGCCCCTCTGTTTCAACCCCTCTGTTTCAGCCCCTCTGTTTCTCGCCCTCTGTTTCAGCCCCTCTGTTTCTCGCCCTCTGTTTCAGCCCCTCTGTTTCTCACCCACTGTTTCAGACCCTCTGTTTCTCGCCCTCTGTTTCAGCCCCTCTGATTCAGCCCCTCTGATTCTGCCCCTCTGTTTCAGCCTCTCTGATTTAGCCCCTCTGTTTCAGCCCCTCTGTTTCTCGGCCCCTGTTTCAGCCCCTCTGTTTCTCGCCCTCTGTTTCAGCCCCTGTGTTTCAGCCCCTGTGTTTCAGCCCCTCTGTTTCTCGCCCTATGTTTCAGCCCCTCTGTTTCTTGACCTCTGTTTCAGCCCCGCTGTTTCTCGCCCTCTGTTTTAGCCCCTCTGATTCAGCCCCGTTGTTTCAGCCCCTCTGATGCAGCCCCTCTGATTTAGCCCCTCTGATTCAGGCCCTCTGTTTCTCGCCCTCTGTTTCAGCCCCTCTGTTTCAGCCCCTCTGTTTCAGACCCTCTGTTTCTCACCCTCTGTTTCAGCGCCTCTGATTCATCCCCTCTGATTCAGCCCCACTCAGTCAGCCCCTCTGATTCAGCCCCTCTGTTTCCCGCCCCTCTGTTTCAGCCCCTCTGTTTCTCGCCATCTGTTTCAGCATCTCTGTTTCTCGCCCTCTGTTTCAGCCCCTCTGTTTCTCGCCCTCTGTTTCAGCCCCTCTGTTTCTCCCCCTCTGTTTAGCCCCAGTGTTTACAGCCCCTCTGTTTCCGCCCCTCTGTTTCTCACCCTCTGTTTCAGCCCCTCTGTTTCTCGCCCTCTGTTTCAGCCCCTCTGTTTCAGCCCCTCTGTTTCAGCCCCTCTGTTTCTCGCCCTCAGTTTCAGCCCCTCTGTTTCTCGCCCTCGGTTTCAGCCCCTCTGTTTCTCGCCCTCTGTTTTAGCCCCTCTGATTCAGCCCCTCAGTTTCAGCCCCTCTGTTTCTCCCCCTCTGTTCCAGCCCCTCTGTTTCTCGCCCTCTGTTTCAGCCCCTCTGTTTCTCGCCCTCTGTTTCAGCCCCTCTGATTCAGCCCCTCTGTTTCAGCCCCTCTGCTTCAGCCCCTCTGATTTAGCCCCTCTGATTCAGCCCCTCTGTTTCTCGCCCTCTATTTCAGCCCCTCTGTTTCAGCCCCTCTGTTTCAGCCCCTCTGTTTCTCACCCTCTGTTTCAGCGCCTCTGATTCAGCCCCTCTGATTCAGCCCCACACATTCAGCCCCTCTGATTCAGCCCCTCTGTTTCCCGCCCCTCTGTTTCAGCCCCTCTGTTTCTCGCCCTCTGTTTCAGCCCCTCTGTTTCTCGCCCTCTGTTTCAGCCCCTCTGTTTCTCCCCCTCTGTTTCAGCCCCACTGTTTCAGCCCCTCTGTTTCCGCCCCTCTGTTTCTCGCCCTCTGTTTCAGCCCCTCTGTTTCTCGCCCTCTGTTTCAGCCCCTCTGTTTCAGCCCCTCTGTTTCAGCCCCTCTGTTTCTCGCCCTCTGTTTCAGCCCCTCTGTTTCTCGCCCTCGGTTTCAGCCCCTCTGTTTCTGGCCCTCTGTTTTAGCCCCTCTGATTCAGCCCCTCTGTTTCAGCCCCTCTGTTTCTCCCCCTCTGTTCCACCCCCTCTGTTTCAGCCCCTCTGTTTCAGCCCCTCTGTTTCAGCCCCTCTGTTTCAGCCCCACTGTTTCTCGCCCTCTGTTTCAGCCCCGCTGTTTTTCGCCCTCTTTTTCAGCCCCTCTGTTTCAGCCCCTCTGTTTTATCCCCTCTGTTTCTCGCCCTCTGTTTCAGCCCCTCTGTTTCAGCCCCTCTGTTTAAGCCCCTCTGTTTCAGCCCCACTGTTTCTCGCCCTCTGTTACAGCCCCTCTGTTTCTCGCCCTCTGTTTCAGCCCCTCTGTTTCTCGCCCTCTGTTTTAGCCCCTCTGTTTCAGCCCCGCTGTTTCAGCCCCTCTGTTTCATCCCCTCTGTTTCTCGCCCTCTGTTTCTCACCCTCTGTTTCACGCCCTCTGTTTCAGCCCCTCTGTTGGGCGCCCTCTGTTTCAGCCACTCTGTTTCTCGCCCTCTGTTTCAGGCTCTCTGTTTCAGCCCGTCTGTTTGAGCCCCTCTGTTTCAGCCTCTCCGTTTCTCGGCCGCTGTTTCAGCCCCTCTGTTTCAGCCCATCTGATTCAGCCCCTCTGATTCAGCCCCTCTGTTTCTCGCCCTCTGTTTCAGCCCCTCTGTTTCAGCCCCTCTGTTTCAGCCCCTCTGTTTCTCGCCCTCTGTTACAGCCCCACTGTTTCAGCCCCTCTGTTTCAGCCCCTCTGTTTCTCGCCCTCTGTTTCAGCCCCTTTGTTTCAGCCCCTCTGTGTCAGCCCCTCTGTTTCAGCCCCACTGTTTCTCGCCCTCTGTTTCAGCCCCTCTGTTTCTCGCCCTCTGTTTCAGCCCCTCTGTTTCAGCCCCTCTGTTTCTCGCCCTCTGTTTCTGCCCCTCTGTTTCTCGCCCTCTGTTTCAGCCCCTCTGTTTCTCGCCCACTGTTTCAGCCCCGCTGATTCAGCCCCTCTGTTTCAGCCCCTCTGAATCAGCTCCTCTGATTCAACCCCCTCTGTTTCAGCCCCTCTGTTTTAGCCCCTCTGTTTCAGCCCCGCTGTTTCTCGCCCTCTGTTTCAGCCGCTCTGTTTCTCACCCTCTGTTTCAGACCCTCTGTTTCTCGCCCTCTGTTTCAGCCCCTCTGATTCAGCCCTCTGTTTCAGCCCCTCTGAATCAGCCCCTCTGATTCAGCCCCTCTGTTTCAGCCCCTCTGATTTAGCCCCTCTGTTTCAGCCCCTCTGTTTCTCGCCCTCTGTTTCAGCCCCTCTGTTTCTCGCCCTCTGTTTCAGCCCCTCTGTTTCTCCCCCTCTGTTTCAGCCCCACTGTTTCAGCCCATCTGTTTCAGCCCCTCTGTTTCAGCCCCTCTGTTTCAGCCCCTCTGTTTCTCGCCCTCTGTTTCAGCCCCTCTGTTTCAACCCCTCTGTTTCAGCCCCTCTGTTTCTCGCCCTCTGTTTCAGCCCCTCTGTTTCTCGCCCTCTGTTTCAGCCCCTCTGTTTCTCACCCACTGTTTCAGACCCTCTGTTTCTCGCCCTCTGTTTCAGCCCCTCTGATTCAGCCCCTCTGATTCTGCCCCTCTGTTTCAGCCCCTCTGATTTAGCCCCTCTGTTTCAGCCCCTCTGTTTCTCGGCCCCTGTTTCAGCCCCTCTGTTTCTCGCCCTCTGTTTCAGCCCCTGTGTTTCAGCCCCTCTGTTTCAGCCCCTCTGTTTCTCGCCCTATGTTTCAGCCCCTCTGTTTCTTGACCTCTGTTTCAGCCCCGCTGTTTCTCGCCCTCTGTTTTAGCCCCTCTGATTCAGCCCCATTGTTTCAGCCCCTCTGATGCAGCCCCTCTGATTTAGCCCCTCTGATTCAGGCCCTCTGTTTCTCGCCCTCTGTTTCAGCCCCTCTGTTTCAGCCCCTCTGTTTCAGACCCTCTGTTTCTCACCCTCTGTTTCAGCGCCTCTGATTCATCCCCTCTGATTCAGCCCCACTCAGTCAGCCCCTCTGATTCAGCCCCTCTGTTTCCCGCCCCTCTGTTTCAGCCCCTCTGTTTCTCGCCATCTGTTTCAGCATCTCTGTTTCTCGCCCTCTGTTTCAGCCCCTCTGTTTCTCGCCCTCTGTTTCAGCCCCTCTGTTTCTCCCCCTCTGTTTAGCCCCAGTGTTTACAGCCCCTCTGTTTCCGCCCCTCTGTTTCTCACCCTCTGTTTCAGCCCCTCTGTTTCTCGCCCTCTGTTTCAGCCCCTCTGTTTCAGCCCCTCTGTTTCAGCCCCTCTGTTTCTCGCCCTCTGTTTCAGCCCCTCTGTTTCTCGCCCTCGGTTTCAGCCCCTCTGTTTCTCGCCCTCTGTTTTAGCCCCTCTGATTCAGCCCCTCAGTTTCAGCCCCTCTGTTTCTCCCCCTCTGTTCCAGCCCCTCTGTTTCTCGCCCTCTGTTTCAGCCCCTCTGTTTCTCGCCCTCTGTTTCAGCCCCTCTGATTCAGCCCCTCTGTTTCAGCCCCTCTGCTTCAGCCCCTCTGATTTAGCCCCTCTGATTCAGCCCCTCTGTTTCTCGCCCTCTATTTCAGCCCCTCTGTTTCAGCCCCTCTGTTTCAGCCCCTCTGTTTCTCACCCTCTGTTTCAGCGCCTCTGATTCAGCCCCTCTGATTCAGCCCCACACATTCAGCCCCTCTGATTCAGCCCCTCTGTTTCCCGCCCCTCTGTTTCAGCCCCTCTGTTTCTCGCCCTCTGTTTCAGCCCCTCTGTTTCTCGCCCTCTGTTTCAGCCCCTCTGTTTCTCCCCCTCTGTTTCAGCCCCACTGTTTCAGCCCCTCTGTTTCCGCCCCTCTGTTTCTCGCCCTCTGTTTCAGCCCCTCTGTTTCTCGCCCTCTGTTTCAGCCCCTCTGTTTCAGCCCCTCTGTTTCAGCCCCTCTGTTTCTCGCCCTCTGTTTCAGCCCCTCTGTTTCTCGCCCTCGGTTTCAGCCCCTCTGTTTCTGGCCCTCTGTTTTAGCCCCTCTGATTCAGCCCCTCTGTTTCAGCCCCTCTGTTTCTCCCCCTCTGTTCCACCCCCTCTGTTTCAGCCCCTCTGTTTCAGCCCCACTGTTTCAGCCCCTCTGTTTCAGCCCCACTGTTTCTCGCCCTCTGTTTCAGCCCCGCTGTTTTTCGCCCTCTTTTTCAGCCCCTCTGTTTCAGCCCCTCTGTTTTATCCCCTCTGTTTCTCGCCCTCTGTTTCAGCCCCTCTGTTTCAGCCCCTCTGTTTAAGCCCCTCTGTTTCAGCCCCACTGTTTCTCGCCCTCTGTTACAGCCCCTCTGTTTCTCGCCCTCTGTTTCAGCCCCTCTGTTTCTCGCCCTCTGTTTTAGCCCCTCTGTTTCAGCCCCGCTGTTTCAGCCCCTCTGTTTCATCCCCTCTGTTTCTCGCCCTCTGTTTCTCACCCTCTGTTTCACGCCCTCTGTTTCAGCCCCTCTGTTGGGCGCCCTCTGTTTCAGCCACTCTGTTTCTCGCCCTCTGTTTCAGGCTCTCTGTTTCAGCCCATCTGTTTGAGCCCCTCTGTTTCAGCCCCTCCGTTTCTCGGCCGCTGTTTCAGCCCCTCTGTTTCAGCCCATCTGATTCAGCCCCTCTGATTCAGCCCCTCTGTTTCTCGCCCTCTGTTTCAGCCCCTCTGTTTCAGCCCCTCTGTTTCAGCCCCTCTGTTTCTCGCCCTCTGTTACAGCCCCACTGTTTCAGCCCCTCTGTTTCAGCCCCTCTGTTTCTCGCCCTCTGTTTCAGCCCCTTTGTTTCAGCCCCTCTGTGTCAGCCCCTCTGTTTCAGCCCCACTGTTTCTCGCCCTCTGTTTCAGCCCCTCTGTTTCTCGCCCTCTGTTTCAGCCCCTCTGTTTCAGCCCCTCTGTTTCTCGCCCTCTGTTTCTGCCCCTCTGTTTCTCGCCCTCTGTTTCAGCCCCTCTGTTTCTCGCCCACTGTTTCAGCCCCGCTGATTCAGCCCCTCTGTTTCAGCCCCTCTGTTTTAGCCCCTCTGTTTCAGCCCCGCTGTTTCTCGCCCTCTGTTTCAGCCCCTCTGTTTCTCGCCCTCTGTTTCTGCCCCTCTGTTTCTCGCCCACTGTTTCAGCCCCTCTGTTTCTCGCCCTCTGTTTCAGCCCCTCTGTTTCACGCCCTCTGTTTCAGCCCCTCTGTTTCTCGCCCTCTGTTTCAGCCCCTCTGATTCAGCCCCTCTGTTTAGCCCCTCTGATTCAGCCCCTCTGATTTAGCCCCTCTGATTCAGCCCCTCTGTTTCTCGCCCTCTGTTTCAGCCCCTCTGTTTCAGCCCCTCTGTTTCAGTCCCTCTGTTTCTCACCCTCTGTTTCAGCGCCTCTGATTCAGCCCCTCTGATTCAGCCCCACTCATTCAGCCCCTCTGATTCAGCCCCTCTGTTTCCCGCCCCTCTGTTTCAGCCCCTCTGTTTCTCGCCATCTGTTTCAGCCCCTCTGTTTCTCGCCCTCTGTTTCAGCCCCTCTGTTTCTCGCCCTCTGTTTCAGCCCCTCTGTTTCTCCCCCTCTGTTTCAGCCCCACTGTTTCAGCCCATCTGTTTCAGCCCCTCTGTTTCAGCACCTCTGTTTCAGCCCCTCTGTTTCTCGCCCTCTGTTTCAGCCCCTCTGTTTCAACCCCTCTGTTTCAGCCCCTCTGTTTCTCGCCCTCTGTTTCAGCCCCTCTGTTTCTCGCCCTCTGTTTCAGCCCCTCTGTTTCTCACCCACTGTTTCAGACCCTCTGTTTCTCGCCCTCTGTTTCAGCCCCTCTGATTCAGCCCTCTGTTTCATCCCTCTGAATCAGCCCCTCTGATTCTGCCCCTCTGTTTCAGCCCCTCTGATTTAGCCCCTCTGTTTCAGCCCCTCTGTTTCTCGGCCCCTGTTTCAGCCCCTCTGTTTCTCGCCCTCTGTTTCAGCCCCTGTGTTTCAGCCCCTCTGTTTCAGCCCCTGTGTTTCTCGCCCTATGTTTCAGCCCCTCTGTTTCTCGCCCTCTGTTTCAGCCCCGCTGTTTCTCGCCCTCTGTTTTAGCCCCTCTGATTCAGCCCCATTGTTTCAGCCCCTCTGATGCAGCCCCTCTGATTTAGCCCCTCTGATTCAGGCCCTCTGTTTCTCGCGCTCTGTTTCAGCCCCTCTGTTTCAGCCCCTCTGTTTCAGACCCTCTGTTTCTCACCCTCTGTTTCAGCGCCTCTGATTCATCCCCTCTGATTCAGCCCCACTCAGTCAGCCCCTCTGATTCAGCCCCTCTGTTTCCCGCCCCTCTGTTTCAGCCCCTCTGTTTCTCGCCATCTGTTTCAGCATCTCTGTTTCTCGCCCTCTGTTTCAGCCCCTCTGTTTCTCGCCCTCTGTTTCAGCCCCTCTGTTTCTCCCCCTCTGTTTAGCCCCAGTGTTTACAGCCCCTCTGTTTCCGCCCCTCTGTTTCTCACCCTCTGTTTCAGCCCCTCTGTTTCTCGCCCTCTGTTTCAGCCCCTCTGTTTCAGCCCCTCTGTTTCAGCCCCTCTGTTTCTCGCCCTCTGTTTCAGCCCCTCTGTTTCTCGCCCTCGGTTTCAGCCCCTCTGTTTCTCGCCCTCTGTTTTAGCCCCTCTGATTCAGCCCCTCAGTTTCAGCCCCTCTGTTTCTCCCACTCTGTTCCAGCCCCTCTGTTTCTCGCCCTCTGTTTCAGCCCCTCTGTTTCTCGCCCTCTGTTTCAGCCCCTCTGATTCAGCCCCTCTGTTTCAGCCCCTCTGCTTCAGCCCCTCTGATTTAGCCCCTCTGATTCAGCCCCTCTGTTTCTCGCCCTCTATTTCAGCCCCTCTGTTTCAGCCCCTCTGTTTCAGCCCCTCTGTTTCTCACCCTCTGTTTCAGCGCCTCTGATTCAGCCCCTCTGATTCAGCCCCACACATTCAGCCCCTCTGATTCAGCCCCTCTGTTTCCCGCCCCTCTGTTTCAGCCCCTCTGTTTCTCGCCCTCTGTTTCAGCCCCTCTGTTTCTCGCCCTCTGTTTCAGCCCCTCTGTTTCTCCCCCTCTGTTTCAGCCCCACTGTTTCAGCCCCTCTGTTTCCGCCCCTCTGTTTCTCGCCCTCTGTTTCAGCCCCTCTGTTTCTCGCCCTCTGTTTCAGCCCCTCTGTTTCAGCCCCTCTGTTTCAGCCCCTCTGTTTCTAGCCCTCTGTTTCAGCCCCTCTGTTTCTCGCCCTCTGTTTCAGCCCCTCTGTTTCTCCCCCTCTGTTTCTGGCCCTCTGTTTTAGCCCCTCTGATTCAGCCCCTCTGTTTCAGCCCCTCTGTTTCTCCCCCTCTGTTCCACCCCCTCTGTTTCAGCCCCTCTGTTTCAGCCACTCTGTTTCAGCCCCTCTGTTTCAGCCCCACTGTTTCTCGCCCTCTGTTTCAGCCCCGCTGTTTTTCGCCCTCTTTTTCAGCCCCTCTGTTTCAGCCCCTCTGTTTTATCCCCTCTGTTTCTCGCCCTCTGTTTCAGCCCCTCTGTTTCAGCCCCTCTGTTTAAGCCCCTCTGTTTCAGCCCCACTGTTTCTCGCCCTCTGTTTCAGCCACTCTGTTTCTCGCCCTCTGTTTCAGCCCCTCTGTTTCTCGCCCTCTGTTTCAGCCCCTCTGTTTCAGCCCCGCTGTTTCAGCCCCTCTGTTTCATCCCCTCTGTTTCTCGCCCTCTGTTTCTCACCCTCTGTTTCACGCCCTCTGTTTCAGCCCCTCTGTTGGGCGCCCTCTGTTTCAGCCGCTCTGTTTCTCGCCCTCTGTTTCAGGCTCTCTGTTTTAGCCCGTCTGTTTGAGCCCCTCTGTTTCAGCACCTCCGTTTCTCGGCCGCTGTTTCAGCCCCTTTGTTTCTCGCCCTCTGTTTCAGCCCCTCTGTTTCAGCCCATCTGATTCAGCCCCTCTGATTCAGCCCCTCTGTTTCTCGCCCTCTGTTTCAGCCCCTCTGTTTCAGCCCCTCTGTTTCAGCCCCTCTGTTTCTCGCCCTCTGTTACAGCCCCACTGTTTCAGCCCCTCTGTTTCAGCCCCTCTGTTTCTCGCCCTCTGTTTCAGCCCCTTTGTTTCAGCCCCTCTGTGTCAGCCCCTCTGTTTCAGCCCCACTGTTTCTCGCCCTCTGTTTCAGCCCCTCTGTTTCTCGCCCTCTGTTTCAGCCCCTCTGTTTCAGCCCCTCTGTTTCTCGCCCTCTGTTTCTGCCCCTCTGTTTCTCGCCCTCTGTTTCAGCCCCTCTGTTTCTCGCCCACTGTTTCAGCCCCGCTGATTCAGCCCCTCTGTTTCAGCCCCTCTGAATCAGCTCCTCTGATTCAACCCCCTCTGTTTCAGCCCCTCTGTTTTAGCCCCTCTGTTTCAGCCCCTCTGTTTCTCGCCCTCTGTTTCAGCCGCTCTGTTTCTCACCCTCTGTTTCAGACCCTCTGTTTCTCGCCCTCTGTTTCAGCCCCTCTGATTCAGCCCTCTGTTTCAGCCCCTCTGAATCAGCCCCTCTGATTCAGCCCCTCTGTTTCAGCCCCTCTGATTTAGCCCCTCTGTTTCAGCCCCTCTGTTTCTCGGCCCCTGTTTCAGCACCTCTGTTTCTCGCCCTCTGTTTCAGCCCCTCTGTTTCTCGCCCTCTGTTTCAGCCTCTCTGTTTCTCGCCCTCTGTTTCAGCCCCTCTGTTTCAGCCACTCTGTTTCAGCCCCTCTGTTTCTCGCCCTGTGTTTCAGGCCCTCTGTATCTCACCCTCTGTTTCAGCCCCTCTGTTTCATCCCCTCTGTTACTCGCCCTCTGTTTCTCACCCTCTGTTTCTCGCCCTCTGTTTCAGCCCCTCTGTTTTTCGCCCTCTGTTTCAGCCCCTCTGTTTCTCGCACTCTGTTTCTGCCCCTCTGTTTCAGCACCTCTGTTTCAGCCCCTCTGTTTCTCGCAATCTGTTACAGCCCCTCTGTTTCTCGCCCTATGTTTCAGCCCCTCTGTTTCTCGCCCTCTGTTTCAGCCCCTCTGTTTCTCGCCCACTGTTTCAGCCTCTCTGAATCAGCCCCTCTGATTCAGCCCCTCTGTTTCAGCCCCTCTGTTTCAGCCCCTCTGTTTCTCGCCCTATGTTTCAGCCCCTCTGTTCCTTGCCCTCTGTTTCAGCCCCTCTGTTTCTCGCCCTCTGTTTCAGCCCCTCTGATTCAGCCCCTCTGTTTCAGCCCCTCTGATTCAGCCCCTCTGATTTAGCCCCTCTGATTCAGCCCCTCTGTTTCTCGCCCTCTGTTTCAGCCCCTCTGTTTCAGCCCCTCTGTTTCAGCCCCTCTGTTTCTCACCCTCTGTTTCAGCCCCACTGATTCAGCCCCTGTGATTCAGCCCCACTCATTCAGCCCCTCTGAATCAGCCCCTCTGTTTCCCGACCCTCTCTTTCAGCCCCTCTGTTTCTCGCCCACTGTTTCAGCCCCTCTGTTTCTCGCCCTCTGTTTCAGCCCCTCTGTGTCACGCCCTCTGTTTCAGCCCCTCTGTTTCTCGCCCTCTGTTTCAGCCCCTCTGATTCAGCCCCTCTGTTTAGCCCCTCTGATTCAGCCCCTCTGATTTAGCCCCTCTGATTCAGCCCCTCTGTTTCTCGCCCTCTGTTTCAGCCCCTCTGTTTCAGCCCCTCTGTTTCAGCCCCTCTGTTTCTCCCCCTTTGTTCCAACCCCTCTGATTCAGCCCCTCTGATTCAGCCCCACTCATTCAGCCCCTCTGATTCAGCCCCTTTGTTTCCCGCCCCTCTGTTTCAGCCCCTCTGTTTCTCGCCATCTGTTTCAGCCCCTCTGTTTCTCGCCCTCTGTTTCAGCCCCTCTGTTTCTCGCCCTCTGTTTCAGCCCCTCTGTTTCTCCCCCTCTGTTTCAGCCCCACTGTTTCAGCCCATCTGTTTCAGCCCCTCTGTTTCAGCCCCTCTGTTTCAGCCCCTCTGTTTCTCGCCCTCTGTTTCAGCCCCTCTGTTTCTCCCCCACTGTTTCAGCCCATCTGTTTCAGCCCCTCTGTTTCAGCCCCTCTGTTTCAGCCCCTCTGTTTCTCGCCCTCTGTTTCAGCCCCTCTGTTTCTCGCCCTCGGTTTCAGCCCCTCTGTTTCTGGCCCTCTGTTTTAGCCCCTCTGATTCAGCCCCTCTGTTTCAGCCACTCTGTTTCTCCCCCTCTGTTCCAGCCCCTCTGTTTCAGCACCTCTGTTTCAGCCCCTCTGTTTCTCGCCCTCTGTTTCTCACCCTCTGTTTCACGCCCTCTGTTTCAGCCCCTCTGTTTTGCGCCCTCTGTTTCAGCCACTCTGTTTCTCGCCCTCTGTTTCCGGCTCTCTGTTTCAGCCCGTCTGTTTCAGCCCCTCTGTGTCTCGCCCGCTGTTTCAGCCCCTTTGTTTCTCGCCCTCTGTTTCAGCCCCTCTGTTTCAGCCCCTCTGATTCAGCCCCTCTGATTCAGCCCCTCTGTTTCTCGCCCTCTGTTTCAGCCCCTCTGTTTCAGCCCCTCTGTTTCAGCCCCTCTGTTTCTCTCCCTCTGTTTCAGCCACTCTGTTTCAGCCCCTCTGTTTCAGCCCCTCTGTTTCTCGCCCTCTGTTTCAGCCCCTTTGTTTCAGCCCCTTTATGTCAGCCCCTCTGTTTCAGCCCCTCTGTTTCTCGCCCTCTGTTTTAGCCCCTCTGTTTCTCGCCCTCTGTTTCAACCCCTCTGTTTCAGCCCCTCTGTTTCTCGCCCACTGTTCCAGCCCCGCTGATTCAGCCCCTCTGTTTCAGCCCCTCTGAATCAGCTCCTCTGATTCAGCCCCTCTGTTTCAGCCCCTCTGTTTTAGCCCCTCTGTTTCAGCCCCTCTGTTTCAGCCCCTCTGTTTCTCGCCCTCTGTTTCAGCCCCTCTGTTTCAGCCCCGCTGTTTCAGCCCCTCTGTTTCTCGCCCTCTGTTTCAGCCCCTCTGTTTCTCGCTCTCGGTTTCAGCCCCTCTGTTTCTGGCCCTCTGTTTTAGCCCCTTTGATTCAGCCCCTCTGTTTCAGCCCCTCTGTTTCTCCCCCTTTGTTCCAGCCCCTCTGTTTCAGCCCCTCTGTTTCAGACCCTCTGTTTCAGCCCCTCTGTTTCAGCCCCACTGTTTCTCGCCCTCTGTTTCAGCCCCACTGTTTTTCGCCCTCTTTTTCAGCCCCTCTGTTTCAGCCCCGCTGTTTTATCCCCTCTGTTTCTCGCCCTATGTTTCAGCCCCTCTGTTTCAGCCCCTCTGTTTAAGCCCCTCTGTTTCAGCCCCACTGTTTCTCGCCCTCTGTTACAGCCCCTCTGTTTCTCGCCCTCTGTTTCAGCCCCTCTGTTTCTCGCCCTCTGTTTCAGCCCCTCTGTTTCAGCCCCGCTGCTTCAGCCCCTCTGTTTCATCCCCTCTGTTTCTCGCCCTCTGTTTCTCACCCTCTGTTTCACGCCCTCTGTTTCAGCCCCTCTGTTGGGCGCCCTCTGTTTCAGCCCCTCTGTTTCTCGCCCTCTGTTTCAGGCTCTCTGTTTCAGCCCGTCTGTTTGAGCCCCTCTGTTTCAGCCCCTCCGTTTCTCGGCCGCTGTTTCAGCCCCATTGTTTCTCGCCCTCTGTTTCAGCCCCTCTGTTTCAGCCCCTCTGATTCAGCCCCTCTGATTCAGCCCCTCTGTTTCTCGCCCTCTGTTTCAGCCCCTCTGTTTCAGCCCCTCTGTTTCAGCCCCTCTGTTTCTCGCCCTCTGTTACAGCCCCACTGTTTCAGCCCCTCTGTTTCAGCCCCTCTGTTTCTCGCCCTCTGTTTCAGCCCCTTTGTTTCAGCCCCTCTGTGTCAGCCCCTCTGTTTCAGCCCCACTGTTTCTCGCCCTCTGTTTCAGCCCCTCTGTTTCTCGCCCTCTGTTTCAGCCCCTCTGTTTCAGCCCCTCTGTTTCTCGCCCTCGGTTTCTGCCCCTCTGTTTCTCGCCCTCTGTTTCAGCCCCTCTGTTTCAGCCCCTCTGTTTCTCGCCCTCTGTTTCTGCCCCTCTGTTTCTCGCCCTCTGTTTCAGCCCCTCTGTTTCTCGCCCACTGTTTCAGCCCCGCTGATTCAGCCCCTCTGTTTCAGCCCCTCTGAATCAGCTCCTCTGATTCAACCCCCTCTGTTTCAGCCCCTCTGTTTTAGCCCCTCTGTTTCAGCCCCTCTGTTTCTCGCCCTCTGTTTCAGCCGCTCTGTTTCTCACCCTCTGTTTCAGACCCTCTGTTTCTCGCCCTCTGTTTCAGCCCCTCTGATTCAGCCCTCTGTTTCAGCCCCTCTGAATCAGCCCCTCTGATTCAGCCCCTCTGTTTCAGCCCCTCTGATTTAGCCCCTCTGTTTCAGCCCCTCTGTTTCTCGGCCCCTGTTTCAGCACCTCTGTTTCTCGCCCTCTGTTTCAGCCCCTCTGTTTCTCGCCCTCTGTTTCAGCCTCTCTGTTTCTCGCCCTCTGTTTCAGCCCCTCTGTTTCAGCCACTCTGTTTCAGCCCCTCTGTTTCTCGCCCTGTGTTTCAGGCCCTCTGTATCTCACCCTCTGTTTCAGCCCCTCTGTTTCATCCCCTCTGTTACTCGCCCTCTGTTTCTCACCCTCTGTTTCGCGCCCTCTGTTTCAGCCCCTCTGTTTTTCGCCCTCTGTTTCAGCCCCTCTGTTTCTCGCACTCTGTTTCTGCCCCTCTGTTTCAGCACCTCTGTTTCAGCCCCTCTGTTTCAGCCCCTCTGTTTCTCGCAATCTGTTACAGCCCCTCTGTTTCTCGCCCTATGTTTCAGCCCCTCTGTTTCTCGCCCTCTGTTTCAGCCCCTCTGTTTCTCGCCCACTGTTTCAGCATCTCTGAATCAGCCCCTCTGATTCAGCCCCTCTGTTTCAGCCCCTCTGTTTCAGCCCCTCTGTTTCTCGCCCTATGTTTCAGCCCCTCTGTTCCTCGCCCTCTGTTTCAGCCCCTCTGTTTCTCGCCCTCTGTTTCAGCCCCTCTGATTCAGCCCCTCTGTTTGAGCCCCTCTGATTCAGCCCCTCTGATTTAGCCCCTCTGATTCAGCCCCTCTGTTTCTCGCCCTCTGTTTCAGCCCCTCTGTTTCAGCCCCTCTGTTTCAGCCCCTCTGTTTCTCACCCTCTGTTTCAGCCCCTCTGATTCAGCCCCTGTGATTCAGCCCCACTCATTCAGCCCCTCTGAATCAGTCCCTCTGTTTCCCGCCCCTCTCTTTCAGCCCCTCTGTTTCTCGCCCACTGTTTCAGCCCCTCTGTTTCTCGCCCTCTGTTTCAGCCCCTCTGTTTCACGCCCTCTGTTTCAGCCCCTCTGTTTCTCGCCCTCTGTTTCAGCCCCTCTGATTCAGCCCCTCTGTTTAGCCCCTCTGATTCAGCCCCTCTGATTTAGCCCCTCTGATTCAGCCCCTCTGTTTCTCGCCCTCTGTTTCAGCCCCTCTGTTTCAGCCCCTCTGTTTCAGCCCCTCTGTTTCTCCCCCTTTGTTCCAGCCCCTCTGATTCAGCCCCTCTGATTCAGCCCCACTCATTCAGCCCCTCTGATTCAGCCCCTCTGTTTCCCGCCCCTCTGTTTCAGCCCCTCTGTTTCTCGCCATCTGTTTCAGCCCCTCTGTTTCTCGCCCTCTGTTTCAGCCCCTCTGTTTCTCGCCCTCTGTTTCAGCCCCTCTGTTTCTCCCCCTCTGTTTCAGCCCCACTGTTTCAGCCCATCTGTTTCAGCCCCTCTGTTTCAGCCCCTCTGTTTCAGCCCCTCTGTTTCTCGCCCTCTGTTTCAGCCCCTCTGTTTCTCCCCCACTGTTTCAGCCCATCTGTTTCAGCCCCTCTGTTTCAGCCCCTCTGTTTCAGCCCCTCTGTTTCTCGCCCTCTGTTTCAGCCCCTCTGTTTCTCGCCCTCGGTTTCAGCCCCTCTGTTTCTGGCCCTCTGTTTTAGCCCCTCTGATTCAGCCCCTCTGTTTCAGCCACTCTGTTTCTCCCCCTCTGTTCCAGCCCCTCTGTTTCAGCACCTCTGTTTCAGCCCCTCTGTTTCAGCCCCTCTGTTTCAGCCCCACTGTTTTTCGCCCTCTGTTTTAGCCCCTCTGATTCAGCCCCTCTGTTTCAGCCCCTCTGTTTCTCCCCCTCTGTTCCAGCCCCTCTGTTTCAGCCCCTCTGTTTCAGCCCCTCTGTTTCAGCCCCTCTGTTTCAGCCCCACTGTTTCTCGCCCTCTGTTTCAGCCCCGCTGTTTTTCACCATCTTTTTCAGCCCCTCTGTTTCAGCCCCTCTGTTTCAGCCCCTCTGTTTCTCGCCCTCTGTTTCAGCCCCTCTGTTTCAGCCCCTCTGTTTCAGCCCCTCTGTTTCTCGCCCTCTGTTACAGCCCCTCTGTTTCTCGCCCTCTGTTTCAGCCCCTCTGTTTCTCGCCCTCTGTTTCAGCCCCTCTGTTTCAGCCCCTCTGTTTCAGCCCCTCTGTTTCTCGCCCTCTGTTTCAGCCCCTCTGTTTCTCGCCCTCTGTTTCAGCCCCTCTGTTTCAGGCCCTCTGTTTCTCGCCCTCTGCTTCTGCCCCTCTGTTTCTCGCCCTCTGTTTCAGCGCATCTGTTTCTCGCCATCTGGTTCAGCCCCTCTGATTCAGCCCCTCTGTTTCAGCCCCTCTGATTCAGCCCCTCAGTTTCAGCCCCTCTGTTTCAGCCCCTCTGTTTCAGCCCCTGTGTTTCATCCCCTCTGTTTCTCGCCCTCTGTTTCTCACCCTCTGTTTCACGCCCTCTTTTTCAGCCCCTCTGTTTTGCGCCCTCTGTTTCTCGCACTCTGTTTCAGGCTCTCTGTTTCAGCCCGTCTGTTTCAGCCCCTCTGTTTCTCGCCCGCTCTTTCAGCCCCTTTGTTTCTCGCTCTCTGTTTCAGCCCCTCTGTTTCAGCCCCTCTGATTCAGCCCCTCTGATTTAGCCCCTCTGTTTCTCACCCTCTGTTTCAGCCCCTCTGTTTCAGCCCCTCTGTTTCAGCCCCTCTGTTTCAACCCCTCTGTTTCAGCCCCTCTGTTTCTCGCCCTCTGTTTCAGCCACTCTGTTTCTCGCCCTCTGTTTCAGCCCCTCTGTTTCTCGCCCTCTGTTTCAGCCCCTTTGTTTCAGCCCCTCTGTGTCAGCCGCTCTGTTTCAGCCCCTCTGTTTCTCGCCCTCTGTTTCAGCCCCTCTGTTTCTCGCCCTCTGTTTCAGCCCCTCTGTTTTAGCCCCTCTGTTTCTCGCCCTCTGTTTCAGCCCCTCTGTTTCTCGCCCACTGTTTCAGCCCCGCTGATTCAGCCCCTCTGTTTCAGCCCCTCTGAATCAGCCCCTCAGATTCAGCCCCTCTGTTTCAGCCCCTCTGTTTTAGCCCCTCTGTTTCAGCCCCTCTGTTTCTCGCCCTCTGTTTCAGCCCCTCTGTTTCTCACACTCTGTTTCAGACCCTCTGTTTCTCGCCCTCTGTTTCAGCCCCTCTGATTCAGCCCTCTGTTTCAGCCGCTCTGAATCAGCCCCTCTGATTCAGCCCCTCTGTTTCAGCCCCTCTGATTTAGCCCCTCTGTTTCAGCCCCTCTGTTTCTCGCCCGCTGTTTCAGTTCCTTTGTTCTCGCCCTCTGTTTCAGCCCCTCTGTTTCAGCCCCTCTGTTTTAGCCCCTCTGTTTCAGCCACTCTGTTTCTCGCCCTCTGTTTCAGCCCCTCTGTTTCTCACACTCTGTTTCAGCCCCGCTGATTCAGCCCCTCTGTTTCAGCCCCTCTGAATCAGCTCCTCTGATTCAACCCCTCTGTTTCAGCCCCTCTGTTTTAGCCCCTCTGTTTCAGCCCCTCTGTTTCAGCCCCTCTGTTTCAGCCCCTCTGTTTCTCGCCCTCTGTTTCAGCCCCTCTGTTTCTCGCCCTCTGTTTCAGCCCCACTGTTTCAGCCCCTCTGTTTCAACCCCTCTATTTCAGCCCCTCTGTTTCTCGCCCTCTGTTTCAGCCCCTCTGTTTCTCGCCCTCTGTTTCAGCCCCTCTGTTTCAGCCCCTCTGTTTCTCGCCCTCTGTTTCAGCCCCTCTGTTTCTCGCCCACTGTTTCAGCCCCGCTGATTCAGCCCCTCTGTTTCAGCCCCTCTGAATCAGCTCCTCTGATTCAACACTTCTGTTTCAGCCCCTCTGTTTCAGCCCCTCTGTTTCAGCCCCTCTGTTTCTCGCACTCTGTTTCAGCCCCTCTGTTTCTCGCCCTCTGTTTCAGCCCCTCTGTTTCTCGCCCTCTGTTTCAGCCCCACTGTTTCATCCCCTCTGTGTCAGCCCCTCTGTTTCAGCCCCTCTGTTTCTCGCCCTCTGTTTCAGCCACTCTGTTTCTCGCCCTCTGTTTCAGCCCCTCAGTTTCTCGCCCTCTGTTTCTCGCCCTCTGTTTCAGCCCCTCTGTTTTAGCCCCTCTGTTTCAGCCCCTCTGTTTCTCGCCCTCTGTTTCAGCCCCTCTGTTTCTCACCCTCTGTTTCAGACCCTCTGTTTCTCGCCCTCTGTTTCAGCCCCTCTGATTCAGCCCTCTGTTTCAGCCCCTCTGAATCAGCCCCTCTGATTCAGCCTCTCTGTTTCAGCCCCTCGGATTTAGCCCCTCTGTTTCAGCCCCTCTGTTTCTCGCCCCCTGTTTCAGCCCCTCCTTTTCTCGCCCTCTGTTTCAGCCCCTCTGTTTCTCGCATTCTGTTTCAGCCCCTCTGTTTCAGCCCCTCTGTTTCGCACCCTCTGGTCAGCCCCTCTGATTCAGCCCCTCTGATTCAGCCCCACTGATTCAGCCCCTCTGTTTCTCGCCCTCTGTTTCAGCCCCTCTGTTTCTCGCCCACTGTTTCAGCCCCGCTGATTCAGCCCCTCTGTTTCAGCCCCTCTGAATCAGCTCCTCTGATTCAACCCCTCTGTTTCAGCCCCTCTGTTTTAGCCCCTCTGTTTCAGCCCCTCTGTTTCTCGCCCTCTGTTTCAGCCCCTCTGTTTCTCACCCTCTGTTTCAGACCCTCTGTTTCTCGCCCTCTGTTTCAGCCCCTCTGATTCAGCCCTCTGTTTCAGACCCTCTGAATCAGCCCCTCTGATTCAGCCCCTCTGTTTCTCACCCTCTGTTTCAGACCCTCTGTTTCTCGCCCCCTGTTTCAGCCCCTTTGTTTCTCGCCCTCTGTTTCAGCCCCTCTGTTTCTCGCCCTCTGTTTCAGCCCCTCTGTTTCAGCCCCTCTGTTTCAGCCCCTCTGTTTCGCACCCTCCGGTCAGCCCCTCTGATTCAGCCCCTCTGATTCAGCCCCTCTGATTCAGCCCCTCTGTTTCCCGCCCCTCTGTTTCAGCCACTCTGTTTCTCGACCTCTGTTTCAGCCCCTCTGTTTCTCGCCCTCTGTTTCAGCCCCTCTGTTTCAGCCCCTCTGTTTCAGCCCCTCTGTTTCAGCCCCTCTGTTTCTCGCCCTCTGTTTCAGCCCCTCTGTTTCTCGCCCTCTGTTTCAGCCCCTCTGATTCAGCCCCTCTGTTTTTCGCCCTCTGTTTCTCGCCCTCTGTTTCAGCCCCTCTGTTTCTCGACCTCTGTTTCATGCCCACTGTTTCAGCCCCTCTGTTTCAGCCCGTCTGTTTCAGCCCCTCTGTGTCTCGCCCTCTGTTTCAGCCCCTCTGTTTCAGCCCCTCTGTTTCAGCCCCTCTGTTTCAGACCCTCTGTTTCTCACCCTCTGTTTCAGCGCCTCTGATTCATCCCCTCTGATTCAGCCCCACTCAGTCAGCCCCTCTGATTCAGCCCCTCTGTTTCCCGCCCCTCTGTTTCAGCCCCTCTGTTTCTCGCCATCTGTTTCAGCATCTCTGTTTCTCGCCCTCTGTTTCAGCCCCTCTGTTTCTCGCCCTCTGTTTCAGCCCCTCTGTTTCTCCCCCTCTGTTTAGCCCCAGTGTTTACAGCCCCTCTGTTTCCGCCCCTCTGTTTCTCACCCTCTGTTTCAGCCCCTCTGTTTCTCGCCCTCTGTTTCAGCCCCTCTGTTTCAGCCCCTCTGTTTCAGCCCCTCTGTTTCTCGCCCTCTGTTTCAGCCCCTCTGTTTCTCGCCCTCGGTTTCAGCCCCTCTGTTTCTCGCCCTCTGTTTTAGCCCCTCTGATTCAGCCCCTCAGTTTCAGCCCCTCTGTTTCTCCCCCTCTGTTCCAGCCCCTCTGTTTCTCGCCCTCTGTTTCAGCCCCTCTGTTTCTCGCCCTCTGTTTCAGCCCCTCTGATTCAGCCCCTCTGTTTCAGCCCCTCTGCTTCAGCCCCTCTGATTTAGCCCCTCTGATTCAGCCCCTCTGTTTCTCGCCCTCTATTTCAGCCCCTCTGTTTCAGCCCCTCTGTTTCAGCCCCTCTGTTTCTCACCCTCTGTTTCAGCGCCTCTGATTCAGCCCCTCTGATTCAGCCCCACACATTCAGCCCCTCTGATTCAGCCCCTCTGTTTCCCGCCCCTCTGTTTCAGCCCCTCTGTTTCTCGCCCTCTGTTTCAGCCCCTCTGTTTCTCGCCCTCTGTTTCAGCCCCTCTGTTTCTCCCCCTCTGTTTCAGCCCCACTGTTTCAGCCCCTCTGTTTCCGCCCCTCTGTTTCTCGCCCTCTGTTTCAGCCCCTCTGTTTCTCGCCCTCTGTTTCAGCCCCTCTGTTTCAGCCCCTCTGTTTCAGCCCCTCTGTTTCTCGCCCTCTGTTTCAGCCCCTCTGTTTCTCGCCCTCGGTTTCAGCCCCTCTGTTTCTGGCCCTCTGTTTTAGCCCCTCTGATTCAGCCCCTCTGTTTCAGCCCCTCTGTTTCTCCCCCTCTGTTCCACCCCCTCTGTTTCAGCCCCTCTGTTTCAGCCCCTCTGTTTCAGCCCCTCTGTTTCAGCCCCACTGTTTCTCGCCCTCTGTTTCAGCCCCGCTGTTTTTCGCCCTCTTTTTCAGCCCCTCTGTTTCAGCCCCTCTGTTTTATCCCCTCTGTTTCTCGCCCTCTGTTTCAGCCCCTCTGTTTCAGCCCCTCTGTTTAAGCCCCTCTGTTTCAGCCCCACTGTTTCTCGCCCTCTGTTACAGCCCCTCTGTTTCTCGCCCTCTGTTTCAGCCCCTCTGTTTCTCGCCCTCTGTTTTAGCCCCTCTGTTTCAGCCCCGCTGTTTCAGCCCCTCTGTTTCATCCCCTCTGTTTCTCGCCCTCTGTTTCTCACCCTCTGTTTCACGCCCTCTGTTTCAGCCCCTCTGTTGGGCGCCCTCTGTTTCAGCCACTCTGTTTCTCGCCCTCTGTTTCAGGCTCTCTGTTTCAGCCCGTCTGTTTGAGCCCCTCTGTTTCAGCCCCTCCGTTTCTCGGCCGCTGTTTCAGCCCCTCTGTTTCAGCCCATCTGATTCAGCCCCTCTGATTCAGCCCCTCTGTTTCTCGCCCTCTGTTTCAGCCCCTCTGTTTCAGCCCCTCTGTTTCAGCCCCTCTGTTTCTCGCCCTCTGTTACAGCCCCACTGTTTCAGCCCCTCTGTTTCAGCCCCTCTGTTTCTCGCCCTCTGTTTCAGCCCCTTTGTTTCAGCCCCTCTGTGTCAGCCCCTCTGTTTCAGCCCCACTGTTTCTCGCCCTCTGTTTCAGCCCCTCTGTTTCTCGCCCTCTGTTTCAGCCCCTCTGTTTCAGCCCCTCTGTTTCTCGCCCTCTGTTTCTGCCCCTCTGTTTCTCGCCCTCTGTTTCAGCCCCTCTGTTTCTCGCCCACTGTTTCAGCCCCGCTGATTCAGCCCCTCTGTTTCAGCCCCTCTGAATCAGCTCCTCTGATTCAACCCCCTCTGTTTCAGCCCCTCTGTTTTAGCCCCTCTGTTTCAGCACCGCTGTTTCTCGCCCTCTGTTTCAGCCGCTCTGTTTCTCACCCTCTGTTTCAGACCCTCTGTTTCTCGCCCTCTGTTTCAGCCCCTCTGATTCAGCCCTCTGTTTCAGCCCCTCTGAATCAGCCCCTCTGATTCAGCCCCTCTGTTTCAGCCCCTCTGATTTAGCCCCTCTGTTTCAGCCCCTCTGTTTCTCGGCCCCTGTTTCAGCACCTCTGTTTCTCGCCCTCTGTTTCAGCCCCTCTGTTTCTCGCCCTCTGTTTCAGCCTCTCTGTTTCTCGCCCTCTGTTTCAGCCCCTCTGTTTCAGCCACTCTGTTTCAGCCCCTCTGTTTCTCGCCCTGTGTTTCAGGCCCTCTGTATCTCACCCTCTGTTTCAGCCCCTCTGTTTCATCCCCTCTGTTACTCGCCCTCTGTTTCTCACCCTCTGTTTCTCGCCCTCTGTTTCAGCCCCTCTGTTTTTCGCCCTCTGTTTCAGCCCCTCTGTTTCTCGCACTCTGTTTCTGCCCCTCTGTTTCAGCACCTCTGTTTCAGCCCCTCTGTTTCAGCCCCTCTGTTTCTCGCAATCTGTTACAGCCCCTCTGTTTCTCGCCCTATGTTTCAGCCCCTCTGTTTCTCGCCCTCTGTTTCAGCCCCTCTGTTTCTCGCCCACTGTTTCAGCCTCTCTGAATCAGCCCCTCTGATCCAGCCCCTCTGTTTCTGCCCCTCTGTTTCAGCCCCTCTGTTTCTCGCCCTATGTTTCAGCCCCTCTGTTCCTCGCCCTCTGTTTCAGCCCCTCTGTTTCTCGCCCTCTGTTTCAGCCCCTCTGATTCAGCCCCTCTGTTTCAGCCCTTCTGATTCAGCCCCTCTGATTTAGCCCCTCTGATTCAGCCCCTCTGTTTCTCGCCCTCTGTTTCAGCCCCTCTGTTTCAGCTGCACTGTTTCTCACCCTCTGTTTCAGCCCCTCTGATTCAGCCCCTGTGATTCAGCCCCACTCATTCAGCCCCTCTGAATCAGCCCATCTGTTTCCCGCCCCTCTCTTTCAGCCCCTCTGTTTCTCGCCCACTGTTTCAGCCCCTCTGTTTCTCGCCCTCTGTTTCAGCCCCTCTGTTTCACGCCCTCTGTTTCAGCCCCTCTGTTTCTCCCCCTCTGTTTCAGCCCCACTGTTTCAGCCCATCTGTTTCAGCCCCTCTGTTTCAGCACCTCTGTTTCAGCCCCTCTGTTTCTCGCCCTCTGTTTCAGCCCCTCTGTTTCAACCCCTCTGTTTCAGCCCCTCTGTTTCTCGCCCTCTGTTTCAGCCCCTCTGTTTCTCGCCCTCTGTTTCAGCCCCTCTGTTTCTCACCCACTGTTTCAGACCCTCTGTTTCTCGCCCTCTGTTTCAGCCCCTCTGATTCAGCCCTCTGTTTCATCCCTCTGAATCAGCCCCTCTGATTCTGCAGCTCTGTTTCAGCCCCTCTGATTTAGCCCCTCTGTTTCAGCCCCTCTGTTTCTCGGCCCCTGTTTCAGCCCCTCTGTTTCTCGCCCTCTGTTTCAGCCCCTGTGTTTCAGCCCCTCTGTTTCAGCCCCTCTGTTTCTCGCCCTATGTTTCAGCCCCTCTGTTTCTCGCCCTCTGTTTCAGCCCCGCTGTTTCTCGCCCTCTGTTTTAGCCCCTCTGATTCAGCCCCATTGTTTCAGCCCCTCTGATGCAGCCCCTCTGATTTAGCCCCTCTGATTCAGGCCCTGTGTTTCTCGCGCTCTGTTTCAGCCCCTCTGTTTCAGCCCCTCTGTTTCAGACCCTCTGTTTCTCACCCTCTGTTTCAGCGCCTCTGATTCATCCCCTCTGATTCAGCCCCACTCAGTCAGCCCCTCTGATTCAGCCCCTCTGTTTCCCGCCCCTCTGTTTCAGCCCCTCTGTTTCTCGCCATCTGTTTCAGCATCTCTGTTTCTCGCCCTCTGTTTCAGCCCCTCTGTTTCTCGCCCTCTGTTTCAGCCCCTCTGTTTCTCCCCCTCTGTTTAGCCCCAGTGTTTACAGCCCCTCTGTTTCCGCCCCTCTGTTTCTCACCCTCTGTTTCAGCCCCTCTGTTTCTCGCCCTCTGTTTCAGCCCCTCTGTTTCAGCCCCTCTGTTTCAGCCCCTCTGTTTCTCGCCCTCTGTTTCAGCCCCTCTGTTTCTCGCCCTCGGTTTCAGCCCCTCTGTTTCTCGCCCTCTGTTTTAGCCCCTCTGATTCAGCCCCTCAGTTTCAGCCCCTCTGTTTCTCCCACTCTGTTCCAGCCCCTCTGTTTCTCGCCCTCTGTTTCAGCCCCTCTGTTTCTCGCCCTCTGTTTCAGCCCCTCTGATTCAGCCCCTCTGTTTCAGCCCCTCTGCTTCTGCCCCTCTGATTTAGCCCCTCTGATTCAGCCCCTCTGTTTCTCGCCCTCTATTTCAGCCCCTCTGTTTCAGCCCCTCTGTTTCAGCCCCTCTGTTTCTCACCCTCTGTTTCAGCGCCTCTGATTCAGCCCCTCTGATTCAGCCCCACACATTCAGCCCCTCTGATTCAGCCCCTCTGTTTCCCGCCCCTCTGTTTCAGCCCCTCTGTTTCTCGCCCTCTGTTTCAGCCCCTCTGTTTCTCGCCCTCTGTTTCAGCCCCTCTGTTTCTCCCCCTCTGTTTCAGCCCCACTGTTTCAGCCCCTCTGTTTCCGCCCCTCTGTTTCTCGCCCTCTGTTTCAGCCCCTCTGTTTCTCGCCCTCTGTTTCAGCCCCTCTGTTTCAGCCCCTCTGTTTCAGCCCCTCTGTTTCTCGCCCTCTGTTTCAGCCCCTCTGTTTCTCGCCCTCTGTTTCAGCCCCTCTGTTTCTCCCCCTCTGTTTCTGGCCCTCTGTTTTAGCCCCTCTGATTCAGCCCCTCTGTTTCAGCCCCTCTGTTTCTCCCCCTCTGTTCCACCCCCTCTGTTTCAGCCCCTCTGTTTCAGCCACTCTGTTTCAGCCCCTCTGTTTCAGCCCCACTGTTTCTCGCCCTCTGTTTCAGCCCCGCTGTTTTTCGCCCTCTTTTTCAGCCCCTCTGTTTCAGCCCCTCTGTTTTATCCCCTCTGTTTCTCGCCCTCTGTTTCAGCCCCTCTGTTTCAGCCCCTCTGTTTAAGCCCCTCTGTTTCAGCCCCACTGTTTCTCGCCCTCTGTTTCAGCCACTCTGTTTCTCGCCCTCTGTTTCAGCCCCTCTGTTTCTCGCCCTCTGTTTCAGCCCCTCTGTTTCAGCCCCGCTGTTTCAGCCCCTCTGTTTCATCCCCTCTGTTTCTCGCCCTCTGTTTCTCACCCTCTGTTTCACGCCCTCTGTTTCAGCCCCTCTGTTGGGCGCCCTCTGTTTCAGCCGCTCTGTTTCTCGCCCTCTGTTTCAGGCTCTCTGTTTTAGCCCGTCTGTTTGAGCCCCTCTGTTTCAGCACCTCCGTTTCTCGGCCGCTGTTTCAGCCCCTTTGTTTCTCGCCCTCTGTTTCAGCCCCTCTGTTTCAGCCCATCTGATTCAGCCCCTCTGATTCAGCCCCTCTGTTTCTCGCCCTCTGTTTCAGCCCCTCTGTTTCAGCCCCTCTGTTTCAGCCCCTCTGTTTCTCGCCCTCTGTTACAGCCCCACTGTTTCAGCCCCTCTGTTTCAGCCCCTCTGTTTCTCGCCCTCTGTTTCAGCCCCTTTGTTTCAGCCCCTCTGTGTCAGCCCCTCTGTTTCAGCCCCACTGTTTCTCGCCCTCTGTTTCAGCCCCTCTGTTTCTCGCCCTCTGTTTCAGCCCCTCTGTTTCAGCCCCTCTGTTTCTCGCCCTCTGTTTCTGCCCCTCTGTTTCTCGCCCTCTGTTTCAGCCCCTCTGTTTCTCGCCCACTGTTTCAGCCCCGCTGATTCAGCCCCTCTGTTTCAGCCCCTCTGAATCAGCTCCTCTGATTCAACCCCCTCTGTTTCAGCCCCTCTGTTTTAGCCCCTCTGTTTCAGCCCCTCTGTTTCTCGCCCTCTGTTTCAGCCGCTCTGTTTCTCACCCACTGTTTCAGACCCTCTGTTTCTCGCCCTCTGTTTCAGCCCCTCTGATTCAGCCCTCTGTTTCAGCCCCTCTGAATCAGCCCCTCTGATTCAGCCCCTCTGTTTCAGCCCCTCTGATTTAGCCCCTCTGTTTCAGCCCCTCTGTTTCTCGGCCTTGTTTCAGCACCTCTGTTTCTCGCCCTCTGTTTCAGCCCCTCTGTTTCTCGCCCTCTGTTTCAGCCTCTCTGTTTCTCGCCCTCTGTTTCAGCCCCTCTGTTTCAGCCACACTGTTTCAGCCCCTCTGTTTCTCGCCCTGTGTTTCAGGCCCTCTGTATCTCACCCTCTGTTTCAGCCCCTCTGTTTCATCCCCTCTGTTACTCGCCCTCTGTTTCTCACCCTCTGTTTCTCGCCCTCTGTTTCAGCCCCTCTGTTTTTCGCCCTCTGTTTCAGCCCCTCTGTTTCTCGCACTCTGTTTCTGCCCCTCTGTTTCAGCACCTCTGTTTCAGCCCCTCTGTTTCAGCCCCTCTGTTTCTCGCAATCTGTTACAGCCCCTCTGTTTCTCGCCCTATGTTTCAGCCCCTCTGTTTCTCGCCCTCTGTTTCAGCCCCTCTGTTTCTCGCCCACTGTTTCAGCCTCTCTGAATCAGCCCCTCTGATTCAGCCCCTCTGTTTCAGCCCCTCTGTTTCAGCCCCTCTGTTTCTCGCCCTATGTTTCAGCCCCTCTGTTCCTTGCCCTCTGTTTCAGCCCCTCTGTTTCTCGCCCTCTGTTTCAGCCCCTCTGATTCAGCCACTCTGTTTCAGCCCCTCTGATTCAGCCCCTCTGATTTAGCCCCTCTGATTCAGCCCCTCTGTTTCTCGCCCTCTGTTTCAGC
Organism: Chiloscyllium punctatum; assembly: GCF_047496795.1. NCBI lineage: Eukaryota > Metazoa > Chordata > Chondrichthyes > Orectolobiformes > Hemiscylliidae > Chiloscyllium > Chiloscyllium punctatum. Next base: position 206,282 of record NW_027309817.1, read on the forward strand.
CCCTCTGTTTCAGCCCCTCTGTTTCAGCCCCTCTGTTTCTCACCCTCTGTTTCAGCCCCTCTGATTCAGCCCCTGTGATTCAGCCCCACTCATTCAGCCCCTCTGAATCAGCCCCTCTGTTTCCCGCCCCTCTCTTTCAGCCCCTCTGTTTCTCGCCCACTGTTTCAGCCCCTCTGTTTCTCGCCCTCTGTTTCAGCCCCTCTGTGTCACGCCCTCTGTTTCAGCCCCTCTGTTTCTCGCCCTCTGTTTCAGCCCCTCTGATTCAGCCCCTCTGTTTAGCCCCTCTGATTCAGCCCCTCTGATTTAGCCCCTCTGATTCAGCCCCTCTGTTTCTCGCCCTCTGTTTCAGCCCCTCTGTTTCAGCCCCTCTGTTTCAGCCCCTCTGTTTCTCCCCCTTTGTTCCAACCCCTCTGATTCAGCCCCTCTGATTCAGCCCCACTCATTCAGCCCCTCTGATTCAGCCCCTTTGTTTCCCGCCCCTCTGTTTCAGCCCCTCTGTTTCTCGCCATCTGTTTCAGCCCCTCTGTTTCTCGCCCTCTGTTTCAGCCCCTCTGTTTCTCGCCCTCTGTTTCAGCCCCTCTGTTTCTCCCCCTCTGTTTCAGCCCCACTGTTTCAGCCCATCTGTTTCAGCCCCTCTGTTTCAGCCCCTCTGTTTCAGCCCCTCTGTTTCTCGCCCTCTGTTTCAGCCCCTCTGTTTCTCCCCCACTGTTTCAGCCCATCTGTTTCAGCCCCTCTGTTTCAGCCCCTCTGTTTCAGCCCCTCTGTTTTAGCCCCTCTGATTCAGCCCCTCAGTTTCAGCCCCTCGGTTTCAGCCCCTCTGTTTCTGGCCCTCTGTTTTAGCCCCTCTGATTCAGCCCCTCTGTTTCAGCCACTCTGTTTCTCCCCCTCTGTTCCAGCCCCTCTGTTTCAGCACCTCTGTTTCAGCCCCTCTGTTTCTCGCCCTCTGTTTCTCACCCTCTGTTTCACGCCCTCTGTTTCAGCCCCTCTGTTTTGCGCCCTCTGTTTCAGCCACTCTGTTTCTCGCCCTCTGTTTCCGGCTCTCTGTTTCAGCCCGTCTGTTTCAGCCCCTCTGTGTCTCGCCCGCTGTTTCAGCCCCTTTGTTTCTCGCCCTCTGTTTCAGCCCCTCTGTTTCAGCCCCTCTGATTCAGCCCCTCTGATTCAGCCCCTCTGTTTCTCGCCCTCTGTTTCAGCCCCTCTGTTTCAGCCCCTCTGTTTCAGCCCCTCTGTTTCTCTCCCTCTGTTTCAGCCACTCTGTTTCAGCCCCTCTGTTTCAGCCCCTCTGTTTCTCGCCCTCTGTTTCAGCCCCTTTGTTTCAGCCCCTTTATGTCAGCCCCTCTGTTTCAGCCCCTCTGTTTCTCGCCCTCTGTTTTAGCCCCTCTGTTTCTCGCCCTCTGTTTCAACCCCTCTGTTTCAGCCCCTCTGTTTCTCGCCCACTGTTCCAGCCCCGCTGATTCAGCCCCTCTGTTTCAGCCCCTCTGAATCAGCTCCTCTGATTCAGCCCCTCTGTTTCAGCCCCTCTGTTTTAGCCCCTCTGTTTCAGCCCCTCTGTTTCAGCCCCTCTGTTTCTCGCCCTCTGTTTCAGCCCCTCTGTTTCAGCCCCGCTGTTTCAGCCCCTCTGTTTCTCGCCCTCTGTTTCAGCCCCTCTGTTTCTCGCTCTCGGTTTCAGCCCCTCTGTTTCTGGCCCTCTGTTTTAGCCCCTTTGATTCAGCCCCTCTGTTTCAGCCCCTCTGTTTCTCCCCCTTTGTTCCAGCCCCTCTGTTTCAGCCCCTCTGTTTCAGCCCCTCTGTTTCAGCCCCTCTGTTTCAGCCCCACTGTTTCTCGCCCTCTGTTTCAGCCCCACTGTTTTTCGCCCTCTTTTTCAGCCCCTCTGTTTCAGCCCCGCTGTTTTATCCCCTCTGTTTCTCGCCCTATGTTTCAGCCCCTCTGTTTCAGCCCCTCTGTTTAAGCCCCTCTGTTTCAGCCCCACTGTTTCTCGCCCTCTGTTACAGCCCCTCTGTTTCTCGCCCTCTGTTTCAGCCCCTCTGTTTCTCGCCCTCTGTTTCAGCCCCTCTGTTTCAGCCCCGCTGCTTCAGCCCCTCTGTTTCATCCCCTCTGTTTCTCGCCCTCTGTTTCTCACCCTCTGTTTCACGCCCTCTGTTTCAGCCCCTCTGTTGGGCGCCCTCTGTTTCAGCCCCTCTGTTTCTCGCCCTCTGTTTCAGGCTCTCTGTTTCAGCCCGTCTGTTTGAGCCCCTCTGTTTCAGCCCCTCCGTTTCTCGGCCGCTGTTTCAGCCCCATTGTTTCTCGCCCTCTGTTTCAGCCCCTCTGTTTCAGCCCCTCTGATTCAGCCCCTCTGATTCAGCCCCTCTGTTTCTCGCCCTCTGTTTCAGCCCCTCTGTTTCAGCCCCTCTGTTTCAGCCCCTCTGTTTCTCGCCCTCTGTTACAGCCCCACTGTTTCAGCCCCTCTGTTTCAGCCCCTCTGTTTCTCGCCCTCTGTTTCAGCCCCTCTGTTTCAGCCCCTCTGATTCAGCCCCTCTGATTCAGCCCCTCTGTTTCTCGCCCTCTGTTTCAGCCCCTCTGTGTCAGCCCCTCTGTTTCAGCCCCACTGTTTCTCGCCCTCTGTTTCAGCCCCTCTGTTTCTCGCCCTCTGTTTCAGCCCCTCTGTTTCAGCCCCTCTGTTTCTCGCCCTCGGTTTCTGCCCCTCTGTTTCTCGCCCTCTGTTTCAGCCCCTCTGTTTCAGCCCCTCTGTTTCTCGCCCTCTGTTTCTGCCCCTCTGTTTCTCGCCCTCTGTTTCAGCCCCTCTGTTTCTCGCCCACTGTTTCAGCCCCGCTGATTCAGCCCCTCTGTTTCAGCCCCTCTGAATCAGCTCCTCTGATTCAACCCCCTCTGTTTCAGCCCCTCTGTTTTAGCCCCTCTGTTTCAGCCCCTCTGTTTCTCGCCCTCTGTTTCAGCCGCTCTGTTTCTCACCCTCTGTTTCAGACCCTCTGTTTCTCGCCCTCTGTTTCAGCCCCTCTGATTCAGCCCTCTGTTTCAGCCCCTCTGAATCAGCCCCTCTGATTCAGCCCCTCTGTTTCAGCCCCTCTGATTTAGCCCCTCTGTTTCAGCCCCTCTGTTTCTCGGCCCCTGTTTCAGCACCTCTGTTTCTCGCCCTCTGTTTCAGCCCCTCTGTTTCTCGCCCTCTGTTTCAGCCTCTCTGTTTCTCGCCCTCTGTTTCAGCCCCTCTGTTTCAGCCACTCTGTTTCAGCCCCTCTGTTTCTCGCCCTGTGTTTCAGGCCCTCTGTATCTCACCCTCTGTTTCAGCCCCTCTGTTTCATCCCCTCTGTTACTCGCCCTCTGTTTCTCACCCTCTGTTTCGCGCCCTCTGTTTCAGCCCCTCTGTTTTTCGCCCTCTGTTTCAGCCCCTCTGTTTCTCGCACTCTGTTTCTGCCCCTCTGTTTCAGCACCTCTGTTTCAGCCCCTCTGTTTCAGCCCCTCTGTTTCTCGCAATCTGTTACAGCCCCTCTGTTTCTCGCCCTATGTTTCAGCCCCTCTGTTTCTCGCCCTCTGTTTCAGCCCCTCTGTTTCTCGCCCACTGTTTCAGCATCTCTGAATCAGCCCCTCTGATTCAGCCCCTCTGTTTCAGCCCCTCTGTTTCAGCCCCTCTGTTTCTCGCCCTATGTTTCAGCCCCTCTGTTCCTCGCCCTCTGTTTCAGCCCCTCTGTTTCTCGCCCTCTGTTTCAGCCCCTCTGATTCAGCCCCTCTGTTTGAGCCCCTCTGATTCAGCCCCTCTGATTTAGCCCCTCTGATTCAGCCCCTCTGTTTCTCGCCCTCTGTTTCAGCCCCTCTGTTTCAGCCCCTCTGTTTCAGCCCCTCTGTTTCTCACCCTCTGTTTCAGCCCCTCTGATTCAGCCCCTGTGATTCAGCCCCACTCATTCAGCCCCTCTGAATCAGTCACTCTGTTTCCCGCCCCTCTCTTTCAGCCCCTCTGTTTCTCGCCCACTGTTTCAGCCCCTCTGTTTCTCGCCCTCTGTTTCAGCCCCTCTGTTTCACGCCCTCTGTTTCAGCCCCTCTGTTTCTCGCCCTCTGTTTCAGCCCCTCTGATTCAGCCCCTCTGTTTAGCCCCTCTGATTCAGCCCCTCTGATTTAGCCCCTCTGATTCAGCCCCTCTGTTTCTCGCCCTCTGTTTCAGCCCCTCTGTTTCAGCCCCTCTGTTTCAGCCCCTCTGTTTCTCCCCCTTTGTTCCAGCCCCTCTGATTCAGCCCCTCTGATTCAGCCCCACTCATTCAGCCCCTCTGATTCAGCCCCTCTGTTTCCCGCCCCTCTGTTTCAGCCCCTCTGTTTCTCGCCATCTGTGTCAGCCCCTCTGTTTCTCGCCCTCTGTTTCAGCCCCTCTGTTTCTCGCCCTCTGTTTCAGCCCCTCTGTTTCTCCCCCTCTGTTTCAGCCCCACTGTTTCAGCCCATCTGTTTCAGCCCCTCTGTTTCAGCCCCTCTGTTTCAGCCCCTCTGTTTCTCGCCCTCTGTTTCAGCCCCTCTGTTTCTCCCCCACTGTTTCAGCCCATCTGTTTCAGCCCCTCTGTTTCAGCCCCTCTGTTTCAGCCCCTCTGTTTCTCGCCCTCTGTTTCAGCCCCTCTGTTTCTCGCCCTCGGTTTCAGCCCCTCTGTTTCTGGCCCTCTGTTTTAGCCCCTCTGATTCAGCCCCTCTGTTTCAGCCACTCTGTTTCTCCCCCTCTGTTCCAGCCCCTCTGTTTCAGCACCTCTGTTTCAGCCCCTCTGTTTCAGCCCCTCTGTTTCAGCCCCACTGTTTTTCGCCCTCTGTTTTAGCCCCTCTGATTCAGCCCCTCTGTTTCAGCCCCTCTGTTTCTCCCCCTCTGTTCCAGCCCCTCTGTTTCAGCCCCTCTGTTTCAGCCCCTCTGTTTCAGCCCCTCTGTTTCAGCCCCACTGTTTCTCGCCCTCTGTTTCAGCCCCGCTGTTTTTCACCATCTTTTTCAGCCCCTCTGTTTCAGCCCCTCTGTTTCAGCCCCTCTGTTTCTCGCCCTCTGTTTCAGCCCCTCTGTTTCAGCCCCTCTGTTTCAGCCCCTCTGTTTCTCGCCCTCTGTTACAGCCCCTCTGTTTCTCGCCCTCTGTTTCAGCCCCTCTGTTTCTCGCCCTCTGTTTCAGCCCCTCTGTTTCAGCCCCTCTGTTTCAGCCCCTCTGTTTCTCGCCCTCTGTTTCAGCCCCTCTGTTTCTCGCCCTCTGTTTCAGCCCCTCTGTTTCAGGCCCTCTGTTTCTCGCCCTCTGCTTCTGCCCCTCTGTTTCTCGCCCTCTGTTTCAGCGCATCTGTTTCTCGCCATCTGGTTCAGCCCCTCTGATTCAGCCCCTCTGTTTCAGCCCCTCTGATTCAGCCCCTCAGTTTCAGCCCCTCTGTTTCAGCCCCTCTGTTTCAGCCCCTGTGTTTCATCCCCTCTGTTTCTCGCCCTCTGTTTCTCACCCTCTGTTTCACGCCCTCTTTTTCAGCCCCTCTGTTTTGCGCCCTCTGTTTCTCGCACTCTGTTTCAGGCTCTCTGTTTCAGCCCGTCTGTTTCAGCCCCTCTGTTTCTCGCCCGCTCTTTCAGCCCCTTTGTTTCTCGCTCTCTGTTTCAGCCCCTCTGTTTCAGCCCCTCTGATTCAGCCCCTCTGATTTAGCCCCTCTGTTTCTCACCCTCTGTTTCAGCCCCTCTGTTTCAGCCCCTCTGTTTCAGCCCCTCTGTTTCAACCCCTCTGTTTCAGCCCCTCTGTTTCTCGCCCTCTGTTTCAGCCACTCTGTTTCTCGCCCTCTGTTTCAGCCCCTCTGTTTCTCGCCCTCTGTTTCAGCCCCTTTGTTTCAGCCCCTCTGTGTCAGCCGCTCTGTTTCAGCCCCTCTGTTTCTCGCCCTCTGTTTCAGCCCCTCTGTTTCTCGCCCTCTGTTTCAGCCCCTCTGTTTTAGCCCCTCTGTTTCTCGCCCTCTGTTTCAGCCCCTCTGTTTCTCGCCCACTGTTTCAGCCCCGCTGATTCAGCCCCTCTGTTTCAGCCCCTCTGAATCAGCCCCTCAGATTCAGCCCCTCTGTTTCAGCCCCTCTGTTTTAGCCCCTCTGTTTCAGCCCCTCTGTTTCTCGCCCTCTGTTTCAGCCCCTCTGTTTCTCACACTCTGTTTCAGACCCTCTGTTTCTCGCCCTCTGTTTCAGCCCCTCTGATTCAGCCCTCTGTTTCAGCCGCTCTGAATCAGCCCCTCTGATTCAGCCCCTCTGTTTCAGCCCCTCTGATTTAGCCCCTCTGTTTCAGCCCCTCTGTTTCTCGCCCGCTGTTTCAGTTCCTTTGTTCTCGCCCTCTGTTTCAGCCCCTCTGTTTCAGCCCCTCGGTTTTAGCCCCTCTGTTTCAGCCCCTCTGTTTCTCGCCCTCTGTTTCAGCCCCTCTGTTTCTCACACTCTGTTTCAGCCCCGCTGATTCAGCCCCTCTGTTTCAGCCCCTCTGAATCAGCTCCTCTGATTCAACCCCTCTGTTTCAGCCCCTCTGTTTTAGCCCCTCTGTTTCAGCCCCTCTGTTTCAGCCCCTCTGTTTCAGCCCCTCTGTTTCTCGCCCTCTGTTTCAGCCCCTCTGTTTCTCGCCCTCTGTTTCAGCCCCACTGTTTCAGCCCCTCTGTTTCAACCCCTCTATTTCAGCCCCTCTGTTTCTCGCCCTCTGTTTCAGCCCCTCTGTTTCAGCCCCTCTGTTTCAGCCCCTCTGTTTCAGCCCCTCTGTTTCTCGCACTCTGTTTCAGCCCCTCTGTTTCTCGCCCTCTGTTTCAGCCCCTCTGTTTCTCGCCCTCTGTTTCAGCCCCACTGTTTCATCCCCTCTGTGTCAGCCCCTCTGTTTCAGCCCCTCTGTTTCTCGCCCTCTGTTTCAGCCACTCTGTTTCTCGCCCTCTGTTTCAGCCCCTCAGTTTCTCGCCCTCTGTTTCTCGCCCTCTGTTTCAGCCCCTCTGTTTTAGCCCCTCTGTTTCAGCCCCTCTGTTTCTCGCCCTCTGTTTCAGCCCCTCTGTTTCTCACCCTCTGTTTCAGACCCTCTGTTTCTCGCCCTCTGTTTCAGCCCCTCTGATTCAGCCCTCTGTTTCAGCCCCTCTGAATCAGCCCCTCTGATTCAGCCTCTCTGTTTCAGCCCCTCGGATTTAGCCCCTCTGTTTCAGCCCCTCTGTTTCTCGCCCCCTGTTTCAGCCCCTCCTTTTCTCGCCCTCTGTTTCAGCCCCTCTGTTTCTCGCATTCTGTTTCAGCCCCTCTGTTTCAGCCCCTCTGTTTCGCACCCTCTGGTCAGCCCCTCTGATTCAGCCCCTCTGATTCAGCCCCACTGATTCAGCCCCTCTGTTTCTCGCCCTCTGTTTCAGCCCCTCTGTTTCTCGCCCACTGTTTCAGCCCCGCTGATTCAGCCCCTCTGTTTCAGCCCCTCTGAATCAGCTCCTCTGATTCAACCCCTCTGTTTCAGCCCCTCTGTTTTAGCCCCTCTGTTTCAGCCCCTCTGTTTCTCGCCCTCTGTTTCAGCCCCTCTGTTTCTCACCCTCTGTTTCAGACCCTCTGTTTCTCGCCCTCTGTTTCAGCCCCTCTGATTCAGCCCTCTGTTTCAGACCCTCTGAATCAGCCCCTCTGATTCAGCCCCTCTGTTTCTCACCCTCTGTTTCAGACCCTCTGTTTCTCGCCCCCTGTTTCAGCTTCTCTGTTTCTCGCCCTCTGTTTCAGCCCCTCTGTTTCTCGCCCTCTGTTTCAGCCCCTCTGTTTCAGCCCCTCTGTTTCAGCCCCTCTGTTTCGCACCCTCCGGTCAGCCCCTCTGATTCAGCCCCTCTGATTCAGCCCCTCTGATTCAGCCCCTCTGTTTCCCGCCCCTCTGTTTCAGCCACTCAGTTTCTCGACCTCTGTTTCAGCCCCTCTGTTTCTCGCCCTCTGTTTCAGCCCCTCTGTTTCAGCCCCTCTGTTTCAGCCCCTCTGTTTCAGCCCCTCTGTTTCTCGCCCTCTGTTTCAGCCCCTCTGTTTCTCGCCCTCTGTTTCAGCCCCTCTGATTCAGCCCCTCTGTTTTTCGCCCTCTGTTTCTCGCCCTCTGTTTCAGCCCCTCTGTTTCTCGACCTCTGTTTCATGCCCACTGTTTCAGCCCCTCTGTTTCAGCCCGTCTGTTTCAGCCCCTCTGTGTCTCGCCCTCTGTTTCAGCCCCTCTGTTTCAGCCCCTCTGTTTCAGCCCCTCTGTTTCAACCCCTCTGTTTCTCGCCCTCTGTTACAGCCCCTCTGTTTCTCGCCCTCTGTTTCAGCCCCTCTGTTTCTCGCACTCTGTTTCAGACCCTCTGTTTCAGCCCCTCTGTTTCAGCCCCTCTGTTTCTCGCCCTCTGTTTCAGCCGCTCTGTTTCTCGCCCTCTGTTTCAGCCCCTCTGTTTCAGCCCCTCTGTTTCTCGCCCTCTGTTACAGCCCCTCTGTTTCTCACTCTCTGTTTCAGACCCTCTGTTTCTCGCCCTCTGTTTCAGCCCCTCTGATTCAGCCCTCTGTTTCAGACCCTCTGAATCAGCCCCTCTGATTCAGCCCCTCTGTTTCATCCCCTCTGATTTAGCATCTCTGTTTCAGCCCCACTGTTTCTCGCACGCTGTTTCAGCCCCTCTGTTTCTCTCCCTCTGTTTCAGCCCCTCTGTTTCTCGCCCTCTGTTTCAGCCCCTCTGTTTCAGCCCCTCTGTTTCGCACCCTCTGGTCAGCCCCTCTGATTCAGCCCCTCTGATTCAGCCCCTCTGATTCAGCCCCTCTGTTTCCCGCCCCTCTGTTTCAGCCACTCTGTTTCTCGCCCTCTGTTTCAGCCCCTCTGTTTCTCGCCCTCTGTTTCAGCCCCTCTGTTTCAGCCCCTCTGTTTCAGCCCCTCTGTTTCTCGCCCTCTGTTTCAGCCCCTCTGTTTCTCGCCCTCTGTTTCATGCCCTCTGTTTCAACCCCTCTGTTTCTCGCCCTCTGTTACAGCCCCTTTGTTTCTCGCCCTCTGTTTCAGCCCCTCCGTTTCTCGCACTCTGTTTCAGACCCTCTGTTTCAGCCCCTGTGTTTCAGCCCCTCTGTTTCTCGCCCTCTGTTTCAGCCGCTCTGTTTCTCGCCCTCTGTTTCAGGCCCTCTGTTTCTCGCCCTCTGCTTCTGCCCCTCTGTTTCTCGCCCTCTGTTTCAGCCCCTCTGTTTCTCGCCAGCTGGTTCAGCCCCTCTGATTCAGCCCCTCTGTTTCAGCCCCTCTGATTCAGCCCCTCAGTTTCAGCCCCTCCGTTTCAGCCCCTCTGTTTCAGCCCCTCTGTTTCATCCCCTCTGTTTCTCGCCCTCTGTTTGTCACCCTCTGTTTCACGCCCTCTGTTTCAGCCCCTCTGTTTTGCGCCCTCTGTTTCAGCCCCTCTGTTTCTCGCCCTCTGTTTCAGGCTCTCTGTTTCAGCCCGTCTGTTTCAGCCCCTCTGTTTCAGCCCCTCTGTTTCTCGCCCGCTGTTTCAGCCCCTTTGCTTCTCGCCCTCTATTTCAGCCCTTCTGTTTCAGCCCCTCTGATTCAGCCCCTCTGATTCAGCCCCTCTGTTTCTCGCCCGCTGTTTCAGCCCCTCTGTTTCAGCCCCTCAGTTTCTCGCCCTCTGTTTCAGCCCCTTTGTTTCAGCCCCTCTGTGTCAGCCCCTCTGTTTCAGCCCCTCTGTTTCTCGCCGTCTGTTTCAGCCCCTCTGTTTCTCGCCCTCTGTTTCAGCCCCTCTGTTTCAGCCCCTCTGTTTCTCGCCCTCTGTTTCAGCCCCTCTGTTTCTCGCCCACTGTTTCAGCCCCGCTGATTCAGCCCCTCTGTTTCAGCCCCTCTGAATCCGCTCCTCTGATTCAATCCCTCTGTTTCAGCCCCTCTGTTTTAGCCCATCTGTTTCAGCCCCTCTGTTTCTCGCCCTCTGTTTCAGCCCCTCTGTTTCTCACCCTCTGTTTCAGACCCTCTGTTTCTCGCCCTCTGTTTCAGCCCCTCTGATTCAGCCCTCTGTTTCAGCCCCTCTGATTCAGCCCCTCTGATTCAGCCTCTCTGTTTCAGCCCCTCTGATTTAGCCCCTCTGTTTCAGCCCCTCTGTTTCTCGCCCCCTGCTTCAGCCCCTCCTTTTCTCGCCCTCTGTTTCAGCCCCTCTGTTTCTCGCCCTCTGTTTCAGCCCCTCTGTTTCAGCCCCTCTGTTTCAGCCCCTCTGTTTCGCACCCTCTGGTCAGCCCCTCTGATTCAGCCCCTCTGATTCAGCCCCTCTGTTTCTCGCCCTCTGTTTCAGCCCCTCTGTTTCTCGCCCACTGTTTCAGCCCCGCTGATTCAGCCCCTCTGTTTCAGCCCCTCTGAATCAGCTCCTCTGATTCAACCCCTCTGTTTCAGCCCCTCTGTTTTAGCCCCTCTGTTTCAGCCCCTCTGTTTCTCGCCCTCTGTTTCAGCCCCTCTGTTTCTCACCCTCTGTTTCAGACCCTCTGTTTCTCGCCCTCTGTTTCAGCCCCTCTGATTCAGCCCTCTGTTTCAGACCCTCTGAATCAGCCCCTCTGATTCAGCCCCTCTGTTTTTCACCCTCTGTTTCAGACCCTCTGTTTCTCGCCCCCTGTTTCATCCCCTCTGTTTCTCGCCCTCTGTTTCAGCCCCTCTGTTTCTCGCCCTCTGTTTCAGCCCCTCTGTTTCAGCCCCTCTGTTTCAGCCCCTCTGTTTCGCACCCTCTGGTCAGCCCCTCTGATTCAGCCCCTCTGATTCAGCCCCTCTGATTCAGCCCCTCTGTTTCCCGTCCCTCTGTTTCAGCCACTCTGTTTCTCGCCCTCTGTTTCAGCCCCTCTGTTTCTCGCCCTCTGTTTCAGCCCCTCTGTTTCAGCCCCTCTGTTTCAGCCCCTCTGTTTTAGCCCCTCTGTTTCTCGCCCTCTGTTTCAGCCCCTCTGTTTCTCGCCCTCTGTTTCAGCCCCTCTGTTTCTCGCACTCTGTTTCAGACCCTCTGTTTCAGCCCCTCTGTTTCAGCCCCGCTGTTTCTCGCCCTCTGTTTCAGCCCCTCTGTTTCTCGCCCTCCGTTTCAGCCCCTCTGTTTCTCGCCCTCTGTTTTAGCCCCTCTGATTCAGCCCCTCTGTTTCAGCCCCTCTGTTTCTCCCCCTCTGTTCCAGCCCCTCTGTTTCAGCCCCTCTGTTTCAGCCCCTCTGTTTCAGCCCCTCTGTTTCAGCCCCACTGTTTCTCGCCCTCTGTTTCAGCCCCGCTGTTTTTCACCATCTTTTTCAGCCCATCTGTTTCAGCCCCTCTGTTTCAGCCCCTCTGTTTCTCGCCCTCTGTTTCAGCCCCTCTGTTTCAGCCCCTCTGTTTCAGCCCCTCTGTTTCTCGCCCTCTGTTACAGCCCCTCTGTTTCTCGCCCTCTGTTTCAGCCCCTCTGTTTCTCGCCCTCTGTTTCAGCCCCTATGTTTCAGCCCCTCTGTTTCAGCCCCTCTGTTTCTCGCCCTCTGTTTCAGCCCCTCTGTTTCTCGCCCTCTGTTTCAGCCCCTCTGTTTCAGGCCCTCTGTTTCTCGCCCTCTGCTTCTGCCCCTCTGTTTCTCGCCCTCTGTTTCAGCGCCTCTGTTTCTCGCGATCTGGTTCAGCCCCTCTGATTCAGCCCCTCTGTTTCAGCCCCTCTGATTCAGCCCCTCAGTTTCAGCCCCTCTGTTTCAGCCCCTCTGTTTCAGCCCCTGTGTTTCATCCCCTCTGTTTCTCGCCCTCTGTTTGTCACCCTCTGTTTCACGCCCTCTGTTTCAGCCCCTCTGTTTTGCGCCCTCTGTTTCTCGCCCTCTGTTTCAGGCTCTCTGTTTCAGCCCGTCTGTTTCAGCCCCTCTGTTTCTCGCCCGCTCTTTCAGCCCCTTTGTTTCTCGCTCTCTGTTTCAGCCCCTCTGTTTCAGCCCCTCTGATTCAGCCCCTCTGATTTAGCCCCTCTGTTTCTCACCCTCTGTTTCAGCCCCTCTGTTTCAGCCCCTCTGTTTCAGCCCCTCTGTTTCAACCCCTCTGTTTCAGCCCCTCTGTTTCTCGCTCTCTGTTTCAGCCACTCTGTTTCTCGCCCTCTGTTTCAGCCCCTCTGTTTCTCGCCCTCTGTTTCAGCCCCTTTGTTTCAGCCCCTCTGTGTCAGCCCCTCTGTTTCAGCCCCTCTGTTTCTCGACCTCTGTTTCAGCCCCTCTGTTTCTCGCCCTCTGTTTCAGCCCCTCTGTTTTAGCCCCTCTGTTTCTCGCCCTCTGTTTCAGCCCCTCTGTTTCTCGCCCACTGTTTCAGCCCCGCTGATTCAGCCCCTCTGTTTCAGCCCCTCTGAATCAGCCCCTCAGATTCAGCCCCTCTGTTTCAGCCCCTCTGTTTTAGCCCCTCTGTTTCAGCCCCTCTGTTTCTCGCCCTCTGTTTCAGCCCCTCTGTTTCTCACACTCTGTTTCAGACCCTCTGTTTCTCGCCCTCTGTTTCAGCCCCTCTGATTCAGCCCTCTGTTTCAGACCCTCTGAATCAGCCCCTCTGATTCAGCCCCTCTGTTTCAGCCCCTCTGATTTAGCCCCTCTGTTTCAGCCCCTCTGTTTCTCGCCCGCTGTTTCAGTTCCTTTGTTCTCGCCCTCTGTTTCAGCCCCTCTGTTTCAGCCCCTCTGTTTCAGCCCCTCTGTTTTAGATCCTCTGTTTCAGCCCCTCTGTTTCTCGCCCTCTGTTTCAGCCCCTCTGTTTCTCACACTCTGTTTCAGCCCCTTTGTTTCTCGCCCTCTGTTTCAGCCCATCTGTTTCTCTCCCACTGTTTCAGCCCCGCTGATTCAGCCCCTCTGTTTCAGCCCCTCTGAATCAGCTCCTCTGATTCAACCCCTCTGTTTCAGCCCCTCTGTTTCTCGCCCTCTGTTTCAGCCCTCTGTTTCTCGCCCTCTGTTTCAGCCCCACTGTTTCAGCCCCTCTGTTTCAACCCCTCTATTTCAGCCCCTCTGTTTCTCGCCCTCTGTTTCAGCCCCTCTGTTTCTCGCCCTCTGTTTCAGCCCCTCTGTTTCTCGCCCTCTGTTTCAGCCCCACTGTTTCAGCCCCTCTGTTTCAACCCCTCTATTTCAGCCCCTCTGTTTCTCGCCCTCTGTTTCAGCCACTCTGTTTCTCGCCCTCTGTTTCAGCCCCTCAGTTTCTCGCCCTCTGTTTCAGCCCCTTTGTTTCAGCCCCTCTGTGTCAGCCCCTCTGTTTCAGCCCCTCTGTTTCTCGCCCTCTGTTTCAGCCCCTCTGTTTCTCGCCCTCTGTTTCAGCCCCTCTGTTTCAGCCCCTCTGTTTCTCGCCCTCTGTTTCAGCCCCTCTGTTTTAGCCCCTCTGTTTCAGCCCCTCTGTTTCTCGCCCTCAGTTTCAGCCCCTCTGTTTCTCACCCTCTGTTTCAGACCCTCTGTTTCTCGCCCTCTGTTTCAGCCCCTCTGATTCAGCCCTCTGTTTCAGCCCCTCTGAATCAGCCCCTCTGATTCAGCCTCTCTGTTTCAGCCCCTCTGATTTAGCCCCTCTGTTTCAGCCCCTCTGTTTCTCGCCCCCTGTTTCAGCCCCTCCTTTTCTCGCCCTCTGTTTCAGCCCCTCTGTTTCTCGCCCTCTGTTTCAGCCCCTCTGTTTCAGCCCCTCTGTTTCGCACCCTCTGGTCAGCCCCTCTGATTCAGCCCCTCTGATTCAGCCCCTCTGATTCAGCCCCTCTGTTTCTCGCCCTCTGTTTCAGCCCCTCTGTTTCTCGCCCACTGTTTCAGCCCCGCTGATTCAGCCCCTCTGTTTCAGCCCCTCTGAATCAGCTCCTCTGATTCAACCCCTCTGTTTCAGCCCCTCTGTTTTAGCCCCTCTGTTTCAGCCCCTCTGTTTCTCGCCCTCTGTTTCAGCCCCTCTGTTTCTCACCCTCTGTTTCAGACCCTCTGTTTCTCGCCCTCTGTTTCAGCTCCTCTGATTCAGCCCTCTGTTTCAGACCCTCTGAATCAGCCCCTCTGATTCAGCCCCTCTGTTTCTCACCCTCTGTTTCAGACCCTCTGTTTCTCGCCCCCTGTTTCAGCCCCTCTGTTTCTCGCCCTCTGTTTCAGCCCCTCTGTTTCTCGCCCTCTGTTTCAGCCCCTCTGTTTCAGCCCCTCTGTTTCAGCCCCTCTGTTTCGCACCCTCCGGTCAGCCCCTCTGATTCAGCCCCTCTGATTCAGCCCCTCTGATTCAGCCCCTCTGTTTCCCGCCCCTCTGTTTCAGCCACTCTGTTTCTCGCACTCTGTTTCAGCCCCTCTGTTTCTCGCCCTCTGTTTCAGCCCCTCTGTTTCAGCCCCTCTGTTTCAGCCCCTCTGTTTCAGCCCCTCTGTTTCTCGCCCTCTGTTTCAGCCCCTCTGTTTCTCGCCCTCTGTTTCAGCCCCTCTGATTCAGCCCCTCTGTTTCTCGCCCTCTGTTTCTCGCCCTCTGTTTCAGCCCCTCTGTTTCTCGCCCTCTGTTTCATGCCCACAGTTTCAGCCCCTCTGTTTCAGCCCGTCTGTTTCAGCCCCTCTGTGTCTCGCCCTCTGTTTCAGCCCCTCTGTTTCAGCCCCTCTGTTTCAGCCCCTCAGTTTCAACCCCTCTGTTTCTCGCCCTCTGTTACAGCCCCTCTGTTTCTCGCCCTCTGTTTCAGCCCCTCTGTTTCTCGCACTCTGTTTCAGACCCTCTGTTTCAGCCCCTCTGTTTCAGCCCCTCTGTTTCTCGCCCTCTGTTTCAGCCGCTCTGTTTCTCGCCCTCTGTTTCAGCCCCTCTGTTTCAGCCCCTCTGTTTCTCGCCCTCTGTTTCAGCCCCTCTGTTTCTCACCCTCTGTTTCAGACCCTCTGTTTCTCGCCCTCTGTTTCAGCCCCTCTGATTCAGCCCTCTGTTTCAGACCCTCTGAATCAGCCCCTCTGATTCAGCCCCTCTGTTTCATCCCCTCTGATTTAGCATCTCTGTTTCAGCCCCTCTGTTTCTCGCCCCCTGTTTCAGCCCCTCTGTTTCTCGCCCTCTGTTTCAGCCCCTCTGTTTCTCGCCCTCTGTTTCAGCCCCTCTGTTTCAGCCCCTCTGTTTCAGCCCCTCTGTTTCGCACCCTCTGGTCAGCCCCTCTGATTCAGCCCCTCTTATTCAGCCCCTCTGTTTCCCGCCCCTCTGTTTCAGCCACTCTGTTTCTCGCCCTCTGTTTCAGCCCCTCTGTTTGTCGCCCTCTGTTTCAGCCCCTCTGTTTCAGCCCCTCTGTTTCAGCCCCTCTGTTTCTCGCCCTCTGTTTCAGCCCCTCTGTTTCTCGCCCTCTGTTTCAGCCCCTCTGATTCAGCCCCTCTGTTTCTCGCCCTCTGTTTCTCGCCCTCTGTTTTAGCCCCTCTGTTTCTCGCCCACTGTTTCATGCCCACTGTTTCAGCCCCTCTGTTTCAGCCCGTCTGTTTCAGCCCCTCTGTTTCTCGCCCTCTGTTTCAGCCCCTCTGTTTCAGCCCCTCTGTTTCAACCCCTCTGTTTCTCGCCCTCTGTTACAGCCCCTCTGTTTCTCGCACTCTGTTTCAGACCCTCTGTTTCAGCCCCTCTGTTTCAGCCCCTCTGTTTCTCGCCCTCTGTTTCAGCCGCTCTGTTTCTCGCCCTCTGTTTCAGCCCCTCTGTTTCAGGCCCTCTGTTTCTCGCCCTCTGCTTCTGCCCCTCTGTTTCTCGCCCTCTGTTTCAGCCCCTCTGTTTCTCACCATCTGGTTCAGCCCCTCTGATTCAGCCCCTCTGTTTCAGCCCCTCTGATTCAGCCCCTCAGTTTCTGCCCCTCCGTTTCAGCCCCTCTGTTTCAGCCCCTCTGTTTCATCCCCTCTGTTTCTCGCCCTCTGTTTGTCACCCTCTGTTTCACGCCCTCTGTTTCAGCCCCTCTGTTTTGCGCCCTCTGTTTCAGCCCCTCTGTTTCTCGCCCTCTGTTTCAGGCTCTCTGTTTCAGCCCGTCTGTTTCAGCCCCTCTGTTTCAGCCCCTCTGTTTCTCGCCCGCTGTTTCAGCCCCTTTGCTTCTCGCCCTCTATTTCAGCCCCTCTGTTTCAGCCCCACTGATTCAGCCCCTCTGATTCAGCCCCTCTGTTTCTCGCCCGCTGTTTCAGCCCCTCAGTTTCTCGCCCTCTGTTTCAGCCCCTTTGTTTCAGCCCCTCTGTGTCAGCCCCTCTGTTTCAGCCCCTCTGTTTCTCGCCGTCTGTTTCAGCCCCTCTGTTTCTCGCCCTCTGTTTCAGCCCCTCTGTTTCAGCCCCTCTGTTTCTCGCCCTCTGTTTCAGCCCCTCTGTTTCTCGCCCACTGTTTCAGCCCCGCTGATTCAGCCCCTCTGTTTCAGCCCCTCTGAATCAGCTCCTCTGATTCAACCCCTCTGTTTCAGCCCCTCTGTTTTAGCCCCTCTGTTTCAGCCCCTCTGTTTCTCGCCCTCTGTTTCAGCCCCTCTGTTTCTCACCCTCTGTTTCAGACCCTCTGTTTCTCGCCCTCTGTTTCAGCCCCTCTGATTCAGCCCTCTGTTTCAGCCCCTCTGAATCAGCCCCTCTGATTCAGCCTCTCTGTTTCAGCCCCTCTGATTTAGCCCCTCTGTTTCAGCCCCTCTGTTTCTCGCCCCCTGTTTCAGCCCCTCCTTTTCTCGCCCTCTGTTTCAGCCCCTCTGTTTCTCGACCTCTGTTTCAGCCCCTCTGTTTCAGCCCCTCTGTTTCAGCCTCTCTGTTTCGCACCCTCTGGTCAGCCCCTCTGATTCAGCCCCTCTGATTCAGCCCCTCTGTTTCTCGCCCTCTGTTTCAGCCCCTCTGTTTCTCGCCCACTGTTTCAGCCCCGCTGATTCAGCCCCTCTGTTTCAGCCCCTCTGAATCAGCTCCTCTGATTCAACCCCTCTGTTTCAGCCCCTCTGTTTTAGCCCCTCTGTTTCAGCCCCTCTGTTTCTCGCCCTCTGTTTCAGCCCCTCTGTTTCTCACCCTCTGTTTCAGACCCTCTGTTTCTCGCCCTCTGTTTCAGCCCCTCTGATTCAGCCCTCTGTTTCAGACCCTCTGAATCAGCCCCTCTGATTCAGCCCCTCTGTTTCTCACCCTCTGTTTCAGACCCTCTGTTTCTCGCCCCCTGTTTCAGCCCCTCTGTTTCTCGCCCTCTGTTTCAGCCCCTCTGTTTCTCGCCCTCTGTTTCAGCCCCTCTGTTTCAGCCCCTCTGTTTCGCACCCTCTGGTCAGCCCCTCTGATTCAGCCCCTCTGATTCAGCCCCTCTGTTTCCCGCCCCTCTGTTTCAGCCACTCTGTTTCTCGCCCTCTGTTTCAGCCCCTCTTATTCTCGCCCTCTGTTTCAGCCCCTCTGTTTCAGCCCCTCTGTTTCAGCCCCTCTGTTTCAGCCCCTCTGTTTCTCGCCCTCTGTTTCAGCCCCTCTGTTTCTCGCCCTCTGTTTCAGCCCCTCTGATTCAGCCCCTCTGTTTCTCGCCCTCTGTTTCTCGCCCTCTGTTTCAGCCCCTCTGTTTCTCGCCCTCTGTTTCATGCCCACTGTTTCAGCCCCTCTGTTTCAGCCCGTCTGTTTCAGCCCCTCTGCGTCTCGCCCTCTGTTTCAGCCCCTCTGTTTCAGCCTCTCTGTTTCAACCCCTCTGTTTCTCGCCCTCTGTTACAGCCCCTCTGTTTCTCGCCCTCTGTTTCAGCCCCTCTGTTTCTCGCACTCTGTTTCAGACCCTCTGTTTCAGCCCCTCTGTTTCAGCCCCTCTGTTTCTCACCCTCTGTTTCAGACCCTCTGTTTCTCGCCCTCTGTTTCAGCCCCTCTGATTCAGCCCTCTGTTTCAGACCCTCTGAATTAGCCCCTCTGATTCAGCCCCTCTGTTTCAGCCCCTCTGATTTAGCCCCTCTGTTTCAGCCCCTCTGTTTCTCGCCCCCTGTTTCAGCCCCTCTGTTTCTCGCCCTCTGTTTCAGCCCCTCTGTTTCTCGCCCTCTGTTTCAGCCCCTCTGTTTCAGCCCCTCTGTTTCAGCCCCTCTGTTTCGCACCCTCTGGTCAGCCCCTCTGATTCAGCCCCTCTGATTCAGCCCCTCTGATTCAGCCCCTCTGTTTCCCGCCCCTCTGTTTCAGCCACTCTGTTTCTCGCCCTCTGTTTCAGCCCCTCTGTTTCTCGCACTCTGTTTCAGCCCCTCTGTTTCAGCCCCTCTGTTTCAGCCCCTCTGTTTCTCGCCCTCTGTTTCAGCCCCTCTGTTTCTCGCCCTCTGTTTCAGCCCCTCTGATTCAGCCCCTCTGTTTCTCGCCCTCTGTTTCTCGCCCTCTGTTTCAGCCCCTCTGTTTCTCGCCCTCTGTTTCATGGCCACTGTTTCAGCCCCTCTGTTTCAGCCCGTCTGTTTCAGCCCCTCTGTTTCTCGCCATCTGTTTCAGCCCCTCTGTTTCAGCCCCTCTGTTTCAGCCCCTCTGTTTCCACCCCTCTGTTTCTCGCCCTCTGTTACAGCCCCTCTGTTTCTCGCCCTCTGTTTCAGCCCCTCTGTTTCTCGCACTCTGTTTCAGACTCTCTGTTTCAGCCCCTCTGTTTCAGCCCCTCTGTTTCTCGCCCTCTGTTTCAGCCGCTCTGTTTCTCGCCCTCTGTTTCAGGCCCTCTGTTTCTCGCCCTCTGCTTCTGCCCCTCTGTTTCTCGCCCTCTGTTTCACCCCCTCTGTTTCTCGCCATCTGGTTCAGCCCCTCTGATTCAGCCCCTCTGTTTCAGCCCCTCTGATTCAGCCCCTCAGTTTCAGCCCCTCCGTTTCAGCCCCTCTGTTTCAGCCCCTCTGTTTCATCCCCTCTGTTTCTCGCCCTCTGTTTGTCACCCTCTGTTTCACGCCCTCTGTTTCAGCCCCTCTGTTTTGCGCCCTCTGTTTCAGCCCCTCTGTTTCTCGCCCTCTGTTTCAGGCTCTCTGTTTCAGCCCGTCTGTTTCAGCCCCTCTGTTTCAGCCCCTCTGTTTCTCGCCCGCTGTTTCAGCCCCTTTGCTTCTCGCCCTCTATTTCAGCCCCTCTGTTTCAGCCCCTCTGATTCAGCCGCTCTGATTCAGTCCCTCTGTTTCTCGCCCGCTGTTTCAGCCCCTCTGTTTCAGCCCCTCAGTTTCTCGCCCTCTGTTTCAGCCCCTTTGTTTCAGCCCCTCTGTGTCAGCCCCTCTGTTTCAGCCCCTCTGTTTCTCGCCCTCTGTTTCAGCCCCTCTGTTTCTCGCCCTCTGTTTCAGCCCCTCTGTTTCAGCCCCTCTGTTTCTCGCCCTCTGTTTCAGCCCCTCTGTTTCTCGCCCACTGTTTCAGCCCCGCTGATTCAGCCCCTCTGTTTCAGCCCCTCTGAATCAGCTCCTCTGATTCAACCCCTCTGTTTCAGCCCCTCTGTTTTAGCCCCTCTGTTTCAGCCCCTCTGTTTCTCGCCCTCTGTTTCAGCCCCTCTGTTTCTCACCCTCTGTTTCAGACCCTCTGTTTCTCGCCCTCTGTTTCAGCCCCTCTGATTCAGCCCTCTGTTTCAGCCCCTCTGAATCAGCCCCTCTGATTCAGCCTCTCTGTTTCAGCCCCTCTGATTTAGCCCCTCTGTTTCAGCCCCTCTGTTTCTCGCCCCCTGTTTCAGCCCCTCCTTTTCTCGCCCTCTGTTTCAGCCCCTCTGTTTCTCGCCCTCTGTTTCAGCCCCTCTGTTTCAGCCCCTCTGTTTCAGCCCCTCTGTTTCCCACCGTCTGGTCAGCCCCTCTGATTCAGCCCCTCTGATTCAGCCCCTCTGTTTCTCGCCCTCTGTTTCAGCCCCTCTGTTTCTCGCCCACTGTTTCAGCCCCGCTGATTCAGCCCCTCTGTTTCAGCCCCTCTGAATCAGCTCCTCTGATTCAACCCCTCTGTTTCAGCCCCTCTGTTTTAGCCCCTCTGTTTCAGCCCCTCTGTTTCTCGCCCTCTGTTTCAGCCCCTCTGTTTCTCACCCTCTGTTTCAGACCCTCTGTTTCTCGCCCTCTGTTTCAGCCCCTCTGATTCAGCCCTCTGTTTCAGACCCTCTGAATCAGCCCCTCTGATTCAGCCCCTCTGTTTCAGCCCCTCTGATTTAGCCCCTCTGTTTCAGCCCCTCTGTTTCTCGCCCCCTGTTTCAGCCCCTCTGTTTCTCGCCCTCTGTTTCAGCCCCTCTGTTTCTCGCCCTCTGTTTCAGCCCCTCTGTTTCAGCCCCTCTGTTTCAGCCCCTCTGTTTCGCACCCTCTGGTCAGCCCCTCTGATTCAGCCCCTCTGATTCAGCCCCTCTGATTCAGCCCCTCTGTTTCCCGCCCCTCTGTTTCAGCCACTCTGTTTCTCGCCCTCTGTTTCAGCCCCTCTGTTTCTCGCCCTCTGTTTCAGCCCCTCTGTTTCAGCCCCTCTGTTTTAGCCCCTCTGTTTCAGCCCCTCTGTTTCTCGCCCTCTGTTTCAGCCCCTCTGTTTCTCGCCCTCTGTTTCATGCCCACTGTTTCAGCCCCTCTGTTTCAGCCCGTCTGTTTCAGCCCCTCTGTTTCTCGCCCTCTGTTTCAGCCCCTCTGTTTCAGCCCCTCTGTTTCAGCCCCTCTGTTTCAACCCCTCTGTTTCTCGCCCTCTGTTACAGCCCCTCTGTTTCTCGCCCTCTGTTTCAGCCCTTCTGTTTCTCGCACTCTGTTTCAGACCCTCTGTTTCAGCCCCTCTGTTTCAGCCCCTCTGTTTCTCGCCCTCTGTTTCAGCCGCTCTGTTTCTCGCCCTCTGTTTCAGCCCCTCTGTTTCAGGCCCTCTGTTTCTCGCCCTCTGCTTCTGCCCCTCTGTTTCTCGCCCTCTGTTTCAGCCCCTCTGTTTCTCGCCATCTGGTTCAGCCCCTCTGATTCAGCCCCTCTGTTTCAGCCCCTCTGATTCAGCCCCTCAGTTTCAGCCCCTCTGTTTCAGCCCCTCTGTTTCAGCCCCTCTGTTTCATTCCCCTGTGTTTTTCGCCCTCTGTTTGTCACCCTCTGTTTCACGCCCTCTGTTTCAGCCCCTCTGTTTTGCGCCCTCTGTTTCAGCCCCTCTGTTTCTCGCCCTCTGTTTCAGGCTCTCTGTTTCAGCCCGTCTGTTTCAGCCCCTCTGTTTCAGCCCCTCTGTTTCTCGCCCGCTGTTTCAGCCCCTTTGCTTCTCGCCCTCTATTTCAGCCCCTCTGTTTCAGCCCCTCTGATTCAGCCCCTCTGATTCAGCCCCTCTGTTTCTCGCCCGCTGTTTCAGCCCCTCTGTTACAGCACCTCTGTTTAAGCCCCTCTGTTTCATCCCCTCTGTTTCTCGCCCTCTGTTTCAGCCCCTCTGTTTCTCGCCCTCTGTTTCAGCCCCTCTGTTTCTCCCCCTCTGTTTCCGACCCACTGTTTCAGCCCCTCTGTTTCAACCCCTCTATTTCAGCCCCTCTGTTTCTCGCCCGCTGTTTCAGCCCCTCTGTTACAGCACCTCTGTTTAAGCCCCTCTGTTTCATCCCCTCTGTTTCTCGCCCTCTGTTTCAGCCCCTCTGTTTCTCGCCCTCTGTTTCAGCCCCTCTGTTTCTCCCCCTCTGTTTCCGACCCACTGTTTCAGCCCCTCTGTTTCAACCCCTCTATTTCAGCCCCTCTGTTTCTCGCCCTCTGTTTCAGCCACTCTGTTTCTCGCCCTCTGTTTCAGCCCCTCTGTTTCTCGCCCTCTGTTTCAGCCCCATTGTTTCAGGCCCTCTGTGTCAGCCCCTCTGTTTCAGCCCCCCTGTTTCTCGCCCTCTGTTTCAGCCCCTCTGTTTCTCGCCCTCTGTTTCAGCCCCTCTGTTTCAGCCCCTCTGTTTCAGACCCTCAGTTTCTCGCCCTCTGTTTCAGCCCCGCTGATTCAGCCCCTCTGTTTCAGCCACTCTGAATCAGCCCCTCTGATTCAGCCCCTCTGTTTCAGCCCCTCTGTTTCAGCCCCTCTGTTTCAGCCCCACTGTTTCTCGCCCTATGTTTCAGCCCCTCTGTGTCTCGCCCTCTGTTTCAGCCACTCTGTTTCTCGGCCTCTGTTTCAGACCCTCTCTTTCTCGCCCTCTGTTTCAGCCCCTCTGTTTCTAGCCCTCTGTTTCAGCCCCTCTGTTTCAGCCCCTCTGTTTCAGCCCCTCTGTTTCTCGCCCTCTGTTTCAGCCCCTCTGTTTCTCGCCCTCTGTTTCAGCCCCTTTGTTTCTCGCCCTCTATTTTAGCCCCTCTGTTTCAGCCCCACTGTTTCAGCCCCTCTGATTCTCGCCCGCTGTTTCAGCCCCTTTGTTTCTCACCCTCTGTTTCAGCCCCTCTGTTTCAGCCCCTCTGATTCAGCCCCTCTGATTCAGCCCCTCAGTTTCAGCCCCTCTGTTTCAGCCCCTCTGTTTCAGCCCCTCTGTTTCATTCCCCTGTGTTTTTCGCCCTCTGTTTGTCACCCTCTGTTTCACGCCCTCTGTTTCAGCCCCTCTGTTTTGCGCCCTCTGTTTCAGCCCCTCTGTTTCTCGCCCTCTGTTTCAGGCTCTCTGTTTCAGCCCGTCTGTTTCAGCCCCTCTTTTTCAGCCCCTCTGTTTCTCGCCCGCTGTTTCAGCCCCTTTGCTTCTCGCCCTCTATTTCAGCCCCTCTGTTTCAGCCCCTCTGATTCAGCCCCTCTGATTCAGTCCCTCTGTTTCTCGCCCGCTGTTTCAGCCCCTCTGTTACAGCACCTCTGTTTAAGCCCCTCTGTTTCATCCCCTCTGTTTCTCGCCCTCTGTTTCAGCCCCTCTGTTTCTCGCCCTCTGTTTCAGCCCCTCTGTTTCTCCCCCTCTGTTTCCGACCCACTGTTTCAGCCCCTCTGTTTCAACCCCTCTATTTCAGCCCCTCTGTTTCTCGCCCGCTGTTTCAGCCCCTCTGTTACAGCACCTCTGTTTAAGCCCCTCTGTTTCATCCCCTCTGTTTCTCGCCCTCTGTTTCAGCCCCTCTGTTTCTCGCCCTCTGTTTCAGCCCCTCTGTTTCTCCCCCTCTGTTTCCGACCCACTGTTTCAGCCCCTCTGTTTCAACCCCTCTATTTCAGCCCCTCTGTTTCTCGCCCTCTGTTTCAGCCACTCTGTTTCTCGCCCTCTGTTTCAGCCCCTCTGTTTCTCGCCCTCTGTTTCAGCCCCATTGTTTCAGGCCCTCTGTGTCAGCCCCTCTGTTTCAGCCCCTCTGTTTCTCGCCCTCTGTTTCAGCCCCTCTGTTTCTCGCCCTCTGTTTCAGCCCCTCTGTTTCAGCCCCTCTGTTTCAGACCCTCAGTTTCTCGCCCTCTGTTTCAGCCCCGCTGATTCAGCCCCTCTGTTTCAGCCACTCTGAATCAGCCCCTCTGATTCAGCCCCTCTGTTTCAGCCCCTCTGTTTCAGCCCCTCTGTTTCAGCCCCACTGTTTCTCGCCCTATGTTTCAGCCCTCTGTGTCTCGCCCTCTGTTTCAGCCACTCTGTTTCTCGGCCTCTGTTTCAGACCCTCTCTTTCTCGCCCTCTGTTTCAGCCCCTCTGTTTCTAGCCCTCTGTTTCAGCCCCTCTGTTTCAGCCCCTCTGTTTCAGCCCCTCTGTTTCTCGCCCTCTGTTTCAGCCCCTCTGTTTCTCGCCCTCTGTTTCAGCCCCTTTGTTTCTCGCCCTCTATTTTAGCCCCTCTGATTCAGCCCCTCTGATTTAGCCCCTCTGTTTCTCGCCCTCTGTTTCAGCCCCACTGTTTCAGCCCCTCTGTTTCTCGCCCGCTGTTTCAGCCCCTTTGTTTCTCACCCTCTGTTTCAGCCCCTCTGTTTCAGCCCCTCTGATTCAGCCCCTCTGATTCAGCCCCTCTGTTTCCCGCCCCTCTGTTTCAGCCCCTCTGTTTCTCGCCATCTGTTTCAGCATCTCTGTTTCGACCCCTCTATTTCAGCCCCTCTGTTTCTCGACCTCTGTTTCAGCCACTCTGTTTCTCGCCCTCTGTTTCAGCCCCTCTGTTTCTCGCCCTCTGTTTCAGCCCCTCTGTTTCAGCCCCTCTGATTTAGCCCCTCTGTTTCAGCCCCTCTGTTTCTCGCCCGCTGTTTCAGTTCCTTTGCTCTCGCCCTCTGTTTCAGCCCCTCTGTTTCAGCCCCTCTGTTTCAGCCCTTCTGTTTTAGCCCCTCTGTTTCAGCCCCTCTGTTTCTCGCCCTCTGTTTCAGCCCCTCTGTTTCTCACACTCTGTTTCAGCCCCTTTGTTTCTCGCCCTCTGTTTCAGCCCATCTGTTTCTCGCCCACTGTTTCAGCCCCGCTGATTCAGCCCCTCTGTTTCAGCCCCTCTGAATCAGCTCCTCTGATTCAACCCCTCTGTTTCAGCCCCTCTGTTTTAGCCCCTCTGTTTCAGCCCCTCTGTTTCAGCCCCTCTGTTTCAGCCCCTCTGTTTCTCGCCCTCTGTTTCAGCCCCTCTGTTTCTCGCCCTCTGTTTCAGCCCCACTGTTTCAGCCCCTCTGTTTCAACCCCTCTATTTCAGCCCCTCTGTTTCTCGCCCTCTGTTTCAGCCCCTCTGTTTCTCGCCCTCTGTTTCAGCCCCTCTGTTTCAGCCCCTCTGTTTCTCGCCCTCTGTTTCAGCCCCTCTGTTTCTCGCCCACTGTTTCAGCCCCGCTGATTCAGCCCCTCTGTTTCAGCCCCTCTGAATCAGCTCCTCTGATTCAACCCTTCTGTTTCAGCCCCTCTGTTTCAGCCCCTCTGTTTCAGCCCCTCTGTTTCAGCCCCTCTGTTTCTCGCCCTCTGTTTCAACCCCTCTGTTTCTCGGCCTCTGTTTCAGCCCCTCTGTTTCTCGCCCTCTGTTTCAGCCCCACTGTTTCAGCCCCTCTGTTTCAACCCCTCTATTTCAGCGCCTCTGTTTCTTGCCCTCTGTTTCAGCCACTCTGTGTCTCGCCCTCTGTTTCAGCCCCTCAGTTTCTCGCCCTCTGTTTCAGCCCCTTTGTTTCAGCCCCTCTGTGTCAGCCCCTCTGTTTCAGCCCCTCTGTTTCTCGCCCTCTGTTTCAGCCCCTCTGTTTCTCGCCCTCTGTTTCAGCCCCTCTGTTTCAGCCCCTCTGTTTCTCGCCCTCTGTTTCAGCCCTTCTGTTTCTCGCCCACTGTTTCAGCCCCGCTGATTCAGCCCCTCTGTTTCAGCCCCTCTGAATCAGCTCCTCTGATTCAACCCCTCTGTTTCAGCCCCTCTGTTTTAGCCCCTCTGTTTCAGCCCCTCTGTTTCTCGCCCTCTGTTTCAGCCCCTCTGTTTCTCACCCTCTGTTTCAGACCCTCTGTTTCTCGCCCTCTGTTTCAGCCCCTCTGATTCAGCCCTCTGTTTCAGCCCCTCTGATTCAGCCTCTCTGTTTCAGCCCCTCTGATTTAGCCCCTCTGTTTCAGCCCCTCTGTTTCTCGCCCCCTGTTTCAGCCCCTCCTTTTCTCGCCCTCTGTTTCAGCCCCTCTGTTTCTCGCCCTCTGTTTCAGCCCCTCTGTTTCAGCCCCTCTGTTTCGCACCCTCTGGTCAGCCCCTCTGATTCAGCCCCTCTGATTCAGCCCCTCTGATTCAGCCCCTCTGTTTCTCGCCCTCTGTTTCAGCCCCTCTGTTTCTCGCCCACTGTTTCAGCCCCGCTGATTCAGCCCCTCTGTTTCAGCCCCTCTGAATCAGCTCCTCTGATTCAACCCCTCTGTTTCAGCTCCTCTGTTTTAGCCCCTCTGTTTCAGCCCCTCTGTTTCTCGCCCTCTGTTTCAGCCCCTCTGTTTCTCACCCTCTGTTTCAGACCCTCTGTTTCTCGCCCTCTGTTTCAGCCCCTCTGATTCAGCCCTCTGTTTCAGACCCTCTGAATCAGCCCCTCTGATTCAGCCCCTCTGTTTCAGCCCCTCTTATTTAGCCCCTCTGTTTCAGCCCCTCTGTTTCTCGCCCCCTGTTTCAGCCCCTCTGTTTCTCGCCCTCTGTTTCAGCCCCTCTGTTTCTCGGCCTCTGTTTCAGCCCCTCTGTTTCAGCCCCTCTGTTTCAGCCCCTCTGTTTCGCACCTTCTGGTCAGCCCCTCTGATTCAGCCCCTCTGATTCAGCCCCTCTGATTCAGCCCCTCTGTTTCCCGCCCCTCTGTTTCAGCCACTCTGTTTCTCGCCCTCTGTTTCAGCCCCTCTGTTTCTCGCCCTCTGGTACAGCCGCTCTGTTTCAGCCCCTCTGTTTCAGCCCCTCTGTTTCAGCCCCTCTGTTTCTCGCCCTCTGTTTCAGCCCCTCTGTTACTCGCCCTCTGTTTCAGCCCCTCTGATTCAGCCCCTCTGTTTCTCGCCCTCTGTTTCTCGCCCTCTGTTTCAGCCCCTCTGTTTCTCGCCCTCTGTTTCATGCCCACTGTTTCAGCCCCTCTGTTTCAGCCCGTCTGTTTCAGCCCCTCTGTGTCTCGCCCTCTGTTTCAGCCCCTCTGTTTCAGCCCCTCTGTTTCAGCCCCTCTGTTTCAACCCCTCAGTTTCTCGCCCTCTGTTACAGCCCCTCTGTTTCTCGCCCTCTGTTTCAGCCCCTCTGTTTCTCGCACTCTGTTTCAGACCCTCTGTTTCAGCCCCTCTGTTTCAGCCACTCTGTTTCTCGCCCTCTGTTTCAGCCGCTCTGTTTCTCACCCTCTGTTTCAGCCCCTCTGTTTCTCGCCCTCTGTTTCAGCCCCTCTGATTCAGCCCTCTGTTTCAGCCCCTCTGATTCAGCCCCTCAGTTTCAGCCCCTCTGTTTCAGACCCTCTGATTTAGCCCCTCTGTTTCAGCCCCTCTGTTTCTCGCCCCCTGTTTCAGCCCCTCTGTTTCACGCCCTCTGTTTCAGCCCCTCTGTTTTGCGCCCTCTGTTTCAGCCCCTCTGTTTCTCGCCCTCTGTTTCAGGCTCTCTGTTTCAGCCCGTCTGTTTCAGCCCCTCTGTTTCAGCCCCTCTGTTTCAGCCCCTCTGATTCAGCCCCTCTGATTCAGCCCCTCAGTTTCAGCCCCTCTGTTTCAGCCCCTCTGTTTCAGCCCCTCTGTTTCATTCCCCTGTGTTTTTCGCCCTCTGTTTGTCACCCTCTGTTTCACGCCCTCTGTTTCAGCCCCTCTGTTTTGCGCCCTCTGTTTCAGCCCCTCTGTTTCTCGCCCTCTGTTTCAGGCTCTCTGTTTCAGCCCGTCTGTTTCAGCCCCTCTTTTTCAGCCCCTCTGTTTCTCGCCCGCTGTTTCAGCCCCTTTGCTTCTCGCCCTCTATTTCAGCCCCTCTGTTTCAGCCCCTCTGATTCAGCCCCTCTGATTCAGTCCCTCTGTTTCTCGCCCGCTGTTTCAGCCCCTCTGTTACAGCACCTCTGTTTAAGCCCCTCTGTTTCATCCCCTCTGTTTCTCGCCCTCTGTTTCAGCCCCTCTGTTTCTCGCCCTCTGTTTCAGCCCCTCTGTTTCTCCCCCTCTGTTTCCGACCCACTGTTTCAGCCCCTCTGTTTCAACCCCTCTATTTCAGCCCCTCTGTTTCTCGCCCGCTGTTTCAGCCCCTCTGTTACAGCACCTCTGTTTAAGCCCCTCTGTTTCATCCCCTCTGTTTCTCGCCCTCTGTTTCAGCCCCTCTGTTTCTCGCCCTCTGTTTCAGCCCCTCTGTTTCTCCCCCTCTGTTTCCGACCCACTGTTTCAGCCCCTCTGTTTCAACCCCTCTATTTCAGCCCCTCTGTTTCTCGCCCTCTGTTTCAGCCACTCTGTTTCTCGCCCTCTGTTTCAGCCCCTCTGTTTCTCGCCCTCTGTTTCAGCCCCATTGTTTCAGGCCCTCTGTGTCAGCCCCTCTGTTTCAGCCCCTCTGTTTCTCGCCCTCTGTTTCAGCCCCTCTGTTTCTCGCCCTCTGTTTCAGCCCCTCTGTTTCAGCCCCTCTGTTTCAGACCCTCAGTTTCTCGCCCTCTGTTTCAGCCCCGCTGATTCAGCCCCTCTGTTTCAGCCACTCTGAATCAGCCCCTCTGATTCAGCCCCTCTGTTTCAGCCCCTCTGTTTCAGCCCCTCTGTTTCAGCCCCACTGTTTCTCGCCCTATGTTTCAGCCCCTCTGTGTCTCGCCCTCTGTTTCAGCCACTCTGTTTCTCGGCCTCTGTTTCAGACCCTCTCTTTCTCGCCCTCTGTTTCAGCCCCTCTGTTTCTAGCCCTCTGTTTCAGCCCCTCTGTTTCAGCCCCTCTGTTTCAGCCCCTCTGTTTCTCGCCCTCTGTTTCAGCCCCTCTGTTTCTCGCCCTCTGTTTCAGCCCCTTTGTTTCTCGCCCTCTATTTTAGCCCCTCTGATTCAGCCCCTCTGATTTAGCCCCTCTGTTTCTCGCCCTCTGTTTCAGCCCCACTGTTTCAGCCCCTCTGTTTCTCGCCCGCTGTTTCAGCCCCTTTGTTTCTCACCCTCTGTTTCAGCCCCTCTGTTTCAGCCCCTCTGATTCAGCCCCTCTGATTCAGCCCCTCTGTTTCCCGCCCCTCTGTTTCAGCCTCTCTGTTTCTCGCCATCTGTTTCAGCATCTCTGTTTCGACCCCTCTATTTCAGCCCCTCTGTTTCTCGACCTCTGTTTCAGCCACTCTGTTTCTCGCCCTCTGTTTCAGCCCCTCTGTTTCTCGCCCTCTGTTTCAGCCCCTCTGTTTCAGCCCCTCTGATTTAGCCCCTCTGTTTCAGCCCCTCTGTTTCTCGCCCGCTGTTTCAGTTCCTTTGCTCTCGCCCTCTGTTTCAGCCCCTCTGTTTCAGCCCCTCTGTTTCAGCCCTTCTGTTTTAGCCCCTCTGTTTCAGCCCCTCTGTTTCTCGCCCTCTGTTTCAGCCCCTCTGTTTCTCACACTCTGTTTCAGCCCCTTTGTTTCTCGCCCTCTGTTTCAGCCCATCTGTTTCTCGCCCACTGTTTCAGCCCCGCTGATTCAGCCCCTCTGTTTCAGCCCCTCTGAATCAGCTCCTCTGATTCAACCCCTCTGTTTCAGCCCCTCTGTTTTAGCCCCTCTGTTTCAGCCCCTCTGTTTCAGCCCCTCTGTTTCAGCCCCTCTGTTTCTCGCCCTCTGTTTCAGCCCCTCTGTTTCTCGCCCTCTGTTTCAGCCTCACTGTTTCAGCCCCTCTGTTTCAACCCCTCTATTTCAGCCCCTCTGTTTCTCGCCCTCTGTTTCAGCCCCTCTGTTTCTCGCCCTCTGTTTCAGCCCCTCTGTTTCAGCCCCTCTGTTTCTCGCCCTCTGTTTCAGCCCCTCTGTTTCTCGCCCACTGTTTCAGCCCCGCTGATTCAGCCCCTCTGTTTCAGCCCCTCTGAATCAGCTCCTCTGATTCAACCCTTCTGTTTCAGCCCCTCTGTTTCAGCCCCTCTGTTTCAGCCCCTCTGTTTCAGCCCCTCTGTTTCTCGCCCTCTGTTTCAACCCCTCTGTTTCTCGGCCTCTGTTTCAGCCCCTCTGTTTCTCGCCCTCTGTTTCAGCCCCACTGTTTCAGCCCCTCTGTTTCAACCCCTCTATTTCAGCGCCTCTGTTTCTTGCCCTCTGTTTCAGCCACTCTGTGTCTCGCCCTCTGTTTCAGCCCCTCAGTTTCTCGCCCTCTGTTTCAGTCCCTTTGTTTCAGCCCCTCTGTGTCAGCCCCTCTGTTTCAGCCCCTCTGTTTCTCGCCCTCTGTTTCAGCCCCTCTGTTTCTCGCCCTCTGTTTCAGCCCCTCTGTTTCAGCCCCTCTGTTTCTCGCCCTCTGTTTCAGCCCTTCTGTTTCTCGCCCACTGTTTCAGCCCCGCTGATTCAGCCCCTCTGTTTCAGCCCCTCTGAATCAGCTCCTCTGATTCAACCCCTCTGTTTCAGCCCCTCTGTTTTAGCCCCTCTGTTTCAGCCCCTCTGTTTCTCGCCCTCTGTTTCAGCCCCTCTGTTTCTCACCCTCTGTTTCAGACCCTCTGTTTCTCGCCCTCTGTTTCAGCCCCTCTGATTCAGCCCTCTGTTTCAGCCCCTCAGATTCAGCCTCTCTGTTTCAGCCCCTCTGATTTAGCCCCTCTGTTTCAGCCCCTCTGTTTCTCGCCCCCTGTTTCAGCCCCTCCTTTTCTCGCCCTCTGTTTCAGCCCCTCTGTTTCTCGCCCTCTGATTCAGCCCCTCTGTTTCAGCCCCTCTGTTTCGCACCCTCTGGTCAGCCCCTCTGATTCAGCCCCTCTGATTCAGCCCCTCTGATTCAGCCCCTCTGTTTCTCGCCCTCTGTTTCAGCCCCTCTGTTTCTCGCCCACTGTTTCAGCCCCGCTGATTCAGCCCCTCTGTTTCAGCCCCTCTGAATCAGCTCCTCTGATTCAACCCCTCTGTTTCAGCTCCTCTGTTTTAGCCCCTCTGTTTCAGCCCCTCTGTTTCTCGCCCTCTGTTTCAGCCCCTCTGTTTCTCACCCTCTGTTTCAGACCCTCTGTTTCTCGCCCTCTGTTTCAGCCCCTCTGATTCAGCCCTCTGTTTCAGACCCTCTGAATCAGCCCCTCTGATTCAGCCCCTCTGTTTCAGCCCCTCTGATTTAGCCCCTCTGTTTCAGCCCCTCTGTTTCTCGCCCCCTGTTTCAGCCCCTCTGTTTCTCGCCCTCTGTTTCAGCCCCTCTGTTTCTCGGCCTCTGTTTCAGCCCCTCTGTTTCAGCCCCTCTGTTTCAGCCCCTCTGTTTCGCACCTTCTGGTCAGCCCCTCTGATTCAACCCCTCTGATTCAGCCCCTCTGATTCAGCCCCTCTGTTTCCCGCCCCTCTGTTTCAGCCACTCTGTTTCTCGCCCTCTGTTTCAGCCCCTCTGTTTCTCGCCCTCTGTTACAGCCGCTCTGTTTCAGCCCCTCTGTTTCAGCCCCTCTGTTTCAGCCCCTCTGTTTCTCGCCCTCTGTTTCAGCCCCTCTGTTACTCGCCCTCTGTTTCAGCCCCTCTGATTCAGCCCCTCTGTTTCTCGCCCTCTGTTTCTCGCCCTCTGTTTCAGCCCCTCTGTTTCTCGCCCTCTGTTTCATGCCCACTGTTTCAGCCCCTCTGTTTCAGCCCGTCTGTTTCAGCCCCTCTGTGTCTCGCCCTCTGTTTCAGCCCCTCTGTTTCAGCCCCTCTGTTTCAGCCCCTCTGTTTCAACCCCTCAGTTTCTCGCCCTCTGTTACAGCCCCTCTGTTTCTCGCCCTCTGTTTCAGCTCCTCTGTTTCTCGCACTCTGTTTCAGACCCTCTGTTTCAGCCCCTCTGTTTCAGCCCCTCTGTTTCTCGCCCTCTGTTTCAGCCGCTCTGTTTCTCACCCTCTGTTTCAGCCCCTCTGTTTCTCGCCCTCTGTTTCAGCCCCGCTGATTCAGCCCTCTGTTTCAGCCCCTCTGATTCAGCCCCTCAGTTTCAGCCCCTCTGTTTCAGACCCTCTGATTTAGCCCCTCTGTTTCAGCCCCTCTGTTTCTCGCCCCCTGTTTCAGCCCCTCTGTTTCACGCCCTCTGTTTCAGCCCCTCTGTTTTGCGCCCTCTGTTTCAGCCCCTCTGTTTCTCGCCCTCTGTTTCAGGCTCTCTGTTTCAGCCCGTCTGTTTCAGCCCCTCTGTTTCAGCCCCTCTGTTTCTCGCCCGCTGTTTCAGCCCCTTTGCTTCTCGCCCTCTATTTCAGCCCCTCTGTTTCAGCCCCTCTGATTCAGCCCCTCTGATTCAGCCCCTCTGTTTCTCGCCCGCTGTTTCAGCCCCTCTGTTACAGCACCTCTGTTTCAGCCCCTCTGTTTCATCCCCTCTGTTTCTCGCCCTCTGTTTCAGCCCCTCTGTTTCTCGCCCTCTGTTTCAGCCCCTCTGTTTCTCGCCCTCTATTTCCAACCCACTGTTTCAGCCCCTCTGTTTCAACCCCTCTATTTCAGCCCCTCTGTTTCTCGCCCTCTGTTTCAGCCCCTCTGTTTCTCGCCGTCTGATTCAGCCCCTTTGTTTCAGCCCCTCTGTGTCAGCCCCTCTGTTTCAGCCCCTCTGTTTCTCGCCCTCTGTTTCAGCCCCTCTGTTTCTCGCCCTCTGTTTCTGCCCCTCTGTTTCAGCCCCTCTGTTTCTCGCCCTCTGTTTCTGCCCCTCTGTTTCTCGCCCTCTGTTTCAGCCCCTCTGTTTCTCGCCCACTGTTTCAGCCCCGCTGATTCAGCCCCTCTGTTTCAGCCCCTCTGAATCAGCTCCTCTGATTCAGCCCCTCTGTTTCAGCCCCTCTGTTTTAGCCCCTCTGTTTCAGACCCTCAGTTTCTCGCCCTCTGTTTCAGCCCCGCTGATTCAGCCCCTCTGTTTCAGCCACTCTGAATCAGCCCCTCTGATTCAGCCCCTCTGTTTCAGCCCCTCTGTTTCAGCCCCTCTGTTTCAGCCCCACTGTTTCTCGCCCTATGTTTCAGCCCCTCTGTGTCTCGCCCTCTGTTTCAGCCACTCTGTTTCTCGGCCTCTGTTTCAGACCCTCTCTTTCTCGCCCTCTGTTTCAGCCCCTCTGTTTCTAGCCCTCTGTTTCAGCCCCTCTGTTTCAGCCCCTCTGTTTCAGCCCCTCTGTTTCTCGCCCTCTGTTTCAGCCCCTCTGTTTCTCGCCCTCTGTTTCAGCCCCTTTGTTTCTCGCCCTCGATTTTAGCCCCTCTGATTCAGCCCCTCTGATTTAGCCCCTCTGTTTCTCGCCCTCTGTTTCAGCCCCTCTGTTTCTCGCCCGCTGTTTCAGCCCCTTTGTTTCTCACCCTCTGTTTCAGCCCCTCTGTTTCAGCCCCTCTGATTCAGCCCCTCTGATTCAGCCCCTCTGTTTCCCGCCCCTCTGTTTCAGCCCCTCTGTTTCTCGCCATCTGTTTCAGCATCTCTGTTTCGACCCCTCTGTTTCATCCCCTCTGTTTCTCGCCCTCTGTTTCAGCCCCTTTGTTTCAGCCCCTCTGTGTCAGCCCCTCTGTTTCAGCCCCTCTGTTTCTCGCCCTCTGTTTCAGCCCCTCTGTTTCTCGCCCTCTGTTTCAGCCCCTCTGTTTCAGCCCCTCTGTTTCTCGCCCTCTGTTTCAGCCCCTCTGTATCTCGCCCACTGTTTCAGCCCCGCTGATTCAGCCCCTCTGTTTCAGCCCCTCTGAATCAGCTCCTCTGATTCAACCCCTCTGTTTCAGCCCCTCTGTTTTAGCCCCTCTGTTTCAGCCCCTCTGTTTCTCGCCCTCTGTTTCAGCCCCTCTGTTTCTAAACCTCTGTTTCAGACCCTCTGTTTCTCGCCCTCTGTTTCAGCCCCTCTGATTCAGCCCTCTGTTTCAGCCCCTCTGAATCAGCCCCTCTGATTCAGCCCCTCTGTTTCAGCCCCTCTGATTTAGCCCCTCTGTTTCAGCCCCTCTGTTTCTCGCCCCCTGTTTCAGCCCCTCTGTTTCTCGCCCTCTGTTTCAGCCCCTCTGTTTCTCGCCCTCTGTTTCAGCCCCTCTGTTTCAGCCCCTCTGTTTCAGCCCCTCTGTTTCGCACACTCTATTTCAGCCCCTCTGATTCAGCCCCTCTGATTCAGCCCCTCTGATTCAGCCCCTCTGTTTCCCGCCCCTCTGTTTCAGCCACTCTGTTTCTCGCCCTCTGTTTCAGCCCCTCTGTTTCTCGCCCTTTGTTTCAGGCCCTCTGTTTCAGCCCCTCTGTTTCAGCCCCTCTGTTTCAGCCCCTCTGTTTCTCGCCCTCTGTTTCAGTCCCTCTGTTTCTCGCCCTCTGTTTCAGCCCCTCTGTTTCTCGCCCTCTGTTTCATGCCCACTGTTTCAGTCCCTCTGTTTCAGCCCCTCTGTTTCAGCCCCTCTGTTTCTCGCCCTCTGTTTCAGCCCCTCTGTTTCAGCCCCTCTTTTTCAGCCCCTCTGTTTCAGCCCCTCTTTTTCTCGCCCTCTGTTACAGCCCCTCTGTTTCTCGCACTCTGTTTCAGACCCTCTGTTTCAGCCCCTCTGTTTCAGCCCCTCTGTTTCTCGCCCTCTGTTTCAGCCGCTCTGTTTCTCGCCCTCTGTTTCAGCCCCTCTGTTTCAGGCCCTCTGTTTCTCGCCCTCTGCTTCTGCCCCTCTGTTTCTCGCCCTCTGTTTCAGCCCCTCTGTTTCTCGCCATCTGGTTCAGCCCCTCTGATTCAGCCCCTCTGTTTCAGCCCCTCTGATTCAGCCCCTCAGTTTCAGCCCCTCTGTTTCAGCCCCTCTGTTTCAGCCCCTCTGTTTGATCCCCTCTGTTTCTCGCCCTCTGTTTGTCACCCTCTGTTTCACGCCCTCTGTTTTGCGCCCTCTGTTTCAGCCCCTCTGTTTCTCGCCCTCTGTTTCAGGCTCTCTGTTTCAGCCCGTCTGTTTCAGCCCCTCTGTTTCAGCCCCTCTGTTTCTCGCCCGCTGTTTCAGCCCCTTTGCTTCTCTCCCTCTATTTCAGCCCCTCTGTTTCAGCCCCTCTGATTCAGCCCCTCTGATTCAGCCCCTCTGTTTCTCGCCCGCTGTATCAGCCCCTCTGTTACAGCACATCTGTTTCAGCCCCTCTGTTTCATCCCCTCTGTTTCTCGCCCTCTGTTTCAGCCCCTCTGTTTCTCGCCCTCTGTTTCAGCCCCTCAGTTTCTCGCCCTCTGTTTCAGCCCCTTTGTTTCAGCCCCTCTGTGTCAGCCCCTCTGTTTCAGCCCCTCTGTTTCTCGCCCTCTGTTTCAGCCCCTCTGTTTCTCGCCCTCTGTTTCAGCCCCTCTGTTTCAGCCCCTCTGTTTCTCGCCCTCTGTTTCAGCCCTTCTGTTTCTCGCCCACTGTTTCAGCCCCGCTGATTCAGCCCCTCTGTTTCAGCCCCTCTGAATCAGCTCCTCTGATTCAACCCCTCTGTTTCAGCCCCTCTGTTTTAGCCCCTCTGTTTCAGCCCCTCTGTTTCTCGCCCTCTGTTTCAGCCCCTCTGTTTCTCACCCTCTGTTTCAGACCCTCTGTTTCTCGCCCTCTGTTTCAGCCCCTCTGATTCAGCCCTCTGTTTCAGCCCCTCTGATTCAGCCTCTCTGTTTCAGCCCCTCTGATTTAGCCCCTCTGTTTCAGCCCCTCTGTTTCTCGCCCCGTGTTTCAGCCCCTCCTTTTCTCGCCCTCTGTTTCAGCCCCTCTGTTTCTCGCCCTCTGTTTCAGCCCCTCTGTTTCAGCCCCTCTGTTTCGCACCCTCTGGTCAGCCCCTCTGATTCAGCCCCTCTGATTCAGCCCCTCTGATTCAGCCCCTCTGTTTCTCGCCCTCTGTTTCAGCCCCTCTGTTTCTCGCCCACTGTTTCAGCCCCGCTGATTCAGCCCCTCTGTTTCAGCCCCTCTGAATCAGCTCCTCTGATTCAACCCCTCTGTTTCAGCTCCTCTGTTTTAGCCCCTCTGTTTCAGCCCCTCTGTTTCTCGCCCTCTGTTTCAGCCCCTCTGTTTCTCACCCTCTGTTTCAGACCCTCTGTTTCTCGCCCTCTGTTTCAGCCCCTCTGATTCAGCCCTCTGTTTCAGACCCTCTGAATCAGCCCCTCTGATTCAGCCCCTCTGTTTCAGCCCCTCTGATTTAGCCCCTCTGTTTCAGCCCCTCTGTTTCTCGCCCCCTGTTTCAGCCCCTCTGTTTCTCGCCCTCTGTTTCAGCCCCTCTGTTTCTCGGCCTCTGTTTCAGCCCCTCTGTTTCAGCCCCTCTGTTTCAGCCCCTCTGTTTCGCACCTTCTGGTCAGCCCCTCTGATTCAGCCCCTCTGATTCAGCCCCTCTGATTCAGCCCCTCTGTTTCCCGCCCCTCTGTTTCAGCCACTCTGTTTCTCGCCCTCTGTTTCAGCCCCTCTGTTTCTCGCCCTCTGTTAGAGCCGCTCTGTTTCAGCCCCTCTGTTTCAGCCCCTCTGTTTCAGCCCCTCTGTTTCTCGCCCTCTGTTTCAGCCCCTCTGTTACTCGCCCTCTGTTTCAGCCCCTCTGATTCAGCCCCTCTGTTTCTCGCCCTCTGTTTCTCGCCCTCTGTTTCAGCCCCTCTGTTTCTCGCCCTCTGTTTCATGCCCACTGTTTCAGCCCCTCTGTTTCAGCCCGTCTGTTTCAGCCCCTCTGTGTCTCGCCCTCTGTTTCAGCCCCTCTGTTTCAGCCCCTCTGTTTCAACCCCTCTGTTTCAACCCCTCAGTTTCTCGCCCTCTGTTACAGCCCCTCTGTTTCTCGCCCTCTGTTTCAGCCCCTCTGTTTCTCGCACTCTGTTTCAGACCCTCTGTTTCAGCCCCTCTGTTTCAGCCCCTCTGTTTCTCGCCCTCTGTTTCAGCCGCTCTGTTTCTCACCCTCTGTTTCAGCCCCTCTGTTTCTCGCCCTCTGTTTCAGCCCCTCTGATTCAGCCCTCTGTTTCAGCCCCTCTGATTCAGCCCATCAGTTTCAGCCCCTCTGTTTCAGACCCTCTGATTTAGCCCCTCTGTTTCAGCCCCTCTGTTTCTCGCCCCCTGTTTCAGCCCCTCTGTTTCACGCCCTCTGTTTCAGCCCCTCTGTTTTGCGCCCTCTGTTTCAGCCCCTCTGTTTCTCGCCCTCTGTTTCAGGCTCTCTGTTTCAGCCCGTCTGTTTCAGCCCCTCTGTTTCAGCCCCTCTGTTTCTCGCCCGCTGTTTCAGCCCCTTTGCTTCTCGCCCTCTATTTCAGCCCCTCTGTTTCAGCCCCTCTGATTCAGCCCCTCTGATTCAGCCCCTCTGTTTCTCGCCCGCTGTTTCAGCCCCTCTGTTACAGCACCTCTGTTTCAGCCCCTCTGTTTCATCCCCTCTGTTTCTCGCCCTCTGTTTCAGCCCCTCTGTTTCTCGCCCTCTGTTTCAGCCCCTCTGTTTCTCGCCCTCTATTTCCAACCCACTGTTTCAGCCCCTCTGTTTCAACCCCTCTATTTCAGCCCCTCTGTTTCTCGCCCTCTGTTTAAGCCACTCTGTTTCTCGCCCTCTGTTTCAGCCCCTCTGTTTCTCGCCGTCTGTTTCAGCCCCTTTGTTTCAGCCCCTCTGTGTCAGCCCCTCTGTTTCAGCCCCTCTGTTTCTCGCCCTCTGTTTCAGCCCCTCTGTTTCTCGCCCTCTGTTTCTGCCCCTCTGTTTCAGCCCCTCTGTTTCTCGCCCTCTGTTTCTGCCCCTCTGTTTCTCGCCCTCTGTTTCAGCCCCTCTGTTTCTCGCCCACTGTTTCAGCCCCGCTGATTCAGCCCCTCTGTTTCAGCCCCTCTGAATCAGCTCCTCTGATTCAGCCCCTCTGTTTCAGCCCCTCTGTTTTAGCCCCTCTGTTTCAGACCCTCAGTTTCTCGCCCTCTGTTTCAGCCCCGCTGATTCAGCCCCTCTGTTTCAGCCACTCTGAATCAGCCCCTCTGATTCAGCCCCTCTGTTTCAGCCCCTCTGTTTCAGCCCCTCTGTTTCAGCCCCACTGTTTCTCGCCCTATGTTTCAGCCCCTCTGTGTCTCGCCCTCTGTTTCAGCCACTCTGTTTCTCGGCCTCTGTTTCAGACCCTCTCTTTCTCGCCCTCGGTTTCAGCCCCTCTGTTTCTAGCCCTCTGTTTCAGCCCCTCTGTTTCAGCCCCTCTGTTTCAGCCCCTCTGTTTCTCGCCCTCTGTTTCAGCCCCTCTGTTTCTCGCCCTCTGTTTCAGCCCCTTTGTTTCTCGCCCTCGATTTTAGCCCCTCTGATTCAGCCCCTCTGATTTAGCCCCTCTGTTTCTCGCCCTCTGTTTCAGCCCCTCTGTTTCTCGCCCGCTGTTTCAGCCCCTTTGTTTCTCACCCTCTGTTTCAGCCCCTCTGTTTCAGCCCCTCTGATTCTGCCCCTCTGATTCAGCCCCTCTGTTTCCCGCCCCTCTGTTTCAGCCCCTCTGTTTCTCGCCATCTGTAAAATACATCTCTGTTTCGACCCCTCTATTTCAGCCCCTCTGTTTCTCGACCTCTGTTTCAGCCACTCTGTTTCTTGCCCTCTGTTTCATCCCCTCAGTTTCTCGCCCTCTGTTTCAGCCCCTTTGTTTCAGCCCCTCTGTGTCAGCCCCTCTGTTTCAGCCCCTCTGTTTCTCGCCCTCTGTTTCAGCCCCTCTGTTTCTCGCCCTCTGTTTCAGCCCCTCTGTTTCAGCCCCTCTGTTTCTCGCCCTCTGTTTCAGCCCCTCTGTATCTCGCCCACTGTTTCAGCCCCGCTGATTCAGCCCCTCTGTTTCAGCCCCTCTGAATCAGCTCCTCTGATTCAACCCCTCTGTTTCAGCCCCTCTGTTTTAGCCCCTCTGTTTCAGCCCCTCTGTTTCTCGCCCTCTGTTTCAGCCCCTCTGTTTCTAAACCTCTGTTTCAGACCCTCTGTTTCTCGCCCTCTGTTTCAGCCCCTCTGATTCAGCCCTCTGTTTCAGCCCCTCTGAATCAGCCCCTCTGATTCAGCCCCTCTGTTTCAGCCCCTCTGATTTAGCCCCTCTGTTTCAGCCCCTCTGTTTCTCGCCCCCTGTTTCAGCCCCTCTGTTTCTCGCCCTCTGTTTCAGCCCCTCTGTTTCTCGCCCTCTGTTTCAGCCCCTCTGTTTCAGCCCCTCTGTTTCAGCCCCTCTGTTTCGCACACTCTATTTCAGCCCCTCTGATTCAGCCCCTCTGATTCAGCCCCTCTGATTCAGCCCCTCTGTTTCCCGCCCCTCTGTTTCAGCCACTCTGTTTCTCGCCCTCTGTTTCAGCCCCTCTGTTTCTCGCCCTTTGTTTCAGGCCCTCTGTTTCAGCCCCTCTGTTTCAGCCCCTCTGTTTCTCGCCCTCTGTTTCAGTCCCTCTGTTTCTCGCCCTCTGTTTCAGCCCCTCTGTTTCTCGCCCTCTGTTTCATGCCCACTGTTTCAGTCCCTCTGTTTCAGCCCCTCTGTTTCAGCCCCTCTGTTTCTCGCCCTCTGTTTCAGCCCCTCTGTTTCAGCCCCTCTTTTTCAGCCCCTCTGTTTCAGCCCCTCTTTTTCTCGCCCTCTGTTACAGCCCCTCTGTTTCTCGCACTCTGTTTCAGACCCTCTGTTTCAGCCCCTCTGTTTCAGCCCCTCTGTTTCTCGCCCTCTGTTTCAGCCGCTCTGTTTCTCGCCCTCTGTTTCAGCCCCTCTGTTTCAGGCCCTCTGTTTCTCGCCCTCTGCTTCTGCCCCTCTGTTTCTCGCCCTCTGTTTCAGCCCCTCTGTTTCTCGGCATCTGGTTCAGCCCCTCTGATTCAGCCCCTCTGTTTCAGCCCCTCTGATTCAGCCCCTCAGTTACAGCCCCTCTGTTTCAGCCCCTCTGTTTCAGCCCCTCTGTTTGATCCCCTCTGTTTCTCGCCCTCTGTTTGTCACCCTCTGTTTCACGCCCTCTGTTTTGCGCCCTCTGTTTCAGCCCCTCTGTTTCTCGCCCTCTGTTTCAGGCTCTCTGTTTCAGCCCGTCTGTTTCAGCCCCTCTGTTTCAGCCCCTCTGTTTCTCGCCCGCTGTTTCAGCCCCTTTGCTTCTCTCCCTCTATTTCAGCCCCTCTGTTTCAGCCCCTCTGATTCAGCCCCTCTGATTCAGCCCCTCTGTTTCTCGCCCGCTGTATCAGCCCCTCTGGTACAGCACATCTGTTTCAGCCCCTCTGTTTCATCCCCTCTGTTTCTCGCCCTCTGTTTCAGCCCCTCTGTTTCTCGCCCTCTGTTTCAGCCCCTCTGTTTCTCGCCCTCTGTTTCCGACCCACTGTTTCAGCCCCTCTGTTTCAACCCCTCTATTTCAGCCCCTCTGTTTCTCGCCCTCTGTTTCAGCCACACTGTTTCTCGCCCTCTGTTTCAGCCCCTCTGTTTCTCGCCCTCTGTTTCAGCCCATTTGTTTCAGCCCCTCTGTGTCAGCCCCTCTGTTTCAGCCCCTCTGTTTCTCGCCCTCTGTTTCAGCCCCTCTGTTTCTCGCCCTCTGTTTCAGCCCCTCTGTTTCAGCCCCTCTGTTTCTCGCCCTCTGTTTCTGCCCCTCTGTTTCTCGCCCTCTGTTTCAGCCCCTCTGTTTCTCGCCCTCTGTTTCAGCCCCTCTGTTTCTCGCCCTCTATTTCCAACCCACTGTTTCAGCCCCTCTGTTTCAACCCCTCTATTTCAGCCCCTCTGTTTCTCGCCCTCTGTTTCAGCCACTCTGTTTCTCGCCCTCTGTTTCAGCCCCTCTGTTTCTCGCCCTCTGTTTCAGCCCCTTTGTTTCAGCCCCTCTGTGTCAGCCCCTCTGTTTCAGCCCCTCTGTTTCTCGCCCTCTGTTTCAGCCCCTCTGTTTCTCGCCCTCTGTTTCTGCCCCTCTGTTTCAGCCCCTCTGTTTCTCGCCCTCTGTTTCTGCCCCTCTGTTTCTCGCCCTCTGTTTCAGCCCCTCTGTTTCTCGCCCACTGTTTCAGCCCCGCTGATTCAGCCCCTCTGTTTCAGCCCCTCTGAATCAGCTCCTCTGATTCAGCCCCTCTGTTTCAGCCCCTCTGTTTTAGCCCCTCTGTTTCAGACCCTCAGTTTCTCGCCCTCTGTTTCAGCCCCGCTGATTCAGCCCCTCTGTTTCAGCCACTCTGAATCAGCCCCTCTGATTCAGCCCCTCTGTTTCAGCCCCTCTGTTTCAGCCCCACTGTTTCTCGCCCTATGTTTCAGCCCCTCTGTGTCTCGCCCTCTGTTTCAGCCACTCTGTTTCTCGGCCTCTGTTTCAGACCCTCTCTTTCTCGCCCTCTGTTTCAGCCCCTCTGTTTCTAGCCCTCTGTTTCAGCCCCTCTGTTTCAGCCCCTCTGTTTCAGCCCCTCTGTTTCTCGCTCTCTGTTTCAGCCCCTCTGTTTCTCGCCCTCTGTTTCAGCCCCTTTGTTTCTCGCCCTCGATTTTAGCCCCTCTGATTCAGCCCCTCTGATTTAGCCCCTCTGTTTCTCGCCCTCTGTTTCAGCCCCTCTGTTTCAGCCCCTCTGTTTCTCGCCCGCTGTTTCAGCCCCTTTGTTTCTCACCCTCTGTTTCAGCCCCTCTGTTTCAGCCCCTCTGATTCAGCCCCTCTGATTCAGCCCCTCTGTTTCCCGCCCCTCTGTTTCAGCCCCTCTGTTTCTCGCCATCTGTTTCAGCATCTCTGTTTCGACCCCTCTATTTCAGCCCCTCTGTTTCTCGACCTCTGTTTCAGCCACTCTGTTTCTCGCCCTCTGTTTCATCCCCTCTGTTTCTCGCCCTCTGTTTCAGCCCCTTTGTTTCAGCCCCTCTGTGTCAGCCCCTCTGTTTCAGCCCCTCTGTTTCTCGCCCTCTGTTTCAGCCCCTCTGTTTCTCGCCCTCTGTTTCAGCCCCTCTGTTTCAGCCCCTCTGTTTCTCGCCCTCTGTTTCAGCCCCTCTGTATCTCGCCCACTGTTTCAGCCCCGCTGATTCAGCCCCTCTGTTTCAGCCCCTCTGAATCAGCTCCTCTGATTCAACCCCTCTGTTTCAGCCCCTCTGTTTTAGCCCCTCTGTTTCAGCCCCTCTGTTTCTCGCCCTCTGTTTCAGCCCCTCTGTTTCTAAACCTCTGTTTCAGACCCTCTGTTTCTCGCCCTCTGTTTCAGCCCCTCTGATTCAGCCCTCTGTTTCAGCCCCTCTGAATCAGCCCCTCTGATTCAGCCCCTCTGTTTCAGCCCCTCTGATTTAGCCCCTCTGTTTCAGCCCCTCTGTTTCTCGCCCCCTGTTTCAGCCCCTCGGTTTCTCGCCCTCTATTTCAGCCCCTCTGTTTCTCGCCCTCTGTTTCAGCCCCTCTGTTTCAGCCCCTCTGTTTCAGCCCCTCTGTTTCGCACACTCTATTTCAGCCCCTCTGATTCAGCCCCTCTGATTCAGCCCCTCTGATTCAGCCCCTCTGTTTCCCGCCCCTCTGTTTCAGCCACTCTGTTTCTCGCCCTCTGTTTCAGCCCCTCTGTTTCTCGCCCTTTGTTTCAGGCCCTCTGTTTCAGCCCCTCTGTTTCAGCCCCTCTGTTTCAGCCCCTCTGTTTCTCGCCCTCTGTTTCAGTCCCTCTGTTTCTCGCCCTCTGTTTCAGCCCCTCTGTTTCTCGCCCTCTGTTTCATGCCCACTGTTTCAGTCCCTCTGTTTCAGCCCCTCTGTTTCAGCCCCTCTGTTTCTCGCCCTCTGTTTCAGCCCCTCTGTTTCAGCCCCTCTTTTTCAGCCCCTCTGTTTCAGCCCCTCTTTTTCTCGCCCTCTGTTACAGCCCCTCTGTTTCTCGCACTCTGTTTCAGACCCTCTGTTTCAGCCCCTCTGTTTCAGCCCCTCTGTTTCTCGCCCTCTGTTTCAGCCGCTCTGTTTCTCGCCCTCTGTTTCAGCCCATCTGTTTCAGGCCCTCTGTTTCTCGCCCTCTGCTTCTGCCCCTCTGTTTCTCGCCCTCTGTTTCAGCCCCTCTGTTTCTCGCCATCTGGTTAAGCCCCTCTGATTCAGCCCCTCTGTTTCAGCCCCTCTGATTCAGCCCCTCAGTTTCAGCCCCTCTGATTCAGCCCCTCTGTTTCAGCCCCTCTGTTTGATCCCCTCTGTTTCTCGCCCTCTGTTTGTCACCCTCTGTTTCACGCCCTCTGTTTCAGCCCCTCTGTTTTGCGCCCTCTGTTTCAGCCCCTCTGTTTCTCGCCCTCTGTTTCAGGCTCTCTGTTTCAGCCCGTCTGTTTCAGCCCCTCTGTTTCAGCCCCTCTGTTTCTCGCCCGCTGTTTCAGCCCCTTTGCTTCTCGCCCTCTATTTCAGCCCCTCTGTTTCAGCCCCTCTGATTCAGCCCCTCTGATTCAGCCCCTCTGTTTCTCGCCCGCTGTATCAGCCCCTCTGTTACAGCACATCTGTTTCAGCCCCTCTGTTTCATCCCCTCTGTTTCTCGCCCTCTGTTTCAGCCCCTCTGTTTCTCGCCCTCTGTTTCAGCCCCTCTGTTTCTCGCCCTCTGTTTCCGACCCACTGTTTCAGCCCCTCTGTTTCAACCCCTCTATTTCAGCCCCTCTGTTTCTCGCCCTCTGTTTCAGCCACACTGTTTCTCGCCCTCTGTTTCAGCCCCTCTGTTTCTCGCCCTCTGTTTCAGCCCCTTTGTTTCAGCCCCTCTGTGTCAGCCCCTCTGTTTCAGCCCCTCTGTTTCTCGCCCTCTGTTTCAGCCCCTCTGTTTCTCGCCCTCTGTTTCAGCCCCTCTGTTTCAGCCCCTCTGTTTCTCGCCCTCTGTTTCTGCCCCTCTGTTTCTCGCCCTCTGTTTCAGCCCCTCTGTTTCTCGCCCACTGTTTCAGCCCCGCTGATTCAGCCCCTCTGTTTCAGCCCCTCTGAATCAGCTCCTCTGATTCAGCCCCTCTGTTTCAGCCCCTCTGTTTTAGCCCCTCTGTTTCAGACCCTCAGTTTCTCACCCTCTGTTTCAGCCCCGCTGATTCAGCCCCTCTGTTTCAGCCACTCTGAATCAGCCCCTCTGATTCAGCCCCTCTGTTTCAGCCCCTCTGTTTCAGCCCTTCTGTTTCAGCCCCACTGTTTCTCGCCCTATGTTTTAGCCCCTCTGTGTCTCGCCTTCTGTTTCAGCCACTCTGTTTCTCGGCCTCTGTTTCAGACCCTCTCTTTCTCGCCCTCTGTTTCAGCCCCTCTGTTTCTAGCCCTCTGTTTCAGCCCCTCTGTTTCAGCCCCTCTGTTTCAGCCCCTCTGTTTCTCGCCCTCTGTTTCAGCCCCTCTGTTTCTCGCCCTCTGTTTCAGCCCCTTTGTTTCTCGCCCTCTATTTTAGCCACTCTGATTCAGCCCCTCTGATTTAGCCCCTCTGTTTCTCGCCCTCTGTTTTAGCCCCTCTGTTTCAGCCCCTCTGTTTCTCGCCCGCTGTTTCAGCCCCTTTGTTTCTCACCCTCTGTTTCAGCCCCTCTGTTTCAGCCCCTCTGATTCAGCCCCTCTGATTCAGCCCCTCTGTTTCCCGCCCCTCTGTTTCAGCCCCTCTGTTTCTCGCCATCTGTTTCAGCATCTCTGTTTCGACCCCTCTATTTCAGCCCCTCTGTTTCTCGACCTCTGTTTCAGCCACTCTGTTTCTCGCCCTCTGTTTCAGCCCCTCTGTTTCTCGCCCTCTGTTTCAGCCCCTTTGTTTCAGCCCCTCCGTGTCAGCCCCTCTGTTTCAGCCCCTCTGTTTCTCGCCCTCTGTTTCAGCCCCTCTGTTTCTCGCCCTCTGTTTCAGCCCCTCTGTTTCAGCCCCTTTGCTTCTCGCCCTCTATTTCAGCCCCTCTGTTTCAGCCCCTCTGATTCAGCCCCTCTGATTCAGCCCCTCTGTTTCTCGCCCGCTGTATCAGCCGCTCTGTTACAGCACATCTGTTTCAGCCCCTCTGTTTCATCCCCTCTGTTTCTCGCCCTCTGTTTCAGCCCCTCTGTTTCTCGCCCTCTGTTTCAGCCCCTCTGTTTCTCGCCCTCTGTTTCCGACCCACTGTTTCAGCCCCTCTGTTTCAACCCCTCTATTTCAGCCCCTCTGTTTCTCGCCCTCTGTTTCAGCCACTCTGTTTCTCGCCCTCTGTTTCAGCCCCTCTGTTTCTCGCCCTCTGTTTCAGCCCCTTTGTTTCAGCCCCTCTGTGTCAGCCCCTCTGTTTTAGCCCCTCTGTTTCTCGCCCTCTGTTTCAGCCCCTCTGTTTCAGCCCCTCTGTTTCTCGCCCTCTGTTTCTGCCCCTCTGTTTCTCGCCCTCTGTTTCAGCCCCTCTGTTTCTCGCCCACTGTTTCAGCCCCGCTGATTCAGCCCCTCTGTTTCAGCCCCTCTGAATCAGCTCCTCTGATTCAGCCCCTCTGTTTCAGCCCCTCTGTTTTAGCCCCTCTGTTTCAGACCCTCAGTTTCTCGCCCTCTGTTTCAGCCCCGCTGATTCAGCCCCTCTGTTTCAGCCACTCTGAATCAGCCCCTCTGTTTTAGCCCCTCTGTTTCAGCCCCTCTGTTTCTCGCCCTCTGTTTCAGCCCCTCTGTTTCTAAACCTCTGTTTCAGACCCTCTGTTTCTCGCCCTCTGTTTCAGCCCCTCTGATTCAGCCCTCTGTTTCAGCCCCTCTGAATCAGCCCCTCTGATTCAGCCCCTCTGTTTCAGCCCCTCTGATTTAGCCCCTCTGTTTCAGCCCCTCTGTTTCTCGCCCCCTGTTTCAGCCCCTCTGTTTCTCGCCCTCTATTTCAGCCCCTCTGTTTCTCGCCCTCTGTTTCAGCCCCTCTGTTTCAGCCCCTCTGTTTCAGCCCCTCTGTTTCGCACACTCTATTTCAGCCCCTCTGATTCAGCCCCTCTGATTCAGCCCCTCTGATTCAGCCCCTCTGTTTCCCGCCCCT
The DNA here is from genome assembly GCF_047496795.1 of Chiloscyllium punctatum. NCBI lineage: Eukaryota > Metazoa > Chordata > Chondrichthyes > Orectolobiformes > Hemiscylliidae > Chiloscyllium > Chiloscyllium punctatum. The sequence continues at coordinate 250,836 of NW_027309817.1, forward strand.
CTGTTTCAGCCACTCTGTTTCTCGCCCTCTGTTTCAGCCCCTCTGTTTCTCGCCCTTTGTTTCAGGCCCTCTGTTTCAGCCCCTCTGTTTCAGCCCCTCTGTTTCAGCCCCTCTGTTTCTCGCCCTCTGTTTCAGTCCCTCTGTTTCTCGCCCTCTGTTTCAGCCCCTCTGTTTCTCGCCCTCTGTTTCATGCCCACTGTTTCAGTCCCTCTGTTTCAGCCCCTCTGTTTCAGCCCCTCTGTTTCTCGCCCTCTGTTTCAGCCCCTCTGTTTCAGCCCCTCTTTTTCAGCCCCTCTGTTTCAGCCCCTCTTTTTCTCGCCCTCTGTTACAGCCCCTCTGTTTCTCGCACTCTGTTTCAGACCCTCTGTTTCAGCCCCTCTGTTTCAGCCCCTCTGTTTCTCGCCCTCTGTTTCAGCCGCTCTGTTTCTCGCCCTCTGTTTCAGCCCATCTGTTTCAGGCCCTCTGTTTCTCGCCCTCTGCTTCTGCCCCTCTGTTTCTCGCCCTCTGTTTCAGCCCCTCTGTTTCTCGCCATCTGGTTAAGCCCCTCTGATTCAGCCCCTCTGTTTCAGCCCCTCTGATTCAGCCCCTCAGTTTCAGCCCCTCTGATTCAGCCCCTCTGTTTCAGCCCCTCTGTTTGATCCCCTCTGTTTCTCGCCCTCTGTTTGTCACCCTCTGTTTCACGCCCTCTGTTTCAGCCCCTCTGTTTTGCGCCCTCTGTTTCAGCCCCTCTGTTTCTCGCCCTCTGTTTCAGGCTCTCTGTTTCAGCCCGTCTGTTTCAGCCCCTCTGTTTCAGCCCCTCTGTTTCTCGCCCGCTGTTTCAGCCCCTTTGCTTCTCGCCCTCTATTTCAGCCCCTCTGTTTCAGCCCCTCTGATTCAGCCCCTCTGATTCAGCCCCTCTGTTTCTCGCCCGCTGTATCAGCCCCTCTGTTACAGCACATCTGTTTCAGCCCCTCTGTTTCATCCCCTCTGTTTCTCGCCCTCTGTTTCAGCCCCTCTGTTTCTCGCCCTCTGTTTCAGCCCCTCTGTTTCTCGCCCTCTGTTTCCGACCCACTGTTTCAGCCCCTCTGTTTCAACCCCTCTATTTCAGCCCCTCTGTTTCTCGCCCTCTGTTTCAGCCACACTGTTTCTCGCCCTCTGTTTCAGCCCCTCTGTTTCTCGCCCTCTGTTTCAGCCCCTTTGTTTCAGCCCCTCTGTGTCAGCCCCTCTGTTTCAGCCCCTCTGTTTCTCGCCCTCTGTTTCAGCCCCTCTGTTTCTCGCCCTCTGTTTCAGCCCCTCTGTTTCAGCCCCTCTGTTTCTCGCCCTCTGTTTCTGCCCCTCTGTTTCTCGCCCTCTGTTTCAGCCCCTCTGTTTCTCGCCCACTGTTTCAGCCCCGCTGATTCAGCCCCTCTGTTTCAGCCCCTCTGAATCAGCTCCTCTGATTCAGCCCCTCTGTTTCAGCCCCTCTGTTTTAGCCCCTCTGTTTCAGACCCTCAGTTTCTCACCCTCTGTTTCAGCCCCGCTGATTCAGCCCCTCTGTTTCAGCCACTCTGAATCAGCCCCTCTGATTCAGCCCCTCTGTTTCAGCCCCTCTGTTTCAGCCCTTCTGTTTCAGCCCCACTGTTTCTCGCCCTATGTTTTAGCCCCTCTGTGTCTCGCCTTCTGTTTCAGCCACTCTGTTTCTCGGCCTCTGTTTCAGACCCTCTCTTTCTCGCCCTCTGTTTCAGCCCCTCTGTTTCTAGCCCTCTGTTTCAGCCCCTCTGTTTCAGCCCCTCTGTTTCAGCCCCTCTGTTTCTCGCCCTCTGTTTCAGCCCCTCTGTTTCTCGCCCTCTGTTTCAGCCCCTTTGTTTCTCGCCCTCTATTTTAGCCACTCTGATTCAGCCCCTCTGATTTAGCCCCTCTGTTTCTCGCCCTCTGTTTTAGCCCCTCTGTTTCAGCCCCTCTGTTTCTCGCCCGCTGTTTCAGCCCCTTTGTTTCTCACCCTCTGTTTCAGCCCCTCTGTTTCAGCCCCTCTGATTCAGCCCCTCTGATTCAGCCCCTCTGTTTCCCGCCCCTCTGTTTCAGCCCCTCTGTTTCTCGCCATCTGTTTCAGCATCTCTGTTTCGACCCCTCTATTTCAGCCCCTCTGTTTCTCGACCTCTGTTTCAGCCACTCTGTTTCTCGCCCTCTGTTTCAGCCCCTCTGTTTCTCGCCCTCTGTTTCAGCCCCTTTGTTTCAGCCCCTCCGTGTCAGCCCCTCTGTTTCAGCCCCTCTGTTTCTCGCCCTCTGTTTCAGCCCCTCTGTTTCTCGCCCTCTGTTTCAGCCCCTCTGTTTCAGCCCCTTTGCTTCTCGCCCTCTATTTCAGCCCCTCTGTTTCAGCCCCTCTGATTCAGCCCCTCTGATTCAGCCCCTCTGTTTCTCGCCCGCTGTATCAGCCCCTCTGTTACAGCACATCTGTTTCAGCCCCTCTGTTTCATCCCCTCTGTTTCTCGCCCTCTGTTTCAGCCCCTCTGTTTCTCGCCCTCTGTTTCAGCCCCTCTGTTTCTCGCCCTCTGTTTCCGACCCACTGTTTCAGCCCCTCTGTTTCAACCCCTCTATTTCAGCCCCTCTGTTTCTCGCCCTCTGTTTCAGCCACTCTGTTTCTCGCCCTCTGTTTCAGCCCCTCTGTTTCTCGCCCTCTGTTTCAGCCCCTTTGTTTCAGCCCCTCTGTGTCAGCCCCTCTGTTTTAGCCCCTCTGTTTCTCGCCCTCTGTTTCAGCCCCTCTGTTTCAGCCCCTCTGTTTCTCGCCCTCTGTTTCTGCCCCTCTGTTTCTCGCCCTCTGTTTCTGCCCCTCTGTTTCTCGCCCTCTGTTTCAGCCCCTCTGTTTCTCGCCCACTGTTTCAGCCCCGCTGATTCAGCCCCTCTGTTTCAGCCCCTCTGAATCAGCTCCTCTGATTCAGCCCCTCTGTTTCAGCCCCTCTGTTTTAGCCCCTCTGTTTCAGACCCTCAGTTTCTCGCCCTCTGTTTCAGCCCCGCTGATTCAGCCCCTCTGTTTCAGCCACTCTGAATCAGCCCCTCTGATTCAGCCCCTCTGTTTCAGCCCCTCTGTTTCGCGCTCTCTGTTTCAGCCCCTCTTTTTCAGCCACTCTGTTTCTCGCCCTCTGTTTCTGCCCCTCTGTTTCAGCCCCTCTGTTTCTCGACCTCTGTTTCAGCCTCTCTGAATCAGCCCCTCTGTTTCAGCCCCTCTGAATCAGCCCCTCTGATTCAGCCGCACTGTTTCAGCCCCTCTGTTTCAGCCCCTCTGTTTCTCGCCCACTGTTTCAGCCCCTCTGTTTCTCGCCTTCTGTATCAGCCCCTCTATTTCTCGCCCTCTGTTTCAGCCCCTCTGTTTCAGCCCCTCTATTTCAGCCCCTCTGTTTCAGCCCCTCTGTTTCTCGCCCTCTGTTTCAGCCCCTCTGTTTCTCGCCCTCTGTTTCAGCTCCTCTGTTTGTCGCCCTCTGTTTCAGCCTCTCTGTTTCTCGCCCTCTGTTTCAGCCCCTCTGTTTCAGCCCCTCTGTTTCAGCCCCTCTGTTTCAGCCCCTCTGTTTCTCGCCCTCTGTTTCAGCCCCTCTGTTTCTCGCCCTCTGTTTCAGCTCCTCTGTTTCTCGCCCTCTGTTTCAGCCTCTCTGTTTCTAGCCCTCTGTTTCAGCCCCTCTATTTCAGCCCCTCTGTTTCAGCCCCTCTGTTTCAGCCCCTCTGTTTGTCGCCCTCTGTTTCACCCCTCTGTTTCTCGCCCTCTGTTTCAGCCCCTCTGAGTCAGCACCTCTGTTTCAGCCTCTCTGAATCAGCCCCTCTGATTCAGCCCCTCTGTTTCTGCCCCTCTGTTTCAGCCCCTCTGTTTCTCGCCCGCTGTCTCAGACCCTCTGTTTCTCGCCCTCTTTTTCAGCCCCTCTGATTCAGACCCTCTGTTTATCGCCCTCTGTTTCAGCTGCTCTGTTTCTTGCCCTCTGTTTCAGCCCCTCTGTTTCAGCCCCTGTGTTTCTCGCGCTCTGTTTCAGCCCCTCTGTTTCTCGCCCTCTGTTTCAGCCCCTATATTTCTCGCCCTCTGTTTCAGCCCCTCTGTTTCTTGCCCTCTGTTTCAGCCCCTCTGTTTCTCGCCCTCTGTTTCAGCCCCTCTGTTTCTCGCCCTCTGATTCAGCTCCTCTGTTTCAGCCCCTCTGTTTCAGTCCCTCTGTTTCTCGCCCTCTATTTCTCGCCCTCTGTTTCAGCCGCTCTGTTTCTCGCCCTCTGTTTCAGCCACTCTGTTTCTCGCCCTCTGTTTCAGCCCCTCTGTTTCAGCCCCTCAATTTCAGCCCCTCTGTTTCAGCCCCTCTGTTTCTCGCCCTCTGTTTCAGCCCCTCTGTTTCTCGCCCTCTGTTTCAGCTCCTCTGTTTGTCGCCCTCTGGTTCAGCCTCTCTGTTTCTCGCCCTCTGTTTCAGCCCCTCTATTTCAGCCCCTCTGTTTCAGCCCCTGTGTTTCAGCCCCTCTGTTTCTCGCCCTGTGTTTCAGCCCCTCTGTTTCTCGCCCTCTGTTTCTGCCCCTCTGTTTCTCGCCCTCTGATTCAGCTCCTCTGTTTCGGCCCCTCTGTTTCAGTCCCTCTGTTTCTCGCCCTCTGTTTCTCGCCCTCTGTTTCAGCCCCTATGTTTCTCGCCCTCTGTTTCAGCCTCTCTGTTTCTCGCCCTCTGTTTCAGCCCCTCTGTTTCAGCCCCTCTGTTTCAGCACCCTCTGTTTCTCGCCCTCTGTTTCAGCCCCTCTGTTTCTCGCCCTCGGTTTCAGCTCATCTGTTTCTCGCCCTCTGTTTCAGCCTCTCTGTTTCTCGCCCTCTGTTTCAGCCCCTCTATTTCAGCCCCTCTGTTTCAGCCCCTCTGTTTCAGCCCCTCTGTTTCTCGCTCTCTGTTTCAGCCCCTCTGTTTCTTGCTTTCTGTTTCAGCCCCTCTGTTTCTCGCCCTCTGTTTCAGCCCCACTGATTCAGCACCTCTGTTTCAGCCCCTTTGATTCAGCCCCTCTGTTTCAGCCCCTCTGTTTCAGCCCCTCTGTTTCAGCCCCTCTGTTTCTCGCCCTCTGTTTCTCACCCTCTGTTTCTCGCCCTTTGTTTCTGCCCCTCTGTTTTTCACCCTCTGTTTCAGCCCCTCTGTTTCTCGCCCTCTGTTTCAGGCTCTCTGTTTCAACCCGTCTGTTTCAGCCCATTTGTTTCTCGCCCTCTGTTTCAGCACCTCTGTTTCAGCCCCTCTGATTCAGCCCCTGTGATTCAGCCCCTCTGTTTCTCGCCCTCTGTTTCAGCCCCTCTGTTTCAGCCCCTCTGTTTCTCGCTCTCTGTTTCAGCCCCACTGTTTCTCGCCGTCTGTTTCAGCGCCTCTGTTTCTCGCCCTCTGTTTCAGCCCCTCTGTTTCAGCCCCTCTGTCTCAGCCCCTCTGTTTCAGCTCTCTGTTTCTCGCCCTCTGTTTCAGACCCTCTGTTTCTCGCCCTCTGTTTCAGCCCCTCTGTTTCTCGCCCTCTGTTTCAGCCCCTCTGTTTCGGCCCCTCTGTTTCAGTACCTCTGTTTCCCCCCCTCTGTTTCTCGCCCTCTGTTTCAGCCCCTCTGTTTCTCGTCCTCTGTTTCAGCCCTTCTGTTTCTCGCCCTCTGTTTCAGCCCCTCTGTTTTAGCCCCTCTGTTTCAGCCCCTCTGTTTCAGCCCCTCTGTTTCTCGCCCTCTGTTTCAGCCCCTCTGTTTCTCGCCCTCTGTTTCAGCTCCTCTGTTTCTCGCCCTCTGTTTCAGCCTCTCTGTTTCTCGCCCTCTGTTTCAGCCCCTCTATTTCAGCCCCTCTGTCTCAGCCCCTCTGTTTCAGCCCCTCTGTTTCTCGCCCTCTGTTTCAGCCCCTCTGTTTCTTGCCCTCTGTTTCAGCCCCTCTGTTTCTCGCCCTCTGTTTCAGGCTCTCTGTTTCAGCCCGTCTGTTTCAGCCCCTCTGTTTCAGCCCCTCTGTTTCATGCCCTCTGTTTCAGCCCCTCTGTTTCAGCCCCTCTGATTCAGCACCTCTGATTCAGCCCCTCTGTTTCTCGCCCTCTGTTTCAGCCCCTCTGTTTCAGCCCCTCTGTTTCAGCCCCTCTGTTTCTCCCCCTCTGTTTCAGCCCCTCTGTTTCTCGCCGTCTGTATCAGCCCCTCTGTTTCTCGCCCTCTGTTTCAGCCCCTCTGTTTCAGCCCCTCTGTTTCAGCCCCTCTGTTTCTCGCCCTCTGTTTCAGCCCCTCCGTTTCTCGCCCTCTGTTTCAGCCCCTCTGTTTCTCGCCCTCTGTTTCAGCCCCTCTGTTTCTGCTCCTCTGTTTCAGCCCCTCTGATTCTCGCCCTCTGTTTCAGCCCCTCTGTTTCAGCCCCTCTGTTTCTCGCCCATTGTTTCAGCCCCTCTGTTTCAGCCCCTCTGTTTCAGCCACTCTGTTTCAGCCCCTCTGTTTCTCGCCCTCTGTTTCAGCCCGTCTGATTCTCGCCCTCTGTTTCAGCCCCTCTGTTTCTTGCCCTTTGTTTCAGCCCCTCTGTTTCTCGCCCTTTGTTTCAGCCCCTCTGTTTCTCACCCTCTGTTTCAGCCCCAATGTTTCTCGCTCTCTGTTTATCGCCCTCTGTTTCAGCCCCTCTGATTCAGCCCCTCTGATTCAGCCCCTCTGTTTCTCGCCCGCTGTTTCTCGCCCACTGTTTCAGCCCCTATGTTTCTCGCCCTCTGTTTCAGCCCCTCTGTTTCTCGCCCTCTGTTTCAGCCCCTCTGTTTCTCGCCCTCTGTTTCAGCCCCTCTGTTTCTGCTCCTCTGTTTCAGCCCCTCTGATTCTCGCCCTCTGTTTCAGCCCCTCTGTTTCAGCCCCTCTGTTTCTCGCCCTTTGTTTCAGCCCCTCTGTTTCAGCCCCTCTGTTTCAGCCACTCTGTTTCAGCCCCTCTGTTTCTCGCCCTCTGTTTCAGCCCGTCTGATTCTCGCCCTCTGTTTCAGCCCCTCTGTTTCTTGCCCTCTGTTTCAGCCCCTCTGTTTCTCGCCCTTTGTTTCAGCCCCTCTGTTTCTCACCCTCTGTTTCAGCCCCACTGTTTCTCGCTCTCTGTTTCTCGCCCTCTGTTTCAGCCCCTCTGATTCAGCCCCTCTGATTCAGCCCCTCTGTTTCTCGCCCTCTGTTTCTCGCCCTCTGTTTCAGCCCCTATGTTTCTCGCCCTCTGTTTCAGCCCCTCTGTTTCAGCCCCTCTGTTTCAGCTCCTCTGTTTCTCGCCCTCTGTTTCTCGCCCTCTGTTTCAGCCCCTCTGATTCAGCCCCTCTGATTCAGCCCCTCTGTTTCTCGCCCTCTGTTTCAGCCCCTCTGTTTCAGCCCTTCTGTTTCAGCCCCTTTGTTTCAGCCCCTTTCTTTCTCGCCCTCTGTTTCAGCCCCTCTGTTTCGCGCTCTCTGTTTCAGCCCCTCTGTTTCAGCCACTCTGTTTCTCGCCCTCTGCTTCAGCCCCTCTGTTTCTCGCCCTCTGTTTGACCCCTCTGTTTCTCGCCCTCTGTTTCAGCCCCTCTGATTCAGCTCCTCTGTTTCAGCCCCTCTGAATCTGCCCCTCTGATTCAGCCCCTCTGTTTCAGCCCCTCTGTTTCAGCCCCTCTGTTTCTCGCCCGCTGTCTCAGCCCCTCTGTTTCTCGCCCTCTGTTTCAGCCCCTCTGATTCAGCCCCTCTGTTTCTCGCCCTCTGTTTCAGCCGCTGTGTTTCTCGCCCTCTGTTTCAGCCCCTCTGTTTCAGCCCCTCTGTTTCAGCCCCTCTGTTTCTCGCCCTCTGTTTCAGCCCCTCTGTTTCTCGCCCTCTGTTTCAGCCCCTCTATTTCTCGCCCTCTGTTTCAGCCCCTCTGTTTCAGCCCCTCTGTTTCAGCCCCTCTGTTTCTCGCCCTGTGTTTCAGCCCCTCTGTTTCTCGCCCTCTGTTTCAGCCCCTCTGTTTCTCGCCCTCTGATTCAGCTCCTCTGTTTCGGCCCCTCTGTTTCAGTTCCTCTGTTTCTCGCCCTCTGTTTCTCGCACTCTGTTTCAGCCCCTCTGTTTCTCGCCCTCTGTTTCAGCCCCTCTGTTTCTCGCCCTCTGTTTCAGCCCCTCTGTTTCAGCCCCTCTGTTTCTCGCCCTCTGTTTCAGCCCCTCTGTTTCTCGCCCTCTGTTTCAGCTCCTCTGTTTCTCGCCCTCTGTTTCAGCCTCTCTGTTTCTCGCCCTCTGTTTCAGCCCCTCTATTTCAGCCCCTCTGTTTCAGCCCCTCTGTTTCAGCCCCTCTGTTTCTTGCCCTCTGTTTCAGCCCCTCTGTTTCTCGCCCTCTGTTTCAGCCCCTCTGATTCAGCACCTCTGTTTCAGCCCCTTTGATTCAGCCGCTCTGTTTCAGCCCCTCTGTTTCAGCCCCTCTGTTTCAGCCCCTCTGTTTCTCGCCCTCTGTTTCTCACCCTCTGTTTCTCGCCCTTTGTTTCTGCCCCTCTGTTTTTCACCCACTGTTTCAGCCCCTCTGTTTCTCGCCCTCTGTTTCAGGCTCTCTGTTTCAGCCCGTCTGTTTCAGCCCATTTGTTTCTCGCCCTCTGTTTCAGCCCCTCTGTTTCAGCCCCTCTGATTCAGCCCCTGTGATTCAGCCCCTCTGTTTCTCGCCCTCTGTTTCAGCCCCTCTGTTTCTCGCTCTCTGTTTCAGCCCCACTGTTTCTCGCCGTCTGTGTCAGCCCCTCTGTTTCTCGCCCTCTGTTTCAGCCCCTCTGTTTCAGCCCCTCTGTCTCAGCCCCTCTGTTTCAGCCCCTCTGTTTCTCGCCCTCTGTTTCAGCTCCTCTGTTTCTCGCCCTCTGTTTCAGCGCCTCTGTTTCTCGCCCTCTGTTTCAGACCCTCTGTTTCGGCCCCTCTGTTTCAGTCCCTCTGTTTCTCGCCCTCTGTTTCTCGCCCTCTGTTTCAGCCCCTCTGTTTCTCGCCCTCTGTTTCAGCCCCTCTGTTTCTCGCCCTTTGTTTCAGCCCCTCTGTTTCTCACCCTCTGTTTCAGCCCCACTGTTTCTCGCTCTCTGTTTCTCGCCCTCTGTTTCAGCCCCTCTGATTCAGCCCCTCTGATTCAGCCCCTCTGTTTCTCGCCCTCTGTTTCTCGCCCACTGTTTCAGCCCCTATGTTTCTCGCCCTCTGTTTCAGCCCCTCTGTTTCAGCCCCTCTGTTTCAGCTCCTCTGTTTCTCGCCCTCTGTTTCTCGCCCTCTGTTTCAGCCCCTCTGATTCAGCCCCTCTGTTTCTCGCCCTCTGTTTCAGCCCCTCTGTTTCAGCCCTTCTGTTTCAGCCCCTTTGTTTCAGCCCCTTTCTTTCTCGCCCTCTGTTTCAGCCCCTCTGTTTCGCGCTCTCTGTTTCAGCCCCTCTGTTTCAGCCACTCTGTTTCTCGCCCTCGGCTTCAGCCCCTCTATTTCTCGCCCTCTGTTTCACCCCTCTGTTTCTCGCCCTCTGTTTCAGCCCCTCTGATTCAGCTCCTCTGTTTCAGCCCCTCTGAATCAGCCCCTCTGATTCAGCCCCTCTGTTTCAGCCCCTCTGTTTCAGCCCCTCTGTTTCTCGCCCGCTGTCTCAGCCCTTCTGTTTCTCGCCCTCTGTTTCAGCCCCTCTGATTCAGCCCCTCTGTTTCTCGCCCTCTGTTTCAGCCGCTCTGTTTCTCGCCCTCTGTTTCAGCCCCTCTGTTTCAGCCCCTCTGTTTCAGCCCCTCTGTTTCTCGCCCTCTGTTTCAGCCCCTCTGTTTCTCGCCCTCTGTTTCAGCCCCTCTATTTCTCGCCCTCTGTTTCAGCCCCTCTGTTTCAGCCCCTCTGTTTCAGCCCCTCTGTTTCTCGCCCTGTGTTTCAGCCCCTCTGTTTCTCGCCCTCTGTTTCAGCCCCTCTGTTTCTCGCCCTCTGATTCAGCTCCTCTGTTTCGGCCCCTCTGTTTCAGTGCCTCTGTTTCTCGCCCTCTGTTTCTCGCACTCTGTTTCAGCCCCTCTGTTTCTCGCCCTCTGTTTCAGCCCCTCTGTTTCTCGCCCTCTGTTTCAGCCCCTCTGTTTCAGCCCCTCTGTTTCTCGCCCTCTGTTTCAGCCCCTCTGTTTCTCGCCCTCTGTTTCAGCTCCTCTGTTTCTCGCCCTCTGTTTCAGCCTCTCTGTTTGTCGCCCTCTGTTTCAGCCCCTCTATTTCAGCCCCTCTGTTTCAGCCCCTCTGTTTCAGCCCCTCTGTTTCTTGCCCTCTGTTTCAGCCCCTCTGTTTCTCGCCCTCTGTTTCAGCCCCTCTGATTCAGCACCTCTGTTTCAGCCCCTTTGATTCAGCCGCTCTGTTTCAGCCCCTCTGTTTCAGCCCCTCTGTTTCAGCCCCTCTGTTTCTCACCCTCTGTTTCAGCCCCACTGTTTCTCGCTCTCTGTTTCTCGCCCTCTGTTTCAGCCCCTCTGATTCAGCCCCTCTGATTCAGCCCCTCTGTTTCTCGCCCTCTGTTTCTCGCCCTCTGTTTCAGCCCCTATGTTTCTCGCCCTCTGTTTCAGCCCCTCTGTTTCAGCCCCTCTGTTTCAGCTCCTCTGTTTCTCGCCCTCTGTTTCTCGCCCTCTGTTTCAGCCCCTCTGATTCAGCCCCTCTGATTCAGCCCCTCTGTTTCTCGCCCTCTGTTTCAGCCCCTCTGTTTCAGCCCTTCTGTTTCAGCCCCTTTGTTTCAGCCCCTTTCTTTCTCGCCCTCTGTTTCAGCCCCTCTGTTTCGCGCTCTCTGTTTCAGCCCCTCTGTTTCAGCCACTCTGTTTCTCGCCCTCTGCTTCAGCCCCTCTGTTTCTCGCCCTCTGTTTGACCCCTCTGTTTCTCGCCCTCTGTTTCAGCCCCTCTGATTCAGCTCCTCTGTTTCAGCCCCTCTGAATCAGCCCCTCTGATTCAGCCCCTCTGTTTCAGCCCCTCTGTTTCAGCCCCTCTGTTTCTCGCCCGCTGTCTCAGCCCCTCTGTTTCTCGCCCTCTGTTTCAGCCCCTCTGATTCAGCCCCTCTGTTTCTCGCCCTCTGTTTCAGCCGCTGTGTTTCTCGCCCTCTGTTTCAGCCCCTCTGTTTCAGCCCCTCTGTTTCAGCCCCTCTGTTTCTCGCCCTCTGTTTCAGCCCCTCTGTTTCTCGCCCTCTGTTTCAGCCCCTCTATTTCTCGCCCTCTGTTTCAGCCCCTCTGTTTCAGCCCCTCTGTTTCAGCCCCTCTGTTTCTCGCCCTGTGTTTCAGCCCCTCTGTTTCTCGCCCTCTGTTTCAGCCCCTCTGTTTCTCGCCCTCTGATTCAGCTCCTCTGTTTCGGCCCCTCTGTTTCAGTTCCTCTGTTTCTCGCCCTCTGTTTCTCGCACTCTGTTTCAGCCCCTCTGTTTCTCGCCCTCTGTTTCAGCCCCTCTGTTTCTCGCCCTCTGTTTCAGCCCCTCTGTTTCAGCCCCTCTGTTTCTCGCCCTCTGTTTCAGCCCCTCTGTTTCTCGCCCTCTGTTTCAGCTCCTCTGTTTCTCGCCCTCTGTTTCAGCCTCTCTGTTTCTCGCCCTCTGTTTCAGCCCCTCTATTTCAGCCCCTCTGTTTCAGCCCCTCTGTTTCAGCCCCTCTGTTTCTTGCCCTCTGTTTCAGCCCCTCTGTTTCTCGCCCTCTGTTTCAGCCCCTCTGATTCAGCACCTCTGTTTCAGCCCCTTTGATTCAGCCGCTCTGTTTCAGCCCCTCTGTTTCAGCCCCTCTGTTTCAGCCCCTCTGTTTCTCGCCCTCTGTTTCTCACCCTCTGTTTCTCGCCCTTTGTTTCTGCCCCTCTGTTTTTCACCCACTGTTTCAGCCCCTCTGTTTCTCGCCCTCTGTTTCAGGCTCTCTGTTTCAGCCCGTCTGTTTCAGCCCATTTGTTTCTCGCCCTCTGTTTCAGCCCCTCTGTTTCAGCCCCTCTGATTCAGCCCCTGTGATTCAGCCCCTCTGTTTCTCGCCCTCTGTTTCAGCCCCTCTGTTTCTCGCTCTCTGTTTCAGCCCCACTGTTTCTCGCCGTCTGTGTCAGCCCCTCTGTTTCTCGCCCTCTGTTTCAGCCCCTCTGTTTCAGCCCCTCTGTCTCAGCCCCTCTGTTTCAGCCCCTCTGTTTCTCGCCCTCTGTTTCAGCTCCTCTGTTTCTCGCCCTCTGTTTCAGCGCCTCTGTTTCTCGCCCTCTGTTTCAGCCCCTCTGTTTCGGCCCCTCTGTTTCAGTCCCTCTGTTTCTCGCCCTCTGTTTCTCGCCCTCTGTTTCAGCCCCTCTGTTTCTCGCCCTCTGTTTCAGCCCCTCTGTTTCTCGCCCTTTGTTTCAGCCCCTCTGTTTCTCACCCTCTGTTTCAGCCCCACTGTTTCTCGCTCTCTGTTTCTCGCCCTCTGTTTCAGCCCCTCTGATTCAGCCCCTCTGATTCAGCCCCTCTGTTTCTCGCCCTCTGTTTCTCGCCCACTGTTTCAGCCCCTATGTTTCTCGCCCTCTGTTTCAGCCCCTCTGTTTCAGCCCCTCTGTTTCAGCTCCTCTGTTTCTCGCCCTCTGTTTCTCGCCCTCTGTTTCAGCCCCTCTGATTCAGCCCCTCTGATTCAGCCCCTCTGTTTCTCGCCCTCTGTTTCAGCCCCTCTGTTTCAGCCCTTCTGTTTCAGCCCCTTTGTTTCAGCCCCTTTCTTTCTCGCCCTCTGTTTCAGCCCCTCTGTTTCGCGCTCTCTGTTTCAGCCCCTCTGTTTCAGCCACTCTGTTTCTCGCCCTCGGCTTCAGCCCCTCTATTTCTCGCCCTCTGTTTCACCCCTCTGTTTCTCGCCCTCTGTTTCAGCCCCTCTGATTCAGCTCCTCTGTTTCAGCCCCTCTGAATCAGCCCCTCTGATTCAGCCCCTCTGTTTCAGCCCCTCTGTTTCAGCCCCTCTGTTTCTCGCCCGCTGTCTCAGCCCCTCTGTTTCTCGCCCTCTGTTTCAGCCCCTCTGATTCAGCCCCTCTGTTTCTCGCCCTCTGTTTCAGCCGCTCTGTTTCTCGCCCTCTGTTTCAGCCCCTCTGTTTCAGCCCCTCTGTTTCAGCCCCTCTGTTTCTCGCCCTCTGTTTCAGCCCCTCTGTTTCTCGCCCTCTGTTTCAGCCCCTCTATTTCTCGCCCTCTGTTTCAGCCCCTCTGTTTCAGCCCCTCTGTTTCAGCCCCTCTGTTTCTCGCCCTGTGTTTCAGCCCCTCTGTTTCTCGCCCTCTGTTTCAGCCCCTCTGTTTCTCGCCCTCTGATTCAGCTCCTCTGTTTCGGACCCTCTGTTTCAGTGCCTCTGTTTCTCGCCCTCTGTTTCTCGCACTCTGTTTCAGCCCCTCCGTTTCTCGCCCTCTGTTTCAGCCCCTCTGTTTCTCGCCCTCTGTTTCAGCCCCTCTGTTTCAGCCCCTCTGTTTCTCGCCCTCTGTTTCAGCCCCTCTGTTTCTCGCCCTCTGTTTCAGCTCCTCTGTTTCTCGCCCTCTGTTTCAGCCTCTCTGTTTGTCGCCCTCTGTTTCAGCCCCTCTATTTCAGCCCCTCTGTTTCAGGCCCTCTGTTTCAGCCCCTCTGTTTCTTGCCCTCTGTTTCAGCCCCTCTGTTTCTCGCCCTCTGTTTCAGCCCCTCTGATTCAGCACCTCTGTTTCAGCCCCTTTGATTCAGCCGCTCTGTTTCAGCCCCTCTGTTTCAGCCCCTCTGTTTCAGCCCCTCTGTTTCTCGCCCTCTGTTTCTCACCCTCTGTTTCTCGCCCTTTGTTTCTGCCCCTCTGTTTTTCACCCACTGTTTCAGCCCCTCTGTTTCTCGCCCTCTGTTTCAGGCTCTCTGTTTCAGCCCGTCTGTTTCAGCCCATTTGTTTCTCGCCCTCTGTTTCAGCCCCTCTGTTTCAGCCCCTCTGATTCAGCCCCTGTGATTCAGCCCCTCTGTTTCTCGCCCTCTGTTTCAGCCCCTCTGTTTCAGCCCCTCTGTTTCTCGCTCTCTGTTTCAGCCCCACTGTTTCTCGCCGTCTGTGTCAGCCCCTCTGTTTCTCGCCCTCTGTTTCAGCCCCTCTGTTTCAGCCCCTCTGTCTCAGCCCCTCTGTTTCAGCCCCTCTGTTTCTCGCCCTCTGTTTCAGCCCCTCTGTTTCTCGCCCTCTGTTTCAGCGCCTCTGTTTCTCGCCCTCTGTTTCAGCCCCTCTGTTTCGGCCCCTCTGTTTCAGTCCCTCTGTTTCTCGCCCTCTGTTTCTCGCCCTCTGTTTCAGCCCCTCTGTTTCTCGCCCTCTGTTTCAGCCCCTCTGTTTCTCGCCCTCTGTTTCAGCCCCTCTGTTTTAGCCCCTCTGTTTCAGCCCCTCTGTTTCAGCCCCTCTGTTTCTCGCCCTCTGTTTCAGCCCCTCTGTTTCTCGCCCTCTGTTTCAGCTCCTCTGTTTCTCGCCCTCTGTTTCAGCCTCTCTGTTTCTCGCCCTCTGTTTCAGCCCCTCTATTTCAGCCCCTCTGTTTCAGCCCCTCTGTTTCAGCCCCTCTGTTTCTCGCCCTCTGTTTCAGCACCTCTGTTTCTTGCCCTCTGTTTCAGCCCCTCTGTTTATCGCCCTCTGTTTCAGCCCCTCTGATTCAGCACATCGGTTTCAGCCCCTTTGATTCAGCCCCTCTGTTTCAGCCCCTCTGTTTCAGCCCCTCTGTTTCAGCTCCTCTGTTTCTCGCCCTCTGTTTCTCACCCTCTGTTTCTCGCCCTTTGTTTTGCCCCTGTTTTTCACCCTCTGTTTCAGCCCCTCTGTTTCTCGCCCTCTGTTTCAGGCTCTCTGTTTCAGCCCGTCTGTTTCAGCCCATTTGTTTCTCGAACTCTGTTTCAGCCCCTCTGTTTCAGCCCCTCTGATTCAGCCCCACTGATTCAGGCCCTCTGTTTCACGCCCTCTGTTTCAGCCTCTCTGTTTCAGCCCCTCTGTTTCAGCCCCTCTGTTTCTCGCCCTCTGTTTCAGCCCCTCTGTTTATCGCCGTCTGTTTCAGCCCCTCTGTTTCTCGCCCTCTGTTTCAGCCCGTCTGTTTCAGCCCCTCTGTTTCAGCCACTCTGTTTCTCGCCCACTGTTTCAGCCCCTATGTTTCTCGCCCTCTGTTTCAGCCCCTCTGTTTCTCGCCCTCTGTTTCAGCCCCTCTGTTTCTCGCCCTCTGTTTCAGCCCCTCTGTTTCTGCTCCTCTGTTTCAGCCCCCCTGATTCTCGCCCTCTGTTTCAGCCCCTCTGTTTCAGCCCCTCTGTTTCTCGCCCTTTGTTTCAGCCCCTCTGTTTCAGCCCCTCTGTTTCAGCCACTCTGTTTCAGCCCCTCTGTTTCTCGCCCTCTGTTTCAGCCCGTCTGATTCTCGCCCTCTGTTTCAGCCCCTCTGTTTCTTGCCCTCTGTTTCAGCCCCTCTGTTTCTCGCCCTTTGTTTCAGCCCCTCTGTTTCTCACCCTCTGTTTCAGCCCCACTGTTTCTCGCTCTCTGTTTCTCGCCCTCTGTTTCAGCCCCTCTGATTCAGCCCCTCTGATTCAGCCCCTCTGTTTCTCGCCCTCTGTTTCTCGCCCACTGTTTCAGCCCCTATGTTTCTCGCCCTCTGTTTCAGCCCCTCTGTTTCAGCCCCTCTGTTTCAGCTCCTCTGTTTCTCGCCCTCTGTTTCTCGCCCTCTGTTTCAGCCCCTCTGATTCAGCCCCTCTGTTTCTCGCCCTCTGTTTCAGCCCCTCTGTTTCAGCCCTTCTGTTTCAGCCCCTTTGTTTCAGCCCCTTTCTTTCTCGCCCTCTGTTTCAGCCCCTCTGTTTCGCGCTCTCTGTTTCAGCCCCTCTGTTTCAGCCACTCTGTTTCTCGCCCTCTGCTTCAGCCCCTCTGTTTCTCGCCCTCTGTTTCACCCCTCTGTTTCTCGCCCTCTGTTTCAGCCCCTCTGATTCAGCTCCTCTGTTTCAGCCCCTCTGAATCAGCCCCTCTGATTCAGCCCCTTTGTTTCAGCCCCTCTGTTTCAGCCCCTCTGTTTCTCGCCCGCTGTCTCAGCCCCTCTGTTTCTCGCCCTCTGTTTCAGCCCCTCTGATTCAGCCCCTCTGTTTCTCGCCCTCTGTTTCAGCCGCTGTGTTTCTCGCCCTCTGTTTCAGCCCCTCTGTTTCAGCCCCTCTGTTTCAGCCCCTCTGTTTCTCGCCCTCTGTTTCAGCCCCTGTTTCTCGCCCTCTGTTTCAGCCCCTCTATTTCTCGCCCTCTGTTTCAGCCCCTCTGTTTCAGCCCCTCTGTTTCAGCCCCTCTGTTTCTCGCCCTGTGTTTCAGCCCCTCTGTTTCTCGCCCTCTGTTTCAGCCCCTCTGTTTCTCGCCCTCTGATTCAGCTCCTCTGTTTCGGCCCCTCTGTTTCAGTGCCTCTGTTTCTCGCCCTCTGTTTCTCGCACTCTGTTTCAGCCCCTCTGTTTCTCGCCCTCTGTTTCAGCCCCTTTGTTTCTCGCCCTCTGTTTCAGCCCCTCTGTTTCAGCCCCTCTGTTTCTCGCCCTCTGTTTCAGCCCCTCTGTTTCTCGCCCTCTGTTTCAGCTCCTCTGTTTCTCGCCCTCTGTTTCAGCCTCTCTGTTTGTCGCCCTCTGTTTCAGCCCCTCTATTTCAGCCCCTCTGTTTCAGCCCCTCTGTTTCAGCCCCTCTGTTTCTTGCCCTCTGTTTCAGCCCCTCTGTTTCTCGCCCTCTGTTTCAGCCCCTCTGATTCAGCACCTCTGTTTCAGCCCCTTTGATTCAGCCGCTCTGTTTCAGCCCCTCTGTTTCAGCCCCTCTGTTTCAGCCCCTCTGTTTCTCGCCCTCTGTTTCTCACCCTCTGTTTCTCGCCCTTTGTTTCTGCCCCTCTGTTTTTCACCCACTGTTTCAGCCCCTCTGTTTCTCGCCCTCTGTTTCAGGCTCTCTGTTTCAGCCCGTCTGTTTCAGCCCATTTGTTTCTCGCCCTCTGTTTCAGCCCCTCTGTTTCAGCCCCTCTGATTCAGCCCCTGTGATTCAGCCCCTCTGTTTCTCGCCCTCTGTTTCAGCCCCTCTGTTTCAGCCCCTCTGTTTCTCGCCCTCTGTTTCAGCCCCTCTATTTCAGCCCCTCTGTTTCAGCCCCTCTGTTTCAGCCCCTCTGTTTCTTGCCCTCTGTTTCAGCCCCTCTGTTTCTCGCCCTCTGTTTCAGCCCCTCTGATTCAGCACCTCTGTTTCAGCCCCTTTGATTCAGCCGCTCTGTTTCAGCCCCTCTGTTTCAGCCCCTCTGTTTCAGCCCCTCTGTTTCTCGCCCTCTGTTTCTCACCCTCTGTTTCTCGCCCTTTGTTTCTGCCCCTCTGTTTTTCACCCACTGTTTCAGCCCCTCTGTTTCTCGCCCTCTGTTTCAGGCTCTCTGTTTCAGCCCGTCTGTTTCAGCCCATTTGTTTCTCGCCCTCTGTTTCAGCCCCTCTGTTTCAGCCCCTCTGATTCAGCCCCTGTGATTCAGCCCCTCTGTTTCTCGCCCTCTGTTTCAGCCCCTCTGTTTCTCGCTCTCTGTTTCAGCCCCACTGTTTCTCGCCGTCTGTGTCAGCCCCTCTGTTTCTCGCCCTCTGTTTCAGCCCCTCTGTTTCAGCCCCTCTGTCTCAGCCCCTCTGTTTCAGCGCCTCTGTTTCTCGCCCTCTGTTTCAGCCCCTCTGTTTCGGCCCCTCTGTTTCAGTCCCTCTGTTTCTCGCCCTCTGTTTCTCGCCCTCTGTTTCAGCCCCTCTGTTTCTCGCCCTCTGTTTCAGCCCCTCTGTTTCTCGCCCTTTGTTTCAGCCCCTCTGTTTCTCACCCTCTGTTTCAGCCCCACTGTTTCTCGCTCTCTGTTTCTCGCCCTCTGTTTCAGCCCCTCTGATTCAGCCCCTCTGATTCAGCCCCTCTGTTTCTCGCCCTCTGTTTCTCGCCCACTGTTTCAGCCCCTATGTTTCTCGCCCTCTGTTTCAGCCCCTCTGTTTCAGCCCCTCTGTTTCAGCTCCTCTGTTTCTCGCCCTCTGTTTCTCGCCCTCTGTTTCAGCCCCTCTGATTCAGCCCCTCTGATTCAGCCCCTCTGTTTCTCGCCCTCTGTTTCAGCCCCTCTGTTTCAGCCCTTCTGTTTCAGCCCCTTTGTTTCAGCCCCTTTCTTTCTCGCCCTCTGTTTCAGCCCCTCTGTTTCGCGCTCTCTGTTTCAGCCCCTCTGTTTCAGCCACTCTGTTTCTCGCCCTCGGCTTCAGCCCCTCTATTTCTCGCCCTCTGTTTCACCCCTCTGTTTCTCGCCCTCTGTTTCAGCCCCTCTGATTCTCGCCCTCTGTTTCAGCCCCTCTGTTTCAGCCCCTCTGTTTCAGCCCCTCTGTTTCTCGCCCTCTGTTTCAGCCCCTCTGTTTCTCGCCCTCTGTTTCAGCCCCTCTATTTCTCGCCCTCTGTTTCAGCCCCTCTGTTTCAGCCCCTCTGTTTCAGCCCCTCTGTTTCTCGCCCTGTGTTTCAGCCCCTCTGTTTCTCGCCCTCTGTTTCAGCCCCTCTGTTTCTCGCCCTCTGATTCAGCTCCTCTGTTTCGGACCCTCTGTTTCAGTGCCTCTGTTTCTCGCCCTCTGTTTCTCGCACTCTGTTTCAGCCCCTCTGTTTCTCGCCCTCTGTTTCAGCCCCTCTGTTTCTCGCCCTCTGTTTCAGCCCCTCTGTTTCAGCCCCTCTGTTTCTCGCCCTCTGTTTCAGCCCCTCTGTTTCTCGCCCTCTGTTTCAGCTCCTCTGTTTCTCGCCCTCTGTTTCAGCCTCTCTGTTTGTCGCCCTCTGTTTCAGCCCCTCTATTTCAGCCCCTCTGTTTCAGGCCCTCTGTTTCAGCCCCTCTGTTTCTTGCCCTCTGTTTCAGCCCCTCTGTTTCTCGCCCTCTGTTTCAGCCCCTCTGATTCAGCACCTCTGTTTCAGCCCCTTTGATTCAGCCGCTCTGTTTCAGCCCCTCTGTTTCAGCCCCTCTGTTTCAGCCCCTCTGTTTCTCGCCCTCTGTTTCTCACCCTCTGTTTCTCGCCCTTTGTTTCTGCCCCTCTGTTTTTCACCCACTGTTTCAGCCCCTCTGTTTCTCGCCCTCTGTTTCAGGCTCTCTGTTTCAGCCCGTCTGTTTCAGCCCATTTGTTTCTCGCCCTCTGTTTCAGCCCCTCTGTTTCAGCCCCTCTGATTCAGCCCCTGTGATTCAGCCCCTCTGTTTCTCGCCCTCTGTTTCAGCCCCTCTGTTTCAGCCCCTCTGTTTCTCGCTCTCTGTTTCAGCCCCACTGTTTCTCGCCGTCTGTGTCAGCCCCTCTGTTTCTCGCCCTCTGTTTCAGCCCCTCTGTTTCAGCCCCTCTGTCTCAGCCCCTCTGTTTCAGCCCCTCTGTTTCTCGCCCTCTGTTTCAGCCCCTCTGTTTCTCGCCCTCTGTTTCAGCGCCTCTGTTTCTCGCCCTCTGTTTCAGCCCCTCTGTTTCGGCCCCTCTGTTTCAGTCCCTCTGTTTCTCGCCCTCTGTTTCTCGCCCTCTGTTTCAGCCCCTCTGTTTCTCGCCCTCTGTTTCAGCCCCTCTGTTTCTCGCCCTCTGTTTCAGCCCCTCTGTTTTAGCCCCTCTGTTTCAGCCCCTCTGTTTCAGCCCCTCTGTTTCTCGCCCTCTGTTTCAGCCCCTCTGTTTCTCGCCCTCTGTTTCAGCTCCTCTGTTTCTCGCCCTCTGTTTCAGCCTCTCTGTTTCTCGCCCTCTGTTTCAGCCCCTCTATTTCAGCCCCTCTGTTTCAGCCCCTCTGTTTCAGCCCCTCTGTTTCTCGCCCTCTGTTTCAGCACCTCTGTTTCTTGCCCTCTGTTTCAGCCCCTCTGTTTATCGCCCTCTGTTTCAGCCCCTCTGATTCAGCACATCGGTTTCAGCCCCTTTGATTCAGCCCCTCTGTTTCAGCCCCTCTGTTTCAGCCCCTCTGTTTCAGCTCCTCTGTTTCTCGCCCTCTGTTTCTCACCCTCTGTTTCTCGCCCTTTGTTTTGCCCCTCTGTTTTTCACCCTCTGTTTCAGCCCCTCTGTTTCTCGCCCTCTGTTTCAGGCTCTCTGTTTCAGCCCGTCTGTTTCAGCCCATTTGTTTCTCGAACTCTGTTTCAGCCCCTCTGTTTCAGCCCCTCTGATTCAGCCCCACTGATTCAGGCCCTCTGTTTCACGCCCTCTGTTTCAGCCTCTCTGTTTCAGCCCCTCTGTTTCAGCCCCTCTGTTTCTCGCCCTCTGTTTCAGCCCCTCTGTTTATCGCCGTCTGTTTCAGCCCCTCTGTTTCTCGCCCTCTGTTTCAGCCCGTCTGTTTCAGCCCCTCTGTTTCAGCCACTCTGTTTCTCGCCCACTGTTTCAGCCCCTATGTTTCTCGCCCTCTGTTTCAGCCCCTCTGTTTCTCGCCCTCTGTTTCAGCCCCTCTGTTTCTCGCCCTCTGTTTCAGCCCCTCTGTTTCTGCTCCTCTGTTTCAGCCCCCCTGATTCTCGCCCTCTGTTTCAGCCCCTCTGTTTCAGCCCCTCTGTTTCTCGCCCTTTGTTTCAGCCCCTCTGTTTCAGCCCCTCTGTTTCAGCCACTCTGTTTCAGCCCCTCTGTTTCTCGCCCTCTGTTTCAGCCCGTCTGATTCTCGCCCTCTGTTTCAGCCCCTCTGTTTCTTGCCCTCTGTTTCAGCCCCTCTGTTTCTCGCCCTTTGTTTCAGCCCCTCTGTTTCTCACCCTCTGTTTCAGCCCCACTGTTTCTCGCTCTCTGTTTCTCGCCCTCTGTTTCAGCCCCTCTGATTCAGCCCCTCTGATTCAGCCCCTCTGTTTCTCGCCCTCTGTTTCTCGCCCACTGTTTCAGCCCCTATGTTTCTCGCCCTCTGTTTCAGCCCCTCTGTTTCAGCCCCTCTGTTTCAGCTCCTCTGTTTCTCGCCCTCTGTTTCTCGCCCTCTGTTTCAGCCCCTCTGATTCAGCCCCTCTGTTTCTCGCCCTCTGTTTCAGCCCCTCTGTTTCAGCCCTTCTGTTTCAGCCCCTTTGTTTCAGCCCCTTTCTTTCTCGCCCTCTGTTTCAGCCCCTCTGTTTCGCGCTCTCTGTTTCAGCCCCTCTGTTTCAGCCACTCTGTTTCTCGCCCTCTGCTTCAGCCCCTCTGTTTCTCGCCCTCTGTTTCACCCCTCTGTTTCTCGCCCTCTGTTTCAGCCCCTCTGATTCAGCTCCTCTGTTTCAGCCCCTCTGAATCAGCCCCTCTGATTCAGCCCCTCTGTTTCAGCCCCTCTGTTTCAGCCCCTCTGTTTCTCGCCCGCTGTCTCAGCCCCTCTGTTTCTCGCCCTCTGTTTCAGCCCCTCTGATTCAGCCCCTCTGTTTCTCGCCCTCTGTTTCAGCCGCTGTGTTTCTCGCCCTCTGTTTCAGCCCCTCTGTTTCAGCCCCTCTGTTTCAGCCCCTCTGTTTCTCGCCCTCTGTTTCAGCCCCTGTTTCTCGCCCTCTGTTTCAGCCCCTCTATTTCTCGCCCTCTGTTTCAGCCCCTCTGTTTCAGCCCCTCTGTTTCAGCCCCTCTGTTTCTCGCCCTGTGTTTCAGCCCCTCTGTTTCTCGCCCTCTGTTTCAGCCCCTCTGTTTCTCGCCCTCTGATTCAGCTCCTCTGTTTCGGCCCCTCTGTTTCAGTGCCTCTGTTTCTCGCCCTCTGTTTCTCGCACTCTGTTTCAGCCCCTCTGTTTCTCGCCCTCTGTTTCAGCCCCTTTGTTTCTCGCCCTCTGTTTCAGCCCCTCTGTTTCAGCCCCTCTGTTTCTCGCCCTCTGTTTCAGCCCCTCTGTTTCTCGCCCTCTGTTTCAGCTCCTCTGTTTCTCGCCCTCTGTTTCAGCCTCTCTGTTTGTCGCCCTCTGTTTCAGCCCCTCTATTTCAGCCCCTCTGTTTCAGCCCCTCTGTTTCAGCCCCTCTGTTTCTTGCCCTCTGTTTCAGCCCCTCTGTTTCTCGCCCTCTGTTTCAGCCCCTCTGATTCAGCACCTCTGTTTCAGCCCCTTTGATTCAGCCGCTCTGTTTCAGCCCCTCTGTTTCAGCCCCTCTGTTTCAGCCCCTCTGTTTCTCGCCCTCTGTTTCTCACCCTCTGTTTCTCGCCCTTTGTTTCTGCCCCTCTGTTTTTCACCCACTGTTTCAGCCCCTCTGTTTCTCGCCCTCTGTTTCAGGCTCTCTGTTTCAGCCCATCTGTTTCAGCCCATTTGTTTCTCGCCCTCTGTTTCAGCCCCTCTGTTTCAGCCCCTCTGATTCAGCCCCTGTGATTCAGCCCCTCTGTTTCTCGCCCTCTGTTTCAGCCCCTCTGTTTCAGCCCCTCTGTTTCTCGCTCTCTGTTTCAGCCCCACTGTTTCTCGCCGTCTGTGTCAGCCCCTCTGTTTCTCGCCCTCTGTTTCAGCCCCTCTGTTTCAGCCCCTCTGTCTCAGCCCCTCTGTTTCAGCCCCTCTGTTTCTCGCCCTCTGTTTCAGCTCCTCTGTTTCTCGCCCTCTGTTTCAGCGCCTCTGTTTCTCGCCCTCTGTTTCAGCCCCTCTGTTTCGGCCCCTCTGTTTCAGTCCCTCTGTTTCTCGCCCTCTGTTTCTCGCCCTCTGTTTCAGCCCCTCTGTTTCTCGCCCTCTGTTTCAGCCCCTCTGTTTCTCGCCCTTTGTTTCTGCCCCTCTGTTTCTCACCCTCTGTTTCAGCCCCACTGTTTCTCGCTCTCTGTTTCTCGCCCTCTGTTTCAACCCCTCTGATTCAGCCCCTCTGATTCAGCCCCTCTGTTTCTCGCCCTCTGTTTCTCGCGCACTGTTTCAGTCCCTATGTTTCTCACCCTCTGTTTCAGCCCCTCTGTTTCAGCCCCTCTGTTTCAGCTCCTCTGTTTCTCGCCCTCTGTTTCTCGCCCTCTGTTTCAGCCCCTCTGATTCAGCCCCTCTGATTCAGCCCCTCTGTTTCTCGCCCTCTGTTTCAGCCCCTCTGTTTCAGCCCTTCTGTTTCAGCCCCTTTGTTTCAGCCCCTTTCTTTCTCGCCCTCTGTTTCAGCCCCTCTGTTTCGCGCTCTCTGTTTCAGCCCCTCTGTTTCAGCCACTCTGTTTCTCGCCCTCGGCTTCAGCCCCTCTATTTCTCGCCCTCTGTTTCACCCCTCTGTTTCTCGCCCTCTGTTTCAGCCCCTCTGATTCAGCTCCTCTGTTTCAGCCCCTCTGAATCAGCCCCTCTGATTCAGCCCCTCTGTTTCAGCCCCTCTGTATCAGCCCCTCTGTTTCTCGCCCGCTGTCTCAGCCCCTCTGTTTCTCGCCCTCTGTTTCAGCCCCTCTGATTCAGCCCCTCTGTTTCTCGCCCTCTGTTTCAGCCGCTCTGTTTCTCGCCCTCTGTTTCAGCCCCTCTGTTTCAGCCCCTCTGTTTCAGCCCCTCTGTTTCTCGCCCTCTGTTTCAGCCCCTCTGTTTCTCGCCCTCTGTTTCAGCCCCTCTATTTCTCGCCCTCTGTTTCAGCCCCTCTGTTTCAGCCCCTCTGTTTCAGCCCCTCTGTTTCTCGCCCTGTGTTTCAGCCCCTCTGTTTCTCGCCCTCTGTTTCAGCCCCTCTGTTTCTCGCCCTCTGATTCAGCTCCTCTGTTTCGGACCCTCTGTTTCAGTGCCTCTGTTTCTCGCCCTCTGTTTCTCGCACTCTGTTTCAGGCCCTCTGTTTCTCGCCCTCTGTTTCAGCCCCTCTGTTTCTCGCCCTCTGTTTCAGCCCCTCTGTTTCAGCCCCTCTGTTTCTCGCCCTCTGTTTCAGCCCCTCTGTTTCTCGCCCTCTGTTTCAGCTCCTCTGTTTCTCGCCCTCTGTTTCAGCCTCTCTGTTTGTCGCCCTCTGTTTCAGCCCCTCTATTTCAGCCCCTCTGTTTCAGCCCCTCTGTTTCTCGCCCTCTGTTTCAGCCCCTCTGATTCAGCACCTCTGTTTCAGCCCCTTTGATTCAGCCGCTCTGTTTCAGCCCCTCTGTTTCAGCCCCTCTGTTTCAGCCCCTCTGTTTCTCGCCCTCTGTTTCTCACCCTCTGTTTCTCGCCCTTTGTTTCTGCCCCTCTGTTTTTCACCCACTGTTTCAGCCCCTCTGTTTCTCGCCCTCTGTTTCAGGCTCTCTGTTTCAGCCCGTCTGTTTCAGCCCATTTGTTTCTCGCCCTCTGTTTCAGCCCCTCTGTTTCAGCCCCTCTGATTCAGCCCCTGTGATTCAGCCCCTCTGTTTCTCGCCCTCTGTTTCAGCCCCTCTGTTTCAGCCCCTCTGTTTCTCGCTCTCTGTTTCAGCCCCACTGTTTCTCGCCGTCTGTGTCAGCCCCTCTGTTTCTCGCCCTCTGTTTCAGCCCCTCTGTTTCAGCCCCTCTGTCTCAGCCCCTCTGTTTCAGCCCCTCTGTTTCTCGCCCTCTGTTTCAGCCCCTCTGTTTCTCGCCCTCTGTTTCAGCGCCTCTGTTTCTCGCCCTCTGTTTCAGCCCCTCTGTTTCGGCCCCTCTGTTTCAGTCCCTCTGTTTCTCGCCCTCTGTTTCTCGCCCTCTGTTTCAGCCCCTCTGTTTCTCGCCCTCTGTTTCAGCCCCTCTGTTTCTCGCCCTCTGTTTCAGCCCCTCTGTTTTAGCCCCTCTGTTTCAGCCCCTCTGTTTCAGCCCCTCTGTTTCTCGCCCTCTGTTTCAGCCCCTCTGTTTCTCGCCCTCTGTTTCAGCTCCTCTGTTTCTCGCCCTCTGTTTCAGCCTCTCTGTTTCTCGCCCTCTGTTTCAGCCCCTCTATTTCAGCCCCTCTGTTTCAGCCCCTCTGTTTCAGCCCCTCTGTTTCTCGCCCTCTGTTTCAGCCCCTCTGTTTCTTGCCCTCTGTTTCAGCCCCTCTGTTTCTCGCCCTCTGTTTCAGCCCCTCTGATTCAGCACATCGGTTTCAGCCCCTTTGATTCAGCCCCTCTGTTTCAGCCCCTCTGTTTCAGCCCCTCTGTTTCAGCTCCTCTGTTTCTCGCCCTCTGTTTCTCACCCTCTGTTTCTCGCCCTTTGTTTTGCCCCTCTGTTTTTCACCCTCTGTTTCAGCCCCTCTGTTTCTCGCCCTCTGTTTCAGGCTCTCTGTTTCAGCCCGTCTGTTTCAGCCCATTTGTTTCTCGAACTCTGTTTCAGCCCCTCTGTTTCAGCCCCTCTGATTCAGCCCCACTGATTCAGGCCCTCTGTTTCACGCCCTCTGTTTCAGCCTCTCTGTTTCAGCCCCTCTGTTTCAGCCCCTCTGTTTCTCGCCCTCTGTTTCAGCCCCTCTGTTTATCGCCGTCTGTTTCAGCCCCTCTGTTTCTCGCCCTCTGTTTCAGCCCGTCTGTTTCAGCCCCTCTGTTTCAGCCACTCTGTTTCTCGCCCTCTGTTTCAGCCCCTCTGTTTCTCGCCCTCTGTTTTAGTGCCTCTGTTTCTATCCATCTGTTTCAGCCCCTCTGTTTCAGAACCCTCTGTTTCAGCCCCTCTGTTTCTCGCTCTCTGTTTCAGCCCCTCTGTTTCAGCCCCTCTGTTTCAGCCCCTCTGTTTCAGCCTCTCTGTTTCTCGCCCTCTGTTTCAGCCCTTCTGTTTTTCGCCCTCTGTTTCAGCCCCTCTGATTCTCGCCCTCTGTTTCTCGCCCTCAGTTTCAGCCCCTCTGTTTCTCGCCCTCTGTTTCAGCACCTCTGTTTCAGCCCCTCTGATTCAGACCCTCTGATTCACCCCCTCTGTTTCTCACCCTCTGTTTCAGCCCTTCTGTTTCAGCCCTTCTGTTTCAGCCCCTCTGTTTCTCGCCCTCTGTTTCAGCCCTCTGTTTCAGCCCCTCTGTTTCAGCCCCTCTGTTTCAGCCCCTCTGTTTCTCGCACTCTGTTTCAGCCCCTATGTTTCAGCCCCTCTATTTCGGCCCCTCTGTTTCAGCCTCTCTGTTTCTCGCCCTCTGTTTCAGCCCCTCTGTTATTCGCCCTCTGTTTCAGCCCCTCTGATTCTCGCCCTCTGTTTCACCCCCTCTGTTTCTCGCCCTCTATTTCTCGCCCTCTGTTTCAGCCCCTCTGTTTCTCGACCTCTGATTCAACCCCTCTGTTTCTCACCCTTGTTTCAGCCTCTCTGTTTCAGCCCTTCTGTTTCAGCCCCTCTGTTTCTCGCCCTCTGTTTCAGCCCCTCTGTTTCTCGCCGTCTATTTCAGCCCCTCTGTTTCTCGCCCTCTGTTTCAGCCCCTCTGTTTCAGCCCCTCTGTTTCAGCCCCTCTGTTTCTCGCCCTCTGTTTCAGCCCCTCTGTTTCTCGCCCTCTATTTCAGCCCCTCTGTTTCAGCCCTTCTGTTTCTCGCCCTTTGTTTCAGCCCCTCTGTTTCTCGCCCTCTGTTTCAGCCCCTCTGTTTCAGCCCCTCTGTTTCAGCCTCTCTGTTTCAGCCCCTCTGTTTCTCGCCCTCTGTTTCAGCCCGTCTGATTCTCGCCCTCTGTTTCACCCCTCTGTTTCTTGCCCTCTGTTTCAGCCCCTCTGTTTCTCGCCCTTTGTTTCAGCACCTCTGTTTCTCACCCTCTGTTTCAGCCCCACTGTTTCTCGCTCTCTGTTTCTCGCCCTCTGTTTCAGCCCCTCTGATTCAGCCCCTCTGATTCAGCCCCTCTGTTTCTCGCCCTCTGTTTCAGCCCCTATGTTTCTCGCCCTCTGTTTCAGCCCCTCTGTTTCAGCCCCTCTGTTTCAGCTCCTCTGTTTCTCGCCCTCTGTTTCTCGCCCTCTGTTTCAGCCTCTCTGATTCAGCCCCTCTGTTTCAGCCCCTCTGTTTCTCGCCCTCTGTTTCAGCCCCTCTGTTTCAGCCCTTCTGTTTCAGCCCCTCTGTTTCAGCCCCTTTCTTTCTCGCCCTCTGTTGCAGCCCCTCTGTTTCGCGCTCTCTGTTTCAGCCCCTCTGTTTCAGCCACTCTGTTTCTCGCCCTCTGCTTCAGCCCCTCTGTTTCTCGCCCTCTGTTTCACCCCTCTGTTTCTCGCCCTCTGTTTCAGCCCCTCTGATTCAGCTCCTCTGTTTCAGCCCCTCTGAATCAGCGCCTCTGATTCAGCCCCTCTGTTTCAGCCCCTCTGTTTCAGCCCCTCTGTTTCTCGCCCGCTGTCTCAGCCCCTCTGTTTCTCGCCCTCTGTTTCAGCCCCTCTGATTCAGCCCCTCTGTTTCTCGCCCTCTGTTTCAGCCGCTCTGTTTCTCGCCCTCTGTTTCTGCCCGTCTGTTTCAGCCCCTCTGTTTCAGCCCCTCTGTTTCTCGCCCTCTGTTTCAGCCCCTCTGTTTCTCGCCTTCTGTTTCATCCCCTGTATTTCTCGCCCTCTGTTTCATCCCCTCTGTTTCAGCCCCTCTGTTTCAGCCCCTCAGTTTCTCGCCCTGTGTTTCAGCCCCTCTGTTTCTCGCCCTCGGTTTCAGCCCCTCTGTTTCTCGCCCTCTGATTCAGCTCCTCTGTTTCGGCCCCTCTGTTTCAGTCCCTCTGTTTCTCGCCCTCTGTTTCTCGCCCTCTGTTTCAGCCCCTCTGTTTCTCGCCCTCTGTTTCAGCCCCTCTGTTTCTCGCCCTCTGTTTCAGCCCCTCTGTTTCAGCCCCTCTGTTTCAGCCCCTCTGTTTCTCGCCCTCTGTTTCAGCCCCTCTGTTTCTCGCCCTCTGGTTCAGCTCCTCTGTTTCTCGCCCTCTGTTTCAGCCTCTCTGTTTCTCGCCCTCTATTTCAGCCCCTCTATTTCAGCCCCTCTGTTTCAGCCCCTCTGTTTCAGCCTCTCCGTTTCTCGCCCTCTGTTTCAGCCCCTCTGTTTCTTGTCCTCTGTTTCAGCCCCTCTGTTTCTTGCCCTCTGTTTCAGCCCCTCTGATTCAGCACCTCTGTTTCAGCCCATTTGATACAGCCCCTCTGTTTCAGTCCCTCTGTTTCAGCCCCTCTGTTTCAGCCCCTCTGTTTCTCGCCCTCTGTTTCTCACCCTCTGTTTCTCGCCCTTTGTTTCTGCCCCTCTGTTTTTCACCCTCTGTTTCAGCCCCTCTGTTTCTCGCCCTCTGTTTCAGGCTCTCTGTTTCAGCCCGTCTGTTTCAGCCCATTTGTTTCTCGCCCTCTGTTTCAGCCCCTCTGTTTCAGCCCCTCTGATTCAGCCCCTGTGATTCAGCCCCTCTGTTTCTCGCCCTCTGTTTCAGCCCCTCTGTTTCAGCCCCTCTGTTTTTCGCTCTCTGTTTCAGCCCCACTGTTTCTCGCCGTCTGTTTCAGCCCCTCTATTTCTCGCCCTCTGTTTCAGCCCCTCTGTTTCAGCCCCTCTGATTCAGCCCCTCTGTTTCAGCCCCTCTGTTTCTCGCCCTCTGTTTCAGCCCCTCTGTTTCTCGCCCTCTGTTTCAGCGCCTCTGTTTCTCGCCCTCTGTTTCAGCCCCTCTGTTTCGGCAACTCTGTTTCAGTCCCTCTGTTTCTCGCCCTCTGTTTCTCGCCCACTGTTTCAGCCCCTCTGTTTCTCGCCCTCTGTTTCAGCCCCTCTGTTTCAGCCCCTCTGTTTCTCGCCCTCTGGTTCAGCTCCTCTGTTTCTCGCCCTCTGTTTCAGCCTCACTGTTTCTCGCCCTCTGTTTCAGCCCCGCTATTTCAGCCCCTCTGTTTCAGCCCCTCTGTTTCAGCCCCTCCGTTTCTCGCCCTCTGTTTCAGCCCCTCTGTTTCTTGCCCTCTGTTTCAGCCCCTCTGTTTCTTGCCCTCTGTTTCAGCCCCTCTGATTCAGCACCTGTGTTTCAGCCCATTTGATTCAGCCCCTCTGTTTCAGTCCCTCTGTTTCAGCCCCTCTGTTTCAGCCCCTCTGTTTCTCGCCCTCTGTTTCTCACCCTCTGTTTCTCGCCCTTTGTTTCTGCCCCTCTGTTTTTCACCCTCTGTTTCAGCCCCTCTGTTTCTCGCCCTCTGTTTCAGGCTCTCTGTTTCAGCCCGTCTGTTTCAGCCCATTTGTTTCTCGCCCTCTGTTTCAGCTCCTCTGTTTCAGCCCCTCTGATTCACCCCCTGTGATTCAGCCCCTCTGTTTCTCGCCCTCTGTTTCAGCCCCTCTGTTTCAGCCCCTCTGTTTTTCGCTCTCTGTTTCAGCCCCACTGTTTCTCGCCATCTGTTTCAGCCCCTCTATTTCTCGCCCTCTGTTTCAGCCCCTCTGTTTCAGCCCCTCTGATTCAGCCCCTCTGTTTCAGCCCCTCTGTTTCTCGCCCTCTTTTTCAGCCCCTCTGTTTCAGCCCCTCTGTTTCAGCCCCTCTGTTTCTCGCCCTCTGTTTCAGCCCCTCTGTTTCTCGCCGTCTGTTTCAGCCCCTCTGTTTCTCGCCCTCTGTTTCAGCCCCTCTGTTTCAGCCCCTATGTTTCAGCCCCTCTGTTTCTCGCCCTCTGTTTCAGCCCCTCTGTTTCTCGCCCTCTGTTCCAGCCCCTCTGTTTCTCGCCCTCTGTTTCAGCCCCTCTGTTTCTGCTCCTCTGTTTCAGCCCCTCTGATTCTCGCCCTCTGTTTCAGCCCCTCTGTTTCTCGCCCTCTATTTCAGCCCCTCTGTTTCAGCCCCTCTGTTTCTCGCCCTTTGTTTCAGCCCCTCTGTTTCAGCCCCTCTGTTTCAGCCACTCTGTTTCAGCCCCTCTGTTTCTCGCCCTCTGTTTCAGCCCGTCTGATTCTCGCCCTCTGTTTCAGCCCCTCTGTTTCTTGCCCTCTGTTTCAGCCCCTCTGTTTCTCGCCCTTTGTTTCAGCCCCTCTGTTTCTCACCCTCTGTTTCAGCCCCACTGTTTCTCGCTCTCTGTTTCTCGCCCTCTGTTTCAGCCCCTCTGATTCAGCCCCTCTGATTCAGCCCCTCTGTTTCTCGCCCTCTGTTTCTCGCCCTCTGTTTCAGCCCCTATGTTTCTCGCCCTCTGTTTCAGCCCCTCTGTTTCAGCCCCTCTGTTTCAGCTCCTCTGTTTCTCGCCCTCTGTTTCTCGCCCTCTGTTTCAGCCCCTCTGATTCAGCCCCTCTGATTCAGCCCCTCTGTTTCTCGCCCTCTGTTTCAGCCCCTCTGTTTCAGCCCTTCTGTTTCAGCCCCTTTGTTTCAACCCTTTCTTTCTCGCCCTCTGTTTCAGCCACTCTGTTTCTCGCCCTCTGCTTCAGCCCCTCTGTTTCTCGCCCTCTGTTTCACCCCTCTGTTTCTCGCCCTCTGTTTCAGCCCCTCTGATTCAGCTCCTCTGTTTCAGCCCCTCTGAATCAGCCCCTCTGATTCAGCCCCTCTGTTTCTGCCCCTCTGTTTCAGCCCCTCTGTTTCTCGCCCGCTGTCTCAGCCCCTCTGTTTCTCGCCCTCTGTTTCAGCCCCTCTGATTCAGCCCCTCTGTTTCTCGCCCTCTGTTTCAGCCGCTCTGTTTCTCGCCCTCTGTTTCGGCCCCTCTGTTTCAGCCCCTCTGTTTCAGCCCCTCTGTTTCTCGCCCTCTGTTTCAGCCCCTCAGTTTCTCGCCCTCTGTTTCAGCCCCTCTATTTCTCGCCCTCTGTTTCAGCCCCTCTGTTTCAGCCCCTCTGTTTCAGCCCCTCTGTTTCTCGCCCTGTGTTTCAGCCCCTCTGTTTCTCGCCCTCTGTTTCAGCCCCTCTGTTTCTCGCCCTCTGATTCAGCTCCTCTGTTTCGGCCCCTCTGTTTCAGTGCCTCTGTTTCTCGCCCTCTGTTTCTCGCACTCTGTTTCAGCCCCTCTGTTTCTCGCCCTCTATTTCAGCCCCTCTGTTTCTCGCCCTCTGTTTCAGCCCCTCTGTTTCAGCCCCTCTGTTTCTCGCCCTCTGTTTCAGCCCCTCTGTTTCTCGCCCTCTGTTTCAGCTCCTCTGTTTCTCGCCCTCTGTTTCAGCCTCTCTGTTTCTCACCCTCTGTTTCAGCCCCTCTATTTCAGCCCCTCTGTTTCAGCCCCTCTGTTTCAGCCCCTCTGTTTCTTGCCCTCTGTTTCAGCCCCTCTGTTTCTCGCCCTCTGTTTCAGCCCCTCTGATTCAGCACCTCTGTTTCAGCCCCTTTGATTCAGCCGCTCTGTTTCTGCCCCTCTGTTTCAGCCCCTCTGTTTCAGCCCCTCTGTTTCTCGCCCTCTGTTTCTCACCCTCTGTTTCTCGCCCTTTGTTTCTGCCCCTCTGTTTTTCACCCACTGTTTCCGCCCCTCTGTTTCTCGCCCTCTGTTTCAGGCTCTCTGTTTCAGCCCGTCTGTTTCAGCCCATTTGTTTCTCGCCCTCTGTTTCAGCCCCTCTGTTTCAGCCCCTCTGATTCAGCCCCTGTGATTCAGCCCCTCTGTTTCTCGCTCTCTGTTTCAGCCCCACTGTTTCTCGCCGTCTGTGTCAGCCCCTCTGTTTCTCGCCCTCTGTTTCAGCCCCTCTGTTTCAGCCCCTCTGTCTCAGCCCCTCTGTTTCAGCCCCTCTGTTTCAGCCCCTCTGATTCAGCCCCTCTGTTTCAGCCCTCTGTTTCTCGCCCTCTGTTTCAGCCCCTCTATTTCAGCCCCTCTGTTTCAGCCCCTCTGTTTCAGCCCCTCTGTTTCTCGCCCTCTGTTTCAGCCCCTCTGTTTCTTGCCCTCTGTTTCAGCCCCTCTGTTTCTCGCCCTCTGTTTCAGCCCCTCTGATTCAGCACATCGGTTTCAGCCTCTTTGATTCAGCCACTCTGTTTCAGCCCCTTTGATTCAGCCCCTCTGTTTCAGCCCCTCAGTTTCAGCCCCTCTGTTTCTCGCCCTCTGTTTCAGGCTCTCTGTTTCAGCACGCCTGTTTCAGCCCATTTGTTTCTCGCCCTCTGTTTCAGCCCCTCTGTTTCAGCCCCTCTGATTCAGCCCCTCTGATTCAGGCCCTCTGTTTCTCGCCCTCTGTTTCAGCCCCTCTGTTTCAGCCCCTCTGTTTCAGCCCCTCTGTTTCTCGCCGTCTGTTTCAGCCCCTCTGTTTCTCGCCCTCTGTTTCAGCCCCTCTGTTTCAGCCCCTCTGTTTCAGCCACTCTGTTTCTCGCCCTATGTTTCAGCCCCTCTGTTTCTCGCCCTCTGTTTCAGCGCCTCTGTTTCTCGCCATCTGTTTCAGCCCCTCTGTTTCAGAACCATCTGTTTCAGCGCCTCTGTTTCTCGCCCTCTGTTTCAGCCCCTCTGTTTCGGCAACTCTGTTTCAGTCCCTCTGTTTCTCGCCCTCTGTTTCTCGCCCTCTGTTTCAGCCCCTCTGTTTCTCGCCCTCTGTTTCAGCCCCTCTGTTTCTCGCCCTCTGTTTCAGCCCCTCTGTTTTAGCCCCTCTGTTTCAGCCCCTCTGTTTCAGCCCCTCTGTTTCTCGCCCTCTGTTTCAGCCCCGCTGTTTCTCGCCCTCTGTTTCAGCTCCTCTGTTTCTCGCCCTCTGTTTCAGCCTCTCTGTTTCTCGCCCTCTGTTTCAGCCCCTCTATTTCAGCCCCTCTGTTTCAGCCCCTCTGTTTCAGCCCGTCTGTTTCTCGCCCTCTGTTTCAGCCCCTCTGTTTCTTGCCCTCTGTTTCAGCCCCACTGTTCTCGCCCTCTGTTTCAGCCCCTCTGATTCAGCACCTCTGTTTCAGCCCCTTTGATTCAGCCCCTCTGTTTCAGCCCCTCAGTTTCAGCCCGTCTGTTTCAGCCCCTCTGTTTCTCGCCCTCTGTTTCTCACCCTCTGTTTCTCGCCCTTTGTTTCTGCTCCTCTGTTTTTCACCCTCTGTTTCAGCCCCTCTGTTTCTCGCCCTCTGTTTCAGGCTCTCTGTTTCAGCACGCCTGTTTCAGCCCATTTGTTTCTCGCCCTCTATTTCAGCCCCTCTGTTTCAGCCCCTCTGATTCAGCCCCTCTGATTCAGGCCCTCTGTTTCTCGCCCTCTGTTTCAGCCCCTCTGTTTCAGCCCCTCTGTTTCAGCCCCTCTGTTTCTCGCCCTCAGTTTCAGGCCCTCTGTTTCTCGCCGTCTGTTTCAGCCCCTCTGTTTCTCGCCCTCTGTTTCAGCCCCTCTGTTTCAGCCCCTCTGTTTCAGCCACTCTGTTTCTCGCCCTATGTTTCAGCCCCTCTGTTTCTCGCCCTCTGTTTCAGCGCCTCTGTTTCTCGCCATCTGTTTCAGCCCCTCTGTTTCAGAACCCTCTGTTTCAGCCCCTCGGTTTCTCGCCCTCTGTTTCAGCCCCTCTGTTTCAGCCCCTCTGTTTCTCGCCCTCTGTTTCAGCCCCTCTGTTTCTCGCCGTCTGTTTCAGCCCCTCTGTTTCTCGCCCTCTGTTTCAGCCCCTCTGTTTCAGCCCCTCTGTTTCAGCCACTCTGTTTCTCGCCCTATGTTTCAGCCCCTCTGTTTCTCGCCCTCTGTTTCAGCGCCTCTGTTTCTCGCCATCTGTTTCAGCCCCTCTGTTTCAGAACCCTCTGTTTCAGCCCCTCGGTTTCTCGCCCTCTGTTTCAGCCCCTCTGTTTCAGCCCCTCTGTTTCTCGCCCTCTGTTTCAGCCCCTCTGTTTCAGCCCCTCTGTTTCAGCCCCTCTGTTTCTCGCCCTCTGTTTCAGCCCCTCTGTTATTCGCCCTCTGTTTCAGCCCCTCTGATTCTCGCCCTCTGTTTCAGCCCCTATGTTTCTCGCCCTCTGTTTCTCGCCTTCTGTTTCAGCCCCTCTGTTTCTCGCCCTCTGTTTCAGCCTCTCTGTTTCAGCCCTTCTGTTTCAGCCCCTCTGTTTCTCGCCATCTGTTTCAGCCCCTCTGTTTCTCGCCCTCTGTTTCAGCCCCTCTGTTTCAGACCCTCTGTTTCAGCCCCTCTGTTTCAGCCCCTCTGTTTCTCACCCTCTGTTTCAGCCCCTCTGTTTCTCGCCCTCTGTTTCAGCACCTCTGTTTCTCGCCCTCTGTTTCTGCCCCTCTGATTTAGCCCCACCGCTTCAGCACGTCTGTTTCAGCCCCTCTGTTTCTCGCCCTCTGTTTCAGCCCCTCTGTTTCGCGCTCTCTGTTTCAGCCCCTCTTTTTCAGCCACTCTGTTTCTCGCCCTCTGTTTCTGCCCCTCTGTTTCTCGCCCTCTGTTTCAGCCCCTCTGTTTCTCGACTTCTGTTTCAGCCTCTCTGAATCAGCCCCTCTGTTTCAGCCCCTCTGAATCAGCCCCTCTGATTCAGCCCCTCTGATTCAGCCGCTCTGTTTCAGCCTCTCTGCTTCTCGCCCTCTGTTTCAGCCCCTCTGTTTCTCGCCTTCTGTATCAGCCCCTCTATTTCTCGCCCTCTGTTTCATCCCCTCTGTTTCAGCCCCTCTGTTTCAGCCGCTCTGTTTCAGCCCCTCTGTTTCTCGTCCTCTGTTTCAGCCCCTCTGTTTCTCGCCCTCTGTTTCAGCCCCTCTGTTTCTCGGCCTCTGATTCAGCTCCTCTGTTTCGGCCCCTCTGTTTCAGTCCCTCTGTTTCTCGCCCTCTGTTTCTCGCCGTCTGTTTCAGCCCCTCTGTTTCTCGCCCTCTGTTTCAGCCCCTCTGTTTCAGCCCCTCTGTTTCAGCCCCTCTGTTTCAGCCCCTCTGTTTCTCGCCCTCTGTTTCAGCCCCTCTGTTTCTCGCCCTCTGTTTCAGCTCCTCTGTTTCTCGCCCTCTGTTTCAGCCTCTCTGTTTCTAGCCCTCTGTTTCAGCCCCTCTGTTTCAGCCCCTCTGATTCAGCCCCTCTGATTCAGCCCCTCTGTTTCTCGCCCTCTGTTTCAGCCCCTATGTTTCTCGCCCTCTGTTTCAGCCCCTCTGTTTCAGCCCCTCTGTTTCAGCTCCTCTGTTTCTCGCCCTCTGTTTCTCGCCCTCTGTTTCAGCCCCTCTGATTCAGCCCCTCTGATTCAGCCCCTCTGTTTCTCGCCCTCTGTTTCAGCCCCTCTGTTTCAGCCCTTCTGTTTCAGCCCCTCTGTTTCAGCCCCTTTCTTTCTCGCCCTCTGTTGCAGCCCCTCTGTTTCTCCCTCTCTGTTTCAGCCCCTCTGTTTCAGCCACTCTGTTTCTCGCCCTCTGCTTCAGCCCCTCTGTTTCTCGCCCTCTGTTTCAGCCCCTCTGATTCAGCTCCTCTGTTTCAGCCCCTCTGAATCAGCCCCTCTGATTCAGCACCTCTGTTTCAGCCCCTCTGTTTCAGCCCCTCTGTTTCAGCCGCTCTGTTTCAGCCCCTCTGTTTCTCGCCCTCTGTCTCAGCCCCTCTGTTTCTCGCCCTCTGTTTCAGCCCCTCTGATTCAGCCCCTCTGTTTCTCGCCCTCTGTTTCAGCCGCTCTGTTTCTCGCCCTCTGTTTCAGCCCCTCTGTTTCAGCCCCTCTGTTTCAGCCCCTCTGTTTGTCGCCCTCTGTTTCAGCCCCTCTGTTTCTCAACTTCTGTTTCAGCCCCTGTATTTCTCGACCTCTGTTTCATCCCCTCTGTTTCAGCCCCTCTGTTTCAGCCCCTCAGTTTCTCGCCCTGTGTTTCAGCCCCTCTGTTTCTCGCCCTCGGTTTCAGCCCCTCTGTTTCTCGCCCTCTGTTTCAGCCCCTCTGTTTCTCGCCCTCTGTTTCAGCCCCTCTGTTTCAGCCCCTCTGTTTCAGCCCCTCTGTTTCAGCCCCTCTGTTTCTCGCCCTCTGTTTCCGCCCCTCTGTTTCTCGCCCTCTGTTTCAGCTCCTCTGTTTCTCGCCCTCTGTTTCAGCCTCTCTGTTTCTAGCCCTCTGTTTCAGCCCCTCTGTTTCAGCCCCTCTGATTCAGCCCCTCTGATTAAGCCCCTCTGTTTCTCGCCCTCTGTTTCAGCCCCTATGTTTCTCACCCTCTGTTTCAGCCCCTCTGTTTCAGCCCCTCTGTTTCAGCTCCTCTGTTTCTCGCCCTCTGTTTCTCGCCCTCTGTTTCAGCCCCTCTGATTCAGCCCCTCTGATTCAGCCCCTCTGTTTCTCGCCCTCTGTTTCAGCCCCTCTGTTTCAGCCCTTCTGTTTCAGCCCCTCTGTTTCAGCCCCTTTCTTTCTCGCCCTCTCTTGCAGCCCCTCTGTTTCGCGCTCTCTGTTTCAGCCCCTCTGTTTCAGCCACTCTGTTTCTCGCCATCTGCTTCAGCCCCTCTGTTTCTCGCCCTCTGTTTCACCCCTCTGTTTCTCGCCCTCTGTTTCAGCCCCTCTGATTCAGCTCCTCTGTTTCAGCCCCTCTGAATCAGCCCCTCTGATTCAGCCCCTCTGTTTCAGCCCCTCTGTTTCAGCCCCTCTGTTTCTCGCCCGCTGTCTCAGCCCCTCTGTTTCTCGCCCTCTGTTTCAGCCCCTCTGATTCAGCCCCTCTGTTTCTCGCCCTCTGTTTCAGCCGCTCTGTTTCTCGCCCTCTGTTTCAGCCCCTCTGTTTCAGCCCCTCTGTTTCAGCCCCTCTGTTTCTCGCCCTCTGTTTCAGCCCCTCTGTTTCTCGCCCTCTGGTTCAGCTCCTCTGTTTCTCGCCCTCTGTTTCAGCCTCTCTGTTTCTCGCCCTCTGTTTCAGCCCCTCTATTTCAGCCCCTCTGTTTCAGCCCCTCTGTTTCAGCCCCTCCGTTTCTCGCCCTCTGTTTCAGCCCCTCTGTTTCTTGCCCTCTGTTTCAGCCCCTCTGTTTCTTGCCCCCTGTTTCAGCCCCTCTGATTCAGCACCTCTGTTTCAGCCCATTTGATTCAGCCCCTCTGTTTCAGTCCCTCTGTTTCAGCCCCTCTGTTTCAGCCCCTCTGTTTCTCGCCCTCTGTTTCTCACCCTCTGTTTCTCGCCCTTTGTTTCTGCCCCTCTGTTTTTCACCCTCTGTTTCAGCCCCTCTGTTTCTCGCCCTCTGTTTCAGGCTCTCTGTTTCAGCCCGTCTGTTTCAGCCCATTTGTTTCTCGCCCTCTGTTTCAGCCCCTCTGTTTCAGCCCCTCTGATTCAGCCCCTGTGATTCAGCCCCTCTGTATCTCGCCCTCTGTTTCAGCCCCTCTGTTTCAGCCCCTCTGTTTTTCGCTCTCTGTTTCAGCCCCACTGTTTCTCGCCGTCTGTTTCAGCCCCTCTATTTCTCGCCCTCTGTTTCAGCCCCTCTGTTTCAGCCCCTCTGTTTCAGCCCCTCTGTTTCAGCCCCTCTGTTTCAGCCCCTCTGTTTGTCGCCCTCTGTTTCAGCCCCTCTGTTTCTCAACTTCTGTTTCAGCCCCTGTATTTCTCGACCTCTGTTTCATCCCCTCTGTTTCAGCCCCTCTGTTTCAGCCCCTCAGTTTCTCGCCCTGTGTTTCAGCCCCTCTGTTTCTCGCCCTCGGTTTCAGCCCCTCTGTTTCTCGCCCTCTGTTTCAGCCCCTCTGTTTCTCGCCCTCTGTTTCAGCCCCTCTGTTTCAGCCCCTCTGTTTCAGCCCCTCTGTTTCAGCCCCTCTGTTTCTCGCCCTCTGTTTCAGCCCCTCTGTTTCTCGCCCTCTGTTTCAGCTCCTCTGTTTCTCGCCCTCTGTTTCAGCCTCTCTGTTTCTAGCCCTCTGTTTCAGCCCCTCTGTTTCAGCCCCTCTGATTCAGCCCCTCTGATTAAGCCCCTCTGTTTCTCGCCCTCTGTTTCAGCCCCTATGTTTCTCACCCTCTGTTTCAGCCCCTCTGTTTCAGCCCCTCTGTTTCAGCTCCTCTGTTTCTCGCCCTCTGTTTCTCGCCCTCTGTTTCAGCCCCTCTGATTCAGCCCCTCTGATTCAGCCCCTCTGTTTCTCGCCCTCTGTTTCAGCCCCTCTGTTTCAGCCCTTCTGTTTCAGCCCCTCTGTTTCAGCCCCTTTCTTTCTCGCCCTCTCTTGCAGCCCCTCTGTTTCGCGCTCTCTGTTTCAGCCCCTCTGTTTCAGCCACTCTGTTTCTCGCCATCTGCTTCAGCCCCTCTGTTTCTCGCCCTCTGTTTCACCCCTCTGTTTCTCGCCCTCTGTTTCAGCCCCTCTGATTCAGCTCCTCTGTTTCAGCCCCTCTGAATCAGCCCCTCTGATTCAGCCCCTCTGTTTCAGCCCCTCTGTTTCAGCCCCTCTGTTTCTCGCCCGCTGTCTCAGCCCCTCTGTTTCTCGCCCTCTGTTTCAGCCCCTCTGATTCAGCCCCTCTGTTTCTCGCCCTCTGTTTCAGCCGCTCTGTTTCTCGCCCTCTGTTTCAGCCCCTCTGTTTCAGCCCCTCTGTTTCAGCCCCTCTGTTTCTCGCCCTCTGTTTCAGCCCCTCTGTTTCTCGCCCTCTGGTTCAGCTCCTCTGTTTCTCGCCCTCTGTTTCAGCCTCTCTGTTTCTCGCCCTCTGTTTCAGCCCCTCTATTTCAGCCCCTCTGTTTCAGCCCCTCTGTTTCAGCCCCTCCGTTTCTCGCCCTCTGTTTCAGCCCCTCTGTTTCTTGCCCTCTGTTTCAGCCCCTCTGTTTCTTGCCCCCTGTTTCAGCCCCTCTGATTCAGCACCTCTGTTTCAGCCCATTTGATTCAGCCCCTCTGTTTCAGTCCCTCTGTTTCAGCCCCTCTGTTTCAGCCCCTCTGTTTCTCGCCCTCTGTTTCTCACCCTCTGTTTCTCGCCCTTTGTTTCTGCCCCTCTGTTTTTCACCCTCTGTTTCAGCCCCTCTGTTTCTCGCCCTCTGTTTCAGGCTCTCTGTTTCAGCCCGTCTGTTTCAGCCCATTTGTTTCTCGCCCTCTGTTTCAGCCCCTCTGTTTCAGCCCCTCTGATTCAGCCCCTGTGATTCAGCCCCTCTGTATCTCGCCCTCTGTTTCAGCCCCTCTGTTTCAGCCCCTCTGTTTTTCGCTCTCTGTTTCAGCCCCACTGTTTCTCGCCGTCTGTTTCAGCCCCTCTATTTCTCGCCCTCTGTTTCAGCCCCTCTGTTTCAGCCCCTCTGTTTCAGCCCGTCTGTTTCAGCCCATTTGTTTCTCGCCCTCTGTTTCAGCCCCTCTGTTTCAGCCCCTCTGATTCAGCCCCTCTGTTTCAGCCCTCTGTTTCTCGCCCTCTGTTTCAGCCCCTCTATTTCAGCCCCTCTGTTTCAGCCCCTCTGTTTCAGCCCCTCTGTTTCTCGCCCTCTGTTTCAGCCCCTCTGTTTCTTGCCCTCTGTTTCAGCCCCTCTGTTTCTCGCCCTCTGTTTCAGCCCCTCTGATTCAGCACATCGGTTTCAGCCTCTTTGATTCTGCCACTCTGTTTCAGCCCCTTTGATTCAGCCCCTCTGTTTCAGCCCCTCAGTTTCAGCCCCTCTGTTTCTCGCCCTCTGTTTCAGGCTCTCTGTTTCAGCACGCCTGTTTCAGCCCATTTGTTTCTCGCCCTCTGTTTCAGCCCCTCTGTTTCAGCCCCTCTGATTCAGCCCCTCTGATTCAGGCCCTCTGTTTCTCGCCCTCTGTTTCAGCCCCTCTGTTTCAGCCCCTCTGTTTCAGCCCCTCTGTTTCTCGCCGTCTGTTTCAGCCCCTCTGTTTCTCGCCCTCTGTTTCAGCCCCTCTGTTTCAGCCCCTCTGTTTCAGCCACTCTGTTTCTCGCCCTATGTTTCAGCCCCTCTGTTTCTCGCCCTCTGTTTCAGCGCCTCTGTTTCTCGCCATCTGTTTCAGCCCCTCTGTTTCTCGCCCTCTGTTTCAGCGCCTCTGTTTCTCGCCCTCTGTTTCAGCCCCTCTGTTTCGGCAACTCTGTTTCAGTCCCTCTGTTTCTCGCCCTCTGTTTCTCGCCCTCTGTTTCAGCCCCTCTGTTTCTCGCCCTCTGTTTCAGCCCCTCTGTTTCTCGCCCTCTGTTTCAGCCCCTCTGTTTTAGCCCCTCTGTTTCAGCCCCTCTGTTTCAGCCCCTCTGTTTCTCGCCCTCTGTTTCAGCCCCGCTGTTTCTCGCCCTCTGTTTCAGCTCCTCTGTTTCTCGCCCTCTGTTTCAGCCTCTCTGTTTCTCGCCCTCTGTTTCAGCCCCTCTATTTCAGCCCCTCTGTTTCAGCCCCTCTGTTTCAGCCCGTCTGTTTCTCGCCCTCTGTTTCAGCCCCTCTGTTTCTTGCCCTCTGTTTCAGCCCCACTGTTCTCGCCCTCTGTTTCAGCCCCTCTGATTCAGCCCCTCAGTTTCAGCCCCTCTGTTTCAGCCCCTCTGTTTCTCGCCCTCTGTTTCTCACCCTCTGTTTCTCGCCCTTTGTTTCTGCTCCTCTGTTTTTCACCCTCTGTTTCAGCCCCTCTGTTTCTCGCCCTCTGTTTCAGGCTCTCTGTTTCAGCACGCCTGTTTCAGCCCATTTGTTTCTCGCCCTCTATTTCAGCCCCTCTGTTTCAGCCCCTCTGATTCAGCCCCTCTGATTCAGGCCCTCTGTTTCTCGCCCTCTGTTTCAGCCCCTCTGTTTCAGCCCCTCTGTTTCAGCCCCTCTGTTTCTCGCCCTCAGTTTCAGGCCCTCTGTTTCTCGCCGTCTGTTTCAGCCCCTCTGTTTCTCGCCCTCTGTTTCAGCCCCTCTGTTTCAGCCCCTCTGTTTCAGCCACTCTGTTTCTCGCCCTATGTTTCAGCCCCTCTGTTTCTCGCCCTCTGTTTCAGCGCCTCTGTTTCTCGCCATCTGTTTCAGCCCCTCTGTTTCAGAACCCTCTGTTTCAGCCCCTCGGTTTCTCGCCCTCTGTTTCAGCCCCTCTGTTTCAGCCCCTCTGTTTCTCGCCCTCTGTTTCAGCCCCTCTGTTTCTCGCCGTCTGTTTCAGCCCCTCTGTTTCTCGCCCTCTGTTTCAGCCCCTCTGTTTCAGCCCCTCTGTTTCAGCCACTCTGTTTCTCGCCCTATGTTTCAGCCCCTCTGTTTCTCGCCCTCTGTTTCAGCGCCTCTGTTTCTCGCCATCTGTTTCAGCCCCTCTGTTTCAGAACCCTCTGTTTCAGCCCCTCGGTTTCTCGCCCTCTGTTTCAGCCCCTCTGTTTCAGCCCCTCTGTTTCTCGCCCTCTGTTTCAGCCCCTCTGTTTCAGCCCCTCTGTTTCAGCCCCTCTGTTTCTCGCCCTCTGTTTCAGCCCCTCTGTTATTCGCCCTCTGTTTCAGCCCCTCTGATTCTCGCCCTCTGTTTCAGCCCCTATGTTTCTCGCCCTCTGTTTCTCGCCTTCTGTTTCAGCCCCTCTGTTTCTCGCCCTCTGTTTCAGCCTCTCTGTTTCAGCCCTTCTGTTTCAGCCCCTCTGTTTCTCGCCATCTGTTTCAGCCCCTCTGTTTCTCGCCCTCTGTTTCAGCCCCTCTGTTTCAGACCCTCTGTTTCAGCCCCTCTGTTTCAGCCCCTCTGTTTCTCACCCTCTGTTTCAGCCCCTCTGTTTCTCGCCCTCTGTTTCAGCACCTCTGTTTCTCGCCCTCTGTTTCTGCCCCTCTGATTTAGCCCCACCGCTTCAGCACGTCTGTTTCAGCCCCTCTGTTTCTCGCCCTCTGTTTCAGCCCCTCTGTTTCGCGCTCTCTGTTTCAGCCCCTCTTTTTCAGCCACTCTGTTTCTCGCCCTCTGTTTCTGCCCCTCTGTTTCTCGCCCTCTGTTTCAGCCCCTCTGTTTCTCGACCTCTGTTTCAGCCTCTCTGAATCAGCCCCTCTGTTTCAACCCCTCTGAATCAGCCCCTCTGATTCAGCCCCTCTGATTCAGCCGCTCTGTTTCAGCCTCTCTGCTTCTCGCCCTCTGTTTCAGCCCCTCTGTTTCTCGCCTTCTGTATCAGCCCCTCTATTTCTCGCCCTCTGTTTCATCCCCTCTGTTTCAGCCCCTCTGTTTCAGCCGCTCTGTTTCAGCCCCTCTGTTTCTCGTCCTCTGTTTCAGCCCCTCTGTTTCTCGCCCTCTGTTTCAGCCCCTCTGTTTCTCGGCCTCTGATTCAGCTCCTCTGTTTCGGCCCCTCTGTTTCAGTCCCTCTGTTTCTCGCCCTCTGTTTCTCGCCCTCTGTTTCAGCCCCTCTGTTTCTCGCCCTCTGTTTCAGCCCCTCTGTTTCAGCCCCTCTGTTTCAGCCCCTCTGTTTCAGCCCCTCTGTTTCTCGCCCTCTGTTTCAGCCCCTCTGTTTCTCGCCCTCTGTTTCAGCTCCTCTGTTTCTCGCCCTCTGTTTCAGCCTCTCTGTTTCTAGCCCTCTGTTTCAGCCCCTCTGTTTCAGCCCCTCTGATTCAGCCCCTCTGATTCAGCCCCTCTGTTTCTCGCCCTCTGTTTCAGCCCCTATGTTTCTCGCCCTCTGTTTCAGCCCCTCTGTTTCAGCCCCTCTGTTTCAGCTCCTCTGTTTCTCGCCCTCTGTTTCTCGCCCTCTGTTTCAGCCCCTCTGATTCAGCCCCTCTGATTCAGCCCCTCTGTTTCTCGCCCTCTTGTTTCAGCCCCTCTGTTTCTCGCCCTCTGTTTCAGCCCCTCTGTTTCAGCCCCTCTGTTTCAGCCCCTCTGTTTCTCGCCCTCTGTTTCAGCCTCTCTGTTTCTCGCCCTCTGTTTCAGCCCCTCTGTTTCACCCCTCTATTTCAGCCCCTCTGTTTCAGCCCCGCTGTTTCTCGCCCTCTGTTTCAGCCCCTCTGTTTCTCGCCCTCTGTTTCAGCCCCTCTGATTCAGCACCTCTGTTTCAGCCCCTCTGTTTCAGCCCCTCTGTTTCAGCCGCTCTGTTTCAGCCCCTCTGTTTCTCGCCCTCTGTCTCAGCCCCTCTGTTTCTCGCCCTCTGTTTCAGCCCCTCTGATTCAGCCCCTCTGTTTCTCGCCCTCTGTTTCAGCCGCTCTGTTTCTCGCCCTCTGTTTCAGCCCCTCTGTTTCAGCCCCTCTGTTTCAGCCCCTCTGTTTGTCGCCCTCTGTTTCAGCCCCTCTGTTTCTCAACTTCTGTTTCAGCCCCTGTATTTCTCGACCTCTGTTTCATCCCCTCTGTTTCAGCCCCTCTGTTTCAGCCCCTCAGTTTCTCGCCCTGTGTTTCAGCCCCTCTGTTTCTCGCCCTCGGTTTCAGCCCCTCTGTTTCTCGCCCTCTGTTTCAGCCCCTCTGTTTCTCGCCCTCTGTTTCAGCCCCTCTGTTTCAGCCCCTCTGTTTCAGCCCCTCTGTTTCAGCCCCTCTGTTTCTCGCCCTCTGTTTCAGCCCCTCTGTTTCTCGCCCTCTGTTTCAGCTCCTCTGTTTCTCGCCCTCTGTTTCAGCCTCTCTGTTTCTAGCCCTCTGTTTCAGCCCCTCTGTTTCAGCCCCTCTGATTCAGCCCCTCTGATTAAGCCCCTCTGTTTCTCGCCCTCTGTTTCAGCCCCTATGTTTCTCGCCCTCTGTTTCAGCCCCTCTGTTTCAGCCCCTCTGTTTCAGCTCCTCTGTTTCTCGCCCTCTGTTTCTCGCCCTCTGTTTCAGCCCCTCTGATTCAGCCCCTCTGATTCAGCCCCTCTGTTTCTCGCCCTCTGTTTCAGCCCCTCTGTTTCAGCCCTTCTGTTTCAGCCCCTCTGTTTCAGCCCCTTTCTTTCTCGCCCTCTCTTGCAGCCCCTCTGTTTCGCGCTCTCTGTTTCAGCCCCTCTGTTTCAGCCACTCTGTTTCTCGCCATCTGCTTCAGCCCCTCTGTTTCTCGCCCTCTGTTTCACCCCTCTGTTTCTCGCCCTCTGTTTCAGCCCCTCTGATTCAGCTCCTCTGTTTCAGCCCCTCTGAATCAGCCCCTCTGATTCAGCCCCTCTGTTTCAGCCCCTCTGTTTCAGCCCCTCTGTTTCTCGCCCGCTGTCTCAGCCCCTCTGTTTCTCGCCCTCTGTTTCAGCCCCTCTGATTCAGCCCCTCTGTTTCTCGCCCTCTGTTTCAGCCGCTCTGTTTCTCGCCCTCTGTTTCAGCCCCTCTGTTTCAGCCCCTCTGTTTCAGCCCCTCTGTTTCTCGCCCTCTGTTTCAGCCCCTCTGTTTCTCGCCCTCTGGTTCAGCTCCTCTGTTTCTCGCCCTCTGTTTCAGCCTCTCTGTTTCTCGCCCTCTGTTTCAGCCCCTCTATTTCAGCCCCTCTGTTTCAGCCCCTCTGTTTCAGCCCCTCCGTTTCTCGCCCTCTGTTTCAGCCCCTCTGTTTCTTGCCCTCTGTTTCAGCCCCTCTGTTTCTTGCCCCTCTGTTTCAGCCCCTCTGATTCAGCACCTCTGTTTCAGCCCATTTGATTCAGCCCCTCTGTTTCAGTCCCTCTGTTTCAGCCCCTCTGTTTCAGCCCCTCTGTTTCTCGCCCTCTGTTTCTCACCCTCTGTTTCTCGCCCTTTGTTTCTGCCCCTCTGTTTTTCACCCTCTGTTTCAGCCCCTCTGTTTCTCGCCCTCTGTTTCAGGCTCTCTGTTTCAGCCCGTCTGTTTCAGCCCATTTGTTTCTCGCCCTCTGTTTCAGCCCCTCTGTTTCAGCCCCTCTGATTCAGCCCCTGTGATTCAGCCCCTCTGTATCTCGCCCTCTGTTTCAGCCCCTCTGTTTCAGCCCCTCTGTTTTTCGCTCTCTGTTTCAGCCCCACTGTTTCTCGCCGTCTGTTTCAGCCCCTCTATTTCTCGCCCTCTGTTTCAGCCCCTCTGTTTCAGCCCCTCTGATTCAGCCCCTCTGTTTCAGCCCCTCTGTTTCTCGCCCTCTGTTTCAGCCCCTCTGTTTCTCGCCCTCTGTTTCAGCGCCTCTGTTTCTCGCCCTCTGTTTCAGCCCCTCTGTTTCGGCAACTCTGTTTCAGTCCCTCTGTTTCTCGCCCTCTGTTTCTCGCCCTCTGTTTCAGCCCTTCTGTTTCTCGACCTCTGTTTCAGCCCCTCTGTTTCTCGCCCTCTGTTTCAGCCCCTCTGTTTTAGCCCCTCTGTTTCAGCCCCTCTGTTTCAGCCCCTCTGTTTCTCGCCCTCTGTTTCAGCCCCGCTGTTTCTCGCCCTCTGTTTCAGCTCCTCTGTTTCTCGCCCTCTGTTTCAGCCTCTCTGTTTCTCGCCCTCTGTTTCAGCCCCTCTATTTCAGCCCCTCTGTTTCAGCCCCTCTGTTTCAGCCCCTCTGTTTCTCGCCCTCTGTTTCACCCCTCTGTTTCTCGCCCTCTGTTTCAGCCCCTCTGATTCAGCTCCTCTGTTTCAGCCCCTCTGAATCAGCCCCTCTGATTCAGCCCCTCTGTTTCAGCCCCTCTGTTTCAGCCCCTCTGTTTCTCGCCCGCTGTCTCAGCCCCTCTGTTTCTCGCCCTCTGTTTCAGCCCCTCTGATTCAGCCCCTCTGTTTGTCGCCATCTGTTTCAGCCGCTCTGTTTCTCGCCCTCTGTTTCAGCCCCTCT
This sequence comes from Chiloscyllium punctatum, assembly GCF_047496795.1. Classification (NCBI taxonomy): domain Eukaryota; kingdom Metazoa; phylum Chordata; class Chondrichthyes; order Orectolobiformes; family Hemiscylliidae; genus Chiloscyllium; species Chiloscyllium punctatum. The sequence continues at coordinate 295,264 of NW_027309817.1, forward strand.
GTTTCAGCCCCTCTGTTTCAGCCCCTCTGTTTGTCGCCCTCTGTTTCAGCCCCTCTGTTTCTCGCCTTCTGTTTCAGCCCCTGTATTTCTCGACCTCTGTTTCATCCCCTCTGTTTCAGCCCCTCTGTTTCAGCCCCTCAGTTTCTCGCCCTGTGTTTCAGCCCCTCTGTTTCTCGCCCTCGGTTTCAGCCCCTCTGTTTCTCGCCCTCTGATTCAGCTCCTCTGTTTCGGCCCCTCTGTTTCAGTCCCTCTGTTTCTCGCCCTCTGTTTCTCGCCCTCTGTTTCAGCCCCTCTGTTTCTCGCCCTCTGTTTCAGCCCCTCTGTTTCTCGCCCTCTGTTTCAGCCCCTCTGTTTCAGCCCCTCTGTTTCAGCCCCTCTGATTCAGCTCCTCTGTTTCAGCCCCTCTGAATCAGCCCCTCTGATTCAGCCCCTCTGTTTCAGCCCCTCTGTTTCAGCCCCTCTGTTTCTCTCCCACTGTCTCAGCCCCTCTGTTTCTCGCCCTCTGTTTCAGCCCCTCTGATTCAGCCCCTCTGTTTCTCGCCCTCTGTTTCAGCCGCTCTGTTTCTCGCCCTCTGTTTCAGCCCCTCTGTTTCAGTCCCTCTGTTTCAGCCCCTCTGTTTGTCGCCCTCTGTTTCAGCCCCTCTGTTTCTCGCCTTCTGTTTCAGCCCCTGTATTTCTCGACCTCTGTTTCATCCCCTCTGTTTCAGCCCCTCTGTTTCAGCCCCTCAGTTTCTCGCCCTCTGTTTCAGACCCTCTGTTTCTCGCCCTCGGTTTCAGCCCCTCTGTTTCTCGCCCTCTGTTTCAGCCCCTCAGTTTCTCGCCCTCTGTTTCAGACCCTCTGTTTCTCGCCCTCGGTTTCAGCCCCTCTGTTTCTCGCCCTCTGTTTCAGCCCCTCTGTTTCTCGCCCTCTGTTTCAGCCCCTCTGTTTCAGCCCCTCTGTTTCAGCCCCTCTGTTTCAGCCCCTCTGTTTCTCGCCCTCTGTTTCAGCCCCTCTGTTTCTCGCCCTCTGTTTCAGCTCCTCTGTTTCTCGCCCTCTGTTTCAGTCTCTCTGTTTCTAGCCCTCTGTTTCAGCCCCTCTGTTTCAGCCGCTCTGATTCAGCCCCTCTGATTCAGCCCCTCTGTTTCTCGCCCTCTGTTTCAGCCCCTATGTTTCTCGCCCTCTGTTTCAGCCCCTCTGTTTCAGCCCCTCTGTTTCAGCTCCTCTGTTTCTCGCCATCTGTTTCTCGCCCTCTGTTTCAGTCCCTCTGATTCAGCCCCTCTGATTCAGCCCCTCTGTTTCTCGCCCTCTGTTTCAGCCCCTCTGTTTCAGCCCTTCTGCTTCAGCCCCTCTGTTTCAGCCCCTTTCTTTCTCGCCCTCTGTTGCAGCCCCTCTGTTTCTCCCTCTCTGTTTCAGCCCCTCTGTTTCAGCCACTCTGTTTCTCGCCCTCTGCTTCAGCCCCTCTGTTTCTCGCCCTCTGTTTCACCCCTCTGTTTCTCGCCCTCTGTTTCAGCCCCTCTGATTCAGCTCCTCTGTTTCAGACCCTCTGAATCAGCCCCTCTGATTCAGCCCCTCTGTTTCAGCCCCTCTGTTTCAGCCCCTCTGTTTCTCGCCCGCTGTCTCAGCCCCTCTGTTTCTCGCCCTCTGTTTCAGCCCCTCTGATTCAGCCCCTCTGTTTCTCGCCCTCTGTTTCAGCCGCTCTGTTTCTCGCCCTCTGTTTCAGCCCCTCTGTTTCAGCCCCTCTGTTTCAGCCCCTCTGTTTCTCGCCCTCTGTTTCAGCCCCTCTGTTTCTCGCCCTTTGGTTCAGCTCCTCTGTTTCTCGCCCTCTGTTTCAGCCTCTCTGTTTCTCGCCCTCTGTTTCAGCCCCTCTATTTCAGCCCCTCTGTTTCAGCCCCTCTGTTTCAGCCCCTCCTTTTCTCGCCCTCTGTTTCAGCCCCTCTGTTTCTTGCCCTCTGTTTCAGCCCCTCTGATTCAGCACCGCTGTTTCAGCCCATTTGATTCAGCCCCTCCGTTTCAGTCCCTCTGTATCAGCCCCTCTGTTTCAGCCCCTCTGTTTCTCGCCCTCTGTTTCTCACCCTCTGTATCTCGCCCTTTGTTTCTGCCCCTCTGTTTTTCACCCTCTGTTTCAGCCCCTCTGTTTCTCGCCCTCTGTTTCAGGCTCTCTGTTTCAGCCCGTCTGTTTCAGCCCATTTGTTTCTCGCCCTCTGTTTCAGCCCCTCTGTTTCAGCCCCTCTGATTCAGCCCCTGTGATTCAGCCCCTCTGTATCTCGCCCTCTGTTTCAGCCCCTCTGTTTCAGCCCCTCTGTTTTTCGCTCTCTGTTTAAACCCCACTGTTTCTCGCCGTCTGTTTCAGCCCCTCTATTTCTCGCCCTCTGTTTCAGCCCCTCTGTTTCAGCCCCTCTGATTCAGCCCCTCTGTTTCAGCCCCTCTGTTTCTCGCCCTCTGTTTCTCGCCCTCTGTTTCAGCGCCTCTGTTTCTCGCCCTCTGTTTCAGCCCCTCTGTTTCGGCAACTCTGTTTCAATCCCTCTGTTTCTCGCCCTCTGTTTCTCGCCCTCTGTTTCAGCCCCTCTGTTTCTCGCCCTCTGTTTCAGCCCCTCTGTTTCTCGCCCTCTGTTTCAGCCCCTCTGTTTTAGCCCCTCTGTTTCAGCCCCTCTGTTTCAGCCCCTCTGTTTCTCGCCCTCTGTTTCAGCCCCGCTGTTTCTCGCCCTCTGTTTCAGCTCCTCTGTTTCTCGCCCTCTGTTTCAGCCTCTCTGTTTCTCGCCCTCTGTTTCAGCCCCTCTATTTCAGCCCCTCTGTTTCAGCCCCTCTGATTCAGCCCCTCTGTTTCTCGCCCTCTGTTTCACCCCTCTGTTTCTCGCCCTCTGTTTCAGCCCCTCTGATTCAGCTCCTCTGTTGCAGCCCCTCTGAATCAGCCCCTCTGATTCAGCCCCTCTGTTTCAGCCCCTCTGTTTCAGCCCCTCTGTTTCTCGCCCGCTGTCTCAGCCCCTCTGTTTCTCGCCCTCTGTTTCAGCCCCTCTGATTCAGCCCCTCTGTTTCTCGCCCTCTGTTTCAGCCGCTCTGTTTCTCGCCCTCTGTTTCAGCCCCTCTGTTTCAGCCCCTCTGTCTCAGCCCCTCTGTTTGTCGCCCTCTGTTTCAGCCCCTCTGTTTCTCGCCTTCTGTTTCAGCCCCTGTATTTCTCGACCTCTGTTTCAACCCCTCTGTTTCAGCCCCTCTGTTTCAGCCCCTCAGTTTCTCGCCCTGTGTTTCAGCCCCTCTGTTTCTCGCCCTCGGTTTCAGCCCCTCTGTTTCTCGCCCTCTGATTCAGCTCCTCTGTTTCGGCCCCTCTGTTTCAGTCCCTCTGTTTCTCGCCCTCTGTTTCTCGCCCTCTGTTTCAGCCCCTCTGTTTCTCGCCCTCTGTTTCAGCCCCTCTGTTTCTCGCCCTCTGTTTCAGCCCCTCTGTTTCAGCCCCTCTGTTTCTCGCCCTCTGTTTCAGCCCCTCTGTTTCTCGCCCTCTGGTTCAGCTCCTCTGTTTCTCGCCCTCTGTTTCAGCCTCTCTGTTTCTCGCCCTCTGTTTCAGCCCCTCTATTTCAGCCCCTCTGTTTCAGCCCCTCTGTTTCAGCCCCTCCGTTTCTCGCCCTCTGTTTCAGCCCCTCTGTTTCTTGCCCTCTGTTTCAGCCCCTCTGTTTCTTGCCCTCTGTTTCAGCCCCTCTGACTCAGCTCCTCTGTTTCAGCCCATTTGATTCAGCCCCTCTGTTTCAGTCCCTCTGTTTCAGCCCCTCTGTTTCAGCCCCTCTGTTTCTCGCCCTCTGTTTCTCACCCTCTGTTTCTCGCCCTTTGTTTCTGCCCCTCTGTTTTTCACCCTCTGTTTCAGCCCCTCTGTTTCTCGCCCTCTGTTTCAGGCTCTCTGTTTCAGCCCGTCTGTTTCAGCCCATTTGTTTCTCGCCCTCTGTTTCAGCCCCTCTGTTTCAGCCCCTCTGATTCAGCCCCTGTGATTCAGCCCCTCTGTATCTCGCCCTCTGTTTCAGCCCCTCTGTTTCTCGCCCGCTGTCTCAGCCCCTCTGTTTCTCGCCCTCTGTTTCAGCCCCTCTGATTCAGCCCCTCTGTTTCTCGCCCTCTGTTTCAGCCGCTCTGTTTCTCGCCCTCTGTTTCAGCCCCTCTGTTTCAGCCCCTCTGTCTCAGCCCCTCTGTTTGTCGCCCTCTGTTTCAGCCCCTCTGTTTCTCGCCTTCTGTTTCAGCCCCTGTATTTCTCGACCTCTGTTTCAACCCCTCTGTTTCAGCCCCTCTGTTTCAGCCCCTCAGTTTCTCGCCCTGTGTTTCAGCCCCTCTGTTTCTCGCCCTCGGTTTCAGCCCCTCTGTTTCTCGCCCTCTGATTCAGCTCCTCTGTTTCGGCCCCTCTGTTTCAGTCCCTCTGTTTCTCGCCCTCTGTTTCTCGCCCTCTGTTTCAGCCCCTCTGTTTCTCGCCCTCTGTTTCAGCCCCTCTGTTTCTCGCCCTCTGTTTCAGCCCCTCTGTTTCAGCCCCTCTGTTTCAGCCCCTCTGTTTCTCGCCCTCTGTTTCAGCCCCTCTGTTTCTCGCCCTCTGGTTCAGCTCCTCTGTTTCTTGCCCTCTGTTTCAGCCTCTCTGTTTCTCGCCCTCTGTTTCAGCCCCTCTATTTCAGCCCCTCTGTTTCAGCCCCTCTGTTTCAGCCCCTCCGTTTCTCGCCCTCTGTTTCAGCCCCTCTGTTTCTTGCCCTCTGTTTCAGCCCCTCTGTTTCTTGCCCTCTGTTTCAGCCCCTCTGACTCAGCTCCTCTGTTTCAGCCCATTTGATTCAGCCCCTCTGTTTCAGTCCCTCTGTTTCAGCCCCTCTGTTTCAGCCCCTCTGTTTCTCGCCCTCTGTTTCTCACCCTCTGTTTCTCGCCCTTTGTTTCTGCCCCTCTGTTTTTCACCCTCTGTTTCAGCCCCTCTGTTTCTCGCCCTCTGTTTCAGGCTCTCTGTTTCAGCCCGTCTGTTTCAGCCCATTTGTTTCTCGCCCTCTGTTTCAGCCCCTCTGTTTCAGCCCCTCTGATTCAGCCCCTGTGATTCAGCCCCTCTGTATCTCGCCCTCTGTTTCAGCCCCTCTGTTTCAGCCCCTCTGTTTTTCGCTCTCTGTTTCAGCCCCACTGTTTCTCGCCGTCTGTTTCAGCCCCTCTATTTCTCGCCCTCTGTTTCAGCCCCTCTGTTTCAGCCCCTCTGATTCAGCCCCTCTGTTTCAGCCCCTCTGTTTCTCGCCCTCTGTTTCAGCCCCTCTGTTTCTCGCCCTCTGTTTCAGCGCCTCTGTTTCTCGCCCTCTGTTTCAGCCCCTCTGTTTCGGCAACTCTGTTTCAGTCCCTCTGTTTCTCGCCCTCTGATTCTCGCCCTCTGTTTCAGCCCCTCTGTTTCTCGCCCTCTGTTTCAGCCCCTCTGTTTCTCGCCCTCTGTTTCAGCCCCTCTGATTTAGCCCCTCTGTTTCAGCCCCTTTGTTTCAGCCCCTCTGTTTCTCGCCCTCTGATTCAGCCCCGCTGTTTCTCGCCCTCTGTTTCAGCTCCACTGTTTCTCGCCCTCTGTTTCAGCCTCTCTGTTTCTCGCCCTCTGTTTCAGCCCCTCTATTTCAGCCCCTCTGTTTCAGCCCCTCTGTTTCAGCCCCTCTGTTTCTCGCACTCTTTTTCACCCCTCTGTTTCTCGCCCTCTGTTTCAGCCCCTCTGATTCAGCTCCTCTGTTTCAGCCCCTCTGAATCAGCCCCTCTGATTCAGCCCCGCTGTTTCAGCCCCTCTGTTTCAGCCCCTCTGTTTCTCGCCCGCTGTCTCAGCCGCTCTGTTTCTCGCCCTCTGTTTCAGCCCCTCTGTTTCAGCCCCTCTGTTTCAGCCCCTCTGTTTGTCGCCCTCTGTTTCAGCCCCTCTGTTTCTCGCCTTCTGTTTCAGCCCCTGTATTTCTCGACCTCTGTTTCATCCCCTCTGTTTCAGCCCCTCTGTTTCAGCCCGTCAGTTTCTCGCCCTGTGTTTCAGCCCCTCTGTTTCTCGCCCTCGGTTTCAGCCCCTCTGTTTCTCGCCCTCTGATTCATCTCCTCTGTTTCGGCCCCTCTGTTTCAGTCCCTCTGTTTCTCGCCCTCTGTTTCTCGCCCTCTGTTTCAGCCCCTCTGTTTCTCGCCCTCTGTTTCAGCCCCTCTGTTTCTTGCCCTCTGTTTCAGCCCCTCTGTTTCAGCCCCTCTGTTTCAGCCCCTCTGATTCAGCTCCTCTGTTTCAGCCCCTCTGAATCAGCCCCTCTGATTCAGCCCCTCTGTTTCAGCCCCTCTGATTCAGCCCCTCTGTTTCTCGCCCTCTGTTTCAGCCGCTCTGTTTCTCGCCCTCTGTTTCAGCCCCTCTGTTTCAGCCCCTCTGTTTCAGCCCCTCTGTTTGTCGCCCTCTGTTTCAGCCCCTCTGTTTCTCGCCTTCTGTTTCAGCCCCTGTATTTCTCGACCTCTGTTTCATCCCCTCTGTTTCAGCCCCTCTGTTTCAGCCCCTCAGTTTCTCGCCCTGTGTTTCAGCCCCTCTGTTTCTCGCCTTCGGTTTCAGCCCCTCTGTTTCTCGCCCTCTGTTTCAGCCCCTCTGTTTCTCGCCCTCTGTTTCAGCCCCTCTGTTTCAGCCCCTCTGTTTCAGCCCCTCTGTTTCAGCCCCTCTGTTTCTCGCCCTCTGTTTCAGCCCCTCTGTTTCTCGCCCTCTGTTTCAGCTCCTCTGTTTCTCGCCCTCTGTTTCAGCCTCTCTGTTTCTAGCCCTCTGTTTCAGCCCCTCTGTTTCAGCCCCTCTGATTCAGCCCCTCTGATTCAGCCCCTCTGTTTCTCGCCCTCTGTTTCAGCCCCTCTGTTTCTCGCCCTCTGTTTCAGCCCCTCTGTTTCTCGCCCTCTGTTTCAGCTCCTCTGTTTCTCGCCCTCTGTTTCTCGCCCTCTGTTTCAGCCCCTCTGATTCAGCCCCTCTGATTCAGTCCCTCTGTTTCTCGCCCTCTGTTTCTCGCCCTCTGTTTCAGCCCCTCTGTTTCTCGCCCTCTGTTTCAGCCCCTCTGTTTCTCGCCCTCTGTTTCAGCCCCTCTGTTTTAGCCCCTCTGTTTCAGCCCCTCTGTTTCAGCCCCTCTGTTTCTCGCCCTCTGTTTCAGCCCCGCTGTTTCTCGCCCTCTGTTTCAGCTCCTCTGTTTCTCGCCCTCTGTTTCAGCCTCTCTGTTTCTCGCCCTCTGTTTCAGCCCCTCTATTTCAGCCCCTCTGTTTCAGCCCCTCTGATTCAGCCCCTCTGTTTCTCGCCCTCTGTTTCACCCCTCTGTTTCTCGCCCTCTGTTTCAGCCCCTCTGATTCAGCTCCTCTGTTGCAGCCCCTCTGAATCAGCCCCTCTGATTCAGCCCCTCTGTTTCAGCCCCTCTGTTTCAGCCCCTCTGTTTCTCGCCCGCTGTCTCAGCCCCTCTGTTTCTCGCCCTCTGTTTCAGCCCCTCTGATTCAGCCCCTCTGTTTCTCGCCCTCTGTTTCAGCCGCTCTGTTTCTCGCCCTCTGTTTCAGCCCCTCTGTTTCAGCCCCTCTGTCTCAGCCCCTCTGTTTGTCGCCCTCTGTTTCAGCCCCTCTGTTTCTCGCCTTCTGTTTCAGCCCCTGTATTTCTCGACCTCTGTTTCAACCCCTCTGTTTCAGCCCCTCTGTTTCAGCCCCTCAGTTTCTCGCCCTGTGTTTCAGCCCCTCTGTTTCTCGCCCTCGGTTTCAGCACCTCTGTTTCTCGCCCTCTGTTTCTGCCCCTCTGATTTAGCCCCACCGCTTCAGCACGTCTGTTTCAGCCCCTCTGTTTCTCGCCCTCTGTTTCAGCCCCTCTGTTTCGCGCTCTCTGTTTCAGCCCCTCTTTTTCAGCCACTCTGTTTCTCGCCCTCTGTTTCTGCCCCTCTGTTTCTCGCCCTCTGTTTCAGCCCCTCTGTTTCTCGACCTCTGTTTCAGCCTCTCTGAATCAGCCCCTCTGTTTCAGCCCCTCTGAATCAGCCCCTCTGATTCAGCCCCTCTGATTCAGCCGCTCTGTTTCAGCCTCTCTGCTTCTCGCCCTCTGTTTCAGCCCCTCTGTTTCTCGCCTTCTGTATCAGCCCCTCTATTTCTCGCCCTCTGTTTCATCCCCTCTGTTTCAGCCCCTCTGTTTCAGCCGCTCTGTTTCAGCCCCTCTGTTTCTCGTCCTCTGTTTCAGCCCCTCTGTTTCTCGCCCTCTGTTTCAGCCCCTCTGTTTCTCGGCCTCTGATTCAGCTCCTCTGTTTCGGCCCCTCTGTTTCAGTCCCTCTGTTTCTCGCCCTCTGTTTCTCGCCCTCTGTTTCAGCCCCTCTGTTTCTCGCCCTCTGTTTCAGCCCCTCTGTTTCAGCCCCTCTGTTTCAGCCCCTCTGTTTCAGCCCCTCTGTTTCTCGCCCTCTGTTTCAGCCCCTCTGTTTCTCGCCCTCTGTTTCAGCTCCTCTGTTTCTCGCCCTCTGTTTCAGCCTCTCTGTTTCTAGCCCTCTGTTTCAGCCCCTCTGTTTCAGCCCCTCTGATTCAGCCCCTCTGATTCAGCCCCTCTGTTTCTCGCCCTCTGTTTCAGCCCCTATGTTTCTCGCCCTCTGTTTCAGCCCCTCTGTTTCAGCCCCTCTGTTTCAGCTCCTCTGTTTCTCGCCCTCTGTTTCTCGCCCTCTGTTTCAGCCCCTCTGATTCAGCCCCTCTGATTCAGCCCCTCTGTTTCTCGCCCTCTGTTTCAGCCCCTCTGTTTCAGCCCTTCTGTTTCAGCCCCTCTGTTTCAGCCCCTTTCTTTCTCGCCCTCTGTTGCAGCCCCTCTGTTTCTCCCTCTCTGTTTCAGCCCCTCTGTTTCAGCCACTCTGTTTCTCGCCCTCTGCTTCAGCCCCTCTGTTTCTCGCCCTCTGTTTCAGCCCCTCTGATTCAGCTCCTCTGTTTCAGCCCCTCTGAATCAGCCCCTCTGATTCAGCACCTCTGTTTCAGCCCCTCTGTTTCAGCCCCTCTGTTTCAGCCGCTCTGTTTCAGCCCCTCTGTTTCTCGCCCTCTGTCTCAGCCCCTCTGTTTCTCGCCCTCTGTTTCAGCCCCTCTGATTCAGCCCCTCTGTTTCTCGCCCTCTGTTTCAGCCGCTCTGTTTCTCGCCCTCTGTTTCAGCCCCTCTGTTTCAGCCCCTCTGTTTCAGCCCCTCTGTTTGTCGCCCTCTGTTTCAGCCCCTCTGTTTCTCAACTTCTGTTTCAGCCCCTGTATTTCTCGACCTCTGTTTCATCCCCTCTGTTTCAGCCCCTCTGTTTCAGCCCCTCAGTTTCTCGCCCTGTGTTTCAGCCCCTCTGTTTCTCGCCCTCGGTTTCAGCCCCTCTGTTTCTCGCCCTCTGTTTCAGCCCCTCTGTTTCTCGCCCTCTGTTTCAGCCCCTCTGTTTCAGCCCCTCTGTTTCAGCCCCTCTGTTTCAGCCCCTCTGTTTCTCGCCCTCTGTTTCAGCCCCTCTGTTTCTCGCCCTCTGTTTCAGCTCCTCTGTTTCTCGCCCTCTGTTTCAGCCTCTCTGTTTCTAGCCCTCTGTTTCAGCCCCTCTGTTTCAGCCCCTCTGATTCAGCCCCTCTGATTAAGCCCCTCTGTTTCTCGCCCTCTGTTTCAGCCCCTATGTTTCTCGCCCTCTGTTTCAGCCCCTCTGTTTCAGCCCCTCTGTTTCAGCTCCTCTGTTTCTCGCCCTCTGTTTCTCGCCCTCTGTTTCAGCCCCTCTGATTCAGCCCCTCTGATTCAGCCCCTCTGTTTCTCGCCCTCTGTTTCAGCCCCTCTGTTTCAGCCCTTCTGTTTCAGCCCCTCTGTTTCAGCCCCTTTCTTTCTCGCCCTCTCTTGCAGCCCCTCTGTTTCGCGCTCTCTGTTTCAGCCCCTCTGTTTCAGCCACTCTGTTTCTCGCCATCTGCTTCAGCCCCTCTGTTTCTCGCCCTCTGTTTCACCCCTCTGTTTCTCGCCCTCTGTTTCAGCCCCTCTGATTCAGCTCCTCTGTTTCAGCCCCTCTGAATCAGCCCCTCTGATTCAGCCCCTCTGTTTCAGCCCCTCTGTTTCAGCCCCTCTGTTTCTCGCCCGCTGTCTCAGCCCCTCTGTTTCTCGCCCTCTGTTTCAGCCCCTCTGATTCAGCCCCTCTGTTTCTCGCCCTCTGTTTCAGCCGCTCTGTTTCTCGCCCTCTGTTTCAGCCCCTCTGTTTCAGCCCCTCTGTTTCAGCCCCTCTGTTTCTCGCCCTCTGTTTCAGCCCCTCTGTTTCTCGCCCTCTGGTTCAGCTCCTCTGTTTCTCGCCCTCTGTTTCAGCCTCTCTGTTTCTCGCCCTCTGTTTCAGCCCCTCTATTTCAGCCCCTCTGTTTCAGCCCCTCTGTTTCAGCCCCTCCGTTTCTCGCCCTCTGTTTCAGCCCCTCTGTTTCTTGCCCTCTGTTTCAGCCCCTCTGTTTCTTGCCCCTCTGTTTCAGCCCCTCTGATTCAGCACCTCTGTTTCAGCCCATTTGATTCAGCCCCTCTGTTTCAGTCCCTCTGTTTCAGCCCCTCTGTTTCAGCCCCTCTGTTTCTCGCCCTCTGTTTCTCACCCTCTGTTTCTCGCCCTTTGTTTCTGCCCCTCTGTTTTTCACCCTCTGTTTCAGCCCCTCTGTTTCTCGCCCTCTGTTTCAGGCTCTCTGTTTCAGCCCGTCTGTTTCAGCCCATTTGTTTCTCGCCCTCTGTTTCAGCCCCTCTGTTTCAGCCCCTCTGATTCAGCCCCTGTGATTCAGCCCCTCTGTATCTCGCCCTCTGTTTCAGCCCCTCTGTTTCAGCCCCTCTGTTTTTCGCTCTCTGTTTCAGCCCCACTGTTTCTCGCCGTCTGTTTCAGCCCCTCTATTTCTCGCCCTCTGTTTCAGCCCCTCTGTTTCAGCCCCTCTGATTCAGCCCCTCTGTTTCAGCCCCTCTGTTTCTCGCCCTCTGTTTCAGCCCCTCTGTTTCTCGCCCTCTGTTTCAGCGCCTCTGTTTCTCGCCCTCTGTTTCAGCCCCTCTGTTTCGGCAACTCTGTTTCAGTCCCTCTGTTTCTCGCCCTCTGTTTCTCGCCCTCTGTTTCAGCCCTTCTGTTTCTCGACCTCTGTTTCAGCCCCTCTGTTTCTCGCCCTCTGTTTCAGCCCCTCTGTTTTAGCCCCTCTGTTTCAGCCCCTCTGTTTCAGCCCCTCTGTTTCTCGCCCTCTGTTTCAGCCCCGCTGTTTCTCGCCCTCTGTTTCAGCTCCTCTGTTTCTCGCCCTCTGTTTCAGCCTCTCTGTTTCTCGCCCTCTGTTTCAGCCCCTCTATTTCAGCCCCTCTGTTTCAGCCCCTCTGTTTCAGCCCCTCTGTTTCTCGCCCTCTGTTTCACCCCTCTGTTTCTCGCCCTCTGTTTCAGCCCCTCTGATTCAGCTCCTCTGTTTCAGCCCCTCTGAATCAGCCCCTCTGATTCAGCCCCTCTGTTTCAGCCCCTCTGTTTCAGCCCCTCTGTTTCTCGCCCGCTGTCTCAGCCCCTCTGTTTCTCGCCCTCTGTTTCAGCCCCTCTGATTCAGCCCCTCTGTTTGTCGCCATCTGTTTCAGCCGCTCTGTTTCTCGCCCTCTGTTTCAGCCCCTCTGTTTCAGCCCCTCTGTTTCAGCCCCTCTGTTTGTCGCCCTCTGTTTCAGCCCCTCTGTTTCTCGCCTTCTGTTTCAGCCCCTGTATTTCTCGACCTCTGTTTCATCCCCTCTGTTTCAGCCCCTCTGTTTCAGCCCCTCAGTTTCTCGCCCTGTGTTTCAGCCCCTCTGTTTCTCGCCCTCGGTTTCAGCCCCTCTGTTTCTCGCCCTCTGATTCAGCTCCTCTGTTTCGGCCCCTCTGTTTCAGTCCCTCTGTTTCTCGCCCTCTGTTTCTCGCCCTCTGTTTCAGCCCCTCTGTTTCTCGCCCTCTGTTTCAGCCCCTCTGTTTCTCGCCCTCTGTTTCAGCCCCTCTGTTTCAGCCCCTCTGTTTCAGCCCCTCTGATTCAGCTCCTCTGTTTCAGCCCCTCTGAATCAGCCCCTCTGATTCAGCCCCTCTGTTTCAGCCCCTCTGTTTCAGCCCCTCTGTTTCTCTCCCACTGTCTCAGCCCCTCTGTTTCTCGCCCTCTGTTTCAGCCCCTCTGATTCAGCCCCTCTGTTTCTCGCCCTCTGTTTCAGCCGCTCTGTTTCTCGCCCTCTGTTTCAGCCCCTCTGTTTCAGTCCCTCTGTTTCAGCCCCTCTGTTTGTCGCCCTCTGTTTCAGCCCCTCTGTTTCTCGCCTTCTGTTTCAGCCCCTGTATTTCTCGACCTCTGTTTCATCCCCTCTGTTTCAGCCCCTCTGTTTCAGCCCCTCAGTTTCTCGCCCTCTGTTTCAGACCCTCTGTTTCTCGCCCTCGGTTTCAGCCCCTCTGTTTCTCGCCCTCTGTTTCAGCCCCTCAGTTTCTCGCCCTCTGTTTCAGACCCTCTGTTTCTCGCCCTCGGTTTCAGCCCCTCTGTTTCTCGCCCTCTGTTTCAGCCCCTCTGTTTCTCGCCCTCTGTTTCAGCCCCTCTGTTTCAGCCCCTCTGTTTCAGCCCCTCTGTTTCAGCCCCTCTGTTTCTCGCCCTCTGTTTCAGCCCCTCTGTTTCTCGCCCTCTGTTTCAGCTCCTCTGTTTCTCGCCCTCTGTTTCAGTCTCTCTGTTTCTAGCCCTCTGTTTCAGCCCCTCTGTTTCAGCCGCTCTGATTCAGCCCCTCTGATTCAGCCCCTCTGTTTCTCGCCCTCTGTTTCAGCCCCTATGTTTCTCGCCCTCTGTTTCAGCCCCTCTGTTTCAGCCCCTCTGTTTCAGCTCCTCTGTTTCTCGCCATCTGTTTCTCGCCCTCTGTTTCAGTCCCTCTGATTCAGCCCCTCTGATTCAGCCCCTCTGTTTCTCGCCCTCTGTTTCAGCCCCTCTGCTTCAGCCCCTCTGTTTCAGCCCCTTTCTTTCTCGCCCTCTGTTGCAGCCCCTCTGTTTCTCCCTCTCTGTTTCAGCCCCTCTGTTTCAGCCACTCTGTTTCTCGCCCTCTGCTTCAGCCCCTCTGTTTCTCGCCCTCTGTTTCACCCCTCTGTTTCTCGCCCTCTGTTTCAGCCCCTCTGATTCAGCTCCTCTGTTTCAGACCCTCTGAATCAGCCCCTCTGATTCAGCCCCTCTGTTTCAGCCCCTCTGTTTCAGCCCCTCTGTTTCTCGCCCGCTGTCTCAGCCCCTCTGTTTCTCGCCCTCTGTTTCAGCCCCTCTGATTCAGCCCCTCTGTTTCTCGCCCTCTGTTTCAGCCGCTCTGTTTCTCGCCCTCTGTTTCAGCCCCTCTGTTTCAGCCCCTCTGTTTCAGCCCCTCTGTTTCTCGCCCTCTGTTTCAGCCCCTCTGTTTCTCGCCCTTTGGTTCAGCTCCTCTGTTTCTCGCCCTCTGTTTCAGCCTCTCTGTTTCTCGCCCTCTGTTTCAGCCCCTCTATTTCAGCCCCTCTGTTTCAGCCCCTCTGTTTCAGCCCCTCCTTTTCTCGCCCTCTGTTTCAGCCCCTCTGTTTCTTGCCCTCTGTTTCAGCCCCTCTGATTCAGCACCGCTGTTTCAGCCCATTTGATTCAGCCCCTCCGTTTCAGTCCCTCTGTATCAGCCCCTCTGTTTCAGCCCCTCTGTTTCTCGCCCTCTGTTTCTCACCCTCTGTATCTCGCCCTTTGTTTCTGCCCCTCTGTTTTTCACCCTCTGTTTCAGCCCCTCTGTTTCTCGCCCTCTGTTTCAGGCTCTCTGTTTCAGCCCGTCTGTTTCAGCCCATTTGTTTCTCGCCCTCTGTTTCAGCCCCTCTGTTTCAGCCCCTCTGATTCAGCCCCTGTGATTCAGCCCCTCTGTATCTCGCCCTCTGTTTCAGCCCCTCTGTTTCAGCCCCTCTGTTTTTCGCTCTCTGTTTAAACCCCACTGTTTCTCGCCGTCTGTTTCAGCCCCTCTATTTCTCGCCCTCTGTTTCAGCCCCTCTGTTTCAGCCCCTCTGATTCAGCCCCTCTGTTTCAGCCCCTCTGTTTCTCGCCCTCTGTTTCTCGCCCTCTGTTTCAGCGCCTCTGTTTCTCGCCCTCTGTTTCAGCCCCTCTGTTTCGGCAACTCTGTTTCAATCCCTCTGTTTCTCGCCCTCTGTTTCTCGCCCTCTGTTTCAGCCCCTCTGTTTCTCGCCCTCTGTTTCAGCCCCTCTGTTTCTCGCCCTCTGTTTCAGCCCCTCTGTTTTAGCCCCTCTGTTTCAGCCCCTCTGTTTCAGCCCCTCTGTTTCTCGCCCTCTGTTTCAGCCCCGCTGTTTCTCGCCCTCTGTTTCAGCTCCTCTGTTTCTCGCCCTCTGTTTCAGCCTCTCTGTTTCTCGCCCTCTGTTTCAGCCCCTCTATTTCAGCCCCTCTGTTTCAGCCCCTCTGATTCAGCCCCTCTGTTTCTCGCCCTCTGTTTCACCCCTCTGTTTCTCGCCCTCTGTTTCAGCCCCTCTGATTCAGCTCCTCTGTTGCAGCCCCTCTGAATCAGCCCCTCTGATTCAGCCCCTCTGTTTCAGCCCCTCTGTTTCAGCCCCTCTGTTTCTCGCCCGCTGTCTCAGCCCCTCTGTTTCTCGCCCTCTGTTTCAGCCCCTCTGATTCAGCCCCTCTGTTTCTCGCCCTCTGTTTCAGCCGCTCTGTTTCTCGCCCTCTGTTTCAGCCCCTCTGTTTCAGCCCCTCTGTCTCAGCCCCTCTGTTTGTCGCCCTCTGTTTCAGCCCCTCTGTTTCTCGCCTTCTGTTTCAGCCCCTGTATTTCTCGACCTCTGTTTCAACCCCTCTGTTTCAGCCCCTCTGTTTCAGCCCCTCAGTTTCTCGCCCTGTGTTTCAGCCCCTCTGTTTCTCGCCCTCGGTTTCAGCCCCTCTGTTTCTCGCCCTCTGATTCAGCTCCTCTGTTTCGGCCCCTCTGTTTCAGTCCCTCTGTTTCTCGCCCTCTGTTTCTCGCCCTCTGTTTCAGCCCCTCTGTTTCTCGCCCTCTGTTTCAGCCCCTCTGTTTCTCGCCCTCTGTTTCAGCCCCTCTGTTTCAGCCCCTCTGTTTCAGCCCCTCTGTTTCTCGCCCTCTGTTTCAGCCCCTCTGTTTCTCGCCCTCTGGTTCAGCTCCTCTGTTTCTCGCCCTCTGTTTCAGCCTCTCTGTTTCTCGCCCTCTGTTTCAGCCCCTCTATTTCAGCCCCTCTGTTTCAGCCCCTCTGTTTCAGCCCCTCCGTTTCTCGCCCTCTGTTTCAGCCCCTCTGTTTCTTGCCCTCTGTTTCAGCCCCTCTGTTTCTTGCCCTCTGTTTCAGCCCCTCTGACTCAGCTCCTCTGTTTCAGCCCATTTGATTCAGCCCCTCTGTTTCAGTCCCTCTGTTTCAGCCCCTCTGTTTCAGCCCCTCTGTTTCTCGCCCTCTGTTTCTCACCCTCTGTTTCTCGCCCTTTGTTTCTGCCCCTCTGTTTTTCACCCTCTGTTTCAGCCCCTCTGTTTCTCGCCCTCTGTTTCAGGCTCTCTGTTTCAGCCCGTCTGTTTCAGCCCATTTGTTTCTCGCCCTCTGTTTCAGCCCCTCTGTTTCAGCCCCTCTGATTCAGCCCCTGTGATTCAGCCCCTCTGTATCTCGCCCTCTGTTTCAGCCCCTCTGTTTCTCGCCCGCTGTCTCAGCCCCTCTGTTTCTTGCCCTCTGTTTCAGCCCCTCTGATTCAGCCCCTCTGTTTCTCGCCCTCTGTTTCAGCCGCTCTGTTTCTCGCCCTCTGTTTCAGCCCCTCTGTTTCAGCCCCTCTGTCTCAGCCCCTCTGTTTGTCGCCCTCTGTTTCAGCCCCTCTGTTTCTCGCCTTCTGTTTCAGCCCCTGTATTTCTCGACCTCTGTTTCAACCCCTCTGTTTCAGCCCCTCTGTTTCAGCCCCTCAGTTTCTCGCCCTGTGTTTCAGCCCCTCTGTTTCTCGCCCTCGGTTTCAGCCCCTCTGTTTCTCGCCCTCTGATTCAGCTCCTCTGTTTCGGCCCCTCTGTTTCAGTCCCTCTGTTTCTCGCCCTCTGTTTCTCGCCCTCTGTTTCAGCCCCTCTGTTTCTCGCCCTCTGTTTCAGCCCCTCTGTTTCTCGCCCTCTGTTTCAGCCCCTCTGTTTCAGCCCCTCTGTTTCAGCCCCTCTGTTTCTCGCCCTCTGTTTCAGCCCCTCTGTTTCTCGCCCTCTGGTTCAGCTCCTCTGTTTCTCGCCCTCTGTTTCAGCCTCTCTGTTTCTCGCCCTCTGTTTCAGCCCCTCTATTTCAGCCCCTCTGTTTCAGCCCCTCTGTTTCAGCCCCTCCGTTTCTCGCCCTCTGTTTCAGCCCCTCTGTTTCTTGCCCTCTGTTTCAGCCCCTCTGTTTCTTGCCCTCTGTTTCAGCCCCTCTGACTCAGCTCCTCTGTTTCAGCCCATTTGATTCAGCCCCTCTGTTTCAGTCCCTCTGTTTCAGCCCCTCTGTTTCAGCCCCTCTGTTTCTCGCCCTCTGTTTCTCACCCTCTGTTTCTCGCCCTTTGTTTCTGCCCCTCTGTTTTTCACCCTCTGTTTCAGCCCCTCTGTTTCTCGCCCTCTGTTTCAGGCTCTCTGTTTCAGCCCGTCTGTTTCAGCCCATTTGTTTCTCGCCCTCTGTTTCAGCCCCTCTGTTTCAGCCCCTCTGATTCAGCCCCTGTGATTCAGCCCCTCTGTATCTCGCCCTCTGTTTCAGCCCCTCTGTTTCAGCCCCTCTGTTTTTCGCTCTCTGTTTCAGCCCCACTGTTTCTCGCCGTCTGTTTCAGCCCCTCTATTTCTCGCCCTCTGTTTCAGCCCCTCTGTTTCAGCCCCTCTGATTCAGCCCCTCTGTTTCAGCCCCTCTGTTTCTCGCCCTCTGTTTCAGCCCCTCTGTTTCTCGCCCTCTGTTTCAGCGCCTCTGTTTCTCGCCCTCTGTTTCAGCCCCTCTGTTTCGGCAACTCTGTTTCAGTCCCTCTGTTTCTCGCCCTCTGATTCTCGCCCTCTGTTTCAGCCCCTCTGTTTCTCGCCCTCTGTTTCAGCCCCTCTGTTTCTCGCCCTCTGTTTCAGCCCCTCTGATTTAGCCCCTCTGTTTCAGCCCCTTTGTTTCAGCCCCTCTGTTTCTCGCCCTCTGATTCAGCCCCGCTGTTTCTCGCCCTCTGTTTCAGCTCCACTGTTTCTCGCCCTCTGTTTCAGCCTCTCTGTTTCTCGCCCTCTGTTTCAGCCCCTCTATTTCAGCCCCTCTGTTTCAGCCCCTCTGTTTCAGCCCCTCTGTTTCTCGCACTCTTTTTCACCCCTCTGTTTCTCGCCCTCTGTTTCAGCCCCTCTGATTCAGCTCCTCTGTTTCAGCCCCTCTGAATCAGCCCCTCTGATTCAGCCCCGCTGTTTCAGCCCCTCTGTTTCAGCCCCTCTGTTTCTCGCCCGCTGTCTCAGCCCCTCTGTTTCTCGCCCTCTGTTTCAGCCCCTCTGATTCAGCCCCTCTGTTTCTCGCCCTCTGTTTCAGCCGCTCTGTTTCTCGCCCTCTGTTTCAGCCCCTCTGTTTCAGCCCCTCTGTTTCAGCCCCTCTGTTTGTCGCCCTCTGTTTCAGCCCCTCTGTTTCTCGCCTTCTGTTTCAGCCCCTGTATTTCTCGACCTCTGTTTCATCCCCTCTGTTTCAGCCCCTCTGTTTCAGCCCGTCAGTTTCTCGCCCTGTGTTTCAGCCCCTCTGTTTCTCGCCCTCGGTTTCAGCCCCTCTGTTTCTCGCCCTCTGATTCATCTCCTCTGTTTCGGCCCCTCTGTTTCAGTCCCTCTGTTTCTCGCCCTCTGTTTCTCGCCCTCTGTTTCAGCCCCTCTGTTTCTCGCCCTCTGTTTCAGCCCCTCTGTTTCTTGCCCTCTGTTTCAGCCCCTCTGTTTCAGCCCCTCTGTTTCAGCCCCTCTGATTCAGCTCCTCTGTTTCAGCCCCTCTGAATCAGCCCCTCTGATTCAGCCCCTCTGTTTCAGCCCCTCTGATTCAGCCCCTCTGTTTCTCGCCCTCTGTTTCAGCCGCTCTGTTTCTCGCCCTCTGTTTCAGCCCCTCTGTTTCAGCCCCTCTGTTTCAGCCCCTCTGTTTGTCGCCCTCTGTTTCAGCCCCTCTGTTTCTCGCCTTCTGTTTCAGCCCCTGTATTTCTCGACCTCTGTTTCATCCCCTCTGTTTCAGCCCCTCTGTTTCAGCCCCTCAGTTTCTCGCCCTGTGTTTCAGCCCCTCTGTTTCTCGCCTTCGGTTTCAGCCCCTCTGTTTCTCGCCCTCTGTTTCAGCCCCTCTGTTTCTCGCCCTCTGTTTCAGCCCCTCTGTTTCAGCCCCTCTGTTTCAGCCCCTCTGTTTCAGCCCCTCTGTTTCTCGCCCTCTGTTTCAGCCCCTCTGTTTCTCGCCCTCTGTTTCAGCTCCTCTGTTTCTCGCCCTCTGTTTCAGCCTCTCTGTTTCTAGCCCTCTGTTTCAGCCCCTCTGTTTCAGCCCCTCTGATTCAGCCCCTCTGATTCAGCCCCTCTGTTTCTCGCCCTCTGTTTCAGCCCCTCTGTTTCTCGCCCTCTGTTTCAGCCCCTCTGTTTCTCGCCCTCTGTTTCAGCTCCTCTGTTTCTCGCCCTCTGTTTCTCGCCCTCTGTTTCAGCCCCTCTGATTCAGCCCCTCTGATTCAGTCCCTCTGTTTCTCGCCCTCTGTTTCTCGCCCTCTGTTTCAGCCCCTCTGTTTCTCGCCCTCTGTTTCAGCCCCTCTGTTTCTCGCCCTCTGTTTCAGCCCCTCTGTTTTAGCCCCTCTGTTTCAGCCCCTCTGTTTCAGCCCCTCTGTTTCTCGCCCTCTGTTTCAGCCCCGCTGTTTCTCGCCCTCTGTTTCAGCTCCTCTGTTTCTCGCCCTCTGTTTCAGCCTCTCTGTTTCTCGCCCTCTGTTTCAGCCCCTCTATTTCAGCCCCTCTGTTTCAGCCCCTCTGATTCAGCCCCTCTGTTTCTCGCCCTCTGTTTCACCCCTCTGTTTCTCGCCCTCTGTTTCAGCCCCTCTGATTCAGCTCCTCTGTTGCAGCCCCTCTGAATCAGCCCCTCTGATTCAGCCCCTCTGTTTCAGCCCCTCTGTTTCAGCCCCTCTGTTTCTCGCCCGCTGTCTCAGCCCCTCTGTTTCTCGCCCTCTGTTTCAGCCCCTCTGATTCAGCCCCTCTGTTTCTCGCCCTCTGTTTCAGCCGCTCTGTTTCTCGCCCTCTGTTTCAGCCCCTCTGTTTCAGCCCCTCTGTCTCAGCCCCTCTGTTTGTCGCCCTCTGTTTCAGCCCCTCTGTTTCTCGCCTTCTGTTTCAGCCCCTGTATTTCTCGACCTCTGTTTCAACCCCTCTGTTTCAGCCCCTCTGTTTCAGCCCCTCAGTTTCTCGCCCTGTGTTTCAGCCCCTCTGTTTCTCGCCCTCGGTTTCAGCCCCTCTGTTTCTCGCCCTCTGATTCAGCTCCTCTGTTTCGGCCCCTCTGTTTCAGTCCCTCTGTTTCTCGCCCTCTGTTTCTCGCCCTCTGTTTCAGCCCCTCTGTTTCTCGCCCTCTGTTTCAGCCCCTCTGTTTCTCGCCCTCTGTTTCAGCCCCTCTGTTTCAGCCCCTCTGTTTCAGCCCCTCTGTTTCTCGCCCTCTGTTTCAGCCCCTCTGTTTCTCGCCCTCTGGTTCAGCTCCTCTGTTTCTCGCCCTCTGTTTCAGCCTCTCTGTTTCTCGCCCTCTGTTTCAGCCCCTCTATTTCAGCCCCTCTGTTTCAGCCCCTCTGTTTCAGCCCCTCCGTTTCTCGCCCTCTGTTTCAGCCCCTCTGTTTCTTGCCCTCTGTTTCAGACCCTCTGTTTCTTGCCCTCTGTTTCAGCCCCTCTGACTCAGCTCCTCTGTTTCAGCCCATTTGATTCAGCCCCTCTGTTTCAGTCCCTCTGTTTCAGCCCCTCTGTTTCAGCCCCTCTGTTTCTCGCCCTCTGTTTCTCACCCTCTGTTTCTCGCCCTTTGTTTCTGCCCCTCTGTTTTTCACCCTCTGTTTCAGCCCCTCTGTTTCTCGCCCTCTGTTTCAGGCTCTCTGTTTCAGCCCGTCTGTTTCAGCCCATTTGTTACTCGCCCTCTGTTTCAGCCCCTCTGTTTCAGCCCCTCTGATTCAGCCCCTGTGATTCAGCCCCTCTGTATCTCGCCCTCTGTTTCAGCCCCTCTGTTTCAGCCCCTCTGTTTTTCGCTCTCTGTTTCAGCCCCACTGTTTCTCGCCGTCTGTTTCAGCCCCTCTATTTCTCGCCCTCTGTTTCAGCCCCTCTGTTTCAGACCCTCTGATTCAGCCCCTCTGTTTCAGCCCCTCTGTTTCTCGCCCTCTGTTTCAGCCCCTCTGTTTCTCGCCCTCTGTTTCAGCGCCTCTGTTTCTCGCCCTCTGTTTCAGCCCCTCTGTTTCGGCAACTCTGTTTCAGTCCCTCTGTTTCTCGCCCTCTGTTTCTCGCCCTCTGTTTCAGCCCCTCTGTTTCTCGCCCTCTGTTTCAGCCCCTCTGTTTCTCGCCCTCTGTTTCAGCCCCTCTGATTTAGCCCCTCTGTTTCAGCCCCTCTGTTTCAGCCCCTCTGTTTCTCGCCCTCTGATTCAGCCCCGCTGTTTCTCGCCCTCTGTTTCAGCCCCTCTGTTTCTCGCCCTCTGTTTCAGCCCCTCTGTATCTCGCCCTCTGTTTCAGCTCCTCTGTTTGTCGCCCTCTGGTTCAGCCTCTCTGTTTCTCGCCCTCTGTTTCAGCCCCTCTATTTCAGCCCCTCTGTTTCAGCCCCTGTGTTTCAGCCCCTCTGTTTCTCGCCCTGTGTTTCAGCCCCTCTGTTTCTCGCCCTCTGTTTCAGCCCCTCTGTTTCTCGCCCTCTGATTCAGCTCCTCTGTTTCGGCCCCTCTGTTTCAGTCCCTCTGTTTCTCGCCCTCTGTTTCTCGCCCTCTGTTTCAGCCCCTCTGTTTCTCGCCCTCTGTTTCAACCCCTCTGTTTCTCGCCCTCTGTTTCAGCCCCTCTGTTTCAGCCCCTCTGTTTCAGCACCCTCTGTTTCTCGCCCTCTGTTTCAGCCCCTCTGTTTCTCGCCCTCTGTTTCAGCTCATCTGTTTCTCGCCCTCTGTTTCAGCCTCTCTGTTTCTCGCCCTCTGTTTCAGCCCCTCTATTTCAGCCCCTCTGTTTCAGCCCCTCTGTTTCTCGCCCTCTGTTTCAGCCCCTCTGTTTCTTGCCCTCTGTTTCAGCCCCTCTGTTTCTCGCCCTCTGTTTCAGCCCCACTGATTCAGCACCTCTGTTTCAGCCCCTTTGATTCAGTCCCTCTGTTTCAGCCCCTCTGTTTCAGCCCCTCTGTTTCAGCCCCTCTGTTTCTCGCCCTCTGTTTCTCACCCTCTGTTTCTCGCCCTTTGTTTCTGCCCCTCTGTTTTTCACCCTCTGTTTCAGCCCCTCTGATTCAGCCCCTCTGATTCAGGCTCTCTGTTTCAGCCCGTCTGTTTCAGCCCATTTGTTTCTCGCCCTCTGTTTCAGCCCCTCTGATTCAGCCCCTGTGATTCAGCCCCTCTGTTTCTCGCCCTCTGTTTCAGCCCCTCTGTTTCAGCCCCTCTGTTTCTCGCTCTCTGTTTCAGCCCCACTGTTTCTCGCCGTCTGTTTCAGCGCCTCTGTTTCTCGCCCTCTGTTTCAGCCCCTCTGTTTCAGCCCCTCTGTCTCAGCCCCTCTGTTTCAGCCCCTCTGTTTCTCGCCCTCTGTTTCAGCCCCTCTGTTTCTCGCCCTCTGTTTCAGCGCCTCTGTTTCTCGCCCTCTGTTTCAGCCCCTCTGTTTCGGCAACTCTGTTTCAGTCCCTCTGTTTCTCGCCCTCTGTTTCTCGCCCTCTGTTTCAGCCCCTCTGTTTCTCGCCCTCTGTTTCAGCCCCTCTGTTTCTCGCCCTCTGTTTCAGCCCCTCTGTTTTAGCCCCTCTGTTTCAGCCCCTCTGTTTCAGCCCCTCTGTTTCTCGCCCTCTGTTTCAGCCCCGCTGTTTCTCGCCCTCTGTTTCAGCTCCTCTGTTTCTCGCCCTCTGTTTCAGCCTCTCTGTTTCTCGCCCTCTGTTTCAGCCCCTCTATTTCAGCCCCTCTGTTTCAGCCCCTCTGTTTCAGCCCCTCTGTTTCTCGCCCTCTGTTTCAGCCCCTCTGTTTCTTGCCCTCTGTTTCAGCCCCTCTGTTTCTCGCCCTCTGTTTCAGCCCCTCTGATTTAGCACCTCTGTTTCAGCCCCTTTGATTCAGCCCCTCTGTTTCAGCCCCTCAGTTTCAGCCCCTCTGTTTCAGCCCCTCTGTTTCTCGCCCTCTGTTTCTCACCCTCTGTTTCTCGCCCTGTGTTTCTGCCCCTCTGTTTTTCACCCTCTGTTTCAGCCCCTCTGTTTCTCGCCCTCTGTTTCAGGCTCTCTGTTTCAGCACGCCTGTTTCAGCCCATTTGTTTCTCGCCCTCTGTTTCAGCCCCTCTGTTTCAACCCCTCTGATTCAGCCCCTCTGATTCAGGCCCTCTGTTTCTCGCCCTCTGTTTCAGCCCCTCTGTTTCAGCCCCTCTGTTTCTCGCCCTCAGTTTCAGGCCCTCTGTTTCTCGCCCTCTGTTTCAGCCCCTCTGTTTCTCGCCCTCTGTTTCAGCCCCTCTGTTTCAGAACCCTCTGTTTCAGCCCCTCGGTTTCTCGCCCTCTGTTTCAGCCCCTCTGTTTCAGCCCCTCTGTTTCTCGCCCTCTGTTTCAGCCCCTCTGTTTCAGCCCCTCTGTTTCAGCCCCTCTGTTTCTCGCCCTCTGTTTCAGCCCCTCTGTTATTCGCCCTCTGTTTCAGCCCCTCTGATTCTCGCCCTCTGTTTCAGCCCCTATGTTTCTCGCCCTCTGTTTCTCGCCTTCTGTTTCAGCCCCTCTGTTTCTCGCCCTCTGTTTCAGCTTCTCTGTTTCAGCCCTTCTGTTTCAGCCCCTCTGTTTCTCGCCATCTGTTTCAGCCCCTCTGTTTCTCGCCCTCTGTTTCAGCCCCTCTGTTTCAGACCCTCTGTTTCAGCCCCTCTGTTTCAGCCCCTCTGTTTCTCACCCTCTGTTTCAGCCCCTCTGTTTCTCGCCCTCTGTTTCAGCACCTCTGTTTCTAGCCCTCTGTTTCTGCCCCTCTGATTTAGCCCCTCCGTTTCAGCACGTCTGTTTCAGCCCCTCTGTTTCTCGCCCTCTGTTTCAGCCCCTCTGTTTCGCGCTCTCTGTTTCAGCCCCTCTTTTTCAGCCACTCTGTTTCTCGCCCTCTGTTTCTGCCCCTCTGTTTCTCGCCCTCTGTTTCAGCCCCTCTGTTTCTCGACCTCTGTTTCAGCCTCTCTGAATCAGCCCCTCTGTTTCAGCCCCTCTGAATCAGCCCCTCTGATTCAGCCCCTCTGTTTCAGCCCCTCTGTTTCAGCCCCTCTGTTTCTTGCCCTCTGTTTCAGCCCCTCTGTTTCTCGCCTTCTGTATCAGCCCCTCTATTTCTCGCCCTCTGTTTAGCCCCTCTGTTTCAGCCCCTCTGTTTCAGCCGCTCTGTTTCAGCCCCTCTGTTTCTCGTCCTCTGTTTCAGCCCCTCTGTTTCTCGCCCTCTGTTTCAGCCCCTCTGTTTCTCGGCCTCTGATTCAGCTCCTCTGTTTCTGCCCCTCTGTTTCAGTCCCTCTGTTTCTCGCCCTCTGTTTCTCGCCGTCTGTTTCAGCCCCTCTGTTTCTCGCCCTCTGTTTCAGCCCCTCTGTTTCAGCCCCTCTGTTTCAGCCCCTCTGTTTCAGCCCCTCTGTTTCTCGCCCTCTGTTTCAGCCCCTCTGTTTCTCGCCCTCTGTTTCAGCTCCTCTGTTTCTCGCCCTCTGTTTCAGCCTCTCTGTTTCTAGCCCTCTGTTTCAGCCCCTCTATTTCAGCCCCTCTGTTTCTCGCCCTCTGTTTCAGCCCCTCTGTTTCTCGCCCTCTGTTTCACCCCTCTGTTTCTCGCCCTCTGTTTCAGCCACTCTGAGTCAGCACCTCTGTTTCAGCCTCTCTGAATCAGCCCCTCTGATTCAGCCCCTCTGTTTCTGCCCCTCTGTTTCAGCCCCTCTGTTTCTCGCCCGCTGTCTCAGCCCCTCTGTTTCTCGCCCTCTGTTTCAGCCCCTCTGATTCAGACTCTCTGTTTCTCGCCCTCTGTTTCAGCCCCTCTGTTTCTCGCCCTCTGTTTCAGCCCCTCTGTTTCAGCCCCTCTGTTTCAGCCCCTGTGTTTCTCGCGCTCTGTTTCAGCCCCTCTGTTTCTCGCCCTCTGTTTCAGGCCCTCTATTTCTCGCCCTCTGTTTCAGCCCCTCTGTTTCAGCCCCTCTCTTTCAGCCCCTCTGTTTCTCGCCCTCTGTTTCAGCCCCTCTGTTTCTCGCCCTCTGTTTCAGCCCCTCTGTTTCTCGCCCTCTGATTCAGCTCCTCTGTTTCGGCCCCTCTGTTTCAGTCCCTCTGTTTCTCGTCCTCTGTTTCTCGCCCTCTGTTTCAGCCGCTCTGTTTCTCACCCTCTGTTTCAGCCACTCTGTTTCTCGCCCTCTGTTTCAGCCCCTCTGTTTCAGCCCCTCTATTTCAGCCCCTCTGTTTCAGCCCCTCTGTTTCTCGCCCTCTGTTTCAGCCCCTCTGTTTCTCACCCTCTGTTTGTCGCCCTCTGGTTCAGACTCTCTGTTTCTCGCCCTCTGTTTCAGCCTCTCTATTTCAGCCCCTCTGTTTCAGCCCCTGTGTTTCAGCCCCTCTGTTTCTCGCCCTGTGTTTCAGCCCCTCTGTTTCTCGCCCTCTGTTTCAGCCCCTCTGTTTCTCGCCCTCTGATTCCGCTCCTCTGTTTCGGCCCCTCTGTTTCAGTCCCTCTGTTTCTCGCCCTCTGTTTCTCGCCCTCTGTTTCAGCCTCTCTGTTTCTCGCCCTCTGTTTCAACCCCTCTGTTTCTCGCCCTCTGTTTCAGCCCCTCTGTTTCAGCCCCTCTGTTTCAGCACCCTCTGTTTCTCGCCCTCTGTTTCAGCCCCTCTGTTTCTCGCCCTCTGTTTCAGCTCATCTGTTTCTCGCCCTCTGTTTCAGCCCCTCTATTTCAGCCCCTCTGTTTCAGCCCCTCTGTTTCAGCCCCTCTGTTTCTCGCCCTCTGTTTCAGCCCCTCTGTTTCTTGCCCTCTGTTTCAGCCCCTCTGTTTCTCGCCCTCTGTTTCAGCCCCACTGATTCAGCACCTCTGTTTCAGCCCCTTTGATTCAGCCCCTCTGTTTCAGCCCCTCTGTTTCAGCCCCTCTGTTTCAGCCCCTCTGTTTCTCGCCCTCTGTTTCTCACCCTCTGTTTCTCGCCCTTTGTTTCTGCCCCTCTGTTTTTCACCCTCTGTTTCAGCCCCTCTGTTTCTCGCCCTCTGTTTCAGGCTCTCTGTTTCAGCCCGTCTGTTTCAGCCCCTCTGTTTCTCGCCCTCTGTTTCAGCCCCTCTGTTTCAGACCCTCTGATTCAGCCCCTGTGATTCAGCCCCTCTGTTTCTCGCCCTCTGTTTCAGCCCCTCTGTTTCTCGCTCTCTGTTTCAGCCCCACTGTTTCTCGCCGTCTGTTTCAGCGCCTCTGTTTCTCGCCCTCTGTTTCAGCCCCTCTGTTTCAGCCCATCTGTCTCAGCCCCTCTGTTTCAGCCGCCTGTTTCTCGCCCTCTGTTTCAGACCCTCTGTTTCTCGCCCTCTGTTTCAGCCCCTCTGTTTCTCGCCCTCTGTTTCAGCCCCTCTGTTTCGGCCCCTCTGTTTCAGTCCCTCTGTTTCCCCCCCTCTGTTTCTCGCCCTCTGTTTCAGCCCCTCTGTTTCTCGCCCTCTGTTTCAGCCCTTCTGTTTCTCGCCCTCTGTTTCAGCCCCTCTGTTTCTCGCCCTCTGTTTCAGCTCATCTGTTTCTCGCCCTCTGTTTCAGCCTCTCTGTTTCTCGCCCTCTGTTTCAGCCCCTCTATTTCAGCCCCTCTGTTTCAGCCCCTCTGTTTCTCGCCCTCTGTTTCAGCCCCTCTGTTTCTTGCCCTCTGTTTCAGCCCCTCTGTTTCTCGCCCTCTGTTTCAGCCCCACTGATTCAGCACCTCTGTTTCAGCCCCTTTGATTCAGTCCCTCTGTTTCAGCCCCTCTGTTTCAGCCCCTCTGTTTCAGCCCCTCTGTTTCTCGCCCTCTGTTTCTCACCCTCTGTTTCTCGCCCTTTGTTTCTGCCCCTCTGTTTTTCACCCTCTGTTTCAGCCCCTCTGATTCAGCCCCTCTGATTCAGGCTCTCTGTTTCAGCCCGTCTGTTTCAGCCCATTTGTTTCTCGCCCTCTGTTTCAGCCCCTCTGATTCAGCCCCTGTGATTCAGCCCCTCTGTTTCTCGCCCTCTGTTTCAGCCCCTCTGTTTCAGCCCCTCTGTTTCTCGCTCTCTGTTTCAGCCCCACTGTTTCTCGCCGTCTGTTTCAGCGCCTCTGTTTCTCGCCCTCTGTTTCAGCCCCTCTGTTTCAGCCCCTCTGTCTCAGCCCCTCTGTTTCAGCCCCTCTGTTTCTCGCCCTCTGTTTCAGCCCCTCTGTTTCTCGCCCTCTGTTTCAGCGCCTCTGTTTCTCGCCCTCTGTTTCAGCCCCTCTGTTTCGGCAACTCTGTTTCAGTCCCTCTGTTTCTCGCCCTCTGTTTCTCGCCCTCTGTTTCAGCCCCTCTGTTTCTCGCCCTCTGTTTCAGCCCCTCTGTTTCTCGCCCTCTGTTTCAGCCCCTCTGTTTTAGCCCCTCTGTTTCAGCCCCTCTGTTTCAGCCCCTCTGTTTCTCGCCCTCTGTTTCAGCCCCGCTGTTTCTCGCCCTCTGTTTCAGCTCCTCTGTTTCTCGCCCTCTGTTTCAGCCTCTCTGTTTCTCGCCCTCTGTTTCAGCCCCTCTATTTCAGCCCCTCTGTTTCAGCCCCTCTGTTTCAGCCCCTCTGTTTCTCGCCCTCTGTTTCAGCCCCTCTGTTTCTTGCCCTCTGTTTCAGCCCCTCTGTTTCTCGCCCTCTGTTTCAGCCCTTCTGATTCAGCACCTCTGTTTCAGCCCCTTTGATTCAGCCCCTCTGTTTCAGCCCCTCAGTTTCAGCCCCTCTGTTTCAGCCCCTCTGTTTCTCGCCCTCTGTTTCTCACCCTCTGTTTCTCGCCCTTTGTTTCTGCCCCTCTGTTTTTCACCCTCTGTTTCAGCCCCTCTGTTTCTCGCCCTCTGTTTCAGGCTCTCTGTTTCAGCACGCCTGTTTCAGCCCATTTGTTTCTCGCCCTCTGTTTCAGCCCCTCTGTTTCAGCCCCTCTGATTCAGCCCCTCTGATTCAGGCCCTCTGTTTCTCGCCCTCTGTTTCAGCCCCTCTGTTTCAGCCCCTCTGTTTCTCGCCCTCAGTTTCAGGCCCTCTGTTTCTCGCCGTCTGTTTCAGCCCCTCTGTTTCTCGCCCTCTGTTTCAGCCCCTCTGTTTCAGCCCCTCTGTTTCAGCCACTCTGTTTCTCGCCCTATGTTTCAGCCCCTCTGTTTCTCGCCCTCTGTTTCAGCGCCTCTGTTTCTCGCCATCTGTTTCAGGCCCTCTGTTTCAGAACCCTCTGTTTCAGCCCCTCGGTTTCTCGCCCTCTGTTTCAGCCCCTCTGTTTCAGCCCCTCTGTTTCAGCTCCTCTGTTTCAGCCCCTCTGTTTCAGCCCCTCTGTTTCAGCCCCTCTGTTTCTCGCCCTCTGTTTCAGCCCCTCTGTTATTCGCCCTCTGTTTCAGCCCCTCTGATTCTCGCCCTCTGTTTCAGCCCCTATGTTTCTCGCCCTCTGTTTCTCGCCTTCTGTTTCAGCCCCTCTGTTTCTCGCCCTCTGTTTCAGCCTCTCTGTTTCAGCCCTTCTGTTTCAGCCCCTCTGTTTCTCGCCATCTGTTTCAGCCCCTCTGTTTCTCGCCCTCTGTTTCAACCCCTCTGTTTCAGACCCTCTGTTTCAGCCCCTCTGTTTCAGCCCCTCTGTTTCTCACCCTCTGTTTCAGCCCCTCTGTTTCTCGCCCTCTGTTTCAGCACCTCTGTTTCTCGCCCTCTGTTTCTGCCCCTCTGATTTAGCCCCTCCGTTTCAGCACGTCTGTTTCAGCCCCTCTGTTTCTCGCCCTCTGTTTCAGCCCCTCTGTTTCGCGCTCTCTGTTTCAGCCCCTCTTTTTCAGCCACTCTGTTTCTCGCCCTCTGTTTCTGCCCCTCTGTTTCTCGCCCTCTGTTTCAGCCCCTCTGTTTCTCGACCTCTGTTTCAGCCTCTCTGAATCAGCCCCTCTGTTTCAGCCCCTCTGAATCAGCCCCTCTGATTCAGCCCCTCTGTTTCAGCCCCTCTGTTTCAGCCCCTCTGTTTCTCGCCCTCTGTTTCAGCCCCTCTGTTTCTCGCCTTCTGTATCAGCCCCTCTATTTCTCGCCCTCTGTTTGGCCCCTCTGTTTCAGCCCCTCTGTTTCAGCCGCTCTGTTTCAGCCCCTCTGTTTCTCGTCCTCTGTTTCAGCCCCTCTGTTTCTCGCCCTCTGTTTCAGCCCCTCTGTTTCTCGGCCTCTGATTCAGCTCCTCTGTTTCGGCCCCTCTGTTTCAGTCCCTCTGTTTCTCGCCCTCTGTTTCTCGCCGTCTGTTTCAGCCCCTCTGTTTCTCGCCCTCTGTTTCAGCCCCTCTGTTTCAGCCCCTCTGTTTCAGCCCCTCTGTTTCAGCCCCTCTGTTTCTCGCCCTCTGTTTCAGCCCCTCTGTTTCTCGCCCTCTGTTTCAGCTCCTCTGTTTCTCGCCCTCTGTTTCAGCCTCTCTGTTTCTAGCCCTCTGTTTCAGCCCCTCTATTTCAGCCCCTCTGTTTCTCGCCCTCTGTTTCAGCCCCTCTGTTTCTCGCCCTCTGTTTCACCCCTCTGTTTCTCGCCCTCTGTTTCAGCCCCTCTGAGTCAGCACCTCTGTTTCAGCCTCTCTGAATCAGCCCCTCTGATTCAGCCCCTCTGTTTCTGCCCCTCTGTTTCAGCCCCTCTGTTTCTCGCCCGCTGTCTCAGCCCCTCTGTTTCTCGCCCTCTGTTTCAGCCCCTCTGATTCAGACTCTCTGTTTCTCGCCCTCTGTTTCAGCCCCTCTGTTTCTCGCCCTCTGTTTCAGCCCCTCTGTTTCAGCCCCTCTGTTTCAGCCCCTGTGTTTCTCGCGCTCTGTTTCAGCCCCTCTATTTCTCGCCCTCTGTTTCAGCCCCTCTGTTTCAGCCCCTCTCTTTCAGCCCCTCTGTTTCTCGCCCTCTGTTTCAGCCCCTCTGTTTCTCGCCCTCTGTTTCAGCCCCTCTGTTTCTCGCCCTCTGATTCAGCTCCTCTGTTTCGGCCCCTCTGTTTCAGTCCCTCTGTTTCTCGTCCTCTGTTTCTCGCCCTCTGTTTCAGCCGCTCTGTTTCTCACCCTCTGTTTCAGCCACTCTGTTTCTCGCCCTCTGTTTCAGCCCCTCTGTTTCAGCCCCTCTATTTCAGCCCCTCTGTTTCAGCCCCTCTGTTTCTCGCCCTCTGTTTCAGCCCCTCTGTTTCTCACCCTCTGTTTGTCGCCCTCTGGTTCAGACTCTCTGTTTCTCGCCCTCTGTTT
Source organism: Chiloscyllium punctatum (assembly GCF_047496795.1). Lineage (NCBI taxonomy): Eukaryota > Metazoa > Chordata > Chondrichthyes > Orectolobiformes > Hemiscylliidae > Chiloscyllium > Chiloscyllium punctatum. The sequence continues at coordinate 324,504 of NW_027309817.1, forward strand.
CAGCCCCTCTATTTCAGCCCCTCTGTTTCAGCCCCTGTGTTTCAGCCCCTCTGTTTCTCGCCCTGTGTTTCAGCCCCTCTGTTTCTCGCCCTCTGTTTCAGCCCCTCTGTTTCTCGCCCTCTGATTCCGCTCCTCTGTTTCGGCCCCTCTGTTTCAGTCCCTCTGTTTCTCGCCCTCTGTTTCTCGCCCTCTGTTTCAGCCCCTCTGTTTCTCGCCCTCTGTTTCAACCCCTCTGTTTCTCGCCCTCTGTTTCAGCCCCTCTGTTTCAGCCCCTCTGTTTCAGCACCCTCTGTTTCTCGCCCTCTGTTTCAGCCCCTCTGTTTCTCGCCCTCTGTTTCAGCTCATCTGTTTCTCGCCCTCTGTTTCAGCCCCTCTATTTCAGCCCCTCTGTTTCAGCCCCTCTGTTTCAGCCCCTCTGTTTCTCGCCCTCTGTTTCAGCCCCTCTGTTTCTTGCCCTCTGTTTCAGCCCCTCTGTTTCTCGCCCTCTGTTTCAGCCCCACTGATTCAGCACCTCTGTTTCAGCCCCTTTGATTCAGCCCCTCTGTTTCAGCCCCTCTGTTTCAGCCCCTCTGTTTTAGCCCCTCTGTTTCTCGCCCTCTGTTTCTCACCCTCTGTTTCTCGCCCTTTGTTTCTGCCCCTCTGTTTTTCACCCTCTGTTTCAGCCCCTCTGTTTCTCGCCCTCTGTTTCAGGCTCTCTGTTTCAGCCCGTCAGTTTCAGCCCATTTGTTTCTCGCCCTCTGTTTCAGCCCCTCTGTTTCAGCCCCTCTGATTCAGCCCCTGTGATTCAGCCCCTCTGTTTCTCGCCCTCTGTTTCAGCCCCTCTGTTTCTCGCTCTCTGTTTCAGCCCCACTGTTTCTCGCCGTCTGTTTCAGCGCCTCTGTTTCTCGCCCTCTGTTTCAGCCCCTCTGTTTCAGCCCATCTGTCTCAGCCCCTCTGTTTCAGCCCTCTGTTTCTCGCCCTCTGTTTCAGACCCTCTGTTTCTCGCCCTCTGTTTCAGCCCCTCTGTTTCTCGCCCTCTGTTTCAGCCCCTCTGTTTCGGCCCCTCTGTTTCAGTCCCTCTGTTTCCCCCCCTCTGTTTCTCGCCCTCTGTTTCAGCCCCTCTGTTTCTCGACCTCTGTTTCAGCCCTTCTGTTTCTCGCCCTCTGTTTCAGCCCCTCTGTTTCTCGCCCTCTGTTTCACCCCTCTGTTTCTCGCCCTCTGTTTCAGCCCCTCTGATTCAGCTCCTCTGTTGCAGCCCCTCTGAATCAGCCCCTCTGATTCAGCCCCTCTGTTTCAGCCCCTCTGTTTCAGCCCCTCTGTTTCTCGCCCGCTGTCTCAGCCCCTCTGTTTCTCGCCCTCTGTTTCAGCCCCTCTGATTCAGCCCCTCTGTTTCTCGCCCTCTGTTTCAGCCGCTCTGTTTCTCGCCCTCTGTTTCAGCCCCTCTGTTTCAGCCCCTCTGTCTCAGCCCCTCTGTTTGTCGCCCTCTGTTTCAGCCCCTCTGTTTCTCGCCTTCTGTTTCAGCCCCTGTATTTCTCGACCTCTGTTTCAACCCCTCTGTTTCAGCCCCTCTGTTTCAGCCCCTCAGTTTCTCGCCCTGTGTTTCAGCCCCTCTGTTTCTCGCCCTCGGTTTCAGCCCCTCTGTTTCTCGCCCTCTGATTCAGCTCCTCTGTTTCGGCCCCTCTGTTTCAGTCCCTCTGTTTCTCGCCCTCTGTTTCTCGCCCTCTGTTTCAGCCCCTCTGTTTCTCGCCCTCTGTTTCAGCCCCTCTGTTTCTCGCCCTCTGTTTCAGCCCCTCTGTTTCAGCCCCTCTGTTTCAGCCCCTCTGTTTCTCGCCCTCTGTTTCAGCCCCTCTGTTTCTCGCCCTCTGGTTCAGCTCCTCTGTTTCTCGCCCTCTGTTTCAGCCTCTCTGTTTCTCGCCCTCTGTTTCAGCCCCTCTATTTCAGCCCCTCTGTTTCAGCCCCTCTGTTTCAGCCCCTCCGTTTCTCGCCCTCTGTTTCAGCCCCTCTGTTTCTTGCCCTCTGTTTCAGACCCTCTGTTTCTTGCCCTCTGTTTCAGCCCCTCTGACTCAGCTCCTCTGTTTCAGCCCATTTGATTCAGCCCCTCTGTTTCAGTCCCTCTGTTTCAGCCCCTCTGTTTCAGCCCCTCTGTTTCTCGCCCTCTGTTTCTCACCCTCTGTTTCTCGCCCTTTGTTTCTGCCCCTCTGTTTTTCACCCTCTGTTTCAGCCCCTCTGTTTCTCGCCCTCTGTTTCAGGCTCTCTGTTTCAGCCCGTCTGTTTCAGCCCATTTGTTTCTCGCCCTCTGTTTCAGCCCCTCTGTTTCAGCCCCTCTGATTCAGCCCCTGTGATTCAGCCCCTCTGTATCTCGCCCTCTGTTTCAGCCCCTCTGTTTCAGCCCCTCTGTTTTTCGCTCTCTGTTTCAGCCCCACTGTTTCTCGCCGTCTGTTTCAGCCCCTCTATTTCTCGCCCTCTGTTTCAGCCCCTCTGTTTCAGACCCTCTGATTCAGCCCCTCTGTTTCAGCCCCTCTGTTTCTCGCCCTCTGTTTCAGCCCCTCTGTTTCTCGCCCTCTGTTTCAGCGCCTCTGTTTCTCGCCCTCTGTTTCAGCCCCTCTGTTTCGGCAACTCTGTTTCAGTCCCTCTGTTTCTCGCCCTCTGTTTCTCGCCCTCTGTTTCAGCCCCTCTGTTTCTCGCCCTCTGTTTCAGCCCCTCTGTTTCTCGCCCTCTGTTTCAGCCCCTCTGATTTAGCCCCTCTGTTTCAGCCCCTCTGTTTCAGCCCCTCTGTTTCTCGCCCTCTGATTCAGCCCCGCTGTTTCTCGCCCTCTGTTTCAGCCCCTCTGTTTCTCGCCCTCTGTTTCAGCCCCTCTGTATCTCGCCCTCTGTTTCAGCTCCTCTGTTTGTCGCCCTCTGGTTCAGCCTCTCTGTTTCTCGCCCTCTGTTTCAGCCCCTCTATTTCAGCCCCTCTGTTTCAGCCCCTGTGTTTCAGCCCCTCTGTTTCTCGCCCTGTGTTTCAGCCCCTCTGTTTCTCGCCCTCTGTTTCAGCCCCTCTGTTTCTCGCCCTCTGATTCAGCTCCTCTGTTTCGGCCCCTCTGTTTCAGTCCCTCTGTTTCTCGCCCTCTGTTTCTCGCCCTCTGTTTCAGCCCCTCTGTTTCTCGCCCTCTGTTTCAACCCCTCTGTTTCTCGCCCTCTGTTTCAGCCCCTCTGTTTCAGCCCCTCTGTTTCAGCACCCTCTGTTTCTCGCCCTCTGTTTCAGCCCCTCTGTTTCTCGCCCTCTGTTTCAGCTCATCTGTTTCTCGCCCTCTGTTTCAGCCTCTCTGTTTCTCGCCCTCTGTTTCAGCCCCTCTATTTCAGCCCCTCTGTTTCAGCCCCTCTGTTTCTCGCCCTCTGTTTCAGCCCCTCTGTTTCTTGCCCTCTGTTTCAGCCCCTCTGTTTCTCGCCCTCTGTTTCAGCCCCACTGATTCAGCACCTCTGTTTCAGCCCCTTTGATTCAGTCCCTCTGTTTCAGCCCCTCTGTTTCAGCCCCTCTGTTTCAGCCCCTCTGTTTCTCGCCCTCTGTTTCTCACCCTCTGTTTCTCGCCCTTTGTTTCTGCCCCTCTGTTTTTCACCCTCTGTTTCAGCCCCTCTGATTCAGCCCCTCTGATTCAGGCTCTCTGTTTCAGCCCGTCTGTTTCAGCCCATTTGTTTCTCGCCCTCTGTTTCAGCCCCTCTGATTCAGCCCCTGTGATTCAGCCCCTCTGTTTCTCGCCCTCTGTTTCAGCCCCTCTGTTTCAGCCCCTCTGTTTCTCGCTCTCTGTTTCAGCCCCACTGTTTCTCGCCGTCTGTTTCAGCGCCTCTGTTTCTCGCCCTCTGTTTCAGCCCCTCTGTTTCAGCCCCTCTGTCTCAGCCCCTCTGTTTCAGCCCCTCTGTTTCTCGCCCTCTGTTTCAGCCCCTCTGTTTCTCGCCCTCTGTTTCAGCGCCTCTGTTTCTCGCCCTCTGTTTCAGCCCCTCTGTTTCGGCAACTCTGTTTCAGTCCCTCTGTTTCTCGCCCTCTGTTTCTCGCCCTCTGTTTCAGCCCCTCTGTTTCTCGCCCTCTGTTTCAGCCCCTCTGTTTCTCGCCCTCTGTTTCAGCCCCTCTGTTTTAGCCCCTCTGTTTCAGCCCCTCTGTTTCAGCCCCTCTGTTTCTCGCCCTCTGTTTCAGCCCCGCTGTTTCTCGCCCTCTGTTTCAGCTCCTCTGTTTCTCGCCCTCTGTTTCAGCCTCTCTGTTTCTCGCCCTCTGTTTCAGCCCCTCTATTTCAGCCCCTCTGTTTCAGCCCCTCTGTTTCAGCCCCTCTGTTTCTCGCCCTCTGTTTCAGCCCCTCTGTTTCTTGCCCTCTGTTTCAGCCCCTCTGTTTCTCGCCCTCTGTTTCAGCCCCTCTGATTTAGCACCTCTGTTTCAGCCCCTTTGATTCAGCCCCTCTGTTTCAGCCCCTCAGTTTCAGCCCCTCTGTTTCAGCCCCTCTGTTTCTCGCCCTCTGTTTCTCACCCTCTGTTTCTCGCCCTGTGTTTCTGCCCCTCTGTTTTTCACCCTCTGTTTGAGCCCCTCTGTTTCTCGCCCTCTGTTTCAGGCTCTCTGTTTCAGCACGCCTGTTTCAGCCCATTTGTTTCTCGCCCTCTGTTTCAGCCCCTCTGTTTCAACCCCTCTGATTCAGCCCCTCTGATTCAGGCCCTCTGTTTCTCGCCCTCTGTTTCAGCCCCTCTGTTTCAGCCCCTCTGTTTCTCGCCCTCAGTTTCAGGCCCTCTGTTTCTCGCCCTCTGTTTCAGCCCCTCTGTTTCTCGCCCTCTGTTTCAGCCCCTCTGTTTCAGAACCCTCTGTTTCAGCCCCTCGGTTTCTCGCCCTCTGTTTCAGCCCCTCTGTTTCAGCCCCTCTGTTTCTCGCCCTCTGTTTCAGCCCCTCTGTTTCAGCCCCTCTGTTTCAGCCCCTCTGTTTCTCGCCCTCTGTTTCAGCCCCTCTGTTATTCGCCCTCTGTTTCAGCCCCTCTGATTCTCGCCCTCTGTTTCAGCCCCTATGTTTCTCGCCCTCTGTTTCTCGCCTTCTGTTTCAGCCCCTCTGTTTCTCGCCCTCTGTTTCAGCTTCTCTGTTTCAGCCCTTCTGTTTCAGCCCCTCTGTTTCTCGCCATCTGTTTCAGCCCCTCTGTTTCTCGCCCTCTGTTTCAGCCCCTCTGTTTCAGACCCTCTGTTTCAGCCCCTCTGTTTCAGCCCCTCTGTTTCTCACCCTCTGTTTCAGCCCCTCTGTTTCTCGCCCTCTGTTTCAGCACCTCTGTTTCTAGCCCTCTGTTTCTGCCCCTCTGATTTAGCCCCTCCGTTTCAGCACGTCTGTTTCAGCCCCTCTGTTTCTCGCCCTCTGTTTCAGCCCCTCTGTTTCGCGCTCTCTGTTTCAGCCCCTCTTTTTCAGCCACTCTGTTTCTCGCCCTCTGTTTCTGCCCCTCTGTTTCTCGCCCTCTGTTTCAGCCCCTCTGTTTCTCGACCTCTGTTTCAGCCTCTCTGAATCAGCCCCTCTGTTTCAGCCCCTCTGAATCAGCCCCTCTGATTCAGCCCCTCTGTTTCAGCCCCTCTGTTTCAGCCCCTCTGTTTCTTGCCCTCTGTTTCAGCCCCTCTGTTTCTCGCCTTCTGTATCAGCCCCTCTATTTCTCGCCCTCTGTTTAGCCCCTCTGTTTCAGCCCCTCTGTTTCAGCCGCTCTGTTTCAGCCCCTCTGTTTCTCGTCCTCTGTTTCAGCCCCTCTGTTTCTCGCCCTCTGTTTCAGCCCCTCTGTTTCTCGGCCTCTGATTCAGCTCCTCTGTTTCTGCCCCTCTGTTTCAGTCCCTCTGTTTCTCGCCCTCTGTTTCTCGCCGTCTGTTTCAGCCCCTCTGTTTCTCGCCCTCTGTTTCAGCCCCTCTGTTTCAGCCCCTCTGTTTCAGCCCCTCTGTTTCAGCCCCTCTGTTTCTCGCCCTCTGTTTCAGCCCCTCTGTTTCTCGCCCTCTGTTTCAGCTCCTCTGTTTCTCGCCCTCTGTTTCAGCCTCTCTGTTTCTAGCCCTCTGTTTCAGCCCCTCTATTTCAGCCCCTCTGTTTCTCGCCCTCTGTTTCAGCCCCTCTGTTTCTCGCCCTCTGTTTCACCCCTCTGTTTCTCGCCCTCTGTTTCAGCCACTCTGAGTCAGCACCTCTGTTTCAGCCTCTCTGAATCAGCCCCTCTGATTCAGCCCCTCTGTTTCTGCCCCTCTGTTTCAGCCCCTCTGTTTCTCGCCCGCTGTCTCAGCCCCTCTGTTTCTCGCCCTCTGTTTCAGCCCCTCTGATTCAGACTCTCTGTTTCTCGCCCTCTGTTTCAGCCCCTCTGTTTCTCGCCCTCTGTTTCAGCCCCTCTGTTTCAGCCCCTCTGTTTCAGCCCCTGTGTTTCTCGCGCTCTGTTTCAGCCCCTCTGTTTCTCGCCCTCTGTTTCAGGCCCTCTATTTCTCGCCCTCTGTTTCAGCCCCTCTGTTTCAGCCCCTCTCTTTCAGCCCCTCTGTTTCTCGCCCTCTGTTTCAGCCCCTCTGTTTCTCGCCCTCTGTTTCAGCCCCTCTGTTTCTCGCCCTCTGATTCAGCTCCTCTGTTTCGGCCCCTCTGTTTCAGTCCCTCTGTTTCTCGTCCTCTGTTTCTCGCCCTCTGTTTCAGCCGCTCTGTTTCTCACCCTCTGTTTCAGCCACTCTGTTTCTCGCCCTCTGTTTCAGCCCCTCTGTTTCAGCCCCTCTATTTCAGCCCCTCTGTTTCAGCCCCTCTGTTTCTCGCCCTCTGTTTCAGCCCCTCTGTTTCTCACCCTCTGTTTGTCGCCCTCTGGTTCAGACTCTCTGTTTCTCGCCCTCTGTTTCAGCCTCTCTATTTCAGCCCCTCTGTTTCAGCCCCTGTGTTTCAGCCCCTCTGTTTCTCGCCCTGTGTTTCAGCCCCTCTGTTTCTCGCCCTCTGTTTCAGCCCCTCTGTTTCTCGCCCTCTGATTCCGCTCCTCTGTTTCGGCCCCTCTGTTTCAGTCCCTCTGTTTCTCGCCCTCTGTTTCTCGCCCTCTGTTTCAGCCTCTCTGTTTCTCGCCCTCTGTTTCAACCCCTCTGTTTCTCGCCCTCTGTTTCAGCCCCTCTGTTTCAGCCCCTCTGTTTCAGCACCCTCTGTTTCTCGCCCTCTGTTTCAGCCCCTCTGTTTCTCGCCCTCTGTTTCAGCTCATCTGTTTCTCGCCCTCTGTTTCAGCCCCTCTATTTCAGCCCCTCTGTTTCAGCCCCTCTGTTTCAGCCCCTCTGTTTCTCGCCCTCTGTTTCAGCCCCTCTGTTTCTTGCCCTCTGTTTCAGCCCCTCTGTTTCTCGCCCTCTGTTTCAGCCCCACTGATTCAGCACCTCTGTTTCAGCCCCTTTGATTCAGCCCCTCTGTTTCAGCCCCTCTGTTTCAGCCCCTCTGTTTCAGCCCCTCTGTTTCTCGCCCTCTGTTTCTCACCCTCTGTTTCTCGCCCTTTGTTTCTGCCCCTCTGTTTTTCACCCTCTGTTTCAGCCCCTCTGTTTCTCGCCCTCTGTTTCAGGCTCTCTGTTTCAGCCCGTCTGTTTCAGCCCCTCTGTTTCTCGCCCTCTGTTTCAGCCCCTCTGTTTCAGACCCTCTGATTCAGCCCCTGTGATTCAGCCCCTCTGTTTCTCGCCCTCTGTTTCAGCCCCTCTGTTTCTCGCTCTCTGTTTCAGCCCCACTGTTTCTCGCCGTCTGTTTCAGCGCCTCTGTTTCTCGCCCTCTGTTTCAGCCCCTCTGTTTCAGCCCATCTGTCTCAGCCCCTCTGTTTCAGCCGCCTGTTTCTCGCCCTCTGTTTCAGACCCTCTGTTTCTCGCCCTCTGTTTCAGCCCCTCTGTTTCTCGCCCTCTGTTTCAGCCCCTCTGTTTCGGCCCCTCTGTTTCAGTCCCTCTGTTTCCCCCCCTCTGTTTCTCGCCCTCTGTTTCAGCCCCTCTGTTTCTCGCCCTCTGTTCAGCCCTTCTGTTTCTCGCCCTCTGTTTCAGCCCCTCTGTTTTAGCCCCTCTGTTTCAGCCCCTCTGTTTCAGCCCTTCTGTTTCTCGCCCTCTGTTTCAGCCCCTCTGTTTTAGCCCCTCTGTTTCAGCCCCTCTGTTTCAGCCCCTCTGTTTCTCGCCCTCTGTTTCAGCCCCTCTGTTTCTCGCCCTCTGTTTCAGCCCCTCTGTTTCTCGCCCTCTGATTCAGCTCCTCTGTTTCGGCCCCTCTGTTTCAGTCCCTCTGTTTCTCGCCCTCTGTTTCAGCCCCTCTGTTTCAGCCCCTCTGTTTCTCGCCCTCTGTTTCTCACCCTCTGTTTCTCGCCCTTTGTTTCTGCCCCTCTGTTTTTCACCCTCTGTTTCAGCCCCTCTGATTCAGCCCCTCTGATTCAGGCTCTCTGTTTCAGCCCGTCTGTTTCAGCCCATTTGTTTCTCGCCCTCTGTTTCAGCCCCTGTGATTCAGCCCCTGTGATTCAGCCCCCTCTGTTTCTCGCCCTCTGTTTCAGCCCCTCTGTTTCAGCCCCTCTGTTTCTCGCTCTCTGTTTCAGCCCCACTGTTTCTCGCCGTCTGTTTCAGCGCCTCTGTTTCTCGCCCTCTGTTTCAGCCCCTCTGTTTCAGCCCCTCTGTCTCAGCCCCTCTGTTTCAGCCCCTCTGTTTCTCGCCCTCTGTTTCAGCCCCTCTGTTTCTCGCCCTCTGTTTCAGCGCCTCTGTTTCTCGCCCTCTGTTTCAGCCCCTCTGTTTCGGCAACTCTGTTTCAGTCCCTCTGTTTCTCGCCCTCTGTTTCTCGCCCTCTGTTTCAGCCCCTCTGTTTCTCGCCCTCTGTTTCAGCCCCTCTGTTTCTCGCCCTCTGTTTCAGCCCCTCTGTTTTAGCCCCTCTGTTTCAGCCCCTCTGTTTCAGCCCCTCTGTTTCTCGCCCTCTGTTTCAGCCCCGCTGTTTCTCGCCCTCTGTTTCAGCTCCTCTGTTTCTCGCCCTCTGTTTCAGCCTCTCTGTTTCTCGCCCTCTGTTTCAGCCCCTCTATTTCAGCCCCTCTGTTTCAGCCCCTCTGTTTCAGCCCCTCTGTTTCTCGCCCTCTGTTTCAGCCCCTCTGTTTCTTGCCCTCTGTTTCAGCCCCTCTGTTTCTCGCCCTCTGTTTCAGCCCTTCTGATTCAGCACCTCTGTTTCAGCCCCTTTGATTCAGCCCCTCTGTTTCAGCCCCTCAGTTTCAGCCCCTCTGTTTCAGCCCCTCTGTTTCTCGCCCTCTGTTTCTCACCCTCTGTTTCTCGCCCTTTGTTTCTGCCCCTCTGTTTTTCACCCTCTGTTTCAGCCCCTCTGTTTCTCGCCCTCTGTTTCAGGCTCTCTGTTTCAGCACGCCTGTTTCAGCCCATTTGTTTCTCGCCCTCTGTTTCAGCCCCTCTGTTTCAGCCCCTCTGATTCAGCCCCTCTGATTCAGGCCCTCTGTTTCTCGCCCTCTGTTTCAGCCCCTCTGTTTCAGCCCCTCTGTTTCTCGCCCTCAGTTTCAGGCCCTCTGTTTCTCGCCGTCTGTTTCAGCCCCTCTGTTTCTCGCCCTCTGTTTCAGCCCCTCTGTTTCAGCCCCTCTGTTTCAGCCACTCTGTTTCTCGCCCTATGTTTCAGCCCCTCTGTTTCTCGCCCTCTGTTTCAGCGCCTCTGTTTCTCGCCATCTGTTTCAGGCCCTCTGTTTCAGAACCCTCTGTTTCAGCCCCTCGGTTTCTCGCCCTCTGTTTCAGCCCCTCTGTTTCAGCCCCTCTGTTTCAGCTCCTCTGTTTCAGCCCCTCTGTTTCAGCCCCTCTGTTTCAGCCCCTCTGTTTCTCGCCCTCTGTTTCAGCCCCTCTGTTATTCGCCCTCTGTTTCAGCCCCTCTGATTCTCGCCCTCTGTTTCAGCCCCTATGTTTCTCGCCCTCTGTTTCTCGCCTTCTGTTTCAGCCCCTCTGTTTCTCGCCCTCTGTTTCAGCCTCTCTGTTTCAGCCCTTCTGTTTCAGCCCCTCTGTTTCTCGCCATCTGTTTCAGCCCCTCTGTTTCTCGCCCTCTGTTTCAACCCCTCTGTTTCAGACCCTCTGTTTCAGCCCCTCTGTTTCAGCCCCTCTGTTTCTCACCCTCTGTTTCAGCCCCTCTGTTTCTCGCCCTCTGTTTCAGCACCTCTGTTTCTCGCCCTCTGTTTCTGCCCCTCTGATTTAGCCCCTCCGTTTCAGCACGTCTGTTTCAGCCCCTCTGTTTCTCGCCCTCTGTTTCAGCCCCTCTGTTTCGCGCTCTCTGTTTCAGCCCCTCTTTTTCAGCCACTCTGTTTCTCGCCCTCTGTTTCTGCCCCTCTGTTTCTCGCCCTCTGTTTCAGCCCCTCTGTTTCTCGACCTCTGTTTCAGCCTCTCTGAATCAGCCCCTCTGTTTCAGCCCCTCTGAATCAGCCCCTCTGATTCAGCCCCTCTGTTTCAGCCCCTCTGTTTCAGCCCCTCTGTTTCTCGCCCTCTGTTTCAGCCCCTCTGTTTCTCGCCTTCTGTATCAGCCCCTCTATTTCTCGCCCTCTGTTTGGCCCCTCTGTTTCAGCCCCTCTGTTTCAGCCGCTCTGTTTCAGCCCCTCTGTTTCTCGTCCTCTGTTTCAGCCCCTCTGTTTCTCGCCCTCTGTTTCAGCCCCTCTGTTTCTCGGCCTCTGATTCAGCTCCTCTGTTTCGGCCCCTCTGTTTCAGTCCCTCTGTTTCTCGCCCTCTGTTTCTCGCCGTCTGTTTCAGCCCCTCTGTTTCTCGCCCTCTGTTTCAGCCCCTCTGTTTCAGCCCCTCTGTTTCAGCCCCTCTGTTTCAGCCCCTCTGTTTCTCGCCCTCTGTTTCAGCCCCTCTGTTTCTCGCCCTCTGTTTCAGCTCCTCTGTTTCTCGCCCTCTGTTTCAGCCTCTCTGTTTCTAGCCCTCTGTTTCAGCCCCTCTATTTCAGCCCCTCTGTTTCTCGCCCTCTGTTTCAGCCCCTCTGTTTCTCGCCCTCTGTTTCACCCCTCTGTTTCTCGCCCTCTGTTTCAGCCCCTCTGAGTCAGCACCTCTGTTTCAGCCTCTCTGAATCAGCCCCTCTGATTCAGCCCCTCTGTTTCTGCCCCTCTGTTTCAGCCCCTCTGTTTCTCGCCCGCTGTCTCAGCCCCTCTGTTTCTCGCCCTCTGTTTCAGCCCCTCTGATTCAGACTCTCTGTTTCTCGCCCTCTGTTTCAGCCCCTCTGTTTCTCGCCCTCTGTTTCAGCCCCTCTGTTTCAGCCCCTCTGTTTCAGCCCCTGTGTTTCTCGCGCTCTGTTTCAGCCCCTCTATTTCTCGCCCTCTGTTTCAGCCCCTCTGTTTCAGCCCCTCTCTTTCAGCCCCTCTGTTTCTCGCCCTCTGTTTCAGCCCCTCTGTTTCTCGCCCTCTGTTTCAGCCCCTCTGTTTCTCGCCCTCTGATTCAGCTCCTCTGTTTCGGCCCCTCTGTTTCAGTCCCTCTGTTTCTCGTCCTCTGTTTCTCGCCCTCTGTTTCAGCCGCTCTGTTTCTCACCCTCTGTTTCAGCCACTCTGTTTCTCGCCCTCTGTTTCAGCCCCTCTGTTTCAGCCCCTCTATTTCAGCCCCTCTGTTTCAGCCCCTCTGTTTCTCGCCCTCTGTTTCAGCCCCTCTGTTTCTCACCCTCTGTTTGTCGCCCTCTGGTTCAGACTCTCTGTTTCTCGCCCTCTGTTTCAGCCCCTCTATTTCAGCCCCTCTGTTTCAGCCCCTGTGTTTCAGCCCCTCTGTTTCTCGCCCTGTGTTTCAGCCCCTCTGTTTCTCGCCCTCTGTTTCAGCCCCTCTGTTTCTCGCCCTCTGATTCCGCTCCTCTGTTTCGGCCCCTCTGTTTCAGTCCCTCTGTTTCTCGCCCTCTGTTTCTCGCCCTCTGTTTCAGCCCCTCTGTTTCTCGCCCTCTGTTTCAACCCCTCTGTTTCTCGCCCTCTGTTTCAGCCCCTCTGTTTCAGCCCCTCTGTTTCAGCACCCTCTGTTTCTCGCCCTCTGTTTCAGCCCCTCTGTTTCTCGCCCTCTGTTTCAGCTCATCTGTTTCTCGCCCTCTGTTTCAGCCCCTCTATTTCAGCCCCTCTGTTTCAGCCCCTCTGTTTCAGCCCCTCTGTTTCTCGCCCTCTGTTTCAGCCCCTCTGTTTCTTGCCCTCTGTTTCAGCCCCTCTGTTTCTCGCCCTCTGTTTCAGCCCCACTGATTCAGCACCTCTGTTTCAGCCCCTTTGATTCAGCCCCTCTGTTTCAGCCCCTCTGTTTCAGCCCCTCTGTTTCAGCCCCTCTGTTTCTCGCCCTCTGTTTCTCACCCTCTGTTTCTCGCCCTTTGTTTCTGCCCCTCTGTTTTTCACCCTCTGTTTCAGCCCCTCTGTTTCTCGCCCTCTGTTTCAGGCTCTCTGTTTCAGCCCGTCAGTTTCAGCCCATTTGTTTCTCGCCCTCTGTTTCAGCCCCTCTGTTTCAGCCCCTCTGATTCAGCCCCTGTGATTCAGCCCCTCTGTTTCTCGCCATCTGTTTCAGCCCCTCTGTTTCTCGCTCTCTGTTTCAGCCCCACTGTTTCTCGCCGTCTGTTTCAGCGCCTCTGTTTCTCGCCCTCTGTTTCAGCCCCTCTGTTTCAGCCCATCTGTCTCAGCCCCTCTGTTTCAGCCCTCTGTTTCTCGCCCTCTGTTTCAGACCCTCTGTTTCTCGCCCTCTGTTTCAGCCCCTCTGTTTCTCGCCCTCTGTTTCAGCCCCTCTGTTTCGGCCCCTCTGTTTCAGTCCCTCTGTTTCCCCCCCTCTGTTTCTCGCCCTCTGTTTCAGCCCCTCTGTTTCTCGCCCTCTGTTTCAGCCCTTCTGTTTCTCGCCCTCTGTTTCAGCCCCTCTGTTTTAGCCCCTCTGTTTCAGCCCCTCTGTTTCAGCCCTTCTGTTTCTCGCCCTCTGTTTCAGCCCCTCTGTTTTAGCCCCTCTGTTTCAGCCCCTCTGTTTCAGCCCCTCTCTTTCTCGCCCTCTGTTTCAGCCCCTCTGTTTCTCGCCCTCTGTTTCAGCCCCTCTGTTTCTCGCCCTCTGATTCAGCTCCTCTGTTTCGGCCCCTCTGTTTCAGTCCCTCTGTTTCTCGCCCTCTGTTTCTCGCCCTCTGTTTCAGCCGCTCTGTTTCTCACCCTCTGTTTCAGCCACTCTGTTTGTCGCCCTCTGTTCCAGCCCCTCTGTTTCAGCCCCTCTATTTCAGCCCCTCTGTTTCAGCCCCTCTGTTTCTCGCCCTCTGTTTCAGCCCCTCTGTTTCTCGCCCTCTGTTTCAGCTCCTCTGTTTGTCGCCCTCTGGTTCAGCCTCTCTGTTTCTCGCCCTCTGTTTCAGCCCCTCTATTTCAGCCCCTCTGTTTCAGCCCCTGTGTTTCAGCCCCTCTGTTTCTCGCCCTGTGTTTCAGCCCCTCTGTTTCTCGCCCTCTGTTTCAGCCCCTCTGTTTCTCGCCCTCTGATTCAGCTCCTCTGTTTCGGCCCCTCTGTTTCAGTCCCTCTGTTTGTAGCCCTCTGTTTCTCGCCCTCTGTTTCAGCCACTCTGTTTCTCGCCCTCTGTTTCAACCCCTCTGTTTCTCGCCCTCTGTTTCAGCCCCTCTGTTTCAGCCCCTCTGTTTCAGCACCCTCTGTTTCTCGCCCTCTGTTTCAGCCCCTCTGTTTCTCGCCCTCTGTTTCAGCTCATCTGTTTCTCGCCCTCTGTTTCAGCCTCTCTGTTTCTCGCCCTCTGTTTCAGCCCCTCTATTTCAGCCCCTCTGTTTCAGCCCCTCTGTTTCAGCCCCTCTGTTTCTCGCCCTCTGTTTCAGCCCCTCTGTTTCTTGCCCTCTGTTTCAGCCCCTCTGTTTCTCGCCCTCTGTTTCAGCCCCACTGATTCAGCACCTCTGTTTCAGCCCCTTTGATTCAGTCCCTCTGTTTCAGCCCCTCTGTTTCAGCCCCTCTGTTTCAGCCCCTCTGTTTCTCGCCCTCTGTTTCTCACCCTCTGTTTCTCGCCCTTTGTTTCTGCCCCTCTGTTTTTCACCCTCTGTTTCAGCCCCTCTGATTCAGCCCCTCTGATTCAGGCTCTCTGTTTCAGCCCGTCTGTTTCAGCCCATTTGTCTCGCCCTCTGTTTCAGCCCCTCGGTTTCAGCCCCTCTGATTCAGCCCCTGTGATTCAGCCCCTCTGTTTCTCGCCCTCTGTTTCAGCCCCTCTGTTTCAGCCCCTCTGTTTCTCGCTCTCTGTTTCAGCCCCACTGTTTCTCGCCGTCTGTTTCAGCGCCTCTGTTTCTCGCCCTCTGTTTCAGCCCCTCTGTTTCAGCCCCTCTGTCTCAGCCCCTCTGTTTCAGCCCTCTGTTTCTCGCCCTCTATTTCAGACCCTCTGTTTCTCGCCCTCTGTTTCAGCCCCTCTGTTTCTCGCCCTCTGTTTCAGCCCCTCTGTTTCTCGCCCTCTGTTTCAGCCCTTCTGTTTCTCGCCCTCTGTTTCAGCCCCTCTGTTTTAGCCCCTCTGTTTCAGCCCCTCTGTTTCAGCCCCTCTGTTTCTCGCCCTCTGTTTCATCCCCTCTGTTTCTCGCCCTCTGTTTCAGCTCCTCTGTTTCTCGCCCTCTGTTTCAGCCTCTCTGTTTCTCGCCCTCTGTTTCAGCCCCTCTATTTCAGCCCCTCTGTTTCAGCCCCTCTGTTTCAGCCCCTCTGTTTCTCGCCCTCTGTTTCAGCCGCTCTGTTTTTGCCCTCTGTTTCAGCCCCTCTGTTTCTCGCCCTCTGTTTCAGCCCCTCTGATTCAGCACCTCTGTTTCAGCCCCTTTGATTCAGCCCCTCTGTTTCAGCCCCTCTGTTTCAGCCCCTCTGTTTCAGCCCCTCTGTTTCTCGCCCTCTGTTTCTCACCCTCTGTTTCTCGCCCTTTGTTTCTGCCCCTCTGTTTTTCACCCTCTGTTTCAGCCCCTCTGTTTCTCGCCCTCTGTTTCAGGCTCTCTGTTTCAGCCCGTCTGTTTCAGCCCATTTGTTTCTCGCCCTCTGTTTCAGCCCCTCTGTTTCAGCCCCTCTGATTCAGCCCCTCTGATTCAGGCCCTCTGTTTCTCGCCCTCTGTTTCAGCCCCTCTGTTTCAGCCCCTCTGTTTCAGCCACTCTGTTTCTCGCCCTCTGTTTCAGCCCCTCTGTTTCTCGCCCTCTGTATCAGCGCCTCTGTCTCTCGCCATCTGTTTCAGCCCCTCTGTTTCAGAACCCTCTGTTTCAGCCCCTCTGTTTCTCGCCCTCTGTTTCAGCCCCTCTGTTTCAGCCCCTCTGTTTCAGCCCTCTGTTTCAGCCCCTCAGTTTCTCGCCCTCTGTTTCAGCCCCTCTGTTATTCACCCTCTGTTTCAGCCCCTCTGATTCTCGCCCTCTGTTTCAGCCCCTCTGTTTCTCGCCCTCTGTTTCTCGGCCTCTGTTTCAGCCCCTCTGTTTCTCGCCCTCTGTTTCAGCTCCTCTGTTTCAGCCCCTCTGATTCAGCCCCTCTGATTCACCCCCTCTGTTTCTCACCCTCTGTTTCAGCCTCTCTGTTTCAGCCCTTCTGTTTCAGCCCCTCTGTTTCTCGCCATCTGTTTCAGCCCCTCTGTTTCTCGCCCTCTGTTTCAGCCCCTCTGTTTCAGCCCCTCTGATCAGCCCCTCTGTTTCAGCCCCTCTGTTTCTCACCCTCTGTTTCAGCCCCTCTGTTTCTCGCCCTCTGTTTCAGCCCCTCTGCTTTTTGGCCTCTGTTTCTGCCTCTCTGATTTAGCCCCTCGGTTTAAGCCCCTCTGTTTCAGCCCCTCTGTTTCTCGCCCTCTGTTTCAGCCCCTCTGTTTCGCGCTCTCTGTTTCAGCCCCTCTTTTTCAGCCACTCTCTTTCTCGCCCTCTGTTTCTGCCACTCTGTTTCTCGCCCTCTGTTTCAGCCCCTCTGTTTCTTGACCTCTGTTTCAGCCCCTCTGAATCAGCCCCTCTGTTTCAGCCCCTCTGAATCAGCCCCTCTGATTCAGCCCCTCTGTTTCAGCCCCTCTGTTTCAGCCCCTCTGTTTCTCGCCCTCTGTTTCAGCCCCTCTGTTTCCCGCCCTCTGTTTCAGCCCCTCTATTTCTCGCCCTCTGTTTCAGCCCCTCTGTTTCAGCCCCGCTGTTTCAGCCCCTCTGTTTCAGCCCCACTGTTTCTCGCCCTCTGTTTCAGCGCCTGAGTTTCTCGCCCTCTGTTTCAGCCCCTCTGTTTCTCGCCCTCTGATTCAGCTACTCTGTTTCGGCCCCTCTGTTTCAGACCCTCTGTTTCTCGCCCTCTGTTTCTCGCCCTCTGTTTCAGCCCCTCTGTTTCTCGCCCTCTGTTTCAGCACCTCTGTTTCTCGCCCTCTGTTTCAGCCCCTCTGTTTCAGCCCCTCTGTTTCAGCCCCTCTGTTTCAGCCCCTCTGTTTCTCGCCCTCTGTTTCTGCCCCTCTGTTTCTGCCCCTCTGTTTCAGCCCCTCTGATTCTCGCCCTCTGTTTCAGCCCCTCTGTTTCTCGCCCTCTGTTTCAGCCCCTCTGTTTCTCGCCCTCTGTTTCAGCCCCTCAGCTTCTCGCCCTCTGTTTCAGCCCCTCTGTTTCTGCCCCTCTGTTTCAGCCCCTCTGATTCTCGCCCTCTCTTTCAGCCCCTCTGTTTCTCGCCTCTGTTTCAGCCCCTCTGTTTCTCGCCCTCTGTTTCAGCCCCTCTATTTCTCGCCCTCTGTTTCAGCCCCTCTGTTTCAGCCCCTCTGTTTCAGCCCCTCTGTTTCTCACCCTCTGTTTCAGCCCCTTTGTTTCTCGCCCTCTGTTTCAGCCCCTCTGTTTCTCGCCCTCTGTTTCAGCCCCTCTGTTTCTCGCCCTCTGATTCAGCTCCTCTGTTTCGGCCCCTCTGTTTCAGTCCCTCTGTTTCTCGCCCTCTGTTTCTCGCCTTCTGTTTCAGCCCCTCTGTTTCTTGCCCTCTGTTTCAGCACCTCTGTTTCTCGCCCTCTGTTTCAGCCCCTCTGTTTCAGCCCCTCTGTTTCAGCCCCTCTGTTTCAGCCCCTCTGTTTCTCGCCCTCTGTTTCTGCCCCTCTGTTTCTGCCCCTCTGTTTCAGCCCCTCTGATTCTCGCCCTCTGTTTCAGCCCCTCTGTTTCTCGCCCTCTGTTTCAGCCCCTCTGTTTCTCGCCCTCTGTTTCAGCCCCTCTGTTTCTCACCCTCTGTTTCAGCCCCTCTGTTTCTGCCCCTCTGTTTCAGCCCCTCTGATTCTCGCCCTCTCTTTCAGCCCCTCTGTTTCTCGCCTCTGTTGGGACCCCTCTGTTTCTCCCCCTCTATTTCTCGCCCTCTGTTTCAGCCCCTCTGTTTCAGCCCCTCTGTTTCAGCCCCTCTGTTTCTCACCTTCTGTTTCAGCCCCTTTGTTTCTCGCCCGCTGTTTCAGCCCCTCTGTTTCTCGCCCTCTGATTCAGCTCCTCTCTTTCGGCCACTCTGTTTCAGTCCCTCTGTTTCTCGCCCTCTGTTTCTCGCCCTCTGTTTCAGCCGCTCTGTTTCTCGCCCTCTGATTCAGCTCCTCTCTTTCGGCCACTCTGTTTCAGTCCCTCTGTTTCTCGCCCTCTGTTTCTCGCCCTCTGTTTCAGCCCCTCTGTTTCTCGCCCTCTGTTTCAGGCTCTCTGTTTCAGCCCGTCTGTTTCAGCCCATTTGTTTCTCGCCCTCTGTTTCAGCCCCTCTGTTTCAGCCCCTCTGATTCAGCCCCTGTGATTCAGCCCCTCTGTTTCTCGCCCTCTGTTTCAGCCCCTCTGTTTCAGCCCCTCTGTTTCAGCCCCTCTGTTTCTTGCCCTCTGTTTCAGCCCCTCTGTTTCTCGCGCTCTGTTTCAGCCCCTCTGATTCAGCCCCTCTGTTTCAGCCCGTTTGATTCAGCCCCTCTGTTTCAGCTCTTCTGTTTCAGCCACTCTGTTTCAGCCCCTCTGTTTCTCGCCCTCTGTTTCTCACCCTCTGTTTCTCGCCCTCTGATTCAGCTCCTCTGTTTCGGCCCCTCTCTTTCAGTCCCTCTGTTTCTCGCCCTCTGTTTCTCGCCCTCTGTTTCAGCTGCTCTGTTTCTCACCCTCTGTTTCAGCCACTCTGTTTCTCGCCCTCTGTTTCAGCCCCTCTGTTTCAGCCCCTCTATTTCAGCCCCTCTGTTTCAGCCCCTCTGTTTCTCGCCCTCTGTTTCAGCCCCTCTGTTTCTCGCCCTCTGTTTCAGCTCCTCTGTTTGTCGCCCTCTGGTTCAGCCTCTCTGTTTCTCGCCCTCTGTTTCAGCCCCTCTATTTCAGCCCCTCTGTTTCAGCCCCTGTGTTTCAGCCCCTCTGTTTCTCGCCCTGTGTTTCAGCCCCTCTGTTTCTCGCCCTCTGTTTCAGCCCCTCTGTTTCTCGCCCTCTGATTGAGCTCCTCTGTTTCGGCTCCTCTGTTTCAGTCCCTCTGTTTCTCGCCCTCTGTTTCTCGCCCTCTGTTACAGCCCCTCTGTTTCTCGCCCTCTGTTTCAACCCCTCTGTTTCTCGCCCTCTGTTTCAGCCCCTCTGTTTCAGCCCCTCTGTTTCAGCACCCTCTGTTTCTCGCCCTCTGTTTCAGCCCCTCTGTTTCTCGCCCTCTGTTTCAGCTCATCTGTTTCTCGCCCTCTGTTTCAGCCTCTCTGTTTCTCGCCCTCTGTTTCAGCCCCTCTATTTCAGCCCCTCTGTTTCAGCCCCTCTGTTTCAGCCCCTCTGTTTCTCGCCCTCTGTTTCAGCCCCTCTGTTTCTTGCCCTCTGTTTCAGCCCCTCTGTTTCTCGCCCTCTGTTTCAGCCCCACTGATTCAGCACCTCTGTTTCAGCCGCTTTGATTCAGTCCCTCTGTTTCAGCCCCTCTGTTTCAGCCCCTCTGTTTCAGCCCCTCTGTTTCTCGCCCTCTGTTTCTCACCCTCTGTTTCTCGCCCTTTGTTTCTGCCCCTCTGTTTTTCACCCTCTGTTTCAGCCCCTCTGATTGAGCCCCTCTGATTCAGGCTCTCTGTTTCAGCCCGTCTGTTTCAGCCCATTTGTTTCTCGCCCTCTGTTTCAGCCCCTCTGTTTCAGCCCCTCTGATTCAGCCCCTGTGATTCAGCCCCTCTGTTTCTCGCCCTCTGTTTCAGCCCCTCTGTTTCAGCCCCTCTGTTTCTCGCTCTCTGTTTCAGCCCCACTGTTTCTCGCCGTCTGTTTCAGCGCCTCTGTTTCTCGCCCTCTGTTTCAGCCCCTCTGTTTCAGCCCCTCTGTCTCAGCCCCTCTGTTTCAGCCCTCTGTTTCTCGCCCTCTATTTCAGACCCTCTGTTTCTCGCCCTCTGTTTCAGCCCCTCTGTTTCTCGCCCTCTGTTTCAGCCCCTCTGTTTCTCGCCCTCTGTTTCAGCCCTTCTGTTTCTCGCCCTCTGTTTCAGCCCCTCTGTTTTAGCCCCTCTGTTTCAGCCCCTCTGTTTCAGTCCCTCTGTTTCTCGCCCTCTGTTTCATCCCCTCTGTTTCTCGCCCTCTGTTTCAGCTCCTCTGTTTCTCGCCCTCTGTTTCAGCCTCTCTGTTTCTCGCCCTCTGTTTCAGCCCCTCTATTTCAGCCCCTCTGTTTCAGCCCCTCTGTTTCAGCCCCTCTGTTTCTCGCCCTCTGTTTCAGCCCCTCTGTTTTTGCCCTCTGTTTCAGCCCCTCTGTTTCTCGCCCTCTGTTTCAGCCCCTCTGATTCAGCACCTCTGTTTCAGCCCCTTTGATTCAGCCCCTCTGTTTCAGCCCCTCTGTTTCAGCCCCTCTGTTTCAGCCCCTCTGTTTCTCGCCCTCTGTTTTTCACCCTCTGTTTCAGCCCCTCTGTTTCTCGCCCTCTGTTTCAGGCTCTCTGTTTCAGCCCGTCTGTTTCAGCCCATTTGTTTCTCGCCCTCTGTTTCAGCCCCTCTGTTTCAGCCCCTCTGATTCAGCCCCTCTGATTCAGGCCCTCTGTTTCTCGCCCTCTGTTTCAGCCCCTCTGTTTCAGCCCCTCTGTTTCAGCCACTCTGTTTCTCGCCCTCTGTTTCAGCCCCTCTGTTTCTCGCCCTCTGTATCAGCGCCTCTGTCTCTCGCCATCTGTTTCAGCCCCTCTGTTTCAGAACCCTCTGTTTCAGCCCCTCTGTTTCTCGCCCTCTGTTTCAGCCCCTCTGTTTCAGCCCCTCTGTTTCAGCCCTCTGTTTCAGCCCCTCTGATTCTCGCCCTCTGTTTCAGCCCCTCTGTTTCTCGCCCTCTGTTTCTCGGCCTCTGTTTCAGCCCCTCTGTTTCTCGCCCTCTGTTTCAGCTCCTCTGTTTCAGCCCCTCTGATTCAGCCCCTCTGATTCACTCCCTCTGTTTCTCACCCTCTGTTTCAGCCTCTCTGTTTCAGCCCTTCTGTTTCAGCCCCTCTGTTTCTCGCCATCTGTTTCAGCCCCTCTGTTTCTCGCCCTCTGTTTCAGCCCCTCTGTTTCAGCCCCTCTGATCAGCCGCTCTGTTTCAGCCCCTCTGTTTCTCACCCTCTGTTTCAGCCCCTCTGTTTCTCGCCCTCTGTTTCAGCCCCTCTGCTTTTTGGCCTCTGTTTCTGCCTCTCTGATTTAGCCCCTCGGTTTAAGCCCCTCTGTTTCAGCCCCTCTGTTTCTCGCCCTCTGTTTCAGCCCCTCTGTTTCGCGCTCTCTGTTTCAGCCCCTCTTTTTCAGCCACTCTGTTTCTCGCCCTCTGTTTCTGCCCCTCTGTTTCTCGCCCTCTGTTTCAGCCCCTCTGTTTCTTGACCTCTGTTTCAGCCCCTCTGAATCAGCCCCTCTGTTTCAGCCCCTCTGAATCAGCCCCTCTGATTCAGCCCCTCTGTTTCAGCCCCTCTGTTTCAGCCCCTCTGTTTCTCGCCCTCTGTTTCAGCCCCTCTGTTTCCCGCCCTCTGTTTCAGCCCCTCTATTTCTCGCCCTCTGTTTCAGCCCCTCTGTTTCAGCCCAGCTGTTTCAGCCCCTCTGTTTCAGCCCCACTGTTTCTCGCCCTCTGTTTCAGCGCCTGAGTTTCTCGCCCTCTGTTTCAGCCCCTCTGTTTCTCGCCCTCTGATTCAGCTACTCTGTTTCGGCCCCTCTGTTTCAGTCCCTCTGTTTCTCGCCCTCTGTTTCTCGCCCTCTGTTTCAGCCCCTCTGTTTCTCGCCCTCTGTTTCAGCACCTCTGTTTCTCGCCCTCTGTTTCAGCCCCTCTGTTTCAGCCCCTCTGTTTCAGCCCCTCTGTTTCAGCCCCTCTGTTTCTCGCCCTCTGTTTCTGCCCCTCTGTTTCTGCCCCTCTGTTTCAGCCCCTCTGATTCTCGCCCTCTGTTTCAGCCCCTCTGTTTCTCGCCCTCTGTTTCAGCCCCTCTGTTTCTCGCCCTCTGTTTCAGCCCCTCTGTTTCTCGCCCTCTGTTTCGGCCCCTCTGTTTCTGCCCCTCTGTTTCAGCCCCTCTGATTCTCGCCCTCTCTTTCAGCCCCTCTGTTTCTCGCCTCTGTTTCAGCCCCTCTGTTTCTCGCCCTCTGTTTCAGCCCCTCTATTTCTCGCCCTCTGTTTCAGCCCCTCTGTTTCAGCCCCTCTGTTTCAGCCCCTCTGTTTCTCACCCTCTGTTTCAGCCCCTTTGTTTCTCGCCCTCTGTTTCAGCCCCTCTGTTTCTCGCCCTCTGTTTCAGCCCCTCTGTTTCTCGCCCTCTGATTCAGCTCCTCTGTTTCGGCCCCTCTGTTTCAGTCCCTCTGTTTCTCGCCCTCTGTTTCTCGCCCTCTGTTTCAGCCCCTCTGTTTCTTGCCCTCTGTTTCAGCACCTCTGTTTCTCGCCCTCTGTTTCAGCCCCTCTGTTTCAGCCCCTCTGTTTCAGCCCCTCTGTTTCTCGCCCTCTGTTTCTGCCCCTCTGTTTCTGCCCCTCTGTTTCAGCCCCTCTGATTCTCGCCCTCTGTTTCAGCCGCTCTGTTTCTCGCCCTCTGTTTCAGCCCCTCTGTTTCTCGCCCTCTGTTTCAGCCCCTCTGTTTCTCGCCCTCTGTTTCAGCCCCTCTGTTTCTGCCCCTCTGTTTCAGCCCCTCTGATTCTCGCCCTCTCTTTCAGCCCCTCTGTTTCTCGCCTCTGTTTCAGCCCCTCTGTTTCTCGCCCTCTGTTTCAGCCCCTCTATTTCTCGCCCTCTGTTTCAGCCCCTCTGTTTCAGCCCCTCTGTTTCAGCCCCTCTGTTTCTCACCTTCTGTTTCAGCCCCTTTGTTTCTCGCCCTCTGTTTCAGCCCCTCTGTTTCTCGCCCTCTGATTCAGCTCCTCTCTTTCGGCCACTCTGTTTCAGTCCCTCTGTTTCTCGCCCTCTGTTTCTCGCCCTCTGTTTCAGCCGCTCTGTTTCTCGCCCTCTGTTTCAGCCACTCTGTTTCTCGCCCTCTGTTTCAGCCCCTCTGTTTCAGCCCCTCTATTTCAGCCCCTCTGTTTCAGCCCCTCTGTTTCTCGCCCACTGTTTCAGCCCCTCTGTTTCTCGCCCTCTGTTTCAGCTCCTCTGTTTGTCGCCCTCTGGTTCAGCCTCTCTGTTTCTTGCCCTCTGTTTCAGCCCCTCTATTTCAGCCCCTCTGTTTCTCGCACTCTGTTTCAGCCCCTCTGTTTCTTGCCCTCTGTTTCAGCTCCTCTGTTTCTTGCCCTCTGTTTCAGCCCCTCTGTTTCTCGCCCTCTGTTTCAGCCCCTCTGATTCAGCACCTCTGTTTCAGCCCCTTTGATTCAGCCCCTCTGTTTCAGCCCCTCTGTTTCAGCCCCTCTGTTTCAGCCCCTCTGTTTCTCGCCCTCTGTTTCTCACCCTCTGTTTCTCGCCCTTTGTTTCTGCCCCTCTGTTTTTCACCCTCTGTTTCAGCCCCTCTGTTTCTCGCCCTCTGTTTCAGGCTCTCTGTTTCAGCCCGTCTGTTTCAGCCCATTTGTTTCTCGCCCTCTGTTTCAGCCCCTCTGTTTCAGCCCCTCTGATTCAGCCCCTGTGATTCAGCCCCTCTGTTTCTCGCCCTCTGTTTCAGCCCCTCTGTTTCAGCCCCTCTGTTTCAGCCCCTCTGTTTCTTGCCCTCTGTTTCAGCCCCTCTGTTTCTCGCGCTCTGTTTCAGCCCCTCTGATTCAGCCCCTCTGTTTCAGCCCGTTTGATTCAGCCCCTCTGTTTCAGCTCTTCTGTTTCAGCCCCTCTGTTTCAGCCCCTCTGTTTCTCGCCCTCTGTTTCTCACCCTCTGTTTCTCGCCCTCTGTTTCTGCCCCTCTGTTTTTCGCACTCTGTTTCAGCCCCTCTGTTTCTCGCCCTCTGTTTCAGGCTCTCTGTTTCAGCCCGTCAATTTCAGCCCCTCTGTTTCTGCCCCTCTGTTTCTCGCCCTCTGTTTCAGCCCCTCTGTTTCAGCCCCTCTGATTCAGCACCTCTGATTCAGCCATTCTGTTTCTCGCCCTCTGTTTCAGCCCCTCTGTTTCAGCCCCTCTGTTTCAGCCCCTCTGTTTCTCGTCCTCTGTTTCAGCCCCTCTGGTTCTCGCCGTCTGTTTCAGCCCCTCTGTTTCTCGCCCTCTGTTTCAGACCCTCTGTTTCAGCCCCTCTGTTTCAGCCCCTTTGTTTCAGCCCCTCTGTTTCTCGCCCTCTGTTTCAGCCCCTCTGTTTCTCGCCCTCTGTTTCAACCCCTCTGTTTCTGCCCCTCTGTTTCAGCCCCTCTGATTCTCGCCCTCTGTTTCAGCCCCTCTGTTTCTCGCCCTCTGTTTCAGCCCCTCTGTTTCAGCCCCTCTGTTTCAGCCACTCTGTTTCAGCCTCTCTGTTTCTCGCCCTCTATTTCAGCCCCTCTGTTCCTCGCCCTCTGTTTCACCCCTCTGTTTCTCGCCCTCTGTTTCAGCCCCTCTGATTCAGCTCCTCTGTTTCAGCCCCTCTGAATCAGCCCCTCTGATTCAGCCCCTCTGTTTCTGCCCCTCTGTTTCAGCACCTCTGTTTCTCGCCCGCGGTCTCAGCCCCTCTGTTTCTCGCCCTCTGTTTCAGCCCCTCTGATTCAGCCCCTCTGTTTATCGCCCTCTGTTTCAGCCGCTCTGTTTCTCGCCCTCTGTTTCAGCCCCTCAGTTTCAGCCCCTCTGTTACAGCCCCTCTGTTTTTCACCCTCTGTTTCAGCCCCTCTGTTTCTCGCCCTCTGTTTCAGGCTCTCTGTTTCAGCCCGTCTGTTTCAGCCCATTTGTTTCTCGCCCTCTGTTTCAGCCCCTCTGTTTCAGCCCCTCTGATTCAGCCCCTGTGATTCAGCCCCTCTGTTTCTCGCCCTCTGTTTCAGCACCTCTGTTTCAGCCCCTCTGTTTCAGCCCCTCTGTTTCTTGCCCTCTGTTTCAGCCCCTCTGTTTCTCGCGCTCTGTTTCAGCCCCTCTGTTTCAGCCC
Source organism: Chiloscyllium punctatum (assembly GCF_047496795.1). Classification (NCBI taxonomy): domain Eukaryota; kingdom Metazoa; phylum Chordata; class Chondrichthyes; order Orectolobiformes; family Hemiscylliidae; genus Chiloscyllium; species Chiloscyllium punctatum. Next base: position 348,633 of record NW_027309817.1, read on the forward strand.
GATTGATTCAGCCCCTCTGTTTCAGCTCTTCTGTTTCAGCCCCTCTGTTTCAGCCCCTTAGTTTCTCGCCCTCTGTTTCTCACCCTCTGTTTCTCGCCCTCTGTTTCTGCCCCTCTGTTTTTCGCACTCTGTTTCAGCCCCTCTGTTTCTCGCCCTCTGTTTCAGGCTCTCTGTTTCAGCCCGTCTGTTTCAGCCCCTCTGTTTCAGCCCCTCTGTTTCTCGCCCTCTGTTTCAGCCCCTCTGTTTCAGCCCCTCTGAGTCAGCACCTCTGATTCAGCCACTCTGTTTCTCGCCCTCTGTTTCAGCCCCTCTGTTTCAGCCCCTCTGTTTCAGCCCCTCTGTTTCTCGCCCTCTGTTTCAGCCCCTCTGGTTCTCGCCGTCTGTTTCAGCCCCTCTGTTTCTCGCCCTCTGTTTCAGACCCTCTGTTTCAGCCCCTCTGTTTCAGCCCCTTTGTTTCAGCCCCTCTGTTTCTCGCCCTCTGTTTCAGCCCCTCTGTTTCTCGCCCTCTGTTTCAGCCCCTCTGTTTCTGCCCCTCTGTTTCAGCCCCTCTGATTCTCGCCCTCTGTTTCAGCCCCTCTGTTTCTCGCCCTCTGTTTCAGCCCCTCTGTTTCAGCCCCTCTGTTTCTCGCCCTCTGTTTCAGCCCCTCTGTTTCAGCCACTCTGTTTCAGCCTCTCTGTTTCTCGCCCTCTATTTCAGCCCCTCTGTTCCTCGCCCTCTGTTTCACCCCTCTGTTTCTCGCCCTCTGTTTCAGCCCCTCTGATTCAGCTCCTCTGTTTCACCCCTCTGAATCAGCCCCTCTGATTCAGCCCCTCTGTTTCTGCCCCTCTGTTTCAGCCCCTCTGCTTCTCGCCCGCGGTCTCAGCCCCTCTGTTTCTCGCCCTCTGTTTCAGCCCCTCTGATTCAGCCCCTCTGTTTATCGCCCTCTGTTTCAGCCGCTCTGTTTCTCGCCCTCTGTTTCAGCCCCTCAGTTTCAGCCCCTCTGTTACAGCCCCTCTGTTTCTCGCCCTCTGTTTCAGCCCCTCTGTTTCTCACCCTCTGTTTCAGCCCCTCTATTTCTCGCCCTCTTTTTCAGCCCCTCTGTTTCCGCCCCTCTGTTTCAGCCCCTCTGTTTCTCGCCCTCTGTTTCAGCCCCTCTGTTTCTCGCCCTCTGATTCAGCTCGTCTGTTTCGGCCCATCTGTTTCAGTCCCTCTGTTTCTCGCCCTCTGTTTCTAGCCCTCTGTTTCAGCCGCTCTGTTTCTCGCCCTCTGTTTTAGACCCTCTGTTTCAGCCAATCTGTTTCTCGCCCTCTGTTTCAGCCCCTCTGTTTCTCGCCCTCTGTTTCAACTCCTCTGTTTCTCGCCCTCTGTTTCAGCCCCTCTGTTTCAGCCACTCTGTTTCAGCCTCTCTGTTTCTCGCCCTCTATTTCAGCCCCTCTGTTCCTCGCCCTCTGTTTCAGCCCTCTGTTTCTCGCCCTCTGTTTCAGCCCCTCTGATTCAGCTCCTCTGTTTCAGCCCCTCTGAATCAGCCCCTCTGATTCAGCCCCTCTGTTTCTGCCCCTCTGTTTCAGCACCTCTGCTTCTCGCCCGCGGTCTCAGCCCCTCTGTTTCTCGCCCTCTGTTTCAGCCCCTCTGACTCAGCCCCTCTGATTCAGCCCCTCTGTTTCTGGCCCTCTGTTTCAGCCCCTCTGTTTCTCGCCCTCTGTTTCTCACCCTCTGTTTCTCGCCCTTTGTTTCTGCCCCTCTGTTTTTCACCCTCTGTTTCAGCCCCTCTGTTTCTCGCCCTCTGTTTCAGGCTCTCTGTTTCAGCCCGTCTGTTTCAGCCCATTTGTTTCTCGCCCTCTGTTTCAGCCCCTCTGTTTCAGCCCCTCTGATTCAGCCCCTGTGATTCAGCCCCTCTGTTTCTCGCCCTCTGTTTCAGCCCCTCTGTTTCAGCCCCTCTGTTTCAGCCCCTCTGTTTCTTGCCCTCTGTTTCAGCCCCTCTGTTTCTCGCGCTCTGTTTCAGCCCCTCTGATTCAGCCCCTCTGTTTCAGCCCGTTTGATTCAGCCCCTCTGTTTCAGCTCTTCTGTTTCAGCCCCTCTGTTTCAGCCCCTCTGTTTCTCGCCCTCTGTTTCTCACCCTCTGTTTCTCGCCCTCTGTTTCTGCCCCTCTGTTTTTCGCACTCTGTTTCAGCCCCTCTGTTTCTCGCCCTCTGTTTCAGGCTCTCTGTTTCAGCCCGTCAATTTCAGCCCCTCTGTTTCTGCCCCTCTGTTTCTCGCCCTCTGTTTCAGCCCCTCTGTTTCAGCCCCTCTGATTCAGCACCTCTGATTCAGCCATTCTGTTTCTCGCCCTCTGTTTCAGCCCCTCTGTTTCAGCCCCTCTGTTTCAGCCCCTCTGTTTCTCGTCCTCTGTTTCAGCCCCTCTGGTTCTCGCCGTCTGTTTCAGCCCCTCTGTTTCTCGCCCTCTGTTTCAGACCCTCTGTTTCAGCCCCTCTGTTTCAGCCCCTTTGTTTCAGCCCCTCTGTTTCTCGCCCTCTGTTTCAGCCCCTCTGTTTCTCGCCCTCTGTTTCAACCCCTCTGTTTCTGCCCCTCTGTTTCAGCCCCTCTGATTCTCGCCCTCTGTTTCAGCCCCTCTGTTTCTCGCCCTCTGTTTCAGCCCCTCTGTTTCAGCCCCTCTGTTTCAGCCACTCTGTTTCAGCCTCTCTGTTTCTCGCCCTCTATTTCAGCCCCTCTGTTCCTCGCCCTCTGTTTCACCCCTCTGTTTCTCGCCCTCTGTTTCAGCCCCTCTGATTCAGCTCCTCTGTTTCAGCCCCTCTGAATCAGCCCCTCTGATTCAGCCCCTCTGTTTCTGCCCCTCTGTTTCAGCACCTCTGTTTCTCGCCCGCGGTCTCAGCCCCTCTGTTTCTCGCCCTCTGTTTCAGCCCCTCTGATTCAGCCCCTCTGTTTATCGCCCTCTGTTTCAGCCGCTCTGTTTCTCGCCCTCTGTTTCAGCCCCTCAGTTTCAGCCCCTCTGTTACAGCCCCTCTGTTTTTCACCCTCTGTTTCAGCCCCTCTGTTTCTCGCCCTCTGTTTCAGGCTCTCTGTTTCAGCCCGTCTGTTTCAGCCCATTTGTTTCTCGCCCTCTGTTTCAGCCCCTCTGTTTCAGCCCCTCTGATTCAGCCCCTGTGATTCAGCCCCTCTGTTTCTCGCCCTCTGTTTCAGACCCTCAGTTTCAGCCCCTCTGTTTCTCGCTCTCTGTTTCAGCCCCACTGTTTCTCGCCGTCTGTTTCAGCCCCTCTGTTTCTCGCGCTCTGTTTCAGCCCCTCTGTTTCAGCCCGATTGATTCAGCCCCTCTGTTTCAGCTCTTCTGTTTCAGCCCCTCTGTTTCAGCCCCTTAGTTTCTCGCCCTCTGTTTCTCACCCTCTGTTTCTCGCCCTCTGTTTCTGCCCCTCTGTTTTTCGCACTCTGTTTCAGCCCCTCTGTTTCTCGCCCTCTGTTTCAGGCTCTCTGTTTCAGCCCGTCTGTTTCAGCCCCTCTGTTTCAGCCCCTCTGTTTCTCGCCCTCTGTTTCAGCCCCTCTGTTTCAGCCCCTCTGAGTCAGCACCTCTGATTCAGCCACTCTGTTTCTCGCCCTCTGTTTCAGCCCCTCTGTTTCAGCCCCTCTGTTTCAGCCCCTCTGTTTCTCGCCCTCTGTTTCAGCCCCTCTGGTTCTCGCCGTCTGTTTCAGCCCCTCTGTTTCTCGCCCTCTGTTTCAGACCCTCTGTTTCAGCCCCTCTGTTTCAGCCCCTTTGTTTCAGCCCCTCTGTTTCTCGCCCTCTGTTTCAGCCCCTCTGTTTCTCGCCCTCTGTTTCAGCCCCTCTGTTTCTGCCCCTCTGTTTCAGCCCCTCTGATTCTCGCCCTCTGTTTCAGCCCCTCTGTTTCAGCCCCTCTGTTTCAGCCCCTCTGTTTCTCGCCCTCTGTTTCAGCCCCTCTGTTTCAGCCCCTCTGAGTCAGCACCTCTGATTCAGCCACTCTGTTTCTCGCCCTCTGTTTCAGCCCCTCTGTTTCAGCCCCTCTGTTTCAGCCCCTCTGTTTCTCGCCCTCTGTTTCAGCCCCTCTGGTTCTCGCCGTCTGTTTCAGCCCCTCTGTTTCTCGCCCTCTGTTTCAGACCCTCTGTTTCAGCCCCTCTGTTTCAGCCCCTTTGTTTCAGCCCCTCTGTTTCTCGCCCTCTGTTTCAGCCCCTCTGTTTCTCGCCCTCTGTTTCAGCCCCTCTGTTTCTGCCCCTCTGTTTCAGCCCCTCTGATTCTCGCCCTCTGTTTCAGCCCCTCTGTTTCCGCCCCTCTGTTTCAGCCCCTCTGTTTCTCGCCCTCTGTTTCAGCCCCTCTGTTTCTCGCCCTCTGATTCAGCTCGTCTGTTTCGGCCCATCTGTTTCAGTCCCTCTGTTTCTCGCCCTCTGTTTCTAGCCCTCTGTTTCAGCCGCTCTGTTTCTCGCCCTCTGTTTTAGACCCTCTGTTTCAGCCAATCTGTTTCTCGCCCTCTGTTTCAGCCCCTCTGTTTCTCGCCCTCTGTTTCAACTCCTCTGTTTCTCGCCCTCTGTTTCAGCCCCTCTGTTTCAGCCACTCTGTTTCAGCCTCTCTGTTTCTCGCCCTCTATTTCAGCCCCTCTGTTCCTCGCCCTCTGTTTCAGCCCTCTGTTTCTCGCCCTCTGTTTCAGCCCCTCTGATTCAGCTCCTCTGTTTCAGCCCCTCTGAATCAGCCCCTCTGATTCAGCCCCTCTGTTTCTGCCCCTCTGTTTCAGCACCTCTGCTTCTCGCCCGCGGTCTCAGCCCCTCTGTTTCTCGCCCTCTGTTTCAGCCCCTCTGATTCAGCCCCTCTGTTTATCGCCCTCTGTTTCAGCCGCTCTGTTTCTCGCCCTCTGTTTCAGCCCCTCAGTTTCAGCCCCTCTGTTACAGCCCCTCTGTTTCTCGCCCTCTGTTTCAGCCCCTCTGTTTCTCACCCTCTGTTTCAGCCCCTCTATTTCTCGCCCTCTGTTTCAGCACCTCTGTTTCCGCCCCTCTGTTTCAGCCCCTCTGTTTCTCGCCCTCTGATTCAGCTCGTCTGTTTCGGCCCATCTGTTTCAGTCCCTCTGTTTCTCGCCCTCTGTTTCTAGCCCTCTGTTTCAGCCGCTCTGTTTCTCGCCCTCTGTTTTAGACCCTCTGTTTCAGCCCCTCTATTTCAGCCCCTCTGTTTCAGCCAATCTGTTTCTCGCCCTCTGTTTCAGCCCCTCTGTTTCTCGCCCTCTGTTTCAACTCCTCTGTTTATCGCCCTCTGTTTCAGCCTCTCTGTTTCTCGCCCTCTGTTTCAGCCCCTCTATTTCAGCCCCTCTGTTTCAGCCTCTCTGTTTCAGCCCCTCTGTTTCTCGCCCGCTGTTTCAGCCCCTCTGATTCAGCACCTCTGTTTCAGCCCCTTTGATTCAGCCCCCCTGTTTCAGCCCCTCTGTTTCAGACCCTCTGTTTCAGCCCCTCTGTTTCTCGCCCTCTGTTTCAGGCTCTCTGTTTCAGACCGTCTGTTTCAGCACATTTGTTCTCGCCCTCTGTTTCAGCCCCTCTGTTTCAGCCCCTCTGATTCAGCCCCTCTGATTCAGGCCCTCTGTTTCTCGCCCTCTGTTTCAGCCCCTCTGTTTCTTGCCCTCTGTTTCAGCCCCTCTGTTTCTCGCCCTCTGTTTCAGCCCCTCTGTTTCTTGCCCTCTGTTTCAGCCCCTCTGTTTCTCGCCCTCTGTTTCAGCCCCTCTGTTTCTCGCCCTCTGATTCAGCTCGTCTGTTTCGGCCCATCTGTTTCAGTCCCTCTGTTTCTCGCCCTCTGTTTCTAGCCCTCTGTTTCAGCCGCTCTGTTTCTCGCCCTCTGTTTTAGACCCTCTGTTTCAGCCCCTCTATTTCAGCCCCTCTGTTTCAGCCAATCTGTTTCTCGCCCTCTGTTTCAGCCCCTCTGTTTCTCGCCCTCTGTTTCAACTCCTCTGTTTATCGCCCTCTGTTTCAGCCTCTCTGTTTCTCGCCCTCTGTTTCAGCCCCTCTATTTCAGCCCCTCTGTTTCAGCCTCTCTGTTTCAGCCCCTCTGTTTCTCGCCCGCTGTTTCAGCCCCTCTGATTCAGCACCTCTGTTTCAGCCCCTTTGATTCAGCCCCTCTGTTTCAGCCCCTCTGTTTCAGACCCTCTGTTTCAGCCCCTCTGTTTCTCGCCCTCTGTTTCAGGCTCTCTGTTTCAGACCGTCTGTTTCAGCACATTTGTTCTCGCCCTCTGTTTCAGCCCCTCTGTTTCAGCCCCTCTGATTCAGCCCCTCTGATTCAGGCCCTCTGTTTCTCGCCCTCTGTTTCAGCCCCTCTGTTTCTTGCCCTCTGTTTCAGCCCCTCTGTTTCTCGCCCTCTGTTTCAGCCCCTCTGTTTCTTGCCCTCTGTTTCAGCCCCTCTGTTTCTTGCGCTCTGTTTCAGCCCCTCTGATTCAGCCCCTCTGTTTCAGCCCCTTTGATTCAGCCCCTCTTTTTCAGCCCCTCTGTTTCAGCCCCTCTGTTTCAGCCCCTCTGTTTCTCGCCCTCTGTTTCTCACCCTCTGTTTCTCGCCCTTTGTTTCTGCCCCTCTGTTTTTCACCCTCTGTTTCAGCCCCTCTGTTTCTCGCCCTCGGTTTCAGCCCCTCTGTTTCTCGCCCTCTGATTCAGCTCCACTGTTTCGGCCCCTCTGTTTCAGTCCCTCTGTTTCTCGCCCTCTGTTTCTCGCCCTCTGTTTCAGCCCTCTGTTTCTCGCCCTCTGTTTCAGCGCCTCTGTTTCTCGCCCTCTGTTTCAGCCCCTCTGTTTCAGCCCCTCTGTTTCAGCACCCTCTGTTTCTCGCCCTCTGTTTCAGCCCCTCTGTTTCTCGCCCTCTGATTCAGCTCCTCTGTTTCTCGCCCTCGGTTTCAGCCCCTCTGTTTCTCGCCCTCTGTTTCAGCCCCTCTATTTCAGCCCCTCTGTTTCAGCCCCTCTGTTTCAGCCCCTCTGTTTCTCGCCCTCTGTTTCAGCCCCTCTGTTTCTTGCCCTCTGTTTCAGCCCCTCTGTTTCTCGCCCTCTGTTTCAGCCCCTCTGATTCAGCACCTCTGTTTCAGTCCCTTTGATTCAGCCCCTCTGTTTCAGCCCCTCTGTTTCAGCCCCTCTGTTTCAGCCCCTCTGTTTCTCGCCCCCTGTTTCTCACCCTCTGTTTCTCGCCCTTTGTTTCTGCCCCTCTGTTTTTCACCCTCTGTTTCAGCCCCTCTGTATCTCGCCCTCTGTTTCAGGCTCTCTGTTTCAGCCCGTCTGTTTCAGCCCATTTGTTTCTCGCCCTCTGTTTCAGCCCCTCTGTTTCAGCCCCTCTGATTCAGCCCCTGTGATTCAGCCCCTCTGTTTCTCGCCCTCTGTTTCAGACCCTCAGTTTCAGCCCCTCTGTTTCTCGCTCTCTGTTTCAGCCCCACTGTTTCTCGCCGTCTGTTTCAGCCCCTCTGTTTCTCGCCCTCTGTTTCAGCCCCTCTGTTTCAGCCCCTCTGTCTAAGCCCCTCTGTTTCAGCCCCTCTGTTTCTCGCCCTCTGTTTCAGACCCTCTGTTTCTCGCCCTCTGTTTCAGCCCCTCTGTTTCTCGCCCTCTGTTTCAGCCCCTCTGTTTCGGCCCCTCAGTTTCAGTCCCTCTGTTTCCCCCCCTCTGTTTCTCGCCCTCTGTTTCAGCCCCTCTGTTTCTCGCCCTCTGTTTCAGCCCCTCTGATTCAGCCCCTCTGTTTCAGCCCCTTTGATTCAGCCCCTCTTTTTCAGCCCCTCTGTTTCAGCCCCTCTGTTTCAGCCCCTCTGTTTCTCGCCCTCTGTTTCTCACCCTCTGTTTCTCGCCCTTTGTTTCTGCCCCTCTGTTTTTCACCCTCTGTTTCAGCCCCTCTGTTTCTCGCCCTCGGTTTCAGCCCCTCTGTTTCTCGCCCTCTGATTCAGCTCCACTGTTTCGGCCCCTCTGTTTCAGTCCCTCTGTTTCTCGCCCTCTGTTTCTCGCCCTCTGTTTCAGCCCTCTGTTTCTCGCCCTCTGTTTCAGCGCCTCTGTTTCTCGCCCTCTGTTTCAGCCCCTCTGTTTCAGCCCCTCTGTTTCAGCACCCTCTGTTTCTCGCCCTCTGTTTCAGCCCCTCTGTTTCTCGCCCTCTGATTCAGCTCCTCTGTTTCTCGCCCTCGGTTTCAGCCCCTCTGTTTCTCGCCCTCTGTTTCAGCCCCTCTATTTCAGCCCCTCTGTTTCAGCCCCTCTGTTTCAGCCCCTCTGTTTCTCGCCCTCTGTTTCAGCCCCTCTGTTTCTTGCCCTCTGTTTCAGCCCCTCTGTTTCTCGCCCTCTGTTTCAGCCCCTCTGATTCAGCACCTCTGTTTCAGTCCCTTTGATTCAGCCCCTCTGTTTCAGCCCCTCTGTTTCAGCCCCTCTGTTTCAGCCCCTCTGTTTCTCGCCCTCTGTTTCTCACCCTCTGTTTCTCGCCCTTTGTTTCTGCCCCTCTGTTTTTCACCCTCTGTTTCAGCCCCTCTGTATCTCGCCCGTCTGTTTCAGCCCATTTGTTTCTCGCCCTCTGTTTCAGCCCCTCTGTTTCAGCCCCTCTGATTCAGCCCCTGTGATTCAGCCCCTCTGTTTCTCGCCCTCTGTTTCAGACCCTCAGTTTCAGCCCCTCTGTTTCTCGCTCTCTGTTTCAGCCCCACTGTTTCTCGCCGTCTGTTTCAGCCCCTCTGTTTCTCGCCCTCTGTTTCAGCCCCTCTGTTTCAGCCCCTCTGTCTAAGCCCCTCTGTTTCAGCCCCTCTGTTTCTCGCCCTCTGTTTCAGACCCTCTGTTTCTCGCCCTCTGTTTCAGCCCCTCTGTTTCTCGCCCTCTGTTTCAGCCCCTCTGTTTCGGCCCCTCAGTTTCAGTCCCTCTGTTTCCCCCCCTCTGTTTCTCGCCCTCTGTTTCAGCCCCTCTGTTTCTCGCCCTCTGTTTCAGCCACTCTATTTCTCGCCCTCTGTTTCAGCCCCTCAGTTTTAGCCCCTCTGTTAAAGCCCCTCTGTTTAAGCCCCTCTGTTTCAGCCCCTCTGTTTCTCGCCCTCTGTTTCAGCCCCTCTGTTTCTCGCCCTCTGTTTCAGCTCCTCTGTTTCTCGCCCTCTGTCTCAGCCTCTCTGTTTCTCGCCCTCTGTTTCAGCCCCTCTATTTCAGCCCCTGTGATTCAGCCCCTCTGTTTCTCGCCCTCTGTTTCAGCCCCTCTGTTTCAGCCCCTCTGTTTCTCGCTCTCTGTTTCAGCCCCACTGTTTCTCGCCGTCTGTTTCAGCCCCTCTGTTTCTCGCCCTCTGTTTCAGCCCCTCTGTTTCAGCCCCTCTGTCCAAGCCCCTCTGTTTCAGCCCCTCTGTTTCTCGCCCTCTGTTTCAGACCCTCTGTTTCTCGCCCTCTGTTTCAGCCCCTCTGTTTCTCGCCCTCTGTTTCAGCCCCTCTGTTTCGGCCCCTCAGTTTCAGTCCCTCTGTTTCCCCCCCTCTGTTTCTCGCCCTCTGTTTCAGCCCCTCTGTTTCTCGCCCTCTGTTTCAGCCACTCTATTTCTCGCCCTCTGTTTCAGCCCCTCAGTTTTAGCCCCTCTGTTAAAGCCCCTCTGTTTAAGCCCCTCTGTTTCAGCCCCTCTGTTTCTCGCCCTCTGTTTCAGCCCCTCTGTTTCTCGCCCTCTGTTTCAGCTCCTCTGTTTCTCGCCCTCTGTTTCAGCCTCTCTGTTTCTCGCCCTCTGTTTCAGCCCCTCTATTTCAGCCCCTCTGTTTCAGCCCCTCTGTTTCAGCCCCTCTGTTTCTCGCCCTCTGTTTCAGCCCCTCTGTTTCTCGCCCTCTGTTTCAGCCCCTCTGTTTCTCGCTCTCTGTTTCAGCCCCACTGTTTCTCGCCGTCTGTTTCAGCCCCTCTGTTTCTCGCCCTCTGTTTCAGCCCCTCTGTTTCAGCCCCTCTGTCTAAGCCCCTCTGTTTCAGCCCCTCTGTTTCTCACCCTCTGTTTCAGACCCTCTGTTTCTCGCCCTCTGTTTCAGCCCCTCTGTTTCTCGCCCTCTGTTTCAGCCCCTCTGTTTCGGCCCCTCAGTTTCAGTCCCTCTGTTTCCCCCCCTCTGTTTCTCACCCTCTGTTTCAGCCCCTCTGTTTCTCGCCCTCTGTTTCAGCCACTCTATTTCTCGCCCTCTGTTTCAGCCCCTCAGTTTTAGCCCCTCTGTTAAAGCCCCTCTGTTTAAGCCCCTCTGTTTCAGCCCCTCTGTTTCTCGCCCTCTGTTTCAGCCCCTCTGTTTCTCGCCCTCTGTTTCAGCTCCTCTGTTTCTCGCCCTCTGTTTCAGACTCTCTGTTTCTCGCCCTCTGATTCAGCCCCTCTATTTCAGCCCCTCTGTTTCAGCCCCTCTGTTTCAGCCCCTCTGTTTCTCGCCCTCTGTTTCAGCCCCTCTGTTTCTTGCCCTCTGTTTCAGCCCCTCTGTTTCTCGCCCTCTGTTTCAGCCCCTCTGATTCAGCACCTCTGTTTCAGCCCCTTTGATTCAGCCCCTCTGTTTCAGCCCCTCTGTTTCAGCCCCTGTGTTTCGGCCCCTCTGTTTCTCGCCCTCTGTTTCTCACCCTCTGTTTCTCGCCCTTTGTTTCTGCCCCTCTGTTTTTCACCCTCTGTTTCAGCCCCTCTGTTTCTCGCCCTCTGTTTCAGGCTCTCTGTTTCAGCCCGTCTGTTTCAGTCCATTTGTTTCTCGCCCTCTGTTTCAGCCCCTCTGTTTCAGCCCCTCTGATTCAGCCCCTCTGATTCAGGCCCTCTGTTTCTCGCCCTCTGTTTCAGCCCCTCTGTTTCAGCCCCTCTGTTTCAGCCCCTCTGTTTCTCGCCCTCTGTTTCAGGCCCTCTGTTTCTCGCCCTCTGTTTCAGCCCCTCTGTTTCTCGCCCTCTGTTTCAGCCCCTCTGTTTCAGCCCCTCTGTTTCAGCCACTCTGTTTCTCGCCCTCTGTTTCAGCTCCCTGTTTCTCGCCCTCTGTTTCAGCGCCTCTGTTTCTCGCCATCTGTTTCAGCCCCTCTGTTTCAGCCCCTCTGTTTCAGCCACTCTGTTTCTCGCCCTCTGTTTCAGCTCCCTGTTTCTCGCCCTCTGTTTCAGCGCCTCTGTTTCTCGCCATCTGTTTCAGCCCCTCTGTTTCAGAACCCTCTGTTTCAGCCCCTCTGTTTCTCGCCCTCTGTTTCAGCCCCTCTGTTTCTCGCCCTCTGTTTCAGCCCCTCTGTTTCTCGCCCTCTGTTTCAGCCCCTCTGTTTCAGACCCTCAGTTTCAGCCCCTCTGTTTCTCGCTCTCTGTTTCAGCCCCACTGTTTCTCGCCGTCTGTTTCAGCCCCTCTGTTTCTCGCCCTCTGTTTCAGCCCCTCTGTTTCAGCCCCTCTGTCTAAGCCCCTCTGTTTCAGCCCCTCTGTTTCTCGCCCTCTGTTTCAGACCCTCTGTTTCTCGCCCTCTGTTTCAGCCCCTCTGTTTCTCGCCCTCTGTTTCAGCCCCTCTGTTTCGGCCCCTCAGTTTCAGTCCCTCTGTTTCCCCCCCTCTGTTTCTCGCCCTCTGTTTCAGCCCCTCTGTTTCTCGCCCTCTGTTTCAGCCACTCTATTTCTCGCCCTCTGTTTCAGCCCCTCAGTTTTAGCCCCTCTGTTAAAGCCCCTCTGTTTAAGCCCCTCTGTTTCAGCCCCTCTGTTTCTCGCCCTCTGTTTCAGCCCCTCTGTTTCTCGCCCTCTGTTTCAGCTCCTCTGTTTCTCGCCCTCTGTCTCAGCCTCTCTGTTTCTCGCCCTCTGTTTCAGCCCCTCTATTTCAGCCCCTGTGATTCAGCCCCTCTGTTTCTCGCCCTCTGTTTCAGCCCCTCTGTTTCAGCCCCTCTGTTTCTCGCTCTCTGTTTCAGCCCCACTGTTTCTCGCCGTCTGTTTCAGCCCCTCTGTTTCTCGCCCTCTGTTTCAGCCCCTCTGTTTCAGCCCCTCTGTCCAAGCCCCTCTGTTTCAGCCCCTCTGTTTCTCGCCCTCTGTTTCAGACCCTCTGTTTCTCGCCCTCTGTTTCAGCCCCTCTGTTTCTCGCCCTCTGTTTCAGCCCCTCTGTTTCGGCCCCTCAGTTTCAGTCCCTCTGTTTCCCCCCCTCTGTTTCTCGCCCTCTGTTTCAGCCCCTCTGTTTCTCGCCATCTGTTTCAGCCACTCTATTTCTCGCCCTCTGTTTCAGCCCCTCAGTTTTAGCCCCTCTGTTAAAGCCCCTCTGTTTAAGCCCCTCTGTTTCAGCCCCTCTGTTTCTCGCCCTCTGTTTCAGCCCCTCTGTTTCTCGCCCTCTGTTTCAGCTCCTCTGTTTCTCGCCCTCTGTTTCAGCCTCTCTGTTTCTCGCCCTCTGTTTCAGCCCCTCTATTTCAGCCCCTCTGTTTCAGCCCCTCTGTTTCAGCCCCTCTGTTTCTCGCCATCTGTTTCAGCCCCTCTGTTTCTTGCCCTCTGTTTCAGCCCCTCTGTTTCTCGCCCTCTGTTTCAGCCCCTCTGATTCAGCACCTCTGTTTCAGCCCCTTTGATTCAGCCCCTCTGTTTCAGCCCCTCTGTTTCAGCCCCTCTGTTTCAGCCCCTCTGTTTCTCGCCCTCTGTTTCTCACCCTCTGTTTCTCGCCCTTTGTTTCTGCCCCTCTGTTTTTCACCCTCTGTTTCAGCCCCTCTGTTTCTCGCCCTCTGTTTCAGGCTCTCTGTTTCAGCCCGTCTGTTTCAGCCCATTTGTTTCTCGCCCTTTGTTTCAGCCCCTCTGTTTCAGCCCCTCTGATCCAGCCCCTGTGATTCAGCCCCTCTGTTTCTCGCCCTCTGTTTCAGCCCCTCTGTTTCAGCCCCTCTGTTTCTCGCTCTCTGTTTCAGCCCCACTGTTTCTCGCCGTCTGTTTCAGCCCCTCTGTTTCTCGCCCTCTGTTTCAGCCCCTCTGTTTCAGCCCCTCTGTCTAAGCCCCTCTGTTTCAGCCCCTCTGTTTCTCACCCTCTGTTTCAGACCCTCTGTTTCTCGCCCTCTGTTTCAGCCCCTCTGTTTCTCGCCCTCTGTTTCAGCCCCTCTGTTTCGGCCCCTCAGTTTCAGTCCCTCTGTTTCCCCCCCTCTGTTTCTCGCCCTCTGTTTCAGCCCCTCTGTTTCTCGCCCTCTGTTTCAGCCACTCTATTTCTCGCCCTCTGTTTCAGCCCCTCAGTTTTAGCCCCTCTGTTAAAGCCCCTCTGTTTAAGCCCCTCTGTTTCAGCCCCTCTGTTTCTCGCCCTCTGTTTCAGCCCCTCTGTTTCTCGCCCTCTGTTTCAGCTCCTCTGTTTCTCGCCCTCTGTTTCAGACTCTCTGTTTCTCGCCCTCTGATTCAGCCCCTCTATTTCAGCCCCTCTGTTTCAGCCCCTCTGTTTCAGCCCCTCTGTTTCTCGCCCTCTGTTTCAGCCCCTCTGTTTCTTGCCCTCTGTTTCAGCCCCTCTGTTTCTCGCCCTCTGTTTCAGCCCCTCTGATTCAGCACCTCTGTTTCAGCCCCTTTGATTCAGCCCCTCTGTTTCAGCCCCTCTGTTTCAGCCCCTGTGTTTCGGCCCCTCTGTTTCTCGCCCTCTGTTTCTCACCCTCTGTTTCTCGCCCTTTGTTTCTGCCCCTCTGTTTTTCACCCTCTGTTTCAGCCCCTCTGTTTCTCGCCCTCTGTTTCAGGCTCTCTGTTTCAGCCCGTCTGTTTCAGTCCATTTGTTTCTCGCCCTCTGTTTCAGCCCCTCTGTTTCAGCCCCTCTGATTCAGCCCCTCTGATTCAGGCCCTCTGTTTCTCGCCCTCTGTTTCAGCCCCTCTGTTTCAGCCCCTCTGTTTCAGCCCCTCTGTTTCTCGCCCTCTGTTTCAGGCCCTCTGTTTCTCGCCCTCTGTTTCAGCCCCTCTGTTTCTCGCCCTCTGTTTCAGCCCCTCTGTTTCAGCCCCTCTGTTTCAGCCACTCTGTTTCTCGCCCTCTGTTTCAGCTCCCTGTTTCTCGCCCTCTGTTTCAGCGCCTCTGTTTCTCGCCATCTGTTTCAGCCCCTCTGTTTCAGCCCCTCTGTTTCAGCCACTCTGTTTCTCGCCCTCTGTTTCAGCTCCCTGTTTCTCGCCCTCTGTTTCAGCGCCTCTGTTTCTCGCCATCTGTTTCAGCCCCTCTGTTTCAGAACCCTCTGTTTCAGCCCCTCTGTTTCTCGCCCTCTGTTTCAGCCCCTCTGTTTCAGCCCCTCTGTTTCTCGCCCTCTGTTTCAGCCCCTCTGTTTCAGCCCGCTGTTTCAGCCCCTCTGTTTCTTGACCTCTGTTTCAGCCCCTCTGTTATTCACCCTCTGTTTCAGCCCCTCTGATTCTCGCCCTCTGTTTCAGCCCCTCTGTTTCTCGCCCTCTGTTTCTCGCCCTGTGTTTCAGCCCCTCTTTTTCTCGCCCTCTGTTTCAGCTCCTCTGTTTCAGCCCCTCTGATTCAGCCCCTCTGACTCACCCCTTCTGTTTCTCACCCTCTGTTTCAGCCTCTCTGTTTCAGCCCTTCTGTTTCAGCCCCTCTGTTTCTCGCCATCTGTTTCAGCCCCTCTGTTTCTCGCCCTCTGTTTCAGCCCCTCTGTTTCAGCCCCTCTGTTTCAGCCCCTCTGTTTCTCACCCTCTGTTTCAGCCCCTCTGTTTCTCGCCCTCTGTTTCAGCCCCTCTGTTTCTCGCCCTCTGTTTCTGCCCGTCTGATTTAGCCCCTCGGTTTCAGCCCCTCTGTTTCAGCCCCTCTGTTTCAGCCCCTCTGTTTCTCACCCTCTGTTTCAGCCCCTCTGTTTCTCGCGGTCTGTTTCAGCCCCTCTGTTTCTCGCCCTCTGTTTCTGCCCCTCTGATTTAGCCCCTCGGTTTCAGCCCCTCTGTTTCAGCCCCTCTGTTTCTCGCCCTCTGTTTCAGCCCCTCTGTTTCGCGCTCTCTGTTTCAGCCCCTCTGTTTCAGCCCCTCTGTTTCTCGCCCTCTGTTTCAGCCCCTCTGTTTCTCGCCCTCTGTTTCAGCCCCTCTGAATCAGCCCCTCTGTTTCAGCCCCTCTGAATCAGCCCCTCTGATTCAGCCCCTCTGTTTCAGCCCCTCTGTTTCAGCCCCTCTGTTTCTCGCCCTCTGTTTCAGCCCCTCTGTTTCTCGCCCTCTGTTTCAGCCCCTCTATTTCTCGCCCTCTGTTTCAGCCCCTCTGTTTCAGCCGCCCTGTTTCAGCCCCTCTGTTTCAGCCCCTCTGTTTCTCGCCCTCTGTTTCAGCCCCTGAGTTTCTCGCCCTCTGTTTCATCCCCTCTGTTTCTCGCCCTCTGATTCAGCTCCTCTGTTTCGGCCCCTCTGTTTCAGTCCCTCTGTTTCTCGCCCTCTGCTTCTCGCCCTCTGTTTCAGCCCCTCTGTTTCTCGCCCTCTGTTTCAGCACCTCTGTTTCTCGCCCTCCGTTTCAGCCCCTCTGTTTCAGCCCCTCTGTTTCAGCCCCTCTGTTTCAGCCCCTCTGTTTCTCGCCCTCTGTTTCAGCCCCTCTGTTTCTCGCCCTCTGTTTCAGCCCCTCTGGTTCTCGCCCTCTGTTTCAGCCCCTCTGTTTCTGCCCCTCTGTTTCAGCCCCTCTGATTCTCGCCCTCTCTTTCAGCCCCTCTGTTTCTCGCCCTCTGTTTCAGCCCCTCTGTTTCTCGCCCTCTGTTTCAGCCCCTCTATTTCTCGCCCTCTGTTTCAGCCCCTCTGTTTCAGCCCCTCTGTTTCAGCCCCTCTGTTTCTCGCCCTCTGTTTCAGCCCCTCTGTTTCTCGCCCTCTGATTCAGCTCCTCTGTTTCGGCCCCTCTGTTTCATCCTCTCTGTTTCTCGCCCTCTGTTTCAGCCCCTCTATTTCAGCCCCTGTGTTTCAGCCCCTCTGTTTCAGCCCCTCTGTTTCTCGCCCTCTGTTTCAGCCCCTCTGTTTCTTGCCCTCTGTTTCAGCCCCTCTGTTTCTCGCCCTCTGTTTCAGCCCCTCTGATTCAGCACCTCTGTTTCAGCCCCTTTGATTCAGCCCCTCTGTTTCAGCCCCTCTGTTTCAGCCCCTCTGTTTCAGCCCCTCTGTTTCTCGCCCTCTGTTTCTCACCCTCTGTTTCTCGCCCTTTGTTTCTGCCCCTCTGTTTTTCACCCTCTGTTTCAGCCCCTCTGTTTCTCACCCTCTGTTTCAGCCCGTCTGTTTCAGCCCATTTGTTTCTCGCCCTCTGTTTCAGCCCCTCTGTTTCAGCCCCTCTGAGTCAGCGCCTCTGATTCAGCCCCGCTGTTTCTCGCCCTCTGTTTCAGCCCCTCTGTTTCAGCCCCTCTGTTTCTTGCCCTCTGTTTCAGCCCCTCTGTTTCTCGCGCTCTGTTTCAGCCCCTCTGATTCAGCCCGTCTGTTTCAGCCCGTTTGATTCAGCCCCTCTGTTTCAGCCCCTCTGTTTCAGCCCCTCTGTTTCAGCCCCTCTGTTTCTCGCCCTCTGTTTCTCACCCTCTGTTTCTCGCCCTCTGTTTCTGCCCCACTGTTTTTCGCACTCTGTTTCAGCCCCTCTGTTTCTCGCCCTCTGTTTCAGCCCCTCTGTTTCAGCCCGTCTGTTTCAGCCCCTCTGTTTCAGCCCCTCTGTTTCTCGCCCTCTGTTTCAGCCCCTCTGTTTCTCGCCGTCTGTTTCAGCCCCTCTGTTTCTCGCCCTCTGTTTCAGCCCCTCTGTTTCTCGCCCTCTGTTTCAGCCCCTCTGTTTCTGCCCCTCTGTTTCAGCCCCTCTGATTCTCGCCCTCTGTTTCAGCCCCTCTGTTTCTCACCCTCTGTTTCAGCCCCTCTGTTTCAGCCCCTCTGTTTCTCGCCCTCTGTTTCAGCCCCTCTGTTTCAGCCACTCTGTTTCAGCCCCTCTGTTTCTCGCCCTCTATTTCAGCCCCTCTGTTTCTTGCCCTCTGTTTCACCCCTCTGTTTCTCGCACTCTGTTTCAGCCCCTCTGATTCAGCTCCTCTGTTTCAGCCCCTCTGAATCAGCCCCTCTGATTCAGCCCCTCTGTTTCTGCACCTCTGTTTCAGCCCCTCTGTTTCTCGCCCGCGGTCTCAGCCCCTCTGTTTCTCGCCCTCTGTTTCAGCCCCTCTGATTCAGCCCCTCTGTTTCTCGCCCTCTGTTTCAGCCGCTCTGTTTCTCGATCTCTGTTTCAGCCCCTCAGTTTCAGCCCCTCTGTTTCAGCCCCTCTGTTTCTCGCTCTCTGTTTCAGCCCCTCTGTTTCTCGCCCTCTGTTTCTCGCCCTCTGTTTCAGCCCCTCTGTTTCAGCCCCTCTGTTTCTCGCCCTCTGATTCAGCTCCTCTGTTTCGGCCCATCTGTTTCAGTTCCTCTGTTTCTCGCCCTCTGTTTCTCGCCGTCTGTTTCAGCCGCTCTGTTTCTCGCCCTCTGTTTCAGCCCCTCTGTTTCAGCCCCTCTATTTCAGCCCCTCTGTTTGTCGCCCTCTGTTTCAGCCTCACTGTTTCTCGCCGTCTGTTTCAGCCCCACTATTTCAGCCCCTCTGTTTCAGCCCCTCTGTTTCAGCCCCTCTGTTTCTCGCCCTCTGTTTCAGCCCCACTGATTCAGCACCTCTGTTTCAGCCCCTTTGATTCAGCCCCTCTGTTTCAGCCCCTCTGTTTCAGCCCCTCTGTTTCTCGCCCTTTGTTTCTCGCCCTCTGTTTCTCACCCTCTGTTTCTCGCCCTTTGTTTCTGCCCCTCTCTTTTTCACCCTCTGTTTCAGCCCCTCTGTTTCTCGCCCTCTGTTTCAGGCTCTCTGTTTCAGCCCGTCTGTTTCAGCCCATTTGTTCTCGCCCTCTGTTTCAGCCCCTCTGTTTCAGCCCCTCTGATTCAGCCCCTCTGATTCAGGCCCTCTGCTTCTCGCCCTCTGTTTCAGCCCCTCTGTTTCAGCCCCTCTGTTTCTCGCCCTCTGTTTCAGCCCCTCTGTTTCTTGCCCTCTGTTTCAGCCCCTCTGTTTCTCGCGCTCTGTTTCAGCCCCTCTGATTCAGCCCCTCTGTTTCAGCCCCTTTTATTCAGCCCCTCTGTTTCAGCCCCTCTGTTTCAGCCCCTCTGTATCAGCCCCTCTGTTTGTCGCCCTCTGTTTCTCACCCTCTGTTTCTCGCCCTTTGTTTCTGCCCCTCTGTTTTTCACCCTCTGTTTCAGCCCCTCTGTTTCTCGCCCTCTGTTTCAGGCTCTCTGTTTCAGCCCGTCTGTTTCATCCCATTTGTTCTCGCCCTCTGTTTCAGACCCTCTGTTTCAGCCCCTCTGATTCAGCCCCTCGGATTCAGGCCCTCTGTTTCACGCCCTCTGTTTCAGCCCCTCTGTTTCAGCCCCTCTGTTTCTCGCCCTCTGTTTCAGCCCCTCTGTTTCTTGCCCTCTTTTTCAGCCCCTCTGTTTCTCGCGCTCTGTTTCAGCCCCTCTGATTCAGCCCCTCTGTTTCTCCCCCTCTGTTTCAGCCCCTCTATTTCTCGCCCTCTGTTTCAGCCCCTCTGTTTCAGCCCCTCTGTTTCAGCCCCTCTGTTTCAGCCCCTCTGTTTCTCGCCCTCTGTTTCAGACCCTCTGTTTCTCGCCCTCTGTTTCAGCCCCTCTGTTTCTCGCCCTCTGATTCAGCTCCTCTGTTTCGGCCCCTCTGTTTCAGTCCCTCTGTTTCTCGCCCTCTGTTTCTCGCCCTCTGTTCCAGCCGCTCTGTTTCTCGCCCTCTGTTTCAGCCACTCTGTTTCTCGCCCACTGTTTCAGCCCCTCTCTTTCAGCCCCTCTATTTCACCCCCGCTGTTTCAGACCCTCTGTTTCTCGCCCTCTGTTTCAGCCCCTCTGTGTCTCGCCCTCTGTTTCAGCCCCTCTGTTTCTCGCCCTCTGTTTCAGCCCCTCTGTTTCTCGCCCTCTGTTTCAGCCCCTCTGTTTCTGCCCCTCTGTTTCAGCCCCTCTGATTCTCGCCCTCTGTTTCAGCCCCTCTGTTTCTCGCCCTCTGTTTCAGATCCTCTGTTTCAGCCCCTCTGTTTCTCGCCCTCTGTTTCAGCCCCTCTGTTTCAGCCCCTCTGTTTCAGCCACTCTGTTTCAGCCCCTCTGTTTCTCGCCCTCTATTTCAGCCCCTCTGTTTCTCGCCCTCTTTTTCAGCCCGTCTGATTCTCGCCCTCTGTTTCAGAACCTCTGTTTCTTGCCCTCTGTTTCAGCCCCTCTGTTTCTCGCCCTTTGTTTCAGCCCCTCTGTTTCTCGCCCTCTGTTTCAGCCCCTCTGATTCAGCCCCTCTGATTCAGCCCCTCAGTTTCTCGCCCTCTGTTTCAGCCCCTCTGTTTCAGCCCCTATGTTTCTCGCCCTCTGTTTCAGCCCCTCTGTTTCAGCCCCTCTGATTCAGCCCCTCTGATTCAGCCCCTCTGTTTCTCGCCCTCTGTTTCAGCCCCTCTGTTTCAGCCCTTCTCTTTCAGCCCCTCTGTTTCAGCCCCTTTCTTTCTCGCTCTCTGTTACAGCCCCTCTGTTTCGCGCTCTCTGTTTCAGCCCCTCTGTTTCAGCCACTCTGTTTCTCGCCCTCTGCTTCAGCCCCTCTGTTTCTCGCTCTCTGTTTCACCCCTCTGTTTCTCGCCCTCTGTTTCAGCACCTCTGTTTCAGCCCCTCTGATTCAGCCCCTCTGATTCACCCCCTCTGTTTCTCACCCTCTGTTTCAGCCTCTCTGTTTCAGCCCTTCTGTTTCAGCCCCTCTGTTTCTCGCCATCTGTTTCAGCCCCGCTGTTTCTCGCCCTCTGTTTCAGCCCCTCTGTTTCTGCCCCTCTGTTTCAGCCCCTCTGTTTCAGCCCCTCTGTTTCTCACCCTCTGTTTCAGCCCCTCTGTTTCTCGCCCTCTGTTTCAGCCCCTCTGTTTCTCGCCCTCTGTTTCTGCCCCTCTGATTTAGCCCCTCGGTTTCAGCCCCTCTGTTTCAGCCCCTCTGTTTCTCGCCCTCTGTTTCAGCTCCTCTGTTTCGCGCTCTCTGTTTCAGCCCCTCTTTTTCAGCCACTCTGTTTCTCGCCCTCTGTTTCTGCCCCTCTGTTTCTCGCCCTCTGTTTCAGCCCCTCTGTTTCTCGACCTCTGTTTCAGCCCCTCGGAATCAGCCCCTCTGTTTCAGCCCCTCTGAATCAGCCCCTCTGATTCAGCCCCTCTGTTTTAGCCCCTCTGTTTCAGCCCCTCTGTTTCTCGCCCTCTGTTTCAGCCCCTCTGTTTCTCGCCCTCTGTTTCAGCCCCTCTATTTCTCGCCCTCTGTTTCAGCCCCTCTGTTTCAGCCCCGCTGTTTCAGCCCCTCTGTTTCAGCACCTCTGTTTCTCGACCTCTGTTTCAGCCACTGAGTTTCTCGCACTCTGTTTCAGCCCCTCTGTTTCTCGCCCTCTGATTCAGCTCCTCTGTTTCGGCCCCTCCGTTTCAGTCCCTCTGTTTCTCGCCCTCTGTTCCTCGCCCTCTGTTTCAGCCCCTCTGTTTCTCGCCCTCTGTTTCAGCACCTCTGTTTCTCGCCCTCCGTTTCAGCCCCTCTGTTTCAGCCCCTCTGTTTCAGCCCCTCTGTTTCTCGCCCTCTGTTTCAGCCCCTCTGTTTCTGCCCCTCTGTTTCAGCCCCTCTGATTCTCGCCCTCTGTTTCAGTCCCTCTGTTTCTCGCCCTCTGTTTCAGCCCCTCTGTTTCTCGCCCTCTGTTTCAGCACCTCTGTTTCTCGCCCTCTGTTTCAGCCCCTCTGTTTCTGCCCCTCTGTTTCAGCCCCTCTGATTCTCGCCCTCTCTTTCAGCCCCTCTGTTTCTCGCCCTCTGTTTCAGCCCCTCTGTTTCTCGCCCTCTGTTTCAGCCCCTCTATTTCTCGCACTCTGTTTCAGCCCCTCTGTTTCAGCCCCTCTGTTTCTCACCCTCTGTTTCAGCCACTCTGTTTCTCACCCTCTGTTTCAGCCCCTCTGTTTCTCGCCCTCTGATTCAGCTCCTCTGTTTCGGCCCCTCTGTTTCAGTCCCTCTGTTTCTCGCCCTCTGTTTCTCGCCCTCTGTTTCAGCCGCTCTGTTTCTCGCCCTCTGTTTCAGCCACTCTGTTTCTCGCCCTCTGTTTCAGCCCCTCTGTTTCAGCCCCTCTGTTTCTCGCCCACTGTTTCAGCCCCTCTGTTTCTGCCCCTCTGTTTCAGCCCCTCTGATTCTCGCCCTCTGTTTCAGTCCCTCTGTTTCTCGCCCTCTGTTTCAGCCCCTCTGTTTCTCGCCCTCTGTTTCAGCCCCTCTGTTTCTCGCCCTCTGTTTCAGCCCCTCTGTTTCTGCCCCTCTGTTTCAGCCCCTCTGATTCTCGCCCTCTCTTTCAGCCCCTCTGTTTCTCGCCCTCTGTTTCAGCCCCTCTGTTTCTCGCCCTCTGTTTCAGCCCCTCTATTTCTCACCCTCTGTTTCAGCCCCTCTGTTTCAGCCCCTCTGTTTCTCACCCTCTGTTTCAGCCCCTCTGTTTCTCGCCCTCTGTTTCACCCCCTCTGTTTCTCGCCCTCTGATTCAGCTCCTCTGTTTCGGCCCCTCTGTTTCAGTCCCTCTGTTTCTCGACCTCTGTTTCTCGCCCTCTGTTTCAGCCACTCTGTTTCTCGCCCTCTGTTTCAGCCGCTCTGTTTCTCGCCCTCTGTTTCAGCCCCTCTGTTTCAGCCCCTCTATTTCAGCCCCTCTGTTTCAGCCCCTCTGTTTCTCGCCCTCTGTTTCAGCCCCTCTGTTTCTCGCCCTCTGTTTCAGCTCATCTGTTTGTCGCCCTGTGGTTCAGCCTCTCTGTTTCTCGCCCTCTGTTTCAGCCCATCTATTTCAGCCCCTCTGTTTCAGCCCCTCTGTTTCAGCCCCTCTGTTTCTCGCCCTATGTTTCATCCCCTCTGTTTCTTGCCCTCTGTTTCAGCCCCTCTGTTTCTCGCCCTCTGTTTCAGCCCCTCTGATTCAGCCCCTCTGTTTCAGCCCCTTTGATTCAGCCCCTCTGTTTCAGCCCCTCAGTTTCAGCCCCTCTGTTTCAGCCCCTCTGTTTCAGCCCTTCTGTTTCTCGCCGTCTGTTTCAGCCCCTCTGTTTCTCGCCCTCTGTTTCAGCCCCTCTATTTCTCGCCCTCTGTTTCAGCCCCTCTGTTTCTGCCCCTCTGTTACAGCCCCTCTGTTTCAGCCCCTCTGTTTCTCGCCCTCTGTTTCAGCCCCTCTGTTTCTCGCCCTCTGTTTCAGCCCCTCTGTTTCTCGCCCTCTGATTCAGCTCCTCTGTTTCGGCCCCTCTGTTTCATTCCCTCTGTTTCTCGCCCTCTGTTTCTCGCCCTCTGTTTCAGCCGCTCTGTTTCTCGCCCTCTGTTTCAGCCACTCTGTTTCTCGCCCACTGTTTCAGCCCCTCTCTTTCAGCCCCTCTATTTCACCCCCTCTGTTTCAGCCCCTCTGTTTCTCTCCCTCTGTTTCAGCCCCTCTGTGTCTCGCCCTCTGTTTCAGCACCTCTGTTTCTCGCCCTCTGTTTCAGCCCCTCTGTTTCTCGCCCTCTGTTTCAGCCCCTCTGTTTCTGCCCCTCTGTTTCAGCCCCTCTGATTCTCGCCCTCTGTTTCAGCCCCTCTGTTTCTCGCCCTCTGTTTCAGATCCTCTGTTTCAGCCCCTCTGTTTCTCGCCCTCTGTTTCAGCCCCTCTGTTTCAGCCCCTCTGTTTCAGCCACTCTGTTTCAGCCCCTCTGTTTCTCGCCCTCTATTTCAGCCCCTCTGTTTCTCGCCCTCTTTTTCAGCCCGTCTGATTCTCGCCCTCTATTTCAGCCCCTCTGTTTCTCGCCCTCTTTTTCAGCCCGTCTGATTCTCGCACTTTGTTTCAGCCCCTCTGTTTCTCACCCTCTGTTTCAGCCCCAAAGTTTCTCGCCCTCTGTTTCTCGCCCTCTGTTTCAGCCCCTCTGATTCATACCCTCTGTTTCTCGGCCTCTGTTTCAGCCCCTCTGTTTCAGGCCTTCTCTTTCAGCCCCTCTGTTTCAGCCCCTTTCTTTCTCGCCCTCTGTTACAGCCCCTCTGTTTCACGCTCTCTGTTTCAGCCACTCTGTTTCTCGCCCTCTGCTTCAGCCCCTCTGTTTCTCGCTCTCTGTTTCACCCCTCTGTTTCTCGCCCTCTGTTTCAGCACCTCTGATTCAGCTCCTCTGTTTCAGCCCCTCTGTTTCTCGCCCTCTGTTTCTCGCCCTGTGTTTCAGCCCCTCTGTTTCTCGCCCTCTGTTTCAGCTCCTCTGTTTCAGCCCCTCTGATTCAGCCCCTCTGATTCACCCCCTCTGTTTCTCACCCTCTGTTTCAGCCTCTCTGTTTCAGCCCTTCTGTTTCAGCCCCTCTGTTTCTCGCCCTCTGTTTCAGCCCCTCTGTTTCTGCCCCTCTGTTTCAGCCCCTCTGATTCTCGCCCTCTGTTTCAGCCCCTCTGTTTCTCGCCCTCTGTTTCAGATCCTCTGTTTCAGCCCCTCTGTTTCTCGCCCTCTGTTTCAGCCCCTCTGTTTCAGCCCCTCTGTTTCAGCCACTCTGTTTCAGCCCCTCTGTTTCTCGCCCTCTATTTCAGCCCCTCTGTTTCTCGCCCTCTTTTTCAGCCCGTCTGATTCTCGCCCTCTATTTCAGCCCCTCTGTTTCTCGCCCTCTTTTTCAGCCCGTCTGATTCTCGCACTTTGTTTCAGCCCCTCTGTTTCTCACCCTCTGTTTCAGCCCCAAAGTTTCTCGCCCTCTGTTTCTCGCCCTCTGTTTCAGCCCCTCTGATTCATACCCTCTGTTTCTCGGCCTCTGTTTCAGCCCCTCTGTTTCAGGCCTTCTCTTTCAGCCCCTCTGTTTCAGCCCCTTTCTTTCTCGCCCTCTGTTACAGCCCCTCTGTTTCACGCTCTCTGTTTCAGCCACTCTGTTTCTCGCCCTCTGCTTCAGCCCCTCTGTTTCTCGCTCTCTGTTTCACCCCTCTGTTTCTCGCCCTCTGTTTCAGCACCTCTGATTCAGCTCCTCTGTTTCAGCCCCTCTGTTTCTCGCCCTCTGTTTCTCGCCCTGTGT
Source organism: Chiloscyllium punctatum (assembly GCF_047496795.1). Taxonomy (NCBI): domain Eukaryota; kingdom Metazoa; phylum Chordata; class Chondrichthyes; order Orectolobiformes; family Hemiscylliidae; genus Chiloscyllium; species Chiloscyllium punctatum. The sequence goes on from NW_027309817.1 coordinate 372,368, forward strand.
TTCAGCCCCTCTGTTTCTCGCCCTCTGTTTCAGCTCCTCTGTTTCAGCCCCTCTGATTCAGCCCCTCTGATTCACCCCCTCTGTTTCTCACCCTCTGTTTCAGCCTCTCTGTTTCAGCCCTTCTGTTTCAGCCCCTCTGTTTCTCGCCATCTGTTTCAGCCCCTCTGTTTCTCGCCCTCTGTTTCAGCCCCTCTGTTTCAGCCCCTCTGTTTCAGCCCCTCTGTTTCTCACCCTCTGTTTCAGCCCCTCTGTTTCTCGCCCTCTGTTTCAGCCCCTCTGTTTCTCGCCCTCTGTTTCTGCCCCTCTGATTTAGCCCCTCTGTTTCAGCCCCTCTGTTTCAGCCCCTCTGTTTCTCGCCCTCTGTTTCTGCCCCTCTGTTTCTCGCCCTCTGTTTCAGCCCCTCTGTTTCTCGACCTCTGTTTCAGCCCCTCTGAATCAGCCCCTCTGTTTCAGCCCCTCTGAATCAGCCCCTCTGATTCAGCCCCTCTGTTTCAGCCCGTCTGTTTCAGCCGCTCTGTTTCTCGCCCTCTGTTTCAGCCCCTCTGTTTCTCGCCCTCTGTTTCAGCCCCTCTATTTCTCGCCCTCTGTTTCAGCCCCTCTGTTTCAGCCCCGCTGTTTCAGACCCTCTGTTTCAGCCCCTCTGTTTCTCGCCCTCTGTTTCAGCCCCTGAGTTTCTCGCACTCTGTTTCAGCCCCTCTGTTTCTCACCCTCTGATTCAGCTCCTCTGTTTCGGCCCATCTGTTTCAGTCCCTCTGTTTCTCGCCCTCTGTTTCTCGCCCTCTGTTTCAGCCCCTCTGTTTCTCGCCCTCTGTTTCAGCACCTCTGTTTCTCGCCCTCCGTTTCAGCCCCACTGTTTCAGCCCCTCTGTTTCAGCCCCTCTGTTTCAGCCCCTCTGTTTCTCGCCCTCTGTTTCAGCCCCTCTGTTTCTGCCCCTCTGTTTCAGCCCCTCTGATTCTCGCCCTCTGTTTCAGCCCCTCTGTTTCTTCGCCCTCTGTTTCAGCCCCTCTGTTTCTCGCCCTCTGTTTCAGCCCCTCTGTTTCTCGCCCTCTGTTTCAGCCCCTCTGTTTCTGCCCCTCTGTTTCAGCCCATCTGATTCTCGCCCTCTCTTTCAGCCCCTCTGTTTCTCGCCCTCTGTTTCAGCCCCTCTGTTTCTCGCCCTCTGTTTCAGCCCCTCTATTTCTCGCCCTCTGTTTCAGCCCCTCTGTTTCAGCCCATCTGTTTCTCACCATCTGTTTCAGCTCCTCTATTTCTCGCCCTCTGTTTCAGCCCCTCTGTTTCAGCCCCTCTGTTTCTCGCCCTCTGATTCAGCTCCTCTGTTTCGGACCCTCTGTTTCTTGCCCTCTGTTTCAGCCCATCTGTTTCTCGCGCTCTGTTTCAGCCCCTCTGTTTCAGCCACTCTGTTTCTCGCCCTCTGTTTCAGCCCCTCTGTTTCAGCCCCTCTATTTCAGCCCCTCTGTTTCAGCCCCTCTGTTTCTCGCCCTCTGTTTCAGCCCCTCTGTTTCTCGCCCTCTGTTTCAGCTCCTCTGTTTCTCGCCCTCTGGTTCAGCCTCTCTGTTTCTCGCCCTCTGTTTCAGCCCCTCTATTTCAGCCCCTCTGTTTCAGCCCCTCTGTTTCAGCCCCTCTGTTTCTCGCCCTCTGTTTCATCACCTCTGTTTCTTGCCCTCTGTTTCAGCCCCTCTGTTTCTCGACCTCTGTTTCAGCCCCTCTGATTCAGCACCTCTGTTTCAGCCCCTTTGATTCAGCCCCTCTGTTTCAGCCCCTCTGTTTCAGCCCCTCTGTTTCTCGCCCTCTGTTTCTCACCTCTGTTTCTCGCCCTCTGTTTCAGGCTCTCTGTTTCAGCCCGTCTGTTTCAGCCCATTTGTTTCTCGCCCTCTGTTTCAGCCCCTCTGTTTCAGCCCCTCTGATTCAGCGCCTCTGATTCAGCCCCTCTGTTTCTCGCCCTCTGTTTCAGCCCCTCTGTTTCAGCCCCTCTGTTTCTTGCCCTCTGTTTCAGCCCCTCTGTTTCTCGCGCTCTGTTTCAGCCCCTCTGATTCAGCCCCTCTGTTTCAGCCCGTTTGATACAGCCGCTCTGTTTCAGCCCCTCTGTTTCAGCCGCTCTGTTTCAGCCCCTCTGTTTCTCGCCCTCTGTTTCTAGCCCTCTGTTTCTGCCCCTCTGTTTTTCGCACTCTGTTTCAGCCCCTCTGTTTCTCGCCCTCTGTTTCAGGCTCTCTGTTTCAGCCCGTCTGTTTCAGCCCCTCTGTTTCAGCCCATCTGTTTCTCGCCCTCTGTTTCAGCCCCTCTGTTTCAGCCCCTCTGATTCAGCACCTCTGATTCAGCCACTCTGTTTCTTGCCCTCTGTTTCAGCCCCATCTGTTTCAGCCCCTCTGTTTCAGCCCCTCTGTTTCTCGCCCTCTGTTTCAGCCTCTCTGTTTCTCGCCCTCTGTTTCAGCCCCTCTATTTCAGCCCCTCTGTTTCTTGCCCTCTGTTTCAGCCCCTCTGTTTCTCGCGCTCTGTTTCAGCCCCTCTGATTCAGCCCCTCTGTTTCAGCCCGTTTGATTCAGCCGCTCTGTTTCAGCCCCTCTGTTTCAGCCGCTCTGTTTCAGCCCCTCTGTTTCTCGCCCTCTGTTTCTAGCCCTCTGTTTCTGCCCCTCTGTTTTTCGCACTCTGTTTCAGCCCCTCTGTTTCTCGCCCTCTGTTTCAGGCTCTCTGTTTCAGCCCGTCTGTTTCAGCCCCTCTGTTTCAGCCCCTCTGTTTCTCGCCCTCTGTTTCAGCCCCTCTGTTTCAGCCCCTCTGATTCAGCACCTCTGATTCAGCCACTCTGTTTCTTGCCCTCTGTTTCAGCCCCATCTGTTTCAGCCCCTCTGTTTCAGCCCCTCTGTTTCTCGCCCTCTGTTTCAGCCCCTCTGTTTCTCGCCGTCTGTTTCAGCCCCTCTGTTTCTCGCCCTCTGTTTCAGACCCTCTGTTTCAGCCCCTCTGTTTCAGCCCCTTTGTTTCAGCCCCTCTGTTTCTCGCCCTCTGTTTCAGCCCCTCTGTTTCTCGCCCTCTGTTTCAGCCCCTCTGTTTCTCGCCCTCTGTTTCAGCCCCTCTGTTTCTGCCCCTCTGTTTCAGCCCCTCTGATTCTCGCCCTCTGTTTCAGCCCCTCTGTTTCAGCCCCTCTGTTTCTCACCCTCTGTTTCAGCCCCTCTGTTTCTCACCCTCTGTTTCAGCCCCTCTGTTTCTCGCCCTCTGTTTCAGCCCCTCTGTTTCTCGCCCTCTGATTCAGCTCCTTTGTTTCGGCCACTCTGTTTCAGTCCCTCTGTTTCTCGCCCTCTGTTTCTCGCCCTCTGTTTCAGCCGCACTGTTTCTCGCCCTCTGTTTCAGCCACTCTGTTTCTCGCCCTCTGTTTCAGCCCCTCTGTTTCAGCCCCTCTATTTCAGCCCCTCTGTTTCAGCCCCTCTGTTTCTCGCCCTCTGTTTCAGCCCCTCTGTTTCTCGCCCTCTGTTTCAGCTCCTCTGTTTCTCGCCCTGTGGTTCAGCCTCTCTGTTTCTCGCCCTCTGTTTCAGCCCCTCTATTTCAGCCCCTCTGTTTCAGCCCCTCTGTTTCAGCCCCTCTGTTTCTCACCCTCTGTTTCTCACCCTCTGTTTCACGCCCTTTGTTTCTGCCCCTCTGTTTTTCACCCTCTGTTTCAGCCCCTCTGTTTCTCGCCCTCTGTTTCAGGCTCTCTGTTTCAGCCCGTCTGTTTCAGCCCATTTGTTTCTCGCCCTCTGTTTCAGCCCCTCTGTTTCATCCCCTCTGATTCAGTGCCTCTGTTTCAGCCCCTCTGTTTCTCGCCCTCTGTTTCAGCCCCTCTGTTTCAGTCCCACCGTTTCAGCCCCTCTGTTTCTTGCCCTCTGTTTCAGCCCATCTGTTTCTCGCGCTCTGTTTCAGCCCCTCTGATTCAGCCCCTCTGTTTCAGCCCGTTTGATTCAGCCCCTCTGTTTCAGCCCCTCTGTTTCAGCCCTTCTGTTTCAGCCCCTCTGTTTCTCGCCCTCTGTTTCTCGCCCTCTGTTTCAGCCCCTCTGTTTCAGCCCCTCTGTTTCTCGCCCTCTGTTTCAGCCCCACTGTTTCAGCCCCTCTGTTAAAGCCACTCTGTTTCAGCCTCTCTGTTTCTCGCCCTCTATTTCAGCCCCTCTGTTTCTCGCCCTCTGTTTCACCCCTCTGTTTCTCGCCCTCTATTTCAGCCCCTCTGTTTATCGCCCTCTGTTTCACCCCTCTGTTTCTCGACCTCTGTTTCAGCCCCTCTGAATCAGCCCCTCTGTTTCAGCCCCTCTGAATCAGCCCCTCTGATTCAGCCCCTCTGTTTCAGCCCGTCTGTTTCAGACCCTCTGTTTCTCGCCCTCTGTTTCAGCCCCTCTGTTTCAGCCCCTCTGATTCAGCACCTCTGATTCAGCCACTCTGTTTCTTGCCCTCTGTTTCAGCCCCATCTGTTTCAGCCCCTCTGTTTCAGCCCCTCTGTTTCTCGCCCTCTGTTTCAGCCTCTCTGTTTCTCGCCCTCTGTTTCAGCCCCTCTATTTCAGCCCCTCTGTTTCTTGCCCTCTGTTTCAGCCCCTCTGTTTCTCGCGCTCTGTTTCAGCCCCTCTGATTCAGCCCCTCTGTTTCAGCCCGTTTGATTCAGCCGCTCTGTTTCAGCCCCTCTGTTTCAGCCGCTCTGTTTCAGCCCCTCTGTTTCTCGCCCTCTGTTTCTAGCCCTCTGTTTCTGCCCCTCTGTTTTTCGCACTCTGTTTCAGCCCCTCTGTTTCTCGCCCTCTGTTTCAGGCTCTCTGTTTCAGCCCGTCTGTTTCAGCCCCTCTGTTTCAGCCCCTCTGTTTCTCGCCCTCTGTTTCAGCCCCTCTGTTTCAGCCCCTCTGATTCAGCACCTCTGATTCAGCCACTCTGTTTCTTGCCCTCTGTTTCAGCCCCATCTGTTTCAGCCCCTCTGTTTCAGCCCCTCTGTTTCTCGCCCTCTGTTTCAGCCCCTCTGTTTCTCGCCGTCTGTTTCAGCCCCTCTGTTTCTCGCCCTCTGTTTCAGACCCTCTGTTTCAGCCCCTCTGTTTCAGCCCCTTTGTTTCAGCCCCTCTGTTTCTCGCCCTCTGTTTCAGCCCCTCTGTTTCTCACCCTTTGTTTCAGCCCCTCTGTTTCTCGCCCTCTGTTTCAGCCCCTCTGTTTCTGCCCCTCTGTTTCAGCCCCTCTGATTCTCGCCCTCTGTTTCAGCCCCTCTGTTTCAGCCCCTCTGTTTCTCACCCTCTGTTTCAGCCCCTCTGTTTCTCACCCTCTGTTTCAGCCCCTCTGTTTCTCGCCCTCTGTTTCAGCCCCTCTGTTTCTCGCCCTCTGATTCAGCTCCTTTGTTTCGGCCACTCTGTTTCAGTCCCTCTGTTTCTCGCCCTCTGTTTCTTGCCCTCTGTTTCAGCCGCACTGTTTCTCGCCCTCTGTTTCAGCCACTCTGTTTCTCGCCCTCTGTTTCAGCCCCTCTGTTTCAGCCCCTCTATTTCAGCCCCTCTGTTTCAGCCCCTCTGTTTCTCGCCCTCTGTTTCAGCCCCTCTGTTTCTCGCCCTCTGTTTCAGCTCCTCTGTTTGTCGCCCTGTGGTTCAGCCTCTCTGTTTCTCGCCCTCTGTTTCAGCCCCTCTATTTCAGCCCCTCTGTTTCAGCCCCTCTGTTTCAGCCCCTCTGTTTCTCACCCTCTGTTTCTCACCCTCTGTTTCTCGCCCTTTGTTTCTGCCCCTCTGTTTTTCACCCTCTGTTTCAGCCCCTCTGTTTCTCGCCCTCTGTTTCAGGCTCTCTGTTTCAGCCCGTCTGTTTCAGCCCATTTGTTTCTCGCCCTCTGTTTCAGCCCCTCTGTTTCATCCCCTCTGATTCAGTGCCTCTGTTTCAGCCCCTCTGTTTCTCGCCCTCTGTTTCAGCCCCTCTGTTTCAGCCCCACCGTTTCAGCCCCTCTGTTTCTTGCCCTCTGTTTCAGCCCATCTGTTTCTCGCGCTCTGTTTCAGCCCCTCTGATTCAGCCCCTCTGTTTCAGCCCGTTTGATTCAGCCCCTCTGTTTCAGCCCCTCTGTTTCAGCCCTTCTGTTTCAGCCCCTCTGTTTCTCGCCCTCTGTTTCTCGCCCTCTGTTTCAGCCCCTCTGTTTCTCGCCCTCTGTTTCAGCCCCTCTATTTCTCGCCCTCTGTTTCAGCCCCTCTGTTTCAGCCCCGCTGTTTCAGACCCTCTGTTTCAGCCCCTCTGTTTCTCGCCCTCTGTTTCAGCCCCTGAGTTTCTCGCACTCTGTTTCAGCCCCTCTGTTTCTCACCCTCTGATTCAGCTCCTCTGTTTCGGCCCATCTGTTTCAGTCCCTCTGTTTCTCGCCCTCTGTTTCTCGCCCTCTGTTTCAGCCCCTCTGTTTCTCGCCCTCTGTTTCAGCACCTCTGTTTCTCGCCCTCCGTTTCAGCCCCACTGTTTCAGCCCCTCTGTTTCAGCCCCTCTGTTTCAGCCCCTCTGTTTCTCGCCCTCTGTTTCAGCCCCTCTGTTTCTGCCCCTCTGTTTCAGCCCCTCTGTTTCAGCCCCTCTGTTTCAGCCCCTCTGTTTCTCGCCCTCTGTTTCAGCCCCTCTGTTTCTGCCCCTCTGTTTCAGCCCCTCTGATTCTCGCCCTCTCTTTCAGCCCCTCTGTTTCTCGCCCTCTGTTTCAGCCCCTCTGTTTCTCGCCCTCTGTTTCAGCCCCTCTATTTCTCGCCCTCTGTTTCAGCCCCTCTGTTTCAGCCCATCTGTTTCTCACCCTCTGTTTCAACCCCTCTATTTCTCGCCCTCTGTTTCAGCCCCTCTGTTTCAGCCCCTCTGTTTCTCGCCCTCTGATTCAGCTCCTCTGTTTCGGACCCTCTGTTTCAGTCCCTCTGTTTCTCGCCCTCTGTTTCAGCCGCTCTGTTTCTCGCCCTCTGTTTCAGCCACTCTGTTTCTCGCCCTCTGTTTCAGCCCCTCTGTTTCAGCCCCTCTATTTCAGCCCCTCTGTTTCAGCCCCTCTGTTTCTCGCCCTCTGTTTCAGCCCCTCTGTTTCTCGCCCTCTGTTTCAGCTCCTCTGTTTCTCGCCCTCTGGTTCAGCCTCTCTGTTTCTCGCCCTCTGTTTCAGCCCCTCTATTTCAGCCCCTCTGTTTCAGCCCCTCTGTTTCAGCCCCTCTGTTTCTCGCCCTCTGTTTCATCACCTCTGTTTCTTGCCCTCTGTTTCAGCCCCTCTGTTTCTCGCCCTCTGTTTCAGCCCCTCTGATTCAGCACCTCTGTTTCAGCCCCTTTGATTCAGCCCCTCTGTTTCAGCCCCTCTGTTTCTCGCCCTCTGTTTCTCACCTCTGTTTCTCGCCCTCTGTTTCAGGCTCTCTGTTTCAGCCCGTCTGTTTCAGCCCATTTGTTTCTCGCCCTCTGTTTCAGCCCCTCTGTTTCAGCCCCTCTGATTCAGCGCCTCTGATTCAGCCCCTCTGTTTCTCGCCCTCTGTTTCAGCCCCTCTGTTTCAGCCCCTCTGTTTCTTGCCCTCTGTTTCAGCCCCTCTGTTTCTCGCGCTCTGTTTCAGCCCCTCTGATTCAGCCCCTCTGTTTCAGCCCGTTTGATTCAGCCGCTCTGTTTCAGCCCCTCTGTTTCAGCCGCTCTGTTTCAGCCCCTCTGTTTCTCGCCCTCTGTTTCTAGCCCTCTGTTTCTGCCCCTCTGTTTTTCGAACTCTGTTTCAGCCCCTCTGTTTCTCGCCCTCTGTTTCAGGCTCTCTGTTTCAGCCCGTCTGTTTCAGCCCCTCTGTTTCAGCCCCTCTGTTTCTCGCCCTCTGTTTCAGCCCCTCTGTTTCAGCCCCTCTGATTCAGCACCTCTGATTCAGCCACTCTGTTTCTTGCCCTCTGTTTCAGCCCCATCTGTTTCAGCCCCTCTGTTTCAGCCCCTCTGTTTCTCGCCCTCTGTTTCAGCCCCTCTGTTTCTCGCCGTCTGTTTCAGCCCCTCTGTTTCTCGCCCTCTGTTTCAGACCCTCTGTTTCAGCCCCTCTGTTTCAGCCCCTTTGTTTCAGCCCCTCTGTTTCTCGCCCTCTGTTTCAGCCCCTCTGTTTCTCGCCCTCTGTTTCAGCCCCTCTGTTTCTCGCCCTCTGTTTCAGCCCCTCTGTTTCTGCCCCTCTGTTTCAACCCCTCTGATTCTCGCCCTCTGTTTCAGCCCCTCTGTTTCAGCCCCTCTGTTTCTCACCCTCTGTTTCAGCCCCTCTGTTTCTCACCCTCTGTTTCAGCCCCTCTGTTTCTCGCCCTCTGTTTCAGACCCTCTGTTTGAGCCCCTCAGTTTCAGCCCCTCTGTTTCAGCCCCTCTGTTTCTCGCCCTCTGTTTCAGCCCCTCTGTTTCTCGCCCTCTGTTTCAGACCCTCTGTTTCAGCCCCTCTGTTTCAGCCCCTCTGTTTCTCGCCCTCTGTTTCAGCCCCTCTGTTTCTCGCCCTCTGTTTCAGCCCCTCTGTTTCTCGCCCTCTGATTCAGCTCCTCTGTTTCGGCCCATCTGTTTCAGTCCCTCTGTTTCTCGCCCTCTGTTTCTCGCCCTCTGTTTCAGCCGCTCTGTTTCTCGCCCTCTGTTTCAGCCCCTCTGTTTCAGCCCCTCTATTTCAGCCCCTCTGTTTCAGACCCTCTGTTTCTCGCCCTCTGTTTCAGCCCCTCTGTTTCTCGCCCTCTGTTTCAGCTCCTCTGTTTGTCGCCCTCTGTTTCAGCCCCTCTGTTTCATCCCCTCTGTTTCAGACCCTCTGTTTCAGCCCCTCTGTTTCTCGCCCTCTGTTTCTCACCCTCTGTTTCTCGACCTTTGTTTCTGCCCCTCTGTTTTTCACCCTCTGTTTCAGCCCCTCTGTTTCTCGCCCTCTGTTTCAGGCTCTCTGTTTCAGCCCGTCTGTTTCAGCCCATTTGTTCTCGCCCTCTGTTTCAGCCCCTTTGTTTCAGCCCCTCTGATTCAGCCCCTCTGATTCATTCCCTCTGTTTCTCGCCCTCTGTTTCAGCCCCTCTGTTTCAGCCCCTCTGTTTCAGCCTCTCTGTTTCTCGCCCTCTGTTTCAGCCCCTCTGTTTCTTGCCCTCTGTTTCAGCCCCTCTGTTTCTCGCCCTCTGTTTCAGCCCCTCTGATTCAGCCCCTCTGTTTCAGCCCCTTTGATTCAGCCCCTCTGTTTCAGCCCCTCTGTTTCAGCCCCTCTGTTTCTCGCCCTCTGTTTCTCACCCTCTGTTTCTCGCCCTTTGTTTCTGCCCCTCTGTTTTTCACCCTCTGTTTCAGCCCCTCTGTTTCTCGCCCTCTGTTTCAGGCTCTCTGTTTCAGCCCGTCTGTTTCAGCCCATTTGTTCTCGCCCTCTGTTTCAGCCCCTCTGTTTCAGGCCCTCTGATTCAGCCCCTCTGATTCAGGCCCTCTGTTTCTCGCCCTCTGTTTCAGCCCCTCTGTTTCAGCCCCTCTGTTTCTCGCCCTCTGTTTCAGCCCCTCTGTTTCTTGCCCTCTGTTTCAGCCCCTCTGTTTCTCGCGCTCTGTTTCAGCCCGTCTGATTCAGCCCCTCTGTTTCAGCCCCTTTGATTCAGCCCCTCTGTTTCAGCCCCTCTGTTTCAGCCCCTCTGTTTCTCGCCCTCATTTTCAGCCCCTCTGTTTCTCGCCCTCTGTTTCTGCCCCTCTGCTTTTCGCACTCTGTTTCAGCCCCTCTGTTTCTCGCCCTCTGTTTCAGGCTCTCTGTTTCAGCCCGTCTGTTTCAGCCCCTCTGTTTCAGCCCCTCTGTTTCTCGCCCTCTGTTTCAGCTCCTCTGTTTCAGCCCCTCTGATTCAGCACCTCTGATTCAGCCACTCTGTTTCTCGCCCTCTGTTTCAGCCCCTCTGTTTCAGCCCCTCTGTTTCAGCCCCTCTGTTTCTCGCCCTCTGTTTCAGCCCCTCTGTTTCCCGCCGTCTGTTTCAGCCCCTCTGTTTCTCGCCGTCTGTTTCAGCCCCTCTGTTTCAGCCCCTCTGTTTCAGCCCCTCTGTTTCTCGCCCTCTGTTTCAGCCCCTCTGTTTCTCGCCCTCTGTTTCAGCCCCTGTTTCTCGCCCTCTGTTTCAGCCCCTCTGTTTCTGCCCCTCTGTTTCAGCCCCTCTGATTCTCGCCCTCTGTTTCAGCCCCTCTGTTTCTCGCCCTCTGTTGCAGCCCCTCTGTTCCAGCCCCTCTGTTTCTCGCCCTCTGTTTCAGCCCCGCTGTTTCAGCCCCTCTGTTTCAGCCACTCTGTTTCAGCCCCTCTGTTTCTCGCCCTCTATTTCAGCCCCTCTGTTTCTCGTCCTCTGTTTCACCCCTCTGTTTCTCGCCCTCTGTTTCAGCCCCTCTGATTCAGCTCCTCTGTTTCAGCCCCTCTGAATCAGCCCCTCTGATTCAGCCCCTCTGTTTCTGCCCCTCTGTTTCAGCCCCTCTGTTTCTTGCCCGCTGTCTCAGCCCCTCTGTTTCTCGCCCTCTGTTTCAGCCCCTCTGATTCAGCTCCTCTGTTTCTCGCGCTCTGTTTCAGCCGCGCTGTTTCTCGCCCTCTGTTTCAGCCCCTCTGTTTCAGCCCCTCTGTTTCAGCCCCTCTGTTTCTCGCCCTCTGTTTCAGCCCCTCTGTTTCTCGCCCTCTGTTTCAGCCCCTCTATTTCTCGCCCTCTGTTTCAGCCCCTCTGTTTCAGCCCCTATGTTTCAGCCCCTCTGTTTCAGCCCCTCTGTTTCTCGCCCTCTGATTCAGCTCCTCTGTTTCGGCCCCTCTGTTTCAGTCCCTCTGTTTCTCGCCCTCTGTTTCTCGCCCTCTGTTTCAGCCGCTCTGTTTCTCGCCCTCTGTTTCAGCCACTCTGTTTCTCGCCCACTGTTTCAGCCCCTCTCTTTCAGCCCCTCTATTTCACCCCCTCTGTTTCAGCCCCTCTCTTTCAGCCCCTCTCTTTCAGCCCCTCTGTTTCAGCCCCTCTGTTTCAGCCCCTCTGTTTCTCGCCCTCTGTTTCTCACCCTCTGTTTCTCGCCCTTTGTTTCTGCCCCTCTGTTTTTCACCCTCTGTTTCAGCCCCTCTGTTTCTCGCCCTCTGTTTCAGGCTCTCTGTTTCAGCCCGTCTGTTTCAGCCCATTTGTTCTCGCCCTCTGTTTCAGCCCCTCTGTTTCAGCCCCTCTGATGCAGCCCCTCTGATTCAGGCCCTCTGTTTCTCGCCCTCTGTTTCAGCCCCTCTGTTTCAGCCCCTCTGTTTCTCGCCCTCTGTTTCAGCCCCTCTGTTTCTTGCCCTCTGTTTCAGCCCCTCTGTTTCAGCCCCTCTGTTTCTCGCCCTCTGTTTCAGCCCCTCTGATTCAGCCCCTCTGTTTCAGCCCCTTTGATTCAGCCCCTCTGTTACAGCCCCTCTGTTTCAGCCCCTCTGTTTCAGCCCCTCTGTTTCTCGCCCTGTGTTTCTCACCCTCTGTTTCTCGCCCTCTGTTTCTGCCCCTCTGTTTTTCACACTCTGTTTCAGCCCCTCTGTTTCTCGCCCTCTGTTTCAGGCTCTCTGTTTCAGCCCGTCTGTTTCAGCCCCTCTGTTTCAGCCCCTCTGTTTCTCGCCCTCTGTTTCAGCCCCTCTGTTTCAGCCCCTCTGATTCAGCACCTCTGATTCAGCCACTCTGTTTCTCGCCCTCTGTTTCAGCCCCTCTGTTTCAGCCCCTCTGTTTCAGCCCCTCTGTTTCTCGCCCTCTGTTTCAGCCCCTCTGTTTCTCGCCGTCTGTTTCAGCCCCTCTGTTTCTCGCCCTCTGTTTCAGCCCCTCTGTTTCAGCCCCTCTGTTTCAGCCCCTCTGTTTCAGCCCCTCTGTTTCTCGCCCTGTGTTTCAGCCGCTCTGTTTCTCGCCCTCTGTTTCTCGCCCTCTGTTTCTGCCCCTCTGTTTTTCGCACTCTGTTTCAGCCCCTCTGTTTCTCGCCCTCTGTTTCAGGCTCTCTGTTTCAGCCCGTCTGTTTCAGCCCCTCTGTTTCTCGCCCTCTGTTTCAGCCCCTCTGTTTCAGACCCTCTGATTCAGCACCAGTGATTCAGCCACTCTGTTTCTCGCCCTCTGTTTCAGCCCCTCTGTTTCAGCCCCTCTGTTTCAGCCCCTCTGTTTCTCGCCCTCTGTTTCAGCCCCTCTGTTTCTCGCCGTCTGTTTCAGCCCCTCTGTTTCCCGCCCTCTGTTTCAGCCCCTCTGTTTCTGCCCCTCTGTTTCAGCCCCTCTGATTCTCGCCCTCTGTTTCAGCCCCTCTGTTTCTCGCCCTCTGTTGCAGCCCCTCTGTTTCAGCCCCTCTGTTTCTCGCCCTCTGTTTCAGCCCCGCTGTTTCAGCCCCGCTGTTTCAGCCACTCTGTTTCAGCCCCTCTGTTTCTCGCCCTCTATTTCAGCCCCTCTGTTTCTCGTCCTCTGTTTCACCCCTCTGTTTCTCGCCCTCTGTTTCAGCCCCTCTGATTCAGCTCCTCTGTTTCAGCCCCTCTGAATCAGCCCCTCTGATTCAGCCCCTCTGTTTCTGCCCCTCTGTTTCAGCCCCTCTGTTTCTCGCCGGCTGTCTCAGCCCCTCTGTTTCTCGCCCTCTGTTTCAGCCCCTCTGATTCAGCCCCTCTGTTTCTCGCCCTCTGTTTCAGCCGCTCAGTTTCTCGCCCTCTGTTGCAGCCCCTCTGTTTCAGCCCCTCTGTTTCAGCCCCTCTGTTTCTCGCCCTCTGTTTCAGCCCCTCTGTTTCTCGCCCTCTGTTTCAGCCCCTCTATTTCTCGCCCCCTGTTTCAGCCCCTCTGTTTCAGCCTCTCTGTTTCAGCCCCTCTGTTTCAGCCCCTCTGTTTCTCGCCCTCTGTTTCAGCCCCTCTGTTTCTCGCCCTCTGTTTCAGCCCCTCTGTTTCTCGCCCTCTGATTCAGCTCCTCTGTTTCGGCCCCTCTGTTTCAATCCCTCTGTTTCTCGCCCTCTGTTTCTCGCCCTCTGTTTCAGCCGCTCTGTTTCTCGCCCTCTGTTTCAGCCACTCTGTTTCTCGCCCTCTGTTTCAGCCCCTCTCTTTCAGCCCCTCTATTTCACCCCCTCTGTTTCAGCCCCTCTGTTTCTCGCCCTCTGTTTCAGCCCCTCTGTTTCTCGCCCTCTGTTTGAGCCCCTCTGTTTCTCGCCCTCTGTTTCAGCCCCTCTGTTTCTCGCCCTCTGTTTCAGCCCCTCTGTTTCTGCCCCTCTGTTTCAGCCCCTCTGATTCTCGCCCTCTGTTTCAGCCCCTCTGTTTCTCGCCCTCTGTTTCAGATCCTCTGTTTCAGCCCCTCTGTTTCTCGCCCTCTGTTTCAGCCCCTCTGTTTCAGCCCCTCTGTTTCAGCCACTCTGTTTCAGCCCCTCTGTTTCTCGCCCTCTATTTCAGCCCCTCTGTTTCTCGCCCTCTTTTTCAGCCCGTCTGATTCTCGCCCTCTGTTTCAGCCCCTCTGTTTCTTGCCCTCTGTTTCAGCCCCTCTGTTTCTCGCCCTTTGTTTCAGCCCCTCTGTTTCTCACCCTCTGTTTCAGCACCACTGTTTCTCGCCCTCTGTTTCTCGCCCTCTGTTTCAGCCCCTCTGATTCAGCCCCTCTGATTCAGCCCCTCTGTTTCTCGCCCTCTGTTTCTCGCCCTCTGTTTCAGCCCCTTTGTTTCTCGCCCTCTGTTTCAGCCCCTCTGTTTCAGCTCCTCTGTTTCTCGCCCTCTGTTTCTCGCCCTCTGTTTCTGCCCCTCTGATTCAGCCCCTCTGATTCAGCCCCTCTGTTTCTCGCCTTCTGTTTCAGCCCCTCTGTTTCAGCCCTTCTGTTTTAGCCCCTCTGTTTCAGCCCCTTTCTTTCTCGCCCTCTGTTACAGCCCCTCTGGTTCGCGCTCTCTGTTTCAGCCCCTCTGTTTCAGCCACGCTGTTTCTCGCCCTCTGCTTCAGCCCCTCTGTTTCTCGCTCTCTGTTTCACCCCTCTGTTTCTCGCCCTCTGTTTCAGCCCCTCTGTTTCAGCTCCTCTGTTTCAGCCCCTCTGAATAAGCCCCTCTGATTCAGCCCCTCTGGTTCAGCCCCTCTGTTTCAGTCCCTCTGTTTCTCGCCCGCTGTCTCAGCCCCTCTGTTTCTCGCCCTCTCTTTCAGCCCATCTGATTCAGCCCCTCTGTTTCAGCCCCTCTGTTTCAGCCACTCTGTTTCTCGCCCTCTGATTCAGCTCCTCTGTTTCGGCCCCTCTGTTTCAGTCCCTCTGTTTCTCGCCCTCTGTTTCTCGCGCTCTGTTTCAGCCGCTCTGTTTCTCGCCCTCTGATTCAGCCCCTCTGTTTCAGCCCCTCTGTTTCAGCCCCTCTGTTTCTCGCCCTCTGTTTCAGCCCCTCTGTTTCTCGCCCTCTGTTTCAGCCCCTCTATTTCTCGCCCTCTGTTTCAGCCGCTCTGTTTCTCGCACTCTGTTTCAGCCACTCTGTTTCTCGCCCTCTGTTTCAGCCCCTCTCTTTCAGCCCCTCTATTTCACCCCCTCTGTTTCAGCCCCTCTGTTTCTCGCCCTCTGTTTCAGCCCCTCTGTTTCTCGCCCTCTGTTTGAGCCCCTCTGTTTCTCGCCCTCTGTTTCAGCCCCTCTGTTTCTCGCCCTCTGTTTCAGCCCCTCTGTTTCTGCCCCTCTGTTTCAGCCCCTCTGATTCTCGCCCTCTGTTTCAGCCCCTCTGTTTCTCGCCCTCTGTTTCAGATCCTCTGTTTCAGCCCCTCTGTTTCTCGCCCTCTGTTTCAGCCCCTCTGTTTCAGCCCCTCTGTTTCAGCCACTCTGTTTCAGCCCCTCTGTTTCTCGCCCTCTATTTCAGCCCCTCTGTTTCTCGCCCTCTTTTTCAGCCCGTCTGATTCTCGCCCTCTGTTTCAGCCCCTCTGTTTCTTGCCCTCTGTTTCAGCCCCTCTGTTTCTCGCCCTTTGTTTCAGCCCCTCTGTTTCTCACCCTCTGTTTCAGCACCACTGTTTCTCGCCCTCTGTTTCTCGCCCTCTGTTTCAGCCCCTCTGATTCAGCCCCTCTGATTCAGCCCCTCTGTTTCTCGCCCTCTGTTTCTCGCCCTCTGTTTCAGCCCCTATGTTTCTCGCCCTCTGTTTCAGCCCCTCTGTTTCAGCCACGCTGTTTCTCGCCCTCTGCTTCAGCCCCTCTGTTTCTCGCTCTCTGTTTCACCCCTCTGTTTCTCGCCCTCTGTTTCAGCACCTCTGATTAAGCTCCTCTGTTTCAGCCCCTCTGAATAAGCCCCTCTGATTCAGGCCCTCTGGTTCAGCCCCTCTGTTTCAGTCCCTCTGTTTCTCGCCCGCTGTCTCAGCCCCTCTGTTTCTCGCCCTCTCTTTCAGCCCATCTGATTCAGCCCCTCTGTTTCAGCCCCTCTGTTTCAGCCCCTCTGTTTCTCGCCCTCTGATTCAGCTCCTCTGTTTCGGCCCCTCTGTTTCAGTCCCTCTGTTTCTCGCACTCTGTTTCTCGCGCTCTGTTTCAGCCGCTCTGTTTCTCGCCCTCTGTTTCAGCCCCTATGTTTCAGCCCCTCTGTTTCAGCCCCTCTGTTTCTCGCCCTCTGTTTCAGCCCCTCTGTTTCTCGCCCTCTGTTTCAGCCCCTCTATTTCTCGCCCTCAGTTTCAGCCCCTCTGTTTCAGCCCCACTGTTTCAGCCCCTCTGTTTCAGCCCCTCTGTTTCTGGCCCTCTGATTCAGCTCCTCTGTTTCGGCCCCTCTGTTTCAGTCCCTCTGTTTCTCGCCCTCTGTTTCTCGCCCTCTGTTTCAGCCGCTCTGTTTCTCGCCCTCTGTTTCAGCCACTCTGTTTCTCGCCCACTGTTTCAGCCCCTCTCTTTCAGCCCCTCTATTTCAGCCCCTCTGTTTCAGCCCCTCTGTTTCTCGCCCTCTGTTTCAGCCCCTCTGTTTCTCGCCCTCTGTTTCAGCCCCTCTGTTTCTCGCCCTCTGTTTCAGCCCCTCTGTTTTAGCCCCTCTGTTTCAGCCCCTCTGATTCTCGCCCTCTGTTTCAGCCCCTATGTTTCTCGCCCTCTGTTTCAGATCCTCTGTTTCAGCCCCTCTGTTTCTCGCCCTCTGTTTCAGCCCCTCTGTTTCAGCCCCTCTGTTTCAGCCCCTCTGATTCAGCCCCTCTGTTTCAGCCCCTTTGATTCAGCCGCTCTGTTTCAGCCCCTCTGTTTCAGCCCCTCTGTTTCAGCCCCTCTGTTTCTCGCCCTCTGTTTCTCACCCTCTGTTTCTCGCCCTTTGTTTCTGCCCCTCTGTTTTTCACCCTCTGTTTCAGCCCCTCTGTTTCTCGCCCTCTGTTTCAGGCTCTCTGTTTCAGCCCGTCTGTTTCAGCCCATTTGTTCTCGCCCTCTGTTTCAGCCCCTCTGTTTCAGCCCCTCTGATTCAGCCCCTCTGATTCAGGCCCTCTGTTTCTCGCCCTCTGTTTCAGCCCCTCTGTTTCAGCCCCTCTGTTTCTCGCCCTCTGTTTCAGCCCCTCTGTTTCTTGCCCTCTGTTTCAGCCCCTCTGTTTCTCGCGCTCTGTTTCAGCCCCTCTGATTCAGCCCCTCTGTTTCAGTCCCTTTGATTCAGCCCCTCTGTTTCAGCACCTCTGTTTCAGCCCCTCTGTTTCAGCCCCTCTGTTTCTCGCCCTCTGTTTCTCACCCTCTGTTTCTCGCCCTCTGTTTCTGCCCCTCTGTTTTTCGCACTCTGTTTCAGCCCCTCTGTTTCTCGCCCTCTGTTTCAGGCTCTCTGTTTCAGCCCGTCTGTTTCAGCCCCTCTGTTTCAGCCCCTCTATTTCTCGCCCTCTGTTTCAGCCCCTCTGTTTCAGCCCCTCTGATTCAGCACCTCTGATTCAGCCACTCTGTTTCTCGCCCTCTGTTTCAGCCCCTCTGTTTCACCCCCTCTGTTTCAGCCCCGCTGTTTCTCGCCCTCTGTTTCAGCCCCTCTGTTTCTCGCCGTCTGTTTCAGCCCCTCTGTTTCTCGCCCTCTGTTTCAGCCCCTCAGTTTCAGCCCCTCTGTTTCAGCCCCTCTGTTTCAGCCCCTCTGTTTCTCGCCCTCTGTTTCAGCCCCTCTGTTTCTCGCCCTCTGTTTCTCGCCCTCTGTTTCTGCCCCTCTGTTTTTCGCACTCTGTTTCAGCCCCTCTGTTTCTCGCCCTCTGTTTCAGGCTCTCTGTTTCAGCCCGTCTGTTTCAGCCCCTCTGTTTCTCGCCCTCTGTTTCAGCCCCTCTGTTTCAGACACTCTGATTCAGTACCAGTGATTCAGCCACTCTGTTTCTCGCCCTCTGTTTCAGCCCCTCTGTTTCAGCCCCTCTGTTTCTCGCCCTCTGTTTCAGCCCCTCTGTTTCTCGCCGTCTGTTTCAGCCCCTCTGTTTCTCGCCCTCTGTTTCAGCCCCTCTGTTTCTGCCCCTCTGTTTCAGCCCCTCTGATTCTCGCCCTCTGTTTCAGCCCCTCTGTTTCTCGCCCTCTGTTGCAGCCCCTCTGTTTCAGCCCCTCTGTTTCTCGCCCTCTGTTTCAGCCCCGCTGTTTCAGCCCCGCTGTTTCAGCCACTCTGTTTCAGCCCCTCTGTTTCTCGCCCTCTATTTCAGCCCCTCTGTTTCTCGTCCTCTGTTTCACCCCTCTGTTTCTCGCCCTCTGTTTCAGCCCCTCTGATTCAGCTCCTCTGTTTCAGCCCCTCTGAATCAGCCCCTCTGATTCAGCCCCTCTGTTTCTGCCCCTCTGTTTCAGCCCCTCTGTTTCTCGCCCGCTGTCTCAGCCCCTCTGTTTCTCGCCCTCTGTTTCAGCCCCTCTGATTCAGCCCCTCTGTTTCTCACCCTCTGTTTCAGCCGCTCAGTTTCTCGCCCTCTGTTGCAGCCCCTCTGTTTCAGCCCCTCTGTTTCAGCCCCTCTGTTTCTCGCCCTCTGTTTCAGCCCCTCTGTTTCTCGCCCTCTGTTTCAGCCCCTCTATTTCTCGCCCCCTGTTTCAGCCCCTCTGTTTCAGCCCCTCTGTTTCAGCCCCTCTGTTTCAGCCCCTGTGTTTCTCGCCCTCTGTTTCAGCCCCTCTGTTTCTCGCCCTCTGTTTCAGCCCCTCTGTTTCTCGCCCTCTGATTCAGCTCCTCTGTTTCGGCCCCTCTGTTTCAGTCCCTCTGTTTCTCGCCCTCTGTTTCTCGCCCTCTGTTTCAGCCGCTCTGTTTCTCGCCCTCTGTTTCAGCCACTCTGTTTCTCGCCCTCTGTTTCAGCCCCTCTCTTTCAGCCCCTCTATTTCAGCCCCTCTGTTTCAGCCTCTCTGTTTCTCGCCCTCTGTTTCAGCCCCTCTGTTTCTCGCCCTCTGTTTGAGCCCCTCTGTTTCTCGCCCTCTGTTTCAGCCCCTCTGTTTCTCGCCCTCTGTTTCAGCCCCTCTGTTTCTGCCCCTCTGTTTCAGCCCCTCTGTTTCTCGCCCTCTGTTTCAGATCCTCTGTTTCAGCCCCTCTGTTTCTCGCCCTCTGTTTCAGCCCCTCTGTTTCAGCCCCTCTGTTTCAGCCCCTTTCTTTCTCGCCCTCTGTTCCAGCCCCTCTGGTTCGCGCTCTCTGATTCAGCCCCTCTGTTTCAGCCACGCTGTTTCTCGCCCTCTGCATCAGCCCCTCTGTTTCTCCCTCTCTGATTCACCCCTCTGTTTCTCGCCCTCTGTTTCAGCACCTCTGATTCAGCTCCTCTGTTTCAGCCCCTCTGAATCAGCCCCTCTCATTCAGCCCCTCTGGTTCAGCCCCTCTGTTTCAGTCCCTCTGTTTCTCGCCCGCTGTCTCAGCCCCTCTGTTTCTCGCCCTCTCTTTCAGCCCATCTGATTCAGCCCCTCTGTTTCTCGCCCTCTGTTTCAGCCGCTCTGTTTCTCGCCCTCTGTTTCAGCCCCTCTGTTTCAGCCCCTCTGTTTCTCGCCCTCTGTTTCAGCCCCTCTGTTTCTCGCCCTCTGTTTCAGCTCCTCTGTTTCAGCCCCTCTTATTCTCGCCCTCTGTTTCAGCCCCTCTGTTTCTCGCCCTCTGATTCAGCTCCTCTGTTTCGGCCCCTCTGTTTCAGCCCCTCTGTTTCTCGCCCTCTGTTTCAGGCTCTCTGTTTCAGCCCGTCTGTTTCTGCCCATTTGTTCTCGCCCTCTGTTTCAGCCCCTCTGTTTCAGCCCCTCTGATTCACCCCCTCTGATTCAGGCCCTCTGTTTCTCGCCCTCTGTTTCAGCCCCTCTGTTTCTCGCCGTCTGTTTCAGCCCCTCTGTTTCTCGCCCTCTGTTTCAGCCCCTCTGTTTCTGCCCCTCTGTTTCAGCCCCTCTGATTCTCGCCCTCTGTTTCAGCCCCTCTGTTTCTCGCCCTCTGTTGCAGCCCCTCTGTTTCAGCCCCTCTGTTTCTCGCCCTCTGTTTCAGCCCCGCTGTTTCAGCCCCGCTGTTTCAGCCACTCTGTTTCAGCCCCTCTGTTTCTCGCCCTCTATTTCAGCCCCTCTGTTTCTCATCCTCTGTTTCACCCCTCTGTTTCTCGCCCTCTGTTTCAGCCCCTCTGATTCAGCTCCTCTGTTTCAGCCCCTCTGAATCAGCCCCTCTGATTCAGCCCCTCTGTTTCTGCCCCTCTGTTTCAGCCCCTCTGTTTCTCGCCCGCTGTCTCAGCCCCTCTGTTTCTCGCCCTCTGTTTCAGCCCCTCTGATTCAGCCCCTCTGTTTCTCGCCCTCTGTTTCAGCCGCTCAGTTTCTCGCCCTCTGTTGCAGCCCCTCTGTTTCAGCCCCTCTGTTTCAGCCCCTCTGTTTCTCGCCCTCTGTTTCAGCCCCTCTGTTTCTCGCCCTCTGTTTCAGCCCCTCTATTTCTCGCCCCCTGTTTCAGCCCCTCTGTTTCAGCCCCTCTGTTTCAGCCCCTCTGTTTCAGCCCCTGTGTTTCTCGCCCTCTGTTTCAGCCCCTCTGTTTCTCGCCCTCTGTTTCAGCCCCTCTGTTTCTCGCCCTCTGATTCAGCTCCTCTGTTTCGGCCCCTCTGTTTCAGTCCCTCTGTTTCTCGCCCTCTGTTTCTCGCCCTCTGTTTCAGCCGCTCTGTTTCTCGCCCTCTGTTTCAGCCACTCTGTTTCTCGCCCTCTGTTTCAGCCCCTCTCTTTCAGCCCCTCTATTTCAGCCCCTCTGTTTCAGCCCCTCTGTTTCTCGCCCTCTGTTTCACCCCCTCTGTTTCTCGCCCTCTGTTTGAGCCCCTCTGTTTCTCGCCCTCTGTTTCAGCCCCTCTGTTTCTCGCCCTCTGTTTCAGCCCCTCTGTTTCTGCCCCTCTGTTTCAGCCCCTCTGTTTCTCGCCCTCTGTTTCAGATCCTCTGTTTCAGCCCCTCTGTTTCTCGCCCTCTGTTTCAGCCCCTCTGTTTCAGCCCCTCTGTTTCAGCCCCTTTCTTTCTCGCCCTCTGTTCCAGCCCCTCTGGTTCGCGCTCTCTGATTCAGCCCCTCTGTTTCAGCCACGCTGTTTCTCGCCCTCTGCATCAGCCCCTCTGTTTCTCCCTCTCTGATTCAGCCCCTCTGTTTCAGCCCCTCTGTTTCTCACCCTCTGTTTCAGCCCCGCTGTTTCTCACCCTCTGTTTCAGCCCCGCTGTTTCTCGCCCTCTGTTTCAGCCCCTCTGTTTCTCGCCCTCTGTTTCAGCCCCTCTGTTTCTCGCCCTCTGATTCAGCTCCTCTGTTTCGGCCCCTCTGTTTCAGTCCCTCTGTTTCTCGCCCTCTGTTTCTCGCCCTCTGTTTCAGCCGCTCTGTTTCTCGCCCTCTGTTTCAGCCACTCTGTTTCTCGCCCTCTGTTTCAGCCCCTCTCTTTCAGCCCCTCTATTTCAGCCCCTCTGTTTCAGCCCCTCTGTTTCTCGCCCTCTGTTTCAGCCCCTCTGTTTCTCGCCCTCTGTTTGAGCCCCTCTGTTTCTCGCCCTCTGTTTCAGCCCCTCTGTTTCTCGCCCTCTGTTTCAGCCCCTCTGTTTCTGCCCCTCTGTTTCAGCCCCTCTGTTTCTCGCCCTCTGTTTCAGATCCTCTGTTTCAGCCCCTCTGTTTCTCGCCCTCTGTTTCAGCCCCTCTGTTTCAGCCCCTCTGTTTCAGCCCCTTTCTTTCTCGCCCTCTGTTCCAGCCCCTCTGGTTCGCGCTCTCTGATTCAGCCCCTCTGTTTCAGCCACGCTGTTTCTCGCCCTCTGCATCAGCCCCTCTGTTTCTCCCTCTCTGATTCACCCCTCTGTTTCTCGCCCTCTGTTTCAGCACCTCTGATTCAGCTCCTCTGTTTCAGCCCCTCTGAATCAGCCCCTCTCATTCAGCCCCTCTGGTTCAGCCCCTCTGTTTCAGTCCCTCTGTTTCTCGCCCGCTGTCTCAGCCCCTCTGTTTCTCGCCCTCTCTTTCAGCCCATCTGATTCAGCCCCTCTGTTTCTCGCCCTCTGTTTCAGCCGCTCTGTTTCTCGCCCTCTGTTTCAGCCCCTCTGTTTCAGCCCCTCTGTTTCTCGCCCTCTGTTTCAGCCCCTCTGTTTCTCGCCCTCTGTTTCAGCTCCTCTGTTTCAGCCCCTCTTATTCTCGCCCTATGTTTCAGCCCCTCTGTTTCTCGCCCTCTGATTCAGCTCCTCTGTTTCGGCCCCTCTGTTTCAGCCCCTCTGTTTCTCGCCCTCTGTTTCAGGCTCTCTGTTTCAGCCCGTCTGTTTCTGCCCATTTGTTCTCGCCCTCTGTTTCAGCCCCTCTGTTTCAGCCCCTCTGATTCACCCCCTCTGATTCAGGCCCTCTGTTTCTCGCCCTCTGTTTCAGCCCCTCTGTTTCAGCCCCTCTGTTTCTCGCCCTCTGTTTCTCACCCTCTGTTTCTCGCCCTCTGTTTCTGCCCCTCTGTTTTTCGCACTCTGTTTCAGCCCCTCTGTTTCTCGCCCTCTGTTTCAGGCTCTCTGTTTCAGCCCGTCTGTTTCAGCCCCTCTGTTTCAGCCCCTCTGTTTCTCGCCCTCTGTTTCAGCTCCTCTGTTTCAGCCCCTCTGATTCAGCACCTCTGATTCAGCCACTCTGTTTCTCGCCCTCTGTTTCAGCCCCTCTGTTTCAGCCCCTCTGTTTCAGCCCCTCTGTTTCTCGCCCTCTGTTTCAGCCCCTCTGTTTCTCGCCGTCTGTTTCAGCCCCTCTGTTTCTCGCCGTCTGTTTCAGCCCCTCTGTTTCAGCCCCTCTGTTTCAGCCCCTCTGTTTCAGCCCCTCTGTTTCTCGCCCTCTGTTTCAGCCCCTCTGTTTCTCGCCCTCTGTTTCAGCCCCTGTTTCTCGCCCTCTGTTTCAGCCCCTCTGTTTCTGCCCCTCTGTTTCAGCCCCTCTGATTCTCGCCCTCTGTTTCAGCCACTCTGTTTCTCGCCCTCTGATTCAGCTCCTCTGTTTCAGCCCCTCTGAATCAGCCCCTCTGATTCAGCCCCTCAGTTTCTGCCCCTCTGTTACCGCCCCTCTGTTTCTTGCCCGCTGTCTCAGCCCCTCTGTTTCTCGCCCTCTGTTTCAGCCCCTCTGATTCAGCTCCTCTGTTTCTCGCGCTCTGTTTCAGCCGCTCTGTTTCTCGCTCTCTGTTTCAGCCCCTCTGTTTCAGCCCCTCTGTTTCAGCCCCTCTGTTTCTCGCCCTCTGTTTCAGCCCCTCTGTTTCTCGCCCTCTGTTTCAGCTCCTCTTTTTCTCGCCCTCTGTTTCAGCCCCTCTGTTTCAGCCCCTCTGTTTCAGCCCCTCTGTTTCTCGCCCTCTGATTCAGCTCCTCTGTTTCGTCCCCTCTGTTTCAGTCCCTCTGTTTCTCGCCCTCTGTTTCTCGCCCTCTGTTTCAGCCGCTCTGTTTCTCGCCCTCTGTTTCAGCCACTCTGTTTCTCGCCCACTGTTTCAGCCCCTCTCTTTCAGCCCATCTATTTCACCCCCTCTGTTTCAGCCCCTCTGTTTCTCGCCCTCTGTTTCAGCCCCTCTGTTTCTCGCCCTCTGTTTCAGCCCCTCTGTTTCTCGCCCTCTGTTTCAGCCCCTCTGTTTTAGCCCCTCTGTTTCAGCCCATCTGATTCTCGCCCTCTGTTTCAGCCCCTCTGTTTCTCGCCCTCTGTTTCAGATCCTCTGTTTCAGCCCCTCTGTTTCTCGCCCTCTGTTTCAGCCCCTCTGTTTCAGCCCCTCTGTTTCAGCCCCTCTGATTCAGCCCCTCTGTTTCAGCCCCTTTGATTCAGCCCCTCTGTTTCAGCCCCTCTGTTTCAGCCCCTCTGTTTCAGCCCCTCTGTTTCTCGCCCTCTGTTTCTCACCCTCTGTTTCTCGCCCTTTGTTTCTGCCCCTCTGTTTTTCACCCTCTGTTTCAGCCCCTCTGTTTCTCGCCCTCTGGTTCAGGCTCTCTGTTTCAGCCCGTCTGTTTCAGCCCATTTGTTCTCGCCCTCTGTTTCAGCCCCTCTGTTTCAGCCCCTCTGATTCAGCCCCTCTGATTCAGGCCCTCTGTTTCTCGCCCTCTGTTTCAGCCCCTCTGTTTCAGCCCCTCTGTTTCTCGCCCTCTGTTTCAGCCCCTCTGTTTCTTGCCCTCTGTTTCAGCCCCTCTGTTTCTCGCGCTCTATTTCAGCCCCTCTGATTCAGCCCCTTTGTTTCAGCCCCTTAGATTCAGCCCCTCTGTTTCAGCCCCTCGGTTTCAGCCCCTTTGTTTCAGCCCCTCTGTTTCTCGCCCTCTGTTTCTCACCCTCTGTTTCTCGCCCTCTGTTTCTGCCCCTCTGTTTTTCGCACTCTGTTTCAGCCCCTCTGTTTCTCGCCCTCTGTTTCAGGCTCTCTGTTTCAGCCCGTCTGTTTCAGCCCCTCTGTTTCAGCCCCTCTGTTTCTCGCCCTCTGTTTCAGCCCCTCTGTTTCAGCCCCTCTGATTCAGCACCTCTGATTCAGCCACTCTGTTTCTCGCCCTGTTTCAGCCCCTCTGTTTCAGCCCCTCTGTTTCAGCCCCTCTGTTTCTCGCCCTCTGTTTCAGCCCCTCTGTTTCTCGCCGTCTGTTTCAGCCCCTCTGTTTCTCGCCGTCTGTTTCAGCCCCTCTGTTTCAGCCCCTCTGTTTCAGCCCCTCTGTTTCAGCCCCTCTGTTTCTCGCCCTCTGTTTCAGCCCCTCTGTTTCTCGCCCTCTGTTTCTCGCCCTCTGTTTCTGCCCCTCTGTTTTTCGCACTCTGTTTCAGCCCCTCTGTTTCTCGCCCTCTGTTTCAGGCTCTCTGTTTCAGCCCGTCTGTTTCAGCCCCTCTGTTACAGCCCCTCTGTTTCTCGCCATCTGTTTCAGCCCCGCTGTTTCAGACCCTCTGATTCAGCACCAGTGATTCAGCCACTCTGTTTCTCGCCCTCTGTTTCAGCCCCTCTGTTTCAGCCCCTCTGTTTCAGCCCCTCTGTTTCTCGCCCTCTGTTTCAGCCCTTCTGTTTCTCGCCGTCTGTTTCAGCCCCTCTGTTTCTCGCACTCTGTTTCAGCCCCTCTGTTTCTGCCCCTCTGTTTCAGCCCCTCTGATTCTCGCCCTCTGTTTCAGCCCCTCTGTTTCTCACCCTGTGTTGCAGCCCCTCTGTTTCAGCTCCCCTGTTTCTCGCCCTCTGTTTCAGCCCCGCTTTTTCAGCCCCTCTGTTTCAGCCACTCTGTTTCAGCCCCTCTGTTTCTCGCCCTCTATTTCAGCCCCTCTGTTTCTCGTCCTCTGTTTCACCCCTCTGTTTCTCGCCCTCTGTTTCAGCCGCTCAGTTTCTCGCCCTCTGTTGCAGCCCCTCTGTTTCAGCCCCTCTGTTTCAGCCCCTCTGTTTCTCGCCCTCTGTTTCAGCCCCTCTGTTTCTCGCCCACTGTTTCAGCCCCTCTATTTCTCGCCCCCTGTTTCAGCCCCTCTGTTTCAGCCCCTCTGTTTCAGCCCCTCTGTTTCAGCCCCTCTGTTTCTCGCCCTCTGTTTCAGCCACTCTGTTTCAGACCCTCTGTTTCTCGCCCTCTATTTCAGCCCCTCTGTTTCTCGCCCTCTTTTTCAGCCCGTCTGATTCTCGCCCTCTGTTTCAGCCCCTCTGTTTCTTGCCCTCTGTTTCAGCCCCTCTGTTTCTCGCCCTTTGTTTCAGCCCCTCTGTTTCTCACCCTCTGTTTCAGCCCCACTGTTTCTCGCCCTCTGTTTCTCGCCCTCTGTTTCAGCCCCTCTGATTCAGCCCCTCCGATTCAGCCCCTCTGTTTCTCGCCCTCTGTTTCTCGCCCTCTGTTTCAGCCCCTATGTTTCTCGCCCTCTGTTCCAGCCCCTCTGTTTCAGCTCCTCTGTTTCTCGCCCTCTGTTTCTCGCCCTCAGTTTCAGCCCCTCTGATTCAGCCCCTCTGATTCAGCCCCTCTGTTTCTCGCCCTCTGTTTCAGCCCCTCTGTTTCAGCCCTTCTGTTTCAGCCCCTCTGTTTCTCGCCCTCTGTTTCAGCCACTCTGTTTCAGACCCTCTGTTTCTCGCCCTCTATTTCAGCCCCTCTGTTTCTCGCCCTCTTTTTCAGCCCCTCTGTTTCGCTCTCTCTGTTACTGCCCCTCTGTTTCAGCCACGCTGTTTCTCGCCCTCTGCTTCAGCCCCTCTGTTTCTCGCTCTCTGTTTCACCCCTCTGTTTCTCGCCCTCTGTTTCAGCACCTCTGATTCAGCTCCTCTGTTTCAGCCCCTCTGAATCAGCCCCTCTGATTCAGCCCCTCTGGTTCAGCCCCTCTGTTTCAGTCCCTCTGTTTCTCGCCCGCTGTCTCAGCCCCTCTGTTTCTCGCCCTCTCTTTCAGCCCATCTGATTCAGCCCCTCTGTTTCTCGCCCTCTGTTTCAGCCGCTCTGTTTCTCGCCCTCTGTTTCAGCCCCTCTGTTTCAGCCCCTCTGTTTCTCGCCCTCTGTTTCAGCCCCTCTGTTTCTCGCCCTCTGTTTCAGCTCCTCTGTTTCAGCCCCTCTGTTTCTCGCCCTCTGTTTCAGCCCCTCTGTTTCTCGCCCTCTGATTCAGCTCCTCTGTTTCGGCCCCTCTGTTTCAGTCCCTCTGTTTCTCGCACTCTGTTTCTCGCCCTCTGTTTCAGCCCCTCTGTTTCTCGCCCTCTGTTCTAGCCCCTCTGTTTCTCGCACTCTGTTTCAGCCCCTCTGTTTCAGCCCCTCTGTTTCAGCCCCTCTGTTTCAGCCCCTCTGTTTCTCGCCCTCTGTTTCAGCCCCTCTGTTTCTCGCCCTCTGATTCAGCTCCTCTGTTTCGGCCCCTCTGTTTCAGTCCCTCTGTTTCTCGCACTCTGTTTCTCGCCCTCTGTTTCAGCCCCTCTGTTTCTCGCCCTCTGTTCTAGCCCCTCTGTTTCTCGCACTCTGTTTCAGCCCCTCTGTTTCAGCCCCTCTGTTTCAGCCCCTCTGTTTCAGCCCCTCTGTTTCTCGCCCTCTGTTTCAGCCTCTCTGTTTCTCCCCCTCTGTTTCAGCCCCTCTATTTCAGCCTCTCTGTTTCAGCCCCTCTGTTTCAGCACCTCTGTTTCTCGCCCTCTGTTTCAGCCCCTCTGTTTCTTGCCCTCTGTATCAGCCCCTCTGTTTCTCGCCCTCTGTTTCAGCCCCTCTGATTCAGCACCTCTGTTTCAGCCCCTTTGATTCAGCCCCACTGTTTCAGCCCCTCTGTTTCAGCCCCTCTGTTTCAGCCCCTCTGTTTCTCGCCCTCTGTTTCTCACCCTCTGTTTCTCGCCCTTTGTTTCTGCCCCTCTGTTTTTCACCCTCTGTTTCAGCCCCTCTGTTTCTTGCCCTCTGTTTCAGGCTCTCTGTTTCAGCCCGTCTGTTTCAGCCCATTTGTTTCTCGCCCTCTGTTTCAGCCCCTCTGTTTCAGCCCCTCTGATTGAGCCCCTCTGATTCAGACCCTCTGTTTCTCGCCCTCTGTTTCAGCCACTATGTTTCAGCCCCTCTGTTTCAGCCCCTCTGTTTCTCGCCCTCTGTTTCAGCCCCTCTGTTTCTCGCCGTCTGTTTCAGCCCCTCTGTTTCTCGCCCTCTGTTTCAGCCCCTGTGTTTCAGCCCCTCTGTCACAGCCCCTCTGTTTCAGCCCCTCTGTTTCTCGCCCTCTGTTTCAGCCCCTCTGTTTCTCGCCCTCTGTTTCAGCCCCTCTGTTTCTCGCCCTCTGTTTCAGCGCCTCTGTTTCTCGCCCTATTTCTCAGCCCCTCTGTTTCAGCCCCTCTGTTTCAGTCCCTCTGTTTCTCGCCCTCTGTTTCAGCCCCTCTGTTTCTCGCCCTCTGTTTCAGCCCCTCTGTTTCTCGCCCTCTGTTTCAGCCCCTCTGTTTTAGCCCCTCTGTTTCAGCCCCTCTGTTTCATCCCCTCTGTTTCTCACCCTCTGTTTCAGCCCCTCTGTTTCTCGCCCTCTGTTTCAGCTCCTCTGTTTCTCGCCCTCTGTTTCAGCCTCTCTGTTTCTCGCCCACTGTTTCAGCCCCTCTATTTCAGCCCCTCTGTTTCAGCCCCTCTGTTTCAGCCCCTCTGTTTTTCGCCCTCTGATTCAGCCCCTCTGTTTCTCGCCCTCTGTTTCAGCTCCTCTGTTTCTCGCCCTCTGTTTCAGCCTCTCTGTTTCTCGCCCACTGTTTCAGCCCCTCTATTTCAGCCCCTCTGTTTCAGCCCCGCTGTTTCAGCCCCTCTGTTTCAGCCACTCTGTTTCAGCCCCTCTGTTTCTCGCCCTCTATTTCAGCCCCTCTGTTTCTCGTCCTCTGTTTCACCCCTCTGTTTCTCGCCCTCTGTTTCAGCCCCTCTGATTCAGCTCCTCTGTTTCAGCCCCTCTGAATCAGCCCCTCTGATCAGCCCCTCTGTTTCTGCCCCTCTGTTTCAGCCCCTCTGTTTCTTGCCCGCTGTCTCAGCCCCTCTGTTTATCGCCCTCTGTTTCAGCCCCTCTGATTCAGCTCCTCTGTTTCTCGCGCTCTGTTTCAGCCGCGCTGTTTCTCGCCCTCTGTTTCAGCCCCTCTGTTTCAGCCCCTCTGTTTCAGCCCCTCTGATTCAGCTCCTCTGTTTCAGCCCCTCTGTTTCTCGCCCTCTGTTTCAGCACCTCTGATTCAGCTCCTCTGTTTCAGCCCCTCTGAATCAGCCCCTCTGATTCAGCCCCTCTGGTTCAGCCCCTCTGTTTCAGCCCCTCTGTTTCAGCCCCTCTGTTTCAGCCCCTCTGTTTCTCGCCCTCTGTTTCAGCTCCGCTGTTTCTCGCCCTCTGTTTCAGCTCCTCTGTTTCTCGCCCTCTGTTTCAGCCTCTCTGTTTCTCGCCCTCTGTTTCAGCCCCTCTATTTCAGCCTCTCTGTTTCAGCCCCTCTGTTTCAGCCCCTCTGTTTCTCGCCCTCTGTTTCAGCCCCTCTGTTTCTTGCCCTATGTATCAGCCCCTCTGTTTCTCGCCCTCTGTTTCAGCCCCTCTATTTCTCGCCCTCTGTTTCAGCCCCTCTGTTTCAGCCCCTCTGTTTCAGCCCCTCTGTTTCAGCCCCTCTGTTTCTCGCCCTCTGATTCAGCTCCTCTGTTTCGTCCCCTCTGTTTCAGTCCCTCTGTTTCTCGCCCTCTGTTTCAGCCGCTCTGTGTCTCGCCCTCTGTTTCAGCCACTCTGTTTCTCGCCCACTGTTTCAGCACCTCTCTTTCAGCCCCTCTATTTCACCCCCTCTGTTTCAGCCCCTCTGTTTCTCGCCCTCTGTTTCAGCCCCTCTGTTTCTCGCCCTCTGTTTCAGCCCCTCTGTTTCTCGCCCTCTGTTTCAGCCCCTCTGATTCTCGCCCTCTGTTTCAGCCCCTCTGTTTCTCGCCCTCTGTTTCAGATCCTCTGTTTCAGCCCCTCTGTTTCTCGCCCTCTGTTTCAGCCCCTCTGTTTCAGCCCCTCTGTTTCAGCCCCTCTGATTCAGCCCCTCTGTTTCAGCCCCTTTGATTCAGCCCCTCTGTTTCAGCCCCTCTGTTTCAGCCCCTCTGTTTCAGCCCCTCTGTTTCTCGCCCTCTGTTTCTCACCCTCTGTTTCTCGCCCTCTGTTTCTGCCCCTCTGTTTTTCACCCTCTGTTTCAGCCCCTCTGTTTCTCGCCCTCTGTTTTAGGCTCTCTGTTTCAGCCCGTCTGTTTCAGCCCAGTTGTTCTCGCCCTCTGTTTCAGCCCCTCTGTTTCAGCCCCTCTGATTCAGCCCCTCTGATTCAGGCCCTCTGTTTCTCGCCCTCTGTTTCAGCCCCTCTGTTTCAGCCCCTCTGTTTCTCGCCCTCTGTTTCAGCCCCTCTGTTTCTTGCCCTCTGTTTCAGCCCCTCTGTTTCTCGCGCTCTGTTTCAGCCCCTCTGATTCAGCCCCTCTGTTTCAGCCCCTTTGATTCAGCCCCTCTGTTTCAGCCCCTCTGTTTCAGCTCCTCTGTTTCTCGCCCTCTGTTTCAGCCTCTCTGTTTCTCGCCCACTGTTTCAGCCCCTCTATTTCAGCCCCTCTGTTTCAGCCCCTCTGTTTCAGCCCCGCTGTTTCAGCCCCTCTGTTTCAGCCACTCTGTTTCAGCCCCTCTGTTTCTCGCCCTCTATTTCAGCCCCTCTGTTTCTCGTCCTCTGTTTCACCCCTCTGTTTCTCGCCCTCTGTTTCAGCCCCTCTGATTCAGCTCCTCTGTTTCAGCCCCTCTGAATCAGCCCCTCTGATTCAGCCCCTCTGTTTCTGCCCCTCTGTTTCAGCCCCTCTGTTTCTTGCCCGCTGTCTCAGCCCCTCTGTTTCTCGCCCTCTGTTTCAGCCCCTCTGATTCAGCTCCTCTGTTTCTCGCGCTCTGTTTCAGCCGCTCTGTTTCTCGCCCTCTGTTTCAGCCCCTCTGTTTCAGCCCCTCTGTTTCAGCCCCTCTGTTTCTCGCCCTCTGTTTCAGCCCCTCTGTTTCTCGCCCTCTGTTTCAGCCCCTCTATTTTTCGCCCTCTGTTTCAGCCCCTCTGTTTCAGCCCCTCTGTTTCAGCCCCTCTGTTTCAGCCCCTCTGTTTCTCGCCCTCTGATTCAGCTCCTCTGTTTCGTCCCCTCTGTTTCAGTCCCTCTGTTTCTCGCCCTCTGTTTCTCGCCCTCTGTTTCAGCCGCTCTGTGTCTCGCCCTCTGTTTCAGCCACTCTGTTTCTCGCCCACTGTTTCAGCCACTCTCTTTCAGCCCCTCTATTTCACCCCCTCTGTTTCAGCCCCTCTGTTTCTCGCCCTCTGTTTCAGCCCCTCTGTTTCTCGCCCTCTGTTTCAGCCCCTCTGTTTCTCGCCCTCTGTTTCAGCCCCTCTGATTCTCGCCCTCTGTTTCAGCCCCTCTGTTTCTCGCCCTCTGTTTCAGATCCTCTGTTTCAGCCCCTCTGTTTCTCGCCCTCTGTTTCAGCCCCTCTGTTTCAGCCCCTCTGTTTCAGCCCCTCTGATTCAGCCCCTCTGTTTCAGCCCCTTTGATTCAGCCCCTCTGTTTAAGCCCCTCTGTTTCAGCCCCTCTGTTTCAGCCCCTCTGTTTCTCGCCCTCTGTTTCTCACCCTCTGTTTCTCGCCCTCTGTTTCTGCCCCTCTGTTTTTCACCCTCTGTTTCAGCCCCTCTGTTTCTCGCCCTCTGTTTTAGGCTCTCTGTTTCAGCCCGTCTGTTTCAGCCCAGTTGTTCTCGCCCTCTGTTTCAGCCCCTCTGTTTCAGCCCCTCTGATTCAGCCCCTCTGATTCAGGCCCTCTGTTTCTCGCCCTCTGTTTCAGCCCCTCTGTTTCAGCCCCTCTGTTTCTCGCCCTCTGTTTCAGCCCCTCTGTTTCTTGCCCTCTGTTTCAGCCCCTCTGTTTCAGCCCCTCTGTTTTTCGCCCTCTGATTCAGCCCCTCTGTTTCTCGCCCTCTGTTTCAGCTCCTCTGTTTCTCGCCCTCTGTTTCAGCCTCTCTGTTTCTCGCCCACTGTTTCAGCCCCTCTATTTCAGCCCCTCTGTTTCAGCCCCTCTGTTTCAGCCCGCTGTTTCAGCCCCTCTGTTTCAGCCACTCTGTTTCAGCCCCTCTGTTTCTCGCCCTCTATTTCAGCCCCTCTGTTTCTCGTCCTCTGTTTCACCCCTCTGTTTCTCGCCCTCTGTTTCAGCCCCTCTGATTCAGCTCCTCTGTTTCAGCCCCTCTGAATCAGCCCCTCTGATTCAGCCCGTCTGTTTCTGCCCCTCTGTTTCAGCCCCTCTGTTTCTTGCCCGCTGTCTCAGCCCCTCTGTTTCTCGCCCTCTGTTTCAGCCCCTCTGATTCAGCTCCTCTGTTTCTCGCGCTCTGTTTCAGCCGCGCTGTTTCTCGCCCTCTGTTTCAGCCCCTCTGTTTCAGCCCCTCTGTTTCAGCCCCTCTGTTTCTCGCCCTCTGTTTCAGCCCCTCTGTTTCTCGCCCTCTGTTTCAGCACCTCTGATTCAGCTCCTCTGTTTCAGCCCCTCTGAATCAGCCCCTCTGATTCAGCCCCTCTGGTTCAGCCCCTCTGTTTCAGCCCCTCTGTTTCAGCCCCTCTGTTTCAGCCCCTCTGTTTCTCGCCCTCTGTTTCAGCTCCGCTGTTTCTCGCCCTCTGTTTCAGCTCCTCTGTTTCTCGCCCTCTGTTTCAGCCTCTCTGTTTCTCGCCCTCTGTTTCAGCCCCTCTATTTCAGCCTCTCTGTTTCAGCCCCTCTGTTTCAGCCCCTCTGTTTCTCGCCCTCTGTTTCAGCCCCTCTGTTTCTTGCCCTATGTATCAGCCCCTCTGTTTCTCGCCCTCTGTTTCAGCCCCTCTATTTCTCGCCCTCTGTTTCAGCCCCTCTGTTTCAGCCCCTCTGTTTCAGCCCCTCTGTTTCAGCCCCTCTGTTTCTCGCCCTCTGATTCAGCTCCTCTGTTTCGTCCCCTCTGTTTCAGTCCCTCTGTTTCTCGCCCTCTGTTTCTCGCCCTCTGTTTCAGCCGCTCTGTGTCTCGCCCTCTGTTTCAGCCACTCTGTTTCTCGCCCACTGTTTCAGCACCTCTCTTTCAGCCCCTCTATTTCACCCCCTCTGTTTCAGCCCCTCTGTTTCTCGCCCTCTGTTTCAGCCCCTCTGTTTCTCGCCCTCTGTTTCAGCCCCTCTGTTTCTCGCCCTCTGTTTCAGCCCCTCTGATTCTCGCCCTCTGTTTCAGCCCCTCTGTTTCTCGCCCTCTGTTTCAGATCCTCTGTTTCAGCCCCTCTGTTTCTCTCCCTCTGTTTCAGCCCCTCTGTTTCAGCCCCTCTGTTTCAGCCCCTCTGATTCAGCCCCTCTGTTTCAGCCCCTTTGATTCAGCCCCTCTGTTTCAGCCCCTCTGTTTCAGACCCTCTGTTTCAGCCCCTCTGTTTCTCGCCCTCTGTTTCTCACCCTCTGTTTCTCGCCCTCTGTTTCTGCCCCTCTGTTTTTCACCCTCTGTTTCAGCCCCTCTGTTTCTCGCCCTCTGTTTTAGGCTCTCTGTTTCAGCCCGTCTGTTTCAGCCCAGTTGTTCTCGCCCTCTGTTTCAGCCCCTCTGTTTCAGCCCCTCTGATTCAGCCCCTCTGATTCAGGCCCTCTGTTTCTCGCCCTCTGTTTCAGCCCCTCTGTTTCAGCCCCTCTGTTTCTCGCCCTCTGTTTCAGCCCCTCTGTTTCTTGCCCTCTGTTTCAGCCCCTCTGTTTCTCGCGCTCTGTTTCAGCCCCTCTGATTCAGCCCCTCTGTTTCAGCCCCTTTGATTCAGCCCCTCCGTTTCAGCCCCTCTGTTTCAGCTCCTCTGTTTCTCGCCCTCTGTTTCAGCCTCTCTGTTTCTCGCCCACTGTTTCAGCCCCTCTATTTCAGCCCCTCTGTTTCAGCCCCTCTGTTTCAGCCCCGCTGTTTCAGCCCCTCTGTTTCAGCCACTCTGTTTCAGCCCCTCTGTTTCTCGCCCTCTATTTCAGCCCCTCTGTTTCTCGTCCTCTGTTTCACCCCTCTGTTTCTCGCCCTCTGTTTCAGCCCCTCTGATTCAGCTCCTCTGTTTCAGCCCCTCTGAATCAGCCCCTCTGATTCAGCCCCTCTGTTTCTGCCCCTCTGTTTCAGCCCCTCTGTTTCTTGCCCGCTGTCTCAGCCCCTCTGTTTCTCGCCCTCTGTTTCAGCCCCTCTGATTCAGCTCCTCTGTTTCTCGCGCTCTGTTTCAGCCGCTCTGTTTCTCGCCCTCTGTTTCAGCCCCTCTGTTTCAGCCCCTCTGTTTCAGCCCCTCTGTTTCTCGCCCTCTGTTTCAGCCCCTCTGTTTCTCGCCCTCTGTTTCAGCCCCTCTATTTTTCGCCCTCTGTTTCAGCCCCTCTGTTTCAGCCCCTCTGTTTCAGCCCCTCTGTTTCAGCCCCTCTGTTTCTCGCCCTCTGATTCAGCTCCTCTGTTTCGTCCCCTCTGTTTCAGTCCCTCTGTTTCTCGCCCTCTGTTTCTCGCCCTCTGTTTCAGCCGCTCTGTGTCTCGCCCTCTGTTTCAGCCACTCTGTTTCTCGCCCACTGTTTCAGCCACTCTCTTTCAGCCCCTCTATTTCACCCCCTCTGTTTCAGCCCCTCTGTTTCTCGCCCTCTGTTTCAGCCCCTCTGTTTCTCGCCCTCTGTTTCAGCCCCTCTGATTCTCGCCCTCTGTTTCAGCCCCTCTGTTTCTCGCCCTCTGTTTCAGATCCTCTGTTTCAGCCCCTCTGTTTCTCGCCCTCTGTTTCAGCCCCTCTGTTTCAGCCCCTCTGTTTCAGCCCCTCTGATTCAGCCCCTCTGTTTCAGCCCCTTTGATTCAGCCCCTCTGTTTAAGCCCCTCTGTTTCAGCCCCTCTGTTTCAGCCCCTCTGTTTCTCGCCCTCTGTTTCTCACCCTCTGTTTCTCGCCCTCTGTTTCTGCCCCTCTGTTTTTCACCCTCTGTTTCAGCCCCTCTGTTTCTCGCCCTCTGTTTTAGGCTCTCTGTTTCAGCCCGTCTGTTTCAGCCCAGTTGTTCTCGCCCTCTGTTTCAGCCCCTCTGTTTCAGCCCCTCTGGTTCAGCCCCTCTGATTCAGGCCCTCTGTTTCTCGCCCTCTGTTTCAGCCCCTCTGTTTCAGCCCCTCTGTTTCTCGCCCTCTGTTTCAGCCCCTCTGTTTCTTGCCCTCTGTTTCAGCCCCTCTGTTTCTCGCGCTCTGTTTCAGCCCCTCTGATTCAGCCCCTCTGTTTCAGCCCCTTTGATTCAGCCCCTCTGTTTCAGCCCCTCTGTTTCAGCCCCTCTGTTTCAGCCCCTCTGTTTCTCGCCCTCTGTTTCTCACCCTCTGTTTCTCGCCCTCTGTTTCTGCCCCTCTGTTTTTCGCACTCAGTTTCAGCCCCTCTGTTTCTCGCCCTCTGTTTCAGGCTCTCTGTTTCAGCCCGTCTGTTTCAGCCCCTCTGTTTCAGCCCCTCTGTTTCTCGCCCTCTGTTTCAGCCCCTCTGTTTCAGCCCCTCTGATTCAGCACCTCTGATTCAGCCACTCTGTTTCTCGCCCTGTTTCAGCCCCTCTGTTTCAGCCCCTCTGTTTCAGCCCCTCTGTTTCTCGCCCTCTGTTTCAGCCCCTCTGTTTCTCGCCGTCTGTTTCAGCCCCTCTGTTTCTCGCCCTCTGTTTCAGCCCCTCTGTTTCAGCCCCTCTGTTTCAGCCCCTCTGTTTCAGCCCCTCTGTTTCTCGCCCTCTGTTTCAGCCCCTCTGTTTCTCGCCCTCTGTTTCTCGCCCTCTGTTTCTGCCCCTCTGTTTTTCGCACTCTGTTTCAGCCCCTCTGATTCAGCTCCTCTGTTTCAGCCCCTCTGAATCAGCCCCTCTGATTCAGCCCCTCTGTTTCTGCCCCTCTGTTTCAGCCCCTCTGTTTCTCGCCCGCTGTCTCAGCCCCTCTGTTTCTCGCCCTCTGTTTCAGCCCCTCTGATTCAGCCCCTCTGTTTCTCGCCCTCTGTTTCAGCCGCTCAGTTTCTCGCCCTCTGTTGCAGCCCCTCTGTTTCAGCCCCTCTGTTTCAGCCCCTCTGTTTCTCGCCCTCTGTTTCAGCCCCTCTGTTTATCGCCCTCTGTTTCAGCCCCTCTATTTCTCGCCCCCTGTTTCAGCCCCTCTGTTTCAGCCC
Organism: Chiloscyllium punctatum; assembly: GCF_047496795.1. Taxonomy (NCBI): domain Eukaryota; kingdom Metazoa; phylum Chordata; class Chondrichthyes; order Orectolobiformes; family Hemiscylliidae; genus Chiloscyllium; species Chiloscyllium punctatum. The sequence goes on from NW_027309817.1 coordinate 406,923, forward strand.
CTCTGTTTCAGCCCCTCTGTTTCAGCCCCTCTGTTTCTCGCCCTCTGTTTCAGCCCCTCTGTTTCTCGCCCTCTGTTTCAGACACTCTGTTTCAGACCCTCTGTTTCTCGCCCTCTATTTTAGCCCCTCTGTTTCTCGCCCTCTTTTTCAGCCCGTCTGATTCTCGCCCTCTGTTTCAGCCCCTCTGTTTCTTGCCCTCTGTTTCAGCCCCTCTGTTTCTCGCCCTTTGTTTCAGCCCCTCTGTTTCTCACCCTCTGTTTCAGCCCCACTGTTTCTCGCCCTCTGTTTCTCGCCCTCTGTTTCAGCCCCTCTCATTCAGCCCCTCTGATTCAGCCCCTCTGTTTCTCGCCCTCTGTTTCTCGCCCTCTGTTTCAGCCCCTATGTTTCTCGCCCTCTGTTTCAGCCCCTCTGTTTCAGCTCCTCTGTTTCTCGCCCTCTGTTTCTCGCCCTCTGTTTCAGCCCCTCTGTTTCTTGCCCTCTGTATCAGCCCCTCTATTTCTCGCCCTCTGTTTCAGCCCCTCTGATTCAGCACCTCTGTTTCAGCCCCTTTGATTCAGCCCCTCTGTTTCAGCCCCTCTGTTTCAGCCCCTCTGTTTCAGCCCCTCTGTTTCTCGCCCTTTGTTTCTGCCCCTCTGTTTTTCACCCTCTGTTTCCGCCCCTCTGTTTCTTGCCCTCTGTTTCAGGTTCTCTGTTTCAGCCCGTCTGTTTCAGCCCATTTGTTTCTCGCCCTCTGTTTCAGCCCCTCTGTTTCAGCCCCTCTGATTGAGCCCCTCTGATTCAGACCCTCTGTTTCTCGCCCTCTGTTTCAGCCACTATGTTTCAGCCCCTCTGTTTCAGCCCCTCTGTTTCTCGCCCTCTGTTTCAGCCCCTCTGTTTCTCGCCGTCTGTTTCAGCCCCTCTGTTTCTCGCCCTCTGTTTCAGCCCCTCTGTTTCAGCCCCTCTGTCAAAGCCCATCTGTTTCAGCCCCTCTGTTTCTCGCCCTCTGTTTCAGCCCCTCTGTTTCTCGCCCTCTGTTTCAGCCCCTCTGTTTCTCGACCTCTGTTTCAGCGCCTCTGTTTCTCGCCCTCTGTTTCAGCCCCTCTGTTTCGGCCCCTCTGTTTCAGCCCCTTTGATTCAGCCACTCTGTTTCAGCCCCTCTGTTTCAGCCCCTCTGTTTCTCGCCCTCTGTTTCTCACCCTCTGTTTCTCGCCCTTTGTTTCTGCCCCTCTGTTTCTCGCCCTCTGTTTCAGCCCCTCTGTTTCAGCCCTCTGTTTCAGCCCCTCTGTTTTAGCCCCTCTGTTTCAGCCCCTCTGTTTCAGCCACACTGTTTCTCGCCCTCTGTTTCAGCCCCTCTGTTTCTCGCCCTCTGTTTCAGCTCCTCTGTTTCTCGCCCTCTGTTTCAGCCTCTCTGTTTCTTGCCCACTGTTTCAGCCCCTCTATTTCAGCCCCTCTGTTTCAGCCCCTCTGTTTCAGCCCCTCTGTTTTTCGCCCTCTGTTTCAGCCCCTCTGTTTCTCGCCCTCTGTTTCAGCTCCTCTGTTTCTCGCCCTCTGTTTCAGCCTCTCTGTTTCTCGCCCACTGTTTCAGCCCCTCTATTTCAGCCCCTCTGTTTCAGCCCCTCTGTTTCAGCCCCTCTGTTTCTCGCCCTCTGTTTCAGCCCCTCTGTTTCTTGCCCTCTGTTTCAGCCCCTCTGTTTCTCGCCCTCTGTTTCAGCCCCTCTGATTCAGCACCTCTGTTTCAGCCCCTTTGATTCAGCCACTCTGTTTCAGCCCCTCTGTTTCAGCCCCTCTGTTTCTCGCCCTCTGTTTCTCACCCTCTGTTTCTCGCCCTTTGTTTCTGCCCCTCTGTTTTTCACCCTCTGTTTGAGCCCCTCTGTTTCTCACCCTCTGTTTCAGGCTCTCTGTTTCAGCACGTCTGTTTCAGCCCATTTGTTTCTAGCCCTCTGTTTCAGCCCCTCTGTTACAGCCCCTCTGTTTCAGCCCCTCTGTTTCTCGCCCTCTGTTTCAGCCCCTCTGTTTCTCGCCGTCTTTTTCAGCCCATTTGTTTCTAGCCCTCTGTTTCAGCCCCTCTGTTTCAGCCCCTATGTTTCAGCCCCTCTGTTTCTCGCCCTCTGTTTCAGCCCCTCTGTTTCTCGTCCTCTGTTTCAGCCCCTCTGTTTCTCGCCCTCTGTTTCTCGCCCTCTGTTTCAGCCCCTCTGTTTCTCGCCCTCTGTTTCAGCCCCTCTGTTTCAGCCCCTCTGTTTCTCGCCATTTTCAGCCCCTCTGTTTCTCGCCCTCTGATTCAGCTTCTCTGTTTCGGCCCCTCTGTTTCAGTCCCTCTGTTTCTCGCCCTCTGTTTCTCGCCCTCTGTTTCAGCCCCTCTGTTTCTCGCCCTCTGTTCTAGCCCCTCTGTTTCTCGCCCTCTGTTTCAGCCCCTCTGTTTCAGCCCGTCTGTTTCAGCCCCTCTGTTTCAGCCCCTCTGTTTCTCGCCCTCTGTTTCAGCCCCTCTGTTTCAGAACCCTCTGTTTCAGCCCCTCTGTTTCTCGCCCTCTGTTTCAGCCCCTCTGTTTCAGCCCCTCTGTTTCTCGCCCTCTGTTTCAGCCCCTCTGTTTCAGCCCCTCTGTTTCAGCCCCTCTGTTTCTCGCCCTCTGTTTCAGCCCCTCTGTTTCTCGCCCTCTGTTTCAGCCCCTCTGATTCTCGCACTCTGTTTCAGCCCCTCTGTTTCTCGCCCTCTGTTTCTCGCCCTCTGTTTCAGCCCCTCTGTTTCTCGCCCTCTGTTTCAGCCCCTCTGTTTCAGCCGCTCTGTTTCTCGCCCTCTGTTTCAGCCCCTCTGTTTCTCGCCCTCTGATTCAGCTCCTCTGTTTCGGCCCCTCTGTTTCAGTCCCTCTGTTTCTCGCCCTCTGTTTCTCGATCTCTGTTTCAGCCCCTCTGTTTATCGCCCTCTGTTCTAGCCCCCCTGTTTCTCGCCCTCTGTTTCAGCCCCTCTGTTTCAGCCCCTCTGTTTCAGCCCCTCTGTTTCTCGCCCTCTGTTTCAGCCCCTCTGTTTCTCGCCCTCTGTTTCAGCTCCTCTGTTTCTCGCCCTCTGTTTCAGCCTCTCTGTTTCTCGCCCTCTGTTTCAGCCCCTCTATTTCAGCCCCTCTGTTTCAGCCCCTCTGTTTCAGCCCCTCTGTTTCTCGCCCTCTGTTTCAGCCCCTCTGTTTCTTGCCCTCTGTTTCAGCCCCTCTGTTTCTCGCCCTCTGTTTCAGCCACTCTGATTCAGCCACTCTGATTCAGCCCCTCTGTTTCTCGCCCTCTGTTTCAGCCCCTCTGTTTCAGCCCTTCTGTTTCAGCCCCTCTGTTTCAGCCCCTTTCTTTCTCGCCCTCTGTTACAGCCCCTCTGTTTCGCGCTCTCTGTTTCGGCCCCTCTGTTTCAGCCACGCTGTTTCTCGCCCTCTGCTTCAGCCCCTCTGTTTCTCGCTCTCTGTTTCACCCCTCTGTTTCTCGCCCTCTGTTTCAGCACCTCTGATTCAGCTCCTCTGTTTCAGCCCCTCTGAATCAGCCCCTCTGATTCAGCCCCTCTGGTTCAGCCCCTCTGTATCAGTCCCTCTGTTTCTCGCCCTCTGTTTCAGCCGCTCTGTTTCTCGCCCTCTGTTTCAGCCCCTCTGTTTCAGCCCCTCTGTTTCTCGCCCTCTGTTTCAGCCCCTCTGTTTCTCGCCCTCTGTTTCAGCTCCTCTGTTTCAGCCCCTCTGTTTCTCGCCCTCTGTTTCAGCCCCTCTGTTTCTCGCCCTCTGATTCAGCTCCTCTGTTTCGGCCCCTCTGTTTCAGTCCCTCTGTTTCTCGCCCTCTGTTTCTCGCCCTCTGTTTCAGCCCCTCTGTTTCTCGCCCTCTGTTCTAGCCCCTCTGTTTCTCGCCCTCTGTTTCAGCCCTCTGTTTCAGCCCCTCTGTTTCAGGCCCTCTGATTCAGCCCCTCTGTTTCTCGCCCTCTGTTTCAGCCCCGCTGTTTCTCGCCCTCTGTTTCAGCTCCTCTGTTTCTCACCCTCTGTTTCAGCCTCTCTGTTTCTCGCCCTCTGTTTCAGCCCCTCTATTTCAGCCTCTCTGTTTCAGCCCCTCTGTTTCAGCCCCTCTGTTTCTCGCCCTCTGTTTCAGCCCCTCTGTTTCTTGCCCTCTGTATCAGCCGGTCTGTTTCTCGCCCTCTGTTTCAGCCCCTCTGATTCAGCACCTCTGTTTCAGCCCCTTTGATTCAGCCCCTCTGTTTCAGCCCCTCTGTTTTTCACCCTCTGTTTCAGCCCCTCTGTTTCAGCCCATTTGTTTCTCCACCTCTGTTTCAGCCCCTCTGTTTCAGCCCCTCTGATTGAGCCCCTCTGATTCAGACCCTCTGTTTCTCGCCCTCTGTTTCAGCCACTATGTTTCAGCCCCTCTGTTTCAGCCCCTCTGTTTCTCGCCCTCTGTTTCAGCCCCTCTGTTTCTCGCCGTCTGTTTCAGCCCCTCTGTTTCTCGCCCTCTGTTTCAGCCCCTCTGTTTCTCGCCCTCTGATTCAGCTCCTCTGTTTCGGCCCCTCTGTTTCAGTCCCTCTGTTTCTCGCCCTCTGTTTCTCGCCCTCTGTTTCAGCCCCTCTGTTTCTCGCCCTCTGTTCTAGCCCCTCTGTTTCTCGCCCTCTGTTTCAGCCCTCTGTTTCAGCCCCTCTGTTTCAGGCCCTCTGATTCAGCCCCTCTGTTTCTCGCCCTCTGTTTCAGCCCCGCTGTTTCTCGCCCTCTGTTTCAGCTCCTCTGTTTCTCACCCTCTGTTTCAGCCTCTCTGTTTCTCGCCCTCTGTTTCAGCCCCTCTATTTCAGCCTCTCTGTTTCAGCCCCTCTGTTTCAGCCCCTCTGTTTCTCGCCCTCTGTTTCAGCCCCTCTGTTTCTTGCCCTCTGTATCAGCCGGTCTGTTTCTCGCCCTCTGTTTCAGCCCCTCTGATTCAGCACCTCTGTTTCAGCCCCTTTGATTCAGCCCCTCTGTTTCAGCCCCTCTGTTTTTCACCCTCTGTTTCAGCCCCTCTGTTTCAGCCCATTTGTTTCTCCACCTCTGTTTCAGCCCCTCTGTTTCAGCCCCTCTGATTGAGCCCCTCTGATTCAGACCCTCTGTTTCTCGCCCTCTGTTTCAGCCACTATGTTTCAGCCCCTCTGTTTCAGCCCCTCTGTTTCTCGCCCTCTGTTTCAGCCCCTCTGTTTCTCGCCGTCTGTTTCAGCCCCTCTGTTTCAGCCCCTCTGCCACAGCACCTCTGTTTCAGCCCCTCTGTTTCTCGCCCTCTGTTTCAGCCCCTCTGTTTCTCGCCCTCTGTTTCAGCCCCTCTGTTTCTCGCCCTCTGTTTCAGCGCCTCTGTTTCTCGCCCTCTGTTTCAGCCCCTCTGTTTCGGCCCCTCTGTTTCAGTCCCTCTGTTTCTCGCCCTCTGTTTCAGCCGCTCTGTTTCTCGCCCTCTGTTTCAGCCCCTCTGTTTCTCGCCCTCTGTTTCAGCCCCTCTGTTTTAGCCCCTCTGTTTCAGCCCCTCTGTTTCATCCCCTCTGTTTCTCGCCCTCTGTTTCAGCCCCTCTGTTTCTCGCCCTCTGTTTCAGCTCCTCTGTTTCTCGCCCTCTGTTTCAGCCTCTCTGTTTATCGCCCACTGTTTCAGCCCCTCTATTTCAGCCCCTCTGTTTCAGCCCCTCTGTTTCAGCCCCTCTGTTTTTCGCCCTTTGTTTCAGCCCCTCTGTTTCTCGCCCTCTGTTTCAGCTCCTCTGTTTCTCGCCCTCAGTTTCAGCCACTCTGTTTCTCGCCCACCGTTTCAGCCCCTCTATTTCAGCCCCTCTGTTTCAGCCCCTCTGTTTCAGCCCCTCTGTTTCTCGCCCTCTGTTTCAGCCCCTCTGTTTCTTGCCCTCTGTTTCAGCCCCTCTGTTTCTCGCCCTCTGTTTCAGCCCCTCTGATTCAGCACCTCTGTTTCAGCCCCTTTGATTCAGCCCCTCTGTTTCAGCCCCTCTGTTTCAGCCCCTCTGTTTCAGCCCCTCTGTTTCTCGCCCTCTGTTTCTCACCCTCTGTTTCTCGCCCTTTGTTTCTGCCCTCTGTTTTTCACCCTCTGTTTGAGCCCCTCTGTTTCTCCCCCTCTGTTTCAGGCTCTCTGTTTCAGCACGTCTGTTTCAGCCCATTTGTTTCTAGCCCTCTGTTTCAGCCCCTCTGTTTCAGCCCCTCTGTTTCAGCCCCTCTGTTTCTCGCCCTCTGTTTCAGCCCCTCTGTTTCTCGCCGTCTTTTTCAGCCCATTTGTTTCTAGCCCTCTGTTTCAGCCCCTTTTGTTTCAGCCCCTATGTTTCAGCCCCTCTGTTTCTCGCCCTCTGTTTCAGCCCCTCTGTTTCAGCCCCTCTGTTTCTCGCCCTCTGTTTCTCGCCCTCTGTTTCAGCCCCTCTGTTTCTCGCCCTCTGTTTCAGCCCCTCTGTTTCAGCCCCTCTGTTTCTCGCCCTGTTTCAGCCCCTCTGTTTCTCGCCCTCTGATTCAGCTCCTCTGTTTCGGCCCCTCTGTTTCAGTCCCTCTGTTTCTCGCCCTCTGTTTCTCGCCCTCTGTTTCAGCCCCTCTGTTTCTCGCCCTCCGTTCTAGCCCCTCTGTTTCTCGCCCTCTGTTTCAGCCCCTCTGTTTCAGCCCGTCTGTTTCAGCCCCTCTGTTTCAGCCCCTCTGTTTCAGCCCCTCTGTTTCAGCCCCTCTGTTTCTCGCCCTCTGTTTCTCACCCTCTGTTTCTCGCCCTTTGTTTCTGCCCCTCTGTTTTTCACCCTCTGTTTCAGCCCCTCTGTTTCTTGCCCTCTGTTTCAGGCTCTCTGTTTCAGCCCGTCTGTTTCAGCCCATTTGTTTCTCGCCCTCTGTTTCAGCCCCTCTGTTTCAGCCCCTCTGATTGAGCCCCTCTGATTCAGACCCTCTGTTTCTCGCCCTCTGTTTCAGCCACTATGTTTCAGCCCCTCTGTTTCAGCCCCTCTGTTTCTCGCCCTCTGTTTCAGCCCCTCTGTTTCTCGCCGTCTGTTTCAGCCCCTCTGTTTCTCGCCCTCTGTTTCAGCCCCTCTGTTTCAGCCCCTCTGTCACAGCCCCTCTGTTTCAGCCCCTCTGTTTCTCGCCCTCTGTTTCAGCCGCTCTGTTTCTCGCCCTCTGTTTCAGCCCCTCTGTTTCTCGCCCTCTGTTTCAGCGCCACTGTTTCTCGCCCTCTTTCTCAGCCCCTCTGTTTCAGCCCCTCTGTTTCAGTCCCTCTGTTTCTCGCCCTCTGTTTCAGCCCCTCTGTTTCTCGCCCTCTGTTTCAGCCCCTCTGTTTCTCGCCCTCTGTTTCAGCCCCTCTGTTTTAGCCCCTCTGTTTCAGCCCCTCTGTTTCATCCCCTCTGTTTCTCGCCCTCTGTTTCAGCCCCTCTGTTTCTCGCCCTCTGTTTCAGCTCCTCTGTTTCTCGCCCTCTGTTTCAGCCTCTCTGTTTCTCGCCCACTGTTTCAGCCCCTCTATTTCAGCCCCTCTGTTTCAGCCCCTCTGTTTCAGCCCTCTGTTTTTCGCCCTCTGATTCAGCCCCTCTGTTTCTCGCCCTCTGTTTCAGCTCCTCTGTTTCTCGCCCTCTGTTTCAGCCTCTCTGTTTCTCGCCCAATGTTTCAGCCCCTCTATTTCAGCCCCTCTGTTTCAGCCCCTCTGTTTCAGCCCCGCTGTTTCAGCCCCTCTGTTTCAGCCACTCTGTTTCAGCCCCTCTGTTTCTCGCCCTCTATTTCAGCCCCTCTGTTTCTCGTCCTCTGTTTCACCCCTCTGTTTCTCGCCCTCTGTTTCAGCCCCTCTGATTCAGCTCCTCTGTTTCAGCCCCTCTGAATCAGCCCCTCTGTTTCTTGCCCGCTGTCTCAGCCCCTCTGTTTCTCGCCCTCTGTTTCAGCCCCTCTGTTTCACCCCTCTGTTTCTCGCCCTCTGTTTCAGCCCCTCTGATTCAGCTCCTCTGTTTCTGCCCCTCTGTTTCAGCCCCTCTGTTTCTTGCCCGCTGTCTCAGCCCCTCTGTTTCTCGCCCTCTGTTTCAGCCCCTCTGTTTCAGCCCCTCTGTTTCTTGCCCACTGTCTCAGCCGCTCTGTTTCTCGCCCTCTGTTTCAGCCCCTCTGTTTCAGCCCCTCTGTTTCAGCCCCTCTGTTTCTCGCCCTCTGTTTCAGCCCCTCTGTTTCTCGACCTCTGTTTCAGCACCTCTGATTCAGCTCCTCTGTTTCAGCCCCTCTGAATCAGCCCCTCTGATTCAGCCCCTCTGGTTCAGCCCCTCTGTTTCAGTCCCTCTGTTTCTCGCCCGCTGTCTCAGCCCCTCTGTTTCTCGCCCTCTCTTTCAGCCCATCTGATTCAGCCCCTCTGTTTCTCGCCCTCTGTTTCAGCCGCTCTGTTTCTCGCCCTCTGTTTCAGCCCCTCTGTTTCAGCCCCTCTGTTTCTCGCCCTCTGTTTCAGCCCCTCTGTTTCTCGCCCTCTGTTTCAGCTCCTCTGTTTCAGCCCCTCTGTTTCTCGCCCTCTGTTTCAGCCCCTCTGTTTCTCGCCCTCTGATTCAGCTCCTCTGTTTCGGCCCCTCTGTTTCAGTCCCTCTGTTTCTCGCCCTCTGTTTCTCGCCCTCTGTTTCAGCCCCTCTGTTTCTCGCCCTCTGTTCTAGCCCCTCTGTTTCTCGCCCTCTGTTTCAGCCCCTCTGTTTCAGCCCCTCTGTTTCAGCCCCTCTGTTTCTCGCCCTCTGTTTCAGCTCCGCTGTTTCTCGCCCTCTGTTTCAGCTCCTCTGTTTCTCGCCCTCTGTTTCAGCCTCTCTGTTTCTCGCCCTCTGTTTCAGCCCCTCTATTTCAGCCTCTCTGTTTCAGCCCCTCTGTTTCAGCCCCTCTGTTTCTCGCCCTCTGTTTCAGCCCCTCTGTTTCTTGCCCTCTGTATCAGCCCCTCTGTTTCTCGCCCTCTGTTTCAGCCCCTCTGTTTCAGCCCCTCTGTTTCAGCCCCTCTGTTTCTCGCCCTCTGTTTCAGCTCCGCTGTTTCTCGCCCTCTGTTTCAGCTCCTCTGTTTCTCGCCCTCTGTTTCAGCCTCTCTGTTTCTCGCCCTCTGTTTCAGCCCCTCTATTTCAGCCTCTCTGTTTCAGCCCCTCTGTTTCAGCCCCTCTGTTTCTCGCCCTCTGTTTCAGCCCCTCTGTTTCTTGCCCTATGTATCAGCCCCTCTGTTTCTCGCCCTCTGTTTCAGCCCCTCTGATTCAGCACCTCTGTTTCAGCCCCTTTGATTCAGCACCTCTGTTTCAGCCCCTCTGTTTCAGCCCCTCTGTCACAGCCCCTCTGTTTCAGCCCCTCTGTTTCTCGCCCTCTGTTTCAGCCCCTCTGTTTCTCGCCCTCTGTTTCAGCCCCTCTGTTTCTCGCCCTCTGTTTCAGCGCCTCTGTTTCTCGCCCTCTGTTTCAGCCCCTCTGTTTCGGCCCCTCTGTTTCAGTCCCTCTGTTTCTCGCCCTCTGTTTCAGCTCCTCTGTTTCTCGCCCTCTGTTTCAGCCCCTCTGTTTCTCGCCCTCTGTTTCTCGCCCTCTGTTTCAGCCCCTCTGTTTCTCACCCTCTGATTCAGCTCCTCTGTTTCGGCCCCTCTGTTTCAGTCCCTCTGTTTCTCGCCCTCTGTTTCTCGCCCTCTGTTTCAGCCCCTCTGTTTCTCGCCCTCTGTTCTAGCCCCTCTGTTTCTCGCCCTCTGTTTCAGCCCCTCTGTTTCAGCCCCTCTGTTTCAGCCCCTCTGTTTCTCGCCCTCTGTTTCAGCCCCGCTGTTTCTCGCCCTCTGTTTCAGCTCCTCTGTTTCTCGCCCTCTGTTTCAGCCTCTCTGTTTCTCGCCCTCTGTTTCAGCCCCTCTATTTCAGCATCTCTGTTTCAGCCCCTCTGTTTCAGCCCCGCTGTTTCTCGCCCTCTGTTTCAGGCCCTCTGTTTCTTGCCCTCTGTATCAGCCCCTCTATTTCTCGCCCTCTGTTTCAGCCCCTCTGATTCAGCACCTCTGTTTCAGCCCCTTTGATTCAGCCCCTCTGTTTCAGCCCCTCTGTTTCAGCCCCTCTGTTTCAGCCCCTCTGTTTCTCGCCCTTTGTTTCTGCCCCTCTGTTTTTCACCCTCTGTTTCCGCCCCTCTGTTTCTTGCCCTCTGTTTCAGGTTCTCTGTTTCAGCCCGTCTGTTTCAGCCCATTTGTTTCTCGCCCTCTGTTTCAGCCCCTCTGTTTCAGCCCCTCTGATTGAGCCCCTCTGATTCAGACCCTCTGTTTCTCGCCCTCTGTTTCAGCCACTATGTTTCAGCCCCTCTGTTTCAGCCCCTCTGTTTCTCGCCCTCTGTTTCAGCCCCTCTGTTTCTCGCCGTCTGTTTCAGCCCCTCTGTTTCTCGCCCTCTGTTTCAGCCCCTCTGTTTCAGCCCCTCTGTCAAAGCCCATCTGTTTCAGCCCCTCTGTTTCTCGCCCTCTGTTTCAGCCCCTCTGTTTCTCGCCCTCTGTTTCAGCCCCTCTGTTTCTCGCCCTCTGTTTCAGCCCCTCTGTTTCGGCCCCTCTGTTTCAGTCCCTCTGTTTCTCGCCCTCTGTTTCAGCCCCTCTGTTTCTCGCCCTCTGTTTCAGCCCCTCTGTTTTAGCCCCTCTGTTTCAGCCCCTCTGTTTCAGCCACTCTGTTTCTCGCCCTCTGTTTCAGCCCCTCTGTTTCTCGCCCTCTGTTTCAGCTCCTCTGTTTCTCGCCCTCTGTTTCAGCCTCTCTGTTTCTTGCCCACTGTTTCAGCCCCTCTATTTCAGCCCCTCTGTTTCAGCCCCTCTGTTTCAGCCCCTCTGTTTTTCGCCCTCTGTTTCAGCCCCTCTGTTTCTCGCCCTCTGTTTCAGCTCCTCTGTTTCTCGCCCTCTGTTTCAGCCTCTCTGTTTCTCGCCCACTGTTTCAGCCCCTCTATTTCAGCCCCTCTGTTTCAGCCCCTCTGTTTCAGCCCCTCTGTTTCTCGCCCTCTGTTTCAGCCCCTCTGTTTCTTGCCCTCTGTTTCAGCCCCTCTGTTTCTCGCCCTCTGTTTCAGCCCCTCTGATTCAGCACCTCTGTTTCAGCACCTTTGATTCAGCCCCTCTGTTTCAGCCCCTCTGTTTCAGCCCCTCTGTTTCAGCCCCTCTGTTTCTCGCCCTCTGTTTCTCACCCTCTGTTTCTCGCCCTTTGTTTCTGCTCCTCTGTTTTTCACCCTCTGTTTGAGCCCCTCTGTTTCTCGCCCTCTGTTTCTCACCCTCTGTTTCTCGCCCTTTGTTTCTGCTCCTCTGTTTTTCACCCTCTGTTTGAGCCCCTCTGTTTCTCGCCCTCTGTTTCAGGCTCTCTGTTTCAGCACGTCTGTTTCAGCCCATTTGTTTCTAGCCCTCTGTTTCAGCCCCTCTGTTTCAGCCCCTCTGTTTCAGCCCCTCTGTTTCTCGCCCTCTGTTTCAGCCCCTCTGTTTTTCGCCGTCTTTTTCAGCCCATTTGTTTCTAGCCCTCTGTTTCAGCCCCTCTGTTTCAGCCCCTATGTTTCAGCCCCTCTGTTTCTCGCCCTCTGTTTCAGCCCCTCTGTTTCTCGTCCTCTGTTTCAGCCCCTCTGTTTCTCGCCCTCTGTTTCTCGCCCTCTGTTTCAGCCCCTGTGTTTCTCGCCCTCTGTTTCAGCCCCTCTGTTTCAGCCCCTCTGTTTCTCGCCATGTTTCAGCCCCTCTGTTTCTCGCCCTCTGATTCAGCTCCTCTGTTTCGGCCCCTCTGTTTCAGTCCCTCTGTTTCTCGCCCTCTGTTTCTCGCCCTCTGTTTCAGCCCCTCTGTTTCTCGCCCTCTGTTCTAGCCCCTCTGTTTCTCGCCCTCTGTTTCAGTACCTCTGTTTCAGCCCGTCTGTTTCAGCCCCTCTGTTTCAGCCCCTCTGTTTCTCGCCCTCTGTTTCAGCCCCTCTGTTTCAGAACCCTCTGTTTCAGCCCCTCTGTTTCTCGCCCTCTGTTTCAGCCCCTCTGTTTCAGCCCCTCTGTTTCTCGCCCTCTGTTTCAGCCCCTCTGTTTCAGCCCCTCTGTTTCAGCCCCTCTGTTTCTCGCCCTCTGTTTCAGCCCCTCTGTTTCAGCCCCTCTGTTTCTCGCCCTCTGTTTCAGCCCCTCTGTTTCAGCCCCTCTGTTTCAGCCCCTCTGTTTCTCGCCCTCTGTTCTAGCCCCTCTGTTTCTCGCCCTCTGTTTCAGCCCCTCTGTTTCAGCCCCTCTGTTTCAGCCCCTCTGTTTCTCGCCCTCTGTTTCAGCTCCGCTGTTTCTCGCCCTCTGTTTCAGCTCCTCTGTTTCTCGCCCTCTGTTTCAGCCTCTCTGTTTCTCGCCCTCTGTTTCAGCCCCTCTATTTCAGCCTCTCTGTTTCAGCCCCTCTGTTTCAGCCCCTCTGTTTCTCGCCCTCTGTTTCAGCCCCTCTGTTTCTTGCCCTCTGTATCAGCCCCTCTGTTTCTCGCCCTCTGTTTCAGCCCCTCTGATTCCGCACCTCTGTTTCAGCCCCTTTGATTCAGCCCCTCTGTTTCAGCCCCTCTGTTTCAGCCCCTCTGTTTCAGCCCCTCTGTTTCTCGCCCTCTGTTTCTCACCCTCTGTTTCTCGCCCTTTGTTTCTGCCCCTCTGTTTTTCACCCTCTGTTTCAGCCCCTCTGTTTCTTGCCCTCTGTTTCAGGCTCTCTGTTTCAGCCCGTCTGTTTCAGCCCATTTGTTTCTCGCCCTCTGTTTCAGCCCCTCTGTTTCAGCCCCTCTGATTGAGCCCCTCTGATTCAGACCCTCTGTTTCTCGCCCTCTGTTTCAGCCACTATGTTTCAGCCCCTCTGTTTCAGCCCTTCTGTTTCTCGACCTCTGTTTCAGCCCCTCTGTTTCTCGCCGTCTGTTTCAGCCCCTCTGTTTCTCGCCCTCTGTTTCAGCCCCTCTGTTTCAGCCCCTCTGTCACAGCCCCTCTGTTTCAGCCCCTCTGTTTCTCGCCCTCTGTTTCAGCCCCTCTGTTTCTCGCCCTCTGTTTCAGCCCCTCTGTTTCTCGCCCTCTGTTTCAGCGCCTCTGTTTCTCGCCCTCTGTTTCAGCCCCTCTGTTTCGGCCCCTCTGTTTCAGTCCCTCTGTTTCTCGCCCTCTGTTTCAGCTCCTCTGTTTCTCGCCCTCTGTTTCAGCCCCTCTGTTTCTCGCCCTCTGTTTCTCGCCCTCTGTTTCAGCCCCTCTGTTTCTCGCCCTCTGATTCAGCTCCTCTGTTTCGGCCCCTCTGTTTCAGTCCCTCTGTTTCTCGCCCTCTGTTTCTCGCCCTCTGTTTCAGCCCCTCTGTTTCTCGCCCTCTGTTCTAGCCCCTCTGTTTCTCGCCCTCTGTTTCAGCCCCTCTGTTTCAGCCCCTCTGTTTCAGCCCCTCTGTTTCTCGCCCTCTGTTTCAGCCCCGCTGTTTCTCGCCCTCTGTTTCAGCTCCTCTGTTTCTCGCCCTCTGTTTCAGCCTCTCTGTTTCTCGCCCTCTGTTTCAGCCCCTCTATTTCAGCATCTCTGTTTCAGCCCCTCTGTTTCAGCCCCTCTGTTTCTCGCCCTCTGTTTCAGCCCCTCTGTTTCTTGCCCTCTGTATCAGCCCCTCTATTTCTCGCCCTCTGTTTCAGCCCCTCTGATTCAGCACCTCTGTTTCAGCCCCTTTGATTCAGCCCCTCTGTTTCAGCCCCTCTGTTTCAGCCCCTCTGTTTCTCGCCCTTTGTTTCTGCCCCTCTGTTTTTCACCCTCTGTTTCCGCCCCTCTGTTTCTTGCCCTCTGTTTCAGGTTCTCTGTTTCAGCCCGTCTGTTTCAGCCCATTTGTTTCTCGCCCTCTGTTTCAGCCCCTCTGTTTCAGCCCCTCTGATTGAGCCCCTCTGATTCAGACCCTCTGTTTCTCGCCCTCTGTTTCAGCCACTATGTTTCAGCCCCTCTGTTTCAGCCCCTCTGTTTCTCGCCCTCTGTTTCAGCCCCTCTGTTTCTCGCCGTCTGTTTCAGCCCCTCTGTTTCTCGCCCTCTGTTTCAGCCCCTCTGTTTCAGCCCCTCTGTCAAAGCCCATCTGTTTCAGCCCCTCTGTTTCTCGCCCTCTGTTTCAGCCCCTCTGTTTCTCGCCCTCTGTTTCAGCCCCTCTGTTTCTCGCCCTCTGTTTCAGCGCCTCTGTTTCTCGCCCTCTGTTTCAGCCCCTCTGTTTCGGCCCCTCTGTTTCAGTCCCTCTGTTTCTCGCCCTCTGTTTCAGCCCCTCTGTTTCTCGCCCTCTGTTTCAGCCCCTCTGTTTTAGCCCCTCTGTTTCAGCCCCTCTGTTTCAGCCACTCTGTTTCTCGCCCTCTGTTTCAGCCCCTCTGTTTCTCGCCCTCTGTTTCTCGACCTCTGTTTCAGCCCCTCTGTTTCAGCCTCTCTGTTTCTTGCCCACTGTTTCAGCCCCTCTATTTCAGCCCCTCTGTTTCAGCCCCTCTGTTTCAGCCCCTCTGTTTTTCGCCCTCTGTTTCAGCCCCTCTGTTTCTCGCTCTCTGTTTCAGCTCCTCTGTTTCTCGCGTTCTGTTTCAGCCTCTCTGTTTCTCGCCCACTGTTTCAGCCCCTCTATTTCAGCCCCTCTGTTTCAGCCCCTCTGTTTCAGCCCCTCTGTTTCTCGCCCTCTGTTTCAGCCCCTCTGTTTCTTGCCCTCTGTTTCAGCCCCTCTGTTTCTCGCCCTCTGTTTCAGCCCCTCTGATTCAGCCCCTCTGTTTCAGCCCCTCTGTTTCAGCCCCTCTGTTTCTCGCCCTCTGTTTCTCACCCTCTGTTTCTCGCCCTTTGTTTCTGCTCCTCTGTTTTTCACCCTCTGTTTGAGCCCCTCTGTTTCTCGCCCTCTGTTTCAGGCTCTCTGTTTCAGCACGTCTGTTTCAGCCCATTTGTTTCTAGCCCTCTGTTTCAGCCCCTCTGTTTCAGCCCCTCTGTTTCAGCCCCTCTGTTTCTCGCCCTCTGTTTCAGCCCCTCTGTTTTTCGCCGTCTTTTTCAGCCCATTTGTTTCTAGCCCTCTGTTTCAGCCCCTCTGTTTCAGCCCCTATGTTTCAGCCCCTCTGTTTCTCGCCCTCTGTTTCAGCCCCTCTGTTTCTCGTCCTCTGTTTCAGCCCCTCTGTTTCTCGCCCTCTGTTTCTCGCCCTCTGTTTCAGCCCCTCTGTTTCTCGCCCTCTGTTTCAGCCCCTCTGTTTCAGCCCCTCTGTTTCTCGCCATGTTTCAGCCCCTCTGTTTCTCGCCCTCTGATTCAGCTCCTCTGTTTCGGCCCCTCTGTTTCAGTCCCTCTGTTTCTCGCCCTCTGTTTCTCGCCCTCTGTTTCAGCCCCTCTGTTTCTCGCCCTCTGTTCTAGCCCCTCTGTTTCTCGCCCTCTGTTTCAGTCCCTCTGTTTCAGCCCGTCTGTTTCAGCCCCTCTGTTTCAGCCCCTCTGTTTCTCGCCCTCTGTTTCAGCCCCTCTGTTTCAGAACCCTCTGTTTCAGCCCCTCTGTTTCTCGCCCTCTGTTTCAGCCCCTCTGTTTCAGCCCCTCTGTTTCTCGCCCTCTGTTTCAGCCCCTCTGTTTCAGCCCCTCTGTTTCAGCCCCTCTGTTTCTCGCCCTCTGTTTCAGCCCCTCTGTTTCTCGCCCTCTGTTTCAGCCCCTCTGATTCTCGCACTCTGTTTCAGCCCCTCTGTTTCTCGCCCTCTGTTTCTCGCCCTCTGTTTCAGCCCCTCTGTTTCTCGCCCTCTGTTTCAGCCCCTCTGTTTCAGCCGCTCTGTTTCTCGCCCTCTGTTTCAGCCCCTCTGTTTCTCGCCCTCTGATTCAGCTCCTCTGTTTCGGCCCCTCTGTTTCAGTCCCTCTGTTTCTCGCCCTCTGTTTCTCGATCTCTGTTTCAGCCCCTCTGTTTATCGCCCTCTGTTCTAGCCCCCCTGTTTCTCGCCCTCTGTTTCAGCCCCTCTGTTTCAGCCCCTCTGTTTCAGCCCCTCTGTTTCTCGCCCTCTGTTTCAGCCCCTCTGTTTCTCGCCCTCTGTTTCAGCTCCTCTGTTTCTCGCCCTCTGTTTCAGCCCCTCTGTTTCTCGCCCTCTGTTTCAGCCCCTCTGTTTCAGCCCCTCTGTCACAGCCCCTCTGTTTCAGCCCCTCTGTTTCTCGCCCTCTGTTTCAGCCCCTCTGTTTCTCGCCCTCTGTTTCAGCCCCTCTGTTTCTCGCCCTCTGTTTCAGCGCCTCTGTTTCTCGCCCTCTGTTTCAGCCCCTCTGTTTCGGCCCCTCTGTTTCAGTCCCTCTGTTTCTCGCCCTCTGTTTCAGCTCCTCTGTTTCTCGCCCTCTGTTTCAGCCCCTCTGTTTCTCGCCCTCTGTTTCTCGCCCTCTGTTTCAGCCCCTCTGTTTCTCGCCCTCTGATTCAGCTCCTCTGTTTCGGCCCCTCTGTTTCAGTCCCTCTGTTTCTCGCCCTCTGTTTCTCGCCCTCTGTTTCAGCCCCTCTGTTTCTCGCCCTCTGTTCTAGCCCCTCTGTTTCTCGCCCTCTGTTTCAGCCCCTCTGTTTCAGCCCCTCTGTTTCAGCCCCTCTGTTTCTCGCCCTCTGTTTCAGCCCCGCTGTTTCTCGCCCTCTGTTTCAGCTCCTCTGTTTCTCGCCCTCTGTTTCAGCCTCTCTGTTTCTCGCCCTCTGTTTCAGCCCCTCTATTTCAGCATCTCTGTTTCAGCCCCTCTGTTTCAGCCCCTCTGTTTCTCGCCCTCTGTTTCAGCCCCTCTGTTTCTTGCCCTCTGTATCAGCCCCTCTATTTCTCGCCCTCTGTTTCAGCCCCTCTGATTCAGCACCTCTGTTTCAGCCCCTTTGATTCAGCCCCTCTGTTTCAGCCCCTCTGTTTCAGCCCCTCTGTTTCTCGCCCTTTGTTTCTGCCCCTCTGTTTTTCACCCTCTGTTTCCGCCCCTCTGTTTCTTGCCCTCTGTTTCAGGTTCTCTGTTTCAGCCCGTCTGTTTCAGCCCATTTGTTTCTCGCCCTCTGTTTCAGCCCCTCTGTTTCAGCCCCTCTGATTGAGCCCCTCTGATTCAGACCCTCTGTTTCTCGCCCTCTGTTTCAGCCACTATGTTTCAGCCCCTCTGTTTCAGCCCCTCTGTTTCTCGCCCTCTGTTTCAGCCCCTCTGTTTCTCGCCGTCTGTTTCAGCCCCTCTGTTTCTCGCCCTCTGTTTCAGCCCCTCTGTTTCAGCCCCTCTGTCAAAGCCCATCTGTTTCAGCCCCTCTGTTTCTCGCCCTCTGTTTCAGCCCCTCTGTTTCTCGCCCTCTGTTTCAGTCCCTCTGTTTCTCGCCCTCTGTTTCAGCGCCTCTGTTTCTCGCCCTCTGTTTCAGCCCCTCTGTTTCGGCCCCTCTGTTTCAGTCCCTCTCATTCTCGCCCTCTGTTTCAGCCCCTCTGTTTCTCGCCCTCTGTTTCAGCCCCTCTGTTTTAGCCCCTCTGTTTCAGCCCCTCTGTTTCAGCCACTCTGTTTCTCGCCCTCTGTTTCTCGCCCTCTGATTCAGCTCCTCTGTTTCGGCCCCTCTGTTTCAGTCCCTCTGTTTCTCGCCCTCTGTTTCTCGATCTCTGTTTCAGCCCCTCTGTTTATCGCCCTCTGTTCTAGCCCCCCTGTTTCTCGCCCTCTGTTTCAGCCCCTCTGTTTCAGCCCCTCTGTTTCAGCCCCTCTGTTTCTCGCCCTCTGTTTCAGCCCCTCTGTTTCTCGCCCTCTGTTTCAGCTCCTCTGTTTCTCGCCCTCTGTTTCAGCCTCTCTGTTTCTCGCCCTCTGTTTCAGCCCCTCTATTTCAGCCCCTCTGTTTCAGCCCCTCTGTTTCAGCCCCTCTGTTTCTCGCCCTCTGTTTCAGCCCCTCTGTTTCTTGCCCTCTGTTTCAGCCCCTCTGTTTCTCGCCCTCTGTTTCAGCCACTCTGATTCAGCCCCTCTGATTCAGCCTCTCTGTTTCTCGCCCTCTGTTTCAGCCCCTCTATTTCAGCCCCTCTGTTTCAGCCCCTCTGTTTCAGCCCCTCTGTTTCGCGCTCTCTGTTTCGGCCCCTCTGTTTCAGCCACGCTGTTTCTCGCCCTCTGCTTCAGCCCCTCTGTTTCTCGCTCTCTGTTTCACCCCTCTGTTTCTCGCCCTCTGTTTCAGCACCTCTGATTCAGCTCCTCTGTTTCAGCCCCTCTGAATCAGCCCCTCTGATTCAGCCCCTCTGGTTCAGCCCCTCTGTTTCAGTCCCTCTGTTTCTCGCCCTCTGTTTCAGCCGCTCTGTTTCTCGCCCTCTGTTTCAGCCCCTCTGTTTCAGCCCCTCTGTTTCTCGCCCTCTGTTTCAGCCCCTCTGTTTCTCGCCCTCTGTTTCAGCTCCTCTGTTTCAGCCCCTCTGTTTCTCGCCCTCTGTTTCAGCCCCTCTGTTTCTCGCCCTCTGATTCAGCTCCTCTGTTTCGGCCCCTCTGTTTCAGTCCCTCTGTTTCTCGCCCTCTGTTTCTCGCCCTCTGTTTCACCCCTCTGTTTCTCGCCCTCTGTTTCAGCACCTCTGATTCAGCTCCTCTGTTTCAGCCCCTCTGAATCAGCCCCTCTGATTCAGCCCCTCCGGTTCAGCCCCTCTGTTTCAGTCCCTCTGTTTCTCGCCCTCTGTTTCAGCCGCTCTGTTTCTCGCCCTCTGTTTCAGCCCCTCTGTTTCAGCCCCTCTGTTTCTCGCCCTCTGTTTCAGCCCCTCTGTTTCTCGCCCTCTGTTTCAGCCCCTCTGTTTCTCGCCCTCTGTTTCAGCCCCTCTGTTTCTCGCCCTCTGATTCAGCTCCTCTGTTTCGGCCCCTCTGTTTCAGTCCATCTGTTTCTCGCCCTCTGTTTCTCGCCCTCTGTTTCAGCCCCTCTGTTTCTGGCCCTCGGTTCTAGCCCCTCTGTTTCTCGCCCTCTGTTTCAGCCCTCTGTTTCAGCCCCTCTGTTTCAGGCCCTCTGTTTCAGCCCCTCTGTTTCTCGCCCTCTGTTTCAGCCCCGCTGTTTCTCGCCCTCTGTTTCAGCTCCTCTGTTTCTCGCCCTCTGTTTCAGCCTCTCTGTTTCTCGCCCTCTGTTTCAGCCCCTCTATTTCAGCCTCTCTGTTTCAGCCCCTCTGTTTCAGCCCCTCTGTTTCTCGCCCTCTGTTTCAGCCCCTCTGTTTCTTGCCCTCTGTATCAGCCCCTCTGTTTCTCGCCCTCTGTTTCAGCCCCCCTGATTCAGCACCTCTGTTTCAGCCCCTTTGATTCAGCCCCTCTGTTTCAGCCCCTCTGTTTCAGCCCCTCTGTTTCAGCCCCTCTGTTTCTCGCCCTCTGTTTCTCACCCTCTGTTTCTCGCCCTTTGTTTCTGCCCCTCTGTTTTTCACCCTCTGTTTCAGCCCCTCTGTTTCAGCCCATTTGTTTCTCGCCCTCTGTTTCAGCCCCTCTGTTTCAGCCCCTCTGATTGAGCCCCTCTGATTCAGACCCTCTGTTTCTCGCCCTCTGTTTCAGCCACTATGTTTCAGCCCCTCTGTTTCAGCCCCTCTGTTCCTCGCCCTCTGTTTCAGCCCCTCTGTTTCTCGCCGTCTGTTTCAGCCCCTCTGTTTCTCGCCCTCTGTTTCAGCCCCTCTGTTTCAGCCCCTCTGCCACAGCACCTCTGTTTCAGCCCCTCTGTTTCTCGCCCTCTGTTTCAGCCCCTCTGTTTCTCGCCCTCTGTTTCAGCCCCTCTGTTTCTCGCCCTCTGTTTCAGCGCCTCTGTTTCTCGCCCTCTGTTTCAGCCCCTCTGTTTCGGCCCCTCTGTTTCAGTCCCTCTGTTTCTCGCCCTCTGTTTCAGCCGCTCTGTTTCTCGCCCTCTGTTTCAGCCCCTCTGTTTCTCGCCCTCTGTTTCAGCCCCTCTGTTTTAGCCCCTCTGTTTCAGCCCCTCTGTTTCATCCCCTCTGTTTCTCGCCCTCTGTTTCAGCCCCTCTGTTTCTCGCCCTCTGTTTCAGCTCCTCTGTTTCTCGCCCTCTGTTTCAGCCTCTCTGTTTATCGCCCACTGTTTCAGCCCCTCTATTTCAGCCCCTCTGTTTCAGCCCCTCTGTTTCAGCCCCTCTGTTTTTCGCCCTCTGTTTCAGCCCCTCTGTTTCTCGCCCTCTGTTTCAGCTCCTCTGTTTCTCGCCCTCTGTTTCAGCCTCTCTGTTTCTCGCCCACCGTTTCAGCCCCTCTATTTCAGCCCCTCTGTTTCAGCCCCTCTGTTTCAGCCCCTCTGTTTCTCGCCCTCTGTTTCAGCCCCTCTGTTTCTTGCCCTCTGTTTCAGCCCCTCTGTTTCTCGACCTCTGTTTCAGCCCCTCTGATTCAGCACCTCTGTTTCAGCCCCTTTGATTCAGCCCCTCTGTTTCAGCCCCTCTGTTTCAGCCCCTCTGTTTCAGCCCCTCTGTTTCTCGCCCTCTGTTTCTCACCCTCTGTTTCTCGCCCTTTGTTTCTGCCCCTCTGTTTTTCACCCTCTGTTTGAGCCCCTCTGTTTCTCGCCCTCTGTTTCAGGCTCTCTGTTTCAGCACGTCTGTTTCAGCCCATTTGTTTCTAGCCCTCTGTTTCAGCCCCTCTGTTTCAGCCCCTCAGTTTCAGCCCCTCTGTTTCTCGCCCTCTGTTTCAGCCCCTCTGTTTCTCGCCGTCTTTTTCAGCCCATTTGTTTCTAGCCCTCTGTTTCAGCCCCTCTGTTTCAGCCCCTATGTTTCAGCCCCTCTGTTTCTCGCCCTCTGTTTCAGCCCCTCTGTTTCTCGCCCTCTGTTTCAGCCCCTCAGTTTCTCGCCCTCTGTTTCTCGCCCTCTGTTTCAGCCCCTCTGTTTCTCGCCCTCTGTTTCAGCCCCTCTGTTTCAGCCCCTCTGTTTCTCGCCCTGTTTCAGCCCCTCTGTTTCTCGCCCTCTGATTCAGCTCCTCTATTTCGGCCCCTCTGTTTCAGTCCCTCTGTTTCTCGCCCTCTGTTTCTCGCCCTCTGTTTCAGCCCCTCTGTTTCTCGCCCTCTGTTCTAGAACCTCTGTTTCTCGCCCTCTGTTTCAGCCCCTCTGTTTCAGCCCGTCTGTTTCAGCCCCTCTGTTTCAGCCCCTCTGTTTCAGCCCCTCTGTTTCAGCCCCTCTGTTTCTCGCCCTCTGTTTCTCACCCTCTGTTTCTCGCCCTTTGTTTCTGCCCCTCTGTTTTTCACCCTCTGTTTCAGCCCCTCTGTTTCTTGCCCTCTGTTTCAGGCTCTCTGTTTCAGCCCGTCTGTTTCAGCCCATTTGTTTCTCGCCCTCTGTTTCAGCCCCTCTGTTTCAGCCCCTCTGATTGAGCCCCTCTGATTCAGACCCTCTGTTTCTCGCCCTCTGTTTCAGCCACTATGTTTCAGCCCCTCTGTTTCAGCCCCTCTGTTTCTCGCCCTCTTTCTCAGCCCCTCTGTTTCAGCCCCTCTGTTTCAGCTCCTCTGTTTCTCGCCCTCTGTTTCAGCCTCTCTGTTTCTCGCCCTCTGTTTCAGCCCCTCTATTTCAGCCTCTCTGTTTCAGCCCCTCTGTTTCAGCCCCTCTGTTTCTCGCCCTCTGTTTCAGCCCCTCTGTTTCTTGCCCTCTGTATCAGCCCCTCTGTTTCTCGCCCTCTGTTTCAGCCCCTCTGATTCAGCACCTCTGTTTCAGCCCCTTAGATTCAGCCCCTCTGTTTCAGCCCCTCTGTTTCAGCCCCTCTGTTTCAGCCCCTCTGTTTCTCGCCCTCTGTTTCAGCCCCTCTGTTTCTCGCCCTCTGTTTCAGCTCCTCTGTTTCTCGCCCTCTGTTTCAGCCTCTCTGTTTCTCGCCCACCGTTTCAGCCCCTCTATTTCAGCCCCTCTGTTTCAGCCCCTCTGTTTCAGCCCCTCTGTTTCTCGCCCTCTGTTTCAGCCCCTCTGTTTCTTGCCCTCTGTTTCAGCCCCTCTGTTTCTCGACCTCTGTTTCAGCCCCTCTGATTCAGCACCTCTGTTTCAGCCCCTTTGATTCAGCCCCTCTGTTTCAGCCCCTCTGTTTCAGCCCCTCTGTTTCAGCCCCTCTGTTTCTCGCCCTCTGTTTCTCACCCTCTGTTTCTCGCCCTTTGTTTCTGCCCCTCTGTTTTTCACCCTCTGTTTGAGCCCCTCTGTTTCTCGCCCTCTGTTTCAGGCTCTCTGTTTCAGCACGTCTGTTTCAGCCCATTTGTTTCTAGCCCTCTGTTTCAGCCCCTCTGTTTCAGCCCCTCAGTTTCAGCCCCTCTGTTTCTCGCCCTCTGTTTCAGCCCCTCTGTTTCTCGCCGTCTTTTTCAGCCCATTTGTTTCTAGCCCTCTGTTTCAGCCCCTCTGTTTCAGCCCCTATGTTTCAGCCCCTCTGTTTCTCGCCCTCTGTTTCAGCCCCTCTGTTTCTCGCCCTCTGTTTCAGCCCCTCAGTTTCTCGCCCTCTGTTTCTCGCCCTCTGTTTCAGCCCCTCTGTTTCTCGCCCTCTGTTTCAGCCCCTCTGTTTCAGCCCCTCTGTTTCTCGCCCTGTTTCAGCCCCTCTGTTTCTCGCCCTCTGATTCAGCTCCTCTATTTCGGCCCCTCTGTTTCAGTCCCTCTGTTTCTCGCCCTCTGTTTCTCGCCCTCTGTTTCAGCCCCTCTGTTTCTCGCCCTCTGTTCTAGAACCTCTGTTTCTCGCCCTCTGTTTCAGCCCCTCTGTTTCAGCCCGTCTGTTTCAGCCCCTCTGTTTCAGCCCCTCTGTTTCAGCCCCTCTGTTTCAGCCCCTCTGTTTCTCGCCCTCTGTTTCTCACCCTCTGTTTCTCGCCCTTTGTTTCTGCCCCTCTGTTTTTCACCCTCTGTTTCAGCCCCTCTGTTTCTTGCCCTCTGTTTCAGGCTCTCTGTTTCAGCCCGTCTGTTTCAGCCCATTTGTTTCTCGCCCTCTGTTTCAGCCCCTCTGTTTCAGCCCCTCTGATTGAGCCCCTCTGATTCAGACCCTCTGTTTCTCGCCCTCTGTTTCAGCCACTATGTTTCAGCCCCTCTGTTTCAGCCCCTCTGTTTCTCGCCCTCTTTCTCAGCCCCTCTGTTTCAGCCCCTCTGTTTCAGCTCCTCTGTTTCTCGCCCTCTGTTTCAGCCTCTCTGTTTCTCGCCCTCTGTTTCAGCCCCTCTATTTCAGCCTCTCTGTTTCAGCCCCTCTGTTTCAGCCCCTCTGTTTCTCGCCCTCTGTTTCAGCCCCTCTGTTTCTTGCCCTCTGTATCAGCCCCTCTGTTTCTCGCCCTCTGTTTCAGCCCCTCTGATTCAGCACCTCTGTTTCAGCCCCTTAGATTCAGCCCCTCTGTTTCAGCCCCTCTGTTTCAGCCCCTCTGTTTCAGCCCCTCTGTTTCTCGCCCTCTGTTTCTCACCCTCTGTTTCTCGCCCTTTGTTTCTGCCCCTCTGTTTTTCACCCTCTGTTTCCGCCCCTCTGTTTCTTGCCCTCTGTTTCAGGCTCTCTGTTTCAGCCCGTCTGTTTCAGCCCATTTGTTTCTCGCCCTCTGTTTCAGCCCCTCTGTTTCAGCCCCTCTGATTGAGCCCCTCTGATTCAGACCCACTGTTTCTCGCCCTCTGTTTCAGCCACTATGTTTCAGCCCCTCTGTTTCAGCCCCTCTGTTTCTCGCCCTCTGTTTCAGCCCCTCTGTTTCTCGCCGTCTGTTTCAGCCCCTCTGTTTCTCGCCCTCTGTTTCAGCCCCTCTGTTTCAGCCCCTCTGTCACAGCCCCTCTGTTTCAGCCCCTCTGTTTCTCGCCCTCTGTTTCAGCCCCTCTGTTTCTCGCCCTCTGTTTCAGCCCCTCTGTTTCTCGCCCTCTGTTTCAGCGCCTCTGTTTCTCGCCCTCTGTTTCAGCCCCTTTGTTTCAGCCCCTCTGTTTCAGTCCCTCTGTTTCTCGCCCTCTGTTTCAGCCCCTCTGTTTCTCGCCCTCTGTTTCAGCCCCTCTGTTTCTCGCCCTCTGTTTCAGCCCCTCTGTTTCAGCCCCTCTGTTTCAGCCCCTCTGTTTCAGCCCCTCTGTTTCTCGCCCTCTGTTTCAGCCCCTCTGTTTCTCGCCGTCTTTTTCAGCCCATTTGTTTCTAGCCCTCTGTTTCAGCCCCTCTGTTTCAGCCCCTATGTTTCAGCCCCTCTGTTTCTCGCCCTCTGTTTCAGCCCCTCTGTTTCTCGCCCTCTGTTTCAGCCCCTCTGTTTCTCGCCCTCTGTTTCTCGCCCTCTGTTTCAGCCCCTCTGTTTCTCGCCCTCTGTTTCAGCCCCTCTGTTTCAGCCCCTCTGTTTCTCGCCCTGTTTCAGCCCCTCTGTTTCTCGCCCTCTGATTCAGCTCCTCTGTTTCGGCCCCTCTGTTTCAGTCCCTCTGTTTCTCGCCCTCTGTTTCTCGCCCTCTGTTTCAGCCCCTCTGTTTCTCGCCCTCTGTTCTAGCCCCTCTGTTTCTCGCCCTATGTTTCAGCCCCTCTGTTTCAGCCCGTCTGTTTCAGCCCCTCTGTTTCAGCCCCTCTGTTTCTCGCCCTCTGTTTCAGCCCCTCTGTTTCAGAACCCTCTGTTTCAGCCCATCTGTTTCTCGCCCTCTGTTTCAGCCCCTCTGTTTCAGCCCCTCTGTTTCTCGCCCTCTGTTTCAGCCCCTCTGTTTCAGCCCCTCTGTTTCAGCCCCTCTGTTTCTCGCCCTCTGTTTCAGCCCCTCTGTTTCTCGCCCTCTGTTTCAGCCCCTCTGATTCTCGCCCTCTGTTTCAGCCCCTCTGTTTCTCGCCCTCTGTTTCAGCCCCTCTGATTCTCGCCCTCTGTTTCAGCCCCTCTGTTTCGCGCCCTCTGTTTCAGCCCCTCTGTTTCAGCCCCTCTGTTTCAGCCCCTTTGATTCAGCCCCTCTGTTTCAGCCCCTCTGTTTCAGCCCCTCTGTTTCAGCCCCTCTGTTTCTCGCCCTCTGATTCAGCTCCTCTGTTTCGGCCCCTCTGTTTCAGTCCCTCTGTTTCTCGCCCTCTGTTTCTCGACCTCTGTTTCAGCCCCTCTGTTTTTCGCCCTCTGTTCTAGCCCCCCTGTTTCTCGCCCTCTGTTTCAGCCCTTCTGTTTCAGCCCCTCTGTTTCAGCCCCTCTGTTTCTCGCCCTCTGTTTCAGCCCCTCTGTTTCTCGCCCTCTGTTTCAGCTCCTCTGTTTCTCGCCCTCTGTTTCAGCCCCTCTATTTCA
Source organism: Chiloscyllium punctatum (assembly GCF_047496795.1). Lineage (NCBI taxonomy): Eukaryota > Metazoa > Chordata > Chondrichthyes > Orectolobiformes > Hemiscylliidae > Chiloscyllium > Chiloscyllium punctatum. Next base: position 431,776 of record NW_027309817.1, read on the forward strand.
GCCCCTCTGTTTCAGCCCCTCTGTTTCAGCCCCTCTGTTTCTCGCCCTCTGTTTCAGCCCCTCTGTTTCTTGCCCTCTGTTTCAGCCCCTCTGTTTCTCGCCCTCTGTTTCAGCCACTCTGATTCAGCACCTCTGTTTCAGCCCCTTTGATTCAGCCCCTCTGTTTCAGCCCCTCTGTTTCAGCCCCTCTGTTTCTCGCCCTCTGTTTCTCACCCTCTGTTTCTCGCCCTTTGATTCTGCCCCTCTGTTTTTGACCCTCTGTTTCAGCCCCTCTGTTTCTCGCCCTCTGTTTCAGGCTCTCTGTTTCAGCCCGTCTCTTTCACCCCATTTGTTTCTCGCCCTCTGTTTCAGCCCCTCTGTTTCACCCCCTCTGATTGAGCCCCACTGATTCAGCCCCTCTGTTTCTCGCCCTGTGTTGCAGCCCCTCTGTTTCAGCCCCTCTGTTTCTGCCCCTCTGTTTCTCGCCCTCTGTTTCAGCCCCTCTGTTTCAGCCCGTCTGTTTCAGCCCCTCTGTTTCAGCCCCTCTGTTTCTCGCCCTCTGTTTCAGCCCCTCTGTTTCAGAACCCTCTGTTTCAGACCCTCTGTTTCTCGCCCTCTGTTTCAGCCCCTCTGTTTCAGCCCCTCTGTTTCTCGCCCTCTGTTTCAGCCACTCTGTTTCAGCCCCTCTGTTTCTCGCCCTCTGTTTCAGCCACTCTGTTTCAGCCCCTCTGTTTCTCGCCCTCTGTTTCAGCCACTCTGTTTCAGCCCCTCTGTTTCAGCCCCTCTGTTTCTCGCCCTCTGTTTCAGCCCCTCTGTTTCTCGTCCTCTGTTTCAGCCCCTCTGATTCTCGCCCTCTCTTTCAGCCCCTCTGTTTCAGCCCCTCTGTTTCAGCCCCTCTGTTTCTCGCCCTCTGTTTCAGCCCCTCTGTTTCTCGCCCTCTGTTTCAGCCCCTCTGATTCTCGCCCTCTGTTTCAGCCCCTCTGTTTCGCGCCCTCTGTTTCAGCCCCTCTGTTTCAGCCCCTCTGTTTCAGCCCCTTTGATTCAGCCCCTCTGTTTCAGCCCCTCTGTTTCAGCCCCTCTGTTTCAGCCCCTCTGTTTCTCGCCCTCTGATTCAGCTCCTCTGTTTCGGCCCCTCTGTTTCAGTCCCTCTGTTTCTCGCCCTCTGTTTCTCGACCTCTGTTTCAGCCCCTCTGTTTTTCGCCCTCTGTTCTAGCCCCCCTGTTTCTCGCCCTCTGTTTCAGCCCTTCTGTTTTAGCCCCTCTGTTTCAGCCCCTCTGTTTCTCGCCCTCTGTTTCAGCCCCTCTGTTTCTCGCCCTCTGTTTCAGCTCCTCTGTTTCTCGCCCTCTGTTTCAGCCCCTCTATTTCAGCCCCTCTGTTTCAGCCCCTCTGTTTCAGCCCCTCTGTTTCTCGCCCTCTGTTTCAGCCCCTCTGTTTCTTGCCCTCTGTTTCAGCCCCTCTGTTTCTCGCCCTCTGTTTCAGCCACTCTGATTCAGCACCTCTGTTTCAGCCCCTTTGATTCAGCCCCTCTGTTTCAGCCCCTCTGTTTCAGCCCCTCTGTTTCTCACCCTCTGTTTCTCACCCTCTGTTTCTCGCCCTTTGATTCTGCCCCTCTGTTTTTGACCCTCTGTTTCAGCCCCTCTGTTTCTCGCCCTCTGTTTCAGGCTCTCTGTTTCAGCCCGTCTCTTTCACCCCATTTGTTTCTCGCCCTCTGTTTCAGCCCCTCTGTTTCACCCCCTCTGATTGAGCCCCACTGATTCAGCCCCTCTGTTTCTCGCCCTGTGTTGCAGCCCCTCTGTTTCAGCCCCTCTGTTTCTGCCCCTCTGTTTCTCGCCCTCTGTTTCAGCCCCTCTGTTTCAGCCCGTCTGTTTCAGCCCCTCTGTTTCAGCCCCTCTGTTTCTCGCCCTCTGTTTCAGCCCCTCTGTTTCAGAACCCTCTGTTTCAGACCCTCTGTTTCTCGCCCTCTTTTTCAGCCCCTCTGTTTCAGCCCCTCTGTTTCTCGCCCTCTGTTTCAGCCACTCTGTTTCAGCCCCTCTGTTTCTCGCCCTCTGTTTCAGCCACTCTGTTTCAGCCCCTCTGTTTCTCGCCCTCTGTTTCAGCCACTCTGTTTCAGCCCCTCTGTTTCAGCCCCTCTGTTTCTCGCCCTCTGTTTCAGCCCCTCTGTTTCTCGTCCTCTGTTTCAGCCCCTCTGATTCTCGCCCTCCCTTTCAGCCCCTCTGTTTCTCGCCCTCTGTTTCTCGCCCTCTGTTTCAGCCCCTCTGTTTCTCGCCCTCTGTTTCAGCCCCTCTGTTTCAGCCGCTCTGTTTCTCGCCCTCTGTTTCCGCCCCTCTGTTTCTCGCCCTCTGATTCAGCTCCTCTGTTTCGGCCCCTCTGTTTCAGTCCCTCTGTTTCTCGCCCTCTGTTTCTCGACCTCTGTTTCAGCCCCTCTGTTTATCGCCCTCTGTTCTAGCCCCCCTGTTTCTCGCCCTCTGTTTCAGCCCTTCTGTTTCAGCCCCTCTGTTTCAGCCCCTCTGTTTCTCGCCCTCTGTTTCAGCCCCTCTGTTTCTCGCCCTCTGTTTCAGCTCCTCTGTTTCTCGCCCTCTGTTTCAGCCTCTCTGTTTCTCGCCCTCTGTTTCAGCCCCTCTATTTCAGGCCCTCTGTTTCAGCCCCTCTGTTTCAGCCCCTCTGTTTCTCGCCCTCTGTTTCAGCCCCTCTGTTTCTTGCCCTCTGTTTCAGCCCCTCTGTTTCTCGCCCTCTGTTTCAGCCACTCTGATTCAGCACCTCTGTTTCAGCCCCTTTGATTCAGCCCCTCTGTTTCAGCCCCTCTGTTTCAGCCCCTCTGTTTCTCGCCCTCTGTTTCTCACCCTCTGTTTCTCGCCCTTTGTTTCTGCCCCTCTGTTTTTGACCCTCTGTTTCAGCCCCTCTGTTTCTCGCCCTCTGTTTCAGGCTCTTTGTTTCAGCCCGTCTGTTTCAGCCCATTTGTTTCTCGCCCTCTGTTTCAGCCCCTCTGTTTCAGCCCCTCTGATTGAGCCCCACTGATTCAGCCCCTCTGTTTCTCGCCCTGTGTTGCAGCCCCTCTGTTTCAGCCCCTCTGTTTCAGCCCCTCTGTTTCTCGCCCTCTGTTACAGCCCCTCTGTTTCTCGCCGTCTGTTTCAGCCCCTCTGTTTCTCGCCCTCTGTTTCAGCCCCTCTGTTTCAGCCCCTCTGTCTCAGCCCCTCTGTTTCAGCCCCTCTGTTTCTCGCCCTCTGTTTCAGCCCCTCTGTTTCTCGCCCTCTTTTTCAGCGCCTCTGTTTCTCGCCCTCTGTTTCAGCCCCTCTGTTTCGTCCCCTCTGTTTCAGTCCCTCTGTTTCTCGCCCGCTGTTTCTCGCCCTCTGTTTCAGCCCCTCAGTTTCTCGCCCTCTGTTACAGCCCCTCTGTTTGTCGCCCTCTGTTTCAGCCCCTCTGTTTTAGCCCCTCTGTTTCAGCCCCTCTGTTTCAGCCACTCTGTTTCTCGCCCTCTGTTTCAGCCCCTCTGTTTCTCGCCCTCTGTTTCAGCTACTCTGTTTCTCGCCCTCTGTTTCAGGCTCTCTGTTTCTCGCCCTCTGTTTCAGCCCCTCTATTTCAGCCCCTCTGTTTCTGCCCCTCTGTTTCAGCCCCTCTGTTTCTCGCCCTCTGTTTCAGCCCCTCTGTTTCTTGCCCTCTGTTTCAGCCCCTCTGTTTCTGCCCCTCTGTTTCAGCCCCACTGTTTCAGCCCCTCTGTTTCAGCCCCTCTGTTTCAGCTCCTCTGTTTCTCGCCCTCTGTTTCAGCCCCTCTGTTTCTTGCCCTCTGTTTCAGCCCCTCTGTTTCTCGCCCTCTGTTTCAGCCACTCTGATTCAGCCCCTCTGATTCAGCCCCTCTGTTTCTCGCCCTCTGTTTCAGCCCCTCTGTTTCAGCCCTTCTGTTTCAGCCCCTCTGTTTCAGCCCCTTTCTTTCTCGCCCTCTGTTACAGCCCCTCTGTTTCGCGCTCTCGGTTTCGGCCCCTCTGTTTCAGCCACGCTGTTTCTCGCCCTCTGCTTCAGCCCCTCTGTTTCTCGCTCTCTGTTTCACCCCTCTGTTTCTCGCCCTCTGTTTCAGCACCTCTGATTCAGCTCCTCTGTTTCAGCCCCTCTGAATCAGCCCCTCTGATTCAGCCCCTCTGGTTCAGCCCCTCTGTTTCAGTCCCTCTGTTTCTCGCCCGCTGTCTCAGCCCCTCTGTTTCTCGCCCTCTCTTTCAGCCCATCTGATTCAGCCCCTCTGTTTCTCGCCCTCTGTTTCAGCCGCTCTGTTTCTCGCCCTCTGTTTCAGCCCCTCTGTTTCAGCCCCTCTGTTTCTCGCCCTCTGTTTCAGCCCCTCTGTTTCTCGCCCTCTGTTTCAGCTCCTCTGTTTCAGCCCCTCTGTTTCTCGCCCTCTGTTTCAGCCCCTCTGTTTCTCGCCCTCTGATTCAGCTCCTCTGTTTCGGCCCCTCTGTTTCAGTCCCTCTGTTTCTCGCCCTCTGTTTCTCGCCCTCTGTTTCAGCCCCTCTGTTTCTCGCCCTCTGTTCTAGCCCCTCTGTTTCTCGCCCTCTGTTTCAGCCCCTCTGTTTCAGCCCCTCTGTTTCAGCCCCTCTGTTTCAGCCCCTCTGTTTCTCGCCCTCTGTTTCAGCCCCGCTGTTTCTCGCCCTCTGTTTCAGCTCCTCTGTTTCTCGCCCTCTGTTTCAGCCTCTCTGTTTCTCGCCCTCTGTTTCAGCCCCTCTATTTCAGCCTCTCTGTTTCAGCCCCTCTGTTTCAGCCCCTCTGTTTCTCGCCCTCTGTTTCTCACCCTCTGTTTCTTGCCCTCTGTATCAGCCCCTCTGTTTCTCGCCCTCTGTTTCAGCCCCTCTGATTCAGCACGTCTGTTTCAGCCCCTTTGATTCAGCCCCTCTGTTTCAGCCCCTCTGTTTCAGCCCCTCTGTTTCAGCCCCTCTGTTTCTCGCCCTCTGTTTCAGGCTCTCTGTTTCAGCCCGTCTGTTTCAGCCCATTTGTTTCTCGCCCTCTGTTTCAGCCCCTCTGTTTCAGCCCCTCTGATTGAGCCCCTCTGATTCAGACCCACTGTTTCTCGCCCTCTCTTTCAGCCACTATGTTTCAGCCCCTCTGTTTCAGCCCCTCTGTTTCTCGCCCTCTGTTTCAGCCCCTCTGTTTCTCGCCGTCTGTTTCAGCCCCTCTGTTTCTCGCCCTCTGTTTCAGCCCCTCTGTTTCAGCCCCTCTGTCACAGCCCCTCTGTTTCAGCCCCTCTGTTTCACGCCCTCTGTTTCAGCCCCTCTGTTTCTCGCCCTCTGTTTCAGCCCCTCTGTTTCTCGCCCTCTGTTTCAGCGCCTCTGTTTCTCGCCCTCTGTTTCAGCCCCTCTGTTTCGGCCCCTCTGTTTCAGTCCTTCTGTTTCTCGCCCTCTGTTTCAGCCCCTCTGTTTCTCGCCCTCTGTTTCAGCCCCTCTGTTTCTCGCCCTCTGTTTCAGCCCCTCTGTTTCAGCCCCTCTGTTTCAGCCCCTCTGTTTCAGCCCCTCTGTTTCTCGCCCTCTGTTTCAGCCCCTCTGTTTCTCTCCGTCTTTTTCAGCCCATTTGTTTCTAGCCCTCTGTTTCAGCCCCTCTGTTTCAGCCCCTATGTTTCAGCCCCTCTGTTTCTCGCCCTCTGTTTCAGCCCCTCTGTTTCTCGCCCTCTGTTTCAGCCCCTCTGTTTCTCGCCCTCTGTTTCTCGCCCTCTGTTTCAGCCCCTCTGTTTCTCGCCCTCTGTTTCAGCCCCTCTGTTTCAGCCCCTCTGTTTCTCGCCCTGTTTCAGCCCCTCTGTTTCTCGCCCTCTGATTCAGCTCCTCTGTTTCGGCCCCTCTGTTTCAGTCCCTCTGTTTCTCGCCCTCTGTTTCTCGCCATCTGTTTTAGCCCCTCTGTTTCTCGCCCTCTGTTCTAGCCCCTCTGTTTCTCGCCCTATGTTTCAGCCCCTCTGTTTCAGCCCGTCTGTTTCAGCCCCTCTGTTTCAGCCCCTCTGTTTCTCGCCCTCTGTTTCAGCCCCTCTGTTTCAGAACCCTCTGTTTCAGCCCCTCTGTTTCTCGCCCTCTGTTTCAGCCCCTCTGTTTCAGCCCCTCTGTTTCTCGCCCTCTGTTTCAGCCCCTCTGTTTCAGCCCCTCTGTTTCTCGCCCTCTGTTTCAGCCCCTCTGTTTCTCGCCCTCTGTTTCAGCCCCTCTGATTCTCGCCCTCTGTTTCAGCCCCTCTGTTTCTCGCCCTCTGTTTCTCGCCCTCTGTTTCAGCCCCCACTGTTTCGCGCCCTCTGTTTCAGCCCCTCTGTTTCAGCCGCTCTGTTTCTCGCCCTCTGTTTCAGCCCCTCTGTTTCTCGCCCTCTGATTCAGCTCCTCTGTTTCGGCCCCTCTGTTTCAGTCCCTCTGTTTCTTGCCCTCTGTTTCTCGACCTCTGTTTCAGCCCCTCTGTTTATCGCCCTCTGTTCTAGCCCCCCTGTTTCTCGCCCTCTGTTTCAGCCCCTCTGTTTCTCGCCCTCTGTTTCAGCCCCTCTGTTTCAGAACCCTCTGTATCAGCCCCTCTGTTTCTCGCCCTCTGTTTCAGCCCCTCTGTTTCAGCCCCTCTGTTTCTCGCCCTCTGTTTCAGCCCCTCTGTTTCAGCCCCTCTGTTTCAGCCCCTCTGTTTCTCGCCCTCTGTTTCAGCCCCTCTGTTTCTCGCCCTCTGTTTCAGCCCCTCTGATTCTCGCCCTCTGTTTCAGCCCCTCTGTTTCTCGCCCTCTGTTTCTCGCCCTCTGTTTCAGCCCCTCTGTTTCTCGCCCTCTGTTTCAGCCCCTCTGTTTCAGCCCCTCTGTTTCTCGCCCTCTGTTTCAGCCCCTCTGTTTCTCGCCCTCTGATTCAGCTCCTCTGTTTCGGCCCCTCTGTTTCAGTCCCTCTGTTTCTCGCCCTCTGTTTCTCGACCTCTGTTTCAGCCCCTCTGTTCTAGCCCCCCTGTTTCTCGCCCTCTGTTTCAGCCCTTCTGTTTCAGCCCCTCTGTTTCAGCCGCTCTGTTTCTCGCCCTCTGTTTCTTCCCCTCTGATTCTCGCCCTCTGTTTCAGCTCCTCTGTTTCTCGCCCTCTGTTTCAGCCTCTCTGTTTCTCGCCCTCTGTTTCAGCCCCTCTATTTCAGCCCCTCTGTTTCAGCCCCTCTGTTTCAGCCCCTCTGTTTCTCGCCCTCTGTTTCAGCCCCTCTGTTTCTTGCCCTCTGTTTCAGCCCCTCTGTTTCTCGCCCTCTGTTTCAGCCACTCTGATTCAGCACCTCTGTTTCAGCCCCTTTGATTCAGCCCCTCTGTTTCAGCCCCTCTGTTTCAGCCCCTCTGTTTCTCGCCCTCTGTTTCAGCCCGTCTGTTTCAGCCCATTTGTTTCTCGCCCTCTGTTTCAGCCCCTCTGTTTCAGCCCCTCTGATTGAGCCCCACTGATTCAGCCCCTCTGTTTCTCGCCCTGTGTTGCAGCCCCTCTGTTTCAGCCCCTCTGTTTCAGCCCCTCTGCTTCTCGCCCTCTGTTACAGCCCCTCTGTTTCTCGCCGTCTGTTTCAGCCCCTCTGTTTCTCGCCCTCTGTTTCAGCCCCTCTGTTTCAGCCCCTCTGTCTCAGCCCCTCTGTTTCAGCCCCTCTGTTTCTCGCCCTCTTTTTCAGCGCCTCTGTTTCTCGCCCTCTGTTTCAGCCCCTCTGTTTCGTCCTCTCTGTTTCAGTCCCTCTGTTTCTCGCCCTCTGTTTCTCGCCCTCTGTTTCAGCCCCTCAGTTTCTCGTCCTCTGTTACAGCCCCTCTGTTTGTCGCCCTCTGTTTCAGCCCCTCTGTTTTAGCCCCTCTGTTTCAGCCCCTCTGTTTCAGCCACTCTGTTACTCGCCCTCTGTTTCAGCCCCTCTGTTTCTCGCCCTCTGTTTCAGCTACTCTGTTTCTCGCGCTCTGTTTCAGGCTCTCTGTTTCTCGCCCTCTGTTTCAGCCCCTCTGTTTCAGCCCCCCTGTTTCAGACACTCTGTTTCAGCCCCTCTGTTTCTCGCCCTCTGTTTCAGCCCCTCTGATTCAGCCCCTCTGATTCAGCCCCTCTGTTTCAGCCCCTCTGTTTCAGCCACTCTGTTTCAGCCCCTCTGTTTCTCGCCCTCTGTTTCAGCCCCTCTGATTCAGCCCCTCTGATTCAGCCCCTCTGTTTCAGCCCCTTTGATTCAGCCCCTCTGTTTCAGCCCCTCTGTTTCAGCCCCTCTGTTTCAGCCCCTCTGTTTCTCGCCCTCTGTTTCTCTCCCTCTGTTTCTCGCCCTCTGTTTCAGCCCCCCTGTTTCTCGCCCTTTGTTTCAGCCCCTCTGTTTCTCACCCTCTGTTTCAGCCCCACTGTTTCTCGCCCTCTGTTTCTCGCCCTCTGTTTCAGCCCCTCTGATTCAGCCCCTCTGATTCAGCCCCTCTGTTTCTCGCCCTCTGTTTCTCGCCCTCTGTTTCAGCCCCTATGTTTCAGCTCCTCTGTTTCTCGCCCTCTGTTTCTCGCCCTCTGTTTCAGCCCCTCTGATTCAGCCCCTCTGATTCAGCCCCTCTGTTTCTCGCCCTCTCTTTCAGCCCCTCTGTTTCAGCCCTTCAGTTTCAGCCCCTCTGTTGCAGCCCCTTTCTTTCTCGCCCTCTGTTTCAGCCCCTCTGTTTCGCGTTCTCTGTTTCAGCCCCTCTGTTTCAGCCACTCTGTTTCTCGCCCTCTGCTTCAGCCCCTCTGTTTCTCGCCCTCTGTTTCACCCCTCTGTTTCTCGCCCTCTGTTTCAGCCCCTCTGATTCAGCTCCTCTGTTTCAGCCCCTCTGAATCAGCCCCTCTGATTCAGCCCCTCTGTTTCAGCCCCTCTGTTTCAGCCCCTCTGTTTCTCGCCCGCTGTCTCAGCCCCTCTGTTTCTCGTCCTCTGTTTCAGCCCATCTGATTCAGCCGCTCTGTTTCTCGCCCTCTGTTTCAGCCCCTCTGTTTCAGCCCCTCTGTTTCAGCCCCTCTGTTTCTCGCCCTCTGTTTCAGCCCGTCTGTTTCAGCCCCTCTGTTTCTCGCCCTTTGTTTCAGCCCCTCTGTTTCTCGCCCTCTGATTCAGCTCCTCTGTTTCGGCCCCTCAGTTTCAGTCCCACTGTTTCTCGCCCTCTGTTTCAGCCGCTCTGTTTCAGCCCGTCTGTTTCAGCCCCTCTGTTTCAGCCCCTCTGTTTCTCACCCTCTGTTTCTCACCCTCTGTTTCTCGCCCTTTGTTTCTGCCCCTCTGTTTTTCACCCTCTGTTTGAGCCCCTCTGTTTCTCGCCCTCTGTTTCAGACCCTCTGATTCAGCACCTCTGTTTCAGCCCCTTTGATTCAGCCCCTCTGTTTCAGCCCCTCTGTTTCAGCCCCTCTGTTTCAGCCCCTCTGTTTCTCGCCCTCTGTTTCTCACCCTCTGTTTCTCGCCCTTTGTTTCTGCCCCTCTGTTTTTCACCCTCTGTTTGAGCCCCTCTGTTTCTCGCCCTCTGTTTCAGGCTCTCTGTTTCAGCACGTCTGTTTCAGCCCATTTGTTTGTAGCCCTCTGTTTCAGCCCCTCTGTTTCAGCCCCTCTGTTTCTCGCCCTCTGTTTCAGCCTCTCTGTTTCAGCCCCTCTGTTTCAGCCCATTTGTTTCTAGCCCTCTGTTTCAGCCCCTCTGTTTCAGCCCCTCTGTTTCTCGCCCTCTGTTTCAGTCCCTCTGTTTCTCGTCCTCTGTTTCTCGCCCTCTGTTTCATCCCCTCTGTTTCTCGCCCTCTGTGTCAGCCCCTCTGTTTCTCGCCCTCTGTTTCAGCCCCTCTGTTTCAGCCCCTCTGTTTCAGCCACTCTGTTTCTCGCCCTCTGTTTCACCCCCTCTGTTTCTTGCCCTCTGTTTAAGCTCCTCTGTTTCTCGCCCTCTGTTTCAGGCTCTCTGTTTCTCGCCCTCTGTTTCAGCCCCTCTATTTCAGCCCCTCTGTTTCTGCCCCTCTGTTTCTCGCCCTCTGTTTCTCGCCCTCTGTTTCAGCCCCTCTGTTTCTTGCCCTCTGCTTCAGCCCCTCTGTTTCTGCCCCTCTGTTTCAGCCCCTCTGATTCTCACCCTCTGTTTCAGCCCCTCTGTTTCTCGCCCTCCGTTTCAGCCCCTCTGTTTCAGCCCCTCTGTTTCTCGCCCTCTGTTTCAGCCCCTCTGTTTCAGCCCCCCTGTTTCAGACACTCTGTTTCAGCCCCTCTGTGTCTCGCCCTCTGTTTCAGCCCCTCTGATTCAGCCCCTCTGATTCAGCCCCTCTGTTTCAGCCCCTCTGTTTCAGCCACTCTGTTTCAGCCCCTCTGTTTCTCGCCCTCTGTTTCAGCGCCTCTGTTTCTCGCCCTCTGTTTCAGCCCCTCTGTTTCGGCCCCTCTGTTTCAGTCCCTCTGTTTCTCGCCCTCTGTTTCAGCCCCTCTGTTTCTCGCCCTCTGTTTCAGCCACTCTGTTTCTCGCCCTCTGTTTCAGCCCCTCTGTTTCAGCCCCTCTGTTTCAGCCCCTCTGTTTCAGCCCCTCTGTTTCTCGCCCTCTGTTTCAGCCCCTCTGTTTCTCGCCCTCTGTTTCAGCCCATTTGTTTCAAGCCCTCTGTTTCAGCCCCTTTGTTTCAGCCCCTATGTTTCAGCCCCTCTGTTTCTCGCCCTCTGTTTCAGCCCCTCTGTTTCTCGCCCTCTGTTTCAGCCCCTCTGTTTCTCGCCCTCTGTTTCTCGCCCTCTGTTTCAGCCCCTCTGTTTCTCGCCCTCTGTTTCAGCCCCTCTGTTTCAGCCCCTCTGTTTCTCGCCCTGTTTCAGCCCCTCTGTTTCTCGCCCTTTGATTCAGCTCCTCTGTTTCGGTCCCTCTGTTTCAGCCCCTCTGTTTCAGCCCCTCTGTTTCTCGCCCTCTGTTTCAGCCCCTCTGTTCCAGAACCCTCTGTTTCAGCCCCTCTGTTTCTCGCCCTCTGTTTCAGCCCCTCTGTTTCAGCCCCTCTGTTTCTCGCCCTCTGTTTCAGCCCCTCTGTTTCAGCCCCTCTGTTTCTCGCTCTCTGTTTCAGCCCCTCTGTTTCTCGCCCTCTGTTTCAGCCCCTCTGATTCTCGCCCTCTGTTTCAGCCCCTCTGTTTCTCGCCCTCTGTTTCTCGCCCTCTGTTTCAGCCCCTCTGTTTCTCGCCCTCTGTTTCAGCCCCTCTGTTTCAGCCGCTCTGTTTCTCGCCCTCTGTTTCAGCCCCTCTGTTTCTCGCCCTCTGATTCAGCTCCTCTGTTTCGGCCCCTCTGTTTCAGTCCCTCTGTTTCTCGCCCTCTGTTTCTCGACCTCTGTTTCAGCCCCTCTGTTTATCGCCCTCTGTTCTAGCCCCCCTGTTTCTCGCCCTCTGTTTCAGCCCTTCTGTTTCAGCCCCTCTGTTTATCGCCCTCTGTTCTAGCCCCCCTGTTTCTCGCCCTCTGTTTCAGCCCTTCTGTTTCAGCCCCTCTGTTTCTCGCCCTCTGTTTCAGCCCCTCTGTTTCTCGCCCTCTGTTTCAGCTCCTCTGTTTCTCGCCCTCTGTTTCAGCCTCTCTGTTTCTCGCCCTCTGTTTCAGCCCCTCTATTTCAGCCCCTCTGTTTCAGCCCCTCTGTTTCAGCCCCTCTGTTTCTCGCCCTCTGTTTCAGCCCCTCTGTTTCTTGCCCTCTGTTTCAGCCCCTCTGTTTCTCGCCCTCTGTTTCAGCCACTCTGATTCAGCACCTCCGTTTCAGCCCCTTTGATTCAGCCCCTCTGTTTCAGCCCCTCTGTTTCAGCCCCTCTGTTTCTCGCCCTCTGTTTCTCACCCTCTGTTTCTCGCCCTTTGTTTCTGCCCCTCTGTTTTTGACCCACTGATTCAGCCCCTCTGTTTCTCGCCCTGTGTTGCAGCCCCTCTGTTTCAGCCCCTCTGTTTCAGCCCCTCTGTTTCTCGCCCTCTGTTTCAGCCCCTCTGTTTCTCGCCGTCTGTTTCAGCCCCTCTGTTTCTCGCCCTCTGTTTCAGCCCCTCTGTTTCAGCCCCTCTGTCTCAGCCCCTCTGTTTCAGCCCCTCTGTTTCTCGCCCTCTGTTTCAGCCCCTCTGTTTCTCGCCCTCTTTTTCAGCGCCTCTGTTTCTCGCCCTCTGTTTCAACCCCTCTGTTTCGTCCCCTCTGTTTCAGTCCCTCTGTTTCTCGCCCTCTGTTTCTCGCCCTCTGTTTCAGCCCCTCAGTTTCTCGCCCTCTGTTACAGCCCCTCTGTTTGTCGCCCTCTGTTTCAGCCCCTCTGTTTTAGCCCCTCTGTTTCAGCCCCTCTGTTTCAGCCACTCTGTTTCTCGCCCTCTGTTTCAGCCCCTCTGTTTCTCGCCCTCTGTTTCAGCTACTCTGTTTCTCGCCCTCTGTTTCAGGCTCTCTGTTTCTCGCCCTCTGTTTCAGACCCTCTATTTCAGCCCCTCTGTTTCTGCCCCTCTGTTTCAGCCCCTCTGTTTCTCGCCCTCTGTTTCAGCCCCTCTGTTTCTTGCCCTCTGTTTCAGCCCCTCTGTTTCTGCCCCTCTGTTTCAGCTCCTCTGATTCTCGCCCTCTGTTTCAGCCCCTCTGTTTCTCGCCCTCTGTTTCAGCCCCTCTGTTTCAGCCCCTCTGTTTCTCGCCCTCTGTTTCAGCCCCTCTGTTTCAGCCCCCCTGTTTCAGACACTCTGTTTCAGCCCCTCTGTTTCTCGCCCTCTGTTTCAGCCCCTCTGATTCAGCCCCTCTGATTCAGCCCCTCTGTTTCAGCCCCTCTGTTTCAGCCACTCTGTTTCAGCCCCTCTGTTTCTCGCCCTCTGTTTCAGCCCCTCTGATTCAGCCCCTCTGATTCAGCACCTCTGTTTCAGCCCCTTTGATTCAGCCCCTCTGTTTCAGCCCCTCTGTTTCAGCCCCTCTGTTTCAGCCCCTCTGTTTCTCGCCCTCTGTTTCTCTCCCTCTGTTTCTCGCCCTCTGTTTCAGCCCCCCTGTTTCTCGCCCTTTGTTTCAGCCCCTCTGTTTCTCACCCTCTGTTTCAGCCCCACTGTTTCTCGCCCTCTGTTTCTCGCCCTCTGTTTCAGCCCCTCTGATTCAGCCCCTCTGATTCAGCCCCTCTGTTTCTCGCCCTCTGTTTCTCGCCCTCTGTTTCAGCCCCTATGTTTCTCACCTTCTGTTTCAGCCCCTCTGTTTCAGCCCCTCTGTTTCAGCTCCTCTGTTTCTCGCCCTCTGTTTCTCGCCCTCTGTTTCAGCCCCTCTGATTCAGCCCCTCTGATTCAGCCCCTCTGTTTCTCGCCCTCTCTTTCAGCCCCTCTGTTTCAGCCCTTCAGTTTCAGCCCCTCTGTTGCAGCCCCTTTCTTTCTCGCCCTCTGTTTCAGCCCCTCTGTTTCGCGTTCTCTGTTTCAGCCCCTCTGTTTCAGCCACTCTGTTTCTCGCCCTCTGCTTCAGCCCCTCTGTTTCTCGCCCTCTGTTTCACCCCTCTGTTTCTCGCCCTCTGTTTCAGCCCCTCTGATTCAGCTCCTCTGTTTCAGCCCCTCTGAATCAGCCCCTCTGATTCAGCCCCTCTGTTTCAGCCCCTCTGTTTCAGCCCCTCTGTTTCTCGCCCTCTGTTTCAGCCCCTCTGTTTCAGCCCCTCTGTTTCAGCCCCTCTGTTTCTCGCCCTCTGTTTCAGCCCGTCTGTTTCAGCCCCTCTGTTTCTCGCCCTCTGTTTCAGCCCCTCTGTTTCTCGCCCTCTGATTCAGCTCCTCTGTTTCGGCCCCTCAGTTTCAGTCCCTCTGTTTCTCGCCCTCTGTTTCAGCCGCTCTGTTTCAGCCCGTCTGTTTCAGCCCCTCTGTTTCAGCCCCTCTGTTTCTCACCCTCTGTTTCTCACCCTCTGTTTCTCGCCCTTTGTTTCTGCCCCTCTGTTTTTCACCCTCTGTTTGAGCCCCTCTGTTTCTCGCCCTCTGTTTCAGACCCTCTGATTCAGCACCTCTGGTTCAGCCCCTTTGATACAGCCCCTCTGTTTCAGCCCCTCTGTTTCAGCCCCTCTGTTTCAGCCCCTCTGTTTCTCGCCCTCTGTTTCTCACCCTCTGTTTCTCGCCCTTTGTTTCAGCCCCTCTGTTTCAGCCGCTCTGTTTCTCGCCCTCTGTTTCAGCCCCTCTGTTTCTCACCCTCTGATTCAGCTCCTCTGTTTCGGCCCCTCTGTTTCAGTCCCTCTGTTTCTCGCCCTCTGTTTCTCGACCTCTGTTTCAGCCCCTCTGTTTATCGCCCTCTGTTCTAGCCCCCCTGTTTCTCGCCCTCTGTTTCAGCCCTTCTGTTTCAGCCCCTCTGTTTCTCGCCCTCTGTTTCAGCCCCTCTGTTTCAGCCCCTCTGTTTCAGCCCCTCTATTTCAGCCCCTCTGTTTCAGCCCCTCTGTTTCAGCCCCTCTGTTTCTCGCCCTCTGTTTCAGCCCCTCTGTTTCTTGCCCTCTGTTTCAGCCCCTCTGTTTCTCGCCCTCTGTTTCAGCCACTCTGATTCAGCACCTCTGTTTCAGCCCCTTTGATTCAGCCCCTCTGTTTCAGCCCCTCTGTTTCAGCCCCTCTGTTTCTCGCCCTCTGTTTCTCACCCTCTTTTTCTCGCCCTTTGTTTCTGCCCCTCTGTTTTTGACCCTCTGTTTCAGCCCTTCTGTTTCTCGCCCTCTGTTTCAGGGTCTCTGTTTCAGCCCGTCTGTTTCAGCCCATTTGTTTCTCACCCTCTGTTTCAGCCCCTCTGTTTCAGCCCCTCTGATTGAGCCCCACTGATTCAGCCCCTCTGTTTCTCGCCCTGTGTTGCAGCCCCTCTGTTTCAGCCCCTCTGTTTCAGCCCCTCTGTTTCTCGCCCTCTGTTTCAGCCCCTCTGTTTTTCGCCCTCTGTTTCAGCCCCTCTGTTTCAGCCCCTCTGTCTCAGCCCCTCTGTTTCTCGCCCTCTGTTTCAGCCCCTCTGTTTCTCGCCCTCTTTTTCAGCGCCTCTGTTTCTCGCCCTCTGTTTCAGCCCCTCTGTTTCGTCCCCTCTGTTTCAGTCCCTCTGTTTCTCGCCCTCTGTTTCTCACCCTCTGTTTCAGCCCCTCAGTTTCTCGCCCTCTGTTACAGCCCCTCTGTTTGTCGCCCTCTGTTTCAGCCCCTCTGTTTTAGCCCCTCTGTTTCAGCCCCTCTGTTTCAGCCACTCTGTTTCTCGCCCTCTGTTTCAGCCCCTCTGTTTCTCGCCCTCTGTTTCAGCTACTCTGTTTCTCGCCCTCTGTTTCAGGCTCTCTGTTTCTCG
Organism: Chiloscyllium punctatum; assembly: GCF_047496795.1. Taxonomy (NCBI): domain Eukaryota; kingdom Metazoa; phylum Chordata; class Chondrichthyes; order Orectolobiformes; family Hemiscylliidae; genus Chiloscyllium; species Chiloscyllium punctatum. The sequence continues at coordinate 446,855 of NW_027309817.1, forward strand.
CCCTCTGTTTCCGCCCCTCTATTTCAGCCCCTCTGTTTCTGCCCCTCTGTTTCAGCCCCTCTGTTTCTCGCCCTCTGTTTCAGCCCCTCTGTTTCTTGCCCTCTGTTTCAGCCCCTCTGTTTCTGCCCCTCTGTTTCAGCCCCTCTGATTCTCGCCCTCTGTTTCAGCCCCTCTGTTTCTCGCCCTCTGTTTCAGCCCCTCTGTTTCAGCCCCTCTGTTTCTCGCCCTCTGTTTCAGCCCCTCTGTTTCAGCCCCCCTGTTTCAGACACTCTGTTTCTCGCCCTCTGTTTCAGCCCCCCTGTTTCTCGCCCTTTGTTTCAGCCCCTCTGTTTCTCACCCTCTGTTTCAGCCCCACTGTTTCTCGCCCTCTGTTTCTCGCCCTCTGTTTCAGCCCCTCTGATTCAGCCCCTCTGATTCAGCCCCTCTGTTTCTCGCCCTCTGTTTCTCGCCCTCTGTTTCAGCCCCTATGTTTCTCGCCCTCTGTTTCAGCCCCTCTGTTTCAGCCCCTCTGTTTCAGCTCCTCTGTTTCTCGCCCTCTGTTTCTCGCCCTCTGTTTCAGCCCCTCTGATTCAGCCCCTCTGATTCAGCCCCTCTGTTTCTCGCCCTCTCTTTCAGCCCCTCTGTTTCAGCCCTTCAGTTTCAGCCCCTCTGTTGCAGCCGCTTTCTTTCTCGCCCTCTGTTTCAGCCCCTCTGTTTCGCGTTCTCTGTTTCAGCCCCTCTGTTTCAGCCACTCTGTTTCTCGCCCTCTGCTTCAGCCCCTCTGTTTCTCGCCCTCTGTTTCACCCCTCTGTTTCTCGCCCTCTGTTTCAGCCCCTCTGATTCAGCTCCTCTGTTTCAGCCCCTCTGAATCAGCCCCTCTGATTCAGCCCCTCTGTTTCAGCCCCTCTGTTTCAGCCCCTCTGTTTCTCGCCCGCTGTCTCAGCCCCTCTGTTTCTCGCCCTCTGTTTCAGCCCATCTGATTCAGCCGCTCTGTTTCTCGCCCTCTGTTTCAGCCCCTCTGTTTCAGCCCCGCTGTTTCTCGCCCTCTGTTTCAGCCCGTCTGTTTCAGCCCCTCTGTTTCTTGCCCTCTGTTTCAGCCCCTCTGTTTCTCGCCCTCTGATTCAGCTCCTCTGTTTCGGCCCCTCAGTTTCAGTCCCTCTGTTTCTCGCCCTCTGTTTCAGCCGCTCTGTTTCAGCCCGTCTGTTTCAGCCCCTCTGTTTCAGCCCCTCTGTTTCTCACCCTCTGTTTCTCACCCTCTGTTTCTCGCCCTTTGTTTCTGCCCCTCTGTTTTTCACCCTCTGTTTGAGCCCCTCTGTTTCTCGCCCTCTGTTTCAGACCCTCTGATTCAGCACCTCTGTTTCAGCCCCTTTGATACAGCCCCTCTGTTTCAGCCCTTCTGTTTCAGCCCCTCTGTTTCAGCCCCTCTGTTTCTCGCCCTCTGTTTCTCACCCTCTGTTTCTCGCCCTTTGTTTCAGCCCCTCTGTTTCAGCCGCTCTGTTTCTCGCCCTCTGTTTCAGCCCCTCTGTTTCTCGCCCTCTGATTCAGCTCCTCTGTTTCGGCCCCTCTGTTTCAGTCCCTCTGTTTCTCGCCCTCTGTTTCTCGACCTCTGTTTCAGCCCCTCTGTTTATCGCCCTCTGTTCTAGCCCCCCTGTTTCTCGCCCTCTGTTTCAGCCCTTCTGTTTCAGCCCCTCTGTTTCTCGCCCTCTGTTTCAGCCCCTCTGTTTCAGCCCCTCTGTTTCAGCCCCTCTATTTCAGCCCCTTTGTTTCAGCCCCTCTGTTTCAGCCCCTCTGTTTCTCGCCCTCTGTTTCAGCCCCTCTGTTTCTTGCCCTCTGTTTCAGCCCCTCTGTTTCTCGCCCTCAGTTTCAGCCACTCTGATTCAGCACCTCTGTTTCAGCCCCTTTGATTCAGCCCCTCTGTTTCAGCCCCTCGGTTTCAGCCCCTCTGTTTCTCGCCCTCTGTTTCTCACCCTCTTTTTCTCGCCCTTTGTTTCTGCCCCTCTGTTTTTGACCCTCTGTTTCAGCCCTTCTGTTTCTCGCCCTCTGTTTCAGGGTCTCTGTTTCAGCCCGTCTGTTTCAGCCCATTTGTTTCTCGCCCTCTGTTTCAGCCCCTCTGTTTCAGCCCCTCTGATTGAGCCCCACTGATTCAGCCCCTCTGTTTCTCGCCCTGTGTTGCAGCCCCTCTGTTTCAGCCCCTCTGTTTCAGCCCCTCTGTTTCTCGCCCTCTGTTTCAGCCCCTCTGTTTCTCGCCGTCTGTTTCACCCCCTCTGTTTTTCGCCCTCTGTTTCAGCACCTCTGTTTCAGCCCCTCTGTCTCAGCCCCTCTGTTTCTCGCCCTCTGTTTCAGCCCCTCTGTTTCTCGCCCTCTTTTTCAGCGCCTCTGTTTCTCGCCCTCTGTTTCAGCCCCTCTGTTTCGTCCCCTCTGTTTCAGTCCCTCTGTTTCTCGCCCTCTGTTTCTCACCCTCTGTTTCAGCCCCTCAGTTTCTCGCCCTCTGTTACAGCCCCTCTGTTTGTCGCCCTCTGTTTCAGCCCCTCTGTTTTAGCCCCTCTGTTTCAGCCCCTCTGTTTCAGCCACTCTGTTTCTCGCCCTCTGTTTCAGCCCCTCTGTTTCTCGCCCTCTGTTTCAGCTACTCTGTTTCTCGCCCTCTGTTTCAGGCTCTCTGTTTCTCGCCCTCTGTTTCAGACCCTCTATTTCAGCCCCTCTGTTTCTGCCCCTCTGTTTCAGCCCCTCTGTTTCTCGCCCTCTGTTTCAGCCCCTCTGTTTCTTGCCCTCTGTTTCAGCCCCTCTGTTTCTGCCCCTCTGTTTCAGCCCCTCTGATTCTCGCCCTCTGTTTCAGCCCCTCTGTTTCTCGCCCTCTGTTTCAGCCCCTCTGTTTCAGCCCCTCTGTTTCTCGCCCTCTGTTTCAGCCCCTCTGTTTCAGCCCCCCTGTTTCAGACACTCTGTTTCAGCCCCTCTGTTTCAGCCCCTCTGTTTCAGCCACTCTGTTTCAGCCCCTCTGTTTCTCGCCCTCTGTTTCAGCCCCTCTGATTCAGCCCCTCTGATTCAGCCCCTCTGTTTCAGCCCCTTTGATTCAGCCCCTCTGTTTCAGCCCCTCTGTTTCAGCCCCTCTGTTTCTCGCCCTCTGTTTCTCTCCCTCTGTTTCTCGCCCTCTGTTTCAGCCCCCCTGTTTCTCGCCCTTTGTTTCAGCCCCTCTGTTTCTCACCCTCTGTTTCAGCCCCACTGTTTCTCGCCCTCTATTTCTCGCCCTCTGTTTCAGCCCCTCTGATTCAGCCCCTCTGATTCAGCCCCTCTGTTTCTCGCCCTCTGTTTCTCGCCCTCTGTTTCAGCCCCTCTGTTTCAGCCCCTCTGTTTCAGCCCCTCTGTTTCAGCCCCTCTGTTTCAGCTCCTCTGTTTCTCGCCCTCTGTTTCTCGCCCTCTGTTTCAGCCCCTCTGATTCAGCCCCTCTGATTCAGCCCCTCTGTTTCTCGCCCTCTCTTTCAGCCCCTCTGTTTCAGCCCTTCAGTTTCAGCCCCTCTGTTGCAGCCGCTTTCTTTCTCGCCCTCTGTTTCAGCCCCTCTGTTTCGCGTTCTCTGTTTCAGCCCCTCTGTTTCAGCCACTCTGTTTCTCGCCCTCTGCTTCAGCCCCTCTGTTTCTCGCCCTCTGTTTCACCCCTCTGTTTCTCGCCCTCTGTTTCAGCCCCTCTGATTCAGCTCCTCTGTTTCAGCCCCTCTGAATCAGCCCCTCTGATTCAGCCCCTCTGTTTCAGCCCCTCTGTTTCAGCCCCTCTGTTTCTCGCCCGCTGTCTCAGCCCCTCTGTTTCTCGCCCTCTGTTTCAGCCCATCTGATTCAGCCGCTCTGTTTCTCGCCCTCTGTTTCAGCCCCTCTGTTTCAGCCCCTCTGTTTCTCGCCCTCTGTTTCAGCCCGTCTGTTTCAGCCCCTCTGTTTCTCGCCCTCTGTTTCAGCCCCTCTGTTTCTCGCCCTCTGATTCAGCTCCTCTGTTTCGGCCCCTCAGTTTCAGTCCCTCTGTTTCTCGCCCTCTGTTTCAGCCGCTCTGTTTCAGCCCGTCTGTTTCAGCCCCTCTGTTTCAGCCCCTCTGTTTCTCACCCTCTGTTTCTCACCCTCTGTTTCTCGCCCTTTGTTTCTGCCCCTCTGTTTTTCACCCTCTGTTTGAGCCCCTCTGTTTCTCGCCCTCTGTTTCAGACCCTCTGATTCAGCACCTCTGTTTCAGCCCCTTTGATTCAGCCCCTCTGTTTCAGCCCCTCTGTTTCAGCCCCTCTGTTTCAGCCCCTCTGTTTCTCGCCCTCTGTTTCTCACCCTCTGTTTCTCGCCCTTTGTTTCTGCCCCTCTGTTTTTCACCCTCTGTTTGAGCCCCTCTGTTTCTCGCCCTCTGTTTCAGGCTCTCTGTTTCAGCACATCTGTTTCAGCCCATTTGTTTGTAGGCCTCTGTTTCAGCCCCTCTGTTTCAGCCCCTCTGATTCAGCGCCTCTGATTCAGCCCCTCTGTTTCTCGCCCTCTGTTTCAGCCTCTCTGTTTCAGCCCCTCTGTTTCAGCCCATTTGTTTCTAGCCCTCTGTTTCAGCCCCTCTGTTTCAGCCCCCCTGTTTCAGACACTCTGTTTCAGCCCCTCTGTGTCAGCCCCTCTGTTTCGGCCCCTCTGTTTCAGTCCCTCTGTTTCTCGCCCTCTGTTTCAGCCCCTCTGTTTCTCGCCCTCTGTTTCAGCCCCTCTGTTTCTCGCCCTCTGTTTCAGCCCCTCTGTTTCAGCCCCTCTGTTTCAGCCCCTCTGTTTCAGCCCCTCTGTTTCTCGCCCTCTGTTTCAGCCCCTCTGTTTCTCACCGTCTTTTTCAGCCCATTTGTTTCTAGCCCTCTGTTTCAACCCCTCTGTTTCAGCCCCTATGTTTCAGCCCCTCTGTTTCTCGCCCTCTGTTTCAGCCCCTCTGTTTCTCGCTCTCTGTTTCAGCCCCTCTGTTTCTCGCCCTCTGTTTCTCGCCCTCTGTTTCAGCCCCTCTGTTTCTCGCCCTCTGTTTCAGCCCCTCTGTTTCAGCCCCTCTGTTTCTCGCCCTGTTTCAGCCCCTCTGTTTCTCGCCCTCTGATTCAGCTCCTCTGTTTCGGTCCCTCTCTTTCAGTCCCTCTGTTTCTCGCCCTCTGTTTCTCGCCCTCTGTTTTAGCTCCTCTGTTTCTCGCCCTCTGTTCTAGCCCCTCTGTTTCTCGCCCTCTGTTTCAGCCCCTCTGTTTCAGCCCGTCTGTTTCAGCCCCTCTGTTTCAGCCCCTCTGTTTCTCGCCCTCTGTTTCAGCCCCTCTGTTTCAGAACCCTCTGTTTCAGCCCCTCTGTTTCTCGCCCTCTGTTTCAGCCCCTCTGTTTCAGCCCCTCTGTTTCTCGCCCTCTGTTTCAGCCCCTCTGTTTCAGCCCCTCTGTTTCAGCCCCTCTGTTTCTCGCCCTCTGTTTCAGCCCCTTTGTTTCTCGCCCTCTGTTTCAGCCCCTCTGATTCTCGCCCTCTGTTTCAGCCCCTCTGTTTCTCGCCCTCTGTTTCTCGCCCTCTGTTTCAGCCACTCTGTTTCTCGCCCTCTGTTTCAGCCCCTCTGTTTCTCGCCCTCTGTTTCTCACCCTCTGTTTCTCGCCCTTTGTTTCTGCCCCTCTGTTTTTGACCCTCTGTTTCAGCCCCTCTGTTTCTCGCCCTCTGTTTCAGGCTCTCTGTTTCAGCCCGTCTGTTTCAGCCCATTTGTTTCTCGCCCTCTGTTTCAGCCCCTCTGTTTCAGCCCCTCTGATTGAGCCCCACTGATTCAGCCGCTCTGTTTCTCGCCCTGTGTTGCAGCCCCTCTGTTTCAGCCCCTCTGTTTCAGCCCCTCTGTTTCTCGCCCTCTGTTTCAGCCCCTCTGTTTCTCGCGGTCTGTTTCAGCCCCTCTGTTTCTCGCCCTCTGTTTCAGCCCCTCTGTTTCAGCCCCTCTGTCTCAGCCCCTCTGTTTCAGCCCCTCTGTTTCTCGCCCTCTGTTTCAGCCCCTCTGTTTCTCGCCCTCTTTTTCAGCGCCTCTGTTTCTCGCCCTCTGTTTCAGCCCCTCTGTTTCGTCCCCTCTGTTTCAGTCCCTCTGTTTCTCGCCCTCTGTTTCTCGCCCTCTGTTTCAGCCCCTCAGTTTTTCGCCCTCTGTTACAACCCCTCTGTTTGTCGGCCTCTGTTTCAGCCCCTCTGTTTTAGCCCCTCTGTTTCAGCCCCTCTGTTTCAGCCACTCTGTTTCTCGCCCTCTGTTTCAGCCCCTCTGTTTCTCGCCCTCTGTTTCAGCTACTCTGTTTCTCGCCCTCTGTTTCAGGCTCTCTGTTTCTCGCCCTCTGTTTCAGCCCCTCTATTTCAGCCCCTCTGTTTCTGCCCCTCTGTTTCAGCCCCTCTGTTTCTCGCCCTCTGTTTCAGCCCCTCTGTTTCTTGCCCTCTGTTTCAGCCCCTCTGTTTCTGCCCCTCTGTTTCAGCCCCTCTGATTCTCGCCCTCTGTTTCAGCCCCTCTGTTTCTCGCCCTCTGTTTCAGCCCCTCTGTTTCAGCCCCTCTGTTTCTCGCCCTCTGTTTCAGCCCCTCTGTTTCAGCCCCCCTGTTTCAGACACTCTGTTTCAGCCCCTCTGTTTCTCGCCCTCTGTTTCAGCCCCTCTGATTCAGCCCCTCTGATTCAGCCCCTCTGTTTCAGCCCCTCTGTTTCAGCCACTCTGTTTCAGCCCCTCTGTTTCTCGCCGTCTGTTTCAGCCCCTCTGATTCAGCCCCTCTGATTCAGCCCCTCTGTTTCAGCCCCTTTGATTCAGCCCCTCTGTTTCAGCCCCTCTGTTTCAGCCCCTCTGTTTCAGCCCCTCTGTTTCTCGCCCTCTGTTTCTCTCCCTCTGTTTCTCGCCCTCTGTTTCAGCCCCCCTGTTTCTCGCCCTTTGTTTCAGCCCCTCTGTTTCTCACCCTCTGTTTCAGCCCCACTGTTTCTCGCCCTCTGTTTCTCGCCCTCTGTTTCAGCCCCTCTGATTCAGCCCCTCTGATTCAGCCCCTCTGTTTCTCGCCCTCTGTTTCTCGCCCTCTGTTTCAGCCCCTATGTTTCTCGCCCTCTGTTTCAGCCCCTCTGTTTCAGCCCCTCTGTTTCAGCTCCTCTGTTTCTCGCCCTCTGTTTCAGCCCCTCTGATTCAGCCCCTCTGATTCAGCCCCTCTGTTTCTCGCCCTCTCTTTCAGCCCCTCTGTTTCAGCCCTTCAGTTTCAGCCCCTCTGTTGCAGCCCCTTTCTTTCTCGCCCTCTGTTTCAGCCCCTCTGTTTCGCGTTCTCTGTTTCAGCCCCTCTGTTTCAGCCACTCTGTTTCTCGCCCTCTGCTTCAGCCCCTCTGTTTCTCGCCCTCTGTTTCACCCCTCTGTTTCTCGCCCTCTGTTTCAGCCCCTCTGATTCAGCTCCTCTGTTTCAGCCCCTCTGAATCAGCCCCTCTGATTCAGCCCCTCTGTTTCAGCCCCTCTGTTTCAGCCCCTCTGTTTCTCGCCCGCTGTCTCAGCCCCTCTGTTTCTCGCCCTCTGTTTCAGCCCATCTGATTCAGCCGCTCTGTTTCTCGCCCTCTGTTTCAGCCCCTCTGTTTCAGCCCCTCTGTTTCAGCCCCTCTGTTTCTCGCCCTCTGTTTCAGCCCGTCTGTTTCAGCCCCTCTGTTTCTCGCCCTCTGTTTCAGCCCCTCTGTTTCTCGCCCTCTGATTCAGCTCCTCTGTTTCGGCCCCTCAGTTTCAGTCCCTCTGTTTCTCGCCCTCTGTTTCAGCCGCTCTGTTTCAGCCCGTCTGTTTCAGCCCCTCTGTTTCAGCCCCTCTGTTTCTCACCCTCTGTTTCTCACCCTCTGTTTCTCGCCCTTTGTTTCTGCCCCTCTGTTTTTCACCCTCTGTTTGAGCCCCTCTGTTTCTCGCCCTCTGTTTCAGACCCTCTGATTCAGCACCTCTGTTTCATCCCCTTTGATTCAGCCCCTCTGTTTCAGCCCCTCTGTTTCAGCCCCTCTGTTTCAGCCCCTCTGTTTCTCGCCCTCTGTTTCTCACCCTCTGTTTCTCGCCCTTTGTTTCTGCCCCTCTGTTTTTCACCCTCTGTTTGAGCCCCTCTGTTTCTCGCCCTCTGTTTCAGGCTCTCTGTTTCAGCACGTCTGTTTCAGCCCATTTGTTTGTAGCCCTCTGTTTCAGCCCCTCTGTTTCAGCCCCTCTGATTCAGCGCCTCTGATTCAGCCCCTCTGTTTCTCGCCCTCTGTTTCAGCCTCTCTGTTTCAGCACCTCTGTTTCAGCCCATTTGTTTCTAGCCCTCTGTTTCAGCCCCTCTGTTTCAGCCCCTCTGTTTCTCGCCCTCTGCTTCAGCGCCTCTGTTTCTCGCCCTCTGTTTCAGCCCCTCTGTTTCGTCCCCTCTGTTTCAGTCCCTCTGTTTCTCGCCCTCTGTTTCTCGCCCTCTGTTTCATCCCCTCTGTTTCTCGCCCTCTGTGTCAGCCCCTCTGTTTCTCGCCCTCTGTTTCAGCCCCTCTGTTTCAGCCCCTCTGTTTCAGCCCCTCTGTTTCTCGCCCTCTGTTTCAGCCTCTCTGTTTCTCGCCCTCTGTTTCAGCTCCTCTGTTTCTCGCCCTCTGTTTCAGGCTCTCTGTTTCTCGCCCTCTGTTTCAGCCCCTCTATTTCAGCCCCTCTGTTTCTGCCCCTCTGTTTCTCGCCCTCTGTTTCTCGCCCTCTGTTTCAGCCCCTCTGTTTCTTGCCCTCTGCTTCAGCCCCTCTGTTTCTGCCCCTCTGTTTCAGCCCCTCTGATTCTCGCCCTCTGTTTCAGCCCCTCTGTTTCTCGCCCTCCGTTTCAGCCCGTCTGTTTCAGCCCCTCTGTTTCTCGCCCTCTGTTTCAGCCCCTCTGTTTCAGCCCCCCTGTTTCAGACACTCTGTTTCAGCCCCTCTGTGTCTCGCCCTCTGTTTCAGCCCCTCTGATTCAGCCCCTCTGATTCAGCCCCTCTGTTTCAGCCCCTCTGTTTCAGCCACTCTGTTTCAGCCCCTCTGTTTCTCGCCCTCTGTTTCAGCCCCTCTGATTCAGCCCCTCTGATTCAGCACCTCTGTTTCAGCCCCTTTGATTCAGCCCCTCTGTTTCAGCCCCTCTGTTTCTCGCCCTCTGTTTTTCTCCCTCTGTTTCTCGCCCTCTGTTTCAGCCCCCCTGTTTCTCGCCCTTTGTTTCAGCCCCTCTGTTTCTCACCCTCTGTTTCAGCCCCACTGTTTCTCGCCCTCTGTTTCTCGCCCTCTGTTTCAGCCCCTCTGTTTCAGCCCCTCTGATTCAGCCCCTCTGTTTCTCGCCCTCTGTTTCTCGCCCTCTGTTTCAGCCCCTATGTTTCTCGCCCTCTGTTTCAGCCCCTCTGTTTCAGCCCCTCTGTTTCAGCTCCTCTGTTTCTCGCCCTCTGTTTCTAGCCCTCAGTTTCAGCCCCTCTGATTAAGCCCCTCTGATTCAGCCCCTCTGTTTCTCGCCCTCTCTTTCAGCCCCTCTGTTTCAGCCCTTCAGTTTCAGCCCCTCTGTTTCAGCCCCTTTCTTTCTCGCCCTCTGTTTCAGCCCCTCTGTTTCGCGCTCTCTGTTTCAGCCCCTCTGTTTCAGCCACTCTGCTTCTCGCCCTCTGCTTCAGCCCCTCTGTTTCTCGCCCTCTGTTTCTCGCCCTGTGTTTCAGCCCCTCTGTTTCTCGCCCTCTGTTTCAGCCCATCTGATTAAGCCCTTCAGTTTCAGCCCCTCTGTTTCAGCCCCTTTCTTTCTCGCCCTCTGTTTCAGCCCCTCTGTTTCGCGCTCTCTGTTTCAGCCCCTCTGTTTCAGCCACTCTGCTTCTCGCCCTCTGCTTCAGCCCCTCTGTTTCTCGCCCTCTGTTTCTCGCCCTGTGTTTCAGCCCCTCTGTTTCTCGCCCTCTGTTTCAGCCCATCTGATTCAGCCCGTCTGTTTCTCGCCTTCTGTTTCAGCCGCTCTGTTTCTCGCCCTCTGTTTCAGCCCCTCTGTTTCTCGCCCTCTGTTTCAGCCTCTCTGTTTCTCGCCCTCTGTTTCAGCCCCTCTATTCCAGCCCTTCTGTTTCTCGCCCTCTGTTTCAGGCTCTCTGTTTCAGCCCGTCTGTTTCAGCCCATTTGTTTCTAGCCCTCTGTTTCAGCCCCTCTGTTTCAGCCCCTCTGATTCAGCGCCTCTGATTCAGCCCCTCTGTTTCTCGCCGTCTGTTTCAGCCCCTCTGTTTCAGCCCCTCTGAATCAGCCCCTCTGAATCAGCCCCTCTGATTCAGCCCCTCTGTTTCAGCTCCTCTGTTTCAGTCCCTCTGTTTCTCGCCCTCTGTTTCTCGCCCTCTGTTTCAGCCCCTCTGTTTCTCGCCCTCTGTTTCAGCCCCTCTGTTTCAGCCCCTCTGTTTCTCGCCCTCTGTTTCAGCCCCTCTGTTTCTCGCCCTCTGTTTCAGCTCCTCTGTTTCTCGCCCTCTGTTTCAGCCCCTCTGTTTCTCGCCCTCTGATTCAGCTCCTCTGTTTCGGCCCCTCTGTTTCTGTCCCTCTGTTTCTCGCCCTCTGTTTCTCGCCCTCTGTTTCAGCCCCTCTGTTTCTCGCCCTCTGTTCTAGCCCCTCTGTTTCTCGCCCTCTGTTTCTCGCCCTCTGTTTCAGCCCCTCTGTTTCTCGCCCTCTGTTTCAGCCCCTCTGTTTCAGCCCCTCTGTTTCTCGCCCTGTTTCAGCCCCTCTGTTTCTCGCCCTCTGATTCAGCTCCTCTGTTTCGGTCCCTCTGTTTCAGTCCCTCTGTTGCTCGCCCTCTGTTTCTCGCCCTCTGTTTCAGCCCCTCTGTTTCTCGCACTCTGTTTCAGCCCCTCTGTTTCTCGCCCTCTGTTTCAGCCCCTCTGTTTCAGCCAGTCTGTTTCAGCCCCTCTGTTTCAGCCCCTCTGTTTCTCGCCCTCTGTTTCAGCCCCTCTGTTTCAGAACTCTCTGTTTCAGCCCCTCTGTTTCTCGCCCTCTGTTTCAGCCCCTCTGTTTCAGCCCCTCTGTTTCTCGCCCTCTGTTTCAGCCCCTCTGTTTCAGCCCCTCTGTTTCAGCCCCTCTGTTTCTCGCCCTCTGTTTCAGCCCCTCTGTTTCTCGCCCTCTGTTTCAGCCCCTCTGATTCTCGCCCTCTGTTTCAGCCCCTCTGTTTCGCGCCCTCTGTTTCTCGCCCTCTGTTTCAGCCCCTCTGTTTCTCGCCCTCTGTTTCAGCCCCTCTGTTTCAGCCGCTCTGTTTCTCGCCCTCTGTTTCAGCCCCTCTGTTTCTCGCCCTCTGATTCAGCTCCTCTGTTTCGGCCCCTCTGTTTCAGTCCCTCTGTTTCTCGCCCTCTGTTTCTCGACCTCTGTTTCAGCCCCTCTGTTTATCGCCCTCTGTTCTAGCCCACCTGTTTCTCGCCCTCTGTTTCAGCCCTTCTGTTTCAGCCCCTCTGTTTCAGCCCCTCTGTTTCTCGCCCTCTGTTTCAGCCCCTCTGTTTCTCGCCCTCTGTTTCAGCTCCTCTGTTTCTCGCCCTCTGTTTCAGCCTCTCTGTTTCTCGCCCTCTGTTTCAGCCCCTCTATTTCAGCCCCTCTGTTTCAGCCCCTCTGTTTCAGCCCCTCTGTTTCTCGCCCTCTGTTTCAGCCCCTCTGTTTCTTGCCCTCTGTTTCAGCCCCTCTGTTTCTCGCCCTCTGTTTCAGCCACTCTGATTCAGCACCTCTGTTGCAGCCCCTTTGATTCAGCCCCTCTGTTTCAGCCCCTCTGTTTCAGCCCCTCTGTTTCTCGCCCTCTGTTTCTCACCCTCTGTTTCTCGCCCTTTGTTTCTGCCCCTCTGTTTTTGACCCTCTGTTTCAGCCCCTCTGTTTCTCGCCCTCTGTTTCAGGCTCTCTGTTTCAGCCCGTCGGTTTCAGCCCATTTGTTTCTCGCCCTCTGTTTCAGCCCCTCTGTTTCAGCCCCTCTGATTGAGCCCCACTGATTCAGCCCCTCTGTTTCTCGCCCTGTGTTGCAGCCCCTCTGTTTCAGCCCCTCTGTTTCAGCCCCTCTGTTTCTCGCCCTCTGTTTCAGCCCCTCTGTTTCTCGCCGTCGGTTTAAACCCCCTGTTTCTCGCCCTCTGTTTCAGCCCCTCTGTTTCAGCCCCTCTGTCTCAGCCCCTCTGTTTCAGCCCCTCTGTTTCTCGCCCTCTGTTTCAACCCCTCTGTTTCTCGCCCTCTTTTTCAGCGCCTCTGTTTCTCGCCCTCTGTTTCAGCCCCTCTGTTTCGTCCCCTCTGTTTCAGTCCCTCTGTTTCTCGCCCTCTGTTTCTCGCCCTCTGTTTCAGCCCCTCAGTTTCTCGCCCTCTGTTACAGCCCCTCTGTTTGTCGGCCTCTGTCTCAGCCCCTCTGTTTTAGTCCCTCTGTTTCAGCCCCTCTGTTTCAGCCACTCTGTTTCTCGCCCTCTGTTTCAGCCCCTCTGTTTCTCGCCCTCTGTTTCAGCTACTCTGTTTCTCGCCCTCTGTTTCAGGCTCTCTGTTTCTCGCCCTCTGTTTCAGCCCCTCTATTTCAGCCCCTCTGTTTCTGCCCCTCTGTTTCAGCCCCTCTGTTTCTCGCCCTCTGTTTCAGCCCCTCTGTTTCTTGCCCTCTGTTTCAGCCCCTCTGTTTCTGCCCCTCTGTTTCAGCCCCTCTGATTCTCGCCCTCTGTTTCAGCCCCTCTGTTTCTCGCCCTCTGTTTCAGCCCCTCTGTTTCAGCCCCTCTGTTTCTCGCCCTCTGTTTCAGCCCCTCTGTTTCAGCCCCCCTGTTTCAGACACTCTGTTTCAGCCCCTCTGTTTCTCGCCCTCTGTTTCAGCCCCTCTGATTCAGCCCCTCTGAATCAGCCCCTCTATTTCAGCCCCTCTGTTTCAGCCACTCTGTTTCAGCCCCTCTGTTTCTCGCCCTCTGTTTCAGCCCCTCTGATTCAGCCCCTCTGATTCAGCCCCTCTGTTTCAGCCCCTTTGATTCAGCCCCTCTGTTTCAGCCCCTCTGTTTCAGCCCCTCTGTTTCAGCCCCTCTGTTTCTCGCCCTCTGTTTCTCTCCCTCTGTTTCTCGCCCTCTGTTTCAGCCCCCCTGTTTCTCGCCCTTTGTTTCAGCCCCTCTGTTTCTCACCCTCTGTTTCAGCCCCACTGTTTCTCGCCCTCTGTTTCTCGCCCTCTGTTTCAGCCCCTCTGATTCAGCCCCTCTGATTCAGCCCCTCTGTTTCTCGCCCTCTGTTTCTCGCCCTCTGTTTCAGCCCCTATGTTTCTCGCCCTCTGTTTCAGCCCCTCTGTTTCAGCCCCTCTGTTTCAGCTCCTCTGTTTCTCGCCCTCTGTTTCTCGCCCTCTGTTTCAGCCCCTCTGATTCAGCCCCTCTGATTCAGCCCCTCTGTTTCTCGCCCTCTCTTTCAGCCCCTCTGTTTCAGCCCTTCAGTTTCAGCCCCTCTGTTGCAGCCCCTTTCTTTCTCGCCCTCTGTTTCAGCCCCTCTGTTTCGCGTTCTCTGTTTCAGCCCCTCTGTTTCAGCCACTCTGTTTCTCGCCCTCTGCTTCAGCCCCTCTGTTTCTCGCCCTCTGTTTCACCCCTCTGTTTCTCGCCCTCTGTTTCAGCCCCTCTGATTCAGCTCCTCTGTTTCAGCCCCTCTGAATCAGCCCCTCTGATTCAGCCCCTCTGTTTCAGCCCCTCTGTTTCAGCCCCTCTGTTTCTCGCCCGCTGTCTCAGCCCCTCTGTTTCTCGCCCTCTGTTTCTCGCCCTCTGTTTCAGCCCCTCTGTTTCTCGCCCTCTGTTTCAGCCCCTCTGTTTCAGCCGCTCTGTTTCTCGCCCTCTGTTTCAGCCCCTCTGTTTCTCGCCCTCTGATTCAGCTCCTCTGTTTCGGCCCCTCTGTTTCAGTCCCTCTGTTTCTCGCCCTCTGTTTCTCGACCTCTGTTTCAGCCCCTCTGTTTATCGCCCTCTGTTCTAGCCCACCTGTTTCTCGCCCTCTGTTTCAGCCCTTCTGTTTCAGCCCCTCTGTTTCAGCCCCTCTGTTTCTCGCCCTCTGTTTCAGCCCCTCTGTTTCTCGCCCTCTGTTTCAGCTCCTCTGTTTCTCGCCCTCTGTTTCAGCCTCTCTGTTTCTCGTCCTCTGTTTCAGCCCCTCTATTTCAGCCCCTCTGTTTCAGCCCCTCTGTTTCAGCCCCTCTGTTTCTCGCCCTCTGTTTCAGCCCCTCTGTTTCTTGCCCTCTGTTTCAGCCCCTCTGTTTCTCGCCCTCTGTTTCAGCCACTCTGATTCAGCACCTCTGTTGCAGCCCCTTTGATTCAGCCCCTCTGTTTCAGCCCCTCTGTTTCAGCCCCTCTGTTTCTCGCCCTCTGTTTCTCACCCTCTGTTTCTCGCCCTTTGTTTCTGCCCCTCTGTTTTTGACCCTCTGTTTCAGCCCCTCTGTTTCTCGCCCTCTGTTTCAGGCTCTCTGTTTCAGCCCGTCGGCTTCAGCCCATTTGTTTCTCGCCCTCTGTTTCAGCCCCTCTGTTTCAGCCCCTCTGATTGAGCCCCACTGATTCAGCCCCTCTGTTTCTCGCCCTGTGTTGCAGCCCCTCTGTTTCAGCCCCTCTGTTTCAGCCCCTCTGTTTCTCGCCCTCTGTTTCAGCCCCTCTGTTTCTCGCCGTCGGTTTAACCCCCCTGTTTCTCGCCCTCTGTTTCAGCCCCTCTGTTTCAGCCCCTCTGTCTCAGCCCCTCTGTTTCAGCCCCTCTGTTTCTCGCCCTCTGTTTCAACCCCTCTGTTTTTCGCCCTCTTTTTCAGCGCCTCTGTTTCTCGCCCTCTGTTTCAGCCCCTCTGTTTCGTCCCCTCTGTTTCAGTCCCTCTGTTTCTCGCCCTCTATTTCAGCCCCTCTGTTTCAGCCCCTCTGTTTCAGCCCCTCTGTTTCTCGCCCTCTGTTTCAGCCCCTCTGTTTCTTGCCCTCTGTTTCAGCCCCTCTGTTTCTCGCCCTCTGTTTCAGCCACTCTGATTCAGCACCTCTGTTGCAGCCCCTTTGATTCAGCCCCTCTGTTTCAGCCCCTCTGTTTCAGCCCCTCTGTTTCTCGCCCTCTGTTTCTCACCCTCTGTTTCTCGCCCTTTGTTTCTGCCCCTCTGTTTTTGACCCTCTGTTTCAGCCCCTCTGTTTCTCGCCCTCTGTTTCAGGCTCTCTGTTTCAGCCCGTCGGTTTCAGCCCATTTGTTTCTCGCCCTCTGTTTCAGCCCCTCTGTTTCAGCCCCTCTGATTGAGCCCCACTGATTCAGCCCCTCTGTTTCTCGCCCTGTGTTGCAGCCCCTCTGTTTCAGCCCCTCTGTTTCAGCCCCTCTGTTTCTCGCCCTCTGTTTCAGCCCCTCTGTTTCTCGCCGTCGGTTTAAACCCCCTGTTTCTCGCCCTCTGTTTCAGCCCCTCTGTTTCAGCCCCTCTGTCTCAGCCCCTCTGTTTCAGCCCCTCTGTTTCTCGCCCTCTGTTTCAACCCCTCTGTTTCTCGCCCTCTTTTTCAGCGCCTCTGTTTCTCGCCCTCTGTTTCAGCCCCTCTGTTTCGTCCCCTCTGTTTCAGTCCCTCTGTTTCTCGCCCTCTGTTTCTCGCCCTCTGTTTCAGCCCCTCAGTTTCTCGCCCTCTGTTACAGCCCCTCTGTTTGTCGGCCTCTGTCTCAGCCCCTCTGTTTTAGTCCCTCTGTTTCAGCCCCTCTGTTTCAGCCACTCTGTTTCTCGCCCTCTGTTTCAGCCCCTCTGTTTCTCGCCCTCTGTTTCAGCTACTCTGTTTCTCGCCCTCTGTTTCAGGCTCTCTGTTTCTCGCCCTCTGTTTCAGCCCCTCTATTTCAGCCCCTCTGTTTCTGCCCCTCTGTTTCAGCCCCTCTGTTTCTCGCCCTCTGTTTCAGCCCCTCTGTTTCTTGCCCTCTGTTTCAGCCCCTCTGTTTCTGCCCCTCTGTTTCAGCCCCTCTGATTCTCGCCCTCTGTTTCAGCCCCTCTGTTTCTCGCCCTCTGTTTCAGCCCCTCTGTTTCAGCCCCTCTGTTTCTCGCCCTCTGTTTCAGCCCCTCTGTTTCAGCCCCCCTGTTTCAGACACTCTGTTTCAGCCCCTCTGTTTCTCGCCCTCTGTTTCAGCCCCTCTGATTCAGCCCCTCTGAATCAGCCCCTCTATTTCAGCCCCTCTGTTTCAGCCACTCTGTTTCAGCCCCTCTGTTTCTCGCCCTCTGTTTCAGCCCCTCTGATTCAGCCCCTCTGATTCAGCCCCTCTGTTTCAGCCCCTTTGATTCAGCCCCTCTGTTTCAGCCCCTCTGTTTCAGCCCCTCTGTTTCAGCCCCTCTGTTTCTCGCCCTCTGTTTCTCTCCCTCTGTTTCTCGCCCTCTGTTTCAGCCCCCCTGTTTCTCGCCCTTTGTTTCAGCCCCTCTGTTTCTCACCCTCTGTTTCAGCCCCACTGTTTCTCGCCCTCTGTTTCTCGCCCTCTGTTTCAGCCCCTCTGATTCAGCCCCTCTGATTCAGCCCCTCTGTTTCTCGCCCTCTGTTTCTCGCCCTCTGTTTCAGCCCCTATGTTTCTCGCCCTCTGTTTCAGCCCCTCTGTTTCAGCCCCTCTGTTTCAGCTCCTCTGTTTCTCGCCCTCTGTTTCTCGCCCTCTGTTTCAGCCCCTCTGATTCAGCCCCTCTGATTCAGCCCCTCTGTTTCTCGCCCTCTCTTTCAGCCCCTCTGTTTCAGCCCTTCAGTTTCAGCCCCTCTGTTGCAGCCCCTTTCTTTCTCGCCCTCTGTTTCAGCCCCTCTGTTTCGCGTTCTCTGTTTCAGCCCCTCTGTTTCAGCCACTCTGTTTCTCGCCCTCTGCTTCAGACCCTCTGTTTCTCGCCCTCTGTTTCACCCCTCTGTTTCTCGCCCTCTGTTTCAGCCCCTCTGATTCAGCTCCTCTGTTTCAGCCCCTCTGAATCAGCCCCTCTGATTCAGCCCCTCTGTTTCAGCCCCTCTGTTTCAGCCCCTCTGTTTCTCGCCCGCTGTCTCAGCCCCTCTGTTTCTCGCCCTCTGTTTCTCGCCCTCTGTTTCAGCCCCTCTGTTTCTCGCCCTCTGTTTCAGCCCCTCTGTTTCAGCCGCTCTGTTTCTCGCCCTCTGTTTCAGCCCCTCTGTTTCT
This sequence comes from Chiloscyllium punctatum, assembly GCF_047496795.1. NCBI lineage: Eukaryota > Metazoa > Chordata > Chondrichthyes > Orectolobiformes > Hemiscylliidae > Chiloscyllium > Chiloscyllium punctatum. Next base: position 463,797 of record NW_027309817.1, read on the forward strand.
CGCCCTCTGATTCAGCTCCTCTGTTTCGGCCCCTCTGTTTCAGTCCCTCTGTTTCTCGCCCTCTGTTTCTCGACCTCTGTTTCAGCGCCTCTGTTTATCGCCCTCTGTTCTAGCCCACCTGTTTCTCGCCCTCTGTTTCAGCCCTTCTGTTTCAGCCCCTCTGTTTCAGCCCCTCTGTTTCTCGCCCTCTGTTTCAGCCCCTCTGTTTCTCGCCCTCTGTTTCAGCTCCTCTGTTTCTCGCCCTCTGTTTCAGCCTCTCTGTTTCTCGTCCTCTGTTTCAGCCCCTCTATTTCAGCCCCTCTGTTTCAGCCCCTCTGTTTCAGCCCCTCTGTTTCTCGCCCTCTGTTTCAGCCCCTCTGTTTCTTGCCCTCTGTTTCAGCCCCTCTGTTTCTCGCCCTCTGTTTCAGCCACTCTGATTCAGCACCTCTGTTGCAGCCCCTTTGATTCAGCCCCTCTGTTTCAGCCCCTCTGTTTCAGCCCCTCTGTTTCTCGCCCTCTGTTTCTCACCCTCTGTTTCTCGCCCTTTGTTTCTGCCCCTCTGTTTTTGACCCTCTGTTTCAGCCCCTCTGTTTCTCGCCCTCTGTTTCAGGCTCTCTGTTTCAGCCCGTCGGCTTCAGCCCATTTGTTTCTCGCCCTCTGTTTCAGCCCCTCTGTTTCAGCCCCTCTGATTGAGCCCCACTGATTCAGCCCCTCTGTTTCTCGCCCTGTGTTGCAGCCCCTCTGTTTCAGCCCCTCTGTTTCAGCCCCTCTGTTTCTCGCCCTCTGTTTCAGCCCCTCTGTTTCTCGCCGTCGGTTTAACCCCCCTGTTTCTCGCCCTCTGTTTCAGCCCCTCTGTTTCAGCCCCTCTGTCTCAGCCCCTCTGTTTCAGCCCCTCTGTTTCTCGCCCTCTGTTTCAACCCCTCTGTTTTTCGCCCTCTTTTTCAGCGCCTCTGTTTCTCGCCCTCTGTTTCAGCCCCTCTGTTTCGTCCCCTCTGTTTCAGTCCCTCTGTTTCTCGCCCTCTGTTTCTCGCCCTCTGTTTCAGCCCCTCAGTTTCTCGCCCTCTGTTACAGCCCCTCTGTTTGTCGGCCTCTGTCTCAGCCCCTCTGTTTTAGTCCCTCTGTTTCAGCCCCTCTGTTTCAGCCACTCTGTTTCTCGCCCTCTGTTTCAGCCCCTCTGTTTCTCGCCCTCTGTTTCAGCTACTCTGTTTCTCGCCCTCTGTTTCAGGCTCTCTGTTTCTCGCCCTCTGTTTCAGCCCCTCTATTTCAGCCCCTCTGTTTCTGCCCCTCTGTTTCTCGCCCTCTGTTTCAGCCCCTCTGTTTCAGCCCCTCTGTTTCTCGCCCTCTGTTTCAGCCCCTCTGTTTCAGCCCCCCTGTTTCAGACACTCTGTTTCAGCCCCTCTGTTTCTCGCCCTCTGTTTCAGCCCCTCTGATTCAGCCCCTCTGATTCAGCCCCTCTATTTCAGCCCCTCTGTTTCAGCCACTCTGTTTCAGCCCCTCTGTTTCTCGCCCTCTGTTTCAGCCCCTCTGATTCAGCCCCTCTGATTCAGCCCCTCTGTTTCAGCCCCTTTGATTCAGCCCCTCTGTTTCAGCCCCTCTGTTTCAGCCCCTCTGTTTCAGCCCCTCTGTTTCTCGCCCTCTGTTTCTCTCCCTCTGTTTCTCGCCCTCTGTTTCAGCCCCCCTGTTTCTCGCCCTCTGTTTCAGGCTCTCTGTTTCTCGCCCTCTGTTTCAGCCCCTCTATTTCAGCCCCTCTGTTTCTGCCCCTCTGTTTCAGCCCCTCTGTTTCTCGCCCTCTGTTTCAGCCCCCCTGTTTCTCGCCCTTTGTTTCAGCCCCTCTGTTTCTCACCCTCTGTTTCAGCCCCACTGTTTCTCGCCCTCTGTTTCTCGCCCTCTGTTTCAGCCCCTCTGATTCAGCCCCTCTGATTCAGCCCCTCTGTTTCTCGCCCTCTGTTTCTCGCCCTCTGTTTCAGCCCCTATGTTTCTCGCCCTCTGTTTCAGCCCCTCTGTTTCAGCCCCTCTGTTTCAGCTCCTCTGTTTCTCGCCCTCTGTTTCTCGCCCTCTGTTTCAGCCCCTCTGATTCAGCCCCTCTGATTCAGCCCCTCTGTTTCTCGCCCTCTCTTTCAGCCCCTCTGTTTCAGCCCTTCAGTTTCAGCCCCTCTGTTGCAGCCCCTTTCTTTCTCGCCCTCTGTTTCAGCCCCTCTGTTTCGCGTTCTCTGTTTCAGCCCCTCTGTTTCAGCCACTCTGTTTCTCGCCCTCTGCTTCAGACCCTCTGTTTCTCGCCCTCTGTTTCACCCCTCTGTTTCTCGCCCTCTGTTTCAGCCCCTCTGATTCAGCTCCTCTGTTTCAGCCCCTCTGAATCAGCCCCTCTGATTCAGCCCCTCTGTTTCAGCCCCTCTGTTTCAGCCCCTCTGTTTCTCGCCCGCTGTCTCAGCCCCTCTGTTTCTCGCCCTCTGTTTCAGCCCATCTGATTCAGCCGCTCTGTTTCTCGCCCTCTGTTTCAGCCCCTCTGTTTCAGCCCCTCTGTTTCAGCCCCTCTGTTTCTCGCCCTCTGTTTCAGCCCGTCTGTTTCAGCCCTTCTGTTTCTCGCCCTCTGTTTCAGCCCCTCTGTTTCTCGCCCTCTGATTCAGCTCCTCTGTTTCGGCCCCTCAGTTTCAGTCCCTCTGTTTCTCGCCCTCTGTTTCAGCCGCTCTGTTTCAGCCCGTCTGTTTCAGCCCCTCTGTTTCAGCCCCTCTGTTTCTCACCCTCTGTTTCTCACCCTCTGTTTCTCGCCCTTTGTTTCTGCCCCTCTGTTTTTCACCCTCTGTTTGAGCCCCTCTGTTTCTCGCCCTCTGTTTCAGACCCTCTGATTCAGCACCTCTGTTTCAGCCCCTTTGATTCAGCCCCTCTGTTTCAGCCCCTCTGTTTCAGCCCCTCTGTTTCAGCCCCTCTGTTTCTCGCCCTCTGTTTCTCACCCTCTGTTTCTCGCCCTTTGTTTCTGCCCCTCTGTTTTTCACCCTCTGTTTGAGCCCCTCTGTTTCTCGCCCTCTGTTTCAGGCTCTCTGTTTCAGCACGTCTGTTTCAGCCCATTTGTTTGTAGCCCTCTGTTTCAGCCCCTCTGTTTCAGCCCCTCTGATTCAGCGCCTCTGATTCAGCCCCTCTGTTTCTCGCCCTCTGTTTCAGCCTCTCTGTTTCAGCACCTCTGTTTCAGCCCATTTGTTTCTAGCCCTCTGTTTCAGCCCCTCTGTTTCAGCCCCTCTGTTTCTCGCCCTCTGTTTCAGCGCCTCTGTTTCTCACCCTCTGTTTCAGCCCCTCTGTTTCGTCCCCTCTGTTTCAGTCCCTCTGTTTCTCGCCCTCTGTTTCTCGCCCTCTGTTTCATCCCCTCTGTTTCTCGCCCTCTGTGTCAGCCCCTCTGTTTCTCGCCCTCTGTTTCAGCCCCTCTGTTTCAGCCCCTCTGTTTCAGCCCCTCTGTTTCTCGCCCTCTGTTTCAGCCCCTCTGTTTCTCGCCCTCTGTTTCAGCTCCTCTGTTTCTCGCTCTCTGTTTCAGGCTCTCTGTTTCTCGCCCTCTGTTTCAGCCCCTCTATTTAAGCCCCTCTGTTTCTGCCCCTCTGTTTCTCGCCCTCTGTTTCTCGCCCTCTGTTTCAGCCCCTCTGTTTCTTGCCCTCTGCTTCAGCCCCTCTGTTTCTGCCCCTCTGTTTCAGCCCCTCTGATTCTCGCCCTCCGTTTCAGCCCCTCTGTTTCTCGCCCTCCGTTTCAGCCCCTCTGTTTCAGCCCCTCTGTTTCTCGCCCTCTGTTTCAGCCCCTCTGTTTCAGCCCCCCTGTTTCAGACACTCTGTTTCAGCCCCTCTGTGTCTCGCCCTCTGTTTCAGCCCCTCTGATTCAGCCCCTCTGATTCAGCCCCTCTGTTTCAGCCCCTCTGTTTCAGCCACTCTGTTTCAGCCCCTCTGTTTCTCGCCCTCTGTTTCAGCCCCTCTGATTCAGCCCCTCTGATTCAGCACCTCTGTTTCAGCCCCTTTGATTCAGCCCCTCTGATTCAGCCCCTCTGTTTCAGCCCCTCTGTTTCAGCCCCTCTGTTTCTCGCCCTCTGTTTTTCTCCCTCTGTTTCTCGCCCTCTGTTTCAGCCCCCCTGTTTCTCGCCCTTTGTTTCAGCCCCTCTGTTTCTCACCCTCTGTTTCAGCCCCACTGTTTCTCGCCCTCTGTTTCTCGCCCTCTGTTTCAGCCCCTCTGATTCAGCCCCTCTGATTCAGCCCATCTGTTTCTCGCCCTCTGTTTCTCGCCCTCTGTTTCAGCCCCTATGTTTCTCGCCCTCTGTTTCAGCCCCTCTGTTTCAGCCCCTCTGTTTCAGCTCCTCTGTTTCTCGCCCTCTGTTTCTCGCCCTCTGTTTCAGCCCCTCTGATTAAGCCCCTCTGATTCAGCCCCTCTGTTTCTCGCCCTCTCTTTCAGCCCCTCTGTTTCAGCCCTTCAGTTTCAGCCCCTCTGTTTCAGCCCCTTTCTTTCTCGCCCTCTGTTTCAGCCCCTCTGTTTCGCGCTCTCTGTTTCAGCCCCTCTGTTTCAGCCACTCTGTTTCTCGCCCTCTGCTTCAGCCCCTCTGTTTCTCGCCCTCTGTTTCACCCCTCTGTTTCTCGCCCTGTGTTTCAGCCCCTCTGTTTCTCGCCCTCTGTTTCAGCCCATCTGATTCAGCCCGTCTGTTTCTCGCCCTCTGTTTCAGCCGCTCTGTTTCTCGCCCTCTGTTTCAGCCCCTCTGTTTCTCGCCCTCTGTTTCAGCCTCTCTGTTTCTCGCCCTCTGTTTCAGCCCCTCTATTCCAGCCCCTCTGTTTCTCGCCCTCTGTTTGAGGCTCTCTGTTTCAGCCCGTCTGTTTCAGCCCATTTGTTTCTAGCCCTCTGATTCAGCCCCTCTGTTTCAGCCCCTCTGATTCAGCGCCTCTGATTCAGCCCCTCTGTTTCTCGCCCTCTGTTTCAGCCCCTCTGTTTCAGCCCCTCTGAATCAGCCCCTCTGAATCAGCCCCTCTGATTCAGCCCCTCTGTTTCAGCTCCTCTGTTTCAGCCCCTCTGTTTCTCGCCCGCTGTCTCAGCCCCTCTGTTTCTCGCCCTCTGTTTCAGCCCATCTGATTCAGCCCGTCTGTTTCTCGCCCTCTGTTTCAGCCGCACTGTTTCTCGCCCTCTGTTTCAGCCCCTCTGTTTCAGCCCCTCTGTTTCAGCCCCTCTGTTTCTCGCCCTCTGTTTCAGCCCCTCTGTTTCAGCCCCTCTGTTTCTCGCCCTCTGTTTCAGCCCTCTGTTTCTCGCCCTCTGATTCAGCTCCTCTGTTTCGGCCCCTCTGTTTCAGTCCCTCTGTTTCTCGCCCTCTGTTTCTCGCCCTCTGTTTCAGCCCCTCTGTTTCTCGCCCTCTGTTCTAGCCCCTCTGTTTCTCGCCCTCTGTTTCAGCCCCTCTGTTACAGCCCCTCTGTTTCAGCCCCTCTGTTTCAGCCCCTCTGTTTCAGCCTCTCTGTTTCTCGCCCTCTGTTTCAGCCCCTCTATTTCAGCCCCTCTGTTTCAGCCCCTCTGTTTCAGCCCCTCTGTTTCTCGCCCTCTGTTTCAGACCCTCTGTTTCTTGCCCTCTGTTTCTGCCCCTCTGTTTCTCGCCCTCTGTTTCAGCCCCTCTGATTCAGCACCTCTGTTTCAGCCCCTTTGATTCAGCCCCTCTGTTTCAGCCCCTCTGTTTCAGCCTTTCTGTTTCAGCCCCTCTGTTTCTCGCCCTCTGTTTCTCACCCTCTGTCTCTCACCCTTTGTTTCTGCCCCTCTGTTTTTCACCCTCTGTTTCAGCGCCTCTGTTTCTCGCCCTCTGTTTCAGGCTCTCTGTTTCAGCCCGTCTGCTTCAGCCCATTTGTTTCTCGCCCTCTGTTTCAGCACGTCTGTTTCAGCCCCTCTGATTGAGCCCCTGTGATTCAGCCCCTCTGTTTCTCGCCCTCTGTTTCAGCCCCTCTGTTTCAGCCCCTCTGTTTCAGGCCCTCTGTTTCTCGCCCTCTGTTTCAGCCCCTCTGTTTCTCGCCGTCTGTTTCAGCCCCTCTGTTTCTCGCCCTCTGTTTCAGCCCCTCTGTTTCAGCCCCTCTGTCTCAGCCCCTCTGTTTCAACCCCTCTGTTACTCGCCCTCTGTTTCAGCCGCTCTGTTTCTCGCCCTCTGTTTCAGCACCTCTGTTTATCGCCCTCTGTTTCAGCCCCTCTGTTTCGGCCCCTCTGTTTCAGTCCCTCTGTTTCTCGCCCTCTGTTTCTCGCCCTCTGTTTCAGCCCCTCTGTTTCTCGCCCTCTGTTTCAGCCCCTCTGTTTCAGCCCCTCTGTTTCTCGCCCTCTGTTTCAGCCCCTCTGTTTCTCGCCCTCTGTTTCAGCTCCTCTGTTTCTCGCCCTCTGTTTCAGCCTCTCTGTTTCTCGCCCTCTGTTTCAGCCCCTCTATTTCAGCCCCTCTGTTTCAGCCCCTCTGTTTCAGACCCTCTGTTTCTCGCCCTCTGTTTCAGCCCCTCTGTTGCTTGCCCTCTGTTTCAGCCCCACTGTTTCTCGCCCTCTGTTTCAGCCCCTCTGATTCAGCACGTCTGTTTCAGCCCCTTTGATTCAGCCCCTCTGTTTCAGCCCCTCTGTTTCAGCCCCTCTGTTTTAGCCCCTCTGTTTCTCGCCTTCTGTTTCTCACCCTCTGTTTCTCGCTCTCTGTTTCAGCTACTCTGTTTCTCGCCCTCTGTTTCAGCCCCTCTATTTCAGCCCCTCTGTTTCAGCCCCTCTGTTTCAGCCCCTCTGTTTCTCGCCCTCTGGTCAGCCCCTCTGTTTCTTGCCCTCTGTTTCTGCCCCTCTGTTTCTCGCCCTCTGTTTCAGCCCCTCTGATTCAGCACCTCTGTTTCTGCCCCTTTGATTCAGCCCCTCTGTTTCAGCCCCTCTGTTTCAGCCCCTCTGTTTCAGCCCCTCTGTTTCTCGCCCTCTGTTTCTCACCCTCTGTCTCTCGCCCTTTGTTTCTGCCCCTCTGTTTTTCACCTTCTGTTTCAGCGCCTCTGTTTCTCGCCCTCTGTTTCAGGCTCTCTGTTTCAGCCCGTCTGCTTCAGCCCATTTGTTTCTCGCCCTCTGTTTCAGCACGTCTGTTTCAGCCCCTCTGATTGAGCCCCTGTGATTCAGCCCCTCTGTTTCTCGCCCTCTGTTTCAGCCCCTCTGTTTCAGCCCCTCTGTTTCAGGCCCTCTGTTTCTCGCCCTCTGTTTCAGCCCCTCTGTTTCTCGCCGTCTGTTTCAGCCCCTCTGTTTCTCGCCCTCTGTTTCAGCCCCTCTGTTTCAGCCCCTCTGTCTCAGCCCCTCTGTTTCAACCCCTCTGTTTCTCACCCTCTGTTTCAGCCGCTCTGTTTCTCGCCCTCTGTTTCAGCACCTCTGTTTATCGCCCTCTGTTTCAGCCCCTCTGTTTCGGCCCCTCTGTTTCAGTCCCTCTGTTTCTCGCCCTCTGTTTCTCGCCCTCTGTTTCAGCCCCTCTGTTTCTCGCCCTCTGTTTCAGCCCCTCTGTTTCAGCCCCTCTGTTTCTCGCCCTCTGTTTCAGCCCCTCTGTTTCTCGCCCTCTGTTTCAGATCCTCTGTTTCTCGCCCTCTGTTTCAGCCTCTCTGTTTCTCGCCCTCTGTTTCAGCCCCTCTATTTCAGCCCCTCTGTTTCAGCCCCTCTGTTTCAGCCCCTCTGTTTCTCGCCCTCTGTTTCAGCCCCTCTGTTGCTTGCCCTCTGTTTCAGCCCCTCTGTTTCTCGCCCTCTGTTTCAGCCCCTCTGATTCAGCACCTCTGTTTCAGCCCCTTTGATTCAGCCCCTCTGTTTCAGCCCCTCTGTTTCAGCCCCTCTGTTTTAGCCCCTCTGTTTCTCGCCTTCTGTTTCTCACCCTCTGTTTCTCGCCCTTTGTTGCTGCCCCTCTGTTTTTCACCCTCTGTTTCAGCCCCTCTGTTTCTCGCCCTCTGTTTCAGGCTCTCTGTTTCAGCCCGTCTGTTTCAGCCAATTTGTTTCTAGCCCTCTGTTTCAGCCCCTCTGTTTCAGCCCCTCTGATTCAGCGGCTCTGATTCAGCCACTCTGTTTCTTGCCCTCTGTTTCAGCCCCTCTGTTTCAGCCCCTCTGTTTCAGCCCCTCTGTTTCTCGCCCTCTGTTTCAGCCCCTCTGTTTCTCGCCGTCTGTTTCACCCCATTTGTTTCTAGCCCTCTGTTTCAGCCCCTCTGTTTCAGCCCCTATGTTTCAGCCCCTCTGTTTCTCGCCCTCTGTTTCTGCCCCTCTGTTTCTCGCCCTCTGTTTCAGCGCCTCTGTTTCTCGCCCTCTGTTTCAGCCCCCCTGTTTCAGAACCCTCTGTTTCAGCCCCTCTGTTTCTCGCACTCTGTTTCAGCCCCTCTGTTTCAGCCCCTCTGTTTCTCGCCCTCTGTTTCAGCCTCTCTGTTTCAGCCCCTCTGTTTCAGCCCCTCTGTTTCAGCCCCTCTGTTTCTCGCCCTCTGTTTCGGCCCCTCTGTTTCTCGCCCTCTGTTTCAGCCCCTCTGATTCTCGCCCTCTGTTTCAGCCCCTCTGTTTCTCGCCCTCTGTTTCTCGCCCTCTGTTTCAGCCCCTCTGTTTCTCGCCCTCTGTTTCAGCTCCTCTGTTTCAGCCCCTCTGTTTCTCGCCCTCTGTTTCAGCCCCTCTGTTTCTCACCCTCTGATTCAGCTCCTCTGTTTCGGCCCCTCTGTTTCAGTCCCTCTGTTTCTCGCCCTCTGTTTCTCGCCCTCTGTTTCAGCCCCTCTGTTTCTCGCCCTCTGTTCTAGCCCCTCTGTTTCTCGCCCTCTGTTTCAGCCCCTCTGTTTCAGCCCCTCTGTTTCAGCCCCTCTGTTTCTCGCCCTCTGTTTCAGCCCCTCTTTTTCTCGCCCTCTGTTTCAGCTCCTCTGTTTCTCGCCCTCTGTTTCAGCCTCTCTGTTTCTCGCCCTCTGTTTCAGCCCCTCTATTCCAGCCCCTCTGTTTCTCGCCCTCTGTTTCAGGCTCTCTGTTTCAGCCCGTCTGTTTCAGCCCATTTGTTTCTAGCCCTCTGTTTCAGCCGCTCTGTTTCAGCCCCTCTGATTCAGCGCCTCTGATTCAGCCCCTCTGTTTCTCGCCCTCTGTTTCAGCCCCTCTGTTTCAGCCCCTCTGTTTCAGCCCCTCTGTTTCAGCCCCTCTGTTCCTCGCCCTCTGTTTCTCACCCTCTGTTTCTCGCACTTTGTTTCTGCCCCTCTGTTTTTCACCCTCTGTTTCAGCCCCTCTGTTTCTCGCACTCTGTTTCAGGCTCTCTGTTTCAGCCCGTCTGTTTCAGCCCATTTGTTTCTCGCCCTCTGTTTCAGCCACTCTGTTTCAGCCCCACTGATTGAGCCTCTCTGATTCAGCCCCTCTGTTTCTCGCCCTCTGTTTCAGCCCCTCTGTTTCAGACCCTCTGTTTCAGCCCCTCTGTTTCTCGCCATCTGTTTCAGCCCCTCTGTTTCTCGCCCTCTGTTTCAGCGCCTCTGTTTCAGCCCTCTGTTTCAGCCCCTCTGTTTCGGCCCCTCTGTTTCAGTCCCTCTGGTTCTCGCCCTCTGTTTCTCGCCCTCTGTTTCAGCCCCTCTGTTTCTCGCCCTCTGTTTCAGCCCCTCTGTTTCTCGCCCTCTGTTTCAGCCCCTCTGTTTCAGCCCCTCTGTTTCTCGCCCTCTGTTTCAGCCCCTCTGTTTCTCGCCCTCTGTTTCAGCTCCTCTGTTTCTCGCCCTCTGTTTCAGCCCCTCTATTTCACCCCCTCTGTTTCAGCCCCTCTGTTTCAGCCCCTCTGTTACTCGTCCTCTGTTTCAGCCCCTCTGTTTCTTGCCCTCTGTTTCAGCCCCTCTGTTTCTCGCCAACTGTTTCAGCCCCTCTGATTCAGCACCTCTGTTTCAGCCACTTTGATTCAGCCCCTCTGTTTCAGCCCCTCTGTTTCAGCCCCTCCGTTTTAGCCCCTCAGTTTCTCGCCCTCTGTTTCTCACCCTCTGTTTCTCGCCCTCTGTTTCTGCCCCTCTGTTTTTTGCACTCTGTTTCAGCCCCTCTGTTTCTCGCCCTCTGTTTCAGGCTCTCTGTTTCAGCCCGTCTGTTTCAGCCCCTCTGTTTCAGCCACTCTGTATTTCACCCTCTGTTTCAGCTCATTTGTTTCTAGCCCTCTGTTTCAGCCCCTCTGTTTCAGCCCCTCTGATTCAGCGCCTCTGATTCAGCCCCTCTGTTTCTCGCCCTCTGTTTCAGCCCCTCTGATTCAGCCCCTCTGTTTCAGCCCCTCTGTTTCTCGCCCTCTGTTTCAGCCCCTCTGTTTCTCGCCGTCTGTTTCAGCCCATTTGTTTCTAGCCCTCTGTTTCAGCCCCTCTGTTTAAGCCCCTATGTTTCAGCCCCTCTGTTTTTCGCCCTCTGTTTCAGCCCCTCTGTTTCTCGCCCTCTGTTTCAGCCCCTCTGTTTCAGATCCCTCTATTTCAGCCCCTCTGTTTCTCGCCCTCTGTTTCAGCCACTCTCTTTCAGCCCCTCTGTTTCTCGCCCTCTGTTTCAGCCCCTCTGTTTCAGCCCCTCTGTTTCAGCCCCTCTGTTTCTCGCCCTCTGTTTCAGCCCCTCTGTTTCTCGCCCTCTGTTTCAGCCCCCCTGATTCTCGCCCTCTGTTTCAGCCCCTCGGTTTCTCGCCCTCTGTTTCTCGCCCTCTGTTTCAGCCCCTCTGTTTCTCGCCCTCTGTTTCAGCCCCTGTGTTTCAGCCCATCTGATTCAGCCCCTCTGATTCACCCCCTCTGTTTCTCACCCTCTGTTTCAGCCTCTCTGTTTCAGCCCTTCTGTTTCCGCCCCTCTGTTTCAGCCCCTCTGTTTCTCGCCATCTGGTTCAGCCCCTCTGTTTCTCGCCCTCTGTTTCAGCCCCTCTGTTTCAGCCCCTCTGTTTCAGCCCCTCTGTTTCAGCCCCTCTGTTTCTCGCCCTCTGTTTCAGCCCCTCTGTTCCAGCCCATCTGTTTCTCGCCCTCTGTTTCTCACCCTCTGTTTCAGCCCCTCTGTTTCTCGCCCTTTGTTTCAGCCCCTCTGTTTCTCGCACTCTGTTTCCGCTCCTCTGATTTAGCCCCTCCGTTTCAGCCCCTCTGTTTCAGCCCCTCTGTTTCTCGCCCTCTGTTTCAGCCCCTCTGTTTCGCGCTCTCTGTTTCAGCCCCTCTGTTTCAGCCACTCTGTTTCTCGCCCTCTGTTTCAGCCCGTCTGTTTCTCGCCCTCTGTTTCAGCCCCTCTGTTTCTCGACCTCTGTTTCAGCCCCTCTGATTCAGCCCCTCTGTTTCAGCCCCTCTGAATCAGCCCCTCTAATTCAGCCCCTCTGTTTCAGCCCCTCTGTTTCAGCCCCTCTGTTTCTCGCCCTCTGTTTCAGCCCCTCTGTTCCAGCCCATCTGTTTCTCGCCCTCTGTTTCAGCCCCTCTGATTCAGCCCCTCTGTTTCTGCCCCTCTGTTTCAGCCCCTCTGTTTCTCGCCCACTGTCTCAGCCCCTCTGTTTCTCGCCCTCTGTTTCAGCCCCTCTGATTCAGCCACTCTGTTTCTCGCCCTCTGTTTCAGCCGCTCTGTTTCTCGCCCTCTGTTTCAGCCCCTCTGTTTCAGCCCCTCTGTTTCTCGCCCTCTGTTTCAGCCCCTCTGTTTCTCGGCCTCTGTTTCAGCCCCTCTGATTCTCGCCCTCTGTTTCAGCCCCTCTATTTCTCGCCCTCTGTTTCAGCCCCTCTGCTTCAGCCCCTCTGTTTCAGCCCCTCTGTTTCAGCCCCTCTGTTTCTCGCCCTCTGTTTCAGCCCCTCAGTTTCTCGCCCTCTGTTTCAGCCCCTCTGTTTCAGCCCCCCTGTTTCAGTCCCTCTGTTTCTCGCCCTCTGTTTCTCGCCCTCTGTTTCAGCCCCTCTGTTTCTCGCCCTCTGCTTCAGCCTCTCTGTTTCTCGCCCTCTGTTTCAGCCCCTCTGTTTCAGCCCCTCTGTTTCAGCCTCTCTGTTTCAGCCCCTCTGTTTCTCGCCCTCTGTTTCAGCCCCTCTCTTTCTCGCCCTCTGTTTCAGCCTCTCTGTTTCTCGCCGTCTGGTTCAGCCCCTCTATTTCAGCCCCTCTGTTTCACCCCCTCTGTTTCAGCCCCTCTGTTTCTCGCCTTCTGTTTCAGTCCCTCTGTTTCTTGCCCTCTGTTTCAGCCCCTCTGTTTCTCGCCCTCTGTTTCAGCCCCACTGATTCAGCCCCTCTGTTTCAGCCCCTTTGATTCAGCCCCTCTGTTTCAGCCCCTCAGTTTCAGCCCCTCTGTTTCAGCCCCTCTGTTTCTCCCCCTCTGTTTCTCACCCTCTGTTTCTCGCCCTCTGTTTCTGCCCCTCTGTTTTTCGCCCTCTGTTTCAGCCCCTCTGATTCTCGCCCTCTGTATCAGCCCCTCTGTTCCTCGCCCTCTGTTTCTCGCCCTCTGTTTCACCCCCTCTGTTTCTCACCCTCTGTTTCAGCCTCTCTGTTTCAGCCCTTCTGTTTCAGCCCCTCTGTTTCAGCCCCTCTGTTTCTCGCCATCTGTTTCAGCCCCTCTGTTTCTCGCCCTCTGTTTCAGCCCCTCTGTTTCAGCCCCTCTGTTTCAGTCCCTCTGTTTCAGCCCCTCTGTTTCTCCCCCTCTGTTTCTCACCCTCTGTTTCTCGCCCTCTGTTTCTGCCCCTCTGTTTTTCGCCCTCTGTTTCAGCCCCTCTGATTCTCGCCCTCTGTATCAGCCCCTCTGTTCCTCGCCCTCTGTTTCTCGCCCTCTGTTTCAGCCCCTCTGTTTCTCGCTCTCTCTTTCAGCCCCTCTGTTTACGCCCCTCTGATTCAGCCCCTCTGATTCACCCCCTCTGTTTCTCACCCTCTGTTTCAGCCTCTTTGTTTCAGCCCTTCTGTTTCAGCCCCTCTGTTTCAGCCCCTCTGTTTCTCGCCATCTGTTTCAGCCCCTCTGTTTCTCGCCCTCTGTTTCAGCCCCTCTGTTTCAGCCCCTCTGTTTCAGTCCCTCTGTTTCAGCCCCTCTGTTTCTCACCCTCTGTTTCAGCCCCTCTGTTTCTCGCCCTCTGTTTCAGCCCCTCTGTTTCTCGCCCTCTGTTTCTGCCCCTCTGATTTAGCCCCTCCGTTTCAGCCCCTCTGTTTCAGCCCCTCTGTTTCTCGCCCTCTGTTTCAGCCCCTCTGTTTCTCGCCGTCTGTTTCAGCCCATTTGTTTCTAGCCCTCTGTTTCAGCCCCTCTGTTTCAGCCCCTAAGTTTCAGCCCCTCTGTTTCTCGCCCTCTGTTTCTGCCCCTCTGTTTCTCGCCCTCTGTTTCAGCGCCTCTGTTTCTCGTCCTCTGTTTCAGCCCCTCTGTTTCAGAACCCTCTGTTTCAGCCCCTCTGTTTCTCGCCGTCTGTTTCAGCTCCTCTGTTTCAGCCCCTCTGTTTCTCGCCCTCTGTTTCAGCCCCTCTGTTTCAGCCCCTCTGTTTCAGCCCCTCTGTTTCTCGCCCTCTGTTTCAGCCCCTCTGTGTCTCGCCCTCTGTTTCAGCCCCTCTGATTCTCGCCCTCTGTTTCAGCCTCTCGGTTTCTCGCCGTCTGTTTCTCGCCCTCTGTTTCAGCCCCTCTGTTTCTCGCCCTCTGTTTCAGCCCCTCTGTTTCAGCCCCTCTGATTCAGCCCCTCTGATTCACCCCCTCTGTTTCTCACCCTCTGTTTCAGCCTCTCTGTTTCAGCCCTTCTGTTTCCGCCCCTCTGTTTCAGCCCCTCTGTTTCTCGCCCTCTGTTTCAGCCCCTCTGTTTCTCGCCCTCTGTTTCAGCTCCTCTGTTTCAGCCCCTCTGTTTCTCGCCCTCTGTTTCAGCCCCTCTGTTTCTCACCCTCTGATTCAGCTCCTCTGTTTCGGCCCCTCTGTTTCAGTCCCTCTGTTTCTCGCCCTCTGTTTCTCGCCCTCTGTTTCAGCCCCTCTGTTTCTCGCCCTCTGTTCTAGCCCCTCTGTTTCTCGCCCTCTGTTTCAGCCCCTCTGTTTCAGCCCCTCTGTTTCAGCCCCTCTGTTTCTCGCCCTCTGTTTCAGCCCCTCTTTTTCTCGCCCTCTGTTTCAGCTCCTCTGTTTCTCGCCCTCTGTTTCAGCCTCTCTGTTTCTCGCCCTCTGTTTCAGCCCCTCTATTCCAGCCCCTCTGTTTCTCGCCCTCTGTTTCAGGCTCTCTGTTTCAGCCCGTCTGTTTCAGCCCATTTGTTTCTAGCCCTCTGTTTCAGCCGCTCTGTTTCAGCCCCTCTGATTCAGCGCCTCTGATTCAGCCCCTCTGTTTCTCGCCCTCTGTTTCAGCCCCTCTGTTTCAGCCCCTCTGTTTCAGCCCCTCTGTTTCAGCCCCTCTGTTCCTCGCCCTCTGTTTCTCACCCTCTGTTTCTCGCACTTTGTTTCTGCCCCTCTGTTTTTCACCCTCTGTTTCAGCCCCTCTGTTTCTCGCACTCTGTTTCAGGCTCTCTGTTTCAGCCCGTCTGTTTCAGCCCATTTGTTTCTCGCCCTCTGTTTCAGCCACTCTGTTTCAGCCCCACTGATTGAGCCTCTCTGATTCAGCCCCTCTGTTTCTCGCCCTCTGTTTCAGCCCCTCTGTTTCAGACCCTCTGTTTCAGCCCCTCTGTTTCTCGCCATCTGTTTCAGCCCCTCTGTTTCTCGCCCTCTGTTTCAGCGCCTCTGTTTCAGCCCTCTGTTTCAGCCCCTCTGTTTCGGCCCCTCTGTTTCAGTCCCTCTGTTTCTCGCCCTCTGTTTCTCGCCCTCTGTTTCAGCCCCTCTGTTTCTCGCCCTCTGTTCTAGCCCCTCTGTTTCTCGCCCTCTGTTTCAGCCCCTCTGTTTCAGCCCCTCTGTTTCAGCCCCTCTGTTTCTCGCCCTCTGTTTCAGCCCCTCTTTTTCTCGCCCTCTGTTTCAGCTCCTCTGTTTCTCGCCCTCTGTTTCAGCCTCTCTGTTTCTCGCCCTCTGTTTCAGCCCCTCTATTCCAGCCCCTCTGTTTCTCGCCCTCTGTTTCAGGCTCTCTGTTTCAGCCCGTCTGTTTCAGCCCATTTGTTTCTAGCCCTCTGTTTCAGCCGCTCTGTTTCAGCCCCTCTGATTCAGCGCCTCTGATTCAGCCCCTCTGTTTCTCGCCCTCTGTTTCAGCCCCTCTGTTTCAGCCCCTCTGTTTCAGCCCCTCTGTTTCAGCCCCTCTGTTCCTCGCCCTCTGTTTCTCACCCTCTGTTTCTCGCACTTTGTTTCTGCCCCTCTGTTTTTCACCCTCTGTTTCAGCCCCTCTGTTTCTCGCACTCTGTTTCAGGCTCTCTGTTTCAGCCCGTCTGTTTCAGCCCATTTGTTTCTCGCCCTCTGTTTCAGCCACTCTGTTTCAGCCCCACTGATTGAGCCTCTCTGATTCAGCCCCTCTGTTTCTCGCCCTCTGTTTCAGCCCCTCTGTTTCAGACCCTCTGTTTCAGCCCCTCTGTTTCTCGCCATCTGTTTCAGCCCCTCTGTTTCTCGCCCTCTGTTTCAGCGCCTCTGTTTCAGCCCTCTGTTTCAGCCCCTCTGTTTCGGCCCCTCTGTTTCAGTCCCTCTGGTTCTCGCCCTCTGTTTCTCGCCCTCTGTTTCAGCCCCTCTGTTTCTCGCCCTCTGTTTCAGCCCCTCTGTTTCTCGCCCTCTGTTTCAGCCCCTCTGTTTCAGCCCCTCTGTTTCTCGCCCTCTGTTTCAGCCCCTCTGTTTCTCGCCCTCTGTTTCAGCTCCTCTGTTTCTCGCCCTCTGTTTCAGCCCCTCTATTTCACCCCCTCTGTTTCAGCCCCTCTGTTTCAGCCCCTCTGTTACTCGTCCTCTGTTTCAGCCCCTCTGTTTCTTGCCCTCTGTTTCAGCCCCTCTGTTTCTCGCCAACTGTTTCAGCCCCTCTGATTCAGCACCTCTGTTTCAGCCACTTTGATTCAGCCCCTCTGTTTCAGCCCCTCTGTTTCAGCCCCTCCGTTTTAGCCCCTCAGTTTCTCGCCCTCTGTTTCTCACCCTCTGTTTCTCGCCCTCTGTTTCTGCCCCTCTGTTTTTTGCACTCTGTTTCAGCCCCTCTGTTTCTCGCCCTCTGTTTCAGGCTCTCTGTTTCAGCCCGTCTGTTTCAGCCCCTCTGTTTCAGCCACTCTGTATTTCACCCTCTGTTTCAGCTCATTTGTTTCTAGCCCTCTGTTTCAGCCCCTCTGTTTCAGCCCCTCTGATTCAGCGCCTCTGATTCAGCCCCTCTGTTTCTCGCCCTCTGTTTCAGCCCCTCTGATTCAGCCCCTCTGTTTCAGCCCCTCTGTTTCTCGCCCTCTGTTTCAGCCCCTCTGTTTCTCGCCGTCTGTTTCAGCCCATTTGTTTCTAGCCCTCTGTTTCAGCCCCTCTGTTTAAGCCCCTATGTTTCAGCCCCTCTGTTTTTCGCCCTCTGTTTCAGCCCCTCTGTTTCTCGCCCTCTGTTTCAGCCCCTCTGTTTCAGATCCCTCTATTTCAGCCCCTCTGTTTCTCGCCCTCTGTTTCAGCCACTCTCTTTCAGCCCCTCTGTTTCTCGCCCTCTGTTTCAGCCCCTCTGTTTCAGCCCCTCTGTTTCAGCCCCTCTGTTTCTCGCCCTCTGTTTCAGCCCCTCTGTTTCTCGCCCTCTGTTTCAGCCCCCCTGATTCTCGCCCTCTGTTTCAGCCCCTCGGTTTCTCGCCCTCTGTTTCTCGCCCTCTGTTTCAGCCCCTCTGTTTCTCGCCCTCTGTTTCAGCCCCTGTGTTTCAGCCCATCTGATTCAGCCCCTCTGATTCACCCCCTCTGTTTCTCACCCTCTGTTTCAGCCTCTCTGTTTCAGCCCTTCTGTTTCCGCCCCTCTGTTTCAGCCCCTCTGTTTCTCGCCATCTGGTTCAGCCCCTCTGTTTCTCGCCCTCTGTTTCAGCCCCTCTGTTTCAGCCCCTCTGTTTCAGCCCCTCTGTTTCAGCCCCTCTGTTTCTCGCCCTCTGTTTCAGCCCCTCTGTTCCAGCCCATCTGTTTCTCGCCCTCTGTTTCTCACCCTCTGTTTCAGCCCCTCTGTTTCTCGCCCTTTGTTTCAGCCCCTCTGTTTCTCGCACTCTGTTTCCGCTCCTCTGATTTAGCCCCTCCGTTTCAGCCCCTCTGTTTCAGCCCCTCTGTTTCTCGCCCTCTGTTTCAGCCCCTCTGTTTCGCGCTCTCTGTTTCAGCCCCTCTGTTTCAGCCACTCTGTTTCTCGCCCTCTGTTTCAGCCCGTCTGTTTCTCGCCCTCTGTTTCAGCCCCTCTGTTTCTCGACCTCTGTTTCAGCCCCTCTGATTCAGCCCCTCTGTTTCAGCCCCTCTGAATCAGCCCCTCTAATTCAGCCCCTCTGTTTCAGCCCCTCTGTTTCAGCCCCTCTGTTTCTCGCCCTCTGTTTCAGCCCCTCTGTTCCAGCCCATCTGTTTCTCGCCCTCTGTTTCAGCCCCTCTGATTCAGCCCCTCTGTTTCTGCCCCTCTGTTTCAGCCCCTCTGTTTCTCGCCCACTGTCTCAGCCCCTCTGTTTCTCGCCCTCTGTTTCAGCCCCTCTGATTCAGCCACTCTGTTTCTCGCCCTCTGTTTCAGCCGCTCTGTTTCTCGCCCTCTGTTTCAGCCCCTCTGTTTCAGCCCCTCTGTTTCTCGCCCTCTGTTTCAGCCCCTCTGTTTCTCGGCCTCTGTTTCAGCCCCTCTGATTCTCGCCCTCTGTTTCAGCCCCTCTATTTCTCGCCCTCTGTTTCAGCCCCTCTGCTTCAGCCCCTCTGTTTCAGCCCCTCTGTTTCAGCCCCTCTGTTTCTCGCCCTCTGTTTCAGCCCCTCAGTTTCTCGCCCTCTGTTTCAGCCCCTCTGTTTCAGCCCCCCTGTTTCAGTCCCTCTGTTTCTCGCCCTCTGTTTCTCGCCCTCTGTTTCAGCCCCTCTGTTTCTCGCCCTCTGCTTCAGCCTCTCTGTTTCTCGCCCTCTGTTTCAGCCCCTCTGTTTCAGCCCCTCTGTTTCAGCCTCTCTGTTTCAGCCCCTCTGTTTCTCGCCCTCTGTTTCAGCCCCTCTCTTTCTCGCCCTCTGTTTCAGCCTCTCTGTTTCTCGCCGTCTGGTTCAGCCCCTCTATTTCAGCCCCTCTGTTTCACCCCCTCTGTTTCAGCCCCTCTGTTTCTCGCCTTCTGTTTCAGTCCCTCTGTTTCTTGCCCTCTGTTTCAGCCCCTCTGTTTCTCGCCCTCTGTTTCAGCCCCACTGATTCAGCCCCTCTGTTTCAGCCCCTTTGATTCAGCCCCTCTGTTTCAGCCCCTCAGTTTCAGCCCCTCTGTTTCAGCCCCTCTGTTTCTCCCCCTCTGTTTCTCACCCTCTGTTTCTCGCCCTCTGTTTCTGCCCCTCTGTTTTTCGCCCTCTGTTTCAGCCCCTCTGATTCTCGCCCTCTGTATCAGCCCCTCTGTTCCTCGCCCTCTGTTTCTCGCCCTCTGTTTCAGCCCCTCTGTTTCTCGCCCTCTGTTTCAGCCCCTCTGTTTACGCCCCTCTGATTCAGCCCCTCTGATTCACCCCCTCTGTTTCTCACCCTCTGTTTCAGCCTCTCTGTTTCAGCCCTTCTGTTTCAGCCCCTCTGTTTCAGCCCCTCTGTTTCTCGCCATCTGTTTCAGCCCCTCTGTTTCTCGCCCTCTGTTTCAGCCCCTCTGTTTCAGCCCCTCTGTTTCAGTCCCTCTGTTTCAGCCCCTCTGTTTCTCCCCCTCTGTTTCTCACCCTCTGTTTCTCGCCCTCTGTTTCTGCCCCTCTGTTTTTCGCCCTCTGTTTCAGCCCCTCTGATTCTCGCCCTCTGTATCAGCCCCTCTGTTCCTCGCCCTCTGTTTCTCGCCCTCTGTTTCAGCCCCTCTGTTTCTCGCTCTCTCTTTCAGCCCCTCTGTTTACGCCCCTCTGATTCAGCCCCTCTGATTCACCCCCTCTGTTTCTCACCCTCTGTTTCAGCCTCTTTGTTTCAGCCCTTCTGTTTCAGCCCCTCTGTTTCAGCCCCTCTGTTTCTCGCCATCTGTTTCAGCCCCTCTGTTTCTCGCCCTCTGTTTCAGCCCCTCTGTTTCAGCCCCTCTGTTTCAGTCCCTCTGTTTCAGCCCCTCTGTTTCTCACCCTCTGTTTCAGCCCCTCTGTTTCTCGCCCTCTGTTTCAGCCCCTCTGTTTCTCGCCCTCTGTTTCTGCCCCTCTGATTTAGCCCCTCCGTTTCAGCCCCTCTGTTTCAGCCCCTCTGTTTCTCGCCCTCTGTTTCAGCCCCTCTGTTTCTCGCCGTCTGTTTCAGCCCATTTGTTTCTAGCCCTCTGTTTCAGCCCCTCTGTTTCAGCCCCTAAGTTTCAGCCCCTCTGTTTCTCGCCCTCTGTTTCTGCCCCTCTGTTTCTCGCCCTCTGTTTCAGCGCCTCTGTTTCTCGTCCTCTGTTTCAGCCCCTCTGTTTCAGAACCCTCTGTTTCAGCCCCTCTGTTTCTCGCCGTCTGTTTCAGCTCCTCTGTTTCAGCCCCTCTGTTTCTCGCCCTCTGTTTCAGCCCCTCTGTTTCAGCCCCTCTGTTTCAGCCCCTCTGTTTCTCGCCCTCTGTTTCAGCCCCTCTGTGTCTCGCCCTCTGTTTCAGCCCCTCTGATTCTCGCCCTCTGTTTCAGCCTCTCGGTTTCTCGCCGTCTGTTTCTCGCCCTCTGTTTCAGCCCCTCTGTTTCTCGCCCTCTGTTTCAGCCCCTCTGTTTCAGCCCCTCTGATTCAGCCCCTCTGATTCACCCCCTCTGTTTCTCACCCTCTGTTTCAGCCTCTCTGTTTCAGCCCTTCTGTTTCCGCCCCTCTGTTTCAGCCCCTCTGTTTCTCGCCCTCTGTTTCAGCCCCTCTGTTTCTCGCCCTCTGTTTCAGCTCCTCTGTTTCAGCCCCTCTGTTTCTCGCCCTCTGTTTCAGCCCCTCTGTTTCTCACCCTCTGATTCAGCTCCTCTGTTTCGGCCCCTCTGTTTCAGTCCCTCTGTTTCTCGCCCTCTGTTTCTCGCCCTCTGTTTCAGCCCCTCTGTTTCTCGCCCTCTGTTCTAGCCCCTCTGTTTCTCGCCCTCTGTTTCAGCCCCTCTGTTTCAGCCCCTCTGTTTCAGCCCCTCTGTTTCTCGCCCTCTGTTTCAGCCCCTCTTTTTCTCGCCCTCTGTTTCAGCTCCTCTGTTTCTCGCCCTCTGTTTCAGCCTCTCTGTTTCTCGCCCTCTGTTTCAGCCCCTCTATTCCAGCCCCTCTGTTTCTCGCCCTCTGTTTCAGGCTCTCTGTTTCAGCCCGTCTGTTTCAGCCCATTTGTTTCTAGCCCTCTGTTTCAGCCGCTCTGTTTCAGCCCCTCTGATTCAGCGCCTCTGATTCAGCCCCTCTGTTTCTCGCCCTCTGTTTCAGCCCCTCTGTTTCAGCCCCTCTGTTTCAGCCCCTCTGTTTCAGCCCCTCTGTTCCTCGCCCTCTGTTTCTCACCCTCTGTTTCTCGCACTTTGTTTCTGCCCCTCTGTTTTTCACCCTCTGTTTCAGCCCCTCTGTTTCTCGCACTCTGTTTCAGGCTCTCTGTTTCAGCCCGTCTGTTTCAGCCCATTTGTTTCTCGCCCTCTGTTTCAGCCACTCTGTTTCAGCCCCACTGATTGAGCCTCTCTGATTCAGCCCCTCTGTTTCTCGCCCTCTGTTTCAGCCCCTCTGTTTCAGACCCTCTGTTTCAGCCCCTCTGTTTCTCGCCATCTGTTTCAGCCCCTCTGTTTCTCGCCCTCTGTTTCAGCGCCTCTGTTTCAGCCCTCTGTTTCAGCCCCTCTGTTTCGGCCCCTCTGTTTCAGTCCCTCTGGTTCTCGCCCTCTGTTTCTCGCCCTCTGTTTCAGCCCCTCTGTTTCTCGCCCTCTGTTTCAGCCCCTCTGTTTCTCGCCCTCTGTTTCAGCCCCTCTGTTTCAGCCCCTCTGTTTCTCGCCCTCTGTTTCAGCCCCTCTGTTTCTCGCCCTCTGTTTCAGCTCCTCTGTTTCTCGCCCTCTGTTTCAGCCCCTCTATTTCACCCCCTCTGTTTCAGCCCCTCTGTTTCAGCCCCTCTGTTACTCGTCCTCTGTTTCAGCCCCTCTGTTTCTTGCCCTCTGTTTCAGCCCCTCTGTTTCTCGCCAACTGTTTCAGCCCCTCTGATTCAGCACCTCTGTTTCAGCCACTTTGATTCAGCCCCTCTGTTTCAGCCCCTCTGTTTCAGCCCCTCCGTTTTAGCCCCTCAGTTTCTCGCCCTCTGTTTCTCACCCTCTGTTTCTCGCCCTCTGTTTCTGCCCCTCTGTTTTTTGCACTCTGTTTCAGCCCCTCTGTTTCTCGCCCTCTGTTTCAGGCTCTCTGATTCAGCCCGTCTGTTTCAGCCCCTCTGTTTCAGCCACTCTGTATTTCACCCTCTGTTTCAGCTCATTTGTTTCTAGCCCTCTGTTTCAGCCCCTCTGTTTCAGCCCCTCTGATTCAGCGCCTCTGATTCAGCCCCTCTGTTTCTCGCCCTCTGTTTCAGCCCCTCTGATTCAGCCCCTCTGTTTCAGCCCCTCTGTTTCTCGCCCTCTGTTTCAGCCCCTCTGTTTCTCGCCGTCTGTTTCAGCCCATTTGTTTCTAGCCCTCTGTTTCAGCCCCTCTGTTTAAGCCCCTATGTTTCAGCCCCTCTGTTTTTCGCCCTCTGTTTCAGCCCCTCTGTTTCTCGCCCTCTGTTTCAGCCCCTCTGATTCAGCACCTCTGTTTCAGCCACTTTGATTCAGCCCCTCTGTTTCAGCCCCTCTGTTTCAGCCCCTCCGTTTTAGCCCCTCAGTTTCTCGCCCTCTGTTTCTCACCCTCTGTTTCTCGCCCTCTGTTTCTGCCCCTCTGTTTTTTGCACTCTGTTTCAGCCCCTCTGTTTCTCGCCCTCTGTTTCAGGCTCTCTGTTTCAGCCCGTCTGTTTCAGCCCCTCTGTTTCAGCCACTCTGTATTTCACCCTCTGTTTCAGCTCATTTGTTTCTAGCCCTCTGTTTCAGCCCCTCTGTTTCAGCCCCTCTGATTCAGCGCCTCTGATTCAGCCCCTCTGTTTCTCGCCCTCTGTTTCAGCCCCTCTGATTCAGCCCCTCTGTTTCAGCCCCTCTGTTTCTCGCCCTCTGTTTCAGCCCCTCTGTTTCTCGCCGTCTGTTTCAGCCCATTTGTTTCTAGCCCTCTGTTTCAGCCCCTCTGTTTAAGCCCCTATGTTTCAGCCCCTCTGTTTTTCGCCCTCTGTTTCAGCCCCTCTGTTTCTCGCCCTCTGTTTCAGCCCCTCTGTTTCAGATCCCTCTATTTCAGCCCCTCTGTTTCTCGCCCTCTGTTTCAGCCACTCTCTTTCAGCCCCTCTGTTTCTCGCCCTCTGTTTCAGCCCCTCTGTTTCAGCCCCTCTGTTTCAGCCCCTCTGTTTCTCGCCCTCTGTTTCAGCCCCTCTGTTTCTCGCCCTCTGTTTCAGCCCCCCTGATTCTCGCCCTCTGTTTCAGCCCCTCGGTTTCTCGCCCTCTGTTTCTCGCCCTCTGTTTCAGCCCCTCTGTTTCTCGCCCTCTGTTTCAGCCCCTGTGTTTCAGCCCATCTGATTCAGCCCCTCTGATTCACCCCCTCTGTTTCTCACCCTCTGTTTCAGCCTCTCTGTTTCAGCCCTTCTGTTTCCGCCCCTCTGTTTCAGCCCCTCTGTTTCTCGCCATCTGGTTCAGCCCCTCTGTTTCTCGCCCTCTGTTTCAGCCCCTCTGTTTCAGCCCCTCTGTTTCAGCCCCTCTGTTTCAGCCCCTCTGTTTCTCGCCCTCTGTTTCAGCCCCTCTGTTCCAGCCCATCTGTTTCTCGCCCTCTGTTTCTCACCCTCTGTTTCAGCCCCTCTGTTTCTCGCCCTTTGTTTCAGCCCCTCTGTTTCTCGCACTCTGTTTCCGCTCCTCTGATTTAGCCCCTCCGTTTCAGCCCCTCTGTTTCAGCCCCTCTGTTTCTCGCCCTCTGTTTCAGCCCCTCTGTTTCGCGCTCTCTGTTTCAGCCCCTCTGTTTCAGCCACTCTGTTTCTCGCCCTCTGTTTCAGCCCGTCTGTTTCTCGCCCTCTGTTTCAGCCCCTCTGTTTCTCGACCTCTGTTTCAGCCCCTCTGATTCAGCCCCTCTGTTTCAGCCCCTCTGAATCAGCCCCTCTAATTCAGCCCCTCTGTTTCAGCCCCTCTGTTTCAGCCCCTCTGTTTCTCGCCCTCTGTTTCAGCCCCTCTGTTCCAGCCCATCTGTTTCTCGCCCTCTGTTTCAGCCCCTCTGATTCAGCCCCTCTGTTTCTGCCCCTCTGTTTCAGCCCCTCTGTTTCTCGCCCACTGTCTCAGCCCCTCTGTTTCTCGCCCTCTGTTTCAGCCCCTCTGATTCAGCCACTCTGTTTCTCGCCCTCTGTTTCAGCCGCTCTGTTTCTCGCCCTCTGTTTCAGCCCCTCTGTTTCAGCCCCTCTGTTTCTCGCCCTCTGTTTCAGCCCCTCTGTTTCTCGGCCTCTGTTTCAGCCCCTCTGATTCTCGCCCTCTGTTTCAGCCCCTCTATTTCTCGCCCTCTGTTTCAGCCCCTCTGCTTCAGCCCCTCTGTTTCAGCCCCTCTGTTTCAGCCCCTCTGTTTCTCGCCCTCTGTTTCAGCCCCTCAGTTTCTCGCCCTCTGTTTCAGCCCCTCTGTTTCAGCCCCCCTGTTTCAGTCCCTCTGTTTCTCGCCCTCTGTTTCTCGCCCTCTGTTTCAGCCCCTCTGTTTCTCGCCCTCTGCTTCAGCCTCTCTGTTTCTCGCCCTCTGTTTCAGCCCCTCTGTTTCAGCCCCTCTGTTTCAGCCTCTCTGTTTCAGCCCCTCTGTTTCTCGCCCTCTGTTTCAGCCCCTCTCTTTCTCGCCCTCTGTTTCAGCCTCTCTGTTTCTCGCCGTCTGGTTCAGCCCCTCTATTTCAGCCCCTCTGTTTCACCCCCTCTGTTTCAGCCCCTCTGTTTCTCGCCTTCTGTTTCAGTCCCTCTGTTTCTTGCCCTCTGTTTCAGCCCCTCTGTTTCTCGCCCTCTGTTTCAGCCCCACTGATTCAGCCCCTCTGTTTCAGCCCCTTTGATTCAGCCCCTCTGTTTCAGCCCCTCAGTTTCAGCCCCTCTGTTTCAGCCCCTCTGTTTCTCCCCCTCTGTTTCTCACCCTCTGTTTCTCGCCCTCTGTTTCTGCCCCTCTGTTTTTCGCCCTCTGTTTCAGCCCCTCTGATTCTCGCCCTCTGTATCAGCCCCTCTGTTCCTCGCCCTCTGTTTCTCGCCCTCTGTTTCAGCCCCTCTGTTTCTCGCCCTCTGTTTCAGCCCCTCTGTTTACGCCCCTCTGATTCAGCCCCTCTGATTCACCCCCTCTGTTTCTCACCCTCTGTTTCAGCCTCTCTGTTTCAGCCCTTCTGTTTCAGCCCCTCTGTTTCAGCCCCTCTGTTTCTCGCCATCTGTTTCAGCCCCTCTGTTTCTCGCCCTCTGTTTCAGCCCCTCTGTTTCAGCCCCTCTGTTTCAGTCCCTCTGTTTCAGCCCCTCTGTTTCTCCCCCTCTGTTTCTCACCCTCTGTTTCTCGCCCTCTGTTTCTGCCCCTCTGTTTTTCGCCCTCTGTTTCAGCCCCTCTGATTCTCGCCCTCTGTATCAGCCCCTCTGTTCCTCGCCCTCTGTTTCTCGCCCTCTGTTTCAGCCCCTCTGTTTCTCGCTCTCTCTTTCAGCCCCTCTGTTTACGCCCCTCTGATTCAGCCCCTCTGATTCACCCCCTCTGTTTCTCACCCTCTGTTTCAGCCTCTTTGTTTCAGCCCTTCTGTTTCAGCCCCTCTGTTTCAGCCCCTCTGTTTCTCGCCATCTGTTTCAGCCCCTCTGTTTCTCGCCCTCTGTTTCAGCCCCTCTGTTTCAGCCCCTCTGTTTCAGTCCCTCTGTTTCAGCCCCTCTGTTTCTCACCCTCTGTTTCAGCCCCTCTGTTTCTCGCCCTCTGTTTCAGCCCCTCTGTTTCTCGCCCTCTGTTTCTGCCCCTCTGATTTAGCCCCTCCGTTTCAGCCCCTCTGTTTCAGCCCCTCTGTTTCTCGCCCTCTGTTTCAGCCCCTCTGTTTCTCGCCGTCTGTTTCAGCCCATTTGTTTCTAGCCCTCTGTTTCAGCCCCTCTGTTTCAGCCCCTAAGTTTCAGCCCCTCTGTTTCTCGCCCTCTGTTTCTGCCCCTCTGTTTCTCGCCCTCTGTTTCAGCGCCTCTGTTTCTCGTCCTCTGTTTCAGCCCCTCTGTTTCAGAACCCTCTGTTTCAGCCCCTCTGTTTCTCGCCGTCTGTTTCAGCTCCTCTGTTTCAGCCCCTCTGTTTCTCGCCCTCTGTTTCAGCCCCTCTGTTTCAGCCCCTCTGTTTCAGCCCCTCTGTTTCTCGCCCTCTGTTTCAGCCCCTCTGTGTCTCGCCCTCTGTTTCAGCCCCTCTGATTCTCGCCCTCTGTTTCAGCCTCTCGGTTTCTCGCCGTCTGTTTCTCGCCCTCTGTTTCAGCCCCTCTGTTTCTCGCCCTCTGTTTCAGCCCCTCTGTTTCAGCCCCTCTGATTCAGCCCCTCTGATTCACCCCCTCTGTTTCTCACCCTCTGTTTCAGCCTCTCTGTTTCAGCCCTTCTGTTTCCGCCCCTCTGTTTCAGCCCCTCTGTTTCTCGCCCTCTGTTTCAGCCCCTCTGTTTCTCGCCCTCTGTTTCAGCTCCTCTGTTTCAGCCCCTCTGTTTCTCGCCCTCTGTTTCAGCCCCTCTGTTTCTCACCCTCTGATTCAGCTCCTCTGTTTCGGCCCCTCTGTTTCAGTCCCTCTGTTTCTCGCCCTCTGTTTCTCGCCCTCTGTTTCAGCCCCTCTGTTTCTCGCCCTCTGTTCTAGCCCCTCTGTTTCTCGCCCTCTGTTTCAGCCCCTCTGTTTCAGCCCCTCTGTTTCAGCCCCTCTGTTTCTCGCCCTCTGTTTCAGCCCCTCTTTTTCTCGCCCTCTGTTTCAGCTCCTCTGTTTCTCGCCCTCTGTTTCAGCCTCTCTGTTTCTCGCCCTCTGTTTCAGCCCCTCTATTCCAGCCCCTCTGTTTCTCGCCCTCTGTTTCAGGCTCTCTGTTTCAGCCCGTCTGTTTCAGCCCATTTGTTTCTAGCCCTCTGTTTCAGCCGCTCTGTTTCAGCCCCTCTGATTCAGCGCCTCTGATTCAGCCCCTCTGTTTCTCGCCCTCTGTTTCAGCCCCTCTGTTTCAGCCCCTCTGTTTCAGCCCCTCTGTTTCAGCCCCTCTGTTCCTCGCCCTCTGTTTCTCACCCTCTGTTTCTCGCACTTTGTTTCTGCCCCTCTGTTTTTCACCCTCTGTTTCAGCCCCTCTGTTTCTCGCACTCTGTTTCAGGCTCTCTGTTTCAGCCCGTCTGTTTCAGCCCATTTGTTTCTCGCCCTCTGTTTCAGCCACTCTGTTTCAGCCCCACTGATTGAGCCTCTCTGATTCAGCCCCTCTGTTTCTCGCCCTCTGTTTCAGCCCCTCTGTTTCAGACCCTCTGTTTCAGCCCCTCTGTTTCTCGCCATCTGTTTCAGCCCCTCTGTTTCTCGCCCTCTGTTTCAGCGCCTCTGTTTCAGCCCTCTGTTTCAGCCCCTCTGTTTCGGCCCCTCTGTTTCAGTCCCTCTGGTTCTCGCCCTCTGTTTCTCGCCCTCTGTTTCAGCCCCTCTGTTTCTCGCCCTCTGTTTCAGCCCCTCTGTTTCTCGCCCTCTGTTTCAGCCCCTCTGTTTCAGCCCCTCTGTTTCTCGCCCTCTGTTTCAGCCCCTCTGTTTCTCGCCCTCTGTTTCAGCTCCTCTGTTTCTCGCCCTCTGTTTCAGCCCCTCTATTTCACCCCCTCTGTTTCAGCCCCTCTGTTTCAGCCCCTCTGTTACTCGTCCTCTGTTTCAGCCCCTCTGTTTCTTGCCCTCTGTTTCAGCCCCTCTGTTTCTCGCCAACTGTTTCAGCCCCTCTGATTCAGCACCTCTGTTTCAGCCACTTTGATTCAGCCCCTCTGTTTCAGCCCCTCTGTTTCAGCCCCTCCGTTTTAGCCCCTCAGTTTCTCGCCCTCTGTTTCTCACCCTCTGTTTCTCGCCCTCTGTTTCTGCCCCTCTGTTTTTTGCACTCTGTTTCAGCCCCTCTGTTTCTCGCCCTCTGTTTCAGGCTCTCTGATTCAGCCCGTCTGTTTCAGCCCCTCTGTTTCAGCCACTCTGTATTTCACCCTCTGTTTCAGCTCATTTGTTTCTAGCCCTCTGTTTCAGCCCCTCTGTTTCAGCCCCTCTGATTCAGCGCCTCTGATTCAGCCCCTCTGTTTCTCGCCCTCTGTTTCAGCCCCTCTGATTCAGCCCCTCTGTTTCAGCCCCTCTGTTTCTCGCCCTCTGTTTCAGCCCCTCTGTTTCTCGCCGTCTGTTTCAGCCCATTTGTTTCTAGCCCTCTGTTTCAGCCCCTCTGTTTAAGCCCCTATGTTTCAGCCCCTCTGTTTTTCGCCCTCTGTTTCAGCCCCTCTGTTTCAGATCCCTCTATTTCAGCCCCTCTGTTTCTCGCCCTCTGTTTCAGCCACTCTCTTTCAGCCCCTCTGTTTCTCGCCCTCTGTTTCAGCCCCTCTGTTTCAGCCCCTCTGTTTCAGCCCCTCTGTTTCTCGCCCTCTGTTTCAGCCCCTCTGTTTCTCGCCCTCTGTTTCAGCCCCCCTGATTCTCGCCCTCTGTTTCAGCCCCTCGGTTTCTCGCCCTCTGTTTCTCGCCCTCTGTTTCAGCCCCTCTGTTTCTCGCCCTCTGTTTCAGCCCCTGTGTTTCAGCCCATCTGATTCAGCCCCTCTGATTCACCCCCTCTGTTTCTCACCCTCTGTTTCAGCCTCTCTGTTTCAGCCCTTCTGTTTCCGCCCCTCTGTTTCAGCCCCTCTGTTTCTCGCCATCTGGTTCAGCCCCTCTGTTTCTCGCCCTCTGTTTCAGCCCCTCTGTTTCAGCCCCTCTGTTTCAGCCCCTCTGTTTCAGCCCCTCTGTTTCTCGCCCTCTGTTTCAGCCCCTCTGTTCCAGCCCATCTGTTTCTCGCCCTCTGTTTCTCACCCTCTGTTTCAGCCCCTCTGTTTCTCGCCCTTTGTTTCAGCCCCTCTGTTTCTCGCACTCTGTTTCCGCTCCTCTGATTTAGCCCCTCCGTTTCAGCCCCTCTGTTTCAGCCCCTCTGTTTCTCGCCCTCTGTTTCAGCCCCTCTGTTTCGCGCTCTCTGTTTCAGCCCCTCTGTTTCAGCCACTCTGTTTCTCGCCCTCTGTTTCAGCCCGTCTGTTTCTCGCCCTCTGTTTCAGCCCCTCTGTTTCTCGACCTCTGTTTCAGCCCCTCTGATTCAGCCCCTCTGTTTCAGCCCCTCTGAATCAGCCCCTCTAATTCAGCCCCTCTGTTTCAGCCCCTCTGTTTCAGCCCCTCTGTTTCTCGCCCTCTGTTTCAGCCCCTCTGTTCCAGCCCATCTGTTTCTCGCCCTCTGTTTCAGCCCCTCTGATTCAGCCCCTCTGTTTCTGCCCCTCTGTTTCAGCCCCTCTGTTTCTCGCCCACTGTCTCAGCCCCTCTGTTTCTCGCCCTCTGTTTCAGCCCCTCTGATTCAGCCACTCTGTTTCTCGCCCTCTGTTTCAGCCGCTCTGTTTCTCGCCCTCTGTTTCAGCCCCTCTGTTTCAGCCCCTCTGTTTCTCGCCCTCTGTTTCAGCCCCTCTGTTTCTCGGCCTCTGTTTCAGCCCCTCTGATTCTCGCCCTCTGTTTCAGCCCCTCTATTTCTCGCCCTCTGTTTCAGCCCCTCTGCTTCAGCCCCTCTGTTTCAGCCCCTCTGTTTCAGCCCCTCTGTTTCTCGCCCTCTGTTTCAGCCCCTCAGTTTCTCGCCCTCTGTTTCAGCCCCTCTGTTTCAGCCCCCCTGTTTCAGTCCCTCTGTTTCTCGCCCTCTGTTTCTCGCCCTCTGTTTCAGCCCCTCTGTTTCTCGCCCTCTGCTTCAGCCTCTCTGTTTCTCGCCCTCTGTTTCAGCCCCTCTGTTTCAGCCCCTCTGTTTCAGCCTCTCTGTTTCAGCCCCTCTGTTTCTCGCCCTCTGTTTCAGCCCCTCTCTTTCTCGCCCTCTGTTTCAGCCTCTCTGTTTCTCGCCGTCTGGTTCAGCCCCTCTATTTCAGCCCCTCTGTTTCACCCCCTCTGTTTCAGCCCCTCTGTTTCTCGCCTTCTGTTTCAGTCCCTCTGTTTCTTGCCCTCTGTTTCAGCCCCTCTGTTTCTCGCCCTCTGTTTCAGCCCCACTGATTCAGCCCCTCTGTTTCAGCCCCTTTGATTCAGCCCCTCTGTTTCAGCCCCTCAGTTTCAGCCCCTCTGTTTCAGCCCCTCTGTTTCTCCCCCTCTGTTTCTCACCCTCTGTTTCTCGCCCTCTGTTTCTGCCCCTCTGTTTTTCGCCCTCTGTTTCAGCCCCTCTGATTCTCGCCCTCTGTATCAGCCCCTCTGTTCCTCGCCCTCTGTTTCTCGCCCTCTGTTTCAGCCCCTCTGTTTCTCGCCCTCTGTTTCAGCCCCTCTGTTTACGCCCCTCTGATTCAGCCCCTCTGATTCACCCCCTCTGTTTCTCACCCTCTGTTTCAGCCTCTCTGTTTCAGCCCTTCTGTTTCAGCCCCTCTGTTTCAGCCCCTCTGTTTCTCGCCATCTGTTTCAGCCCCTCTGTTTCTCGCCCTCTGTTTCAGCCCCTCTGTTTCAGCCCCTCTGTTTCAGTCCCTCTGTTTCAGCCCCTCTGTTTCTCCCCCTCTGTTTCTCACCCTCTGTTTCTCGCCCTCTGTTTCTGCCCCTCTGTTTTTCGCCCTCTGTTTCAGCCCCTCTGATTCTCGCCCTCTGTATCAGCCCCTCTGTTCCTCGCCCTCTGTTTCTCGCCCTCTGTTTCAGCCCCTCTGTTTCTCGCTCTCTCTTTCAGCCCCTCTGTTTACGCCCCTCTGATTCAGCCCCTCTGATTCACCCCCTCTGTTTCTCACCCTCTGTTTCAGCCTCTTTGTTTCAGCCCTTCTGTTTCAGCCCCTCTGTTTCAGCCCCTCTGTTTCTCGCCATCTGTTTCAGCCCCTCTGTTTCTCGCCCTCTGTTTCAGCCCCTCTGTTTCAGCCCCTCTGTTTCAGTCCCTCTGTTTCAGCCCCTCTGTTTCTCACCCTCTGTTTCAGCCCCTCTGTTTCTCGCCCTCTGTTTCAGCCCCTCTGTTTCTCGCCCTCTGTTTCTGCCCCTCTGATTTAGCCCCTCCGTTTCAGCCCCTCTGTTTCAGCCCCTCTGTTTCTCGCCCTCTGTTTCAGCCCCTCTGTTTCTCGCCGTCTGTTTCAGCCCATTTGTTTCTAGCCCTCTGTTTCAGCCCCTCTGTTTCAGCCCCTAAGTTTCAGCCCCTCTGTTTCTCGCCCTCTGTTTCTGCCCCTCTGTTTCTCGCCCTCTGTTTCAGCGCCTCTGTTTCTCGTCCTCTGTTTCAGCCCCTCTGTTTCAGAACCCTCTGTTTCAGCCCCTCTGTTTCTCGCCGTCTGTTTCAGCTCCTCTGTTTCAGCCCCTCTGTTTCTCGCCCTCTGTTTCAGCCCCTCTGTTTCAGCCCCTCTGTTTCAGCCCCTCTGTTTCTCGCCCTCTGTTTCAGCCCCTCTGTGTCTCGCCCTCTGTTTCAGCCCCTCTGATTCTCGCCCTCTGTTTCAGCCTCTCGGTTTCTCGCCGTCTGTTTCTCGCCCTCTGTTTCAGCCCCTCTGTTTCTCGCCCTCTGTTTCAGCCCCTCTGTTTCAGCCCCTCTGATTCAGCCCCTCTGATTCACCCCCTCTGTTTCTCACCCTCTGTTTCAGCCTCTCTGTTTCAGCCCTTCTGTTTCCGCCCCTCTGTTTCAGCCCCTCTGTTTCTCGCCCTCTGTTTCAGCCCCTCTGTTTCTCGCCCTCTGTTTCAGCTCCTCTGTTTCAGCCCCTCTGTTTCTCGCCCTCTGTTTCAGCCCCTCTGTTTCTCACCCTCTGATTCAGCTCCTCTGTTTCGGCCCCTCTGTTTCAGTCCCTCTGTTTCTCGCCCTCTGTTTCTCGCCCTCTGTTTCAGCCCCTCTGTTTCTCGCCCTCTGTTCTAGCCCCTCTGTTTCTCGCCCTCTGTTTCAGCCCCTCTGTTTCAGCCCCTCTGTTTCAGCCCCTCTGTTTCTCGCCCTCTGTTTCAGCCCCTCTTTTTCTCGCCCTCTGTTTCAGCTCCTCTGTTTCTCGCCCTCTGTTTCAGCCTCTCTGTTTCTCGCCCTCTGTTTCAGCCCCTCTATTCCAGCCCCTCTGTTTCTCGCCCTCTGTTTCAGGCTCTCTGTTTCAGCCCGTCTGTTTCAGCCCATTTGTTTCTAGCCCTCTGTTTCAGCCGCTCTGTTTCAGCCCCTCTGATTCAGCGCCTCTGATTCAGCCCCTCTGTTTCTCGCCCTCTGTTTCAGCCCCTCTGTTTCAGCCCCTCTGTTTCAGCCCCTCTGTTTCAGCCCCTCTGTTCCTCGCCCTCTGTTTCTCACCCTCTGTTTCTCGCACTTTGTTTCTGCCCCTCTGTTTTTCACCCTCTGTTTCAGCCCCTCTGTTTCTCGCACTCTGTTTCAGGCTCTCTGTTTCAGCCCGTCTGTTTCAGCCCATTTGTTTCTCGCCCTCTGTTTCAGCCACTCTGTTTCAGCCCCACTGATTGAGCCTCTCTGATTCAGCCCCTCTGTTTCTCGCCCTCTGTTTCAGCCCCTCTGTTTCAGACCCTCTGTTTCAGCCCCTCTGTTTCTCGCCATCTGTTTCAGCCCCTCTGTTTCTCGCCCTCTGTTTCAGCGCCTCTGTTTCAGCCCTCTGTTTCAGCCCCTCTGTTTCGGCCCCTCTGTTTCAGTCCCTCTGGTTCTCGCCCTCTGTTTCTCGCCCTCTGTTTCAGCCCCTCTGTTTCTCGCCCTCTGTTTCAGCCCCTCTGTTTCTCGCCCTCTGTTTCAGCCCCTCTGTTTCAGCCCCTCTGTTTCTCGCCCTCTGTTTCAGCCCCTCTGTTTCTCGCCCTCTGTTTCAGCTCCTCTGTTTCTCGCCCTCTGTTTCAGCCCCTCTATTTCACCCCCTCTGTTTCAGCCCCTCTGTTTCAGCCCCTCTGTTACTCGTCCTCTGTTTCAGCCCCTCTGTTTCTTGCCCTCTGTTTCAGCCCCTCTGTTTCTCGCCAACTGTTTCAGCCCCTCTGATTCAGCACCTCTGTTTCAGCCACTTTGATTCAGCCCCTCTGTTTCAGCCCCTCTGTTTCAGCCCCTCCGTTTTAGCCCCTCAGTTTCTCGCCCTCTGTTTCTCACCCTCTGTTTCTCGCCCTCTGTTTCTGCCCCTCTGTTTTTTGCACTCTGTTTCAGCCCCTCTGTTTCTCGCCCTCTGTTTCAGGCTCTCTGATTCAGCCCGTCTGTTTCAGCCCCTCTGTTTCAGCCACTCTGTATTTCACCCTCTGTTTCAGCTCATTTGTTTCTAGCCCTCTGTTTCAGCCCCTCTGTTTCAGCCCCTCTGATTCAGCGCCTCTGATTCAGCCCCTCTGTTTCTCGCCCTCTGTTTCAGCCCCTCTGATTCAGCCCCTCTGTTTCAGCCCCTCTGTTTCTCGCCCTCTGTTTCAGCCCCTCTGTTTCTCGCCGTCTGTTTCAGCCCATTTGTTTCTAGCCCTCTGTTTCAGCCCCTCTGTTTAAGCCCCTATGTTTCAGCCCCTCTGTTTTTCGCCCTCTGTTTCAGCCCCTCTGTTTCTCGCCCTCTGTTTCAGCCCCTCTGTTTCAGATCCCTCTATTTCAGCCCCTCTGTTTCTCGCCCTCTGTTTCAGCCACTCTCTTTCAGCCCCTCTGTTTCTCGCCCTCTGTTTCAGCCCCTCTGTTTCAGCCCCTCTGTTTCAGCCCCTCTGTTTCTCGCCCTCTGTTTCAGCCCCTCTGTTTCTCGCCCTCTGTTTCAGCCCCCCTGATTCTCGCCCTCTGTTTCAGCCCCTCGGTTTCTCGCCCTCTGTTTCTCGCCCTCTGTTTCAGCCCCTCTATTTCTCGCCCTCTGTTTCAGCCCCTGTGTTTCAGCCCATCTGATTCAGCCCCTCTGATTCACCCCCTCTGTTTCTCACCCTCTGTTTCAGCCTCTCTGTTTCAGCCCTTCTGTTTCCGCCCCTCTGTTTCAGCCCCTCTGTTTCTCGCCATCTGGTTCAGCCCCTCTGTTTCTCGCCCTCTGTTTCAGCCCCTCTGTTTCAGCCCCTCTGTTTCAGCCCCTCTGTTTCAGCCCCTCTGTTTCTCGCCCTCTGTTTCAGCCCCTCTGTTCCAGCCCATCTGTTTCTCGCCCTCTGTTTCTCACCCTCTGTTTCAGCCCCTCTGTTTCTCGCCCTTTGTTTCAGCCCCTCTGTTTCTCGCACTCTGTTTCCGCTCCTCTGATTTAGCCCCTCCGTTTCAGCCCCTCTGTTTCAGCCCCTCTGTTTCTCGCCCTCTGTTTCAGCCCCTCTGTTTCGCGCTCTCTGTTTCAGCCCCTCTGTTTCAGCCACTCTGTTTCTCGCCCTCTGTTTCAGCCCGTCTGTTTCTCGCCCTCTGTTTCAGCCCCTCTGTTTCTCGACCTCTGTTTCAGCCCCTCTGATTCAGCCCCTCTGTTTCAGCCCCTCTGAATCAGCCCCTCTAATTCAGCCCCTCTGTTTCAGCCCCTCTGTTTCAGCCCCTCTGTTTCTCGCCCTCTGTTTCAGCCCCTCTGTTCCAGCCCATCTGTTTCTCGCCCTCTGTTTCAGCCCCTCTGATTCAGCCCCTCTGTTTCTGCCCCTCTGTTTCAGCCCCTCTGTTTCTCGCCCACTGTCTCAGCCCCTCTGTTTCTCGCCCTCTGTTTCAGCCCCTCTGATTCAGCCACTCTGTTTCTCGCCCTCTGTTTCAGCCGCTCTGTTTCTCGCCCTCTGTTTCAGCCCCTCTGTTTCAGCCCCTCTGTTTCTCGCCCTCTGTTTCAGCCCCTCTGTTTCTCGGCCTCTGTTTCAGCCCCTCTGATTCTCGCCCTCTGTTTCAGCCCCTCTATTTCTCGCCCTCTGTTTCAGCCCCTCTGCTTCAGCCCCTCTGTTTCAGCCCCTCTGTTTCAGCCCCTCTGTTTCTCGCCCTCTGTTTCAGCCCCTCAGTTTCTCGCCCTCTGTTTCAGCCCCTCTGTTTCAGCCCCCCTGTTTCAGTCCCTCTGTTTCTCGCCCTCTGTTTCTCGCC
Organism: Chiloscyllium punctatum; assembly: GCF_047496795.1. Classification (NCBI taxonomy): domain Eukaryota; kingdom Metazoa; phylum Chordata; class Chondrichthyes; order Orectolobiformes; family Hemiscylliidae; genus Chiloscyllium; species Chiloscyllium punctatum. Next base: position 497,638 of record NW_027309817.1, read on the forward strand.
CTCTGTTTCAGCCCCTCTGTTTCTCGCCCTCTGCTTCAGCCTCTCTGTTTCTCGCCCTCTGTTTCAGCCCCTCTGTTTCAGCCCCTCTGTTTCAGCCTCTCTGTTTCAGCCCCTCTGTTTCTCGCCCTCTGTTTCAGCCCCTCTCTTTCTCGCCCTCTGTTTCAGCCTCTCTGTTTCTCGCCGTCTGGTTCAGCCCCTCTATTTCAGCCCCTCTGTTTCACCCCCTCTGTTTCAGCCCCTCTGTTTCTCGCCTTCTGTTTCAGTCCCTCTGTTTCTTGCCCTCTGTTTCAGCCCCTCTGTTTCTCGCCCTCTGTTTCAGCCCCACTGATTCAGCCCCTCTGTTTCAGCCCCTTTGATTCAGCCCCTCTGTTTCAGCCCCTCAGTTTCAGCCCCTCTGTTTCAGCCCCTCTGTTTCTCCCCCTCTGTTTCTCACCCTCTGTTTCTCGCCCTCTGTTTCTGCCCCTCTGTTTTTCGCCCTCTGTTTCAGCCCCTCTGATTCTCGCCCTCTGTATCAGCCCCTCTGTTCCTCGCCCTCTGTTTCTCGCCCTCTGTTTCAGCCCCTCTGTTTCTCGCCCTCTGTTTCAGCCCCTCTGTTTACGCCCCTCTGATTCAGCCCCTCTGATTCACCCCCTCTGTTTCTCACCCTCTGTTTCAGCCTCTCTGTTTCAGCCCTTCTGTTTCAGCCCCTCTGTTTCAGCCCCTCTGTTTCTCGCCATCTGTTTCAGCCCCTCTGTTTCTCGCCCTCTGTTTCAGCCCCTCTGTTTCAGCCCCTCTGTTTCAGTCCCTCTGTTTCAGCCCCTCTGTTTCTCCCCCTCTGTTTCTCACCCTCTGTTTCTCGCCCTCTGTTTCTGCCCCTCTGTTTTTCGCCCTCTGTTTCAGCCCCTCTGATTCTCGCCCTCTGTATCAGCCCCTCTGTTCCTCGCCCTCTGTTTCTCGCCCTCTGTTTCAGCCCCTCTGTTTCTCGCTCTCTCTTTCAGCCCCTCTGTTTACGCCCCTCTGATTCAGCCCCTCTGATTCACCCCCTCTGTTTCTCACCCTCTGTTTCAGCCTCTTTGTTTCAGCCCTTCTGTTTCAGCCCCTCTGTTTCAGCCCCTCTGTTTCTCGCCATCTGTTTCAGCCCCTCTGTTTCTCGCCCTCTGTTTCAGCCCCTCTGTTTCAGCCCCTCTGTTTCAGTCCCTCTGTTTCAGCCCCTCTGTTTCTCACCCTCTGTTTCAGCCCCTCTGTTTCTCGCCCTCTGTTTCAGCCCCTCTGTTTCTCGCCCTCTGTTTCTGCCCCTCTGATTTAGCCCCTCCGTTTCAGCCCCTCTGTTTCAGCCCCTCTGTTTCTCGCCCTCTGTTTCAGCCCCTCTGTTTCTCGCCGTCTGTTTCAGCCCATTTGTTTCTAGCCCTCTGTTTCAGCCCCTCTGTTTCAGCCCCTAAGTTTCAGCCCCTCTGTTTCTCGCCCTCTGTTTCTGCCCCTCTGTTTCTCGCCCTCTGTTTCAGCGCCTCTGTTTCTCGTCCTCTGTTTCAGCCCCTCTGTTTCAGAACCCTCTGTTTCAGCCCCTCTGTTTCTCGCCGTCTGTTTCAGCTCCTCTGTTTCAGCCCCTCTGTTTCTCGCCCTCTGTTTCAGCCCCTCTGTTTCAGCCCCTCTGTTTCAGCCCCTCTGTTTCTCGCCCTCTGTTTCAGCCCCTCTGTGTCTCGCCCTCTGTTTCAGCCCCTCTGATTCTCGCCCTCTGTTTCAGCCTCTCGGTTTCTCGCCGTCTGTTTCTCGCCCTCTGTTTCAGCCCCTCTGTTTCTCGCCCTCTGTTTCAGCCCCTCTGTTTCAGCCCCTCTGATTCAGCCCCTCTGATTCACCCCCTCTGTTTCTCACCCTCTGTTTCAGCCTCTCTGTTTCAGCCCTTCTGTTTCCGCCCCTCTGTTTCAGCCCCTCTGTTTCTCGCCATCTGGTTCAGCCACTCTGTTTCTCGCCCTCTGTTTCAGCCCCTCTGTTTCAGCCCCTATGTTTCAGCCCCTCTGTTTCTCACCCTCTGTTTCAGCCCCTCTGTTTCTCGCCCTCTGTTTCAGCCCCTCTGTTTCTCGCCCTCTGTTTCTGCCCCTCTGATTTAGCCCCTCCGTTTCAGCCCCTCTGTTTCAGCCCCTCTGTTTCTCGCCCTTTGTTTCAGCCCCTCTGTTTCTCGCACTCTGTTTCCGCTCCTCTGATTTAGCCCCTCCGTTTCAGCTCCTCTGTTTCAGCCCCTCTGTTTCTCGCCCTCTGTTTCAGCCCCTCTGTTTCGCGCTCTCTGTTTCAGCCCCTCTGTTTCAGCCACTCTGTTTCTCGCCCTCTGTTTCAGCCCGTCTGTTTCTCGCCCTCTGTTTCAGCCCCTCTGTTTCTCGACCTCTGTTTCAGCCCCTCTGATTCAGCACCTCTGTTTCAGCCCCTCTGAATCAGCCCCTCTAATTCAGCCCCTCTGTTTCAGCCCCTCTGTTTCAGCCCCTCTGTTTCTCGCCCTCTGTTTCAGCCCCTCTGTTCCAGCCCATCTGTTTCTCGCCCTCTGTTTCAGCCCCTCTGATTCAGCCCCTCTGTTTCTGCCCCTCTGTTTCAGCCCCTCTGTTTCTCGCCCACTGTCTCAGCCCCTCTGTTTCTCGCCCTCTGTTTCAGCCCCTCTGATTCAGCCACTCTGTTTCTCGCCCTCTGTTTCAGCCGCTCTGTTTCTCGCCCTCTGTTTCAGCCCCTCTGTTTCAGCCCCTCTGTTTCTCGCCCTCTGTTTCAGCCCCTCTGTTTCTCGGCCTCTGTTTCAGCCCCTCTGATTCTCGCCCTCTGTTTCAGCCCCTCTATTTCTCGCCCTCTGTTTCAGCCCCTCTGCTTCAGCCCCTCTGTTTCAGCCCCTCTGTTTCAGCCCCTCTGTTTCTCGCCCTCTGTTTCAGCCCCTCAGTTTCTCGCCCTCTGTTTCAGCCCCTCTGTTTCAGCCCCCCTGTTTCAGTCCCTCTGTTTCTCGCCCTCTGTTTCTCGCCCTCTGTTTCAGCCCCTCTGTTTCTCGCCCTCTGCTTCAGCCTCTCTGTTTCTCGCCCTCTGTTTCAGCCCCTCTGTTTCAGCCCCTCTGTTTCAGCCTCTCTGTTTCAGCCCCTCTGTTTCTCGCCCTCTGTTTCAGCCCCTCTCTTTCTCGCCCTCTGTTTCAGCCTCTCTGTTTCTCGCCGTCTGGTTCAGCCCCTCTATTTCAGCCCCTCTGTTTCACCCCCTCTGTTTCAGCCCCTCTGTTTCTCGCCTTCTGTTTCAGTCCCTCTGTTTCTTGCCCTCTGTTTCAGCCCCTCTGTTTCTCGCCCTCTGTTTCAGCCCCACTGATTCAGCCCCTCTGTTTCAGCCCCTTTGATTCAGCCCCTCTGTTTCAGCCCCTCAGTTTCAGCCCCTCTGTTTCAGCCCCTCTGTTTCTCCCCCTCTGTTTCTCACCCTCTGTTTCTCGCCCTCTGTTTCTGCCCCTCTGTTTTTCGCCCTCTGTTTCAGCCCCTCTGATTCTCGCCCTCTGTATCAGCCCCTCTGTTCCTCGCCCTCTGTTTCTCGCCCTCTGTTTCAGCCCCTTCTGTTTCTCGCCCTCTGTTTCAGCCCCTCTGTTTACGCCCCTCTGATTCAGCCCCTCTGATTCACCCCCTCTGTTTCTCACCCTCTGTTTCAGCCTCTCTGTTTCAGCCCTTCTGTTTCAGCCCCTCTCTTTCAGCCCCTCTGTTTCTCGCCATCTGTTTCAGCCCCTCTGTTTCTCGCCCTCTGTTTCAGCCCCTCTGTTTCAGCCCCTCTGTTTCAGTCCCTCTGTTTCAGCCCCTCTGTTTCTCCCCCTCTGTTTCTCACCCTCTGTTTCTCGCCCTCTGTTTCTGCCCCTCTGTTTTTCGCCCTCTGTTTCAGCCCCTCTGATTCTCGCCCTCTGTATCAGCCCCTCTGTTCCTCGCCCTCTGTTTCTCGCCCTCTGTTTCAGCCCCTCTGTTTCTCGCTCTCTCTTTCAGCCCCTCTGTTTACGCCCCTCTGATTCAGCCCCTCTGATTCACCCCCTCTGTTTCTCTCCCTCTGTTTCAGCCTCTTTGTTTCAGCCCTTCTGTTTCAGCCCCTCTGTTTCAGCCCCTCTGTTTCTCGCCATCTGTTTCAGCCCCTCTGTTTCTCGCCCTCTGTTTCAGCCCCTCTGTTTCAGCCCCTCTGTTTCAGTCCCTCTGTTTCAGCCCCTCTGTTTCTCACCCTCTGTTTCAGCCCCTCTGTTTCTCGCCCTCTGTTTCAGCCCCTCTGTTTCTCGCCCTCTGTTTCTGCCCCTCTGATTTAGCCCCTCCGTTTCAGCCCCTCTGTTTCAGCCCCTCTGTTTCTCGCCCTCTGTTTCAGCCCCTCTGTTTCTCGCCGTCTGTTTCAGCCCATTTGTTTCTAGCCCTCTGTTTCAGTCCCTCTGTTTCAGCCCCTAAGTTTCAGCCCCTCTGTTTCTCGCCCTCTGTTTCTGCCCCTCTGTTTCTCGCCCTCTGTTTCAGCGCCTCTGTTTCTCGTCCTCTGTTTCAGCCCCTCTGTTTCAGAACCCTCTGTTTCAGCCCCTCTGTTTCTCGCCGTCTGTTTCAGCTCCTCTGTTTCAGCCCCTCTGTTTCTCGCCCTCTGTTTCAGCCCCTCTGTTTCAGCCCCTCTGTTTCAGCCCCTCTGTTTCTCGCCCTCTGTTTCAGCCCCTCTGTGTCTCGCCCTCTGTTTCAGCCCCTCTGATTCTCGCCCTCTGTTTCAGCCTCTCGGTTTCTCGCCGTCTGTTTCTCGCCCTCTGTTTCAGCCCCTCTGTTTCTCGCCCTTTGTTTCAGCCCCTCTGTTTCAGCCCCTCTGATTCAGCCCCTCTGATTCACCCCCTCTGTTTCTCACCCTCTGTTTCAGCCTCTCTGTTTCAGCCCTTCTGTTTCCGCCCCTCTGTTTCAGCCCCTCTGTTTCTCGCCATCTGGTTCAGCCACTCTGTTTCTCGCCCTCTGTTTCAGCCCCTCTGTTTCAGCCCCTATGTTTCAGCCCCTCTGTTTCTCACCCTCTGTTTCAGCCCCTCTGTTTCTCGCCCTCTGTTTCAGCCCCTCTGTTTCTCGCCCTCTGTTTCTGCCCCTCTGATTTAGCCCCTCCGTTTCAGCCCCTCTGTTTCAGCCCCTCTGTTTCTCGCCCTCTGTTTCAGCCCCTCTGTTTCGCGCTCTCTGTTTCAGCCCCTCTGTTTCAGCCACTCTGTTTCTCGCCCTCTGTTTCTGCCCCTCTGTTTCTCGCCCTCTGTTTCAGCCCCTCTGTTTCTCGACTTCTGTTTCAGCCCCTCTGATTCAGCCCCTCTGTTTCAGCCCCTCTGAATCAGCCCCTCTAATTCAGCCCCTCTATTTCAGCCCCTCTGTTTCTCGCCCTCTGTTTCAGCCCCTCTGTTTCTCGCCCTCTGTTTCTGCCCCTCTGATTTAGCCCCTCCGTTTCAGCCCCTCTGTTTCAGCCCCTCTGTTTCTCGCCCTCTGTTTCAGCCCCTCTGTTTCGCGCTCACTGTTTCTCGCCCTCTGTTTCAGCCCCTCTGTTTCAGCCCCTCTGTTTCAGCCCCTCTGTTTCTCGCCCTCTGTTTCAGCCCCTCTGTTTCTCGCCCTCTGTTTCAGCCCCTATGATTCTCGCCCTCTGTTGCAGCCCCTCGGTTTCTCGCCCTCTGTTTCTCGCCCTCTGTTTCAGACCCTCTTTTTCTCGCCCTCTGTTTCAGCCCCTCTGTTTCAGCCTCTCTGTTTCTCACCCTCTGTTTCAGCCTCTCTGTTTCAGCCCTTCTGTTTCCGCCCCTCTGTTTCAGCCCCTCTGTTTCTCGCCATCTGGTTCAGCCCCTCTGTTTCTCGCCCTCTGTTTCAGCCCCTCTGTTTCAGCCCCTCTGTTTCAGCCACTCTGTTTCTCACCCTCTGTTTCAGCCCCTCTGTTTCTCACCCTCTGTTTCAGCCCCTGTGTTTCTCGCAGTCTGTTTCCGCCCCTCTGATTTAGCCCCTCCGTTTCAGCCCCTCTGTTTCAGCCCCTCTGTTTCTCGCCCTCTGTTTCAGCCCCTCTGTTTCGCGCTCTCTGTTTCAGCCCCTCTGTTTCAGCCACTCTGTTTCTCGCCCTCTGTTTCTGCCCCTCTGTTTCTCGCCCTCTGTTTCAGCCCCTCTGTTTCTCGACCTCTGTTTCAGACCCTCTGATTCAGCCCCTCTGTTTCAGCCCCTCTGAATCAGCCCCTCTAATTCAGCCCCTCTGTTTCAGCCCCTCTGTTTCAGCCCCTCTGTTTCTCGCCCTCTGTTTCAGCCCCTCTGTTCCAGCCCCTCTGTTTCTCGCCCTCTGTTTCAGCCCCTCTGATTCACCCCCTCTGTTTCTGCCCCTCTCTTTCAGCCCCTCTGTTTCTCGCCCGCTGTCTCAGCCCCTCTGTTTCTCGCCCTATGTTTCAGCCCCTCTGTTTCTCACCCTCTGTTTCAGCCCCTCTGTTTCTCGCCCTCTGTTTCAGCCCCTCTGTTTCTCGCCCTCTGTTTCTGCCCCTCTGATTTAGCCCCTCCGTTTCAGCCCCTCTGTTTCAGCCCCTCTGTTTCTCGCCCTCTGTTTCAGCCCCTCTGTTTCGCGCTCTCTGTTTCAGCCCCTCTGTTTCAGCCACTCTGTTTCTCGCCCTCTGTTTCTGCCCCTCTGTTTCTCGCCCTCTGTTTCAGCCCCTCTGTTTCTCGACTTCTGTTTCAGCCCCTCTGATTCAGCCCCTCTGTTTCAGCCCCTCTGAATCAGCCCCTCTAATTCAGCCCCTCTATTTCAGCCCCTCTGTTTCTCGCCCTCTGTTTCAGCCCCTCTGTTTCTCGCCCTCTGTTTCTGCCCCTCTGATTTAGCCCCTCCGTTTCAGCCCCTCTGTTTCAGCCCCTCTGTTTCTCGCCCTCTGTTTCAGCCCCTCTGTTTCGCGCTCACTGTTTCTCGCCCTCTGTTTCAGCCCCTCTGTTTCAGCCCCTCTGTTTCAGCCCCTCTGTTTCTCGCCCTCTGTTTCAGCCCCTCTGTTTCTCGCCCTCTGTTTCAGCCCCTATGATTCTCGCCCTCTGTTGCAGCCCCTCGGTTTCTCGCCCTCTGTTTCTCGCCCTCTGTTTCAGACCCTCTTTTTCTCGCCCTCTGTTTCAGCCCCTCTGTTTCAGCCTCTCTGTTTCTCACCCTCTGTTTCAGCCTCTCTGTTTCAGCCCTTCTGTTTCCGCCCCTCTGTTTCAGCCCCTCTGTTTCTCGCCATCTGGTTCAGCCCCTCTGTTTCTCGCCCTCTGTTTCAGCCCCTCTGTTTCAGCCCCTCTGTTTCAGCCACTCTGTTTCTCACCCTCTGTTTCAGCCCCTCTGTTTCTCACCCTCTGTTTCAGCCCCTGTGTTTCTCGCAGTCTGTTTCCGCCCCTCTGATTTAGCCCCTCCGTTTCAGCCCCTCTGTTTCAGCCCCTCTGTTTCGCGCTCTCTGTTTCAGCCCCTCTGTTTCAGCCACTCTGTTTCTCGCCCTCTGTTTCTGCCCCTCTGTTTCTCGCCCTCTGTTTCAGCCCCTCTGTTTCTCGACCTCTGTTTCAGACCCTCTGATTCAGCCCCTCTGTTTCAGCCCCTCTGAATCAGCCCCTCTAATTCAGCCCCTCTGTTTCAGCCCCTCTGTTTCAGCCCCTCTGTTTCTCGCCCTCTGTTTCAGCCCCTCTGTTCCAGCCCCTCTGTTTCTCGCCCTCTGTTTCAGCCCCTCTGATTCACCCCCTCTGTTTCTGCCCCTCTCTTTCAGCCCCTCTGTTTCTCGCCCGCTGTCTCAGCCCCTCTGTTTCTCGCCCTCTGTTTCAGCCACTCTGATTCAGCCCCTCTGTTTCTCGGCCTCTGTTTCAGCCGCTCTGTTTCTCGCCCTCTGTTTCAGCCCCTCTGTTTCAGCCCCTCTGTTTCAGCCCCTCTGTTTCTCGCCCTCTGTTTCAGCCCCTCTGTTTCTCGCCCTCTGTTTCAGCCCCTCTGTTTCTCGCCCTCTGTTTCAGACCCACTATTTCTCGCCCTCTGTTTCAGCCCCTCTGCTTCAGCCCCTCTGTTTCAGCCCCTCTGTTTCAGCCCCTCTGTTTCTCGCCCTCTGTTTCAGCCCCTCATTTTCTCGCCCTCTGTTTCAGCCCCTCTGTTTCAGTCCCTCTGTTTCTCGCCCTCTGTTTCTCGCCCTCTGTTTCAGCCCCTCTGCTTCTCGCCCTCTGTTTCAGCCCCTCTGTTTCTCGCCCTCTGTTTCAGCCCCTCTGTTTCAGCCCCTCTGTTTCAGCCCCTCTGTTTCAGCCCCTCTGTTTCTCGCCCTCTGTTTCAGCCCCTCTGTTTCTCGCCCTCTGTTTCAGCCTCTCTGTTTCTCGCCGTCTGTTTCAGCCCCTCTATTTCAGCCCCTCTGTTTCACCCCCACTGTTTCAGCCCCTCTGTTTCTCGCCCTCTGTTTCAGTCCCTCTGTTTCTTGCCCTCTGTTTCAGCCCCTCTGTTTCTCGCCCTCTGTTTCAGCCCCTCAGTTTCAGCCCCTCTGTTTCAGCCCCTTTGTTTCTCCCCCTCTGTTTCTCACCCTCTGTTTCTCGCCCTCTGTTTCTGCCCCTCTGTTTTTCGCCCTCTGTTTCAGCCCCTCTGATTCTCGCCCTCTGTTTCAGCCCCACTGTTCCTCGCCCTCTGTTTCTCGCCCTCTGTTTCAGCCCCTCTGTTTCTCGCCCTCTGTTTCAGCCCCTCTGTTTCAGCCCCTCTGATTCAGCCCCTCTGATTCACCCCCTCTGTTTCTCACCCACTGTTTCAGCCTCTCTGTTTCAGCCCTTCTGTTTCAGCCCCTCTGTTTCAGCCCCTCTGTTTCTCGCCTTCTGTTTCAGCCCCTCTGTTTCTCGCCCTCTGTTTCAGCCCCTCTGTTTCAGCCCCTCTGTTTCAGCCCCTCTGTTTCTCACCCTCTGTTTCAGCCCCTCTGTTTCTCGCCCTCTGTTTCAGCCCCTCTGTTTCTCGCCCACTGTTTCTGCCCCTCTGATTTAGCCCCTCCGTTTCAGCCCCTCTGTTTCAGCCCCTCTGTTTCTCGCCCTCTGTTTCAGCCCCTCTGTTTCTCGCCGTCTGTTTCAGCCCCTCTGTTTCTCGCCCTCTGTTTCAGCGCCTCTGTTTCTCGCCCTCTGTTTCTGCCCCTCTGTTTCTCGCCCTCTGTTTCAGCCCCTCTGTTTCTCGACTTCTGTTTCAGCCCCTCTGATTCAGCCCCTCTGTTTCAGCCCCTCTGAATCAGCCCCTCTAATTCAGCCCCTCTATTTCAGCCCCTCTGTTTCTCGCCCTCTGTTTCAGCCCCTCTGTTTCTCGCCCTCTGTTTCTGCCCCTCTGATTTAGCCCCTCCGTTTCAGCCCCTCTGTTTCAGCCCCTCTGTTTCTCGCCCTCTGTTTCAGCCCCTCTGTTTCGCGCTCACTGTTTCTCGCCCTCTGTTTCAGCCCCTCTGTTTCAGCCCCTCTGTTTCAGCCCCTCTGTTTCTCGCCCTCTGTTTCAGCCCCTCTGTTTCTCGCCCTCTGTTTCAGCCCCTATGATTCTCGCCCTCTGTTGCAGCCCCTCGGTTTCTCGCCCTCTGTTTCTCGCCCTCTGTTTCAGACCCTCTTTTTCTCGCCCTCTGTTTCAGCCCCTCTGTTTCAGCCTCTCTGTTTCTCACCCTCTGTTTCAGCCTCTCTGTTTCAGCCCTTCTGTTTCCGCCCCTCTGTTTCAGCCCCTCTGTTTCTCGCCATCTGGTTCAGCCCCTCTGTTTCTCGCCCTCTGTTTCAGCCCCTCTGTTTCAGCCCCTCTGTTTCAGCCACTCTGTTTCTCACCCTCTGTTTCAGCCCCTCTGTTTCTCACCCTCTGTTTCAGCCCCTGTGTTTCTCGCAGTCTGTTTCCGCCCCTCTGATTTAGCCCCTCCGTTTCAGCCCCTCTGTTTCAGCCCCTCTGTTTCTCGCCCTCTGTTTCAGCCCCTCTGTTTCGCGCTCTCTGTTTCAGCCCCTCTGTTTCAGCCACTCTGTTTCTCGCCCTCTGTTTCTGCCCCTCTGTTTCTCGCCCTCTGTTTCAGCCCCTCTGTTTCTCGACCTCTGTTTCAGACCCTCTGATTCAGCCCCTCTGTTTCAGCCCCTCTGAATCAGCCCCTCTAATTCAGCCCCTCTGTTTCAGCCCCTCTGTTTCAGCCCCTCTGTTTCTCGCCCTCTGTTTCAGCCCCTCTGTTCCAGCCCCTCTGTTTCTCGCCCTCTGTTTCAGCCCCTCTGATTCACCCCCTCTGTTTCTGCCCCTCTCTTTCAGCCCCTCTGTTTCTCGCCCGCTGTCTCAGCCCCTCTGTTTCTCGCCCTATGTTTCAGCCCCTCTGTTTCTCACCCTCTGTTTCAGCCCCTCTGTTTCTCGCCCTCTGTTTCAGCCCCTCTGTTTCTCGCCCTCTGTTTCTGCCCCTCTGATTTAGCCCCTCCGTTTCAGCCCCTCTGTTTCAGCCCCTCTGTTTCTCGCCCTCTGTTTCAGCCCCTCTGTTTCGCGCTCTCTGTTTCAGCCCCTCTGTTTCAGCCACTCTGTTTCTCGCCCTCTGTTTCTGCCCCTCTGTTTCTCGCCCTCTGTTTCAGCCCCTCTGTTTCTCGACTTCTGTTTCAGCCCCTCTGATTCAGCCCCTCTGTTTCAGCCCCTCTGAATCAGCCCCTCTAATTCAGCCCCTCTATTTCAGCCCCTCTGTTTCTCGCCCTCTGTTTCAGCCCCTCTGTTTCTCGCCCTCTGTTTCTGCCCCTCTGATTTAGCCCCTCCGTTTCAGCCCCTCTGTTTCAGCCCCTCTGTTTCTCGCCCTCTGTTTCAGCCCCTCTGTTTCGCGCTCACTGTTTCTCGCCCTCTGTTTCAGCCCCTCTGTTTCAGCCCCTCTGTTTCAGCCCCTCTGTTTCTCGCCCTCTGTTTCAGCCCCTCTGTTTCTCGCCCTCTGTTTCAGCCCCTATGATTCTCGCCCTCTGTTGCAGCCCCTCGGTTTCTCGCCCTCTGTTTCTCGCCCTCTGTTTCAGACCCTCTTTTTCTCGCCCTTTGTTTCAGCCCCTCTGTTTCAGCCTCTCTGTTTCTCACCCTCTGTTTCAGCCTCTCTGTTTCAGCCCTTCTGTTTCCGCCCCTCTGTTTCAGCCCCTCTGTTTCTCGCCATCTGGTTCAGCCCCTCTGTTTCTCGCCCTCTGTTTCAGCCCCTCTGTTTCAGCCCCTCTGTTTCAGCCACTCTGTTTCTCACCCTCTGTTTCAGCCCCTCTGTTTCTCACCCTCTGTTTCAGCCCCTGTGTTTCTCGCAGTCTGTTTCCGCCCCTCTGATTTAGCCCCTCCGTTTCAGCCCCTCTGTTTCAGCCCCTCTGTTTCGCGCTCTCTGTTTCAGCCCCTCTGTTTCAGCCACTCTGTTTCTCGCCCTCTGTTTCTGCCCCTCTGTTTCTCGCCCTCTGTTTCAGCCCCTCTGTTTCTCGACCTCTGTTTCAGACCCTCTGATTCAGCCCCTCTGTTTCAGCCCCTCTGAATCAGCCCCTCTAATTCAGCCCCTCTGTTTCAGCCCCTCTGTTTCAGCCCCTCTGTTTCTCGCCCTCTGTTTCAGCCCCTCTGTTCCAGCCCCTCTGTTTCTCGCCCTCTGTTTCAGCCCCTCTGATTCACCCCCTCTGTTTCTGCCCCTCTCTTTCAGCCCCTCTGTTTCTCGCCCGCTGTCTCAGCCCCTCTGTTTCTCGCCCTCTGTTTCAGCCACTCTGATTCAGCCCCTCTGTTTCTCGGCCTCTGTTTCAGCCGCTCTGTTTCTCGCCCTCTGTTTCAGCCCCTCTGTTTCAGCCCCTCTGTTTCAGCCCCTCTGTTTCTCGCCCTCTGTTTCAGCCCCTCTGTTTCTCGCCCTCTGTTTCAGCCCCTCTGTTTCTCGCCCTCTGTTTCAGACCCACTATTTCTCGCCCTCTGTTTCAGCCCCTCTGCTTCAGCCCCTCTGTTTCAGCCCCTCTGTTTCAGCCCCTCTGTTTCTCGCCCTCTGTTTCAGCCCCTCATTTTCTCGCCCTCTGTTTCAGCCCCTCTGTTTCAGTCCCTCTGTTTCTCGCCCTCTGTTTCTCGCCCTCTGTTTCAGCCCCTCTGCTTCTCGCCCTCTGTTTCAGCCCCTCTGTTTCTCGCCCTCTGTTTCAGCCCCTCTGTTTCAGCCCCTCTGTTTCAGCCCCTCTGTTTCAGCCCCTCTGTTTCTCGCCCTCTGTTTCAGCCCCTCTGTTTCTCGCCCTCTGTTTCAGCCTCTCTGTTTCTCGCCGTCTGTTTCAGCCCCTCTATTTCAGCCCCTCTGTTTCACCCCCACTGTTTCAGCCCCTCTGTTTCTCGCCCTCTGTTTCAGTCCCTCTGTTTCTTGCCCTCTGTTTCAGCCCCTCTGTTTCTCGCCCTCTGTTTCAGCCCCTCAGTTTCAGCCCCTCTGTTTCAGCCCCTTTGTTTCTCCCCCTCTGTTTCTCACCCTCTGTTTCTCGCCCTCTGTTTCTGCCCCTCTGTTTTTCGCCCTCTGTTTCAGCCCCTCTGATTCTCGCCCTCTGTTTCAGCCCCACTGTTCCTCGCCCTCTGTTTCTCGCCCTCTGTTTCAGCCCCTCTGTTTCTCGCCCTCTGTTTCAGCCCCTCTGTTTCAGCCCCTCTGATTCAGCCCCTCTGATTCACCCCCTCTGTTTCTCACCCACTGTTTCAGCCTCTCTGTTTCAGCCCTTCTGTTTCAGCCCCTCTGTTTCAGCCCCTCTGTTTCTCGCCTTCTGTTTCAGCCCCTCTGTTTCTCGCCCTCTGTTTCAGCCCCTCTGTTTCAGCCCCTCTGTTTCAGCCCCTCTGTTTCTCACCCTCTGTTTCAGCCCCTCTGTTTCTCGCCCTCTGTTTCAGCCCCTCTGTTTCTCGCCCACTGTTTCTGCCCCTCTGATTTAGCCCCTCCGTTTCAGCCCCTCTGTTTCAGCCCCTCTGTTTCTCGCCCTCTGTTTCAGCCCCTCTGTTTCTCGCCGTCTGTTTCAGCCCCTCTGTTTCTCGCCCTCTGTTTCAGCGCCTCTGTTTCTCGCCCTCTGTTTCAGCCCCTCTGTTTCAGAACCCTCTGTTTCAGCCCCTCTGTTTCTCGCCCTCTGTTTCAGCCCCTCTGTTTCAGCCCCTCTGTTTCTCGCCCTCTGTTTCAGCCCCTCTGTTTCAGCCCCTCTGTTTCAGCCCCTCTGTTTCTCGCCCTCTGTTTCAGCCCCTCTGTGTCTCGCCCTCTGTTTCAGCCCCTCTGATTCTCGCCCTCTGTTTCAGCCCCTCGGTTTCTCGCCCTCTGTTTCTCGCCCTCTGTTTCAGCCCCTCTGTTTCTCGCCCTCTGTTTCAGCCCCTCTGTTTCAGCCCCTCTATTTCTCGCCCACTGTTTCAGCCCCTCTGCTTCAACCCCTCTCTTTCAGCCCCTCTGTTTCAGCCCCTCTGTTTCTCGCCCTCTGTTTCAGCCCCTCAGTTTCTCGCCCTCTGTTTCAGCACCTCTGTTTCAGCCCCTCTGTTTCAGTCCCTCTGTTTCTCGCACTCTGTTTCTCGCCCTCTGTTTCAACCCCTCTGTTTCTCGCCCTCTGTTTCAGCCCCTCTGTTTCTCGCCCTCTGTTTCAGCCCCTCTGTTTCAGCCCCTCTGTTTCAGCCCCTCTGTTACTCACCCTCTGTTTCAGCCCCTCTGTTTCTCGCCCTCTGTTTCAGCCCCTCTGTTTCTCGCCCTCTGTTTCAGCCTCTCTGTTTCTCGCCGTCTGTTTCAGCCCCTCTATTTCAGCCCCTCTGTTTCACCCCCTCTGTTTCAGCCCCTCTGTTTCTCGCCCTCTGTTTCAGTACCCCTGTTTCTTGCCCTCTGTTTCAGCCCCTCTGTTTCTCGCCCTCTGTTTCAGCCCCTCTGATTCAGCCCCTCTGTTTCAGCCCCTTTGATTCAGCCCCTCTGATTCAGCCCCTCTGATTCACCCCCTCTGTTTCTCACCGTCTGTTTCAGCCTCTCTGTTTCAGCCCTTCTGTTTCAGCCCCTCTGTTTCAGCCCCTCTGTTTCTCGCCCTCTGTTTCAGCCCCTCAGTTTCTCACCCTCTGTTTCAGCCCCTCTGTTTCAGCCCCTCTGTTTCAGTCCCTCTGTTTCTCGCCCTCTGTTTCAGCCCTTCTGTTTCAGCCCCTCTGTTTCAGCCCCTCTGTTTCTCGCCATCTGTTTCAGCCCCTCTGTTTCTCGCCCTCTGTTTCAGCCCCTCTGTTTCAGCCCCTCTGTTTCAGCCCCTCTGTTTCTCGCCCTCTGTTTCAGCCCCTCTGTTTCTCGCCCTCTGTTTCAGCACCTCTGTTTCTCGCCCTCTGTTTCTGCCCCTCTGATTTAGCCCCTCCGTTGCAGCCCCTCTGTTTCAGCCCCTCTGTTTCTCGCCCTCTGTTTCAGACCCTCTGTTTCGCGCTCTCTGTTTCAGCCTCTCTATTCCGCCACTCTGTTTCTCGCCCTCTGTTTCTGCCCCTCTGTTTCAGCACCTCTGTTTCTCGCCATCTGTTTCAGCCCCTCTGTTTCTCGCCCTCTGTTTCAGCCCCTCTGTTTCAGCCCCTCTGTTTCAGCCCCTCTGTTTCTCACCCTCTGTTTCAGCCCCTCTGTTTCTCGCCCTCTGTTTCAGCCCCTCTGTTTCTCGCCCACTGTTTCTGCCCCTCTGATTTAACCCCTCCGTTTCAGCCCCTCTGTTTCAGCCCCTCTGTTTCTCGCCCTCTGTTTCAGCCCCTCTGTTTCTCGCCGTCTGTTTCAGCCCATTTGTTTCTAGCCCTCTGTTTCAGCCCCTCTGTTTCAGCCCCTATATTTCAGCCCCTCTGTTTCTCGCCCTCTGTTTCAGCCCCTCTGTTTCTCGCCCTCTGTTTCAGCGCCTCTGTTTCTCGCCCTCTGTTTCAGCCCCTCTGTTTCAGAACCCTCTGTTTCAGCCCCTCTGTTTCTCGCCCTCTGTTTCAGCCCCTCTGTTTCAGCCCCTCTGTTTCTCGCCCTCTGTTTCAGCCCCTCTGTTTCAGCCCCTCTGTTTCAGCCCCTCTGTTTCTCGCCCTCTGTTTCAGCCCCTCTGTGTCTCGCCCTCTGTTTCAGCCCCTCTGATTCTCGCCCTCTGTTTCAGCCCCTCGGTTTCTCGCCCTCTGTTTCTCGCCCTCTGTTTCAGCCCCTCTGTTTCTCGCCCTCTGTTTCAGCCCCTCTGTTTCAGCCCCTCTGATTCAGCCCCTCTGATTCACCCCCTCTGTTTCTCACCCTCTGTTTCAGCCTCTCTGTTTCAGCCCCTCTGTTTCTCGCCATCTGGTTCAGCCCCTCTGTTCCAGCCCATCTGTTTCTCGCCATCTGTTTCAGCCACTCTGTTCCAGCCCCTCTGTTTCTCGCCCTCTGTTTCAGCCCCTCTGATTCAGCCCCTCTGTTTCTGCCCCTCTGTTTCAGCCACTCTGTTTCTCGCCTGCTGTCTGATCCCCTCTGTTTCTCGCCCTCTGTTTCAGCCCCTCTGATTCAGCCCCTCTGTTTCTCGGCCTCTGTTTCAGCCGCTCTGTTTCTCGCCCTCTGTTTCAGCCCCTCTGTTTCAGCCCCTCTGTTTCAGCCCCTCTGTTTCTCGCCCTCTGTTTCAGCCCCTCTGTTTCTCGGCCTCTGTTCCAGCCCCTCTGTTTCTCGCCCTCTGTTTCAGCCCCTCTATTTCTCGCCCACTGTTTCAGCCCCTCTGCTTCAGCCCCTCTCTTTCAGCCCCTCTGTTTCAGCCCCTCTGTTTCTCGCCCTCTGTTTCAGCCCCTCAGTTTCTCGCCCTCTGTTTCAGCCCCTCTGTTTCAGCCCCTCTGTTTCAGCCCCTCTGTTTCAGCCCCTCTGTTTCAGCCCCTCAGTTTCTCGCCCTCTGTTTCAGCCCCTCTGTTTCTCGCCATCTGTTTCAGCCCCTCTGTTTCTCGCCCTCTGTTTCAGCCCCTCTGTTTCAGCCCCTCTGTTTCAGCCCCTCTGTTTCTCGCCCTCTGTTTCAGCCCCTCTGTTTCTCGCCCTCTGTTTCAGCCCCTCTGTTTCTCGCCCTCTGTTTCTGCCCCTCTGATTTAGCCCCTCCGTTGCAGCCCCTCTGTTTCAGCCCCTCTGTTTCTCGCCCTCTGTTTCAGACCCTCTGTTTCGCGCTCTCTGTTTCAGCCTCTCTGTTCCGCCACTCTGTTTCGCGCCCTCTGTTTCTGCCCCTCTGTTTCTCGCCCTCTGTTTCAGCCCCTCTGTTTCTCGCCCTCTGTTTCAGCCCCTCTGATTCAGCCCCTCTGTTTCAGCCCCTCTGAATCAACCCCTCTGATTCAGCCCCTCTGTTTCAGCCCCTCTGTTTCAGCCCCTCTGTTTATCGCCCACTGTTTCAGCCCCTCTGTTCCAGCCCCTCTGTTTCTCGCCCTCTGTTTCAGCCCCTCTGATTCAGCCCCTCTGTTTCTCGGCCTCTGTTTCAGCCGCTCTGTTTCTCGCCCTCTGTTTCAGCCCCTCTGTTTCAGCCCCTCTGTTTCAGCCCCTCTGTTTCTCGCCCTCTGTTTCAGCCCCTCTGTTTCTCGGCCTCTGTTTCAGCCCCTCTGTTTCTCGCCCTCTGTTTCAGCCCCTCTATTTCTCGCCCACTGTTTCAGCCCCTCTGCTTCAGCCCCTCTCTTTCAGCCCCTCTGTTTCAGCCCCTCTGTTTCTCGCCCTCTGTTTCAGCCCCTCAGTTTCTCGCCCTCTGTTTCAGCCCCTCTGTTTCAGTCCCTCTGTTTCTCGCCCTCTGTTTCTCGCCCTCTGTTTCAGTCCCTCTGTTTCTCGCCCTCTGTTTCAGCCCCTCTGTTTCTCGCCCTCTGTTTCAGCCCCGCTGTTTCAGCCCCTCTGTTTCAGCCCCTCTGTTACTCACCCTCTGTTTCAGCCCCTCTGTTTCTCGCCCTCTGTTTCAGCCCCTCTGTTTCTCGCCCTCTGTTTCAGCCTCTCTGTTTCTCGCCGTCTGTTTCAGCCCCTCTATTTCAGCCCCTCTGTTTCACCCCCTCTGTTTCAGCCCCTCTGTTTCTCGCCCTCTGTTTCAGAACCCCTGTTTCTTGCCCTCTGTTTCAGCCCCTCTGTTTCTCGCCCTCTGTTTCAGCCCCTCTGATTCAGCCCCTCTGTTTCAGCCCCTTTGATTCAGCCCCTCTGATTCAGCCCCTCTGATTCACCCCCTCTGTTTCTCACCCTCTGTTTCAGCCTCTCTGTTTCAGCCCTTCTGTTTCAGCCCCTCTGTTTCAGCCCCTCTGTTTCTCGCCATCTGTTTCAGCCCCTCTGTTTCTCGCCCTCTGTTTCAGCACCTCTGTTTCAGCCCCTCTGTTTCAGCCCCTCTGTTTCAGCCCCTCTGTTTGTCGCCCTCTGTTTCTGCCCCTCTGATTTAGCCCCTCCGTTTCAGCCCCTCTGTTTCAGCCCCGCTGTTTCTCGCCCTCTGTTTCAGACCCTCTGTTTCGCGCTCTCTGTTTCAGCCTCTCTGTTCCGCCACTCTGTTTCTCGCCCTCTGTTTCTGCCCCTCTGTTTCTCGCCCTCTGTTTCAGCCCCTCTGTTTCTCGCCCTCTGTTTCAGCCCCTCTGATTCAGCCCCTCTGTTTCAGCCCCTCTGTATCAGCCCCTCTGATTCAGCCCCTCTGTTTCAGCCCCTCTGTTTCAGCCCCTCTGTTTATCGCCCACTGTTTCAGCCCCTCTGTTCCAGCCCCTCTGTTTCTCGCCATCTGTTTCAGCCCCTCTGATTCAGCCCCTCTGTTTCTGCCCCTCTGTTTCAGCCCCTCTGTATCTCGCCCGCTGTCTCAGCCCCTCTGTTTCTCGCACTCTGTTTCAGCCCCTCTGATTCAGCCCCTCTGTATCTCGCCCTCTGTTTCAGCGCCTCTGATTCAGCCCCTCTGTTTCTCGCCCTCTGTTTCAGCCGCTCTGTTTCTCGCCCTCTGTTTCAGCCCCTCGGTTTCAGCCCCTCTGTTTCAGCCGCTCTGTTTCTCGCCCTCTGTTTCAGCCCCTCTGTTTCAGCCCCTCTGTTTCAGCCCCTCTGTTTCAGCCCCTCTGTTTCTCGCCCTCTGTTTCAGCCCCTCTGTTTCTCGCCCTCTGTTTCAGCCCCTCTGTTTCTCGCCCTCTGTTTCAGCCTCTCTGCTTCTCGCCGTCTGTTTCAGCCCCTCTATTTCAGCCCCTCTGTTTCAGCCCCTCTGTTTCAGCCCCTCTGTTTCTCGCCCTCTGTTTCAGCCCCTCTGTTTCTTGCCCTCTGTTTCTGTCCCTCTGTTTCTCGCCCTCTGTTTCAGCCCCTCTGATTCAGCCCCTCTGTTTCAACCCCTTTGATTCAGCCCCTCTGTTTCAGCCCCTCTGTTTCAGCCCCTCTGTTTCAGCCCCTCTGTTTCAGCCCCTCTGTTTCTCGTCCTCTGTTTCAGCCCCTCTGTTTCAGCCCCTCTGTTTCAGCCCCTCTGTTTCTCGCCCTCTGTTTCAGCCCCTCTAATTCAGCCCCTCTGTTTCTCGGCCTCTGTTTCAGCCGCTCTGTTTCTCGCCCTCTGTTTCAGCCCCTCTGTTTCAGCCCCTCTGTTTCAGCCCCTCTGATTCAGCCCCTCTGTTTCTCGCCCTCTGTTTCAGCCGCTTTGTTTCTCGCCCTCTGTTTCAGCCCCTCTGTTTCAGCCCCTCTGTTTCAGCCCCTCTGTTTCTCGCCCTCTGTTTCAGCCCCTCTGTTTCTCGGCCTCTGTTTCAGCCGCTCTGTTTCTCGCCCTCTGTTTCAGCCCCTCTGTTTCAGCCCCTCTGTTTCAGCCCCTCTGTTTCTCGCCCTCTGTTTCAGCCCCTCTGTTTCTCGGCCTCTGTTCCAGCCCCTCTGTTTCTCGCCCTCTGTTTCAGCCCCTCTATTTCTCGCCCACTGTTTCAGCCCCTCTGCTTCAGCCCCTCTCTTTCAGCCCCTCTGTTTCAGCCCCTCTGTTTCTCGCCGTCTGTTTCAGCCCCTCAGTTTCTCGCCCTCTGTTTCAGCCCCTCTGTTTCAGCCCCTCTGTTTCAGCCCCTCTGTTTCAGCCCCTCTGTTTCAGCCCCTCAGTTTCTCGCCCTCTGTTTCAGCCCCTCTGTTTCTCGCCATCTGTTTCAGCCCCTCTGTTTCTCGCCCTCTGTTTCAGCCCCTCTGTTTCAGCCCCTCTGTTTCAGCCCCTCTGTTTCTCGCCCTCTGTTTCAGCCCCTCTGTTTCTCGCCCTCTGTTTCAGCCCCTCTGTTTCTCGCCCTCTGTTTCTGCCCCTCTGATTTAGCCCCTCCGTTGCAGCCCCTCTGTTTCAGCCCCTCTGTTTCTCGCCCTCTGTTTCAGACCCTCTGTTTCGCGCTCTCTGTTTCAGCCTCTCTGTTCCGCCACTCTGTTTCGCGCCCTCTGTTTCTGCCCCTCTGTTTCTCGCCCTCTGTTTCAGCCCCTCTGTTTCTCGCCCTCTGTTTCAGCCCCTCTGATTCAGCCCCTCTGTTTCAGCCCCTCTGAATCAACCCCTCTGATTCAGCCCCTCTGTTTCAGCCCCTCTGTTTCAGCCCCTCTATTTATCGCCCACTGTTTCAGCCCCTCTGTTCCAGCCCCTCTGTTTCTCGCCCTCTGTTTCAGCCCCTCTGATTCAGCCCCTCTGTTTCTCGGCCTCTGTTTCAGCCGCTCTGTTTCTCGCCCTCTGTTTCAGCCCCTCTGTTTCAGCCCCTCTGTTTCAGCCCCTCTGTTTCTCGCCCTCTGTTTCAGCCCCTCTGTTTCTCGGCCTCTGTTTCAGCCCCTCTGTTTCTCGCCCTCTGTTTCAGCCCCTCTATTTCTCGCCCACTGTTTCAGCCCCTCTGCTTCAGCCCCTCTCTTTCAGCCCCTCTGTTTCAGCCCCTCTGTTTCTCGCCCTCTGTTTCAGCCCCTCAGTTTCTCGCCCTCTGTTTCAGCCCCTCTGTTTCAGTCCCTCTGTTTCTCGCCCTCTGTTTCTCGCCCTCTGTTTCAGTCCCTCTGTTTCTCGCCCTCTGTTTCAGCCCCTCTGTTTCTCGCCCTCTGTTTCAGCCCCGCTGTTTCAGCCCCTCTGTTTCAGCCCCTCTGTTACTCACCCTCTGTTTCAGCCCCTCTGTTTCTCGCCCTCTGTTTCAGCCCCTCTGTTTCTCGCCCTCTGTTTCAGCCTCTCTGTTTCTCGCCGTCTGTTTCAGCCCCTCTATTTCAGCCCCTCTGTTTCACCCCCTCTGTTTCAGCCCCTCTGTTTCTCGCCCTCTGTTTCAGAACCCCTGTTTCTTGCCCTCTGTTTCAGCCCCTCTGTTTCTCGCCCTCTGTTTCAGCCCCTCTGATTCAGCCCCTCTGTTTCAGCCCCTTTGATTCAGCCCCTCTGATTCAGCCCCTCTGATTCACCCCCTCTGTTTCTCACCCTCTGTTTCAGCCTCTCTGTTTCAGCCCTTCTGTTTCAGCCCCTCTGTTTCAGCCCCTCTGTTTCTCGCCATCTGTTTCAGCCCCTCTGTTTCTCGCCCTCTGTTTCAGCACCTCTGTTTCAGCCCCTCTGTTTCAGCCCCTCTGTTTCAGCCCCTCTGTTTGTCGCCCTCTGTTTCTGCCCCTCTGATTTAGCCCCTCCGTTTCAGCCCCTCTGTTTCAGCCCCGCTGTTTCTCGCCCTCTGTTTCAGACCCTCTGTTTCGCGCTCTCTGTTTCAGCCTCTCTGTTCCGCCACTCTGTTTCTCGCCCTCTGTTTCTGCCCCTCTGTTTCTCGCCCTCTGTTTCAGCCCCTCTGTTTCTCGCCCTCTGTTTCAGCCCCTCTGATTCAGCCCCTCTGTTTCAGCCCCTCTGTATCAGCCCCTCTGATTCAGCCCCTCTGTTTCAGCCCCTCTGTTTCAGCCCCTCTGTTTATCGCCCACTGTTTCAGCCCCTCTGTTCCAGCCCCTCTGTTTCTCGCCATCTGTTTCAGCCCCTCTGATTCAGCCCCTCTGTTTCTGCCCCTCTGTTTCAGCCCCTCTGTATCTCGCCCGCTGTCTCAGCCCCTCTGTTTCTCGCACTCTGTTTCAGCCCCTCTGATTCAGCCCCTCTGTATCTCGCCCTCTGTTTCAGCGCCTCTGATTCAGCCCCTCTGTTTCTCGCCCTCTGTTTCAGCCGCTCTGTTTCTCGCCCTCTGTTTCAGCCCCTCGGTTTCAGCCCCTCTGTTTCAGCCGCTCAGTTTCTCGCCCTCTGTTTCAGCCCCTCTGTTTCAGCCCCTCTGTTTCAGCCCCTCTGTTTCAGCCCCTCTGTTTCTCGCCCTCTGTTTCAGCCCCTCTGTTTCTCGCCCTCTGTTTCAGCCCCTCTGTTTCTCGCCCTCTGTTTCAGCCTCTCTGCTTCTCGCCGTCTGTTTCAGCCCCTCTATTTCAGCCCCTCTGTTTCAGCCCCTCTGTTTCAGCCCCTCTGTTTCTCGCCCTCTGTTTCAGCCCCTCTGTTTCTTGCCCTCTGTTTCTGTCCCTCTGTTTCTCGCCCTCTGTTTCAGCCCCTCTGATTCAGCCCCTCTGTTTCAACCCCTTTGATTCAGCCCCTCTGTTTCAGCCCCTCTGTTTCAGCCCCTCTGTTTCAGCCCCTCTGTTTCAGCCCCTCTGTTTCTCGTCCTCTGTTTCAGCCCCTCTGTTTCAGCCCCTCTGTTTCAGCCCCTCTGTTTCTCGCCCTCTGTTTCAGCCCCTCTAATTCAGCCCCTCTGTTTCTCGGCCTCTGTTTCAGCCGCTCTGTTTCTCGCCCTCTGTTTCAGCCCCTCTGTTTCAGCCCCTCTGTTTCAGCCCCTCTGATTCAGCCCCTCTGTTTCTCGCCCTCTGTTTCAGCCGCTTTGTTTCTCGCCCTCTGTTTCAGCCCCTCTGTTTCAGCCCCTCTGTTTCAGCCCCTCTGTTTCTCGCCCTCTGTTTCAGCCCCTCTGTTTCTCGCCCTCTGTTTCAGCCACTCTGTTTCTCGCCCTCTGTTTCAGCCCCTCTATTTCTCGCCCTCTGTTTCAGCCCCTCTGCTTCAGCCCCTCTGTTTCAGCCCCTCTGTTTCAGCCCCTCTGTTTCTCGCCCTCTGTTTCAGCCCCTCAGTTTCTCGCCCTCTGTTTCAGCCCCTCTGTTTCAGACCCTCTGTTTCAGTCCCTCTGTTTCTCGCCCTCTGTTTCTCGCCCTCTGTTTCAGCCCCTCTGTTTCTCGCCCTCTGTTTCAGCCCCTCTGTTTCTCGCCCTCTGTTTCAGCCCCTCTGTTTCAGCCCCTCTGTTTCAGCCCCTCTGTTTCAGCCCCTCTGTTTCTCGCCCTCTGTTTCAGCCCCTCTGTTTCTCGCCCTCTGTTTCAGCCTCTCTGTTTCTCGCCGTCTGTTTCAGCCCTTCTATTTCAGCCCCTCTGTTTCACCCCCACTGTTTCAGCCCCTCTGTTTCTCGCCCTCTGTTTCAGTCCCTCTGTTCCTTGCCCTCTGTTTCAGCCCCTCTGTTTCTCGCCCTCTGTTTCAGCCCCTCTGATTCAGCCCCTCTGTTTCAGCCCCTTTGATTCAGCCCCTCTGTTTCAGCCCCTCAGTTTCAGCCCCTCTGTTTCAGCCCCTCTGTTTCTCCCCCTCTGTTTCTCACCCTCCGTTTCTCGCCCTCTGTTTCTGCCCCTCTGTTTTTCGCCCTCTGTTTCAGCCCCTCTGATTCTCGCCCTCTGTTTCAGCCCCACTGTTCCTCGCCCTCTGTTTCTCGCCCTCTGTTTCAGCCCCTCTGTTTCTCGCCCTCTGTTTCAGCCCCTCTGTTTCAGCCCCTCTGATTCAGCCCCTCTGATTCACCCCCTCTGTTTCTCACCCAATGTTTCAGCCTCTCTGTTTCAGCCCTTCTGTTTCAGCCCCTCTGTTTCAGCCCCTCTGTTTCTCGCCATCTGTTTCAGCCCCTCTGTGTCTCGCCCTCTTTTTCAGCCCCTCTGTTTCAGCCCCTCTGTTTCAGCCCCTCTGTTTCTCACCCTCTGTTTCAGCCCCTCTGTTTCTCGCCCTCTGTTTCTGCCCCTCTGTTTCTCGCCCTCTGTTTCTGCCCCTCTGATTTAGCCCCTCCGTTTCAGCCCCTCTGTTTCAGCCCCTCTGTTTCTCGCCCTCTGTTTCAGCCCCTCTGTTTCTCGCCGTCTGTTTCAGCCCATTTGTTTCTAGCCCTCTGTTTCAGCCCCTCTGTTTCAGCCCCTATGTTTCAACACCTCTGTTTCTCGCCCTCTGTTTCAGCGCCTCTGTTTCTCGCCCTCTGTTTCAGCCCCTCTGTTTCAGAACCCTCTGTTTCAGCCCCTCGGTTTCTCGCCCTCTGTTTCAGCCCCTCTGTTTCTCGCCCTCTGTTTCAGCCCCTCTGTTTCAGCCCCTCTGTTTCTCGCCCTCTGTTTCAGCCCCTCTGTTTCAGCCCCTCTGTTTCAGCCCCTCTGTTTCTCGCCCTTTGTTTCAGCGCCTCTGTGTCTCGCCCTCTGTTTCAGCCCCTCTGATTCTCGCCCTCTGTTTCAGCCCCTCGGTTTCTCGCCCTCTGTTTCTCGCCCTCTGTTTCAGCCCCTCTGTTTCTCGCCCTATGTTTCAGCCCCTCTGTTTCAGCGCCTCTGATTCAGCCCCTCTGATTCACCCCCTCTGTTTCTCACCCTCTGATTCAGCCTCTCTGTTTCAGCCCTTCTGTTTCCGCCCCTCTGTTTCAGCCCCTCTGTATCTCACCCTCTGTTTCAGCCCCTCTGTTTCTCGCCCTCTGTTTCAGCCCCTCTGTTTCTCGCCCTCTGTTTCAGCCCCTCTGTTTCTCGCCCTCTGTTTCAGCCCCTCTGTTTCAGCCCCTCTGTTTCTCGCCCTCTGTTTCAGCCCCTCTGTTTCAGCCCCTCTGTTTCAGCCCCTCTGTTTCTCGCCCTTTGTTTCAGCGCCTCTGTGTCTCGCCCTCTGTTTCAGCCCCTGTAATTCTCGCCCTCTGTTTCAGCCCCTCGGTTTCTCGCCCTCTGTTTCTCGCCCTCTGTTTCAGCCCCTCTGTTTCTCGCCCTATGTTTCAGCCCCTCTGTTTCAGCCCCTCTGATTCAGCCCGTCTGATTCACCCCCTCTGTTTCTCACCCTCTGATTCAGCCTCTCTGTTTCAGCCCTTCTGTTTCCGCCCCTCTGTTTCAGCCCCTCTGTTTCTCGCCATCTGGTTCAGCCCCTCTGTTTCTTGCCCTCTGTTTCAGCCCCTCTGTTTCAGGCCCTCTGTTTCAGCCCCTCTGTTTCTCACCCTCTGTTTCAGCCCCTCTGTTTCTCGCCCTCTGTTTCAGCCCCTCTGTTTCTCGCCCTCTGTTTCTGCCCCTCTGATTTAGCCCCTCCGTTTCAGCCCCTCTGTTTCAGCCCCTCTGTTTCTCGCCCTCTGTTTCAGCCCGTCTGTTTCGCGCTCTCTGTTTCAGCCCCTCTGTTTCAGCCACTCGGTTTCTCGCCCTCTGTTTCTGCCCCTCTGTTTCTCGCCCTCTGTTTCATCCCCTGTGTTTCTCGACCTCTGTTTCAGCCCCTCTGATTCAGCCCCTCTGTTTCAGCCTCTCTGAATCAGTCCCTCTAATTCAGCCGTTCTGTTTCAGCCCTTCTGTTTAAGCCCCTCTGTTTCTCGCCATCTGTTTCAGCCCCTCTGTTCCAGCCCCTCTGTTTCTCGCCCTCTGTTTCAGCCCCTCTGATTCAGCCCCTCTGTTTCTGCCCCTCTGTTTCTGCCCCTCTGTTTCTCGCCCGCTGTCTGAGCCCCTCTGTTTCTCGCCCTCTGTTTCAGCCCCTCTGTTTCAGCCGCTCTGTTTCTCGCCCTCTGTTTCAGCCCCTCTGTTTCAGCCCCTCTGTTTCAGCCCCTCTGTTTCTCGCCCTCTGTTTCAGCCCCTCTGTTTCTCGGCCTCTGTTTCAGCCCCACTGTTTCTCGCCCTCTGTTTCAGCCCCTCTATTTCTCGCCCACTGTTTCAGCCCCTCTGCTTCAGCCCCTCTCTTTCAGCCCCTCTGTTTCAGCCCCTCTGTTTCTCGCCCTCTGTTTCAGCCCCTCAGTTTCTCGCCCTCTGTTTCAGCCCCTCTGTTTCAGCCCCTCTGTTTCAGTCCCTCTGTTTCTCGCCCTCTGTTTCTCGCCCTCTGTTTCAGCCCCTCTGTTTCTCGCCCTCTGTTTCAGCCCCTCTGTTACTCACCCTCTGTTTCAGCCCCTCTGTTTCTCGCCCTCTGTTTCAGCCCCTCTGTTTCTCACCCTCTGTTTCAGCCTCTCTGTTTCAGCCCTTCTGTTTCAGCCCCTCTGTTTCAGCCCCTCTGTTTCTCGCCATCTGTTTCAGCCCCTCTGTTTCTCGCCCTCTGTTTCAGCCCCTCTGTTTCAGCCCCTCTGTTTCAGCCCCTCTGTTCCTCGCCCTCTGTTTCAGCCCCTCTGTTTCTCGCCCTCTGTTTCAGCCCCTCTGTTTCTCGCCCTCTGTTTCTGCCCCTCTGATTTAGCCCCTCCGTTTCAGCCCCTCTGTATCAGCCCCTCTGTTTCTCGCCCTCTGTTTCAGACCCTCTGTTTCGCGCTCTCTGTTTCAGCCTCTCTGTTCCGCCACTCTGTTTCTCGATCTCTGTTTCTGCCCCTCTGTTTCTCGCCCTCTGGTTCAGCCCCTCTGTTTCTCGCCCTCTGTTTCAGCCCCTCTGATTCAGCTCCTCTGTTTCAGCCCCTCTGTATCAGCCCCTCTGATTCAGCCCCTCTGTTTCAGCACCTCTGTTTCAGCCCCTCTGTTTATCGCCCACTGTTTCAGCCCCTCTGATTCAGCCCCTCTGTTTCTGCCCCTCTGTTTCAGCCCCTCTGTATCTCGCCCGCTGTCTCAGCCCCTCTGTTTCTCGCCCTCTGTTTCAGCCCCTCTGATACAGCCCCTCTGTATCTCCTCCTCTGTTTCAGCGCCTCTGATTCAGCCCCTCTGTTTCTCGCCCTCTGTTTCAGCCCCTCTGTTTCTCGCCCTCTGTTTCAGCCCCTCGGTTTCAGCCCCTCTGTTTCAGCCCCTCTGTTTCTCGCCCTCTGTTTCAGCCCCTCTGTTTCTCGCCCTCTGTTTCAGCACCTCTGTTTCTCGCCCTCTGTTTCAGCCCCTCTATTTCTCGCCCTCTGTTTCAGCCCCTCTGTTTCAGCCCCTCTGTTTCAGCCCCTCTGTTTCTCGGCCTCTGTTTCAGCCCCTCTGTTTCAGCCCCTCTGTTTCAGTCCCTCTGTTTCTCGCCCTCTGTTTCTCGCCCTCTGTTTCAGCCCCTCTGTTTCTCGCCCTCTGTTTCAGCCCCTCTGTTTCAGCCCCTCTGTTTCAGCCCCTCTGTTTCAGCCCCTCTGTTTCTCGCCCTCTGTTTCAGCCCCTCTGTTTCTCGCCCTCTGTTTCAGGCTCTCTGTTTCTCGCCCTGTGTTTCAGTCCCTCTATTTCAGCCCCTCTGTTTCAGCCCCTCTGTTTCAGCCCCTCTGTTTCTCGCCCTCTGTTGCAGCCCCTCTGTTTCTTGCCCTCTGTTTCAGCCCCTCTGTTTCTCGCCCTCTGTTTCAGCCCCTCTGATTCAGCCCCTCTGTTGCAGCCCCTTTGATTCAGCCCCTCTGTTTCAGCCCCTCTGTTTCAGCCCCTCTGTTTCAGCCCCTCTGTTTCTCGCCCTCTGTTTCTCACCCTCTGTTTCTCGCCCTCTGTTTCTGCCCCTCTGTTTTTCGACCTCTGTTTCAGCCCCTCGGTTTCTCGCCCTCTGTTTCAGGCTGTCTGTTTCAGCCCATCTGTTTCAGCCCCTCTGTTTCAGCCCCTCTGTTTCTCACCCTCTGTTTCTCGCCCGCTGTTTCAGCCCATTTGTTTCTCGCCCTCTGTTTCAGCCCCTCTGTTTCAGCCCCTCTGATTCAGCCCCTCTGATTCAGCCCCTCTGTTTCACGCCCTCTGTTTCAGCGCCTCTGTTTCAGCCCCTCTGTTTCAGCCATTCTGTTTCTCGCCCTCTGTTTCAGCCCCTCTGTTTCTCGCCGTTTGTTTCAGCCCCTCTGTTTCTCGCCCTCTGTTTCAGCCTCTCTGTTTCAGCCCCTCTGTTTCAGCCCCTCTGTTTCAGCCCCTCTGTTTCAGCCCCTCTGTTTCAGCCCCTCTGTTTCAGCCCCTCTGTTTCTCGCCCTCTGTTTCAGCCCCTCTGTTTCTCGCCCTCTGTTTCAGGCTCTCTGTTTCTCGCCCTGTGTTTCAGCCCCTCTATTTCAGCCCCTCTGTTTCAGCCCCTCTGTTTCAGCCCCTCTGTTTCTCGCCCTCTGTTGCAGCCCCTCTGTTTCTTGCCCTCTGTTTCAGCCCCTCTGTTTCTCGCCCTCTGTTTCAGCCCCTCTGATTCAGCCCCTCTGTTTCAGCCCCTTTGATTCAGCCCCTCTGTTTCAGCCCCTCTGTTTCAGCCCCTCTGTTTCAGCCCCTCTGTTTCTCGCCCTCTGTTTCTCACCCTCTGTTTCTCGCCCTCTGTTTCTGCCCCTCTGTTTTTCGACCTCTGTTTCAGCCCCTCGGTTTCTCGCCCTCTGTTTCAGGCTGTCTGTTTCAGCCCATCTGTTTCAGCCCCTCTGTTTCAGCCCCTCTGTTTCTCACCCTCTGTTTCTCGCCCGCTGTTTCAGCCCATTTGTTTCTCGCCCTCTGTTTCAGCCCCTCTGTTTCAGCCCCTCTGATTCAGCCCCTCTGATTCAGCCCCTCTGTTTCACGCCCTCTGTTTCAGCGCCTCTGTTTCAGCCCCTCTGTTTCAGCCATTCTGTTTCTCGCCCTCTGTTTCAGCCCCTCTGTTTCTCGCCGTTTGTTTCAGCCCCTCTGTTTCTCGCCCTCTGTTTCAGCCTCTCTGTTTCAGCCCCTCTGTTTCAGCCCCTCTGTTTCAGCCCCTCTGTTTCAGCCCCTCTGTTTCAGCCCCTCTGTTTCTCGCCCTCTGTTTCAGCCCCTCTGTTTCTCGCCCTCTGTTTCAGCCCCTCTGTTTCAGCCCCTCTGTTTCAGCCCCTCTGTTTCTCGCCCTCTGTTTCAGCCCCTCTGTTTCTCGAGCTCTATTTCAGCCACTCTGATTCTCGCCCTCTGTTTCACCCCTTTGTTTCTCGCCCTCTGTTTCTCGCCCTCTGTTTCAGCCCCTCTGATTCAGCCCCTCTGTTTCAGCCCCTCTGAATCAGCCCCTCTGATTCAGGCCCTCTGTTTCAGCCCCTGTGTTTCAGCCCCTGTGTTTCTCGCCCTCTGTTTCAGCCCCTCTGTTCCAGCCCCTCTGTTTCTCGCCCTCTGTTTCAGCGCCTCTGATTCAGCCCCTCTGTTTCTGCCCCTCTGTTTCAGCCCCTCTGTTTCTCGCCTGCTGTCTCAGCCCCTCTGTTTCTCGCCCTCTGTTTCAGCCCCTCTGATTCAGCCCCTCTGTTTCTCGCCCTCTGTTTCAGCCGCTCTGTTTCTCGCCCTCTGTTTCAGCCCCGCTGTTTCAGCCCCTCTGTTTCAGCCCCTGTGTTTCTCGCCCTCTGATTCAGCCCCTCTGTTTCTCGCCCTCTGTTTCAGCCCCTCTCTTTCTCGACCTCTGTTTCAACCCCTCTATTTCTCGCCCTCTGTTTCAGCCCCTCTGTTTCAGCCCCTCTGTTTCAGCCCCTCTGTTTCAGCCCCTCTGTTTCTCGCCCTCTGTTTCAGCCCCTCTGTTTTTCGCCCTCTGTTTCAGCCCCTCTGTTTCAGCCCCTCTGTTTCTCGCCCTCTGTTTCAGCCCCTCTGTTTCAGCCCCTCTGTTTCTCGCCCTCTGTTTCAGCCCCTCTGTTTCTCGCCCTCTGTTTCAGCCTCTCTGTTTCTCGCCGTCTGTTTCAGCCCCTCTATTTCAGCCCCTCTGTTTCAGCCCCTCTGTTTCAGCCCCTCTGTTTCTCGCCCTCTGTTTCAGCCCCTCTGTTTCTTGCCCTCTGTTTCTGTCCCTCTGTTTCTCGCCCTCTGTTTCAGCCCCTCTGATTCAGCCCCTCTGTTTCAACCCCTTTGATTCAGCCCCTCTGTTTCAGCCCCTCTGTTTCAGCACCTCTGTTTCAGCCCCTCTGTTTCTCGCCCTCTGTTTCTCACCCTCTGTTTTTCGCCCTCTGTTTCAGCCCCTCTGTTTTTCGCCCTCTGTTTCAGCCCCTTTGTTTCTCGCCCTCTGTTACTGCCCCTCTGTTTCTCGCCCTCTGTTTCAGCCCCTCTCTTTCTCGCCCTCTGTTTCAGCCCCTCTGATTCAGCCCCTCTGTTTCAGCCCCTCTGTTTCAGCCCCTCTGTTTCTCACCCTCTGTTTCAGCCCCTTTGTTTCTCGCCCTCTGTTACTGCCCCTCTCTTTCTCGCCCTCTGATTCAGCCCCTCTGATGCAGCCCCTCTGTTTCTCGCCCTCTGTTTCAGCCCCTCTGTTTCTCGCCCTCTGTTTCAGCCCCTCTGTTTCAGCCCCTCTGTTTCTCGCCCTCTGTTTCAGCCCCTCTGTTTCTCGCCCTCTTTTTCTGCCCCTCTGTTTCTCGTCCCCTGTTTCAGCCCCTCTGTTTCTCGACCTCTGTTTCAGCCCCTCTGATTCAGCCCCTCTGTTTCAGCCCCTCTGAATCAGCCCCTCTGATTCAGCCCCTCTGTTTCAGCCCCTCTTTTTCAGCCCCTCTGTTTCTCGTCCTCTGTTTCAGCCCCTCTGTTTCAGCCCCTCTGTTTCAGCCCCTCTGTTTCAGCCCCTCTGTTTCTCACCCTCTGTTTCAGCCCCTCTGATTCAACCCCTCTGTTTCTCGCCCTCTGTTTCAGCCCCTCATTTTCTCGCCCTCTGTTTCAGCCCCTCTATTTCTCGCCCTCTGTTTCAGCCCCTCTGTTTCAGCCCCTCTGTTTCAGCCGCTCTGTTTCTCGCCCTCTGTTTCAGCCCCTCTGTTTCTCGCCCTCTGTTTCAGCCCCTCTGTTTCAGTCCCTCTGTTCCAGCCCCTCTGATTCTCGCCCTCTGTTTCATCCTCTCTGGTTCAGACCCTCTGTTTCTCGCCCTCTGTTTCAGCCCCTCTGTTTCTCGCCCTCTGTTTCAGCCTCTCTGTTTCTCGCCCTCTGTTTCAGCCCCTCTGTTTCAGCCCCTCTGTTTCAGCCCCTCTGTTTCTCGCCCTCTGTTTCAGCCCCACTGTTTCTCGCCCTCTGTTTCAGCCCCTCTGTTTCTCGCCCTCTGTTTAAGCCCCTCTGATTCAGCCCCTCTGTTTCAGCCCCTCTGATTCATCCACTCTGTTTCAGCCCCTCTGTTTCAGCCCCTCTGTTTCAGCCCCTCTGTTTCTCGCCCTCTGTTTCTCACCCTCTGTTTCTCGCCCTCTGTTTCAGCCCCACTGTTTTTCTCGGTCTGTTTCAGCCCCTCTGTTTCTCGCCCTCTGTTTCAGGCTCTCTGTTTCAGCCCGTCTGTTTCAGCCTCTCTGTTTCAGCCCCTCTGTTTCTCGCCCTCTGTTTCTCGCCCGCTGTTTCAGCCCGTTTGTTTCTCGCCCTCTGTTTCAGCCCCTCTGTTTCAGCCCCTCTGATTCAGCCCCTCTGATTCAGCACCTCTGTTTCTCGCCCTCTGTTTCAGCCCCTCTGTTTCAGCCCCTCTGTTTCAGCCCCTCTGTTTCTCGCCCTCTGTTTCAGCCCCTCTGTTTCTCGCCTTCTGTTTCACCCCTTCTGATTCAGCCCCTCTGTTTCAGCCCATCAGTTTCACCCCCTCAGTTTCAGCCCCTCTGTTTCTTCCCCTCTGTTTCTCGCCCTCTGTTTATCACCCTCTGTTTCTCGCCCTCTGTTTCAGCCCCTCTGTTTCTCGCCCTCTGTTTCTCGCCCTCTGTTTCTCACCCTCTGTTTCTCGCCCTCTGATTCAGCCCCTCTGTTTCAGCCCCTCTGTTTCAGCCCCTCTGTTTCTCGCCCTCTGTTTCAGCCCCTCTGTTTCTCGCCTTCTGTTTCAGCCCTTCTGATTCAGCCCCTCTGTTTCAGCCCATCAGTTTCACCCCCTCAGTTTCAGCCCCTCTGTTTCATCCCCTCTGTTTCTCGCCCTCTGTTTCTCACCCTCTGTTTCAGCCCCGCTGTTTCAGCCCCTCTGTTTCAGCCCCTCTCTTTCTCGACCTCTGTTTCAACCCCTCTATTTCTCGCCCTCTGTTTCAGCCCCTCTGTTTCTCGCCCTCTGTTTCAGCCCCTCTGTTTCAGCCCCTCTGTTTCTCGCCCTCTGTTTCAGCCCCTCTGTTTTTCGCCCTCTGTTTCAGCCCCTCTGTTTCAGCCCCTCTGTTTCTCGCCCTCTGTTTCAGCCCCTCTGTTTCAGCCCCTCTGTTTCTCGCCCTCTGTTTCAGCCCCTCTGTTTCTCGCCCTCTGTTTCAGCCCCTCTGTTTCTCGCGCTCTGTTTCAGCCTCTCTGTTTCTCGCCGTCTGTTTCACCCCTCTATTTCAGCCCCTCTGTTTCAGCCCCTCTGTTTCAG
Organism: Chiloscyllium punctatum; assembly: GCF_047496795.1. NCBI lineage: Eukaryota > Metazoa > Chordata > Chondrichthyes > Orectolobiformes > Hemiscylliidae > Chiloscyllium > Chiloscyllium punctatum. The sequence goes on from NW_027309817.1 coordinate 528,615, forward strand.
CCCCTCTGTTTCTCGCCCTCTGTTTCAGCCCCTCTGTTTCTTGCCCTCTGTTTCTGTCCCTCTGTTTGTCGCCCTCTGTTTCAGCCCCTCTGATTCAGCCCCTCTGTTTCAACCCCTTTGATTCAGCCCCTCTGTTTCAGCCCCTCTGTTTCAGCCCCTCTGTTTCTCGCCCTCTGTTTCTCACCCTCTGTTTCTCGCCCTCTGTTTCTGCCCCTCTGTTTTTCGCCCTCTGTTTCAGCCCCTCTGTTTCTCGCCCTCTGTTACTGCCCCTCTGTTTCTCAACCTCTGTTTCAGCCCCTCTCTTTCTCGCCCTCTGTTTCAGCCCCTCTGATTCAGCCCCTCTGTTTCAGCCCCTCTGTTTCAGCCCCTCTGTTTCTCACCCTCTGTTTCAGCCCCTCTGTTTCTCGCCCCTCTGTTTCTCGCCCTCTGTTTCAGCCCCTCTGATGCAGCCCCTCTGTTTCTCGCCCTCTGTTTCAGCCCCTCTGTTTCTCGCCCTCTGATTCAGCCCCTCTGTTTCAGCCCCTCTGTTTCTCGCCCTCTGTTTCAGCCCCTCTGTTTCTCGCCCTCTGTTTCTGCCCCTCTGTTTCTCGTCCCCTGTTTCAGCCCCTCTGTTTCTCGCCCTCTGTTTCAGCCCCTCTGATTCAGCCCCTCTGTTTCAGCCCCTCTGAATCAGCCCCTCTGATTCAGCCCCTCTGTTTCAGCCCCTCTGTTTCAGCCCCTCTGTTTCTCGTCCTCTGTTTCAGCCCCTCTGTTTCAGCCCCTCTGTTTCAGCCCCTCTGTTTCTCGCCCTCTGTTTCAGCCCCTCTGATTCAACCCCTCTGTTTCTCGCCCTCTGTTTCAGCCCCTCTGTTTCTCGCCCTCTGTTTCAGCCCCTCTATTTCTCGCCCTCTGTTTCAGCCCCTCTGTTTCGTCCCCTCTGTTTCAGCCCCTCTGTTTCTCGCCCTCTGTTTCAGCCCCTCTGTTTCTCGCCCTCTGTTTCAGCCCCTCTGTTTCAGTCCCTCTGTTCCAGCCCCTCTGATTCTCGCCCTCTGTTTCATCCTCTCTGTTTCAGACCCTCTGTTTCTCGCCCTCTGTTTCAGCCCCTCTGTTTCTCGCCCTCTGTTTCAGCCTCTCTGTTTCTCGCCCTCTGTTTCAGCCCCTCTGTTTCAGCCCCTCTGTTTCAGCCCCTCTGTTTCTCGCCCTCTGTTTCAGCCCCACTGTTTCTCGCCCTCTGTTTCAGCCCCTCTGATTCAACCACTCTGTTTCAGCCCCTCTGTTTCAGCCCCTCTGTTTCAGCCCCTCTGTTTCTCGCCCTCTGTTTCTCACCCTCTGTTTCAGCCCGTTTGTTTCTCGCCCTCTGTTTCAGCCCCTCTGTTTCAGCCCCTCTGATTCAGCCCCTCTGATTCAGCACCTCTGTTTCTCGCCCTCTGTTTCAGCCACTCTGTTTCAGCCCCTCTGTTTCAGCCCCTCTGTTTCTCGCCCTCTGTTTCAGCCCCTCTGTTTCTCGCCTTCTGTTTCAGCCCTTCTGATTCAGCCCCTCTGTTTCAGCCCATCAGTTTCACCCCCTCAGTTTCAGCCCCTCTGTTTCTCGCCCTCTGTTTCTCACCCTCTGTTTCTCGCCCTCTGTTTCAGCCCCTCTGTTTCTCGCCCTCTGTTTCAGCGCCTCTGTTTCAGCCCCTCTGTTTCTCGCCCTCTGTTTCAGCACCTCTGTTTCTCGCCCTCTGTTTCAGTCCCGCTGATTCAGCCCCTCTGTTTCAGCCCCTCTGAATCAGCCCCTCTGATTCAGCCCTTCTATTTCAGCCCCTCTGTTTCAGCCCCTCATTTTCTAGCCCTCTGTTTCAGCCCCTCTGTTTCTCGCCTTCTGTTTCAGCCCTTCTGATTCAGCCCCTCTGTTTCAGCCCATCAGTTTCACCCCCTCAGTTTCAGCCCCTCTGTTTCATCCCCTCTGTTTCTCGCCCTCTGTTTCTCACCCTCTGTTTCTCGCCCTCTGTTTCAGCCCCTCTGTTTCTCGCCCTCTGTTTCAGCGCCTCTGTTTCAGCCCCTCTGTTTCTCGCCCTCTGTTTCAGCACCTCTGTTTCTCGCCCTCTGTTTCAGTCCCGCTGATTCAGCCCCTCTGTTTCAGCCCCTCTGAATCAGCCCCTCTGATTCAGCCCTTCTATTTCAGCCCCTCTGTTTCAGCCCCTCATTTTCTAGCCCTCTGTTTCAGCCCCTCTGTTTCTCGCCCTCTGTTTCAGCCCCTCTGTTTCTCGCCCTCTGTTTCAGCTCCTCTGATTCAGCCCCTCTGTTTCAGCCCCTCTGCTTCAGCCCCTCTGATTCAGCCCCTCTGATTCAGCCCCTCTGTTTCTCGCCATCTGTTTCAGCCCCTCTGTTTCAGCCCCTCTGTTTCAGCCCCTCTGTTTCGCACCCTCTGTTTCAGCCCCTCTGATTCAGCCCCTCTGATTCAGCCCCTCTGATTCAGCCCCTCTGTTTCCCGCCCCTCTGTTTCAGCCCCTCTGTTTCCCGCCCCTCTGTTTCAGCCCCTCTGTTTCTCGCCCTCTGTTTCAGCCCCTCTGTTTCTCGACCTCTGTTTCAGCCCCTCTGTTCCAGCCCCTCTGTTTCAGCCCCTCTGTTTCAGTCCCTCTGTTTCTCAACCTCTGTTTCAGCCCCTCTGTTTCTCGCCCTCTGTTTCAGCCCCTCTGATTCAGCCCCTCTGATTCTCGCCCTCTGTTTCAGCCCCTATGTTTCTCGCCCTTTGTTTCAGCCCCTCTGTTTCAGCCCCTCTGTTTCTCGCCCTCTGTTTCAGCCCCTCTGTTTCTAGCCCTCTGATTCTGCCCCTCTGTTTCTCGCCCTCTGTTTCAGCCCCTCTGTTTCTCGCCCTCTGTTTCAGCCCCTCTGATTCAGCCCCTCTGTTTCAGCCCCTCTGAATCAGCCCCTCTGATTCAGCCCCTCTGTTTCAGCCCCTCTGTTTCAGCCCCTCTGTTTCTCGCCCTCTGTTTCAGCCCCTCTGTTTCAGCCACTCTGTTTCAGCCCCTCTGTTTCTCGCCCTCTGTTTCAGCCCCTCTGTTTCAGCCCCTCTCTTTCTCGCCCTCTGTTTCAGCCCCTCTATTTCTCGCCCTCTGTTTCAGCCCCTCTGTTTCAGCCCCTCTGTTTCAGCTCCTCTGTTTCTCTCCCTCTGTTTCAGCCCCTCTGTTTCTCACCCTCTGTTTCAGCCCCTCTGTTTATCGCCGTCTGTTTCAGCCCCTCTGATTCAGCCCCTCTGTTTTTCGCCCTCTGTTTCAGCCCCTCTGTTTCAGCCCCTCTGTTTCTCGCCCTCTGTTTCAGTCCCTGTATTTCTCGCCCTCTGTTTCAGCCCCTCTTTTTCAGCCCCTCTGTTTCAGCCCCTCTGTTTCAGCCCCTCTGTTTCTCGCCCTCTGTTTCAGCCGCTCTGTTTCTCGCCCTCTGTTTCAGCCCCTCTGTTTCTCGCCCTCTGTTTCAGCCCCTCTGATTCAGCCCCTCTGTTTCTCGCCCTCTGTTTCATCCCCTCTGTTTCTCGCCCTCTGTTTCAGCCCCTCTGTTTCAGTCCCTCTGTTTCTCACCCTCTGTTTTTCGCCCTCTGTTTCAGCCCCTCTGTTTCTCGCCCTCTGTTTCAGCCTCTCTGTTTCTCGCCCTCTGTTTCGGCCCCTCTGTTTCAGCCCCTCTGTTTCAGCCCCTCTGTTTCAGCCCCTCTGTTTCTCGACCTCTGTTTCAGCCCCACTGTTTCTCGCCCTGTATTTCAGCCCCTCTTATTCAGTCCCCTCTGTTTCAGACCCTCTGATTCAGCCCCTCTGTTTCAGCCCCTCTGATTCAGCCCCTCTGTTTCAGCCCCTCTATTTCAGCCCCTCTGTTTCAGCCCCTCTGTTTCTCGCCCTCTGTTTCTCAACTTCTGTTTCTCGCCCTCTGTTTCAGCCCCTCTCTTTCTCGCCCTCTGTTTCAGCCCCTCTGATTCAGCCCCTCTGTTTCAGCCCCTCTGTTTCAGCCCCTCTGTTTCTCACCCTCTGTTTCAGCCTCTCTGTTTCTCGCCCTCTGTTTCAGGCTCTCTGATTCAGCCCCTCTGATTCAGCCCCTCTGTTTCTCGCCCTCTGTTTCAGCCCCTCTGTTTCTCGCCCTCTGTTTCAGCCCCTCTGTTTCAGCCCCTCTGTTTCTCGCCCTCTGTTTCTGCCCCTCTGTTTCTCGTCCCCTGTTTCAGCCCCTCTGTTTCTCGCCCTCTGTTTCAGCCCCTCTGATTCAGCCCCTCTGTTTCAGCCCCTCTGAATCAGCCCCTCTGTTTCTCGTCCTCTGTTTCAGCCCCTCTGTTTCAGCCCCTCTGTTTCAGCCCCTCTGTTTCTCGCCCTCTGTTTCAGCCCCTCTGATTCAACCCCTCTGTTTCTCGCCCTCTGTTTCAGCCGCTCTGTTTCTCGCCCTCTGTTTCAGCCCCTCTGTTTCTCACCCTCTGTTTTTCGCCCTCTGTTTCAGCCCCTCTGTTTCTCGCCCTCTGTTTCAGCCTCTCTGTTTCTCGCCCTCTGTTTCGGCCCCTCTGTTTCAGCCCCTCTGTTTCAGCCCCTCTGTTTCAGCCCCTCTGTTTCTCGACCTCTGTTTCAGCCCCACTGTTTCTCGCCCTCTATTTCAGCCCCTCTTATTCAGTCCCCTCTGTTTCAGACCCTCTGATTCAGCCCCTCTGTTTCAGCCCCTCTGATTCAGCCCCTCTGTTTCAGCCCCTCTATTTCAGCCCCTCTGTTTCAGCCCCTCTGTTTCTCGCCCTCTGTTTCTCAACTTCTGTTTCTCGCCCTCTGTTTCAGCCCCTCTCTTTCTCGCCCTCTGTTTCAGCCCCTCTGATTCAGCCCCTCTGTTTCAGCCCCTCTGTTTCAGCCCCTCTGTTTCTCACCCTCTGTTTCAGCCCCTCTGTTTCTCGCCCTCTGTTTCAGGCTCTCTGATTCAGCCCCTCTGATTCAGCCCCTCTGTTTCTCGCCCTCTGTTTCAGCCCCTCTGTTTCTCGCCCTCTGTTTCAGCCCCTCTGTTTCAGCCCCTCTGTTTCTCGCCCTCTGTTTCAGCCCCTCTGTTTCTCGCCCTCTGTTTCTGCCCCTCTGTTTCTCGTCCCCTGTTTCAGCCCCTCTGTTTCTCGCCCTCTGTTTCAGCCCCTCTGATTCAGCCCCTCTGTTTCAGCCCCTCTGAATCAGCCCCTCTGATTCAGCCCCTCTGTTTCAGCACCTCTGTTTCAGCCCCTCTGTTTCTCGTCCTCTGTTTCAGCCCCTCTGTTTCAGCCCCTCTGTTTCAGCCCCGCTGTTTCTCGCCCTCTGTTTCAGCCCCTCTGATTCAACCCCTCTGTTTCTCGCCCTCTGTTTCAGCCCCTCTGTTTCTCGCCCTCTGTTTCAGCCCCTCTGTTTCTCGCCCTCTGTTTCAGCCCCTCTGTTTCTCGCCCTCTGTTTCAGCCCCTCTGTTTCAGTCCCTCTGTTCCAGCCCCTCTGATTCTCGCCCTCTGTTTCATCCCCTCTGTTTCAGACCCTCTGTTTCTCGCCCTCTGTTTCAGCCCCTCTGTTTCTCGCCATCTGTTTCAGCCTCTCTGTTTCTCGCACTCTGTTTCAGCCCCTCTGTTTCAGCCCCTCTGTTTCAGCCCCTCTGTTTCTCGCCCTCTGTTTCAGCCCCACTGTTTCTCGCCCTCTGTTTCAGCCCCTCTGTTTCTCGCCCTCTGTTTCAGCCCCTCTGATTCATCCACTCTGTTTCAGCCCCTCTGTTTCAGCCCCTCTGTTTCAGCCCCTCTGTTTCTCGCCCTCTGTTTCTCACCCTCTGTTTCTCGCCCTCTGTTTCAGCCCCACTGTTTTTCTCGGTCTGTTTCAGCCCCTCTGTTTCTCGCCCTCTGTTTCAGGCTCTCTGTTTCAGCCCGTCTGTTTCAGCCTCTCTGTTTCAGCCCCTCTGTTTCTCGCCCTCTGTTTCTCGCCCACTGTTTCAGCCCGTTTGTTTCTCGCCCTCTGTTTCAGCCCCTCTGTTTCAGCCCCTCTGATTCAGCCCCTCTGATTCAGCACCTCTGTTTCTCGCCCTCTGTTTCAGCCCCTCTGTTTCAGCCCCTCTGTTTCAGCCCCTCTGTTTCTCGCCCTCTGTTTCAGCCCCTCTGTTTCTCGCCTTCTGTTTCAGCCCTTCTGATTCAGCCCCTCTGTTTCAGCCCATCAGTTTCACCCCCTCAGTTTCAGCCCCTCTGTTTCATCCCCTCTGTTTCTCGCCCTCTGTTTCTCGCCCTCTGTTTCAGCCCCTCTGTTTCTCGCCCTCTGTTTCAGCGCCTCTGTTTCAGCCCCTCTGTTTCTCGCCCTCTGTTTCAGCACCTCTGTTTCTCGCCCTCTGTTTCAGTCCCGCTGATTCAGCCCCTCTGTTTCAGCCGCTCTGAATCAGCCCCTCTGATTCAACCCCTCTATTTCAGCCCCTCTGTTTCAGCCCCTCATTTTCTAGCCCTCTGTTTCAGCCCCTCTGTTTCTCGCCCTCTGTTTCAGCCCCTCTGTTTCTCGCCCTCTGTTTCAGCCCCTCTGATTCAGCCCCTCTGTTTCTCGCCTTCTGTTTCAGCCCCTATGTTTCTCGCCCTCTGTTTCAGCCCCTCTGTTTCAGCCCCTCTGTTTCTCGCCCTCTGTTTCAGCCCCTCTGTTTCTAGCCCTCTGATTCTGCCCTCTGTTTCTCGCCCTCTGTTTCAGCCCCTCTGTTTCTCGCCCTCTGTTTCAGCGCCTCTGTTTCAGCCCCGCTGTTTCTCGCCCTCTGTTTCAGCACCTCTGTTTCTCGCCCTCTGTTTCAGTCCCGCTGATTCAGCCCCTCTGTTTCAGCCCCTCTGAATCAGCCCCTCTGATTCAGCCCCTCTATTTCAGCCCCTCTGTTTCAGCTCCTCATTTTCTAGCCCTCTGTTTCAGCCCCTCTGTTTCTCGCCCTCTGTTTCAGCCCCTCTGTTTCTCGCCCTCTGTTTCAGCTCCTCTGATTCAGCCCCTCTGTTTCAGCCCCTCTGATTCAGCCCCTCTGATTCAGCCCCTCTGATTCAGCCCCTCTGTTTCTCGCCATCTGTTTCAGCCCCTCTGTTTCAGCCCCTCTGTTTCAGCCCCTCTGTTTCGCACCCTCTGTTTCAGCCCCTCTGATTCAGCCCCTCTGATTCAGCCCCTCTGATTCATCCCCTCTGTTTCCCGCCCCTCTGTTTCAGCCCCTCTGTTTCTCGCCCTCTGTTTCAGCCTCTCTGTTTCTCACCCTCTGTTTCAGCCCCTCTGTTTCAGCCCCTCTGTTTCAGCCCCTCTGTTTCAGTCCCTCTGTTTCTCGCCCTCTGTTTCAGCCCCTCTGTTTCTCGCCCTCTGTTTCAGCCCCTCTGATTCAGCCCCTCTGTTTCTCGCCTTCTGTTTCAGCCCCTATGTTTCTCGCCCTCTGTTTCAGCCCCTCTGTTTCAGCCCCTCTGTTTCTCGCCCTCTGTTTCAGCCCCTCTGTTTCTCGCCCTCTGTTTCAGCCCCTCTGTTTCTCGCCCTCTGTTTCAGCCCCTCTGAATCAGCCCCTCTGATTCAGCCCATCTGTTTCAACCCCTCTGTTTCAGCCCCTCTGTTTCTCACCCTCTGTTTCAGCCCCTCTGTTTCAGCCACTCTGTTTCAGCCCCTCTGTTTCTCGCCCTCTGTTTCAGCCCCTCTGTTTCAGCCCCTCTCTTTCTCGCCCTGTGTTTCAGCCCCTCTATTTCTCGCCCTCTGTTTCAGCCCCTCTGTTTCAGCCCCTCTGTTTCAGCCCCTCTGTTTCTCTCCCTCTGTTTCAGCCCCTCTGTTTCTCGCCCTCTGTTTCAGCCCCTCTGTTTATCGCCGTCTGTTTCAGCCCCTCTGATTCAGCCCCTCTGTTTCTCGCCCTCTGTTTCAGCCCCTCTGTTTCAGCCCCTCTGTTTCTCGCCCTCTGTTTCAGCCCCTGTATTTCTCGCCCTCTGTTTCAGCCCCTCTTTTTCAGCCCCTCTGTTTCAGCCCCTCTGTTTCAGCCCCTCTGTTTCTCGCCCTCTGTTTCAGCCGCTCTGTTTCTCGCCCTCTGTTTCAGCCCCTCTGTTTCTCGCCCTCTGTTTCAGCCCCTCTGATTCAGCCCCTCTGTTTCTCGCCCTCTGTTTCATCCCCTCTGTTTCTCGCCCTCTGTTTCAGCCCCTCTGTTTCAGTCCCTCTGTTTCTCACCCTCTGTTTTTCGCCCTCTGTTTCAGCCCCTCTGTTTCTCGCCCTCTGTTTTAGCCTCTCTGTTTCTCGCCCTCTGTTTCGGCCCCTCTGTTTCAGCCCCTCTGTTTCAGCCCCTCTGTTTCAGCCCCTCTGTTTCTCGACCTCTGTTTCAGCCCCACTGTTTCTCGCCCTCTATTTCAGCCCCTCTTATTCAGTCCCCTCTGTTTCATACCCTCTGATTCAGCCCCTCTGTTTCAGCCCCTCTGATTCAGCCCCTCTGTTTCAGCCCCTCTGTTTCAGCCCCTCTGTTTCAGCCCCTCTGTTTCTCGCCCTCTGTTTCTCAACTTCTGTTTCTCGCCCTCTGTTTCAGCCCCTCTGTTTCTATCCCTCTGTTTCAGGCTCTCTGTTTCAGCCCCTCTGTTTCAGCCCCTCTGTTTCTCGCCCTCTGTTTCTCGCCCGCTGTTTCAGCCCGTTTGTTTCTCGCCCTCTGTTTCAGCCCCTCTGTTTCAGTCCCTCTGTTTCTCACACTCTGTTTCTCGCCCTCTGTTTCAGCCCCTCTGTTTCTCGCCCTCTGTTTCAGCCTCTCTGTTTCTCGCCCTCTGTTTCGGCCCCTCTGTTTCAGCCCCTCTGTTTCAGCCCCTCTGTTTCAGCCCCTCTGTTTCTCGCCCTCTGTTTCAGCCCCACTGTTTCTCGCCCTCTGTTTCAGCCCCTCTTATTCAGTCCCCTCTGTTTCAGACCCTCTGATTCAGCCCCTCTGTTTCAGCCCCTCTGATTCAGCCCCTCTGTTTCAGCCCCTCTGTTTCAGCCCCTCTGTTTCAGCCCCTCTGTTTCTTGCCCTCTGTTTCTCACCTTCTGTTTCTCGCCCTCTGTTTCTGCCCCTCTGTTTCTCGCCCTCTGTTTCAGGCTCTCTGTTTCAGCCCCTCGGTTTCAGCCCCTCTGTTTCTCGCCCTCTGTTTCTCGCCCGCTGTTTCAGCCCGTTTGTTTCTCGCCCTCTGTTTCAGCCCCTCTGTTTCAGCCCCTCTGATTCAGCCCCTCTGATTCAGCACCTCTGTTTCTCGCCCTCTGTTTCAGCCCTTCTGTTTCAGCCCCTCTGTTTCTCGCCCTCTGTTTCAGCCCCTCTGTTTCTCGCCCTCTGTTTCAGCCCCTCTGTTTCAGCCCCTCTGTTTCAGCCCCTCTGTTTCAGCCCCTCTGTTTCTCGCCCTATGTTTCAGCCCCTCTGTTTCTCGCCCTCTGTTTCAGCCCCTCTGTTTCTCGCCTTCTGTTTCAGCCCCTCTTATTCAGCACCTCTGTTTCAGCCCCACTGATTCAGCCCCTCTGTTTCAGCCCCTCTGTTTCTGCCCCTCAGTTTCAGCCCCTCTGTTTCATCCCCTCTGTTTCTCGCCCTCTGTTTCTCACCCTCTGTTTCTCGCTTTCTGTTTCAGCCCCTCTGTTTCTCGCCCTCTGTTTCAGCCCCTCTGTTTCAGCCCCTCTGTTTCTCGCCCTCGGTTTCTGTCCCTCTGATTCTCGCCCTCTGTTTCAGCCCCTCTTTTTCTCGCCCCCTGTTTCAGCCCCGCTGATTCAGCCCCTCTGTTTCAGCCCCTCTGAATCAGCCGCTCTGTTTCAGCCCCTCTGTTTCTCGCCCTCTGTTTCAGACCTTCTGTTTCTCGCCTTCTGTTTCAGCCCCTCTGATTCAGCCCCTCTGTTTCAGCCCCACTGATTCAGCCCCTCTGTTTCAGCCCCTCTGTTTCAGCCCCTCAGTTTCAGCCCCTCTGTTTCATCCCCTCTGTTTCTCGCCCTCTGTTTCTCATCCTCTGTTTCTTGCCTTCTGTTTCAGCCCCTCTGTTTCAGCCCCTCTGTTTCAGCCCCTCTGTTTCAGCCCCTCTGTTTCTCGCCCTCTGTTTCAGCCCCTCTGTTTCTCGCCCTCTGTTTCAGCTCCTCTGATTCAGCTCCTCTGTTTCAGCCCCTCTGATTCAGCCCCTCTGATTCAGCCCCTCTGTTTCAGCCACTCTGTTTCAGCCCCTCTGTTTCAGCACCTCTGTTTCAGCCCCTCTGTTTCAGCCCCTCTGTTTCTCGCCCTCTGTTTCAGCCCCTCTGTTTTTCGCCCTCTTTTTCAGCCCCTCTGTTTCAGCCCATCTGTTTCAGCCACTCTGTTTCTCTCCCTCTGTTTCAGCCCCTCTGTTTCTCACTCTCTTTTTCAGCACCTCTGATTCAGCCCCTCTGTTTCTCGCCCTCTGTTTCAGCCACTCTGTTTCTCGCCCTCTGTTTCAGCCCCTCTGTTTCTCGCCCTCTGTTTCAGCCCCTCTGTTTCTCGCCCACTGTTTCAGCCCCACTGTTTCAGCCCCTCTGTTTCAGCCCCTCTGTTTCAGCCCCTCTGTTTCTAGCCCTCTGTTTCAGCCCCTCTGTTTCTCGCCCTCTGTTTCAGCCCCTCTGTTACAGCCCCTCTGTTTCTCGCCCTCTGTTTCTGGCCCTCTGTTTCTCGCCCTCTGTTTCAGCCCCTCAGTTTCTCGCCCTCTGTTTCAGCCCCGCTGATTCAGCCCCTCTGTTTCAGCCCCTCTGAATCAGCCCCTCTGATTCAGCCCCTCTGTTTCAGCCCCTCTGTTTCAGCCCCTCTGTTTCAGCCCCTCTGTTTCTCACCCTCTGTTTCAGCCCCTCTGTTTCTCGGCCTCTGTTTCAGCCCCTCTGTTTCTCGCCCTCTGTTTCAGCCCCTCTGTTTCTCGCCCTCTGTTTCAGCCCCTCTGATGCAGCCCCTCTGTTTCTCGCCCTCTGTTTCAGCCCCTCTGTTTCTCGCCCTCTGTTTCTCGCCCTCTGTTTCAGCCCCTCTGATGCAGACCCTCTGTTTCAGCCCCTCTGTTTCTCGCCCTCTGTTTCAGCCCCTCTGATTCAGCCCCTCTGTTTCTCGCACTCTTTTTCAGCCCCTCTGTTTCTCGCCCTCTGTTTCAGCCCGTCTGTTTCAGCCCCTCTGTTTCTCGCCCTCTGTTTCAGCCCCTCTATTTCTCGCCCTCTGTTTCAGCCCCTCTGTTTCAGCCCCTCTGTTTCTCACCCTCTGTTTCAGCCCCTCTTTTTCTCGCCCTCTGTTTCAGCCCCTCTGTTTCTCGCCCTCTGTTTCTGCCCCTCTGATTTACCCCCTCTGTTTCAGCCCCTCTGTTTCTCGCCCTCTGTTTCAGCCCCTCTGTTTCGCGCTCTCTGTTTCAGCTCCTCTGTTTCAGCCACTCTGTTTCTCGCCCTCTGTTTCTGCCCCGCTGTTTCTCGCCCTCTGTTTCAGCCCCTCTGTTTCTCACCCTCTGTTTCAGCCCCTCTGATTCAGCCCCTCTGTTTCAGCCCCTCTGAATCAGCCCCTCTGATTCAGCCCCTATGTTTCAGCCCCTCTGTTTCAACCCCTCTGTTTCTCGCCCTCTGCTTCAGCCCGTCTGTTCCAGCCCCTCTGTTTCTCGCCCTCTGTTTCAGCCCCTCTGATTCAGCACCTCTGTTTCAGCCCTTCTGAATCAGCCCCTCTGATTCAGCCCCTCTGTTTCTCGCCCTCTGTTTCAGCCCCTCTGTTTCTCGCCCTCTGTTTCAGCCCCTCTATTTCTCGCCCTCTGTTTCAGCCTCTCAGATTCAGCCCCTCTGTTTCAGCCCCTCTGAATCAGCCCCTCTGATTCAGCCCCTCTGTTTCTCGCACTCTGTTTCTGCCCCTCTGTTTCTCGCCCTCTGTTTCAGCCCCTCTGTTTCTCGCCCTCTGTTTCAGCCCCTCTATTTCTCGCCCTCTGTTTCAGCCCCTCTGTTTCTGCCCCTCTGATTTAGCCCCTCTGTTTCAGACTCTCTGTTTCAGCCCCTCTGTTTCTCGCCCTCTGTTTCAGCCCCTCTGTTTCGCGCTCTCTGTTTCAGCTCGTCTGTTTCAGCCACTCTGTTTCACGCCCACTGTTTCTGCCCCTCTGTTTCTCGCCCTCTGTTTCAGCCCCTCTGTTTCAGCCCCTCGGTTTCAGCCCCTCTGTTTCTCGCCCTCTGTTTCTCGCCCGCTGTTTCAGCCCGTTTGTTTCTCGCCCTCTGTTTCAGCCCCTCTGTTTCAGCCCCTCTGATTCAGCCCCTCTGATTCAGCACCTCTGTTTCTCGCCCTCTGTTTCAGCCCTTCTGTTTCAGCCCCTCTGTTTCTCGCCCTCTGTTTCAGCCCCTCTGTTTCTCGCCCTCTGTTTCAGCCCCTCTGTTTCAGCCCCTCTGTTTCAGCCCCTCTGTTTCAGCCCCTCTGTTTCTCGCCCTATGTTTCAGCCCCTCTGTTTCTCGCCTTCTGTTTCAGCCCCTCTTATTCAGCACCTCTGTTTCAGCCCCACTGATTCAGCCCCTCTGTTTCAGCCCCTCTGTTTCTGCCCCTCAGTTTCAGCCCCTCTGTTTCATCCCCTCTGTTTCTCGCCCTCTGTTTCTCACCCTCTGTTTCTCTCTTTCTGTTTCAGCCCCTCTGTTTCTCGCCCTCTGTTTCAGCCCCTCTGTTTCAGCCCCTCTGTTTCTCGCCCTCCGTTTCTGTCCCTCTGATTCTCGCCCTCTGTTTCAGCCCCTCTTTTTCTCGCCCCCTGTTTCAGCCCCGCTGATTCAGCCCCTCTGTTTCAGCCCCTCTGAATCAGCCACTCTGTTTCAGCCCCTCTGTTTCTCGCCCTCTGTTTCAGACCTTCTGTTTCTCGCCTTCTGTTTCAGCCCCTCTGATTCAGCCCCTCTGTTTCAGCCCCACTGATTCAGCCCCTCTGTTTCAGCCCCTCTGTTTCAGCCCCTCAGTTTCAGCCCCTCTGTTTCATCCCCTCTGTTTCTCGCCCTCTGTTTCTCATCCTCTGTTTCTTGCCTTCTGTTTCAGCCCCTCTGTTTCAGCCCCTCTGTTTCAGCCCCTCTGTTTCAGCCCCTCTGTTTCTCGCCCTCTGTTTCAGCCCCTCTGTTTCTCGCCCTCTGTTTCAGCTCCTCTGATTCAGCTCCTCTGTTTCAGCCCCTCTGATTCAGCCCCTCTGATTCAGCCCCTCTGTTTCAGCCACTCTGTTTCAGCCCCTCTGTTTCAGCACCTCTGTTTCAGCCCCTCTGTTTCAGCCCCTCTGTTTCTCGCCCTCTGTTTCAGCCCCTCTGTTTTTCGCCCTCTTTTTCAGCCCCTCTGTTTCAGCCCATCTGTTTCAGCCACTCTGTTTCTCACTCTCTTTTTCAGCACCTCTGATTCAGCCCCTCTGTTTCTCGCCCTCTGTTTCAGCCACTCTGTTTCTCGCCCTCTGTTTCAGCCCCTCTGTTTCTCGCCCTCTGTTTCAGCCCCTCTGTTTCTCGCCCACGGTTTCAGCCCCACTGTTTCAGCCCCTCTGTTTCAGCCCCTCTGTTTCAGCCCCTCTGTTTCTAGCCCTCTGTTTCAGCCCCTCTGTTTCTCGCCCTCTGTTTCAGCCCCTCTGTTACAGCCCCTCTGTTTCTCGCCCTCTGTTTCTGGCCCTCTGTTTCTCGCCCTCTGTTTCAGCCCCTCAGTTTCTCGCCCTCTGTTTCAGCCCCGCTGATTCAGCCCCTCTGTTTCAGCCCCTCTGAATCAGCCCCTCTGATTCAGCCTCTCTGTTTCAGCCCCTGTGTTTCAGCCCCTCTGTTTCAGCCCCTCTGTTTCTCACCCTCTGTTTCAGCCCCTCTGTTTCTCGGCCTCTGTTTCAGCCCCTCTGTTTCTCGCCCTCTGTTTCAGCCCCTCTGTTTCTCGCCCTCTGTTTCAGCCCCTCTGATGCAGCCCCTCTGTTTCTCGCCCTCTGTTTCTCGCCCTCTGTTTCAGCCCCTCTGATGCAGACCCTCTGTTTCAGCCCCTCTGTTTCTCGCCCTCTGTTTCAGCCCCTCTGATTCAGCCCCTCTGTTTCTCGCACTCTTTTTCAGCCCCTCTGTTTCTCGCCCTCTGTTTCAGCCCGTCTGTTTCAGCCCCTCTGTTTCTCGCCCTCTGTTTCAGCCCCTCTATTTCTCGCCCTCTGTTTCAGCCCCTCTGTTTCAGCCCCTCTGTTTCTCACCCTCTGTTTCAGCCCCTCTTTTTCTCGCCCTCTGTTTCAGCCCCTCTGTTTCTCGCCCTCTGTTTCTGCCCCTCTGATTTACCCCCTCTGTTTCAGCCCCTCTGTTTCTCGCCCTCTGTTTCAGCCCCTCTGTTTCGCGCTCTCAGTTTCAGCTCCTCTGTTTCAGCCACTCTGTTTCTCGCCCTCTGTTTCTGCCCCGCTGTTTCTCGCCCTCTGTTTCAGCCCCTCTGTTTCTCAAACTCTGTTTCAGCCCCTCTGATTCAGCCCCTCTGTTTCAGCCCCACTGAATCAGCCCCTCTGATTCAGCCCCTATGTTTCAGCCCCTCTGTTTCAACCCCTCTGTTTCTCGCCCTCTGCTTCAGCCCGTCTGTTCCAGCCCCTCTGTTTCTCGCCCTCTGTTTCAGCCCCTCTGTTTCTCGCCCACTGTTTCAGCCCCACTGTTTCAGCCCCTCTGTTTCAGCCCCTCTGTTTCAGCCCCTCTGTTTCTAGCCCTCTGTTTCAGCCCCTCTGTTTCTCGCCCTCTGTTTCAGCCCCTCTGTTACAGCCCCTCTGTTTCTCGCCCTCTGTTTCTGGCCCTCTGTTTCTCGCCCTCTGTTTCAGCCCCTCAGTTTCTCGCCCTCTGTTTCAGCCCCGCTGATTCAGCCCCTCTGTTTCAGCCCCTCTGAATCAGCCCCTCTGATTCAGCCCCTCTGTTTCAGCCCCTCTGTTTCAGCCCCTCTGTTTCAGCCCCTCTGTTTCTCACCCTCTGTTTCAGCCCCTCTGTTTCTCGGCCTCTGTTTCAGCCCCTCTGTTTCTCGCCCTCTGTTTCAGCCCCTCTGTTTCTCGCCCTCTGTTTCAGCCCCTCTGATGCAGCCCCTCTGTTTCTCGCCCTCTGTTTCAGCCCCTCTGTTTCTCGCCCTCTGTTTCTCGCCCTCTGTTTCAGCCCCTCTGATGCAGACCCTCTGTTTCAGCCCCTCTGTTTCTCGCCCTCTGTTTCAGCCCCTCTGATTCAGCCCCTCTGTTTCTCGCACTCTTTTTCAGCCCCTCTGTTTCTCGCCCTCTGTTTCAGCCCGTCTGTTTCAGCCCCTCTGTTTCTCGCCCTCTGTTTCAGCCCCTCTATTTCTCGCCCTCTGTTTCAGCCCCTCTGTTTCAGCCCATCTGTTTCTCACCCTCTGTTTCAGCCCCTCTTTTTCTCGCCCTCTGTTTCAGCCCCTCTGTTTCTCGCCCTCTGTTTCTGCCCCTCTGATTTACCCCCTCTGTTTCAGCCCCTCTGTTTCTCGCCCTCTGTTTCAGCCCCTCTGTTTCGCGCTCTCTGTTTCAGCTCCTCTGTTTCAGCCACTCTGTTTCTCGCCCTCTGTTTCTGCCCCGCTGTTTCTCGCCCTCTGTTTCAGCCCCTCTGTTTCTCACCCTCTGTTTCAGCCCCTCTGATTCAGCCCCTCTGTTTCAGCCCCTCTGAATCAGCCCCTCTGATTCAGCCCCTATGTTTCAGCCCCTCTGTTTCAACCCCTCTGTTTCTCGCCCTCTGCTTCAGCCCGTCTGTTCCAGCCCCTCTGTTTCTCGCCCTCTGTTTCAGCCCCTCTGATTCAGCACCTCTGTTTCAGCCCTTCTGAATCAGCCCCTCTGATTCAGCCCCTCTGTTTCTCGCCCTCTGTTTCAGCCCCTCTGTTTCTCGCCCTCTGTTTCAGCCCCTCTATTTCTCGCCCTCTGTTTCAGCCTCTCAGATTCAGCCCCTCTGTTTCAGCCCCTCTGAATCAGCCCCTCTGATTCAGCCCCTCTGTTTCTCGCACTCTGTTTCTGCCCCTCTGTTTCTCGCCCTCTGTTTCAGCCCCTCTGTTTCTCGCCCTCTGTTTCAGCCCCTCTATTTCTCGCCCTCTGTTTCAGCCCCTCTGTTTCTGCCCCTCTGATTTAGCCCCTCTGTTTCAGCCTCTCTGTTTCAGCCCCTCTGTTTCTCGCCCTCTGTTTCAGCCCCTCTGTTTCGCGCTCTCTGTTTCAGCTCGTCTGTTTCAGCCACTCTGTTTCACGCCCACTGTTTCTGCCCCTCTGTTTCTCGCCCTCTGTTTCAGCCCCTCTGTTTCAGCCCCTCGGTTTCAGCCCCTCTGTTTCTCGCCCTCTGTTTCTCGCCCGCTGTTTCAGCCCGTTTGTTTCTCGCCCTCTGTTTCAGCCCCTCTGTTTCAGCCCCTCTCATTCAGCCCCTCTGATTCAGCACCTCTGTTTCTCGCCCTCTGTTTCAGCCCTTCTGTTTCAGCCCCTCTGTTTCTCGCCCTCTGTTTCAGCCCCTCTGTTTCTCGCCCTCTGTTTCAGCCCCTCTGTTTCAGCCCCTCTGTTTCAGCCCCTCTGTTTCAGCCCCTCTGTTTCTCGCCCTATGTTTCAGCCCCTCTGTTTCTCGCCCTCTGTTTCAGCCCCTCTGTTTCTCGCCTTCTGTTTCAGCCCCTCTTATTCAGCACCTCTGTTTCAGCCCCACTGATTCAGCCCCTCTGTTTCAGCCCCTCTGTTTCTGCCCCTCAGTTTCAGCCCCTCTGTTTCATCCCCTCTGTTTCTCGCCCTCTGTTTCTCACCCTCTGTTTCTCGCTTTCTGTTTCAGTCCCTCTGTTTCTCGCCCTCTGTTTCAGCCCCTCTGTTTCTCGCCCTCTGTTTCAGCCCCTCTGATTCAGCCCCTCTGTTTCTCGCCTTCTGTTTCAGCCCCTATGTTTCTCGCCCTCTGTTTCAGCCCCTCTGTTTCAGCCCCTCTGTTTCTCGCCCTCTGTTTCAGCCCCTCTGTTTCTAGCCCTCTGATTCTGCCCCTCTGTTTCTCGCCCTCTGTTTCAGCCCCTCTGTTTCTCGCCCTCTGTTTCAGCGCCTCTGTTTCAGCCCCTCTGTTTCTCGCTCTCTGTTTCAGCACCTCTGTTTCTCGCCCTCTGTTTCAGTCCCGCTGATTCAGCCCCTCTGTTTCAGCCCCTCTGAATCAGCCCCTCTGATTCAGCCCCTCTATTTCAGCCCCTCTGTTTCAGCCCCTCATTTTCTAGCCCTCTGTTTCAGCCCCTCTGTTTCTCGCCCTCTGTTTCAGCCCCTCTGTTTCTCGCCCTCTGTTTCAGCTCCTCTGATTCAGCCCCTCTGTTTCAGCCCCTCTGATTCAGCCCCTCTGATTCAGCCCCTCTGATTCAGCCCCTCTGTTTCTCGCCATCTGTTTCAGCCCCTCTGTTTCAGCCCCTCTGTTTCAGCCCCTCTGTTTCGCACCCTCTGTTTCAGCCCCTCTGATTCAGCCCCTCTGATTCAGCCCCTCTGATTCATCCCCTCTGTTTCCCGCCCCTCTGTTTCAGCCCCTCTGTTTCTCGCCCTCTGTTTCAGCCTCTCTGTTTCTCACCCTCTGTTTCAGCCCCTCTGTTTCAGCCCCTCTGTTTCAGCCCCTCTGTTTCAGTCCCTCTGTTTCTCGCCCTCTGTTTCAGCCCCTCTGTTTCTCGCCCTCTGTTTCAGCCCCTCTGATTCAGCCCCTCTGTTACTCGCCTTCTGTTTCAGCCCCTATGTTTCTCGCCCTCTGTTTCAGCCCCTCTGTTTCAGCCCCTCTGTTTCTCGCCCTCTGTTTCAGCCCCTCTGTTTCTAGCCCTCTGATTCTGCCCCTCTGTTTCTCGCCCTCTGTTTCAGCCCCTCTGTTTCTCGCCCTCTGTTTCAGCCCCTCTGAATCAGCCCCTCTGATTCAGCCCCTCTGTTTCAGCCCCTCTGTTTCAGCCCCTCTGTTTCTCACCCTCTGTTTCAGCCCCTCTGTTTCAGCCACTCTGTTTCAGCCCCTCTGTTTCTCGCCCTCTGTTTCAGCCCCTCTGTTTCAGCCCCTCTCTTTCTCGCCCTGTGTTTCAGCCCCTCTATTTCTCGCCCTCTGTTTCAGCCCCTCTGTTTCAGCCCCTCTGTTTCAGCCCCTCTGTTTCTCTCCCTCTGTTTCAGCCCCTCTGTTTCTCGCCCTCTGTTTCAGCCCCTCTGTTTATCGCCGTCTGTTTCAGCCCCTCTGATTCAGCCCCTCTGTTTCTCGCCCTCTGTTTCAGCCCCTCTGTTTCAGCTCCTCTGTTTCTCGCCCTCTGTTTCAGCCCCTGTATTTCTCGCCCTCTGTTTCAGCCCCTCTTCTTCAGCCCCTCTGTTTCAGCCCCTCTGTTTCAGCCCCTCTGTTTCTCGCCCTCTGTTTCAGCCGCTCTGTTTCTCGCCCTCTGTTTCAGCCCCTCTGTTTCTCGCCCTCTGTTTCAGCCCCTCTGATTCAGCCCCTCTGTTTCTCGCCCTCTGTTTCATCCCCTCTGTTTCTCGCCCTCTGTTTCAGCCCCTCTGTTTCAGTCCCTCTGTTTCTCACCCTCTGTTTTTCGCCCTCTGTTTCAGCCCCTCTGTTTCTCGCCCTCTGTTTCAGCCTCTCTGTTTCTCGCCCTCTGTTTCGGCCCCTCTGTTTCAGCCCCTCTGTTTCAGCCCCTCTGTTTCAGCCCCTCTGTTTCTCGACCTCTGTTTCAGCCCCACTGTTTCTCGCCCTCTATTTCAGCCCCTCTTATTCAGTCCCCTCTGTTTCATACCCTCTGATTCAGCCCCTCTGTTTCAGCCCCTCTGATTCAGCCCCTCTGTTTCAGCCCCTCTGTTTCAGCCCCTCTGTTTCAGCCCCTCTGTTTCTCGCCCTCTGTTTCTCAACTTCTGTTTCTCGCCCTCTGTTTCAGCCCCTCTGTTTCTCGCCCTCTGTTTCAGGCTCTCTGTTTCAGCCCCTCTGTTACAGCCCCTCTGTTTCTCGCCCTCTGTTTCTCGCCCGCTGTTTCAGCCCGTTTGTTTCTCGCCCTCTGTTTCAGCCCCTCTGTTTCAGTCCCTCTGTTTCTCACACTCTGTTTCTCGCCCTCTGTTTCAGCCCCTCTGTTTCTCGCCCTCTGTTTCAGCCTCTCTGTTTCTCGCCCTCTGTTTCGGCCCCTCTGTTTCAGCCCCTCTGTTTCAGCCCCTCTGTTTCAGCCCCTCTGTTTCTCGGCCTCTGTTTCAGCCCCACTGTTTCTCGCCCTCTGTTTCAGCCCCTCTTATTCAGTCCCCTCTGTTTCAGACCCTCTGATTCAGCCCCTCTGTTTCAGCCCCTCTGATTCAGCCCCTCTGTTTCAGCCCCTCTGTTTCAGCCCCTCTGTTTCAGCCCCTCTGTTTCTTGCCCTCTGTTTCTCACCTTCTGTTTCTCGCCCTCTGTTTCTGCCCCTCTGTTTCTCGCCCTCTGTTTCAGGCTCTCTGTTTCAGCCCCTCGGTTTCAGCCCCTCTGTTTCTCGCCCTCTGTTTCTCGCCCGCTGTTTCAGCCCGTTTGTTTCTCGCCCTCTGTTTCAGCCCCTCTGTTTCAGCCCCTCTGATTCAGCCCCTCTGATTCAGCACCTCTGTTTCTCGCCCTCTGTTTCAGCCCTTCTGTTTCAGCCCCTCTGTTTCTCGCCCTCTGTTTCAGCCCCTCTGTTTCTCGCCCTCTGTTTCAGCCCCTCTGTTTCAGCCCCTCTGTTTCAGCCCCTCTGTTTCTCGCCCTGTTTCAGCCCCTCTGTTTCTCGCCCTCTGTTTCAGCCCCTCTGTTTCTCGCCTTCTGTTTCAGCCCCTCTTATTCTGCACCTCTGTTTCAGCCCCACTGATTCAGCCCCTCTGTTTCAGCCCCTCTGTTTCTGCCCCTCAGTTTCAGCCCCTCTGTTTCATCCCCTCTGTTTCTCGCCCTCTGTTTCTCACCCTCTGTTTCTCGCTTTCTGTTTCAGCCCCTCTGTTTCTCGCCCTCTGTTTCAGCCCCTCTGTTTCAGCCCCTCTGTTTCTCGCCCTCGGTTTCTGTCCCTCTGATTCTCGCCCTCTGTTTCAGCCCCTCTTTTTCTCGCCCCCTGTTTCAGCCCCGCTGATTCAGCCCCTCTGTTTCAGCCCCTCTGAATCAGCCGCTCTGTTTCAGCCCCTCTGTTTCTCGCCCTCTGTTTCAGACCTTCTGTTTCTCGCCTTCTGTTTCAGCCCCTCTGATTCAGCCCCTCTGTTTCAGCCCCACTGATTCAGCCCCTCTGTTTCAGCCCCTCTGTTTCAGCCCCTCAGTTTCAGCCCCTCTGTTTCATCCCCTCTGTTTCTCGCCCTCTGTTTCTCATCCTCTGTTTCTTGCCTTCTGTTTCAGCCCCTCTGTTTCAGCCCCTCTGTTTCAGCCCCTCTGTTTCAGCCCCTCTGTTTCTCGCCCTCTGTTTCAGCCCCTCTGTTTCTCGCCCTCTGTTTCAGCTCCTCTGATTCAGCTCCTCTGTTTCAGCCCCTCTGATTCAGCCCCTCTGATTCAGCCCCTCTGTTTCAGCCACTCTGTTTCAGCCCCTCTGTTTCAGCACCTCTGTTTCAGCCCCTCTGTTTCAGCCCCTCTGTTTCTCGCCCTCTGTTTCAGCCCCTCTGTTTTTCGCCCTCTTTTTCAGCCCCTCTGTTTCAGCCCATCTGTTTCAGCCACTCTGTTTCTCTCCCTCTGTTTCAGCCCCTCTGTTTCTCACTCTCTTTTTCAGCACCTCTGATTCAGCCCCTCTGTTTCTCGCCCTCTGTTTCAGCCACTCTGTTTCTCGCCCTCTGTTTCAGCCCCTCTGTTTCTCGCCCTCTGTTTCAGCCCCTCTGTTTCTCGCCCACTGTTTCAGCCCCACTGTTTCAGCCCCTCTGTTTCTAGCCCTCTGTTTCAGCCCCTCTGTTTCTCGCCCTCTGTTTCAGCCCCTCTGTTACAGCCCCTCTGTTTCTCGCCCTCTGTTTCTGGCCCTCTGTTTCTCGCCCTCTGTTTCAGCCCCTCAGTTTCTCGCCCTCTGTTTCAGCCCCGCTGATTCAGCCCCTCTGTTTCAGCCCCTCTGAATCAGCCCCTCTGATTCAGCCCCTCTGTTTCAGCCCCTCTGTTTCAGCCCCTCTGTTTCAGCCCCTCTGTTTCTCACCCTCTGTTTCAGCCCCTCTGTTTCTCGGCCTCTGTTTCAGCCCCTCTGTTTCTCGCCCTCTGTTTCAGCCCCTCTGTTTCTCGCCCTCTGTTTCAGCCCCTCTGATGCAGCCCCTCTGTTTCTCGCCCTCTGTTTCAGCCCCTCTGTTTCTCGCCCTCTGTTTCTCGCCCTCTGTTTCAGCCCCTCTGATGCAGACCCTCTGTTTCAGCCCCTCTGTTTCTCGCCCTCTGTTTCAGCCCCTCTGATTCAGCCCCTCTGTTTCTCGCACTCTTTTTCAGCCCCTCTGTTTCTCGCCCTCTGTTTCAGCCCGTCTGTTTCAGCCCCTCTGTTTCTCGCCCTCTGTTTCAGCCCCTCTATTTCTCGCCCTCTGTTTCAGCCCCTCTGTTTCAGCCCCTCTGTTTCTCACCCTCTGTTTCAGCCCCTCTTTTTCTCGCCCTCTGTTTCAGCCCCTCTGTTTCTCGCCCTCTGTTTCTGCCCCTCTGATTTACCCCCTCTGTTTCAGCCCCTCTGTTTCTCGCCCTCTGTTTCAGCCCCTCTGTTTCGCGCTCTCTGTTTCAGCTCCTCTGTTTCAGCCCCTCTGTTTCTCACCCTCTGTTTCAGCCCCTCTGATTCAGCCCCTCTGTTTCAGCCCCTCTGAATCAGCCCCTCTGATTCAGCCCCTATGTTTCAGCCCCTCTGTTTCAACCCCTCTGTTTCTCGCCCTCTGCTTCAGCCCGTCTGTTCCAGCCCCTCTGTTTCTCGCCCTCTGTTTCAGCCCCTCTGTTTCGCGCTCTCTGTTTCAGCTCCTCTGTTTCAGCCCCTCTGTTTCTCACCCTCTGTTTCAGCCCCTCTGATTCAGCCCCTCTGTTTCAGCCCCTCTGAATCAGCCCCTCTGATTCAGCCCCTATGTTTCAGCCCCTCTGTTTCAACCCCTCTGTTTCTCGCCCTCTGCTTCAGCCCGTCTGTTCCAGCCCCTCTGTTTCTCGCCCTCTGTTTCAGCCCCTCTGATTCAGCCCCTCTGTTTCTCGCCCTCTGTTTCAGCCCCTCTGTTTCTCGCCCTCTGTTTCAGCCCCTCTATTTCTCGCCCTCTGTTTCAGCCTCTCTGATTCAGCCCCTCTGTTTCAGCCCCTCTGAATCAGCCCCTCTGATTCAGCCCCTCTGTTTCTCGCACTCTGTTTCTGCCCCTCTGTTTCTCGCCCTCTGTTTCAGCCCCTCTGTTTCTCGCCCTCTGTTTCAGCCCCTCTATTTCTCGCCCTCTGTTTCAGCCCCTCTGTTTCTGCCCCTCTGATTTAGCCCCTCTGTTTCAGCCTCTCTGTTTCAGCCCCTCTGTTTCTCGCCCTCTGTTTCAGCCCCTCTGTTTCGCGCTCTCTGTGTCAGCTCGTCTGTTTCAGCCACTCTGTTTCACGCCCACTGTTTCTGCCCCTCTGTTTCTCGCCCTCTGTTTCAGCCCCTCTGTTTCAGCCCCTCGGTTTCAGCCCCTCTGTTTCTCGCCCTCTGTTTCTCGCCCGCTGTTTCAGCCCGTTTGTTTCTCGCCCTCTGTTTCAGCCCCTCTGTTTCAGCCCCTCTGATTCAGCCCCTCTGATTCAGCACCTCTGTTTCTCGCCCTCTGTTTCAGCCCTTCTGTTTCAGCCCTTCTGTTTCTCGCCCTCTGTTTCAGCCCCTCTGTTTCTCGCCCTCTGTTTCAGCCCCTCTGTTTCAGCCCCTCTGTTTCAGCCCCTCTGTTTCAGCCCCTCTGTTTCTCGCCCTATGTTTCAGCCCCTCTGTTTCTCGCCCTCTGTTTCAGCCCCTCTGTTTCTCGCCTTCTGTTTCAGCCCCTCTTATTCAGCACCTCTGTTTCAGCCCCACTGATTCAGCCCCTCTGTTTCAGCCCCTCTGTTTCTGCCCCTCAGTTTCAGCC
The DNA here is from genome assembly GCF_047496795.1 of Chiloscyllium punctatum. Lineage (NCBI taxonomy): Eukaryota > Metazoa > Chordata > Chondrichthyes > Orectolobiformes > Hemiscylliidae > Chiloscyllium > Chiloscyllium punctatum. Next base: position 551,347 of record NW_027309817.1, read on the forward strand.
CCTCTGTTTCATCCCCTCTGTTTCTCGCCCTCTGTTTCTCACCCTCTGTTTCTCGCTTTCTGTTTCAGCCCCTCTGTTTCTCGCCCTCTGTTTCAGCCCCTCTGTTTCAGCCCCTCTGTTTCTCGCCCTCGGTTTCTGTCCCTCTGATTCTCGCCCTCTGTTTCAGCCCCTCTTTTTCTCGCCCCCTGTTTCAGCCCCGCTGATTCAGCCCCTCTGTTTCAGCCCCTCTGAATCAGCCGCTCTGTTTCAGCCCCTCTGTTTCTCGCCCTCTGTTTCAGACCTTCTGTTTCTCGCCTTCTGTTTCAGCCCCTCTGATTCAGCCCCTCTGTTTCAGCCCCACTGATTCAGCCCCTCTGTTTCAGCCCCTCTGTTTCAGCCCCTCAGTTTCAGCCCCTCTGTTTCATCCCCTCTGTTTCTCGCCCTCTGTTTCTCATCCTCTGTTTCTTGCCTTCTGTTTCAGCCCCTCTGTTTCAGCCCCTCTGTTTCAGCCCCTCTGTTTCTCGCCCTCTGTTTCAGCCCCTCTGTTTCTCGCCCTCTGTTTCAGCTCCTCTGATTCAGCTCCTCTGTTTCAGCCCCTCTGATTCAGCCCCTCTGATTCAGCCCCTCTGTTTCAGCCACTCTGTTTCAGCCCCTCTGTTTCAGCACCTCTGTTTCAGCCCCTCTGTTTCTCACTCTCTTTTTCAGCACCTCTGATTCAGCCCCTCTGTTTCTCGCCCTCTGTTTCAGCCACTCTGTTTCTCGCCCTCTGTTTCAGCCCCTCTGTTTCTCGCCCTCTGTTTCAGCCCCTCTGTTTCTCGCCCACTGTTTCAGCCCCACTGTTTCAGCCCCTCTGTTTCAGCCCCTCTGTTTCAACCCCTCTGTTTCTCGCCCTCTGTTTCAGCCCCTCTGTTACAGCCCCTCTGTTTCTCGCCCTCTGTTTCTGGCCCTCTGTTTCTCGCCCTCTGTTTCAGCCCCTCAGTTTCTCGCCCTCTGTTTCAGCCCCGCTGATTCAGCCCCTCTGTTTCAGCCCCTCTGAATCAGCCCCTCTGATTCAGCCCCTCTGTTCCAGCCCCTCTGTTTCAGCCCCTCTGTTTCAGCCCCTCTGTTTCTCACCCTCTGTTTCAGCCCCTCTGTTTCTCGGCCTCTGTTTCAGCCCCTCTGTTTCTCGCCCTCTGTTTCAGCCCCTCTGTTTCTCGCCCTCTGTTTCAGCCCCTCTGATGCAGCCCCTCTGTTTCTCGCCCTCTGTTTCAGCCCCTCTGTTTCTCGCCCTCTGTTTCTCGCCCTCTGTTTCAGCCCCTCTGATGCAGACCCTCTGTTTCAGCCCCTCTGTTTCTCGCCCTCTGTTTCAGCCCCTCTGATTCAGCCCCTCTGTTTCTCGCACTCTTTTTCAGCCCCTCTGTTTCTCGCCCTCTGTTTCAGCCCGTCTGTTTCAGCCCCTCTGTTTCTCGCCCTCTGTTTCAGCCCCTCTATTTCTCGCCCTCTGTTTCAGCCCCTCTGTTTCAGCCCCTCTGTTTCTCACCCTCTGTTTCAGCCCCTCTTTTTCTCGCCCTCTGTTTCAGCCCCTCTGTTTCTCGCCCTCTGTTTCTGCCCCTCTGATTTACCCCCTCTGTTTCAGCCCCTCTGTTTCTCGCCCTCTGTTTCAGCCCCTCTGTTTCGCGCTCTCTGTTTCAGCTCCTCTGTTTCAGCCACTCTGTTTCTCGCCCTCTGTTTCTGCCCCGCTGTTTCTCGCCCTCTGTTTCAGCCCCTCTGTTTCTCACCCTCTGTTTCAGCCCCTCTGATTCAGCCCCTCTGTTTCAGCCCCTCTGAATCAGCCCCTCTGATTCAGCCCCTATGTTTCAGCCCCTCTGTTTCAACCCCTCTGTTTCTCGCCCTCTGCTTCAGCCCGTCTGTTCCAGCCCCTCTGTTTCTCGCCCTCTGTTTCAGCCCCTCTGTTTCTCGCCCACTGTTTCAGCCCCACTGTTTCAGCCCCTCTGTTTCTCGCCCTCTGTTTCAGCCCCTCTGATACAGCCCCTCTGTTTCTCGCCCTCTGTTTCTGGCCTTCTGTTTCTCGCCCTCTGTTTCAGCCCCTCAGTTTCTCGCCCTCTGTTTCAGCCCCGCTGATTCAGCCCCTCTGTTTCAGCCCCTCTGAATCAGCCCCTCTGATTCAGCCCCTCTGTTTCAGCCCCTCTGTTTCAGCCCCTCTGTTTCAGCCCCTCTGTTTCTCACCCTCTGTTTCAGCCCCTCTGTTTCTCGGCCTCTGTTTCAGCCCCTCTGTTTCTCGCCCTCTGTTTCAGCCCCTCTGTTTCTCGCCCTCTGTTTCAGCCCCTCTGATGCAGCCCCTCTGTTTCTCGCCCTCTGTTTCAGCCCCTCTGTTTCTCGCCCTCTGTTTCTCGCCCTCTGTTGCAGACCCTCTGTTTCAGCCCCTCTGTTTCTCGCCCTCTGTTTCAGCCCCTCTGATTCAGCCCCTCTGTTTCTCGCACTCTTTTTCAGCCCCTCTGTTTCTCGCCCTCTGTTTCAGCCCGTCTGTTTCAGCCCCTCTGTTTCTCGCCCTCTGTTTCAGCCCCTCTATTTCTCGCCCTCTGTTTCAGCCCCTCTGTTTCAGCCCCTCTGTTTCTCACCCTCTGTTTCAGCCCCTCTTTTTCTCGCCCTCTGTTTCAGCCCCTCTGTTTCTCGCCCTCTGTTTCTGCCCCTCTGATTTACCCCCTCTGTTTCAGCCCCTCTGTTTCTCGCCCTCTGTTTCAGCCCCTCTGTTTCGCGCTCTCTGTTTCAGCTCCTCTGTTTCAGCCACTCTGTTTCTCGCCCTCTGTTTCTGCCCCGCTGTTTCTCGCCCTCTGTTTCAGCCCCTCTGTTTCTCACCCTCTGTTTCAGCCCCTCTGATTCAGCCCCTCTGTTTCAGCCCCTCTGAATCAGCCCCTCTGATTCAGCCCCTATGTTTCAGCCCCTCTGTTTCAACCCCTCTGTTTCTCGCCCTCTGCTTCAGCCCGTCTGTTCCAGCCCCTCTGTTTCTCGCCCTCTGTTTCAGCCCCTCTGATTCAGCACCTCTGTTTCAGCCCTTCTGAATCAGCCCCTCTGATTCAGCCCCTCTGTTTCTCGCCCTCTGTTTCAGCCCCTCTGTTTCTCGCCCTCTGTTTCAGCCCCTCTATTTCTCGCCCTCTGTTTCAGCCTCTCAGATTCAGCCCCTCTGTTTCAGCCCCTCTGAATCAGCCCCTCTGATTCAGCCCCTCTGTTTCTCGCACTCTGTTTCTGCCCCTCTGTTTCTCGCCCTCTGTTTCAGCCCGTCTGTTTCAGCCCCTCTGTTTCTCGCCCTCTGTTTCAGCCCCTCTATTTCTCGCCCTCTGTTTCAGCCCCTCTGTTTCAGCCCCTCTGTTTCTCACCCTCTGATTCAGCACCTCTGTTTCTCGCCCTCTGTTTCAGCCCTTCTGTTTCAGCCCCTCTGTTTCTCGCCCTCTGTTTCAGCCCCTCTATTTCTCGCCCTCTGTTTCAGCCCCTCTGTTTCAGCCCCTCTGATTCAGCCCCTCTGATTCAGCACCTCTGTTTCTCGCCCTCTGTTTCAGCCCTTCTGTTTCAGCCCCTCTGTTTCTCGCCCTCTGTTTCAGCCCCTCTGTTTCTCGCCCTCTGTTTCAGCCCCTCTGTTTCAGCCCCTCTGTTTCAGCCCCTCTGTTTCAGCCCCTCTGTTTCTCGCCCTGTTTCAGCCCCTCTGTTTCTCGCCCTCTGTTTCAGCCCCTCTGTTTCTCGCCTTCTGTTTCAGCCCCTCTTATTCAGCACCTCTGTTTCAGCCCCACTGATTCAGCCCCTCTGTTTCAGCCCCTCTGTTTCTGCCCCTCAGTTTCAGCCCCTCTGTTTCATCCCCTCTGTTTCTCGCCCTCTGTTTCTCACCCTCTGTTTCTCGCTTTCTGTTTCAGCCCCTCTGTTTCTCGCCCTCTGTTTCAGCCCCTCTGTTTCAGCCCCTCTGTTTCTCGCCCTCGGTTTCTGTCCCTCTGATTCTCGCCCTCTGTTTCAGCCCCTCTTTTTCTCGCCCCCTGTTTCAGCCCCGCTGATTCAGCCCCTCTGTTTCAGCCCCTCTGAATCAGCCGCTCTGTTTCAGCCCCTCTGTTTCTCGCCCTCTGTTTCAGACCTTCTGTTTCTCGCCTTCTGTTTCAGCCCCTCTGATTCAGCCCCTCTGTTTCAGCCCCACTGATTCAGCCCCTCTGTTTCAGCCCCTCTGTTTCAGCCCCTCAGTTTCAGCCCCTCTGTTTCATCCCCTCTGTTTCTCGCCCTCTGTTTCTCATCCTCTGTTTCTTGCCTTCTGTTTCAGCCCCTCTGTTTCAGCCCCTCTGTTTCAGCCCCTCTGTTTCAGCCCCTCTGTTTCTCGCCCTCTGTTTCAGCCCCTCTGTTTCTCGCCCTCTGTTTCAGCTCCTCTGATTCAGCTCCTCTGTTTCAGCCCCTCTGATTCAGCCCCTCTGATTCAGCCCCTCTGTTTCAGCCACTCTGTTTCAGCCCCTCTGTTTCAGCACCTCTGTTTCAGCCCCTCTGTTTCTCTCTCTCTTTTTCAGCACCTCTGATTCAGCCCCTCTGTTTCTCGCCCTCTGTTTCAGCCACTCTGTTTCTCGCCCTCTGTTTCAGCCCCTCTGTTTCTCGCCCTCTGTTTCAGCCCCTCTGTTTCTCGCCCACTGTTTCAGCCCCACTGTTTCAGCCCCTCTGTTTCAGCCCCTCTGTTTCAGCCCCTCTGTTTCTCGCCCTCTGTTTCAGCCCCTCTGTTACAGCCCCTCTGTTTCTCGCCCTCTGTTTCTGGCCCTCTGTTTCTCGCCCTCTGTTTCAGCCCCTCAGTTTCTCGCCCTCTGTTTCAGCCCCGCTGATTCAGCCCCTCTGTTTCAGCCCCTCTGAATCAGCCCCTCTGATTCAGCCCCTCTGTTTCAGCCCCTCTGTTTCAGCCCCTCTGTTTCAGCCCCTCTGTTTCTCACCCTCTGTTTCAGCCCCTCTGTTTCTCGGCCTCTGTTTCAGCCCCTCTGTTTCTCGCCCTCTGTTTCAGCCCCTCTGTTTCTCGCCCTCTGTTTCAGCCCCTCTGATGCAGCCCCTCTGTTTCTCGCCCTCTGTTTCAGCCCCTCTGTTTCTCGCCCTCTGTTTCTCGCCCTCTGTTTCAGCCCCTCTGATGCAGACCCTCTGTTTCAGCCCCTCTGTTTCTCGCCCTCTGTTTCAGCCCCTCTGATTCAGCCCCTCTGTTTCTCGCACTCTTTTTCAGCCCCTCTGTTTCTCGCCCTCTGTTTCAGCCCGTCTGTTTCAGCCCCTCTGTTTCTCGCCCTCTGTTTCAGCCCCTCTATTTCTCGCCCTCTGTTTCAGCCCCTCTGTTTCAGCCCATCTGTTTCTCACCCTCTGTTTCAGCCCCTCTTTTTCTCGCCCTCTGTTTCAGCCCCTCTGTTTCTCGCCCTCTGTTTCTGCCCCTCTGATTTACCCCCTCTGTTTCAGCCCCTCTGTTTCTCGCCCTCTGTTTCAGGCCCTCTGTTTCGCGCTCTCTGTTTCAGCTCCTCTGTTTCAGCCACTCTGTTTCTCGCCCTCTGTTTCTGCCCCGCTGTTTCTCGCCCTCTGTTTCAGCCCCTCTGTTTCTCACCCTCTGTTTCAGCCCCTCTGATTCAGCCCCTCTGTTTCAGCCCCTCTGAATCAGCCCCTCTGATTCAGCCCCTATGTTTCAGCCCCTCTGTTTCAACCCCTCTGTTTCTCGCCCTCTGCTTCAGCCCGTCTGTTCCAGCCCCTCTGTTTCTCGCCCTCTGTTTCAGCCCCTCTGTTTCTCGCCCACTGTTTCAGCCCCACTGTTTCAGCCCCTCTGTTTCTCGCCCTCTGTTTCAGCCCCTCTGATACAGCCCCTCTGTTTCTCGCCCTCTGTTTCTGGCCCTCTGTTTCTCGCCCTCTGTTTCAGCCCCTCAGTTTCTCGCCCTCTGTTTCAGCCCCGCTGATTCAGCCCCTCTGTTTCAGCCCCTCTGAATCAGCCCCTCTGATTCAGCCCCTCTGTTTCAGCCCCTCTGTTTCAGCCCCTCTGTTTCAGCCCCTCTGTTTCTCACCCTCTGTTTCAGCCCCTCTGTTTCTCGGCCTCTGTTTCAGCCCCTCTGTTTCTCGCCCTCTGTTTCAGCCCCTCTGTTTCTCGCCCTCTGTTTCAGCCCCTCTGATGCAGCCCCTCTGTTTCTCGCCCTCTGTTTCAGCCCCTCTGTTTCTCGCCCTCTGTTTCTCGCCCTCTGTTTCAGCCCCTCTGATGCAGACCCTCTGTTTCAGCCCCTCTGTTTCTCGCCCTCTGTTTCAGCCCCTCTGATTCAGCCCCTCTGTTTCTCGCACTCTTTTTCAGCCCCTCTGTTTCTCGCCCTCTGTTTCAGCCCGTCTGTTTCAGCCCCTCTGTTTCTCGCCCTCTGTTTCAGCCCCTCTATTTCTCGCCCTCTGTTTCAGCCCCTCTGTTTCAGCCCCTCTGTTTCTCACCCTCTGTTTCAGCCCCTCTTTTTCTCGCCCTCTGTTTCAGCCCCTCTGTTTCTCGCCCTCTGTTTCTGCCCCTCTGATTTACCCCCTCTGTTTCAGCCCCTCTGTTTCTCGCCCTCTGTTTCAGCCCCTCTGTTTCGCGCTCTCTGTTTCAGCTCCTCTGTTTCAGCCACTCTGTTTCTCGCCCTCTGTTTCTGCCCCGCTGTTTCTCGCCCTCTGTTTCAGCCCCTCTGTTTCTCACCCTCTGTTTCAGCCCCTCTGATTCAGCCCCTCTGTTTCAGCCCCTCTGAATCAGCCCCTCTGATTCAGCCCCTATGTTTCAGCCCCTCTGTTTCAACCCCTCTGTTTCTCGCCCTCTGCTTCAGCCCGTCTGTTCCAGCCCCTCTGTTTCTCGCCCTCTGTTTCAGCCCCTCTGATTCAGCACCTCTGTTTCAGCCCTTCTGAATCAGCCCCTCTGATTCAGCCCCTCTGTTTCTCGCCCTCTGTTTCAGCCCCTCTGTTTCTCGCCCTCTGTTTCAGCCCCTCTATTTCTCGCCCTCTGTTTCAGCCTCTCAGATTCAGCCCCTCTGTTTCAGCCCCTCTGAATCAGCCCCTCTGATTCAGCCCCTCTGTTTCTCGCACTCTGTTTCTGCCCCTCTGTTTCTCGCCCTCTGTTTCAGCCCCTCTGTTTCTCGCCCTCTGTTTCAGCCCCTCTATTTCTCGCCCTCTGTTTCAGCCCCTCTGTTTCTGCCCCTCTGATTTAGCCCCTCTGTTTCAGCCTCTCTGTTTCAGCCCCTCTGTTTCTCGCCCTCTGTTTCAGCCCCTCTGTTTCGCGCTCTCTGTTTCAGCTCGTCTGTTTCAGCCACTCTGTTTCACGCCCACTGTTTCTGCCCCTCTGTTTCTCGCCCTCTGTTTCAGCCCCTCTGTTTCTCGCCCTCTGTTTCAGCCCCTCTGATTCAGCCCCTCTGTTTCAGCCCCTCTGAATCAGCCACTCTGATTCAGCCCCACTGTTTCAGCCCCTCTGTTTCAGCCCCTCTGTTTCTCGCCCTCTGTTTAAGCCCCTCTGTTCCAGCCCCTCTGTTTCTCGCCCTCTGTTTCAGCCCCTCTGATTCAGCCCCTCTGTTTCTCGGCCTCTGTTTCAGCCCCTCTGTTTCTCGCCCTCTGTTTCAGCGCCTCTGTTTCTCGCCCTCTGTTTCAGCCCCTCTGATTCAGCCCCTCTGTTTCTCGCCTTCTGTTTCAGCCCCTATGTTTCTCGCCCTCTGTTTCAGCCCCTCTGTTTCAGCCCCTCTGTTTCTCGCCCTCTGTTTCAGCCCCTCTGTTTCTAGCCCTCTGATTCTGCCCCTCTGTTTCTCGCCCTCTGTTTCAGCCCCTCTGTTTCTCGCCCTCTGTTTCAGCGCCTCTGTTTCAGCCCCTCTGTTTCTCGCCCTCTGTTTCAGCACCTCTGTTTCTCGCCCTCTGTTTCAGTATCGCTGATTCAGCCCCTCTGTTTCAGCCCCTCTGAATCAGCCCCTCTGATTCAGCCCCACTATTTCAGCCCCTCTGTTTCAGCCCCTCATTTTCTAGCCCTCTGTTTCAGCCCCTCTGTTTCTCGCCCTCTGTTTCAGCCCCTCTGTTTCAGCCCCTCTGTTTCTCGCCCTCTGTTTCTCGCCCGCTGTTTCAGCCCGTTTGTGTCTCGCCCTCTGTTTCAGCCCCTCTGTTTCAGTCCCTCTGTTTCTCACACTCTGTTTCTCGCCCTCTGTTTCAGCCCCTCTGTTTCTCGCCCTCTGTTTCAGCCTCTCTGTTTCTCGCCCTCTGTTTCGGCCCCTCTGTTTCAGCCCCTCTGTTTCAGCCCCTCTGTTTCAGCCCCTCTGTTTCTCGCCCTCTGTTTCAGCCCCACTGTTTCTCGCCCTCTGTTTCAGCCCCTCTTATTCAGTCCCCTCTGTTTCAGACCCTCTGATTCAGCCCCTCTGTTTCAGCCCCTCTGATTCAGCCCCTCTGTTTCAGCCCCTCTGTTTCAGCCCCACTGTTTCAGCCCCTCTGTTTCTTGCCCTCTGTTTCTCACCTTCTGTTTCTCGCCCTCTGTTTCTGCCCCTCTGTTTCTCGCCCTCTGTTTCAGGCTCTCTGTTTCAGCCCCTCGGTTTCAGCCCCTCTGTTTCTCGCCCTCTGTTTCTCGCCCGCTGTTTCAGCCCGTTTGTTTCTCGCCCTCTGTTTCAGCCCCTCTGTTTCAGCCCCTCTGATTCAGCCCCTCTGATTCAGCACCTCTGTTTCTCGCCCTCTGTTTCAGCCCTTCTGTTTCAGCCCCTCTGTTTCTCGCCCTCTGTTTCAGCCCCTCTGTTTCTCGCCCTCTGTTTCAGCCCCTCTGTTTCAGCCCCTCTGTTTCAGCCCCTCTGTTTCAGCCCCTCTGTTTCTCGCCCTATGTTTCAGCCCCTCTGTTTCTCGCCCTCTGTTTCAGCCCCTCTGTTTCTCGCCTTCTGTTTCAGCCCCTCTTATTCAGCACCTCTGTTTCAGCCCCACTGATTCAGCCCCTCTGTTTCAGCCCCTCTGTTTCTGCCCCTCAGTTTCAGCCCCTCTGTTTCATCCCCTCTGTTTCTCGCCCTCTGTTTCTCACCCTCTGTTTCTCGCTTTCTGTTTCAGCCCCTCTGTTTCTCGCCCTCTGTTTCAGCCCCTCTGTTTCAGCCCCTCTGTTTCTCGCCCTCGGTTTCTGTCCCTCTGATTCTCGCCCTCTGTTTCAGCCCCTCTTTTTCTCGCCCCCTGTTTCAGCCCCGCTGATTCAGCCCCTCTGTTTCAGCCCCTCTGAATCAGCCGCTCTGTTTCATCCCTCTGTTTCTCGCCCTCTGTTTCAGACCTTCTGTTTCTCGCCTTCTGTTTCAGCCCCTCTGATTCAGCCCCTCTGTTTCAGCCCCACTGATTCAGCCCCTCTGTTTCAGCCCCTCTGTTTCAGCCCCTCAGTTTCAGCCCCTCTGTTTCATCCCCTCTGTTTCTCGCCCTCTGTTTCTCATCCTCTGTTTCTTGCCTTCTGTTTCAGCCCCTCTGTTTCAGCCCCTCTGTTTCAGCCCCTCTGTTTCAGCCCCTCTGTTTCTCGCCCTCTGTTTCAGCCCCTCTGTTTCTCGCCCTCTGTTTCAGCTCCTCTGATTCAGCTCCTCTGTTTCAGCCCCTCTGATTCAGCCCCTCTGATTCAGCCCCTCTGTTTCAGCCACTCTGTTTCAGCCCCTCTGTTTCAGCACCTCTGTTTCAGCCCCTCTGTTTCAGCCCCTCTGTTTCTCGCCCTCTGTTTCAGCCCCTCTGTTTTTCGCCCTCTTTTTCAGCCCCTCTGTTTCAGCCCATCTGTTTCAGCCACTCTGTTTCTCTCCCTCTGTTTCAGCCCCTCTGTTTCTCACTCTCTTTTTCAGCACCTCTGATTCAGCCCCTCTGTTTCTCGCCCTCTGTTTCAGCCACTCTGTTTCTCGCCCTCTGTTTCTCGCCCTCTGTTTCTCGCCCACTGTTTCAGCCCCACTGTTTCAGCCCCTCTGTTTCAGCCCCTCTGTTTCAGCCCCTCTGTTTCTAGCCCTCTGTTTCAGCCCCTCTGTTTCTCGCCCTCTGTTTCAGCCCCTCTGTTACAGCCCCTCTGTTTCTCGCCCTCTGTTTCTGGCCCTCTGTTTCAGCCCCTCAGTTTCTCGCCCTCTGTTTCAGCCCCGCTGATTCAGCCCCTCTGTTTCAGCCCCTCTGAATCAGCCCCTCTGATTCAGCCCCTCTGTTTCAGCCCCTCTGTTTCAGCCCCTCTGTTTCAGCCCCTCTGTTTCTCACCCTCTGTTTCAGCCCCTCTGTTTCTCGGCCTCTGTTTCAGCCCCTCTGTTTCTCGCCCTCTGTTTCAGCCCCTCTGTTTCTCGCCCTCTGTTTCAGCCCCTCTGATGCAGCCCCTCTGTTTCTCGCCCTCTGTTTCTCGCCCTCTGTTTCTCGCCCTCTGTTTCAGCCCCTCTGATGCAGACCCTCTGTTTCAGCCCCTCTGTTTCTCGCCCTCTGTTTCAGCCCCTCTGATTCAGCCCCTCTGTTTCTCGCACTCTTTTTCAGCCCCTCTGTTTCTCGCCCTCTGTTTCAGCCCGTCTGTTTCAGCCCCTCTGTTTCTCGCCCTCTGTTTCAGCCCCTCTATTTCTCGCCCTCTGTTTCAGCCCCTCTGTTTCAGCCCCTCTGTTTCTCACCCTCTGTTTCAGCCCCTCTTTTTCTCGCCCTCTGTTTCAGCCCCTCTGTTTCTCGCCCTCTGTTTCTGCCCCTCTGATTTACCCCCTCTGTTTCAGCCCCTCTGTTTCTCGCCCTCTGTTTCAGCCCCTCTGTTTCGCGCTCTCTGTTTCAGCTCCTCTGTTTCAGCCACTCTGTTTCTCGCCCTCTGTTTCTGCCCCGCTGTTTCTCGCCCTCTGTTTCAGCCCCTCTGTTTCTCACCCTCTGTTTCAGCCCCTCTGATTCAGCCCCTCTGTTTCAGCCCCTCTGAATCAGCCCCTCTGATTCAGCCCCTATGTTTCAGCCCCTCTGTTTCAACCCCTCTGTTTCTCGCCCTCTGCTTCAGCCCGTCTGTTCCAGCCCCTCTGTTTCTCGCCCTCTGTTTCAGCCCCTCTGATTCAGCACCTCTGTTTCAGCCCTTCTGAATCAGCCCATCTGATTCAGCCCCTCTGTTTCTCGCCCTCTGTTTCAGCCCCTCTGTTTCTCGCCCTCTGTTTCAGCCCCTCTATTTCTCGCCCTCTGTTTCAGCCTCTCTGATTCAGCCCCTCTGTTTCAGCCCCTCTGAATCAGCCCCTCTGATTCAGCCCCTCTGTTTCTCGCACTCTGTTTCAGCCCCTCTGTTTCTCGCCCTCTGTTTCAGCCCCTCTGTTTTTCGCCCTCTGTTTCAGCCCCTCTATTTCTCGCCCTCTGTTTCAGCCCCTCTGTTTCTGCCCCTGTGATTTAGCCCCTCTGTTTCAGCCTCTCTGTTTCAGCCCCTCTGTTTCTCGCCCTCTGTTTCAGCCCCTCTGTTTCGCGCTCTCTGTTTCAGCTCGTCTGTTTCAGCCACTCTGTTTCACGCCCACTGTTTCTGCCCCTCTGTTTCTCGCCCTCTGTTTCAGCCCCTCTGTTTCTCGCACTCTGTTTCAGCCCCTCTGATTCAGCCCCTCTGTTTCAGCCCCTCTGAATCAGCCACTCTGATTCAGCCCCACTGTTTCAGCCCCTCTGTTTCAGCCCCTCTGTTTCTCGCCCTCTGTTTAAGCCCCTCTGTTCCAGCCCCTCTGTTTCTCGCCCTCTGTTTCAGCCCCTCTGATTCAGCCCCTCTGTTTCTCGGCCTCTGTTTCAGCCCCTCTGTTTCTCGCCCTCTGTTTCAGCCCCTCTGTTTCAGCCCCTCTGTTTCTCGCCCTCTGTTTCTGCCCCTCTGTTTCTCGCCCCCTGTTTCAGCCCCTCAGTTTCTCGCCCTCTGTTTCAGCCCCTCTGATTCAGCCCCTCTGTTTCAGCCCCTCTGAATCAGCCCCTCTGATTCAGCCCCTCTGTTTCAGCCCCTCTGTTTCAGCCCCTCTGTTTCTCGCCCTCTGTTTCAGCCCCTCTGATGCAGACCCTCTGTTTCAGCCCCTCTGTTTCTCGCCCTCTGTTTCAGCCCCTCTGATTCAGCCCCTCTGTTTCTCGCCCTCTGTTTCAGCCTCTCTGTTTCTCGCCCTCTGTTTCAGCCCGTCTGTTTCAGTCCCTCTGTTTCTCGCCCTCTGTTTCAGCCCCTCTATTTCTCGCCCTCTGTTTCAGCCCCTCTGTTTCAGCCCCTCTGTTTCAGCCCCTCTGTTTCTCACCCTCTGTTTCAGCCCCTCTGTTTCTCGCCCTCTGTTTCAGCCCCTCTGTTTCTCGCCCTCTGTTTCTGCCCCTCTGATTTACCCCCTCTGTTTCAGCCCCTATGTTTCTCACCCTCTGTTTCAGCCCCTCTGTTTCTCGCCCTCTGTTTCAGCCCCTCTGTTTCTCGCCCTCTGTTTCTGCCCCTCTGAATCAGCCCCTCTGATTCAGCCCCTCTGTTTCAGCCCCTCTGAATCAGCCCCTCTGGTTCAGCCCCTCTGTTTCTCGCCCTCTGTTTCAGCCCCTCTGTTTCAGCCCCTCTGTTTCTCGCCCTCTGTTTCAGCCCCTCTATTTCTCGCCCTCTGTTTCAGCCTCTCTGATTCAGCCCCTCTGTTTCAGCCCCTCTGAATCAGCCCCTCTGATTCAGCCCCTCTGTTTCTCGCCCTCTGTTTCAGCCCCTCTGTTTCTCGCCCTCTGTTTCAGCCCCTCTGTTTCAGCCACTCTGTTTCTCGCCCTCTGTTTCAGCCCCTCTATTTCTCGCCCTCTGTTTCAGCCCCTCTGTTTCTGCCCCTCTGATTTAGCCCCTCTGTTTCAGCCTCTCTGTTTCAGCCCCTCTGTTTCTCGCCCTCTGTTTCAGCCCCTCTGTTTCGCGCTCTCTGTTTCAGCTCCTCTGTTTCAGCCACTCTGTTTCTCGCCCACTGTTTCTGCCCCTCTGTTTCTCGCCCTCTGATTCAGCCCCTCTGTTTCTCGCCCTCTGTTTCAGACTCTCTGATTCAGCCCCTCTGTTTCAGCCCCTCTGAATCAGCCACTCAGATTCAGCCCCTCTGTTTCAGCCCCTCTGTTTCAGCCCCTCTGTTTATCGCCCTCTGTTTCAGCCCCTCTGATTCAGCCCCTCTGTTTCTCGCCCTCTGTTTCAGCCCCTCTGATTCAGCCCCTCTGTTTCTCGGCCTCTGTTTCAGCCCCTCTGTTTCTCGCCCTCTGTTTCAGCCCCTCTGTTTCAGCCCCTCTGTTTCTCGCCCTCTGTTTCAGCCCCTCTGTTTCTCGCCCTCTGTTTCTGCCCCTCTGTTTCTCGCCCCCTGTTTCAGCCCCTCAGTTTCTCACGCTCTGTTTCAGTCCCTCTGATTCAGCCCCTCTGTTTCAGCCCCTCTGAATCAGCCCCTCTGATTCAGCCCCTCTGTTTCAGCCCCTCTGTTTCAGCCACTCTGTTACTCGTCTTCTGTTTCAGCCCCTCTATTTCAGCCCCTCGGTTTCGGCCCCTCTGTTTCTCGCACTCTGTTTCATCCCATCTGATTCAGCCCCTCTGTTTCTCGCCCTCTGTTTCTGCCCCTCTGCTCCTCGCCCTCTGTTTCAGCCCCTCTATTTCTCGCCCTCTGTTTCAGCCCCTATATTTCTCGCCCACTGTTTCAGCCCCTCTGTTTCAGCCCCTCTGTTTCAGCCCGTCTGTTTCAGCCCCTCTGTTTCTCGCCCTCTGTTTCAGCCTTTCTGTTTCTCGCCCTCTGTTTCAGCCCCTCTGATTCAGCCTCTCTGTTTCAGCCCCTCTGTTTCAGCACCTCTGTTTCTCGCCCTCTGTTTCAGCCCCTCTGTTTCTCGCCCTCTGTTTCAGCCTCTCTGTTTCTCGCCCTCTGTTTCAGCCCCTCTGTTTCAGCCCCTCTGTTTCAGCCCCTCTGTTTCTCGCCCTCTGTTTCAGCCCCTCTGATTCAGCCCCTCTGTTTCTCGCCCTCTGTTTCAGCCCCTCTGTTTCAGTCCCTCTGTTTCTCACCCTCTGTTTCTCGCCCTCTGTTTCAGCCCCTTTGTTTCTCACCCTCTGTTTCAGCCTCTCTGTTTCTCGCCCTCTGTTTCGGCCCCTCAGTTTCTGCCCCTCTGATTTAGCACCTCTGTTTCAGCCCCTCTGTTTCTCGCCATCTGTTTCAGCCCCACTGTTTCTCGACCTCTGTTTCAGCCCCTCTGTTTCTCACCCTGTGTTTCAGCCCCTCTGATTCAGCCCTTCTGTTTCAGCCCCTCTGATTCAGCCCCTCTGTTTCAGCCCCTCTGTTTCACCCCCTCTGTTTCAGCCCCTCTGTTTCTCGCCCTCTGTTTCTCACCCTCTGTTTCTCGCCTTCTGATTCAGCCCCTCTGTTTTCCGCCCTCTGTTTCAGCCCCTCTGTTTCTCGCCCTCTGTTTCAGGCTCTCTGATTCAGCCCGTCTGTTTCAGCCCCTCTGTTTCAGCCCCTCTGTTTCTCGCCCTCTGTTTCTCGCCCGCTGTTTCAACCCGTTTGTTTCTCGCCCTCTGTTTCAGCCCCTCTGTTTCAGCCCCTCTGATTCAGCCCCTCTGATTCAGCACCTCTGTTTCTCGCCCTCTGTTTCACCCCCTCTGTTTCAGCCCCGCTGTTTCTCGCCCTCTGTTTCAGCCCCTCTGTTTCTCGCCCTCTGTTTCAGCCCCTCTGTTTCTCGCCCTCTGTTTCAGCTCCTCTGATTCAGCTCCTCTGTTTCAGCCCCTCTGATTCAGCCCCTCTGATTCAGCCCCTCTGTTTCAGCCACTCTGTTTCAGCCCCTCTGTTTCAGCACCTCTGTTTCAGCCCCTCTGTTTCAGCCCCTCTGTTTCTCGCCCTCTGTTTCAGCCCCTCTGTTTTTCGCCCTCTTTTTCAGCCCCTCTGTTTCAGCCCATCTGTTTCAGCCACTCTGTTTCTCTCCCTCTGTTTCAGCCCCTCTGTTTCTCACTCTCTTTTTCAGCACCTCTGATTCAGCCCCTCTGTTTCTCGCCCTCTGTTTCAGCCACTCTGTTTCTCGCCCTCTGTTTCAGCCCCTCTGTTTCTCGCCCTCTGTTTCAGCCCCTCTGTTTCTCGCCCACTGTTTCAGCCCCACTGTTTCAGCCCCTCTGTTTCAGCCCCTCTGTTTCAGCCCCTCTGTTTCTAGCCCTCTGTTTCAGCCCCTCTGTTTCTCGCCCTCTGTTTCAGCCCCTCTGTTACAGCCCCTCTGTTTCTCGCCCTCTGTTTCTGGCCCTCTGTTTCTCGCCCTCTGTTTCAGCCCCTCAGTTTCTCGCCCTCTGTTTCAGCCCCGCTGATTCAGCCCCTCTGTTTCAGCCCCTCTGAATCAGCCCCTCTGATTCAGCCCCTCTGTTTCAGCCCCTCTGTTTCAGCCCCTCTGTTTCAGCCCCTCTGTTTCTCGCCTTCTGTTTCAGCCCCTCTCATTCAGCCCCTCTGTTTCAGCCCCACTGATTCAGCCCCTCTGTTTCACCCCCTCTGTTTCAGCCCCTCTGTTTCAGCCCCTCTGTTTCAGCCACTCTGTTTCGCACCCTCTGTTTCAGCCCCTCTGATTCAGCCCCTCTGATTCAGCCCCTCTGATTCAGCCCCTCTGATTCAGCCCCTCTGTTTCCCGCCCCTCTGTTTCAGCCCCTCTGTTTCTCGCCCTCTGTTTCAGCCCCTCTGTTTCTCGCCCTCTGTTTCAGCCCCTCTGTTTCAGCCCATCTGTTTCAGCCCCTCTGTTTCAGCACCTCTGTTTCTCGCCCTCTGTTTCAGCCCATCTGTTTCTCGCCCTCTGTTTCAGCCCTCTGATTAGGCTCCTCTGTTTCAGACCCTCTGTTTCTCCCCCACTGTTCCAGCCCCTCTGTTTCAGCCCCTCTGTTTCAGCCCCTATGTTTCTCGCCCTCTGTTTCAGCCCCTCTGTTTTTCGCCCTCTTTTTCAGCCCCTCTGTTTCAGCCCATCTGTTTCAGCAACTCTGTTTCTCGCCCTCTGTTTCAGCCCCTCTGTTTCTCGCCCTCTGTTTCAGCCCCTCTGTTTCAGCCCCTCTGTTTCTCGCCCTCAGTTTCTGTCCCTCTGTTTCTCGCCCTCTGTTTCAGCCCCATTGATTCAGCCCCTCTGTTTCAGCCCCTCTGAATCAGCCCCTCTGTTTCAGCCCCTCTGTTTCTCGCCCTCTGTTTCAGCCCCTCTGTTTCTCGCCTTCTGTTTCAGCCCCTCTGATTCAGCCCCTCTGTTTCAGCACCACTGATTCAGCCCCTCTGTTTCAGCCCCTCTGTTTCAGTCCCTCAGTTTCAGCCCCTTTGTTTCATCCCCTCTGTTTCTCGCCCTCTGTTTCTCACCCTCTATTTCTCGCCTTCTGTTTCAGCCCCTCTGTTTCAGCCCCTCTGTTTCTCGCCCTCTGTTTCAGCCGCTCTGTTTCTCGCGCTCTGTTTCAGCTCCTCTGATTCAGCCCCACTGTTTCAGCCCCTCTGATTCAGCCCCTCTGATTCAGCCCCTCTGTTACTCGCCATCTGTTTCAGCCCCTCTGTTTCAGCCCCTCTGTTTCAGCCACTCAGTTTCACACCCTCTGTTGCAGCCCCTCTGATTCAGCCCCTCTGATTCAGCCCCTCTGATTCAGCCCCTCTGATTCAGCCCCTCTGTTTCCCGCCCCTCTGTTTCAGCCCCTCTGTTTCTCGCCCTCTGTTTCAGCCCCTCTGTTTCTCGCCCTCTGTTTCAGCCCCTCTGTTTCAGCCCCTCTGTTTCAGCCCCTCTGTTTCAGCACCTCTGTTTCTCGCCCTCTGTTTCAGCCCATCTGTTTCTCGCCCACTGTTTCAGCCCTCTGATTAGGCTCCTCTGTTTCAGACCCTCTGTTTCTCCCCCACTGTTCCAGCCCCTCTGTTTCAGCCCCTCTGTTTCAGCCCCTCTGTTTCAGCCCCTCTGTTTCAGCCCCTATGTTTCTCGCCCTCTGTTTCAGCCCCTCTGTTTTTCGCCCTCTTTTTCAGCCCCTCTGTTTCAGCCCATCTGTTTCAGCCAAACTGTTTCTCGCCCTCTGTTTCAGCCCCTCTGTTTCTCAACCTCTTTTTCAGCACCTCTGATTCAGCCCCTCTGTTTCTCGCCCTCTGTTTCAGCCACTCTGTTTCTCGCCCTCTGTTTCAGCCCTTCTGTTTCTCGCCCTCTGTTTCAGCCCCTCTGTTTCTCGCCCACTGTTTCAGCCCCACTGTTTCAGCTTCTCTGTTTCAGCCCCTCTGTTTCAGCCCCTCTGTTTCTAGCCCTCTGTTTCAGCCCCTCTGTTTCTCGCCCTCTGTTTCAGCCCCTCTGTTACAGCCTCTCTGTTTCTCGCCCTCTGTTTCAGCCCCTCTGTTTCTCGCCCTCTGTTTCAGCCCCTCTGTTTCTCACCCTCTGTTTCAGCCCCTCTGTTTCTCGGCCTCTGTTTCAGCCCCTCTGTTTCTCGCCCTCTGTTTCAGCCCCTCTGATTCAGTCCCACTGTTTCAGCCCCTCTGTTTCAGCCCCTCTGTTTCTCGCCCTCTGGTTCAGCCCCTCTGTTTCTCGCCCTCTGTTTCAGCCCCTCTGTTTCTCGCCCTCTGTTTCAGCCCCTCTGATGCAGCCCCTCTGTTTCTCGCCCTCTGTTTCAGCCCCTCTGTTTCTCGCCCTCTGTTTCAGACCATCTGTTTCAGCCCCTCTGTTTCTCACCCTCTGTTTCAGCCCCTCTATTTCTCGCCCTCTATTTCAGCCCCTCTGTTTCTCGCCCTCTGTTTCAGCCCCTCTATTTCTCGCCCTCTGTTTCAGCCCCTCTGTTTCAGCCCCTCTATTTCAGCCCCTCTGTTTCAGCCCCTCTGATTCTGGCCCTCTGTTTCAGCCCCTCTGTTTCTCGCCCTCTGTTTCAGCCCCTCTGTTTCTCGCCCTCTGTTTCAGCCCCTCTGTTTCAACCCCTCTGTTTCAGTCCCTCTGTTTCTCGCCCTATGTTTCTGGCCCTCTGTTTCAGCCCCTCTGTTTCTCGCCCACTGTTTCAGCCCCTCTGTTTCTCGCCCTCTTTTTCAGCCCCTCTGTTTCTGCCCCTCTGTTTCAGCCCCTCTGTTTCTCGCCCTCTGTTTCAGCCCCTCTATTACTCGCCCTCTGTTTCAGCCACTTTGTTTCTCGCCCTCTGTTTCAGCCTCGCTGTTTCTCACCCTCTGTTTCAACCCCTCTATTTCTCGCCCTCTGTTTCAGCCCCTCTGTTTCTCGCCCTCTGTTTCAGCCCCTCTATTTCTCGCCCTCTGTTTCAGCCCCTCTGTTTCAGCCCCTCTATTTCAGCCCCTCTGTTTCAGCCCCTCTGATTCTGGCCCTCTGTTTCAGCCCCTCTGTTTCTCGCCCTCTGTTTCAGCCCCTCTGTTTCTCGCCCTTGTTTCAGCCCCTCTGTTTCAACCCCTCTGTTTCAGTCCCTCTGTTTCTCGCCCTATGTTTCTGGCCCTCTGTTTCAGCCCCTCTGTTTCTCCCCCACTGTTTCAGCCCCTCTGTTTCTCGCCCTCTTTTTCAGCCCCTCTGTTTCTGCCCCTCTGTTTCAGCCCCTCTGTTTCTCGCCCTCTGTTTCAGCCCCTCTATTACTCGCCCTCTGTTTCAGCCACTTTGTTTCTCGCCCTCTGTTTCAGCCTCACTGTTTCTCGCCCTCTGTTTCAGCCCCTCTGTTTCAGTGCCTCTGTTTCAGCCCCTCTGTTTCAGCCCCTCTGTTTCTCGCCGTCTGTTTCAGCCCCACTGTTTCTCGCCCTCTGTTTCAGCCCCACTGTTTCTCGCCCTCTGTTTCAGCCCCTCTGATTCAGCCCCTCTGTTTCAGCCCCTCTGTTTCAGCCCCTCTGTTTCAGCCCCTCTGTTTCTCGCCCTCTGTTTCAGCCCCTCTGTTTCTCGCCCTCTGTTTCAGGCTCTCTGTTTCAGCCCGTCTGTTTCAGCCCGTCTGTTTCAGCCCCTATGTTTCTCGCCCTCTTTTTCTCGCCCGCTGTTTCAGCCCGTTTGTTTCTCGCCCTCTGTTTCAGCCCCTCTGTTTCTCGCCCTCTGTTTCAGCCCCTCTGTTTCTCGCCCTCTTTCCCCCCCTCTGTTTCTCGCCCTCTGTTTCAGCTCCTCTGTTTCTCGCCCTCTGTTTCAGCCCGTCTGTTTCAGCCCCTCTGTCTCAGCCCCTCTGTTTCTCGCCCTCTGTTTCAGCCCCTCTGTTTCTCGCCCTCTGTTTCAGCCCCTCTGTTTCAGCCCGTCTGTTTCTCGCCCTCTGTTTCAGCCCCGCTGATTCAGCCCCTCTGTTTCAGCCCCTCTGAAACAGCCCCTCTGATTCAGCCCCACTGTTTCAGCCCCTCTGTTTCAGCTCCTCTGTTCCAGCCCCTCTGTTTCTCACCCTCTGTTTCAGCCCCTCTGTTTCTCGGCCTCTGTTTCAGCCCCTCTGTTTCTCGCCCTCTGTTTCAGCCCCTCTGATTCAGTCCCTCTGTTTCAGCCCCTCTGTTTCAGCCCCTCTGTTTCTCGCCCTCTGTTTCAGCCCCTCTGTTTCTCGCCGTCTGTTTCAGCCCCTCTGATGCAGCCCCTCTGTTTCTCGCCCTCTGTTTCAGCCCCTCTGTTTCTCGCCCTCTGTTTCAGCTCCTCTGTTTCAGCACCTCTGTTTCTCGCCCTCTGTTTCAGCCCCTCTGTTTCTCGCCCTCTGTTTCAGCCCCTCTATTTCTCTCCCTCTGTTTCAGCCCCTCTGTTTCAGCCCCTCTGTTTCAGCCCCTCTGATTCTCGCCCCCTGTTTCAGCCCCTCTGTTTCTCGCCCTCTGTTTCAGCCCCTCTGTTTCTCCCCCTCCTTTTCAGCCCCTCTGTTTCAGCCCCTCTGTTTCAGTCCCTCTGTTTCTCGCCCTCTGTTTCTGGCCCTCTGTTTCAGCCCCACTGTTTCTCGCCCTCTGTTTCAGCCCCTCTGTTTCTCGCCCTCTTTTTCAGCCCCTCTGTTTCAGCCCCTCTGTTTCAGCCCCTCTGTTTCAGCCCCTCTGTTTCACGCCCTCTGTTTCAGCCCCTCTGTTTCTCGCCCTCTGTTTCAGACCCTTTGTTTCTCGCCCTCTGTTTCAGCCCCTCTGTTTCTCGCCCTCTGTTTCAGCCGCGCTCATTCAGCCCCTCTGTTTCTGCCCCTCTGATTTACCACCTCTGTTTCAGCCCCTATGTTTCTCACCCTCTGTTTCAGCCCCTCTGTTTCTCGCCCTCTGTTTCAGCCCCTCTGTTTCTCGCCCTCTGTTTCTGCCCCTCTGAATCAGCCCCTCTGATTCAGCCCCTCTGTTTCAGCCCCTCTGAATCAGCCCCTCTGATTCAGCCCCTCTGTTTCTTGCCCTCTGTTTCAGCCCCTCTGTTTCAGCCCCTCTGTTTCTCCCCCTCTGTTTCAGCCCCTCTATTTCTCGCCCTCTGTTTCAGCCTCTCTGATTCAGCCCCTCTGTTTCAGCCCCTCTGAATCAGCCCCTCTGATTCAGCCCCTCTGTTTCTCGCCCTCTGTTTCAGCCCCTCTGTTTCTCGCCCTCTGTTTCAGCCCCTCTGTTTCAGCCACTCTGTTTCTCGCCCTCTGTTTCAGCCCCTCTATTTCTCGCCCTCTGTTTCAGCCCCTCTGTTTCTGCCCCTCTGATTTAGCCCCTCTGTTTCAGCCTCTCTGTTTCAGCCCCTCTGTTTCTCGCCCTCTGTTTCAGCCCCTCTGTTTCGCGCTCTCTGTTTCAGCTCCTCTGTTTCAGCCACTCTGTTTCTCGCCCACTGTTTCTGCCCCTCTGTTTCTCGCCCTCTGTTTCAGCCCCTCTGTTTCTCGCCCTCTGTTTCAGACCCTCTGATTCAGCCCCTCTGTTTCAGCCCCTCTGAATCAGCCACTCAGATTCAGCCCCTCTGTTTCAGCCCCTCTGTTTCAGCCCCTCTGTTTATCGCCCTCTGTTTCAGCCCCTCTGATTCAGCCCCTCTGTTTCTCGCCCTCTGTTTCAGCCCCTCTGATTCAGCCCCTCTGTTTCTCGCCCTCTGTTTCAGCCCCTCTGTTTCTCGCCCTCTGTTTCAGCCCCTCTGTTTCAGCCCCTCTGTTTCTCGCCCTCTGTTTCAGCCCCTCTGTTTCTCGCCCTCTGATTCTGCCCCTCTGTTTCTTGCCCCCTGTTTCAGCCCCTCAGTTTCTCGCGCTCTGTTTCAGTCCCTCTGATTCAGCCCCTCTGTTTCAGCCCCTCTGAATCAGCCCCACTGATTCAGCCCCTCTGTTTCAGCCCCTCTGTTTCAGCCACTCTGTTACTCGTCTTCTGTTTCAGCCCCTCTATTTCAGCCCCTAGGTTTCGGCCCCTCTGTTTCTCGCCCTCTATTTCAGACCCTCTGATTCAGCCCCTCTGTTTCTCGCCCTCTGTTTCTGCCCCTCTGCTCCTCGCCCTCTGTTTCAGCCCCTCTATTTCTCGCACTCTGTTTCAGCCCCTATATTTCTCGCCCACTGTTTCAGCCCCTCTGTTTCAGCCCCTCTGTTTCAGCCCGTCTGTTTCAGCCCCTCTGTTTCTCGCCCTCTGTTTCAGCCTTTCTGTTTCTCGCCCTCTGTTTCAGCCCCGCTGATTCAGCCTCTCTGTTTCTGCCCCTCTGTTTCAGCCCCTCTGTTTCTCGCCCTCTGTTTCAGCCTCTCTGTTTCTCGCCCTCTGTTTCAGCCCCTCTGTTTCAGCCCCTCTGTTTCAGCCCCTCTGTTTCTCGCCCTCTGTTTCAGCCCCTCTGATTCAGCCCCTCTGTTTCTCGCCCTCTGTTTCAGCCCCTCTGTTTCAGTCCCTCTGTTTCTCACCCTCTGTTTCTCGCCCTCTGTTTCAGCCCCTTTGTTTCTCGCCCTCTGTTTCAGCCTCTCTGTTTCTCGCCCTCTGTTTCGGCCCCTCTGTTTCTGCCCCTCTGATTTAGCACCTCTGTTTCAGCCCCTCTGTTTCTCACCATCTGTTTCAGCCCCACTGTTTCTCGACCTCTGTTTCAGCCCCTCTGTTTCTCACCCTCTGTTTCAGCCCCTCTGATTCAGCCCCTCTGTTTCAGCCCCTCTGATTCAGCCCCTCTGTTTCAGCCCCTCTGTTTCACCCCCTCTGTTTCAGCCCCTCTGTTTCTCGCCCTCTGTTTCTCACCCCCTGTTTCTCGCCCTCTGTTTCAGCCCCTCTGTTTTCCGCCCTCTGTTTCAGCCCCTCTGTTTCTCGCCCTCTGTTTCAGGCTCTCTAATTCAGCCCGTCTGTTTCAGCCCCTCTGTTTCAGCCCCTCTGTTTCTCGCTCTCTGTTTCTCGCCCGCTGTTTCAACCCGTTTGTTTCTCGCCCTCTGTTTCAGCCCCTCTGTTTCAGCCCCTCTGATTCAGCCCCTCTGATTCAGCACCTCTGTTTCTCGCCCTCTGTTTCACCCCCTCTGTTTCAGCCCCGCTGTTTCTCGCCCTCTGTTTCAGCCCCTCTGTTTCTCGCCCTCTGTTTCAGCCCCTCTGTTTCAGCCCCACTGTTTCAGCCCCTCTGTTTCTCGCCTTCTGTTTCAGCCCCTCTCATTCACCCCCTCTGTTTCAGCCCCTCTGTTTCAGCCCCTCTGTTTCAGCCACTCTGTTTCGCACCCTCTGTTTCAGCCCCTCTGATTCAGCCCCTCTGATTCAGCCCCTCTGATTCAGCCCCTCTGATTCAGCCCCTCTGTTTCCCGCCCCTCTGTTTCAGCCCCTCTGTTTCTCGCCCTCTGTTTCAGCCCCTCTGTTTCTCGCCCTCTGTTTCAGCCCCTCTGTTTCAGCCCATCTGTTTCAGCCCCTCTGTTTCAGCACCTCTGTTTCTCGCCCTCTGTTTCAGCCCATCTGTTTCTCGCCCTCTGTTTCAGCCCTCTGATTAGGCTCCTCTGTTTCAGACCCTCTGTTTCTCCCCCACTGTTCCAGCCCCTCTGTTTCAGCCCCTCTGTTTCAGCCCCTCTGTTTCAGCCCCTATGTTTCTCGCCCTCTGTTTCAGCCCCTCTGTTTTTCGCCCTCTTTTTCAGCCCCTCTGTTTCAGCCCATCTGTTTCAGCAACTCTGTTTCTCGCCCTCTGTTTCAGCCCCTCTGTTTCTCGCCCTCTGTTTCAGCCCCTCTGTTTCAGCCCCTCTGTTTCTCGCCCTCAGTTTCTGTCCCTCTGTTTCTCGCCCTCTGTTTCAGCCCCATTGATTCAGCCCCTCTGTTTCAGCCCCTCTGAATCAGCCCCTCTGTTTCAGCCCCTCTGTTTCTCGCCCTCTGTTTCAGCCCCTCTGTTTCTCGCCCTCTGTTTCAGCCCCTCTGTTTCTCGCCCTCTGTTTCAGCCCCTCTGTTTCAGCCCATCTGTTTCAGCCCCTCTGTTTCAGCACCTCTGTTTCTCGCCCTCTGTTTCAGCCCATCTGTTTCTCGCCCTCTGTTTCAGCCCTCTGATTAGGCTCCTCTGTTTCAGACCCTCTGTTTCTCCCCCACTGTTCCAGCCCCTCTGTTTCAGCCCCTCTGTTTCAGCCCCTCTGTTTCAGCCCCTATGTTTCTCGCCCTCTGTTTCAGCCCCTCTGTTTTTCGCCCTCTTTTTCAGCCCCTCTGTTTCAGCCCATCTGTTTCAGCCAAACTGTTTCTCGCCCTCTGTTTCAGCCCCTCTGTTTCTCAACCTCTTTTTCAGCACCTCTGATTCAGCCCCTCTGTTTCTCGCCCTCTGTTTCAGCCACTCTGTTTCTCGCCCTCTGTTTCAGCCCCTCTGTTTCTCGCCCTCTGTTTCAGCCCCTCTGTTTCTCGCCCACTGTTTCAGCCCCACTGTTTCAGCCCCTCTGTTTCAGCCCCTCTGTTTCAGCCCCTCTGTTTCTAGCCCTCTGTTTCAGCCCCTCTGTTTCTCGACCTCTGTTTCAGCCCCTCTGTTACAGCCTCTCTGTTTCTCGCCCTCTGTTTCAGCCCCTCTGTTTCTCGCCCTCTGTTTCAGCCCCTCTGTTTCTCACCCTCTGTTTCAGCCCCTCTGTTTCTCGGCCTCTGTTTCAGCCCCTCTGTTTCTCGCCCTCTGTTTCAGCCCCTCTGATTCAGTCCCACTGTTTCAGCCCCTCTGTTTCAGCCCCTCTGTTTCTCGCCCTCTGGTTCAGCCCCTCTGTTTCTCGCCCTCTGTTTCAGCCCCTCTGTTTCTCGCCCTCTGTTTCAGCCCCGCTGTTTCTCGCCCTCTGTTTCAGCCCCTCTGTTTCTCGCCCTCTGTTTCAGCCCCTCTGTTTCAGCCCCACTGTTTCAGCCCCTCTGTTTCTCGCCTTCTGTTTCAGCCCCTCTCATTCACCCCCTCTGTTTCAGCCCCTCTGTTTCAGCCCCTCTGTTTCAGCCACTCTGTTTCGCACCCTCTGTTTCAGCCCCTCTGATTCAGCCCCTCTGATTCAGCCCCTCTGATTCAGCCCCTCTGTTTCCCGCCCCTCTGTTTCAGCCCCTCTGTTTCTCGCCCTCTGTTTCAGCCCCTCTGTTTCTCGCCCTCTGTTTCAGCCCCTCTGTTTCAGCACCTCTGTTTCTCGCCCTCTGTTTCAGCCCATCTGTTTCTCGCCCTCTGTTTCAGCCCTCTGATTAGGCTCCTCTGTTTCAGACCCTCTGTTTCTCCCCCACTGTTCCAGCCCCTCTGTTTCAGCCCCTCTGTTTCAGCCCCTCTGTTTCAGCCCCTATGTTTCTCGCCCTCTGTTTCAGCCCCTCTGTTTTTCGCCCTCTTTTTCAGCCCCTCTGTTTCAGCCCATCTGTTTCAGCAACTCTGTTTCTCGCCCTCTGTTTCAGCCCCTCTGTTTCTCGCCCTCTGTTTCAGCCCCTCTGTTTCAGCCCCTCTGTTTCTCGCCCTCAGTTTCTGTCCCTCTGTTTCTCGCCCTCTGTTTCAGCCCCATTGATTCAGCCCCTCTGTTTCAGCCCCTCTGAATCAGCCCCTCTGTTTCAGCACCTCTGTTTCTCGCCCTCTGTTTCAGCCCATCTGTTTCTCGCCCTCTGTTTCAGCCCTCTGATTAGGCTCCTCTGTTTCAGACCCTCTGTTTCTCCCCCACTGTTCCAGCCCCTCTGTTTCAGCCCCTCTGTTTCAGCCCCTCTGTTTCAGCCCCTATGTTTCTCGCCCTCTGTTTCAGCCCCTCTGTTTTTCGCCCTCTTTTTCAGCCCCTCTGTTTCAGCCCATCTGTTTCAGCCAAACTGTTTCTCGCCCTCTGTTTCAGCCCCTCTGTTTCTCAACCTCTTTTTCAGCACCTCTGATTCAGCCCCTCTGTTTCTCGCCCTCTGTTTCAGCCCCTCTGTTTCTCGCCCTCTGTTTCAGCCCCTCTGTTTCTCGCCCTCTGTTTCAGCCCCTCTGTTTCTCGCCCACTGTTTCAGCCCCACTGTTTCAGCCCCTCTGTTTCAGCCCCTCTGTTTCAGCCCCTCTGTTTCTAGCCCTCTGTTTCAGCCCCTCTGTTTCTCGACCTCTGTTTCAGCCCCTCTGTTACAGCCTCTCTGTTTCTCGCCCTCTGTTTCAGCCCCTCTGTTTCTCGCCCTCTGTTTCAGCCCCTCTGTTTCTCACCCTCTGTTTCAGCCCCTCTGTTTCTCGGCCTCTGTTTCAGCCCCTCTGTTTCTCGCCCTCTGTTTCAGCCCCTCTGATTCAGTCCCACTGTTTCAGCCCCTCTGTTTCAGCCCCTCTGTTTCTCGCCCTCTGGTTCAGCCCCTCTGTTTCTCGCCCTCTGTTTCAGCCCCTCTGTTTATCGCCCTCTGTTTCAGCCCCTCTGATGCAGCCCCTCTGTTTCTCGGCCTCTGTTTCAGCCCCTCTGTTTCTCGCCCTCTGTTTCAGACCCTCTGTTTCAGCCCCTCTGTTTCTCACCCTCTGTTTCAGCCCCTCTATTTCTCGCCCTCTGTTTCAGCCCCTCTGTTTCTCGCCCTCTGTTTCAGCCCCTCTATTTCTCGCCCTCTGTTTCAGCCCCTCTGTTTCAGCCCCTCTATTTCAGCTCCTCTGTTTCAGCCCCTCTGATTCTGGCCCTCTGTTTCAGCCCCTCTGTTTCTCGCCCTCTGTTTCAGCCCCTCTGTTTCTCGCCCTCTGTTTCAGCCCCTCTGTTTCAACCCCTCTGTTTCAGTCCCTCTGTTTCTCGCCCTATGTTTCTGGCCCTCTGTTTCAGCCCCTCTGTTTCTCCCCCACTGTTTCAGCCCCTCTGTTCCTCGCCCTCTTTTTCAGCCCCTCTGTTTCTGCCCCTCTGTTTCAGCCCCTCTGTTTCTCGCCCTCTGTTTCAGCCCCTCTATTACTCGCCCTCTGTTTCAGCCACTTTGTGTCTCGACCTCTGTTTCAGCCTCGCTGTTTCTCGCCCTCTGTTTCAGCCCCTCTGTTTCAGTGCCACTGTTTCAGCCCCTCTGTTTCAGCCCCGCTGTTTCTCGCCGTCTGTTTCAGCCCCACTGTTTCTCGCCTCTGTTTCAGCACCTCTGTTTCTCGCCCTCTTTTTTAGCCCCTCTGATTCAGCCCCTCTGTTTCAGCCCCTCTGTTTCAGCCCCTCTGTTTCAGCCCCTCTGTTTCTCGCCCTCTGTTTCAGCCCCTCTGTTTCTCGCCCTCTGTTTCAGACTCTCTGTTTCAGCCAGTCTGTTTCAGCCCGTCTGTTTCAGCCCCTTTGTTTCTCGCCCTCTTTTTCTCGCCCGCTGTTTCAGCCCGTTTGTTTCTCGCCCTCTGTTTCAGCCCCTCTGTTTCTCGCCCTCTGTTTGAGCCCATCTGTTTCTCGCCCTCTTTCCCCCCCTCTGTTTCTCGCCCTCTGTTTCAGCTCCTCTGTTTCTCGCCCTCTGTTTCAGCCCGTCTGTTTCAGCCCCTCTGTCTCAGCCCCTCTGTTTCTCGCCCTCTGTTTCAGCCCCTCTGTTTCTCGCCCTCTGTTTCAGCCCCTCTGTTTCAGCCCCTCTGTTTCTCGCCCTCTGTTTCAGCCCCGCTGATTCAGCCCCTCTGTTTCAGCCCCTCTGAAACAGCCCCTCTGATTCAGCCCCACTGTTTCAGCCCCTCTGTTTCAGCTCCTCTGTTCCAGCCTCTCTGTTTCTCACCCTCTGTTTCAGCCCCTCTGTTTCTCGGCCTCTGTTTCAGCCCCTCTGTTTCTCGCCCTCTGTTTCAGCCCCTCTGATTCAGTCCCTCTGTTTCAGCCCCTCTGTTTCAGCCCCTCTGTTTCTCGCCCTCTGTTTCAGCCCCTCTGTTTCTCGCCGTCTGTTTCAGCCCCTCTGATGCAGCCCCTCTGTTTCTCGCCCTCTGTTTCAGCCCCTCTGTTTCTCGCCCTCTGTTTCAGCCCCTCTGTTTCACGCCCTCTGTTTCAGCCCCTCTATTTCTCTCCCTCTGTTTCAGCCCCTCTGTTTCAGCCCCTCTGTTTCAGCCCCTCAGTTTCAGCCCCTCTGATTCTCGCCCCCTGTTTCAGCCCCTCTGTTTCTCGCCCTCTGTTTCAGCCCCTCTGTTTCTCCCCCTCCTTTTCAGCCCCTCTGTTTCAGCCCCTCTGTTTCAGTCCCTCTGTTTCTCGCCCTCTGTTTCTGGCCCTCTGTTTCAGCCCCTCTGTTTCTCGCCCTCTGTTTCAGCCCCTCTGTTTCTCGCCCTCTGTTTCAGCCCCTCTGTTTCAGCCCCTCTGTTTCAGCCCCTCTGTTTCTCGCCCTCTGTTTCAGCCCCTCTGTTTCTCGCCCTCTGTTTCAGCCCCTTTGTTTCTCGCCCTCTGTTTCAGACCCTCTGTTTCTCGCCCTCTGTTTCAGCCGCGCTCATTCAGCCCCTCTGTTTCAGCCCCTCTGAATCAGCCCCTCTGATTCAGCCCCTCTGTTTCAGCCCCTCTGTTTCAGCCCCACTGTTTCTCACCCTCTGTTTCAGCCCCTCTGAATCAGCCCCTCTGTTTCAGCCCCTCTGTTTCTCGCCCTCTGTTTCAGCCCCTCTGTTTCTCGCCCTCTGTTTCAGACTCTCTGTTTCAGCCAGTCTGTTTCAGCCCGTCTGTTTCTCGCCCTCTGTTTCTCGCCCGCTGTTTCAGCCCGCTTGTTTCTCGCCCTCTGTTTCAGCCCCTCTGTTTCTCGCCCTCTGTTTCAGCCCCTCTGTTTCTCGCCCTCTGTTTCAGCCCCTCTGTTTCAGCTCCTCTGTTCCAGCCTCTCTGTTTCTCACCCTCTGTTTCAGCCCCTCTGTTTCTCGGCCTCTGTTTCAGCCCCTCTGTTTCTCGCCCTCTGTTTCAGCCCCTCTGATTCAGTCCCTCTGTTTCAGCCCCTCTGTTTCAGCCCCTCTGTTTCTCGCCCTCTGTTTCAGCCCCTCTGTTTCTCCCCGTCTGTTTCAGCCCCTCTGATGCAGCCCCTCTGTTTCTCGCCCTCTGTTTCAGCCCCTCTGTTTCTCGCCCTCTGTTTCAGCTCCTCTGTTTCAGCCCCTCTGTTTCTCGCCCTCTGTTTCAGCCCCTCTGTTTCACGCCCTCTGTTTCAGCCCCTCTATTTCTCTCCCTCTGTTTCAGCCCCTCTGTTTCAGCCCCTCTGTTTCAGCCCCTCAGTTTCAGCCCCTCTGATTCTCGCCCCCTGTTTCAGCCCCTCTGTTTCTCGCCCTCTGTTTCAGCCCCTCTGTTTCTCCCCCTCCTTTTCAGCCCCTCTGTTTCAGCCCCTCTGTTTCAGTCCCTCTGTTTCTCGCCCTCTGTTTCTGGCCCTCTGTTTCAGCCCCTCTGTTTCTCGCCCTCTGTTTCAGCCCCTCTGTTTCTCGCCCTCTGTTTCAGCCCCTCTGTTTCAGCCCCTCTGTTTCAGCCCCTCTGTTTCTCGCCCTCTGTTTCAGCCCCTCTGTTTCTCGCCCTCTGTTTCAGCCCCTTTGTTTCTCGCCCTCTGTTTCAGACCCTCTGTTTCTCGCCCTCTGTTTCAGCCGCGCTCATTCAGCCCCTCTGTTTCAGCCCCTCTGAATCAGCCCCTCTGATTCAGCCCCTCTGTTTCAGCCCCTCTGTTTCAGCCCCACTGTTTCTCACCCTCTGTTTCAGCCCCTCTGAATCAGCCCCTCTGTTTCAGCCCCTCTGTTTCTCGCCCTCTGTTTCAGCCCCTCTGATTCAGTCCCTCTGTTTCAGCCCCTCTGTTTCAGCCCGTCTGTTTCAGCCCCTCTGTTTCAGCGCCTCTGTTTCTGCCCCTCTGTTTCAGCCCCTTTGTTTCTCGCCCTCTGTTTCAGCCCCACTGTTTCTCGCCCTCTGTTTCAGCCCCTCTGTTTCTAGCCCTCTGTTTCAGCCCCTCTGATTCAGCCCCTCTGTTTCAGCCCCTCTGTTTCAGCCCCTCTGTTTCTCGCCCTCTGTTTCAGCCCCTCTGTTTCTCGCCCTCTGTTTCAGGATCTCTGTTTCAGCCCGTCTGTTTCAGCCCCTCTGTTTCAGCCCCTCTGTTTCTCGCCCTCTGTTTCTCGCCCGCTGTTTCAGCCCGTTTGTTTCTCGCTCTCTGTTTCAGCCCCCTGTTTCTCGCCCTCTGTTTCAGCCCCTCTGTTTCTCGCTATCTGTTTCAGCCCCTCTGTTTCTCGCCCTCTGTTTGAGCCCATCTGTTTCTCGCCCTCTTTCCCCCCCTCTGTTTCTCGCCCTCTGTTTCAGCTCCTCTGTTTCTCGCCCTCTGTTTCAGCCCGTCTGTTTCAGCCCCTCTGTCTCAGCCCCTCTGTTTCTCGCCCTCTGTTTCAGCCCCTCTGTTTCTCGCCCTCTGTTTCAGCCCCTCTGTTTCAGCCCCTCTGTTTCTCGCCCTCTGTTTCAGCCCCGCTGATTCAGCCCCTCTGTTTCAGCCCCTCTGAAACAGCCCCTCTGATTCAGCCCCACTGTTTCAGCCCCTCTGTTTCAGCTCCTCTGCTCCAGCCCCTCTGTTTCTCGCCCTCTGTTTCAGCCCCTCTGTTTCTCGCCCGCTGTTTCAGCCCGCTTGTTTCTCGCCCTCTGTTTCAGCCCCTCTGTTTCTCGCCCTCTGTTTCAGCCCCTCTGTTTCTCGCCCTCTGTTTCAGCCCCTCTGTTTCAGCTCCTCTGTTCCAGCCTCTCTGTTTCTCACCCTCTGTTTCAGCCCCTCTGTTTCTCGGCCTCTGTTTCAGCCCCTCTGTTTCTCGCCCTCTGTTTCAGCCCCTCTGATTCAGTCCCTCTGTTTCAGCCCCTCTGTTTCAGCCCCTCTGTTTCTCGCCCTCTGTTTCAGCCCCTCTGTTTCTCGCCGTCTGTTTCAGCCCCTCTGATGCAGCCCCTCTGTTTCTCGCCCTCTGTTTCAGCCCCTCTGTTTCTCGCCCTCTGTTTCAGCTCCTCTGTTTCAGCCCCTCTGTTTCTCGCCCTCTGTTTCAGCCCCTCTGTTTCACGCCCTCTGTTTCAGCCCCTCTATTTCTCTCCCTCTGTTTCAGCCCCTCTGTTTCAGCCCCTCTGTTTCAGCCCCTCAGTTTCAGCCCCTCTGATTCTCGCCCCCTGTTTCAGCCCCTCTGTTTCTCGCCCTATGTTTCAGCCCCTCTGTTTCTCCCCCTCCTTTTCAGCCCCTCTGTTTCAGCCCCTCTGTTTCAGTCCCTCTGTTTCTCGCCCTCTGTTTCTGGCCCTCTGTTTCAGCCCCTCTGTTTCTCGCCCTCTGTTTCAGCCCCTCTGTTTCTCGCCCTCTGTTTCAGCCCCTCTGTTTCAGCCCCTCTGTTTCAGCCCCTCTGTTTCTCGCCCTCTGTTTCAGCCCCTCTGTTTCTCGCCCTCTGTTTCAGCCCCTTTGTTTCTCGCCCTCTGTTTCAGACCCTCTGTTTCTCGCCCTCTGTTTCAGCCGCGCTCATTCAGCCCCTCTGTTTCAGCCCCTCTGAATCAGCCCCTCTGATTCAGCCCCTCTGTTTCAGCCCCTCTGTTTCAGCCCCACTGTTTCTCACCCTCTGTTTCAGCCCCTCTGAATCAGCCCCTCTGTTTCAGCCCCTCTGTTTCTCGCCCTCTGTTTCAGCCCCTCTGATTCAGTCCCTCTGTTTCAGCCCCTCTGTTTCAGCCCGTCTGTTTCAGCCCCTCTGTTTCAGCGCCTCTGTTTCTGCCCCTCTGTTTCAGCCCCTTTGTTTCTCGCCCTCTGTTTCAGCCCCACTGTTTCTCGCCCTCTGTTTCAGCCCCTCTGTTTCTCGCCCTCTGTTTCAGCCCCTCTGATTCAGCCCCTCTGTTTCAGCCCCTCTGTTTCAGCCCCTCTGTTTCTCGCCCTCTGTTTCAGCCCCTCTGTTTCTCGCCCTCTGTTTCAGGATCTCTGTTTCAGCCCGTCTGTTTCAGCCCCTCTGTTTCAGCCCCTCTGTTTCTCGCCCTCTGTTTCTCGCCCGCTGTTTCAGCCCGTTTGTTTCTCGCTCTCTGTTTCAGCCCCCTGTTTCTCGCCCTCTGTTTCAGCCCCTCTGTTTCTCGCCCTCTGTTTCAGCCCCTCTGATTCAGCCCCTCTGTTTCAGCCCCTCTGTTTCTTGCCCTCTGTTTAGGCCCCCATGTTTCTCGCCCTCTGTTTCAGCCCCTCTGTTTCTCGCCCTCTGTTTCAGCCCCTCTGTCTCAGCCCCTCTGTTTCTCGCCCTCTGTTTCAGCCCCTCTGTTTCTCGCCCTCTGTTTCAGCCCCTCTGTTTCAGCCCCTCTGTTTCTCGCCCTCTGTTTCAGCCCCTCTGTTTCTCGCCTTCTGTTTCAGCCCCTCTGATTCAGCCCCTCTGTTTCAGCCCATCTGATTCAGCCCCTCTGTTTCAGCCCCTCTGTTTCAGCCCCTCTGTTTCAGCCCCTCTGTTTCAGCCCCTCTGTTTCTCGCCCTCTGTTTCAGCCCCTCTGTTTCTCGCCCTCTGTTTCAGGATCTCTGTTTCAGCCCGTCTGTTTCAGCCCCTCTGTTTCAGCCCCTCTGTTTCTCGCCCTCTGTTTCTCGCCCGCTGTTTCAGCCCGCTTGTTTCTCGCCCTCTGTTTCAGCCCCTCTGTTTCTCGCCCTCTGTTTCAGCCCCTCTGTTTCTCGCCCTCTGTTTCAGCCCCTCTGTTTCAGCCCCTCTGTTTCAGCCCCTCTGTTTCTCGCCCTCTGTTTCAGCCCCTCTGTTTCAGCCCCTCTGTCTCAGCGCCTCTGTTTCTCGCCCTCTGTTTCAGCCCCTCTGTTTCTCGCCCTCTGTTTCAGCCCCTCTGTTTCAGCCCCTCTGTTTCTCGCCCTCTGTTTCAGCCCCTCTGATCCCTCCTTCTGTTTCAGCCCCTCTGATTCAGCCCCACTGTTTCAGCACCTCTGATTCAGCCCCTCTGTTTCAGCCCCTCTGTTTCAGCCCCTCTGTTTCAGGCTCTCTGTTTCAGCCCGTCTGTTTCAGCCCCTCTGTTTCAGCCCCTCTGTTTCTCGCCCTCTTTTTCTCGCCCGCTGTTTCAGCCCGTTTGTTTTTCGCCCTCTGTTTCAGCCCCTCAGTTTCTCGCCCTCTGTTTCAGCCCCTCTGTTTCTCGCCCTCTGTTTCAGCCCCTCTGTTTCAGCCCCTCTGTTTCTCGCCCTCTGTTTCAGACCCTCTGTTTCTCGCCCTCTGTTTCAGCCCCTCTGTTTCAGCCCCTCTGTCTCAGCCCCTCTGTTTCTCGCCCTCTGTTTCAGCCCCTCTGTCTCAGCCCCTCTGTTTCTCGCCCTCTGTTTCAGCCCCTCTGTTTCTCACCCTCTGTTTCAGCCCCACTGTTTCAGCCCCTCTGTTTCTCGCCCTCTGTTTCATCCCCTCTGTTTCAGCCCCTCTGTTTCTCACCCTCTGTTTCAGCCCCTCTGTTTCTCGGCCTCTGTTTCAGCCCCTCTGTTTCTCGCCCTCTGTTTCAGCCCCTCTGATTCAGTCCCTCTGTTTCAGCCCCTCTGTTTCAGCCCCTCTGTTTCTCGCCCTCTGTTTCAGCCCCTCTGTTTCTCGCCCTCTGTTTCAGCCCCTCTGTTTCTCGCCCTCTGTTTCAGCCCCTCTGATGCAGCCCCTCTGTTTCTCGCCTTCTGTTTCAGCCCCTCTGTTTCTCGCCCTCTGTTTCAGCCCCTCTGTTTCAGCCCCTCTGTTTCTCGCCCTCTGTTTCAGCCCCTCTGTTTCTCGCCCTCTGTTTCAGCCCCTCTGTTTCAGCCCCTCTGTCTCAGCCCCTCTGTTTCTCGCCCTCTGTTTCAGCCCCTCTGTCTCAGCCCCTCTGTTTCTCGCCCTCTGTTTCAGCCCCTCTGTTTCTCACCCTCTGTTTCAGCCCCTCTGTTTCAGCCCCTCTGTTTCTCGCCCTCTGTTTCAGCCCCTCTGTTTCAGCCCCACTGTTTCTCACCCTCTGTTTCAGCCCCTCTGTTTCTCGGCCTCTGTTTCAGCCCCTCTGTTTCTCGCCCTCTGTTTCAGCCCCTCTGATTCAGTCCCTCTGTTTCAGCCCCTCTGTTTCAGCCCCTCTGTTTCTCGCCCTCTGTTTCAGCCCCTCTGTTTCTCGCCCTCTGTTTCAGCCCCTCTGTTTCTCGCCCTCTGTTTCAGCCCCTCTGATGCAGCCCCTCTGTTTCTCGCCTTCTGTTTCAGCCCCTCTGTTTCTCGCCCTCTGTTTCAGCCCCTCTGTTTCAGCCCCTCTGTTTCTCACCCTCTGTTTCAGCCCCTCTGTTTCTCGCCCTCTGTTTCAGCCCCTCTGTTTCTCGCCCTCTGTTTCAGCCCCTCTATTTCTCGCCCTCTGTTTCAGCCCCTCTGTTTCAGCCCCTCTGTTTCAGCCCCTCTGATTCTCGCCCCCTGTTTCAGCCCCTCTGTTTCTCGCCCTCTGTTTCAGCCCCTCTGTTTCTCGCCCTCTATTTCAGCCCCTCTGTTTCAGCCCCTCATTTTCAGTCCCTCTGTTTCTCGCGCTCTGTTTCTGGCCCACTGTTTCAGCCCCTCTGTTTCTCGCCCTCTGTTTCAGCCCCTCTGTTTCTCGCCCTCTGTTTCAGCCCCTCTGTTTCAGCCCCTCTGTTTCAGCCCCTCTGTTTCTCGCCATCTGTTTCAGCCCCTCTGTTTCTCGCCCTCTGTTTCAGCCCCTTTGTTTCTCGCCCTCTGTTTCAGCCCCTCTGTTTCTTGCCCTCTGTTTCAGCACCGCTCATTCAGCCCCTCTGTTTCAGCCCCTCTGAATCAGCCCCTCTGATTCAGCCCCTCTGTTTCAGCCCCTCTGTTTCAGCCCCTCTGTTTCAGCCCCTCTGTTTCTCGCCATCTGTTTCAGCCCCTCTGTTTCTCACCCTCTGTTTCAGCCCCTCTGTTTCTCGGCCTCTGTTTCAGCCCCTCTGTTTCTCGCCCTCTGTTTCAGCCCCTCTGATTCAGTCCCTCTGTTTCAGCCCCTCTGTTTCAGCCCGTCTGTTTCAGCCCCTCTGTTTCAGCGCCTCTGTTTCAGCCCCTCTGTTTCAGCCCCTCTGTTTCTCGCCCTCTGTTTCAGCCCCTTTGTTTCTCGCCCTCTGTTTCAGCCCCTCTGTTTCTCGCCCTCTGTTTCAGCCCCGCTCATTCAGCCCCTCTGTTTCAGCCCCTCTGAATCAGCCCCTCTGATTCAGCCCCTCTATTTCAGCCCCTCTGTTTCAGCCCCACTGTTTCTCACCCTCTGTTTCAGCCCCTCTGTTTCTCGGCCTCTGTTTCAGCCCCTCTGTTTCTCGCCCTCTGTTTCAGCCCCTCTGATTCAGTCCCTCTGTTTCAGCCCCTCTGTTTCAGCCCGTCTGTTTCAGCCCCTCTGTTTCAGCGCCTCTGTTTCTGCCCCTCTGTTTCAGCCCCTTTGTTTCTCGCACTCTGTTTCAGCCCCACTGTTTCTCGCCCTCTGTTTCAGCCCCTCTGTTTCTCGCCCTCTGTTTCAGCCCCTCTGATTCAGCCCCTCTGTTTCAGCCCCTCTGTTTCAGCCCCTCTGTTTCTAGCCCGCTGTTTCAGCCCCTCTGTTTCTCGCCCTCTGTTTCAGGATCTCTGTTTCAGCCCGTCTGTTTCAGCCCGTCTGTTTCAAACCCTCTGTTTCTCGCCCTCTGTTTCTCGCCCGCTGTTTCAGCCCGTTTGTTTCTCGACCACTGTTTCAGCCCATCTGTTTCTCGCCCTCTGTTTCAGCCCCTCTGTTTCTCGCCCTCTGTTTCAGCCCCTCTGTTTCAGCCCCTCTGTTTCTTCCCCTCTGTTTCAGCCCCCATGTTTCTCGCCCTCTGTTTCAGCCCCTCTGTTTCTCGCCCTCTGTTTCAGCCCCTCTGTTTCAGCCCCTCTGTCTCAGCCCCTCTGTTTCTCGCCCTCTGTTTCAGCCCCTCTGTTTCTCGCCCTCTGTTTCAGCCCCTCTGTTTCAGCCCCTCTGTTTCTCGCCCTCTGTTTCAGCCCCTCTGTTTCTCGCCTTCTGTTTCAGCCCCTCTGATTCAGCCCCTCTGTTTCAGCCCCTCTGATTCAGCCCCTCTGTTTCTGCCCCTCTGTTTCAGCCCCTCTGTTTCAGCCCCTCTGTTTCAGCCACTCTGTTTCTCGCCCTCTGTTTCAGCCCCTCTGTTTCTCGCCCTCTGTTTCAGCCCCTCTGTTTCAGCCCCTCTGTTTCTCGCCCTCTGTTTCAGCCCCTCTGATCTCGCCTTCTGTTTCAGCCCCTCTGATTCAGCCCCACTGTTTCAGCACCTCTGATTCAGCCCCTCTGTTTCAGCCCCTCTGTTTCAGCCCCTCTGTTTCAGGCTCTCTGTTTCAGCCCATCTGTTTCAGCCCCTCTGTTTCAGCCCCTCTGTTTCTCGCCCTCTTTTTCTCGCCCGCTGTTTCAGCCCGTTTGTTTCTCGCCCTCTGTTTCAGCCCCTCAGTTTCTCGCCCTCTGTTTCAGCCCCTCTGTTTCTCGCCCTCTGTTTCAGCCCCTCTGTTTCAGCCCTTCTGTTTCTCGCCCTCTGTTTCAGCCCCTCTGTTTCTCGCCCTCTGTTTCAGCCCCTCTGTTTCAGCCCCTCTGTCTCAGCCCCTCTGTTTCTCGCCCTCTGTTTCAGCGCCTCTGTCTCAGCCCCTCTGTTTCTCGCCCTCTGTTTCAGCCCCTCTGTTTCTCACCCTCTGTTTCAGCCCCTCTGTTTCAGCCCCTCTGTTTCTCGCCCTCTGTTTCAGCCCCTCTGTTT
Source organism: Chiloscyllium punctatum (assembly GCF_047496795.1). Classification (NCBI taxonomy): domain Eukaryota; kingdom Metazoa; phylum Chordata; class Chondrichthyes; order Orectolobiformes; family Hemiscylliidae; genus Chiloscyllium; species Chiloscyllium punctatum. The sequence continues at coordinate 586,914 of NW_027309817.1, forward strand.
CAGCCCCTCTGTTTCTCACCCTCTGTTTCAGCCCCTCTGTTTCTCGGCCTCTGTTTCAGCCCCTCTGTTTCTCGCCCTCTGTTTCAGCCCCTCTGATTCAGTCCCTCTGTTTCAGCCCCTCTGTTTCAGCCCCTCTGTTTCTCGCCCTCTGTTTCAGCCCCTCTGTTTCTCGCCCTCTGTTTCAGCCCCTCTGTTTCTCGCCCTCTGTTTCAGCCCCTCTGATGCAGCTCCTCTGTTTCTCGCCTTCTGTTTCAGCCCCTCTGTTTCTCGCCCTCTGTTTCAGCCCCTCTGTTTCAGCCCCTCTGTTTCTCGCCCTCTGTTTCAGCCCCTCTGTTTCTCGCCCTCTGTTTCAGCCCCTCTGTTTCAGCCCCTCTGTCTCAGCCCCTCTGTTTCTCGCCCTCTGTTTCAGCCCCTCTGTCTCAGCCCCTCTGTTTCTCGCCCTCTGTTTCAGCCCCTCTGTTTCTCACCCTCTGTTTCAGCCCCTCTGTTTCAGCCCCTCTGTTTCTCGCCCTCTGTTTCAGCCCCTCTGTTTCAGCCCCACTGTTTCTCACCCTCTGTTTCAGCCCCTCTGTTTCTCGGCCTCTGTTTCAGCCCCTCTGTTTCTCGCCCTCTGTTTCAGCCCCTCTGATTCAGTCCCTCTGTTTCAGCCCCTCTGTTTCAGCCCCTCTGTTTCTCGCCCTCTGTTTCAGCCCCTCTGTTTCTCGCCCTCTGTTTCAGCCCCTCTGTTTCTCGCCCTCTGTTTCAGCCCCTCTGATGCAGCCCCTCTGTTTCTCGCCTTCTGTTTCAGCCCCTCTGTTTCTCGCCCTCTGTTTCAGCCCCTCTGTTTCAGCCCCTCTGTTTCTCACCCTCTGTTTCAGCCCCTCTGTTTCTCGCCCTCTGTTTCAGCCCCTCTGTTTCTCGCCCTCTGTTTCAGCCCCTCTATTTCTCGCCCTCTGTTTCAGCCCCTCTGTTTCAGCCCCTCTGTTTCAGCCCCTCTGATTCTCGCCCCCTGTTTCAGCCCCTCTGTTTCTTGCCCTCTGTTTCAGCCCCTCTGTTTCAGCCCCTCATTTTCAGTCCCTCTGTTTCTCGCGCTCTGTTTCTGGCCCACTGTTTCAGCCCCTCTGTTTCTCGCCCTCTGTTTCAGCCCCTCTGTTTCTCGCCCTCTGTTTCAGCCCCTCTGTTTCAGCCCCTCTGTTTCAGCCCCTCTGTTTCAGCCCCTCTGTTTCTCGCCATCTGTTTCAGCCCCTCTGTTTCTCGCCCTCTGTTTCAGCCCCTTTGTTTCTCGCCCCCTGTTTCAGCCCCTCTGTTTCTTGCCCTCTGTTTCAGCACCGCTCATTCAGCCCCTCTGTTTCAGCCCCTCTGAATCAGCCCCTCTGATTCAGCCCCTCTGTTTCAGCCCCTCTGTTTCAGCCCCTCTGTTTCAACCCCTCTATTTCTCACCCTCTGTTTCAGCCCCTCTGTTTCTCGGCCTCTGTTTCAGCCCCTCTGTTTCTCGCCCTCTGTTTCAGCCCCTCTGATTCAGTCCCTCTGTTTCAGCCCCTCTGTTTCAGCCCGTCTGTTTCAGCCCCTCTGTTTCTCACCCTCTGTTTCAGCCCCTCTGTTTCAGCCCCTCTGTTTCTCGCCCTCTGTTTCAGCCCCTTTGTTTCTCGCCCTCTGTTTCAGCCCCTCTGTTTCTCGCCCTCTGTTTCAGCCCCGCTCATTCAGCCCCTCTGTTTCAGCCCCTCTGAATCAGCCCCTCTGATTCAGCCCCTCTATTTCAGCCCCTCTGTTTCAGCCCCACTGTTTCTCACCCTCTGTTTCAGCCCCTCTGTTTCTCGGCCTCTGTTTCAGCCCCTCTGTTTCTCGCCCTCTGTTTCAGCCCATCTGATTCAGTCCCTCTGTTTCAGCCCCTCTGTTTCAGCCCGTCTGTTTCAGCCCCTCTGTTTCAGCGCCTCTGTTTCTGCTTCTCTGTTTCAGCCCCTTTGTTTCTCGCACTCTGTTTCAGCCCCACTGTTTCTCGCCCTCTGTTTCAGCCCCTCTGTTTCTCGCCCTCTGTTTCAGCCCCTCTGATTCAGCCCCTCTGTTTCAGCCCCTCTGTTTCAGCCCCTCTGTTTCTCGCCCGCTGTTTCAGCCCCTCTGTTTCTCGCCCTCTGTTTCAGGATCTCTGTTTCAGCTCGTCTGTTTCAACCCCTCTGTTTCAGCCCCTCTGTTTCTCGCCCTCTGTTTCTCGCCCGCTGTTTCAGCCCGTTTGTTTCTCGACCACTGTTTCAGCCCATCTGTTTCTCGCCCTCTGTTTCAGCCCCTCTGTTTCTCGCCCTCTGTTTCAGCCCCTCTGTTTCAGCCCCTCTGTTTCAGCCCCTCTGTTTCTTGCCCTCTGTTTCAGCCCCCATGTTTCTCGCCCTCTGTTTCAGCCCCTCTGTTTCTCGCCCTCTGTTTCAGCCCCTCTGTTTCAGCCCCTCTGTCTCAGCCCCTCTGTTTCTCGCCCTCTGTTTCAGCCCCTCTGTTTCTCGCCCTCTGTTTCAGCCCCTCTGTTTCAGCCCCTCTGTTTCTCGCCCTCTGTTTCAGCCCCTCTGTTTCTCGCCTTCTGCTTCAGCCCCTCTGATTCAGCCCCTCTGTTTCAGCCCCTCTGTTTCAGCCCCTCTGTTTCAGCCCCTCTGTTTCTCGCCCTCTGTTTCAGCCCCTATGTTTTTCGCCCTCTTTTTCAACCCCTCTGTTTCAGCGCATCTGTTTCAGCCCCTCTGTTTCTTGCCCGCTGTTTCAGCCCATTTGTTTCTCGCCCTCTGTTTCAGCCCCTCTCTTTCTCGCCCTCTGTTTAAGCCCCTCTGTTTCTCGCCCTCTGTTTCAGCCCCTCTGTTTCAGCCCCTCTGTTTCTCGCCCTCTGTTTCAGCCCCTCTGTTTCTCGGCCTCTGTTTCAGCCCCTCTGTTTCTCGCCATCTGTTTCAGCCCCTCTGATTCAGTCCCTCTGTTTCAGCCCCTCTGTTTCAGCCCCTCTGTTTCAGCCCCTCTGTTTCAGCACCTCTGTTTCAGCCCCTCTGTTTCAGCCCCTTTGTTTCTCGCCCTCTGTTTCAGCCCCATTGTTTCTCGCCCTCTGTTTCAGCCCCTCTGTTTCTCGCCCTCTGTTTCAGCCCCTCTGATTCAGCCCCTCTGTTTCAGCCCCTCTGTTTCAGCCCCTCTGTTTCTCGCCCTCTGTTTCAGCCCCTCTGTTTCTCGCCCTCTGTTTCAGGATCTCTGTTTCAGCCCGTCTGTTTCAGCCCGTCTGTTTCAGCCCCTCTGTTTCTCGCCCTCTGTTTCTCGCCCGCTGTTTCAGCCCCTCTGATTCAGCCCCTCTGTTTCAGCCCCTCTGTTTCAGCCCCTCTGTTTCTCGCCCGCTGTTTCAGCCCCTCTGTTTCTCGCCCTCTGTTTCAGGATCTCTGTTTCAGCCCGTCTCTTTCAGCCCCTCTGTTTCAGCCCCTCTGTTTCTCGCCCTCTGTTTCTCGCCCGCTGTTTCAGCCCGTTTGTTTCTCGACCACTGTTTCAGCCCATCTGTTTCTCGCCCTCTGTTTCAGCCCCTCTGTTTCTCGCCCTCTGTTTCAGCCCCTCTGTTTCAGCCCCTCTGTTTCAGCCCCTCTGTTTCTTGCCCTCTGTTTCAGCCCCCATGTTTCTCGCCCTCTGTTTCAGACCCTCTGTTTCTCGCCCTCTGTTTCAGCCCCTCTGTTTCAGCCCCTCTGTCTCAGCCCCTCTGTTTCTCGCCCTCTGTTTCAGCCCCTCTGTTTCTCGCCCTCTATTTCAGCCCCTCTGTTTCAGCCCCTCTGTTTCTCGCCCTCTGTTTCAGCCCCTCTGTTTCTCGCCTTCTGTTTCAGCCCCTCTGATTCAGCCCCTCTGTTTCAGCCCCTCTGATTTAGCCCCTCTGTTTCTGCCCCTCTGTTTCAGCCCCTCTGTTTCAGCCCCTCTGTTTCAGCCCCTCTGTTTCTCGCCCTCTGTTTCAGCCCCTATGTTTTTCGCCCTCTTTTTCAACGCCTCTGTTTCAGCGCATCTGTTTCAGCCCCTCTGTTTCTTGCCCGCTGTTTCAGCCCGTTTGTTTCTCTCCCTCTGTTTCAGCCCCTCTGTTTCTCGCCCTCTGTTTAAGCCCCTCTGTTTCTCGCCCTCTGTTTCAGCCCCTCTGTTTCAGCCCCTCTGTTTCTCGCCCTCTGTTTCAGCCCCTCTGTTTCTCGGCCTCTGTTTCAGCCCCTCTGATTCAGTCCCTCTGTTTCAGCCCCTCTGTTTCAGCCCCTCTGTTTCAGCCCCTCTGTTTCAGCACCTCTGTTTCAGCCCCTCTGTTTCAGCCCCTTTGTTTCTCGCCCTCTGTTTCAGCCCCATTGTTTCTCGCCCTCTGTTTCAGCCCCTCTGTTTCTCGCCCTCTGTTTCAGCCCCTCTGATTCAGCCCCTCTGTTTCAGCCCCTCTGTTTCAGCCCCTCTGTTTCTCGCCCTCTGTTTCAGCCCCTCTGTTTCTCGCCCTCTGTTTCAGGATCTCTGTTTCAGCCCGTCTGTTTCAGCCCGTCTGTTTCAGCCCCTCTGTTTCTCGCCCTCTGTTTCTCGCCCGCTGTTTCAGCCCGTTTGTTTCTCGCCCTCTGTTTCAGTCCCTCTGTTTCTCGCCCTCAGTTTCAGCCCCTCTGTTTCTCGCCCACTGTTTCAGCCCCTCTGTTTCAGCCCCTCTGTTTCAGCCCCTCTGTTTCTCGCCCTCTGTTTCAGCCCCTCTGTTTCAGCCCCTCTGTCTCAGCCCCTCTGTTTCTCGCCCTCTGTTTCAGCCCCTCTGTTTCTCGCCCTCTGTTTCAGCCCCTCTGTTTCAGCCCCTCTGTTTCTCGCCCTCTGTTTCAGCCCCTCTGTTCTTGCCTTCTGTTTCAGCCCCTCTGATTCAGCCCCACTGTTTCAGCCCCTCTGATTCAGCCCCTCTGTTTCAGCCCCTCTGTTTCAGCCCCTCTGTTTCAGGCTCTCTGTTTCAGCCCGTCTGTTTCAGCCCCTCTGTTTCAGCCCCTCTGTTTCTCGCCCTCTTTTTCTCGCCCGCTGTTTCAGCCCGTTTGTTTCTCGCCCTCTGTTTCAGCCCCTCTGTTTCTCGCCCTCTGTTTCAGCCCCTCTGTTTCTCGCCCTCTGTTTCAGCCCCTCTGTTTCAGCCCCTCTGTTTCTCGCCCTCTGTTTCAGCCCCTCTGTTTCTCGCCCTCTGTTTCAGCCCCTCTGTTTCAGCCCCTCTGTCTCAGCCCCTCTGTTTCTCGCCCTCTGTTTCAGCCCATCTGTCTCAGCCCCTCTGTTTCTCGCCCTCTGTTTCAGCCCCTCTGTTTCTCACCCTCTGTTTCAGCCCCTCTGTTTCAGCCCCTCTGTTTCTCACCCTCTGTTTCAGCCCCTCTGTTTCAGCCCCTCTGTCTCAGCCCCTCTGTTTCTCGCCCTCTGTTTCAGCCCCTCTGTCTCAGCCCCTCTGTTTCTCGCCCTCTGTTTCAGCCCCTCTGTTTCTCACCCTCTGTTTCAGCCCCTCTGTTTCAGCCCCTCTGTTTCTCGCCCTCTGTTTCAGCCCCTCTGTTTCAGCCGCTCTGTTTCTCGCCCTCTGTTTCAGCCCCTCTGTTTCTCGCCCTCTGTTTCAGCCCCTCTGATGCAGCCCCTCTGTTTCTCGCCTTCTGTTTCAACCCCTCTGTTTCTCGCCCTCTGTTTCAGCCCCTCTGTTTCAGCCCCTCTGTTTCTCATCCTCTGTTTCAGCCCCTCTGCTTCTCGCCCTCTGTTTCAGCCCCTCTGTTTCTCGCCCTCTGTTTCAGCCCCTCTATTTCTCGCCCTCTGTTTCAGCCCCTCTGTTTCAGCCCCTCTGTTTCAGCCCCTCTGTTTCAGCCCCTCTGATTCTCGCCCCCTGTTTCAGCCCCTCTGTTTCTCGCCCTCTGTTTCAGCCCCTCTGTTTCTCGCCCTCTATTTCAGCCCCTCTGTTTCAGCCCCTCTGTTTCAATCCCTCTGTTTCTCGCCCACTGTTTCTGGCCCACTGTTTCAGCCCCGCTGTTTCTCGCCCTCTGTTTCAGCCCCTCTGTTTCTCGCCCTCTGTTTCAGCCCCTCTGTTTCATCCCGTCTGTTTCAGCCCCTCTGTTTCAGCCCCTCTGTTTCTCACCCTCTGTTTCAGCCCCTTTGTTTCTCGCCCTCTGTTTCAGCCCCTCTGTTTCTCGCACTCTGTTTCAGCCCCGCTCATTCAGCCCCTCTGTTTCAGCCCCTCTGAATCAGCCCCTCTGATTCAGCCCCTCTGTTTCAGCCCCTCTGTTTCAGCCCCTCTGTTTCAGCCCCACTGTTTCTCACCCTCTGTTTCAGCCCCTCTGTTTCTCGGCCTCTGTTTCAGCCCCTCTGTTTCTCGCCCTCTGTTTCAGCCCCTCTGATTCAGTCCCACTGTTTCAGCCCCTCTTTTTCAGCCCCTCTGTTTCAGCCCCTCTGTTTCAGCGCCTCTGTTTCAGCCCCTCTGTTTCAGCCCCTTTGTTTCTCGACCTCTGTTTCAGCCCCACTGTTTCTCGCCCTCTGTTTCAGCCCCTCTGTTTCTCGCCCTCTGTTTAAGCCCCTCTGATTCAGCCCCTCTGTTTCAGCCCCTCTGTTTCAGCCCCTCTGTTTCAGCCCCTCTGTTTCTCGCCCTCTGTTTCAGCCCCTCTGTTTCTCGCCCTCTGTTTCAGGATCTCTGTTTCAGCCCGTCTGTTTCAGCCCCTCTGTTTCAGCCCCTCTGTTTCTCGCCCTCTGTTTCTCGCCCGCTGTTTCAGCCCGTTTGTTTCTCGCCCTCTGTTTCAGCCCCTCCGTTTCTCGCCCTCTGTTTCAGCCCCTCTGTTTCAGACCCTCTGTTTCAGCCCCTCTGTTTCTCGCCCTCTGTTTCAGCCCCCATGTTTCTCGCCCTCTGTTTCAGCCCCTCTGTTTCTCGCCCTCTGTTTCAGCCCCTCTGTTTCAGCCCCTCTGTCTCAGCCCCTCTGTTTCTCGCCCTCTGTTTCAGCCCCTCTGTTTCTCGCCCTCTGTTTCAGCCCCTCTGTTTCAGCCCCTCTGTTTCTCGCCCTCTGTTTCAGCCCCTCTTTTTCTCGTCTTCTGTTTCAGCCCCTCTGATTCAGCCCCTCTGTTTCAGCCCCTCTGATTCAGCCCCTCTGTTTCAGCCCCTCTGTTTCAGCGCCTCTGTTTCAGCCCCTCTGTTTCAGCACCTTTGTTTCTCGCCCTCTGTTTCAGCCCCACTGTTTCTCGCCCTCTGTTTCAGCCCCTCTGTTTCTCGGCCTCTGTTTCAGCCCCTCTGTTTCTCGCCCTCTGTTTCAGCCCCTCTGTTTCTCGCCCTCTGTTTCAGCCCCTCTGTTTCTCGCCCTCTGTTTCAGGATCTCTGTTGCAGCCCGTCTGTTTCAGCCCCTCTGTTTCTCGCCCTCTGTTTCTCGCCCGCTGTTTCAGCCCGTTTTTTTCTCGCCCTCTGTTTCAGCCCCTCTGTTTCTCGCCCTCTGTTTCAGCCCCTCTGTTTCTCGCCCTCTGTTTCAGCCCCTCTGTTTCAGCCCCTCTGTTTCAGCCCCTCTGTTTCTCGCCCTCTGTTTCAGCCCCCATGTTTCTCGCACTCTGTTTCAGCCCCTCTGTTTCTCGCCCTCTGTTTCAGCCCCTCTGTCTCAGCCCCTCTGTTTCTCGCCCTCTGTTTCAGCCCCTCTGTTTCTCGCCTTCTGTTTCAGCCCCTCTGATTCAGCCCCTCTGTTTCAGCCCCTCTGATTCAGCCCCTCTGTTTCAGCCCCTCTGTTTCAGCCCCTCTGTTTCAGCCCCTCTGTTTCTCGCCCTCTGTTTCAGCCCCTCTGTTTTTCGCCCTCTTTTTCAGCCCCTCTGTTTCAGCGCATCTGTTTCAGCCCCTCTGTTTCTCGCCCGCTGTTTCAGCCCGTTTGTTTCTCGCCCTCTGTTTAAGCCCCTCTGTTTCTCGCCCTCTGTTTCAGCCCCTCTGTTTCTCGCCCTCTGTTTCAGCCCCTCAGTTTCAGCCCCTCTATTTCAGCCCCTCTGTTTCTCGCCCTCTGTTTCAGCCCCTCTATTTCTCACCCCCTGTTTCAGCCCCTCTGTTTCAGCCCCTCTGTTTCAGCCCCTCTGTTTCAGCCCCTCTGATTCTCGCCCCCTGTTTCAGCCCCTCTGTTTCTCGCCCTCTGTTTCAGCCCCTCCGTTTCTCGCCCTCTATTTCAGCCCCTCTGTTTCAGCCCCTCTGTTTGAGTCCCTCTTTTTCTCGCCCTCTGTTTCTGGCCCACTGTTTCAGCCCCTCTGTTTCTCGCCCTCTGTTTCAGCCCCTCTGTTTCTCGCCCTCTGTTTCAGCCCCTCTGTTTCAGCCCCTCTGTTTCAGCCCCTCTGTTTCTCGCCCTCTGTTTCAGCCCCTTTGTTTCTCGCCCTCTGTTTCAGCCCCTCTGTTTCTCGCCCTCTGTTTCAGCCCCGCTCATTCAGCCCCTCTGTTTCAGCCCCTCTGAATCAGCCCCTCTGATTCAGCCCCTCAGTTTCAGCCCCTCTGTTTCAGCCCCTCTGTTTCAGCCCCACTGTTTCTCACCCTCTGTTTCAGCCCCTCTGTTTCTCGGCCTCTGTTTCAGCCCCTCTGTTTCTCGCCCTCTGTTTCAGCCCCTCTGATTCAGTCCCACTGTTTCAGCCCCTCTGTTGCAGCCCCTCTGTTTCAGCCCCTCTGTTTCAGCGCCTCTGTTTCAGCCCCTCTGTTTCAGCCCCTTTGTTTCTCGACCTCTGTTTCAGCCCCACTGTTTCTCGCCCTCTGTTTCAGCCCCTCTGTTTCTCGCCCTCTGTTTAAGCCCCTCTGATTCAGCCCCTCTGTTTCAGCCCCTCTGTTTCAGCCCCTCTGTTTCTCGCCCTCTGTTTCAGCCCCTCTGTTTCTCGCCCTCTGTTTCAGGATCTCTGTTTCAGCCCGTCTGTTTCAGCCCCTCTGTTTCAGCCCCTCTGTTTCTCGCCCTCTGTTTCTCGCCCGCTGTTTCAGCCCGTTTGTTTCTCGCCCTCTGTTTCAGCCCCTCCGTTTCTCGCCCTCTGTTTCAGCCCCTCTGTTTCAGCCCCTCTGTTTCAGCCCCTCTGTTTCTCGCCCTCTGTTTCAGCCCCCATGTTTCTCGCCCTCTGTTTCAGCCCCTCTGTTTCTCGCCCTCTGTTTCAGCCCCTCTGTTTCAGCCCCTCTGTCTCAGCCCCTCTGTTTCTCGCCCTCTGTTTCAGCCCCTCTGTTTCTCGCCCTCTGTTTCAGCCCCTCTGTTTCAGCCCCTCTGTTTCTCGCCCTCTGTTTCAGCCCCTCTGTTTCTCGCCTTCTGTTTCAGCCCCTCTGATTCAGCCCCTCTGTTACAGCCCCTCTGATTCAGCCCCTCTGTTTCAGCCCCTCTGTTTCAGCGCCTCTGTTTCAGCCCCTCTGTTTCAGCACCTTTGTTTCTCGCCCTCTGTTTCAGCCCCACTGTTTCTCGCCCTCTGTTTCAGCCCCTCTGTTTCTCGGCCTCTGTTTCAGCCCCTCTGTTTCTCGCCCTCTGTTTCAGCCCCTCTGTTTCTCGCCCTCTGTTTTAGCCCCTCTGTTTCTCGCCCTCGGTTTCAGGATCTCTGTTTCAGCCCGTCTGTTTCAGCCCCTCTGTTTCTCGCCCTCTGTTTCTCGCCCGCTGTTTCAGCCCGTTTTTTTCTCGCCCTCTGTTTCAGCCCCTCTGTTTCTCGCCCTCTGTTTCAGCCCCTCTGTTTCTCGCCCTCTGTTTCAGCCCCTCTGTTTCAGCCCCTCTGTTTCAGCCCCTCTGTTTCTCGCCCTCTGTTTCAGCCCCCATGTTTCTCGCACTCTGTTTCAGCCCCTCTGTTTCTCGCCCTCTGTTTCAGCCCCTCTGTTTCAGCCCCTCTGTCTCAGCCCCTCTGTTTCTCGCCCTCTGTTTCAGCCCCTCTGTTTCTCGCCCTCTGTTTCAGCCCCTCTGTTTCTCGCCCTCTGTTTCAGCCCCTCTGTTTCTCGCCTTCTGTTTCAGCCCCTCTGATTCAGCCCCTCTGTTTCAGCCCCTCTGATTCAGCCTCTCTGTTTCAGCCCCTCTGTTTCAGCCCCTCTGTTTCAGCCCCTCTGTTTCTCGCCCTCTGTTTCAGCCCCTCTGTTTTTCGCCCTCTTTTTCAGCACCTCTGTTTCAGCGCATCTGTTTCAGCCCCTCTGTTTCTCGCCCGCTGTTTCAGCCCGTTTGTTTCTCGCCCTCTGTTTAAGCCCCTCTGTTTCTCGCCCTCTGTTTCAGCCCCTCTGTTTCTCGCCCTCTGTTTCAGCCCCTCAGTTTCAGCCCCTCTATTTCAGCCCCTCTGTTTCTCGCCCTCTGATTCAGCCCCTCTGTTTCTCGCCCTCTGTTTCAGCCCCTCTGTTTCTCGCCCTCTGTTTCAGCCCCTCTGTTTCAGCCCCTCTGTCTCAGCCCCTCTGTTTCTCGCCCTCTGTTTCAGCCCCTCTGTTTCTCGCCCTCTGTTTCTCGCCCTCTGTTTCAGCCCCTCTGTTTCTCGCCCTCTGTTTCAGCCCCTCTGTCTCTCGCCCTCTGTTTCAGCCACGCTGATTCAGCCCCTCTGTTTCAGCCCCTCTGAATCAGCCCCTCTGATTCAGCCCCTCTGTTTCAGCACCTCTGTTTCAGCCCCTCTGATGCAGTCCCTCTGGTTCTCGCCCTCTGTTTCAGCCCCTCTGTTCCTCGCCCTCTGTTCCAGACCCTCTGTTTCAGCCCCTCTGTTTCTCACCCTCTGTTTCAGCCCCTCTGTTTCTCGCCCTCTGTTTCAGCCCCTCTGTTTCTCGCCCTCTGTTTCAGCCCCTCTATTTCTCGCCCTGTGTTTCAGCCCCTCTGTTTCTCGCCCACTGTTTCAGCCGCTCTGTTTCTCGCCCTCTGTTTCAGCCCCTCTGTTTCTCGCCCTCTGTTTCAGCCCCTCTGATGCAGCCCCTCTGTTTCTCGCCTTCTGTTTCAGCCCCTCTGTTGCTCGCCCTCTGTTTCAGCCCCTCTGTTTCAGCCCCTCTGTTTCAGCCCCTCTGTTTCAGCCCCTCTGATTCTCGCCCCCTGTTTCAGCCCCTCTGTTTCTCGCCCTCTGTTTCAGCCCCTCTGTTTCTCGCCCTCTATTTCAGCCCCTCTGTTTCTCGCCCTCTGTTTCAGTCCCTCTGTTTCTCGCCCTCTGTTTCTGGCCCACTGTTTCAGCCCCTCTGTTTCTCGCCCTCTTTTTCAGCCCCTCTGTTTCTCGCCCTCTGTTTCAGCCCCTCTGTTTCAGCCCCTCTGTTTCAGCCCCTCTGTTTCTCGCCCTCTGTTTCAGCCCCTTTGTTTCTCGCCCTCTGTTTCAGCCCCTCTGTTTCTCGCCCTCTGTTTCAGCCCCGCTCATTCAGGCCCTCTGTTTCAGCCCCTCTGAATCAGCCCCACTGATTCAGCCCCTCTGTTTCAGCCCCTCTGTTTCAGCCCCTCTGTTTAAGCCCCACTGTTTCTCACCCTCTGTTTCAGCCCCTCTGTTTCTCGGCCTCTGTTTCAGCCCCTCTGTTTCTCGCCCTCTGTTTCAGCCCCTCTGATTCAGTCCCTCTGTTTCAGCCCCTCTGTTTCAGCCCCTCTGTTTCAGCCCCTCTGTTTCAGCGCCTCTGTTTCAGCCCCTCTGTTTCAGCCCCTTTGTTTCTCGCCCTCTGTTTCAGCCCCTCTGATTCAGTCCCTCTGTTTCAGCCCCTCTGTTTCAGCCCCTCTGTTTCAGCCCCTCTGATTCAGTCCCTCTGTTTCAGCCCCTCTGTTTCAGCCCCTCTGTTTCAGCCCCTCTGTTTCAGCGCCTCTGTTTCAGCCCCTCTGTTTCAGCCCCTTTGTTTCTCGCCCTCTGTTTCAGCCCCTCTGATTCAGTCCCTCTGTTTCAGCCCCTCTGTTTCAGCCCCTCTGTTTCAGCCCCTCTGTTTCAGCGCCTCTGTTTCAGCCCCTCTGTTTCAGCCCCTTTGTTTCTCGCCCTCTGTTTCAGCCCCTCTGTTTCAGCCCCTCTGTTTCTCGCCCTCTGTTTCAGCCCCCATGTTTCTCGCCCTCTGTTTCAGCCCCTCTGTTTCTCGCCCTCTGTTTCAGCCCCTCTGTTTCAGCCCCTCTGTCTCAGCCCCTCTGTTTCTCGCCCTCTGTTTCAGCCCCTCTGTTTCTCGCCCTCTGTTTAAGCCCCTCTGATTCAGCCCCTCTGTTTCAGCCCCTCTGTTTCAGCCCCTCTATTTCTCGCCCTCTGTTTCAGCCCCTTTGTTTCTCGCCCTCTGTTTCAGCCCCTCTGTTTCAGCCCCTCTGTTTCTCGCCCTCTGTTTCAGCCCCCATGTTTCTCGCCCTCTGTTTCAGCCCCTCTGTTTCTCGCCCTCTGTTTCAGCCCCTCTGTTTCAGCCCCTCTGTCTCAGCCCCTCTGTTTCTCGCCCTCTGTTTCAGCCCCTCTGTTTCTCGCCCTCTGTTTAAGCCCCTCTGATTCAGCCCGTCTGTTTCAGCCCCTCTGTTTCAGCCCCTCTGTTTCTCGCCCTCTGTTTCTCGCCCGCTGTTTCAGCCCGTTTGTTTCTCGCCCTCTGTTTCAGCCCCTCTGTTTCTCGCCCTCTGTTTCAGCCCCTCTGTTTCAGCCCCTCTGTTTCAGCCCCTCTGTTTCTCGCCCTCTGTTTCAGCCCCCATGTTTCTCGCCCTCTGTTTCAGCCCCTCTGTTTCTCGCCCTCTGTTTCAGCCCCTCTGTTTCAGCCCCTCTGTCTCAGCCCCTCTGTTTCTCGCCCTCTGTTTCAGCCCCTCTGTTTCTCGCCCTCTGTTTCAGCCCCTCTGTTTCAGCCCCTCTGTTTATCGCCCTCTGTTTCAGCCCCTCTATTTCTCGCCTTCTGTTTCAGCCCCTCTGATTCAGCCCCTCTGTTTCAGCCCCTCTGATTCAGCCCCTCTGTTTCAGCCCCTCTGTTTCAGCCCCTCTGTTTCAGCGCCTCTGTTTCAGCCCCTCTGTTTCAGCACCTTTGTTTCTCGCCCTCTGTTTCAGCCCCACTGTTTCTCGCCCTCTGTTTCAGCCCCTCTGTTTCTCGCCCTCTGTTCCAGCCCCTCTGTTTCTCGGCCTCTGTTTCAGCCCCTCTGTTTCTCGCCCTCTGTTTCAGCCCCTCTGTTTCTCGCCCTCTGTTTCAGGATCTCTGTTTCAGCCCGTCTGTTTCAGCCCCTCTGTTTCTCGCCCTCTGTTTCTCGCCCGCTGTTTCAGCCCGTTTGTTTCTCGCCCTCTGTTTCAGCCCCTCTGTTTCTCGCCCTCTGTTTCAGCCCCTCTGTTTCTCGCCCTCTGTTTCAGCCCCTCTGTTTCAGCCCCTCTGTTTCAGCCCATCTGTTTCTCGCCCTCTGTTTCAGCCCCCATGTTTCTCGCACTCTGTTTAAGCCCCTCTGTTTCTCGCCCTCTGTTTCAGCCCCTCTGTTTCAGCCCCTCTGTCTCAGCCCCTCTGATTCTCGCCCTCTGTTTCAGCCCCTCTGTTTCTCGCCCTCTGTTTCAGCCCCTCTGTTTCTCGCCCTCTGTTTCAGCCCCTCTGTTTCTCGCCTTCTGTTTCAGCCCCTCTGATTCAGCCCCTCTGTTTCAGCCCCTCTGATTCAGCCCCTCTGTTTCAGCCCCTCTGTTTCAGCCCCTCTGTTTCAGCCCCTCTGTTTCAGCCCCTCTGTTTCTCGCCCTCTTTTTCAGCCCCTCTGTTTCAGCGCATCTGTTTCAGCCCCTCTGTTTCTCGCCCGCTGTTTCAGCCCGTTTGTTTCTCGCCCTCTGTTTAAGCCCCTCTGTTTCTCGCCCTCTGTTTCAGCCCCTCTGTTTCTCGCCCTCTGTTTCAGCCCCTCTGTTTCTCGCCTTCTGTTTCAGCCCCTCTGATTCAGCCCCTCTGTTTCAGCCCCTCTGATTCAGCCCCTCTGTTTCAGCCCCTCTGTTTCAGCCCCTCTGTTTCAGCCCCTCTGTTTCAGCCCCTCTTTTAATCGCCCTCTTTTTCATCCCCTCTGTTTCAGCGCATCTGTTTCAGTCCCTCTGTTTCTCGCCCGCTGTTTCAGCCCGTTTGTTTCTCGCCCTCTGTTTAAGCCCCTCTGTTTCTCGCCCTCTGTTTCAGCCCCTCTGTTTCTCGCCCTCTGTTTCAGCCCCTCAGTTTCAGCCCCTCTATTTCAGCCCCTCTGTTTCTCGCCCTCTGTTTCAGCCCCTCTGTTTCTCGCCCTCTGTTTCAGCCCCTCTGTTTCTCGCCCTCTGTTTCAGCCCCTCTGTTTCAGCCCCTCTGTCTCAGCCCCTCTGTTTCAGCCCCTCTGTTTCTCGCCCTCTGTTTCAGCCCCTCTGTTTCTCGCCCTCTGTTTCAGCCCCTCTGTTTCAGCCCCTCTGTCTCAGCCCCTCTGTTTCTCGCCCTCTGTTTCAGCCCCTCTGTTTCTCGCCCTCTGTTTCTCGCCCTCTGTTTCAGCCCCTCTGTTTCTCGCCCTCTGTTTCAGCCCCTCTGTCTCTCGCCCTCTGTTTCAGCCCCGCTGATTCAGCCCCTCTGTTTCAGCCCCTCTGAATCAGCCCCTCTGATTCAGCCCCTGTGTTTCAGCCCCTCTGTTTCAGCCCCTCTGATGCAGCCCCTCTGGTTCTCGCCCTCTGTTTCAGCCCCTCTGTTTCTCGCCATCAGTTCCAGACCCTCTGTTTCAGCCCCTCTGTTTCTCAACCTCTGTTTCAGCCCCTCTGTTTCTCGCCCTCTGTTTCAGCCCCTCTGTTTCCTGCCCTCTGTTTCAGCCCCTCTATTTCTCGCCCTGTGTTTCAGCCCCTCTGTTTCAACCCCTCTGTTTCAGCCCCTCTGATTCTCGCCCTCTGTTTCAGCCCCTCTGTTTCTCGCCCTCTGTTTCAGACCCTCTGTTTCAGCAGCTCTGTTTCAGCCCCTCTGTTTCAGTCCCTCTGTTTCTCGCCCTCTGTTTCTGGCCCTCTGTTTCAGCCCCTCTGTTTCTCCCCCTCTGTTTCAGCCCCTCTGTTTCTCGCCCTCTGTTTCAGCCCCTCTGTTTCAGCCCCTCTGTTTCAGCCCCTTTGTTTCTTGCCCTCTGTTTCAGCCCCTCTGTTTCTCGCCCTCTGTTTCAGCCACGCTCATTCAGCCCCTCTGTTTCCCGCCCTCTGTTTCAGGATCTCTGTTTCAGCCCGTCTGTTTCAGTGCCTCTGTTTCAGCCCCTCTGTTTCAGCCCCTCTGTTTCTCACCCTCTGTTTCAGCCCCTCTGTTTCTCGGCCTCTGTTTCAGCCCCTCTGTTTCTCGCCCTCTGTTTCAGCCCCTCTGATTCTGTCCCTCTGTTTCAGCCCCTCTGTTTCAGCCCCTCTGTTTCTCGCCCTCTGTTTCAGCCGCTCTGTTTCTCGCCCTCTGTTTCAGCCCCTCTGTTTCTCGCCCTCTGTTTCAGCCCCTCTGATGCAGCCCCTCTGTTTCTCGCCTTCTGTTTCATCCCCTCTGTTTCTCGCCCTCTGTTTCAGCCCCTCTGTTTCAGCCCCTCTGTTTCTCACCCTCTGTTTCAGCCCCTCTGTTTCTCGCCCTCTGTTTCAGCCCCTCTGTTTCTCGCCCTCTGTTTCAGCCCCTCTGTTTCAGCCCCTCTGTCTCAGCCCCTCTGTTTCTCGCCCTCTGTTTCAGCCCCTCTGTTTCTCATCCTCTGTTTCAGCCCCTCTGTTTCTCGCCCTCTGTTTCAGCCCCTCTGTTTCTCGCCCTCTGTTTCAGCCCCTCTGTTTCAGCCCCTCTGTCTCAGCCCCTCTGTATCAGCCCCTCTGTTTCTCGCCCTCTGTTTCAGCCCCTCTGTTTCTCGCCCTCTGTTTCAGCCCCTCTGTTTCAGCCCCTCTGTCTCAGCCCCTCTGTTTCTCGCCATCTGTTTCAGCCCCGCTGATTCAGCCCCTCTGTTTCAGCCCCTCTGTTTCAGCCACTCTGATGCAGCCCCTCTGGTTCTCGCCCTCTGTTTCAGCCCCTCTGTTTCTCGCCCTCTGTTCCAGACCCTCTGTTTCAGCCCCTCTGTTTCTCACCCTCTGTTTCAGCCCCTCTGTTTCTCGCCCTCTGTTTCAGCCCCTCTGTTTCTCGCCCTCTGTTTCACCCCCTCTATTTCTCGCCCTGTGTTTCAGCCCCTCTGTTTCAGCCCCTCTGTTTCAGCCCCTCTGATTCTCGCCGTCTGTTTCAGCCCCTCTGTTTCTCGCCCTCTGTTTCAGCCCCTCTGTTTCTCGCCCTCTGTTTCAGACCCTCTGTTTCAGCAGCTCTGTTTCAGCCCCTCTGTTTCAGTCCCTCTGTTTCTCACCCTCTGTTTCTGGCCCTCTGTTTCAGCCCCTCTGTTTCTCCCCCTCTGTTTCAGCCCCTCTGTTTCTCGCTCTCTGTTTCAGCCCCTCTGTTTCAGCCCCTTTGTTTCTCGCCCTCTGTTTCAGCCCCTCTGTTTCTCGCCGTCTGTTTCAGCCCCGCTCATTCAGCCCCTCTGTTTCAGCCCCTCTGAATCAGCCCCTCTGATTCAGCCCCTCTGTTTCAGCCCCTCTGTTTCAGCCCCACTGTTTCTCACCCTCTGTTTCAGCCCCTCTGTTTCTCGGCCTCTGTTTCAGCCCCTCTGTTTCTCGCCCTCTGTTTCAGCCCCTCTGATTCAGTCCCTCTGTTTCAGCCCCTCTGTTTCTGCCCCTCTGTTTCAGCCCATTTGTTTCTCGCCCTCTGTTTCAGCCCCACTGTTTCTCGCCCTCTGTTTCAGCCCCTCTGTTTCTCGCCCTCTGTTTCAGCCCCTCTGATTCAGCCCCTCTGTTTCAGCCCCTCTGTTTCAGCCCCTCTGTTTCAGCCCCTCTGTTTCTCGCCCTCTGTTTCAGCCCCTCTGTTTCTCGCCCTCTGTTTCAGGATCACTGTTTCAGCCCGTCTGTTTCAGCCCGTCTGTTTCAGCCCCTCTGTTTCTCGCCCTCTGTTTCTCGCCCGCTGTTTCAGCCCGTTTGTTTCTCGCCCTCTGTTTCAGCCCCTCTGTTTCTCGCCCTCTGTTTCAGCCCCTCTGTTTCTCGCCCTCTGTTTCAGCCCCTCTGTTTCAGCCCCTCTGTTTCTTGCCCTCTGTTTCAGCCCCCATGTTTCTCGCCCTCTGTTTCAGCCCCTCTGTTTCTCGCCCTCTGTTTCAGCCCCTCTGTTTCAGCCCCTCTGTCTCAGCCCCTCTGTTTCTCGCCCTCTGTTTCAGCCCCTCTGTTTCTCGCCCTCTGTTTCAGCCCCTCTGATTCAGCCCCTCTGTTTCAGCCCCTCTGATTCAGCCCCTCTGTTTCAGCCCCTCTGTTTCAGCCCCTCTGTTTCAGCCCCTCTGTTTCAGCCCCTCTGTTTCTCGCCCTCTGTTTCAGCCCCTCTGTTTTTCGCCCTCTTTTTCAACCCCTCTGTTTCAGAGCATCTATTTCAGCCCCTCTGTTTCTTGCCCGCTGTTTCAGCCCGTTTGTTTCTCGCCCTCTGTTCCAGCCCCTCTGTTTCTCGCCCTCTGTTTCAGCCCCTCTGTTTCTCGCCCTCTGTTTCAGCCCCTCTGTTTCAGCCCCTCTGTTTCCACCCCTCTGTTTCTCGCCCTCTGTTTCAGCCCCTCTGTTTCTCGGCCTCTGTTTCAGCCCCTCTGTTTCTCGCCCTCTGTTTCAGCCCCTCTGATTCAGTCCCACTGTTTCAGCCCCTCTGTTTCAGCCCCTCTGTTTCAGCCCCTCTGTTTCAGCGCCTCTGTTTCAGCCCCTCTGTTTCAGCCCCTCTGATTCAGCCCCTCTGTTTCAGCCCCTCTGTTTCTCGCCCTCTGTTTCTCGCCCGCTGTTTCAGCCCGTTTGTTTCTCGCCCTCTGTTTCAGCCCCTCTGTTTCTCGCCCTCTGTTTCAGCCCCTCTGTTTCTCGCCCTCTGTTTCAGCCCCTCTGTTTCAGCCCCTCTGTTTCAGCCCCTCTGTTTTTGCGCCCTCTGTTTCAGCCCCTCTGTTTCTCACCCTCTGTTTCAGCCCCTCTGTTTCTCGCCCTCTGTTTCAGCCCCTCTGTTTCATCCCCTCTGTTTCAGCCCCTCTGTTTCTCGCCCTCTGTTTCAGGCCCTCTGTTTTTCGCCCTCTGTTTCAGCCCCTCTGTTTCTCACCCTCTGTTTCAGCCCCTCTGTTTCTCGCCCTCTGTTTCAGCCCCTCTGTTTCAGCCCCTCTGTCTCAGCCCCTCTGTTTCTCGCCCTCTGTTTCAGGCCCTCTGTTTCTCGCCCTCTGTTTCAGCCCCTCTGTTTCAGCCCCTCTGTTTCTCGCCCTCTGTTTCAGCCCCTCTGTTCTCGACTTCTGTTTCAGCCCCTCTGATTCAGCCCCACTGTTTCAGCCCCTCTGATTCAGCCCCTCTGTTTCAGCCCCTCTGTTTCAGCCCCTCTGTTTCAGGCTCTCTGTTTCAGACCGTCTGTTTCAGCCCCTCTGTTTCAGCCCCTCTGTTTCTCGCCCTCTTTTTCTCGCCCGCTGTTTCAGCCCGTTTGTTTCTCGCCCTCTGTTTCAGCCCCTCTGTTTCTCGCCCTCTGTTTCAGACCCTCTGTTTCAGCCCCTCTGTTTCTCGCCCTCTGTTTCAGCCCCTCTGTTTCTCGCCCTCTGTTTCAGCCCCTCTGTTTCAGCACCTCTGTCTCAGCCCCTCTGTTTCTCGCCCTCTGTTTCAGCCCCTCTGTTTCTCGCCCTCTGTTTCAGCCCCGCTGATTCAGCCCCTCTGTTTCAGCCCCTCTGAAACAGCCCCTCTGATTCAGCCCCACTGTTTCAGCCCCTCTGTTTCAGCCCCTCTTTTTCAGCCACTCTGTTTCTCACCCTCTGTTTCAGCCCCTCTGTTTCTCGGCCTCTGTTTCAGCCCCTCTGTTTCTCGCCCTCTGTTTCAGCCTCTCTGATTCAGTCCCTCTGTTTCAGCCCCTCTGTTTCAGCCCCTCTGTTTCTCGCCCTCTGTTTCAGCCCCTCTGTTTCTCGCCCTCTGTTTCAGCCCCTCTGCTTCTCGCCCTCTTTTTCAGCCCCTCTGTTTCTCGCCCTCTGTTTCAGCCCCTGTGAAACAGCCCCTCTGTTTCAGCCCCACTGTTTCAGCCCCTCTGTTTCAGCCCCTCTTTTTCAGCCCCTCAGTTTCTCACCCTCTGTTTCAGCCCCTCAGTTTCTCGGCCTCTGTTTCAGCCCCTCTGTTTCTCGCCCTCTGTTTCAGCCCCTCTGATTCAGTCCCTCTGTTTCAGCCCCTCTGTTTCAGCCCCTCTGTTTCTCGCCCACTGTTTCAGCCCCTCTGTTTCTCGCCCTCTGTTTCAGCCCCTCTGATGCAGCCCCTCTGTTTCTCGCCTTCTGTTTCAGCCCCTCTGTTTCTCGCCCTCTGTTTCAGCCCCTCTGTTTCAGCCCCTCTGTTTCTCACCCTCTGTTTCAGCCCCTCTGTTTCTCGCCCTCTGTTTCAGCCCCTCTGTTTCTCGCCCTCTGTTTCAGCCCCTCTATTTCTCGCCCTCTGTTTCAGCCCCTCTATTTCTCGCCCTCTGTTTCAGCCCCTCTGTTTCAGCCCCTCTGATTCTCGCCCCCTGTTTCAGCCCCTCTGTTTCTCGCCCTCTGTTTCAGCCCCTCTGTTTCTCGCCCTCTATTTCAGCCCCTCTGTTTCAGCCCCTCTGTTTCAATCCCTCTGTTTCTCGCCCTCTGTATCTGGCCCACTGTTTCAGCCCCTCTGTTTCTCGCCCTCTGTTTCAGCCCCTCTGTTTCCCGCCCTCTGTTTCAGCCCCTCTGTTTCAGCCCCTCTGTTTCTCGCCCTCTGTTTCAGCCCCTCTGTTTCTCGCCATCTGTTTCAGCCCCTCTGTTTCTCGCCCTCTGTTTCAGCCCCTTTGTTTCTCGCCCTCTGTTTCAGCCCCTCTGTTTCTCGCCCTCTGTTTCAGCCCCGCTCATTCAGCCCCTCTGATTCAGCCCCTCTGAATCAGCCCCTCTGATTCAGCACCTCTGTTTCAGCCCCTCTGTTTCAGCCCCTCTGTTTCTCACCCTCTGTTTCAGCCCCTCTGTTTCTCGGCCTCTGTTTCAGCCCCTCTGTTTCTCGCCCTCTGTTTCAGCCCCTCTGATTCAGTCCCTCTGTTTCAGCACTTCTGTTTCAGCCCCTCTGTTTCAGCCCCTTTGTTTCTCGCCCTCTGTTTCAGCCCCACTGTTTCTCGCCCTCTGTTTCAGCCCCTCTGTTTCTCGCCCTCTGTTTAAGCCCCTCTGATTCAGCCCCTCTGTTTCAGCCCCTCTGTTTCAGCCCCTCTGTTTCAGCCCCTCTGTTTCTCGCCCTCTGTTTCAGCCCCTCTGTTTCTCGCCCTCTGTTTCAGGATCTCTGTTTCAGCCCGTCTGTTTCAGCCCCTCTGTTTCAGCCCCTCTGTTTCAGCCCCACTGTTTCAGCCCCTCTGTTTCTCGCCCTCTGTTTCAGCCCCTCTGTTTCAGCCCCTCTGTTTCAGCCCCTCTGTTTCTCGCCCTCTGTTTCAGCCCCCATGTTTCTCGCCCTCTGTTTCAGCCCCTCTGTTTCTCGCCCTCTGTTTCAGCCCCTCTATTTCAGCCCCTCTGTCTCAGCCCCTCTGTTTCTCGCCCTCTGTTTCAGCCCCTCTGTTTCTCGCCCTCTGTTTCAGCCCCTCTGTTTCAGCCCCTCTGTTTCTCGACCTCTGTTTCAGCCCCTCTGTTTCTCGCCTTCTGTTTCAGCCCCTCTGATTCAGCCCCTCTGTTTCAGCCCCTCTGATTAAGCCCCTCTGTTTCAGCCCCTCTGTTTCAGCCCCTCTGTTTCAGCCCCTCTGTTTCTCGCCCTCTGTTTCAGCCCCTCTGTTTTTCGCCCTCTTTTTCAGCCCCTCTGTTTCAGCGCATCTGTTTCAGCCCCTCTGTTTCTCGCCCGCTGTTTCAGCCCGTTTGTTTCTCGCCCTCTGTTTCAGCCCCTCTGTTTCTCGCCCTCTGTTTCAGCCCCTCTGTTTCTCGCCCTCTGTTTCAGCCCCTCTGTTTCAGCCCCTCTGTTTCAGCCCCTCTGTTTCTCGCCCTCTGTTTCAGCCCCTCTGTTTCTCGGCCTCTGTTTCAGCCCCTCTGTTTCTCGCCCTCTGTTTCAGCCCCTCTGTTTCTCGGCCTCTGTTTCAGCCCCTCTGTTTCTCGCCCTCTGTTTCAGCCCCTCTGATTCAGTCCCTCTGTTTCAGCCCCTCTGTTTCAGCCCCTCTGTTTCAGCCCCTCTGTTTCAGCGCCTCTGTTTCAGCCCCTCTGTTTCAGCCCCTCTGTTTCTCGCCCTCTGTTTCAGGCCCTCTGTTTTTCGCCCTCTGTTTCAGCCCCTCTGTTTCTCACCCTCTGTTTCAGCCCCTCTGTTTCTCGCCCTCTGTTTCAGCCCCTCTGTTTCAGCCTCTCTGTCTCAGCCCCTCTGTTTCTCGCCCTCTGTTTCAGGCCCTCTGTTTCTCGCCCTCTGTTTCAGCCCCTCTGTTTCAGCCCCTCTGTTTCTCGCCCTCTGTTTCAGCCCCTCTGTTCTCGACTTCTGTTTCAGCCCCTCTGATTCAGCCCCACTGTTTCAGCCCCTCTGATTCAGCCCCTCTGTTTCAGCCCCTCTGTTTCAGCCCCTCTGTTTCAGGCTCTCTGTTTCAGACCGTCTGTTTCAGCCCCTCTGTTTCAGCCCCTCTGTTTCTCGCCCTCTTTTTCTCGCCCGCTGTTTCAGCCCGTTTGTTTCTCGCCCTCTGTTTCAGCCCCTCTGTTTCTCGCCCTGTGTTTCAGCCCCTCTGTTTCAGCCCGTTTGTTTCTCGCCCTCTGTTTCAGCCCCTCTGTTTCTCGCCCTCTGTTTCAGCCCCTCTGTTTCAGCACCTCTGTCTCAGCCCCTCTGTTTCTCGCCCTCTGTTTCAGCCCCTCTGTTTCTCGCCCTCTGTTTCAGCCCCGCTGATTCAGCCCCTCTGTTTCAGCCCCTCTGAAACAGCCCCTCTGATTCAGCCCCACTGTTTCAGCCCCCCTGTTTCAGCCCCTCTTTTTCAGCCACTCTGTTTCTCACCCTCTGTTTCAGCCCCTCTGTTTCTCGGCCTCTGTTTCAGCCCCTCTGTTTCTCGCCCTCTGTTTCAGCCCCTCTGATTCAGTCCCTCTGTTTCAGCCCCTCCGTTTCAGCCCCTCTGTTTCTCGCCCTCTGTTTCAGCCCCTCTGTTTCTCGCCCTCTGTTTCAGCCCCTCTGTTTCTCGCCCTCTGTTTCAGCCCCTCTGTTTCTCGCCCTCTGTTTCAGCCCCTCTGAAACAGCCCCTCTGATTCAGCCCCACTGTTTCAGCCCCTCTGTTTCAGCCCCTCTTTTTCAGCCCCTCAGTTTCTCACCCTCTGTTTCAGCCCCTCAGTTTCTCGGCCTCTGTTTCAGCCCCTCTGTTTCTCGCCCTCTGTTTCAGCCCCTCTGATTCAGTCCCTCTGTTTCAGCCCCTCTGTTTCAGCCCCTCTGTTTCTCGCCCTCTGTTTCAGCCCCTCTGTTTCTCGCCCTCTGTTTCAGCCCCTCTGATGCAGCCCCTCTGTTTCTCGCCTTCTGTTTCAGCCCCTCTGTTTCTCGCCCTCTGTTTCAGCCCCTCTGTTTCAGCCCCTCTGTTTCTCACCCTCTGTTTCAGCCCCTCTGTTTCTCGCCCTCTGTTTCAGCCCCTCTGTTTCTCGCCCTCTGTTTCAGCCCCTCTATTTCTCGCCCTCTGTTTCAGCCCCTCTGTTTCAGCCCCTCTGTTTCAGCCCCTCTGTTTCAGCCCCTCTGATTCTCGCCCCCTGTTTCAGCCCCTCTGTTTCTCGCCCTCTGTTTCAGCCCCTCTGTTTCTCGCCCTCTATTTCAGCCCCTCTGTTTCAGCCCCTCTGTTTCAGCCCCTCTGTTTCTAGCCCTCTGTTTCAGCCCCTCTGTTTCTCGCCCTCTGTTTCAGCCCGTCTGTTTCAGCCCCTCTGTTTCTCGCCCTCTGTTTCAGCCCCTCTGTTTCTCGCCATCTGTTTCAGCCCCTCTGTTTCTCGCCCTCTGTTTCAGCCCCTTTGTTTCTCGCCCTCTGTTTCAGCCCCTCTGTTTCTCGCCCTCTGTTTCAGCCCCGCTCATTCAGCCCCTCTGTTTCAGCACCTCTGAATCAGCCCCTCTGATTCAGCACCTCTGTTTCAGCCCCTCTGTTTCAGCCCCTCTGTTTCTCACCCTCTGTTTCAGCCCCTCTGTTTCTCGGCCTCTGTTTCAGCCCCTCTGTTTCTCGCCCTCTGTTTCAGCCCCTCTGATTCAGTCCCTCTGTTTCAGCCCCTCTGTTTCAGCCCGTCTGTTTCAGCCCCTCTGTTTCAGTGCTTCTGTTTCAGCCCCTCTGTTTCAGCCCCTTTGTTTCTCGCCCTCTGTTTCAGCCCCACTGTTTCTCGCCCTCTGTTTCAGCCCCTCTGTTTCTCGCCCTCTGTTTAAGCCCCTCTGATTCAGCCCCTCTGTTTCAGCCCCTCTGTTTCAGCCCCTCTGTTTCAGTCCCTCTGTTTCTCGCCCTCTGTTTCAGCCCCTCTGTTTCTCGCCCTCTGTTTCAGGATCTCTGTTTCCGCCCGTCTGTTTCAGCCCCTCTGTTTCAGCCCCTCTGTTTCAGCCCCACTGTTTCAGCCCCTCTGTTTCTCGCCCTCTGTTTCAGCCCCTCTGTTTCAGCCCCTCTGTTTCAGCCCCTCTGTTTCTCGCCCTCTGTTTCAGCCCCCATGTTTCTCGCCCTCTGTTTCAGCCCCTCTGTTTCTCGCCCTCTGTTTCAGCCCCTCTATTTCAGCCCCTCTGTCTCAGCCCCTCTGTTTCTCGCCCTCTGTTTCAGCCCCTCTGTTTCTCGCCCTCTGTTTCAGCCCCTCTGTTTCAGCCCCTCTGTTTCTCGCCCTCTGTTTCAGCCCCTCTGTTTCTCGCCTTCTGTTTCAGCCCCTCTGATTCAGCCCCTCTGTTTCAGCCCCTCTGATTCAGCCCCTCTGTATCAGCCCCTCTGTTTCAGCCCCTCTGTTTTAACCCCTATGTTTCTCGCCCTCTGTTTCAGCCCCTCTGTTTTTCACCCTCTTTTTCAGCCCCTCTGTTTCAGCGCATCTGTTTCAGCCCCTCTGTTTCTCGCCCGCTGTTTCAGCCCGTTTGTTTCTCGCCCTCTGTTTCAGCCCCTCTGTTTCTCGCCCTCTGTTTCAGCCCCTCTGTTTCTCGCCCTCTGTTTCAGCCCCTCTGTTTCAGCCCCTCTGTTTCAGCCCCTCTGTTTCTCGCCCTCTGTTTCAGCCCCTCTGTTTCTCGGCCTCTGTTTCAGCCCCTCTGTTTCTCGCCCTCTGTTTCAGCCCCTCTGATTCAGTCCCTCTGTTTCAGCGCCTCTGTTTCAGCCCGTCTGTTTCAGCCCCTCTGTTTCAGCGCCTCTGTTTCAGCCCCTCTGTTTCAGCCCCTTTGTTTCTCGCACTCTGTTTCAGCCCCTCTGTTTCTCGCCCTCTGTTTCAGCCCCTCTGTTTCTCGCCCTCTGTTTCAGCCCCTCTGATTCAGTCCCTCTGTTTCAGCCCCTCTGTTTCAGCCCGTCTGTTTCAGCCCCTCTGTTTCAGCGCTTCTGTTTCAGCCCCTCTGTTTCAGCCCCTCTGTTTCTCGCCCTCTGTTTCAGCCCCTCTGTTTCTCGGCCTCTGTTTCAGCCCCTCTGTTTCTCGCCCTCTGTTTCAGCCCCTCTGATTCAGTCCCTCTGTTTCAGCGCCTCTGTTTCAGCCCCTCTGTTTCAGCCCCTCTGTTTCAGCGCCTCTGTTTCAGCCCCTCTGTTTCAGCCCCTTTGTTTCTCGCACTCTGTTTCAGCCCCTCTGTTTCTCGGCCTCTGTTTCAGCCCCTCTGTTTCTCGCCCTCTGTTTCAGCCCCTCTGATTCAGTCCCTCTGTTTCAGCCCCTCTGTTTCAGCCCGTCTGTTTCAGCCCCTCTGTTTCAGCGCTTCTGTTTCAGCCCCTCTGTTTCAGCCCCTTTGTTTCTCGCCCACTGTTTCAGCCCCACTGTTTCTCGCCCTCTGTTTCAGCCCCTCTGTTTCTCGCCCTCTGTTTAAGCCCCTCTGATTCAGCCCCTCTGTTTCAGCCCCTCTGTTTCAGCCCCTCTGTTTCAGCCCCTCTGTTTCTCGCCCTCTGTTTCAGCCCCTCTGTTTCTCGCCCTCTGTTTCAGCCCGTCTGTTTCAGCCCCTCTGTTTCAGCCCCTCTGTTTCAGCCCCACTGTTTCAGCCCCTCTGTTTCTCGCCCTCTGTTTCAGCCCCTCTGTTTCAGCCCCTCTGTTTCAGCCCCTCTGTTTCTCGCCCTCTGTTTCAGCCCCCATGTTTCTCGCCATCTGTTTCAGCCCCTCTGTTTCTCGCCCTCTGTTTCAGCCCCTCTATTTCAGCCCCTCTGTCTCAGCCCCTCTGTTTCTCGCCCTCTGTTTTAGCCCCTCTGTTTCTCGCCCTCTGTTTCAGCCCCTCTGTTTCAGCCCCTCTGTTTCTCGCCCTCTGTTTCAGCCCCTCTGTTTCTCGCCTTCTGTTTCAGCCCCTCTGATTCAGCCGCTCTGTTTCAGCCCCTCTGATTCAGCCCCTCTGTTTCAGCCCCTCTGTTTCAGCCCCTCTGTTTCAGCCCCTCTGTTTCTCGCCCTCTTTTTCAGCCCCTCTGTTTCAGCGCATCTGTTTCAGCCCCTCTGTTTCTCGCCCGCTGTTTCAGCCCGTTTGTTTCTCGCCCTCTGTTTCAGCCCCTCTGTTTCTCGCCCTCTGTCTCAGCCCCTCTGTTTCTCGCCCTCTGTTTCAGCCCCTCTGTTTCAGCCCCTCTGTTTCAGCCCCTCTGTTTCTCGCCCTCTGTTTCAGCCCCTCTGTTTCTCGGCCTCTGTTTCAGCCCCTCTGTTTCTCGCCCTCTGTTTCAGCCCCTCTGTTTCTCGGCCTCTGTTTCAGCCCCTCTGTTTCTCGCCCTCTGTTTCAGCCCCTCTGATTCAGTCCCTCTGTTTCAGCCCCTCTGTTTCAGCCCCTCTGTTTCAGCCCCTCTGTTTCAGCGCCTCTGTTTCAGCCCCTCTGTTTCAGCCCCTCTGTTTCTCGCCCTCTGTTTCAGGCCCTCTGTTTTTCGCCCTCTGTTTCAGCCCCTCTGTTTCTCACCCTCTGTTTCAGCCCCTCTGTTTCTCGCCCTCTGTTTCAGCCCCTCTGTTTCAGCCTCTCTGTCTCAGCCCCTCTGTTTCTCGCCCTCTCTTTCAGGCCCTCTGTTTCTCGCCCTCTGTTTCAGCCCCTCTGTTTCAGCCCCTCTGTTTCTCGCCCTCTGTTTCAGCCCCTCTGTTCTCGACTTCTGTTTCAGCCCCTCTGATTCAGCCCCACTGTTTCAGCCCCTCTGATTCAGCCCCTCTGTTTCAGCCTCTCTGTTTCAGCCCCTCTGTTTCAGGCTCTCTGTTTCAGACCGTCTGTTTCAGCCCCTCTGTTTCAGCCCCTCTGTTTCTCGCCCTCTTTTTCTCGCCCGCTGCTTCAGCCCGTTTGTTTCTCGCCCTCTGTTTCAGCCCCTCTGTTTCTCGCCCTCTGTTTCAGCCCCTCTGTTTCAGCCCCTCTGTTTCTCGCCCTCTGTTTCAGCCCCTCTGTTTCTCGCCCTCTGTTTCAGCCCCTCTGTTTCAGCACCTCTGTCTCAGCCCCTCTGTTTCTCGCCCTCTGTTTCAGCCCCTCTGTTTCTCGCCCTCTGTTTCAGCCCCGCTGATTCAGCCCCTCTGTTTCAGCCCCTCTGAAACAGCCCCTCTGATTCAGCCCCACTGTTTCAGCCCCCCTGTTTCAGCCCCTCTTTTTCAGCCACTCTGTTTCTCACCCTCTGTTTCAGCCCCTCTGTTTCTCGGCCTCTGTTTCAGCCCCTCTGTTTCTCGCCCTCTGTTTCAGCCCCTCTGTTTCTCGCCCTCTGTTTCAGCCCCTCTGTTTCTCGCCCTCTGTTTCAGCCCCTCTGTTTCTCGCCCTCTGTTTCAGCCCCTCTGAAACAGCCCCTCTGATTCAGCCCCACTGTTTCAGCCCCTCTGTTTCAGCCCCTCTTTTTCAGCCCCTCAGTTTCTCACCCTCTGTTTCAGCCCCTCAGTTTCTCGGCCTCTGTTTCAGCCCCTCTGTTTCTCGCCCTCTGTTTCAGCCCCTCTGATTCAGTCCCTCTGTTTCAGCCCCTCTGTTTCAGCCCCTCTGTTTCTCGCCCTCTGTTTCAGCCCCTCTGTTTCTCGCCCTCTGTTTCAGCCCCTCTGATGCAGCCCCTCTGTTTCTCGCCTTCTGTTTCAGCCCCTCTGTTTCTCGCCCTCTGTTTCAGCCCCTCTGTTTCAGCCCCTCTGTTTCTCACCCTCTGTTTCAGCCCCTCTGTTTCTCGCCCTGTGTTTCAGCCCCACTGTTTCTCGCCCTCTGTTTCAGCCCCTCTATTTCTCGCCCTCTGTTTCAGCCCCTCTGTTTCAGCCCCTCTGTTTCAGCCCCTCTGTTTCAGCACCTCTGTCTCAGCCCTTCTGTTTCTCGCCCTCTGTTTCAGCCCCTCTGTTTCTCGCCCTCTGTTTCAGCCCCGCTGATTCAGCCCCTCTGTTTCAGCCCCTCTGAAACAGCCCCTCTGATTCAGCCCCACTGTTTCAGCCCCCCTGTTTCAGCCCCTCTTTTTCAGCCACTCTGTTTCTCACCCTCTGTTTCAGCCCCTCTGTTTCTCGGCCTCTGTTTCAGCCCCTCTGTTTCTCGCCCTCTGTTTCAGCCCCTCTGTTTCTCGCCCTCTGTTTCAGCCCCTCTGTTTCTCGCCCTCTGTTTCAGCCCCTCTGTTTCTCGCCCTCTGTTTCAGCCCCTCTGAAACAGCCCCTCTGATTCAGCCCCACTGTTTCAGCCCCTCTGTTTCAGCCCCTCTTTTTCAGCCCCTTCAGTTTCTCACCCTCTGTTTCAGCCCCTCAGGTTCTCGGCCTCTGTTTCAGCCCCTCTGTTTCTCGCCCTCTGTTTCAGCCCCTCTGATTCAGTCCCTCTGTTTCAGCCCCTCTGTTTCAGCCCCTCTGTTTCTCGCCCTCTGTTTCAGCCCCTCTGTTTCTCGCCCTCTGTTTCAGCCCCTCTGATGCAGCCCCTCTGTTTCTCGCCTTCTGTTTCAGCCCCTCTGTTTCTCGCCCTCTGTTTCAGCCCCTCTGTTTCAGCCCCTCTGTTTCTCACCCTCTGTTTCAGCCCCTCTGTTTCTCGCCCTCTGTTTCAGCCCCTCTGTTTCTCGCCCTCTGTTTCAGCCCCTCTATTTCTCGCCCTCTGTTTCAGCCCCTCTGTTTCAGCCACTCTGTTTCAGCCCCTCTGTTTCAGCCCCTCTGATTCTCGCCCCCTGTTTCAGCCCCTCTGTTTCTCGCCCTCTGTTTCAGCCCCTCTGTTTCTCGCCCTCTATTTCAGCCCCTCTGTTTCAGCCCCTCTGTTTCAGCCCCTCTGTTTCTCGCCCTCTGTTTCAGCCCCTCTGTTTCTCGCCCTCTGTTTCAGCCCGTCTGTTTCAGCCCCTCTGTTTCTCGCCCTCTGTTTCAGCCCCTCTGTTTCTCGCCATCTGTTTCAGCCCCTCTGTTTCTCGCCCTCTGTTTCAGCCCCTTTGTTTCTCGCCCTCTGTTTCAGCCCCTCTGTTTCTCGCCCTCTGTTTCAGCCCCGCTCATTCAGCCCCTCTGTTTCAGCACCTCTGAATCAGCCCCTCTGATTCAGCACCTCTGTTTCAGCCCCTCTGTTTCAGCCCCTCTGTTTCTCACCCTCTGTTTCAGCCCCTCTGTTTCTCGGCCTCTGTTTCAGCCCCTCTGTTTCTCGCCCTCTGTTTCAGCCCCTCTGATTCAGTCCCTCTGTTTCAGCCCCTCTGTTTCAGCCCGTCTGTTTCAGCCCCTCTGTTTCAGCGCTTCTGTTTCAGCCCCTCTGTTTCAGCCCCTTTGTTTCTCGCCCTCTGTTTCAGCCCCACTGTTTCTCGCCCTCTGTTTCAGCCCCTCTGTTTCTCGCCCTCTCTTTAAGCCCCTCTGATTCAGCCCCTCTGTTTCAGCCCCTCTCTTTCAGCCCCTCTGTTTCAGCCCCTCTGTTTCTCGCCCTCTGTTTCAGCCCCTCTGTTTCTCGCCCTCTGTTTCAGGATCTCTGTTTCAGCCCGTCTGTTTCAGCCCCTCTGTTTCAGCCCCTCTGTTTCAGCCCCACTGTTTCAGCCCCTCTGTTTCTCGCCCTCTGTTTCAGCCCCTCTGTTTCAGCCCCTCTGTTTCAGCCCCACTGTTTCAGCCCCTCTGTTTCTCGCCCTCTGTTTCAGCCCCTCTGTTTCAGCCCCTCTGTTTCAGCCCCTCTGTTTCTCGCCCTCTGTTTCAGCCCCCATGTTTCTCGCCCTCTGTTTCAGCCCCTCTGTTTCTCGCCCTCTGTTTCAGCCCCTCTATTTCAGCCCCTCTGTCTCAGACCCTCTGTTTCTCGCCTTCTGTTTCAGCCCCTCTGTTTCTCGCCCTCTGTTTCAGCCCCTCTGTTTCAGCCCCTCTGTTTCTCGCCCTCTGTTTCAGCCCCTCTGTTTCTCGCCTTCTGTTTCAGCCCCTCTGATTCAGCCCCTCTGTTTCAGCCCCTCTGATTCAGCCCCTCTGTATCAGCCCCTCTGTTTCAGCCCCTCTGTTTCAGCCCCTCTGTTTCTCGCCCTCTGTTTCAGCATCTCTGTTTCTCGCCCTCTGTTTCAGCCCCTCTGTTTCTCGCCCCCTGTTTCAGCCCCTCTGTTTCAGTCCCTCTGTTTCAGCCCCTCTGTTTCAGCCCCTCTGTTTCTCGCCCTCTGTTTCAGCCCCTCTGTTTCTCGGCCTCTGTTTCAGCCCCTCTGTTTCTCGCCCTCTGTTTCAGCCCCTCTGATTCAGTCCCTCTGTTTCAGCGCCTCTGTTTCAGCCCCTCTGTTTCAGCCCCTCTGTTTCAGCGCCTCTGTTTCAGCCCCTCTGTTTCAGCCCCTTTGTTTCTCGCACTCTGTTTCAGCCCCTCTGTTTCTCGCCCTCTGTTTCAGCCCCTCTGTTTCTCGCCCTCTGTTTCAGCCCCTCTGTTTCTCGCCCTCTGTTTCAGCCCCTCTGTTTCAGCCCCTCTGTTTCAGCCCCTCTGTTTCTCACCCTCTGTTTCAGCCCCTCTGTTTCTCGCCTTCTGTTTCTGCCCCTCTGATTCAGCACCACTGTTTCAGCCCCTCTGATTCAGCCCCTCTGTTTCAGCCCCTCTGTTTCAGACCGTTTGTTTCCCGCCCTCTGTTTCAGCCCCTCTGTTTCTCACCCTCTGTTTCAGCCCCTCTGTTTCTCGCCCTCTGTTTCAGCCCCTCTGAATCAGCCCCTCTGTTTCAGCCCCTCTGTTTCTCGCCCTCTGTTTCAGCCCCTCTGTTTCTCGCCCTCTGTTTCAGCCCCTCTGTTTCAGCCCCTCTG
Source organism: Chiloscyllium punctatum (assembly GCF_047496795.1). Lineage (NCBI taxonomy): Eukaryota > Metazoa > Chordata > Chondrichthyes > Orectolobiformes > Hemiscylliidae > Chiloscyllium > Chiloscyllium punctatum. The sequence goes on from NW_027309817.1 coordinate 616,883, forward strand.
TCTCAGCCTCTCTGTTTCTCGCCCTCTGTTTCAGCCCCTCTGTTTCTCGCCCTCTGTTTCAGCCCCACTGTTTCTCGCCCTCTGTTTCAGCCCCGCTGATTCAGCCCCCCTGTTTCAGCCCCTCTGAATCAGCCCCTCTGATTCAGACCCTCTGTTTCAGCCCCTCTGTTTCAGCCCCTCTGATGCAGCCCCTCTGGTTCTCGCCCTCTGTTTCAGCCCCTCTGTTTCTCGCCCTCTGTTCCAGACCCTCTGTTTCAGCCCCTCTGTTTCTCACCCTCTGTTTCAGCCCCTCTGTTTCTCGCCCTCTGTTTCAGACCCTCTGTTTCTCGCCCTCTGTTTCAGCCCCTCTATTTCTCGCCCTGTGTTTCAGCCCCTCTGTTTCAGCCCCTCTGTTTCAGCCCCTCTGTTTCAGCCCCTCTGATTCTCGCCCTCTGTTTCAGCCCCACTGTTTCTCGCCCTCTGTTTCAGCCCCTCTGTTTCTCGCCCTCTGTTTCAGACCCTCTGTTTCAGCCCCTCTGTTTCAGCCCCTCTGTTTCAGTCCCTGTGTTTCTCGCCCTCTGTTTCTGGTCCTCTGTTTCAGCCCCTCTGTTTCTCCCCCTCTGTTTCAGCCCCTCTGTTTCTCGCCCTCTGTTTCAGCCCCTCTGTTTCAGCCCCTCTGTTTCAGCCCCTCTGTTTCTCGCCCTCTGATTCAGCCCCTCTGTTTCTCACCCTCTGTTTCAGCCCCTTTGATTCTCGCCCTCTGTTTCAGCCCCTCTGTTTCTCGCCCTCTGTTTCAGCCCCGCTCATTCAGCCCCTCTGTTTCAGCCCCTCTGAATCAGCCCCTCTGATTCAGCCCCTCTGTTTCAGCCCCTCTGTTTCAGCCCCTCTGTTTCTCACCCTCTGTTTCAGCCCCTCTGTTTCTCGGCCTCTGTTTCAGCCCCTCTGTTTCTCGCCCTCTGTTTCAGCCCCTCTGATTCAGTCCATCTGTTTCAGCCCCTCTGGTTCAGCCCCTCTGTTTCAGCCCCTCTGTTTCAGCGCCTCTGTTTCAGCCCCTCTGTTTCAGCCCCTTTGTTTCTCGCCCTCTGTTTCAGCCCCACTGTTTCTCGCCCTCTGTTTCAGCCCCTCTGTTTCTCGCCCTCTGTTTCAGCCCCTCTGATTCAGCCCCTCTGTTTCAGCCCCTCTGTTTCAGCCCCTCTGTTTCTCGCCCTCTGTTTCAGCCCCTCTGTTTCTCGCCCTCTGTTTCAGGATCTCTGTTTCAGCCCGTCTGTTTCAGCCCGTCTGTTTCAGCCCCTCTGTTTCTCGCCCTCTGTTTCTCGCCCGCTGTTTCAGCCCGTTTGTTTCTCGCCCTCTGTTTCAGCCCCTCTGTTTCTCGCCCTCTGTATCAGCCCCTCTGTTTCTCGCCCTCTGTTTCAGCCCCTCTGTTTCAGCCCCTCTGTTTCAGCCCCTCTGTTTCTCGCCCTCTGTTTCAGCCCACTGTTTCTCGCCCTCTGTTTCAGCCCCTCTGTTTCTCGCCCTCTGTTTCAGCCCCTCTGTTTCAGCACCTCTGTCTCAGCCTCTCTGTTTCTCGCCGTCTGTTTCAGCCCCTCTGTTTCTCGCCCTTTGTTTCAGCCCCTCTGTTTCAGCCCCTCTGATTCAGCCCCTCTGTTTCAGCCCCTCTGTGTCAGCCCCTCTGTTTCAGCCCCTCTGTTTCAGCCCCTCTGTTTCTCGCCCTCTGTTTTTCGCCCTCTTTTTCAGCCCCTCTGTTTCAGCGCATCTGTTTCAGCCCCTCTGTTTCTCGCCCGCTGTTTCAGCCCGTTTGTTTCTCGCCCTCTGTTTCAGCCCCACTGTTTCTCGCCCTCTGTTTCAGCCCCTCTGTTTCAGCCCCTCTGTTTCTTGCCCTCTGTGTCAGCCCCTCTGTTTCTCACCCTCTGTATCAGCCCCACTGTTTCTCACCCTCTGTTTCAGCCCCTCTGTTTCAGCCCCTCTGTCTCAGCCCCTCTGTTTCTCACCCTCTGTTTCAGCCCCTCTGTTTCTCGCCCTCTGTTTCAGCCCCTACTGTTTCAGCCCCTCTGTTTCTCGCCCTCTGTTTCAGCTCCTCTGTTTCTCGCCCTTTGTTTCAGCCACGCTGATTCAGCCCCTCTGTTTCAGCCCCTCTGAATCAGCCCCTCTGATTCAGCCACTCTGTTTCAGCCCCTCTGTTTCAGCCCCTCTGATGCAGCCCCTCTGTTTCTCGCCCTCTGTTTCAGCCCCTCTGTTTCTCGCCCTCTGTTTCAGCCCCTCTGTTTCACACCCTCTGTTTCAGCCCCTCTGTTTCTCGCCCTCTGTTTCAGCCCCTCTGTTTCTCGCCCTCTGTTTCAGCCCCTCTATTTCTCGCCCTCTGTTTCAGCCCCTCTGTTTCAGATCCTCTGTTTCAGCCCCTCTGTTTCAGCCCCTCTGATTCTCGCCCTCTGTTTCAGCCCCTCTGTTTCTCGCCCTCTGTTTCAGCCCCTCTTTTTCTCGCCCTCTGTTTCAGCCCCTCTGTTTCAGCGCCTCTGTTTCAGTCCCTCTGTTTCTCGCCCTTTGTTTCTGGCATTCTGTTTCAGCCCCTCTGTTTCTCCCCCTCTGTTTCAGCCCCTCTGTTTCTCGCCCTCTGTTTCAGCCCCTCTGTTTCAGCCCCTCTGATTCAGCCCCTCTGTTTCTAGCCCTCTGTTTCAGCCCCTTTGTTTCTCGCCCTCTGTTTCAGCCTCGCTGTTTCTCGCCCTCTGTTTCAGCCCCTCTGTTTCAGCGCCTCTGTGTCAGCCCCTCTGTTTCTCGCCTTCTGTTTCAGCCCAACAGTTTCTCGCCCTCTGTTTCAGCCCCTCTGTTTCTCGCCCTCTGTTTCAGCCCCTCAGATACAGCCCCTCTGTTTCAGCCCCTCTGTTTCAGCCCCTCTGTTTCAGCCCCTCTGTTTCTCGCCCTCTGATTCAGCCCCTGTGTTTCAGCCCCTCTGTTTCAGCCCCTCTGTTTCAGCCCATCTGTTTCAGCCCCTCTGTTTCAGCCCCTCTGTTTATCGCCCTCTGTGTCTCGCCCGCTGTTTCAGCCCGTTTGTTTCTCGCCCTCTGTTTCACCCCCTCTGTTTCTCGCCCTCTGTTTCAGCCCCTCTGTTTCTCGCCATCTGTTTCAGCACCTCTGTTTCAGCCCCTCTGTTTCAGCCCCTCTGTTTCTCGCTCTCTGTTTCAGCACCTCAGTTTCTCGCCCTCTGTTTCAGCCCCTCTGTTTCTCGCCCTCTGTTTCAGCCCCTCTGTTTCAGCCCCTCTGTCTCAGCCCCTCTGTTTCTCGCCCTCTGTTTCAGCCCCTCTGTTTCTCACCCTCTGTTTCAGCCCCTCTGTTTCAGCCCCTCTGTTTCTCGCCCTCTGTTTCAGCCCCTTTGTTTCTCGCCTTCTGTTTCAGCCCCTCTGATTCAGCCCTTCTGTTTCAGACCCTCTGATTCAGCCCCTCTGTTTCAGCCCCTCTGTTTCAGCCCCTCTGTTTCTCGCCCTCTGTTTCAGACCCTATTTTTCAGCCCCTCTGTTTCTCACCCTCTGTTTCAGCCCCTCTATTTCTCGCCCTCTGTTTCAGCCCCTCTGTTTCTCGCCCTCTGTTTCAGCCCCTCTATTTCTGGCCCTCTGTTTCAGCCCCTCTGTTTCAGCCCCTCTGTTTCAGCCCCTCTGTTTCAGCCCCTCTGATTCTCGCCCTCTGTTTCAGCCCCTCTGTTTCTCGCACTCTGTTTCAGCCCCTCTGTTTCTCGCCCTCTGTTTCTGGCCCTCTGTTTCAGCCCCTCTGTTTCAGATCCTCTGTTTCAGCCCCTCTGTTTCTCGCCCTCTGTTTCAGCCCCTCTGTTTCAGCCCCTCTGTTTCAGCCGCTCTGTTTGAGCCCCTCTGTTTCTCGCTCTCTGTTTCAGCCCCTCTGTTTCTCGCCCTCTGTTTCAGCCCCTTTGTTTCTCGCCCTCTGTTTCAGCCTCGCTGTTTCTCGCCCTCTGTTTCAGACCCTCTGTTTCAGCGCCTCTGTTTCACCCCTCTGTTTCAGCCCCTTTGTTTCTCGCCCTCTGTTTCAGCCCCATCGTTTCTCGCCCTCTGTTTCAGCCCCTCTGTTTCTCGCCCTCTGTTTCAGCCCCTCTGATTCAGCACCTCTGTTTCAGCCCCTCTGTTTCAGCCCCTCTGTTTCAGCCCCTCTGTTTCTCGCCCTCTGTTTCAGCCCCTCTGTTTCTCGCCCTCTGTTTCAGGCTCTCTGTTTCAGCCCGTCTGTTTCAGCCCCTCTGTTTCAGCCCCTCTGTTTCTCGCCCTCTGTTTCTTGCCCGCTGTTTCAGCCCGTTTGTTTCTCGCCCTCTGTTTCAGCCCCTCTGTTTCTCGCCCTCTGTTTCAGCCCCTCTGTTTCTCGCCCTCTGTTTCAGCTCCTCTGTTTCAGCCCCTCTGTTTCAGCCCCTCTGTTTCAGCCCCTCTGTTTCTCGCCCTCTGTTTCAGCCCCCATGTTTCTCGCCCTCTGTTTCAGCCCCTCTGTTTCTCGCCCTCTGTTTCAGCCCCTCTGTTTCAGCCCCTCTGTCTCAGCCCCTCTGTTTCTCGCCCTCTGTTTCAGCCCCTCTGTTTCTCGCCCTCTGTTTCAGCCCCTCTGTTTCTCGCCTTCTGTTTCAGCCCCTCTGATTCAGCCCCTGTGTTTCAGCCCCTCTGATTCAGCCCCTCGGTTTCAGCCCCTCTGTTTCAGCTCCTCTGTTTCAGCCCCTCTGTTTCTCGCCCTCTGTTTCACCCCTCTGTTTCTCGCCCTCTGTTTCAGCCCCTCTGTTTCAGCCCCTCTGTTTCAGCCCCTCTCTTTCTCTCCCTCTGTTTCAGCCCCCATGTTTCTCGCCCTCTGTTTCAGCCCCTCTGTTTCTCGCCCTCTGTTTCAGCCCACTGTTTCTCGCCCTCTGTTTCAGCCCCTCTGTTTCTCGCCCTCTGTTTCAGCCCCTCTGTTTCAGCACCTGTGTCTCAGCCCCTCTGTTTCTCGCCGTCTGTTTCAGCCCCTCTGTTTCTCGCCCTTTGTTTCAGCCCCTCTGTTTCAGCCCCTCTGATTCAGCCCCTCTGTTTCAGCCCCTCTGTGTCAGCCCCTCTATTTCAGCGCCTCTGTTTCAGCCCCTCTGTTTCTCGCCCTCTGTTTTTCGCCCTCTTTTTCAGCCCCTCTGTTTCAGCGCATCTGTTTCAGCCCCTCTGTTTCTCGCCCGCTGTTTCAGCCCGTTTGTTTCACGCCCTCTGTTTCAGCCCCTCTGTTTCTCGCCCTCTGTTTCAGCCCCTCTGTTTCAGCCCCTCTGTTTCTTGCCCTCTGTGTCAGCCCCTCTGTTTCTCACCCTCTGTATCAGCCCCACTGTTTCTCGCCCTCTGTTTCAGCCCCTCTGTTTCAGCCCCTCTGTCTCAGCCCCTCTGTTTCTCACCCTCTGTTTCAGCCCCTCTGTTTCTCGCCCTCTGTTTCAGCCCCTCTGTTTCAGCCCCTCTGTTTCTCGCCCTCTGTTTCAGCCCCTCTGTTTCTCGCCCTTTGTTTCAGCCACGCTGATTCAGCCCCTCTGTTTCAGCCCCTCTGAATCAGCCCCTCTGATTCAGCCACTCTGTTTCAGCCCCTCTGTTTCAGCCCCTCTGATGCAGCCCCTCTGTTTCTCGCCCTCTGTTTCAGCCCCTCTGTTTCTCACCCTCTGTTTCAGCCCCTCTGTTTCAGCCCCTCTGTTTCACACCCTCTGTTTCAGCCCCTCTGTTTCTCGCCCTCTGTTTCAGCCCCTCTGTTTCTCGCCCTCTGTTTCAGCCCCTCTATTTCTCGCCCTCTGTTTCAGCCCCTCTGTTTCAGATCCTCTGTTTCAGCCCCTCTGTTTCAGCCCCTCTGATTCTCGCCCTCTGTTTCAGCCCCTCTGTTTCTCGCCCTCTGTTTCAGCCCCTCTTTTTCTCGCCCTCTGTTTCAGCCCCTCTGTTTCAGCGCCTCTGTTTCAGTCCCTCTGTTTCTCGCCCTTTGTTTCTGGCATTCTGTTTCAGCCCCTCTGTTTCTCCCCCTCTGTTTCAGCCCCTCTGTTTCTCGCCCTCTGTTTCAGCCCCTCTGTTTCAGCCCCTCTGATTCAGCCGCTCTGTTCCAGCCCCTCTGTTTCTCGCCCTCTGTTTCAGCCCCTCTGTTTCTAGCCCTCTGTTTCAGCCCCTTTGTTTCTCGCCCTCTGTTTCAGCCTCGCTGTTTCTCGCCCTCTGTTTCAGCCCCTCTGTTTCAGCGCCTCTGTGTCAGCCCCTCTGTTTCTCGCCTTCTGTTTCAGCCCAACAGTTTCTCGCCCTCTGTTTCAGCCCCTCTGTTTCTCGCCCTCTGTTTCAGCCCCTCAGATACAGCCCCTCTGTTTCAGCCCCTCTGTTTCAGCCCCTCTGTTTCAGCCCCTCTGTTTCTCGCCCTCTGTTTCAGCCCCTCTGTTTCTCGCCCTCTGTTTCAGGCTCTCTGTTTCAGCCCATCTGTTTCAGCCCCTCTGTTTCAGCCCCTCTGTTTCTCGCCCTCTGTGTCTCGCCCGCTGTTTCAGCCCGTTTGTTTCTCGCCCTCTGTTTCACCCCCTCTGTTTCTCGCCCTCTGTTTCAGCCCCTCTGTTTCTCGCCATCTGTTTCAGCACCTCTGTTTCAGCCCCTCTGTTTCAGCCCCTCTGTTTCTCGCTCTCTGTTTCAGCACCTCAGTTTCTCGCCCTCTGTTTCAGCCCCTCTGTTTCTCGCCCTCTGTTTAAGCCCCTCTGTTTCAGCCCCTCTGTCTCAGCCCTTCTGTTTCTCGCCCTCTGTTTCAGCCCCTCTGTTTCTCACCCTCTGTTTCAGCCCCTTTGTTTCAGCCCCTCTGTTTCTCGCCCTCTGTTTCAGCCCCTCTGTTTCTCGCCTTCTGTTTCAGCCCCTCTAATTCAGCCCTTCTGTTTCAGACCCTCTGATTCAGCCCCTCTGTTTCAGCCCCTCTGTTTCAGCCCCTCTGTTTCTCGCCCTCTGTTTCAGACCCTATTTTTCAGCCCCTCTGTTTCTCACCCTCTGTTTCAGCCCCTCTATTTCTCGCCCTCTGTTTCAGCCCCTCTGTTTCTCGCCCTCTGTTTCAGCCCCTCTATTTCTGGCCCTCTGTTTCAGCCCCTCTGTTTCAGCCCCTCTGTTTCAGCCCCTCTGTTTCAGCCCCTCTGATTCTCGCCCTCTGTTTCAGCCCCTCTGTTTCTCGCACTCTGTTTCAGCCCCTCTGTTTCTCGCCCTCTGTTTCAGCCCCTCTGTTTCAGCCCCTCTGTTTCAGTCCCTCTGTTTCTCGCCCTCTGTTTCTGGCCCTCTGTTTCAGCCCCTCTGTTTCAGATCCTCTGTTTCAGCCCCTCTGTTTCTCGCCCTCTGTTTCAGCCCCTCCGTTTCAGCCCCTCTGTTTCAGCCGCTCTGTTTGAGCCCCTCTGTTTCTCGCTCTCTGTTTCAGCCCCTCTGTTTCTCGCCCTCTGTTTCAGCCCCTTTGTTTCTCGCCCTCTGTTTCAGCCTCGCTGTTTCTCGCCCTCTGTTTCAGCCCCTCTGTTTCAGCGCCTCTGTTTCACCCCTCTGTTTCAGCCCCTTTGTTTCTCGCCCTCTGTTTCAGCCCCATCGTTTCTCGCCCTCTGTTTCAGCCCCTCTGTTTCTCGCCCTCTGTTTCAGCCCCTCTGATTCAGCACCTCTGTTTCAGCCCCTCTGTTTCAGCCCCTCTGTTTCAGCCCCTCTGTTTCTCGCATTCTGTTTCAGGCTCTCTGTTTCAGCCCGTCTGTTTCAGCCCCTCTGTTTCAGCCCCTCTGTTTCTCGCCCTCTGTTTCTTGCCCGCTGTTTCAGCCCGTTTGTTTCTCGCCCTCTGTTTCAGCCCCTCTGTTTCTCGCCCTCTGTTTCAGCCCCTCTGTTTCTCGCCCTCTGTTTCAGCTCCTCTGTTTCAGCCCCTCTGTTTCAGCCCCTCTGTTTCAGCCCCTCTGTTTCTCGCCCTCTGTTTCAGCCCCCATGTTTCTCGCCCTCTGTTTCAGCCCCTCTGTTTCTCGCCCTCTGTTTCAGCCCCTCTGTTTCAGCCCCTCTGTCTCAGCCCCTCTATTTCTCGCCCTCTGTTTCAGCCCCTCTGTTTCTCGCCCTCTGTTTCAGCCCCTCTGTTTCTCGCCTTCTGTTTCAGCCCCTCTGATTCAGCCCCTGTGTTTCAGCCCCTCTGATTCAGCCCCTCGGTTTCAGCCCCTCTGTTTCAGCTCCTCTGTTTCTCGCCCTCTGTTTCTCGCCCTCTGTTTCACCCCTCTGTTTCTCGCCCTCTGTTTCAGCCCCTCTGTTTCAGCCCCTCTGTTTCAGCCCCTCTGTTTCTCTCCCTCTGTTTCAGCCCCCATGTTTCTCGCCCTCTGTTTCAGCCCCTCTGTTTCTCGCCCTCTGTTTCAGCACCTCTGTTTCAACCCCTCTGTCTCAGCCCCTCTGTTTCTCACCCTCTGTTTCAGCCCCTCTGTTTCTCGCCCTCTGTTTCATCCCCTCTGTTTCAGCCCCTCTGTTTCTCGCCCTCTGTTTCAGCCCCTCTGTTTCTCGCCTTCTGTTTCAGCCCCTCTGTTTCTCGCCCTCTGTTTCAGCCCCTCTGTTTCTCGCCCTCTGTTTCAGCGCGTTTGTTTCTCGCCCTCTGTTTCAGCCCCTCTGTTTCTCGCCCTCTGTTTCAGCCCCTCTGTTTCTCGCCCTCTGTTTCAGCCCCTCTGTTTCAGCCCCTTTGTTTCTCGCCCTCTGTTTCAGACCATCTGTTTCAGCCCCTCTGTTTCTCACCCTCTGTTTCAGCCCCTATGTTTCAGCCCCTCTGTTTCAGCCCCTCTGTTTCTCGCCCTCTGTTTCAGCCCCTCTGTTTCTCGCCCTCTGTTTCGGCCCCTCTGTTTCAGCCCCTCTGTCTCAGCCCCTCTGTTTCTCGCCCTCTGTTTCAGCCCCTCTGTTTCTCGCCCTCTGTTTCAGCCCCTCTGTTTCTCGCCCTCTGTTTCAGCCCCTCTGTTTCTCGCCCTCTGTTTCAGACCATCTGTTTCAGCCCCTCTGTTTCTCACCCTCTGTTTCAGCCCCTCTGTTTCTCGCCCTCTGTTTCAGCCCCTCTGTTTCTCGCCCTCTGTTTCAGCCCCTCTCTTTCTCACCCTCTGTTTCAGCCACTCTGTTTCAGCCCCTCTGTTTCAGCCCCTCTGTTTCTCGCTCTCTGTTTCAGCCCCTCTGTTTCTCGCCCTCTGTTTCAGCCCCTTTGTTTCTCACCCTCTGTTTCAGCCTCGCTGTTTCTCGCCCTCTGTTTCAGCCCCTCTGTTTCAGCGCCTCTGTTTCAGCCCCTCTGTTTCAGCCCCTCTGTTTCTCGCCCTCTGTTTCAGCCCAACTGTTTCTCGCCCTTGTTTCAGCCCCTCTGTTTCTCGCCCTCTGTTTCAGCCCCTCAGATACAGCCCCTCTGTTTCAGCCCCTCTGTTTCAGCCCCTCTGTTTCAGCCCCTCAGTTTCAGCCCCTCTGTTTCAGCCCCTTTGTTTCTCGCCCTCTGTTTCAGCCCCATCGTTTCTCGCCCTCTGTTTCAGCCCCTCTGTTTCTCGCCCTCTGTTTCAGCCCCTCTGATTCAGCCCCTCTGTTTCAGCCCCTCTGTTTCAGCCCCTCTGTTTCAGCCCATCTGTTTCTCGCCCTTTGTTTCAGGCTCTCTGTTTCAGCCCGTCTGTTTCAGCCCCTCTGTTTCAGCCCCTCTGTTTCTCGCCCTCTGTTTCTTGCCAGCTGTTTCAGCCCGTTTGTTTCTCGCCCTCTGTTTCAGCCCCTCTGTTTCTCGCCCTCTGTTTCAGCCCCTCTGTTTCTCGCCCTCTGTTTCAGCTCCTCTGTTTCAGCCCCTCTGTTTCAGCCCCTCTGTTTCTCGCCCTCTGTTTCAGCCCCCATGTTTCTCGCCCTCTGTTTCAGCCCCTCTGTTTCTCGCCCTCTGTTTCAGCCCCTCTGTTTCAGCCCCTCTGTCTCAGCCCCTCTGTTTCTCGCCCTCTGTTTCAGCCCGTCTGTTTCTCGCCCTCTGTTTCAGCCACTCTGTTTCTCGCCTTCTGTTTCAGCCCCTCTGATTCAGCCCCTGTGTTTCAGCCCCTCTGATTCAGCCCCTCGGTTTCAGCCCCTCTGTTTCAGCTCCTCTGTTTCAGCCCCTCTGTTTCTCTCCCTCTGTTTCAGCCCCTCTGTTTCTCGCCCTCTGTTTCAGCCCCTCTGTTTCAGCCCCTCTGTTTCAGCCCCTCTGTTTCTCGCCCTCTGTTTCAGCCCCCATGTTTCTCGCCCTCTGTTTGAGCCCCTCTGTTTCTCGCCCTCTGTTTCAGCCACTCTGTTTCAGCCCCTCTGTCTCAGCCCCTCTGTTTCTCGCCCTCTGTTTCAGCCCCTCTGTTTCTCGCCCTCTGTTTCAGACCCTCTGTTTCAGCCCCTCTGTTTCTCGCCATCTGTTTCAGCCCCTCTGTTCCTCGCCTTCTGTTTCAGCCCCTCTGATTCAGCCCCTCTGTTTCAGCCCCTCTGATTCAGCCCCTCTGTTTCAGCCCCTCTGTTTCAGCCCCTCTGTTTCTCACCCTCTGTTTCAGCCTCGCTGTTTCTCGCCCTCTGTTTCAGCCCCTCTGTTTCAGCGCCTCTGTTTCAGCCCCTCTGTTTCAGCCCCTCTGTTTCTCGCCCTCTGTTTCAGCCCAACTGTTTCTCGCCCTCTGTTTCAGCCCCTCTGTTTCTCGCCCTCTGTTTCAGCCCCTCAGATACAGCCCCTCTGTTTCAGCCCCTCTGTTTCAGCCCCTCTGTTTCAGCCCCTCTGTTTCTCGCCCTCTGTTTCAGCCCCTCTGTTTCTCGCCCTCTGTTTCAGGCTCTCTGTTTCAGCCCGTCTGTTTCAGCCACTCTGTTTCAGCCCCTCTGTTTCTCGCCCTCTGTTTCTCGCCCGCTGTTTCAGCCCGTTTGTTTCTCGCCCTCTGTTTCAGCCCCTCTGTTTCTCGCCCTCTGTTTCAGCACCTCTGTTTCTCACCATCTGTTTCAGCCAATCTGTTTCAGCCCCTCTGTTTCAGCCCCTGTGTTTCAGCCCCTCTGTTTCTCGCCCTCTGTTTCAGCACCTCTGTTTCTCGCCCTCTGATTCAGCCCCTCTGTTTCTCGCCCTCTGTTTCAGCCCCTCTGTTTCAGCCCCTCAGTCTCAGCCCCTCTGTTTCTCGCCCTCTGTTTCAGCCCCTCTGTTTCTCACCCTCTGTTTCAGACCCTCTGTTTCAGCCCCTCTGTTTCTCGCCCTCTGTTTCAGCCCGTTTGTTTCTCGCCTTCTGTTTCAGCCCCTCTGATTCAGCCCTTCTGTTTCAGACCCTCTGATTCAGCCCCTCTGTTTCAGCCCCTCTGTTTCAGCCCCTCTGATTCTCGCCCTCTGTTTCAGCCCCTCTGTTTCTCGCACTCTGTTTCAGCCCCCTGGTTCTCGCCCTCTGTTTCAGCCCCTCTGTTTCAGCCCCTCTGTTTCAGTCCCTCTGCTTCTCGCCCTCTGTTTCTGGCCCTCTGTTTCAGCCCCTCTGTTTCTCCCCCTCTGTTTCAGCCCCTCTGTTTCTCGCCCTCTGTTTCAGCCTCTCTGTTTCAGCCCCTCTGTTTCAGACGCTCTGTTTCAGCCCCTCTGTTTCTCGCCCTCTGTTTCAGCCCCTCTGTTTCTCGCCCTCTGTTTCAGCCCCTTTGTTTCTCGCCCTCTGTTTCAGCCTCGCTGTTTCTCGCCCTCTGTTTCAGCCCCACTGTTTCAGCCCCTTTGTTTCTCGCCCTCTGTTTCAGCCCCATCGTTTCTCGCCCTCTGTTTCAGCCCCTCTGTTTCTCGCCCTCTGTTTCAGCCCCTCTGATTCAGCCCCTCTGTTTCAGCCCCTCTGTTTCAGCCCCTCTGTTTCAGCCCCTCTGTTTCTCGCCCTCTGTTTCAGCCCCTCTGTTTCTCGCCCTCTGTTTCAGGCTCTCTGTTTCAGCCTGTCTTTTTCAGCCCCTCTGTTTCAGCCCCTCTGTTTCTCGCCGTCCGTTTCTTGCCCGCTGTTTCAGCCCGTTTGGTTCTCGCCCTCTGTATCAGCTCCTCGGTTTCTCGCCCTCTGTTTCAGCCCCTCTGTTTCTCGCCCTGTGTTTCAGCTCCTCTGTTTCAGCCCCTCTGTTTCAGCCCCTCTGTTTCAGCCCCTCTGTTTCTCGCCCTCTGTTTCAGCCCCCATGTTTCTCGCCCTCTGTTTCAGCCCCTCTGTTTCTCGCCCTCTGTTTCAGCCCCTCTATTTCAGCCCCTCTGTCTCAGACCCTCTGTTTTTCGCCCTCTGTTTCAGCTCCTCTGTTTCTCGCCCTCTGTTTCAGCCCCTCTGTTTCTCGCCTTCTGTTTCAGCCCCTGTGATTCAGCCCCTCTGTTTCAACCCCTCTGATTCAGCCCCTCGGTTTCAGCCCCTCTGTTTCAGCTCCTCTGTTTCAGCCCCTCTGTTTCTCGCCCTCTGTTTCAGCACCTCTGCTTTTCGCCCTCTTTTTCAGCCCCTCTGTTTCAGCACATCTGTTTCAGCCCCTCTGTTTCTCGCACTCTGTTTCTCGCCCTCTGTTTCAGCCCGTTTGTTTCTCGCCCTCTGTTTCAGCCCCCCTGTTTCTCGCCCTCTGTTTCAGCCCCTCTGTTTCAGCCCCTCTGTTTCAGCCCCTCTGTTTCAGCCCCTCTGTTTCTCGCCCTCTGTTTCAGCCCCTCTGTTTCTCGCCCTCTGTTTCAGCCCCTCTGTTTCTCGCCCTCTGTTTCAGCCCCGCTGATTCAGCCCCACTGTTTCAGCCCCTCTGCATCAGGCACTCTGATTCAGCCACTCTGTTTCAGCCCCTCTGTTTCAGCCCCTCTGATGCAGCCCCTCTGTTTCTCGCCCTCTGTTTCAGCCCCTCTGTTTCAGCCCCTCTATTTCTCGCCCTCTGTTTCAGCCCCTCTGTTTCTCGCCCTCTGTTTCAGCCCCTCTGTTTCAGCCCCTCTATTTCTCGCCCTCTGTTTCAGCCCCTCTGTTTCAGCCCCTCTGTTTCAGCCCCTCTGTTTCAGCCCCTCTGATTCTCGCCCTCTGTTTCAGCCCCTCTGTTTCTCGCCCTCTGTTTCAGCCCCTCTGTTTCTCGCCCTCTGTTTCAGCCCCTCTGTTTCAGCCCCTCTGTTTCAGTCCCTCTGTTTCTCGCCCTCTGTTTCTGGCCCTCTATTTCAGCCCCTCTGTTTCTCCCCCACTGTTTCAGCCCCTCTGTTTCTCGCCCTCTGTTTCAGCCCCTCTGTTCCAGCCCCTCTGTTTCAGCCCCTCTGTTCCAGCCCCTCTGTTTCTCGCCCTCTGTTTCAGCCCCTCTGTTTCTCGCCCTCTGTTTCAGCCCCTTTGTTTCTCGCCCTCTGTTTCAGCCTCGGTGTTTCTCGCCCTCTGTTTCAGCCCCTCTGTTTCAGCGCCTCTGTTTCAGCCCCTCTGTTTCTCGCCCTCTGTTTCAGCCCAACAGTTTCTCGCCCTCTGTTTCAGCCCCTCTGTTTCTCTCCCTCTGTTTCAGCCCCTCAGATACAGCCCCCCTGTTTCAGCCCCTCTGTTTCAGCCCCTCTGTTTCAGCCCCTCTGTTTCTCGCCCTCTGTTTCAGCCCCTCTGTTTCTCGCCCTCTGTTTCAGGCTCTCTGTTTCAGACCGTCTGTTTCAGCCCCTCTTTTTCTGCCCCTCTGTTTCTCGCCCTCTGTTTCTCGCCCGCTCTTTCAGCCCGTTTGTTTCTCGCCCTCTGTTTCAGCCCCTCTGTTTCTCGCCCTCTGTTTCAGCCCCTCTGTTTCTCGCCATCTGTTTCAGCCCCTCTGTTTCGGCCCCTCTGTTTCAGCCCCTCTGTTTCTCGCCCTCTGTTTCAGCCCCTCTGTTTCAGCCCCTCTGTTTCAGTCCCTCTGTTTCTCGCCCTCTGTTTCTGGCCCTCTATTTCAGCCCCTCTGTTTCTCCCCCTCTGTTTCAGCCCCTCTGTTTCTCGCCCTCTGTTTCAGCCCCTCTGTTCCAGCCCCTCTGTTTCAGCCCCTCTGTTCCAGCCCCTCTGTTTCTCGCCCTCTGTTTCAGCCCCTCTGTTTCTCGCCCTCTGTTTCAGCCCCTTTGTTTCTCGCCCTCTGTTTCAGCCTCGTGTTTCTCGCCCTCTGTTTCAGCCCCTCTGTTTCAGCGCCTCTGTTTCAGCCCCTCTGTTTCTCGCCCTCTGTTTCAGCCCCTCTGTTTCTCGCCCTCTGTTTCAGGCTCTCTGTTTCAGCCCGTCTGTTTCAGCCCCTCTGTTTCAGCCCCTCTGTTTCTCGCCCTCTGTTTCTCGCCCGCTGTTTCAGCCCGTTTGTTTCTCGCCCTCTGTTTCAGCCCCTCTGTTTCTCGCCCTCTGTTCAGCCCCTCTGTTTCTCGCCATCTGTTTCAGCCCCTCTGTTTCAGCCCCTCTGTTTCAGCCCCTCTGTTTCTCGCCCTCTGTTTCAGCACCTCTGTTTCTCGCCCTCTGCTTCAGCCTCTCTGTTTCTCACCCTCTGTTTCAGCCCCTCTGTTTCAGCCCCTCTGTCTCAGCCCCTCTGTTTCTCGCCCTCTGTTTCAGCCCCTCTGTTTCTCACCCTCTGTTTCAGCCCCTCTGTTTCAGCCCCTCTGTTTCTCGCCCTCTGTTTCAGCCCCTTTGTTTCTCGCCTTCTGTTTCAGCCCCTCTGATTCAGCCCTTCTGTTTCAGACCCTCTGATTCAGCCCCTCTGTTTCAGCCCCTCTGTTTCAGCCCCTCTGTTTCTCGCCCTCTGTTTCAGACCCTCTGTTTCAGCCCCTCTGTTTCTCACCCTCTGTTTCAGCCCCTCTGTTTCTCGCCCTCTGTTTCAGCCCCTCTATTTCTCGCCCTCTGTTTCAGCCCCTCTGTTTCAGCCCCTCTGTTTCAGCCCCTCTGTTTCAGCCCCTCTGATTCTCGCCATTTGTTTCAGCCCCTCTGTTTCTCGCACTCTGTTTCAGCCCCTCTGTTTCTCGCCCTCTGTTTCAGCCCCTCTGTTTCAGCCCCTCTGTTTCAGTCCCTCTGTTTCTTGCCCTCTGTTTCTGGCACTCTGTTTCAGCCCCTCTGTTTCTCCCCCTCTGTTTCAGCCCCTCTGTTTCTCGCCCTCTGTTTCAGCCCCTCTGTTTCAGCCCCTCTGTTTCAGCCGCTCTGTTTGAGCCCCTCTGTTTCTCGCCCTCTGATTCAGCCCCTCTGTTTCTCGCCCTCTGTTTCAGCCCCTTTGTTTCTCGACCTCTGTTTCAGCCTCGCTGTTTCTCGCCCTCTGTTTCAGCCCCTCTGTTTCAGCGCCTCTGTTTCAGCCCCTCTGTTTCAGCCCCTTTGTTTCTCGCCCTCTGTTTCAGCCCCATCGTTTCTCGCCCTCTGTTTCAGCCCCTCTGTTTCTCGCCCTCTGTTTCAGCCCCTCTGTTTCTCGCCCTCTGTTTCAGCCCCTCTGTTTCAGCCCCTCTGTTTCAGTCCCTCTGTTTCTCGCCCTCTGTTTCTGGCCCTCTATTTCAGCCCCTCTGTTTCTCCCCCACTGTTTCAGCCCCTCTGTTTCTCGCCCTCTGTTTCAGCCCCTCTGTTCCAGCCCCTCTGTTTCAGCCCCTCTGTTCCAGCCCCTCTGTTTCTCGCCCTCTGTTTCAGCCCCTCTGTTTCTCGCCCTCTGTTTCAGCCCCTTTGTTTCTCGCCCTCTGTTTCAGCCTCGGTGTTTCTCGCCCTCTGTTTCAGCCCCTCTGTTTCAGCGCCTCTGTTTCAGCCCCTCTGTTTCTCGCCCTCTGTTTCAGCCCAACAGTTTCTCGCCCTCTGTTTCAGCCCCTCTGTTTCTCTCCCTCTGTTTCAGCCCCTCAGATACAGCCCCCCTGTTTCAGCCCCTCTGTTTCAGCCCCTCTGTTTCAGCCCCTCTGTTTCTCGCCCTCTGTTTCAGCCCCTCTGTTTCTCGCCCTCTGTTTCAGGCTCTCTGTTTCAGACCGTCTGTTTCAGCCCCTCTGTTTCTGCCCCTCTGTTTCTCGCCCTCTGTTTCTCGCCCGCTCTTTCAGCCCGTTTGTTTCTCGCCCTCTGTTTCAGCCCCTCTGTTTCTCGCCCTCTGTTTCAGCCCCTCTGTTTCTCGCCATCTGTTTCAGCCCCTCTGTTTCGGCCCCTCTGTTTCAGCCCCTCTGTTTCTCGCCCTCTGTTTCAGCCCCTCTGTTTCAGCCCCTCTGTTTCAGTCCCTCTGTTTCTCGCCCTCTGTTTCTGGCCCTCTATTTCAGCCCCTCTGTTTCTCCCCCTCTGTTTCAGCCCCTCTGTTTCTCGCCCTCTGTTTCAGCCCCTCTGTTCCAGCCCCTCTGTTTCAGCCCCTCTGTTCCAGCCCCTCTGTTTCTCGCCCTCTGTTTCAGCCCCTCTGTTTCTCGCCCTCTGTTTCAGCCCCTTTGTTTCTCGCCCTCTGTTTCAGCCTCGTGTTTCTCGCCCTCTGTTTCAGCCCCTCTGTTTCAGCGCCTCTGTTTCAGCCCCTCTGTTTCTCGCCCTCTGTTTCAGCCCCTCTGTTTCTCGCCCTCTGTTTCAGGCTCTCTGTTTCAGCCCGTCTGTTTCAGCCCCTCTGTTTCAGCCCCTCTGTATCTCGCCCTCTGTTTCTCGCCCGCTGTTTCAGCCCGTTTGTTTCTCGCCCTCTGTTTCAGCCCCTCTGTTTCTCGCCCTCTGTTTCAGCCCCTCTGTTTCTCGCCATCTGTTTCAGCCCCTCTGTTTCAGCCCCTCTGTTTCAGCCCCTCTGTTTCTCGCCCTCTGTTTCAGCACCTCTGTTTCTCGCCCTCTGCTTCAGCCCCTCTGTTTCTCACCCTCTGTTTCAGCCCCTCTGTTTCAGCCCCTCTGTCTCAGCCCCTCTGTTTCTCGCCCTCTGTTTCAGCCCCTCTGTTTCTCACCCTCTGTTTCAGCCCCTCTGTTTCAGCCCCTCTGTTTCTCGCCCTCTGTTTCAGCCCCTTTGTTTCTCGCCTTCTGTTTCAGCCCCTCTGATTCAGCCCTTCTGTTTCAGACCCTCTGACTCAGCCCCTCTGTTTCAGCCCCTCTGTTTCAGCCCCTCTGTTTCTCGCACTCTGTTTCAGACCCTCTGTTTCAGCCCCTCTGTTTCTCACCCTCTGTTTCAGCCCCTCTGTTTCTCGCCCTCTGTTTCAGCCCCTCTATTTCTCGCCCTCTGTTTCAGCCCCTCTGTTTCAGCCCCTCTGTTTCAGCCCCTCTGTTTCAGCCCCTCTGATTCTCGCCATTTGTTTCAGCCCCTCTGTTTCTCGCACTCTGTTTCAGCCCCTCTGTTTCTCGCCCTCTGTTTCAGCCCCTCTGTTTCAGCCCCTCTGTTTCAGTCCCTCTGTTTCTTGCCCTCTGTTTCTGGCACTCTGTTTCAGCCCCTCTGTTTCTCCCCCTCTGTTTCAGCCCCTCTGTTTCTCGCCCTCTGTTTCAGCCCCTCTGTTTCAGCCCCTCTGTTTCAGCCGCTCTGTTTGAGCCCCTCTGTTTCTCGCCCTCTGATTCAGCCCCTCTGTTTCTCGCCCTCTGTTTCAGCCCCTTTGTTTCTCGACCTCTGTTTCAGCCTCGCTGTTTCTCGCCCTCTGTTTCAGCCCCTCTGTTTCAGCGCCTCTGTTTCAGCCCCTCTGTTTCAGCCCCTTTGTTTCTCGCCCTCTGTTTCAGCCCCATCGTTTCTCGCCCTCTATTTCAGCCCCTCTGTTTCTCGCCCTCTGTTTCAGCCCCTCTGATTCAGCCCCTCTGTTTCAGCCCCTCTGTTTCAGCCCCTCTGTTTCAGCCCCTCTGTTTCTCGCCCTCTGTTTCAGCCCCTCTGTTTCTCGCCCTCTGTTTCAGGCTCTCTGTTTCAGCCCGTCTGTTTCAGCCCCTCTGTTTCAGCCCCTCTGTTTCTCCCCCTCTGTTTCTTGCCCGCTGTTTCAGCCCGTTTGTTTCTCGCCCTCTGTTTCAGCCCCTCTGTTTCTCGCCCTCTGTTTCAGACCCTCTGTTTCTCGCCCTCTGTTTCAGCTCCTCTGTTTCAGCCCCTCTGTTTCAGCCCCTCTATTTCAGCCCCTCTGTTTCTCGCCCTCTGTTTCAGCCCCCATGTTTGTCGCCCACTGTTTCAGCCCCTCTCTTTCTCGCCCTCTGTTTCAGCCCCTCTGTTTCAGCCGCTCTGTCTCAGCCCCTCTGTTTCTCGCCCTCTGTTTCAGCACCTCTGTTTCTCGCCCTCTGTTTCAGCCCCTCTGTTTCTCGCCTTCTGTTTCAGCCCCTCTGATTCAGCCCCTGTGTTTCAGCCCCTCTGATTCAGCCCCTCGGTTTCAGCCCCTCTGTTTCAGCTCCTCTGTTTCAGCCCCTCTGTTTCTCGCCCTCTGTTTCAGCCCCTCTGTTTCTCGCCCTCTGTTTCAGCCCCTCTGTTTCAGCCCCTCTGTTTCAGCCCCTCTGTTTCTCGCCCTCTGTTTCAGCCCCCATGTTTCTCGCCCTCTGTTTCAGCCCCTCTGTTTCTCGCCCTCTGTTTCAGCCCCTCTGTTTCAGCCCCTCTGTCTCAGCCCCTCTGTTTCTCGCCCTCTGTTTCAGCCCCTCTGTTTCTCGCCCTCTGTTTCAGCCCCTCTGTTTCAGCCCCTCTGTTTCTCGCCCTCTGTTTCAGCCCCTCTGTTTCTCGCCTTCTGTTTCAGCCCCTCTGAGTCAGCCCCTCTGTTTCAGCCCCTCTGATTCAGCCCCTCTGTTTCAGCCCCTCTGTTTCAGCCCCTCTGTTTCAGCCCCTCTGTTTCAGCCCCTCTGTTTCTCGCCCTCTGTTTCAGCCCTTCTGTTTTTCGCCCTCTTTTTCAGCCCCTCTGTTTCAGCGCATCTGTTTCAGCCCCTCTGTTTCTCGCCCGCTGTTTCAGCCCGTTTGTTTCTCGCCCTCTGTTTCAGCCCCTCTGTTTCTCGCCCTCTGTTTCAGCCCCTCTGTTTCAGCCCCTCTGTTTCAGCCCCTCTGTTTCAGCCCCTCTGTTTCAGCCCCTCTGTTTCTCGCCCTCTGTTTCAGCCCCTCTGGTTCTCGCCCTTGGTTTCAGCCCCTCTGTTTCAGCCCCTCTGTCTCAGCCCCTCTGTTTCTCGCCCTCTGTTTCAGCCCTTCTGTTTCTCGCCCTCTGTTTCAGCCCCTCTGTTTCTCGCCCTCTGTTTCAGCCCCGCTGATTCAGCCCCTGTGTTTCAGCCCCTCTGAATCAGCCCCTCTGATTCAGCCCCTCTGTTTCAGCCCCTCTGTTTCAGCCCCTCTGATGCAGCCCCTCTGTTTCACGCCCTCTGTTTCAGCCCCTCTGTTTCTCGCCCTCTGTTTCAGACCATCTGTTTCAGCCCCTCTGTTTCTCACCCTCTGTTTCAGCCCATCTGTTTCTCGCCCTCTGTTTCAGCCCCTCTGGTTCTCGCCCTCTGTTTCAGCCCCTCTGTTTCAGCCCCTTTGTTTCAGCCCCTCTGTTTCAGCCCCTCTGATTCTCGCCCTCTGTTTCAGCCCCTCTGTTTCTCGCTCTCTGTTTCAGCCCCTCTGTTTCTCGCCCTCTGTTTCAGCCCCTCTGTTTCAGCCCCTCTGTTTCAGTCCCTCTGTTTCTCGCCCTCTGTTTCTGGCCCTCTGTTTCAGCCCCTCTGTTTCTCCCCCTCTGTTTCAGCCCCTCTGTTTCTCGCCCTCTGTTTCAGCCCCTCTGTTTCAGCCCCTCTGTTTCAGCCCCTCTGTTTCAGCCCCTCTGTTTCTCGCCCTCTGTTTCAGCCCCTCTGTTTCTCGCCCTCTGTTTCAGCCCCTTTGTTTCTCGCCCTCTGTTTCAGCCTCGCTGTTTCTCGCCCTCTGTTTCAGCCCCTCTATTTCAGCGCCTCTGTTTCAGCCCCTCTGTTTCAGCCCCTCTGTTTCTCGCCCTCTGTTTTGGCCCAACTGTTTCTCGCCCTCTTTTTCAGCACCTCTGTTTCTCGCCCTATGATTCAGCCCCTCTGTTTCTCGCCCTCTGTTTCAGCCCCTCTGTTTCAGCCCCTCTGTCTCAGCCCCTCTGTTTCTCGCCCTCTGTTTCAGCCCCTCTGTTTCTCACCCTCTGTTTCAGCCCCTCTGTTTCAGCCCCTCTGTTTCTCGCCCTCTGTTTCAGCCCGTTTGTTTCTCGCCTTCTGTTTCAGCCCCTCTGATTCAGCCATTCTGTTTCAGACCCTCTGATTCAGCCCCTCTGTTTCAGCCCCTCTGTTTCAGCCCCTCTGATTCTCGCCCTCTGTTTCAGCCCCTGTTTCTCGCACTCTGTTTCAGCCCCTCTGTTTCTCGCCCTCTGTTTCAGCCCCTCTGTTTCAGCCCCTCTGTTTCAGTCCCTCTGTTTCTCGCCCTCTGTTTCTGGCCCTCTGTTTCAGCCCCTCTGTTTCTCCCCCTCTGTTTCAGCCCCTCTGTTTCTCGCCCTCTGTTTCAGCCCCTCTGTTTCAGCCCCTCTGTTTCAGCCGCTCTGTTTCAGCCCCTCTGTTTCTCGCCCTCTGTTTCAGCCCCTCTGTTTCTCGCCCTCTGTTTCAGCCCCTTTGTTTCTCGCCCTCTGTTTCAGCCTCGCTGTTTCTCGCCCTCTGTTTCAGCCGCTCTGTTTCAGTGCCTCTGTTTCAGCCCCTCTGTTTCAGCCCCTTTGTTTCTCGCCCTCTGTTTCAGCCCCATCGTTTCTCGCCCTCTGTTTCAGCCCCTCTGTTTCTTGCCCTCTGTTTCAGCCCCTCTGATTCAGCCCCTCTGTTTCAGCCCCTCTGTTTCAGCTCCTCTGTTTCTCGCCCTCTGTTTCAGCCCCTCTGTTTCTCGCCCTCTGTTTCAGGCTCTCTGTTTCAGCCCCTCTGTTTCAGCCCCTCTGTCTCAGCCCCTCTGTTTCTCGCCCTCTGTTTCAGCCCCTCTGATTCAGCCCCTCTGTTTCAGCCCCTCTGTTTCAGCCCCTCTGATGCAGCCCCTCTGTTTCACGCCCTCTGTTTCAGCCCCTCTGTTTCTCGCCCTCTGTTTCAGACCATCTGTTTCAGCCCCTCTGTTTCTCACCCTCTGTTTCAGCCCCTCTGTTTCTCGCCCTCTGTTTCAGCCCCTCTGGTTCTCGCCCTCTGTTTCAGCCCCTCTGTTTCAGCCCCTTTGTTTCAGCCCCTCTGTTTCAGCCCCTCTGATTCTCGCCCTCTGTTTCAGCCCCTCTGTTTCTCGCTCTCTGTTTCAGCCCCTCTGTTTCTCGCCCTCTGTTTCAGCCCCTCTGTTTCAGCCCCTCTGTTTCAGTCCCTCTGTTTCTCGCCCTCTGTTTCTGGCCCTCTGTTTCAGCCCCTCTGTTTCTCCCCCTCTGTTTCAGCCCCTCTGTTTCTCGCCCTCTGTTTCAGCCCCTCTGTTTCAGCCCCTCTGTTTCAGCCCCTCTGTTTCTCGCCCTCTGTTTCAGCCACTCTGTTTCTCGCCCTCTGTTTCAGCCCCTTTGTTTCTCGCCCTCTGTTTCAGCCTCGCTGTTTCTCGCCCTCTGTTTCAGCCCCTCTATTTCAGCGCCTCTGTTTCAGCCCCTCTGTTTCAGCCCCTCTGTTTCTCGCCCTATGTTTTGGCCCAACTGTTTCTCGCCCTCTTTTTCAGCACCTCTGTTTCTCGCCCTCTGATTCAGCCCCTCTGTTTCTCGCCCTCTGTTTCAGCCCCTCTGTTTCAGCCCCTCTGTCTCAGCCCCTCTGTTTCTCGCCCTCTGTTTCAGCCCCTCTGTTTCTCACCCTCTGTTTCAGCCCCTCTGTTTCAGCCCCTCTGTTTCTCGCCCTCTGTTTCAGCCCGTTTGTTTCTCGCCTTCTGTTTCAGCCCCTCTGATTCAGCCATTCTGTTTCAGACCCTCTGATTCAGCCCCTCTGTTTCAGCCCCTCTGTTTCAGCCCCTCTGATTCTCGCCCTCTGTTTCAGCCCCTGTTTCTCGCACTCTGTTTCAGCCCCTCTGTTTCTCGCCCTCTGTTTCAGCCCCTCTGTTTCAGCCCCTCTGTTTCAGTCCCTCTGTTTCTCGCCCTCTGTTTCTGGCCCTCTGTTTCAGCCCCTCTGTTTCTCCCCCTCTGTTTCAGCCCCTCTGTTTCTCGCCCTCTGTTTCAGCCCCTCTGTTTCAGCCCCTCTGTTTCAGCCGCTCTGTTTCAGCCCCTCTGTTTCTCGCTCTCTGTTTCAGCCCCTCTGTTTCTCGCCCTCTGTTTCAGCCCCTTTGTTTCTCGCCCTCTGTTTCAGCCTCGCTGTTTCTCGCCCTCTGTTTCAGCCGCTCTGTTTCAGTGCCTCTGTTTCAGCCCCTCTGTTTCAGCCCCTTTGTTTCTCGCCCTCTGTTTCAGCCCCATCGTTTCTCGCCCTCTGTTTCAGCCCCTCTGTTTCTTGCCCTCTGTTTCAGCCCCTCTGATTCAGCCCCTCTGTTTCAGCCCCTCTGTTTCAGCCCCTCTGTTTCAGCTCCTCTGTTTCTCGCCCTCTGTTTCAGCCCCTCTGTTTCTCGCCCTCTGTTTCAGGCTCTCTGTTTCAGCCCCTCTGTTTCAGCCCCTCTGTCTCAGCCCCTCTGTTTCTCGCCCTCTGTTTCAGCCCCTCTGTTTCTCACCCTCTGTTTCAGCCCCTCTGTTTCAGCCCCTCTGTTTCTCGCCCTCTGTTTCAGCCCGTTTGTTTCTCGCCTTCTGTTTCAGCCCCTCTCATTCAGCCATTCTGTTTCAGACCCTCTGATTCAGCCCCTCTGTTTCAGCCCCTCTGTTTCAGCCCCTCTGATTCTCGCCCTCTGTTTCAGCCCCTGTTTCTCGCACTCTGTTTCAGCCCCTCTGTTTCTCCCCCTCTGTTTCAGCCCCTCTGTTTCTCGCCCTCTGTTTCAGCCCCTCTGTTTCAGCCCCTCTGTTTCAGCCGCTCTGTTTCAGCCCCTCTGTTTCTCGCCCTCTGTTTCAGCCCCTCTGTTTCTCGCCCTCTGTTTCAGCCCCTTTGTTTCTCGCCCTCTGTTTCAGCCTCGGTGTTTCTCGCCCTCTGTTTCACCCGCTCTGTTTCAGTGCCTCTGTTTCAGCCCCTCTGTTTCTCGCCCTCTGTTTCAGCCCCTTTGTTTCTCGCCCTCTGTTTCAGCCCCATCGTTTCTCGCCCTCTGTTTCAGCCCCTCTGTTTCTTGCCCTCTGTTTCAGCCCCTCTGATTCAGCCCCTCTGTTTCAGCCCCTCTGGTTGAGCCCCTCTGTTTCAGCTCCTCTGTTTCTCGCCCTCTGTTTCAGCCCCTCTGTTTCTCGCCCTCTGTTTCAGGCTCTCTGTTTCAGCCCGTCTGTTTCAGCCCCTCTGTTTCAGCCCCTCTGTTTCTCGCCCTCCGTTTCTTGCCCGCTGTTTCAGCCCGTTTGGTTCTCGCCCTTTGTTTCAGCCCCTCTGTTTCTCGCCCTCTGTTTCAGCCCCTCTGTTTCAGCCCCTCTGTCTCAGCCCCTCTGTTTCTTGCCCTCTGTTTCAGCCCCTCTGTTTCTCACCCTCTGTTTCAGCCCCTCTGTTTCAGCCCCTCTGTTTCTCGCCCTCTGTTTCAGCCCGTTTGTTTCTCGCCTTCTGTTTCAGCCCCTCTGATTCAGCCATTCTGTTTCAGACCCTCTGATTCAGCCCCTCTGTTTCAGCCCCTCTGTTTCAGCCCCTCTGATTCTCGCCCTCTGTTTCAGCCCCTGTTTCTCGCACTCTGTTTCAGCCCCTCTGTTTCTCGCCCTCTGTTTCAGCCCCTCTGTTTCAGCCCCTCTGTTTCAGTCCCTCTGTTTCTCGCCCTCTGTTTCTGGCCCTCTGTTTCAGCCCCTCTGTTTCTCCCCCTCTGTTTCAGCCCCTCTGTTTCTCGCCCTCTGTTTCAGCCCCTCTGTTTCAGCCCCTCTGTTTCAGCCGCTCTGTTTCAGCCCCTCTGTTTCTCGCCCTCTGTTTCAGCCCCTCTGTTTCTCGCCCTCTGTTTCAGCCCCTTTGTTTCTCGCCCTCTGTTTCAGCCTCGCTGTTTCTCGCCCTCTGTTTCAGCCGCTCTGTTTCAGCGCCTCTGTTTCAGCCCCTCTGTTTCAGCCCCTTTGTTTCTCGCCCTCTGTTTCAGCCCCATCGTTTCTCGCCCTCTGTTTCAGCCCCTCTGTTTCTCGCCCTCTGTTTCAGCCCCTCTGATTCAGCCCCTCTGTTTCAGCCCCTCTGTTTCAGCCCCTCTGTTTCAGCTCCTCTGTTTCTCGCCCTCTGTTTCAGCCCCTCTGTTTCTCGCCCTCTGTTTCAGGCTCTCTGTTTCAGCCCGTCTGTTTCAGCTCCTCTGATTCAGCCCCTCGCTTTCAGCCCCTCTGTTTCAGCTCCTCTGTTTCAGCCCCTCTGTTTCTCACCCTCTGTTTCAGCACCTCTGCTTTTCGCCCTCTTTTTCAGCCCCTCTGTTTCAGCCCATCTGTTTCAGCCCCTCTGTTTCTCGCCCTCTGTTTCTCGCCCGCTGTTTCAGCCCGTTTGTTTCTCGCCCTCTGTTTCAGCCCGTCTGTTTCTCGCCCTCTGTTTCAGCCCCTCTGTTTCAGCCCCTCTGTTTCAGCCCCTCTGTTTCTCACGCTTTGTTTCTCTCCCTCTGTTTCAGCCCCTTTGTTTCAGCCCCTCTGTTTCAGCCCCTCTGATTCTCGCCCTCTGTTTCAGCCCCTCTGTTTCAGCCCCTCTGATTCTCGCCCTCTGTTTCAGCCCCTCTGTTTCTCGCCCTCTGTTTCAGCCCCTCTGTTTCTCGCCCTCTGTTTCAGGCCCTCTGTTTCAGCCCCTCTGTTTCAGTCCCTCTGTTTCTCGCCCTCTGTTTCTGGCCCTCTGTTTCAGCCCCTCTGTTTCTGGCCCTCTGTTTCAGCCCCTCTGTTTCTCCGCCTCTGTTTCAGCCCCTCTGTTTCTCGCCCTCTGTTTCAGCCACTTTGTTTCTCGCCCTCTGTTTCAGCCTCGCTGTTTCTCTCCCTCTGTTTCACCCGCTCTGTTTCAGCGCCTCTGTTTCAGCCCCTCTGTTTCAGCCCCTCTGTTTCTCGCCCTCTGTTTCAGCCACACTGTTTCTCGCCCTCTGTTTCAGCCCCTCTGTTTCTCGCCCTCTGTTTCAGCACCTCTGATTCAGCCCCTCTGTTTCAGCCCCTCTGTTTCAGCCCCTCTGTTTCAGCCCCTCTGTTTCTCGCCCTCTGTTTCAGCCCCTCTGTTTCTCGCCCTCTGTTTCAGGCTCTCTGTTTCAGCCCGTCTGTTCCAGCCCCTCTGTTTCAGCCCCTCTGTTTCTCGCCCTCTGTTTCTCGACCGCTGTTTCAGCCCATTTGTTTCTCGCCCTCTGTTTCAGCCCCTCTGTTTCTCGCCCTCTTTTTCAGCCCCTCTGTTTCAGCCCCTCTGTTTCAGCACCTCTGTTTCAGCCCCTCTGTTTCTCGCCCTCTGTTTCAGCCCCTCTGTTTCTCGCCCTCTGTTTCAGACCCTCTGTTTCAGCCCCTCTGTTTCTCACCCTCTGTTTCAGCCCCTCTGTTTCTCGCCCTCAGTTTCAGCCCCTCTATTTCTCGCCCTCTGTTTCAGCCCCACTGTTTCAGCCCCTCTGTTTCAGCCCCTCTGTTTCAGCCCCTCTGATTCTCGCCCTCTGTTTCAGCCCCTCTGTTTCTCGCCCTCTGTTTCAGGCCCTCTGTTTCAGCCCCTCTGTTTCAGTCCCTCTGTTTCTCGCCCTCTGTTTCTGGCCCTCTGTTTCAGCCCCTCTGTTTCTCCCCCTCTGTTTCAGCCCCTCTGTTTCTCGCCCTCTGTTTCAGCCCCTCTGTTTCTCGCCCTCTGTTTCAGCCCCTTTGTTTCTCGCCCTCTGTTTCAGCCTCGCTGTTTCTCTCCCTCTGTTTCAGCCGCTCTGTTTCAGCGCATCTGTTTCAGCCCCTCTGTTTCAGCCCCTCTGTTTCTCGCCCTCTGTTTCAGCCACACTGTTTCTCGCCCTCTGTTTCAGCCCCTCTGTTTCTCGCCCTCTGTTTCAGCACCTCTGATTCAGCCCCTCTGTTTCAGCCCCTCTGTTTCAGCCCCTCTGTTTCAGCCCCTCTGTTTCTCGCCCTCTGTTTCAGCCCCTCTGTTTCTCGCCCTCTGTTTCAGGCTCTCTGTTTCAGCCCGTCTGTTCCAGCCCCTCTGTTTCAGCCCCTCTGTTTCTCGCCCTCTGTTTCTCGACCGCTGTTTCAGCCCATTTGTTTCTCGCCCTCTGTTTCAGCCCCTCTGTTTCTCGCCCTCTTTTTCAGCCCCTCTGTTTCAGCCCTTCTGTTTCAGCACCTCTGTTTCAGCCCCTCTGTTTCTCGCCCTCTGTTTCAGCCCCTCTGTTTCTCGCCCTCTGTTTCAGCCCCTCTGTTTCTCACTCTCTGTTTCAGCCCCTCTGTTTCAGCCCCTCTGTCTCAGCCCCTCTGTTTCTCGCCCTCTGTTTAAGCCCCTCTGTTTCTCGCACACTGTTTCAGCCCCTCTGTTTCAGCCCCTCTGTTTCTCGCGCTCTGTTTCAGCCCCTCTGTTTCTCGCCTTCTGTTTCAGCCCCTCTGATTCAGCCCCTCTGTTTCAGCCCCTCTGATTCAGCCCCTCTGTTTCAGCCCCTCTGTTTCAGCCCCTTGTTTCGCACCCTCTGTTTCAGCCCCTCTGATTCAGCCCCTCAGATTCAGCCCCTCTGATTCAGCCCCTCTGATTCAGCCCCTCTTTTTCCCGCCCCTCTGTTTCAGCCCCTCTGTTTCTCGCCCTCTGTTTCAGCCCCTCTGTTTCTCGCCCTCTGTTTCAGCCCCTCTGTTTCAGCCCCTCTGTTTCAGCCCCTCTGTTTCTCACCCTCTGTTTCAGCCCCTCTGTTTCAACCCCTCTGTTTCTCGCCCTCTGTTTCAGCCCGTTTGTTTCTCGCCTTCTGTTTCAGCCCCTCTGATTCAGCCATTCTGTTTCAGACCCTCTGATTCAGCCCCTCTGTTTCAGCCCCTCTGTTTCAGCCCCTCTGATTCTCGCCCTCTGTTTCAGCCCCTGTTTCTCGCACTCTGTTTCAGCCCCTCTGTTTCTCGCCCTCTGTTTCAGCCCCTCTGTTTCAGCCCCTCTGTTTCAGTCCCTCTGTTTCTCGCCCTCTGTTTCAGCCCCTCTGATTCAGCCCCTCTGTTTCAGCCCCTCTGGTTGAGCCCCTCTGTTTCAGCTCCTCTGTTTCTCGCCCTGTGTTTCAGCCCCTCTGTTTCTTGCCCTCTGTTTCAGCCCCTCTGATTCAGCCCCTCTGTTTCAGCCCCTCTGGTTGAGCCCCTCTGTTTCAGCTCCTCTGTTTCTCGCCCTCTGTTTCAGCCCCTCTGTTTCTCGCCCTCTGTTTCAGGCTCTCTGTTTCAGCCCGTCTGTTTCAGCCCCTCTGTTTCAGCCCCTCTGTTTCTCGCCCTCCGTTTCTTGCCCGCTGTTTCAGCCCGTTTGGTTCTCGCCCTCTGTTTCAGCCCCTCTGTTTCTCGCCCTCTGTTTCAGCCCCTCTGTTTCAGCCCCTCTGTCTCAGCCCCTCTGTTTCTTGCCCTCTGTTTCAGCCCCTCTGTTTCTCACCCTCTGTTTCAGCCCCTCTGTTTCAGCCCCTCTGTTTCTCGCCCTCTGTTTCAGCCCGTTTGTTTCTCGCCTTCTGTTTCAGCCCCTCTGATTCAGCCATTCTGTTTCAGACCCTCTGATTCAGCCCCTCTGTTTCAGCCCCTCTGTTTCAGCCCCTCTGATTCTCGCCCTCTGTTTCAGCCCCTGTTTCTCGCACTCTGTTTCAGCCCCTCTGTTTCTCGCCCTCTGTTTCAGCCCCTCTGTTTCAGCCCCTCTGTTTCAGTCCCTCTGTTTCTCGCCCTCTGTTTCTGGCCCTCTGTTTCAGCCCCTCTGTTTCTCCCCCTCTGTTTCAGCCCCTCTGTTTCTCGCCCTCTGTTTCAGCCCCTCTGTTTCAGCCCCTCTGTTTCAGCCGCTCTGTTTCAGCCCCTCTGTTTCTCGCCCTCTGTTTCAGCCCCTCTGTTTCTCGCCCTCTGTTTCAGCCCCTTTGTTTCTCGCCCTCTGTTTCAGCCTCGCTGTTTCTCGCCCTCTGTTTCAGCCGCTCTGTTTCAGCGCCTCTGTTTCAGCCCCTCTGTTTCAGCCCCTTTGTTTCTCGCCCT
The DNA here is from genome assembly GCF_047496795.1 of Chiloscyllium punctatum. Lineage (NCBI taxonomy): Eukaryota > Metazoa > Chordata > Chondrichthyes > Orectolobiformes > Hemiscylliidae > Chiloscyllium > Chiloscyllium punctatum. The sequence continues at coordinate 644,606 of NW_027309817.1, forward strand.
CTGTTTCAGCCCCATCGTTTCTCGCCCTCTGTTTCAGCCCCTCTGTTTCTCGCCCTCTGTTTCAGCCCCTCTGATTCAGCCCCTCTGTTTCAGCCCCTCTGTTTCAGCCCCTCTGTTTCAGCTCCTCTGTTTCTCGCCCTCTGTTTCAGCCCCTCTGTTTCTCGCCCTCTGTTTCAGGCTCTCTGTTTCAGCCCGTCTGTTTCAGCCCCTCTGATTCAGCCCCTCGCTTTCAGCCCCTCTGTTTCAGCTCCTCTGTTTCAGCCCCTCTGTTTCTCACCCTCTGTTTCAGCACCTCTGCTTTTCGCCCTCTTTTTCAGCCCCTCTGTTTCAGCCCATCTGTTTCAGCCCCTCTGTTTCTCGCCCTCTGTTTCTCGCCCGCTGTTTCAGCCCGTTTGTTTCTCGCCCTCTGTTTCAGCCCGTCTGTTTCTCGCCCTCTGTTTCAGCCCCTCTGTTTCAGCCCCTCTGTTTCAGCCCCTCTGTTTCTCACGCTTTGTTTCTCTCCCTCTGTTTCAGCCCCTTTGTTTCAGCCCCTCTGTTTCAGCCCCTCTGATTCTCGCCCTCTGTTTCAGCCCCTCTGTTTCAGCCCCTCTGATTCTCGCCCTCTGTTTCAGCCCCTCTGTTTCTCGCCCTCTGTTTCAGCCCCTCTGTTTCTCGCCCTCTGTTTCAGGCCCTCTGTTTCAGCCCCTCTGTTTCAGTCCCTCTGTTTCTCGCCCTCTGTTTCTGGCCCTCTGTTTCAGCCCCTCTGTTTCTGGCCCTCTGTTTCAGCCCCTCTGTTTCTCCGCCTCTGTTTCAGCCCCTCTGTTTCTCGCCCTCTGTTTCAGCCACTTTGTTTCTCGCCCTCTGTTTCAGCCTCGCTGTTTCTCTCCCTCTGTTTCACCCGCTCTGTTTCAGCGCCTCTGTTTCAGCCCCTCTGTTTCAGCCCCTCTGTTTCTAGCCCTCTGTTTCAGCCACACTGTTTCTCGCCCTCTGTTTCAGCCCCTCTGTTTCTCGCCCTCTGTTTCAGCACCTCTGATTCAGCCCCTCTGTTTCAGCCCCTCTGTTTCAGCCCCTCTGTTTCAGCCCCTCTGTTTCTCGCCCTCTGTTTCAGCCCCTCTGTTTCTCGCCCTCTGTTTCAGGCTCTCTGTTTCAGCCCGTCTGTTCCAGCCCCTCTGTTTCAGCCCCTCTGTTTCTCGCCCTCTGTTTCTCGACCGCTGTTTCAGCCCATTTGTTTCTCGCCCTCTGTTTCAGCCCCTCTGTTTCTCGCCCTCTTTTTCAGCCCCTCTGTTTCAGCCCCTCTGTTTCAGCACCTCTGTTTCAGCCCCTCTGTTTCTCGCCCTCTGTTTCAGCCCCTCTGTTTCTCGCCCTCTGTTTCAGACCCTCTGTTTCAGCCCCTCTGTTTCTCACCCTCTGTTTCAGCCCCTCTGTTTCTCGCCCTCAGTTTCAGCCCCTCTATTTCTCGCCCTCTGTTTCAGCCCCACTGTTTCAGCCCCTCTGTTTCAGCCCCTCTGTTTCAGCCCCTCTGATTCTCGCCCTCTGTTTCAGCCCCTCTGTTTCTCGCCCTCTGTTTCAGGCCCTCTGTTTCAGCCCCTCTGTTTCAGTCCCTCTGTTTCTCGCCCTCTGTTTCTGGCCCTCTGTTTCAGCCCCTCTGTTTCTCCCCCTCTGTTTCAGCCCCTCTGTTTCTCGCCCTCTGTTTCAGCCCCTCTGTTTCTCGCCCTCTGTTTCAGCCCCTTTGTTTCTCGCCCTCTGTTTCAGCCTCGCTGTTTCTCTCCCTCTGTTTCAGCCGCTCTGTTTCAGCGCATCTGTTTCAGCCCCTCTGTTTCAGCCCCTCTGTTTCTCGCCCTCTGTTTCAGCCACACTGTTTCTCGCCCTCTGTTTCAGCCCCTCTGTTTCTCGCCCTCTGTTTCAGCACCTCTGATTCAGCCCCTCTGTTTCAGCCCCTCTGTTTCAGCCCCTCTGTTTCAGCCCCTCTGTTTCTCGCCCTCTGTTTCAGCCCCTCTGTTTCTCGCCCTCTGTTTCAGGCTCTCTGTTTCAGCCCGTCTGTTCCAGCCCCTCTGTTTCAGCCCCTCTGTTTCTCGCCCTCTGTTTCTCGACCGCTGTTTCAGCCCATTTGTTTCTCGCCCTCTGTTTCAGCCCCTCTGTTTCTCGCCCTCTTTTTCAGCCCCTCTGTTTCAGCCCTTCTGTTTCAGCACCTCTGTTTCAGCCCCTCTGTTTCTCGCCCTCTGTTTCAGCCCCTCTGTTTCTCGCCCTCTGTTTCAGCCCCTCTGTTTCTCACTCTCTGTTTCAGCCCCTCTGTTTCAGCCCCTCTGTCTCAGCCCCTCTGTTTCTCGCCCTCTGTTTAAGCCCCTCTGTTTCTCGCACACTGTTTCAGCCCCTCTGTTTCAGCCCCTCTGTTTCTCGCGCTCTGTTTCAGCCCCTCTGTTTCTCGCCTTCTGTTTCAGCCCCTCTGATTCAGCCCCTCTGTTTCAGCCCCTCTGATTCAGCCCCTCTGTTTCAGCCCCTCTGTTTCAGCCCCTTGTTTCGCACCCTCTGTTTCAGCCCCTCTGATTCAGCCCCTCAGATTCAGCCCCTCTGATTCAGCCCCTCTGATTCAGCCCCTCTTTTTCCCGCCCCTCTGTTTCAGCCCCTCTGTTTCTCGCCCTCTGTTTCAGCCCCTCTGTTTCTCGCCCTCTGTTTCAGCCCCTCTGTTTCAGCCCCTCTGTTTCAGCCCCTCTGTTTCTCACCCTCTGTTTCAGCCCCTCTGTTTCAACCCCTCTGTTTCTCGCCCTCTGTTTCAGCCCGTTTGTTTCTCGCCTTCTGTTTCAGCCCCTCTGATTCAGCCATTCTGTTTCAGACCCTCTGATTCAGCCCCTCTGTTTCAGCCCCTCTGTTTCAGCCCCTCTGATTCTCGCCCTCTGTTTCAGCCCCTGTTTCTCGCACTCTGTTTCAGCCCCTCTGTTTCTCGCCCTCTGTTTCAGCCCCTCTGTTTCAGCCCCTCTGTTTCAGTCCCTCTGTTTCTCGCCCTCTGTTTCTGGCCCTCTATTTCAGCCCCTCTGTTTCTCCCCCTCTGTTTCAGCCCCTCTGTTTCTCGCCCTCTGTTTCAGCCCCTCTGTTTCAGCCCCTCTGTTTCAGCCGCTCTGTTTCAGCCCCTCTGTTTCTCGCCCTCTGTTTCAGCCCCTCTGTTTCTCGCCCTCTGTTTCAGCCCCTTTGTTTCTCGCCCTCTGTTTCAGCCTCGCTGTTTCTCGCCCTCTGTTTCAGCCGCTCTGTTTCAGTGCCTCTGTTTCAGCCCCTCTGTTTCAGCCCCTTTGTTTCTCGCCCTCTGTTTCAGCCCCATCGTTTCTCGCCCTCTGTTTCAGCCCCTCTGTTTCTTGCCCTCTGTTTCAGCCCCTCTGATTCAGCCCCTCTGTTTCAGCCCCTCTGTTTCAGCCCCTCTGTTTCAGCTCCTCTGTTTCTCGCCCTCTGTTTCAGCCCCTCTGTTTCTCGCCCTCTGTTTCAGGCTCTCTGTTTCAGCCCCTCTGTTTCAGCCCCTCTGTCTCAGCCCCTCTGTTTCTCGCCCTCTGTTTCAGCCCCTCTGTTTCTCACCCTCTGTTTCAGCCCCTCTGTTTCAGCCCCTCTGTTTCTCGCCCTCTGTTTCAGCCCGTTTGTTTCTCGCCTTCTGTTTCAGCCCCTCTCATTCAGCCATTCTGTTTCAGACCCTCTGATTCAGCCCCTCTGTTTCAGCCCCTCTGTTTCAGCCCCTCTGATTCTCGCCCTCTGTTTCAGCCCCTGTTTCTCGCACTCTGTTTCAGCCCCTCTGTTTCTCCCCCTCTGTTTCAGCCCCTCTGTTTCTCGCCCTCTGTTTCAGCCCCTCTGTTTCAGCCCCTCTGTTTCAGCCGCTCTGTTTCAGCCCCTCTGTTTCTCGCCCTCTGTTTCAGCCCCTCTGTTTCTCGCCCTTTGTTTCAGCCCCTTTGTTTCTCGCCCTCTGTTTCAGCCTCGCTGTTTCTCGCCCTCTGTTTCACCCGCTCTGTTTCAGTGCCTCTGTTTCAGCCCCTCTGTTTCAGCCCCTTTGTTTCTCACCCTCTGTTTCAGCCCCATCGTTTCTCGCCCTCTGTTTCAGCCCCTCTGTTTCTTGCCCTCTGTTTCAGCCCCTCTGATTCAGCCCCTCTGTTTCAGCCCCTCTGGTTGAGCCCCTCTGTTTCAGCTCCTCTGTTTCTCGCCCTCTGTTTCAGCCCCTCTGTTTCTCGCCCTCTGTTTCAGGCTCTCTGTTTCAGCCCGTCTGTTTCAGCCCCTCTGTTTCAGCCCCTCTGTTTCTCGCCCTCCGTTTCTTGCCCGCTGTTTCAGCCCGTTTGGTTCTCGCCCTCTGTTTCAGCCCCTCTGTTTCTCGCCCTCTGTTTCAGCCCCTCTGTTTCAGCCCCTCTGTCTCAGCCCCTCTGTTTCTCGCCCTCTGTTTCAGCCCCTCTGTTTCTCACCCTCTGTTTCAGCCCCTCTGTTTCAGCCCCTCTGTTTCTCGCCCTCTGTTTCAGCCCGTTTGTTTCTCACCTTCTGTTTCAGCCCCTCTGATTCAGCCATTCTGTTTCAGACCCTCTGATTCAGCCCCTCTGTTTCAGCCCCTCTGTTTCAGCCCCTCTGATTCTCGCCCTCTTTTCAGCCCCTGTTTCTCGCACTCTGTTTCAGCCCCTCTGTTTCTCGCCCTCTGTTTCAGCCCCTCTGTTTCAGCCCCTCTGTTTCAGTCCCTCTGTTTCTCGCCCTCTGTTTCTGGCCCTCTGTTTCAGCCCCTCTGTTTCTCCCCCTCTGTTTCAGCCCCTCTGTTTCTCGCCCTCTGTTTCAGCCCCTCTGTTTCAGCCCCTCTGTTTCAGCCGCTCTGTTTCAGCCCCTCTGTTTCTCGCCCTCTGTTTCAGCCCCTCTGTTTCTCGCCCTCTGTTTCAGCCCCTTTGTTTCTCGCCCTCTGTTTCAGCCTCGCTGTTTCTCGCCCTCTGTTTCAGCCGCTCTGTTTCAGCGCCTCTGTTTCAGCCCCTCTGTTTCAGCCCCTTTGTTTCTCGCCCTCTGTTTCAGCCCCATCGTTTCTCGCCCTCTGTTTCAGCCCCTCTGTTTCTCGCCCTCTGTTTCAGCCCCTCTGATTCAGCCCCTCTGTTTCAGCCCCTCTGTTTCAGCCCCTCTGTTTCAGCTCCTCTGTTTCTCGCCCTCTGTTTCAGCCCCTCTGTTTCTCGCCCTCTGTTTCAGGCTCTCTGTTTCAGCCCGTCTGTTTCAGCCCCTCTGATTCAGCCCCTCGCTTTCAGCCCCTCTGTTTCAGCTCCTCTGTTTCAGCCCCTCTGTTTCTCACCCTCTGTTTCAGCACCTCTGCTTTTCGCCCTCTTTTTCAGCCCCTCTGTTTCAGCACATCTGTTTCAGCCCCTCTGTTTCTCGCCCTCTGTTTCTCGCCCGCTGTTTCAGCCCGTTTGTTTCTCGCCCTCTGTTTCAGCCCCTCTGTTTCTCGCCCTCTGTTTCAGCCCCTCTGTTTCAGCCCCTCTGTTTCAGCCCCTCTGTTTCTCACGCTTTGTTTCTCTCCCTCTGTTTCAGCCCCTTTGTTTCAGCCCCTCTGATTCTCGCCCTCTGTTTCAGCCCCTCTGTTTCTCGCCCTCTGTTTCAGCCCCTCTGTTTCTCGCCCTCTGTTTCAGGCCCTCTGTTTCAGCCCCTCTGTTTCAGTCCCTCTGTTTCTCGCCCTCTGTTTCTGGCCCTCTGTTTCAGCCCCTCTGTTTCTCCCCCTCTGTTTCAGCCCCTCTGTTTCAGCTCCTCTGTTTCAGCCCCTCTGTTTCTCGCCCTCTGTTTCAGCCACTTTGTTTCTCGCCCTCTGTTTCAGCCTCGCTGTTTCTCTCCCTCTGTTTCAGCCGCTCTGTTTCAGCGCCTCTGTTTCAGCCCCTCTGTTTCAGCCCCTCTGTTTCTCGCCCTCTGTTTCAGCCACACTGTTTCTCGCCCTCTGTTTCAGCCCCTCTGTTTCTCGCCCTCTGTTTCAGCACCTCTGATTCAGCCCCTCTGTTTCAGCCCCTCTGTTTCAGCCCCTCTGTTTCAGCCCCTCTGTTTCTCGCCCTCTGTTTCAGCCCCTCTGTTTCTCGCCCTCTGTTTCAGGCTCTCTGTTTCAGCCCGTCTGTTCCAGCCCCTCTGTTTCAGCCCCTCTGTTTCTCGCCCTCTGTTTCTCGACCGCTGTTTCAGCCCATTTGTTTCTCGCCCTCTGTTTCAGCCCCTCTGTTTCTCGCCCTCTTTTTCAGCCCCTCTGTTTCAGCCCCTCTGTTTCAGCACCTCTGTTTCAGCCCCTCTGTTTCTCGCCCTCTGTTTCAGCCCCTCTGTTTCTCGCCCTCTGTTTCAGACCCTCTGTTTCAGCCCCTCTGTTTCTCACCCTCTGTTTCAGCCCCTCTGTTTCTCGCCCTCAGTTTCAGCCCCTCTATTTCTCGCCCTCTGTTTCAGCCCCACTGTTTCAGCCCCTCTGTTTCAGCCCCTCTGTTTCAGCCCCTCTGATTCTCGCCCTCTGTTTCAGCCCCTCTGTTTCTCGCCCTCTGTTTCAGGCCCTCTGTTTCAGCCACTCTGTTTCAGTCCCTCTGTTTCTCGCCCTCTGTTTCTGGCCCTCTGTTTCAGCCCCTCTGTTTCTCCCCCTCTGTTTCAGCCCCTCTGTTTCTCGCCCTCTGTTTCAGCCCCTCTGTTTCTCGCCCTCTGTTTCAGCCCCTTTGTTTCTCGCCCTCTGTTTCAGCCTCGCTGTTTCTCTCCCTCTGTTTCAGCCGCTGTGTTTCAGCGCATCTGTTTCAGCCCCTCTGTTTCAGTCCCTCTGTTTCTCGCCCTCTGTTTCTGGCCCTCTATTTCAGCCCCTCTGTTTCTCCCCCTCTGTTTCAGCCCCTCTGTTTCTCGCCCTCTGTTTCAGCCCCTCTGTTTCAGCCCCTCTGTTTCAGCCGCTCTGTTTCAGCCCCTCTGTTTCTCGCCCTCTGTTTCAGCCCCTCTGTTTCTCGCCCTCTGTTTCAGCCCCTTTGTTTCTCGCCCTCTGTTTCAGCCTCGCTGTTTCTCGCCCTCTGTTTCAGCCGCTCTGTTTCAGTGCCTCTGTTTCAGCCCCTCTGTTTCAGCCCCTTTGTTTCTCGCCCTCTGTTTCAGCCCCATCGTTTCTCGCCCTCTGTTTCAGCCCCTCTGTTTCTTGCCCTCTGTTTCAGCCCCTCTGATTCAGCCCCTCTGTTTCAGCCCCTCTGTTTCAGCCCCTCTGTTTCAGCTCCTCTGTTTCTCGCCCTCTGTTTCAGCCCCTCTGTTTCTCGCCCTCTGTTTCAGGCTCTCTGTTTCAGCCCCTCTGTTTCAGCCCCTCTGTCTCAGCCCCTCTGTTTCTCGCCCTCAGTTTCATCCCCTCTGTTTCTCACCCTCTGTTTCAGCCCCTCTGTTTCAGCCCCTCTGTTTCTCGCCCTCTGTTTCAGCCCGTTTGTTTCTCGCCTTCTGTTTCAGCCCCTCTCATTCAGCCATTCTGTTTCAGACCCTCTGATTCAGCCCCTCTGTTTCAGCCCCTCTGTTTCAGCCCCTCTGATTCTCGCCCTCTGTTTCAGCCCCTGTTTCTCGCACTCTGTTTCAGCCCCTCTGTTTCTCCCCCTCTGTTTCAGCCCCTCTGTTTCTCGCCCTCTGTTTCAGCCCCTCTGTTTCAGCCCCTCTGTTTCAGCCGCTCTGTTTCAGCCCCTCTGTTTCTCGCCCTCTGTTTCAGCCCCTCTGTTTCTCGCCCTCTGTTTCAGCCCCTTTGTTTCTCGCCCTCTGTTTCAGCCTCGCTGTTTCTCGCCCTCTGTTTCACCCGCTCTGTTTCAGTGCCTCTGTTTCAGCCCCTCTGTTTCAGCCCCTTTGTTTCTCGCCCTCTGTTTCAGCCCCATCGTTTCTCGCCCTCTGTTTCAGCCCCTCTGTTTCTTGCCCTCTGTTTCAGCCCCTCTGATTCAGCCCCTCTGTTTCAGCCCCTCTGGTTGAGCCCCTCTGTTTCAGCTCCTCTGTTTCTCGCCCTCTGTTTCAGCCCCTCTGTTTCTCGCCCTCTGTTTCAGGCTCTCTGTTTCAGCCCGTCTGTTTCAGCCCCTCTGTTTCAGCCCCTCTGTTTCTCGCCCTCCGTTTCTTGCCCGCTGTTTCAGCCCGTTTGGTTCTCGCCCTCTGTTTCAGCCCCTCTGTTTCTCGCCCTCTGTTTCAGCCCCTCTGTTTCAGCCCCTCTGTCTCAGCCCCTCTGTTTCTCGCCCTCTGTTTCAGCCCCTCTGTTTCTCACCCTCTGTTTCAGCCCCTCTGTTTCAGCCCCTCTGTTTCTCGCCCTCTGTTTCAGCCCGTTTGTTTCTCGCCTTCTGTTTCAGCCCCTCTGATTCAGCCATTCTGTTTCAGTCCCTCTGATTCAGCCCCTCTGTTTCAGCCCCTCTGTTTCAGCCCCTCTGATTCTCGCCCTCTTTTCAGCCCCTGTTTCTCGCACTCTGTTTCAGCCCCTCTGTTTCTCGCCCTCTGTTTCAGCCCCTCTGTTTCAGCCCCTCTGTTTCAGTCCCTCTGTTTCTCGCCCTCTGTTTCTGGCCCTCTGTTTCAGCCCCTCTGTTTCTCCCCCTCTGTTTCAGCCCCTCTGTTTCTCGCCCTCTGTTTCAGCCCCTCTGTTTCAGCCCCTCTGTTTCAGCCGCTCTGTTTCAGCCCCTCTGTTTCTCGCCCTCTGTTTCAGCCCCTCTGTTTCTCGCCCTCTGTTTCAGCCCCTTTGTTTCTCGCCCTCTGTTTCAGCCTCGCTGTTTCTCGCCCTCTGTTTCAGCCGCTCTGTTTCAGCGCCTCTGTTTCAGCCCCTCTGTTTCAGCCCCTTTGTTTCTCGCCCTCTGTTTCAGCCCCATCGTTTCTCGCCCTCTGTTTCAGCCCCTCTGTTTCTCGCCCTCTGTTTCAGCCCCTCTGATTCAGCCCCTCTGTTTCAGCCCCTCTGTTTCAGCCCCTCTGTTTCAGCTCCTCTGTTTCTCGCCCTCTGTTTCAGCCCCTCTGTTTCTCGCCCTCTGTTTCAGGCTCTCTGTTTCAGCCCGTCTGTTTCAGCCCCTCTGATTCAGCCCCTCGCTTTCAGCCCCTCTGTTTCAGCTCCTCTGTTTCAGCCCCTCTGTTTCTCACCCTCTGTTTCAGCACCTCTGCTTTTCGCCCTCTTTTTCAGCCCCTCTGTTTCAGCACATCTGTTTCAGCCCCTCTGTTTCTCGCCCTCTGTTTCTCGCCCGCTGTTTCAGCCCGTTTGTTTCTCGCCCTCTGTTTCAGCCCCTCTGTTTCTCGCCCTCTGTTTCAGCCCCTCTGTTTCAGCCCCTCTGTTTCAGCCCCTCTGTTTCTCACGCTTTGTTTCTCTCCCTCTGTTTCAGCCCCTTTGTTTCAGCCCCTCTGTTTCAGCCCCTCTGATTCTCGCCCTCTGTTTCAGCCCCTCTGTTTCTCGCCCTCTGTTTCAGCCCCTCTGTTTCTCGCCCTCTGTTTCAGGCCCTCTGTTTCAGCCCCTCTGTTTCAGTCCCTCTGTTTCTCGCCCTCTGTTTCTGGCCCTCTGTTTCAGCCCCTCTGTTTCTCCCCCTCTGTTTCAGCCCCTCTGTTTCAGCTCCTCTGTTTCAGCCCCTCTGTTTCTCGCCCTCTGTTTCAGCCACTTTGTTTCTCGCCCTCTGTTTCAGCCTCGCTGTTTCTCTCCCTCTGTTTCAGCCGCTCTGTTTCAGCGCCTCTGTTTCAGCCCCTCTGTTTCAGCCCCTCTGTTTCTCGCCCTCTGTTTCAGCCACACTGTTTCTCGCCCTCTGTTTCAGCCCCTCTGTTTCTCGCCCTCTGTTTCAGCACCTCTGATTCAGCCCCTCTGTTTCAGCCCCTCTGTTTCAGCCCCTCTGTTTCAGCCCCTCTGTTTCTCGCCCTCTGTTTCAGCCCCTCTGTTTCTCGCCCTCTGTTTCAGGCTCTCTGTTTCAGCCCGTCTGTTCCAGCCCCTCTGTTTCAGCCCCTCTGTTTCTCGCCCTCTGTTTCTCGACCGCTGTTTCAGCCCATTTGTTTCTCGCCCTCTGTTTCAGCCCCTCTGTTTCTCGCCCTCTTTTTCAGCCCCTCTGTTTCAGCCCCTCTGTTTCAGCACCTCTGTTTCAGCCCCTCTGTTTCTCGCCCTCTGTTTCAGCCCCTCTGTTTCTCGCCCTCTGTTTCAGACCCTCTGTTTCAGCCCCTCTGTTTCTCACCCTCTGTTTCAGCCCCTCTGTTTCTCGCCCTCAGTTTCAGCCCCTCTATTTCTCGCCCTCTGTTTCAGCCCCACTGTTTCAGCCCCTCTGTTTCAGCCCCTCTGTTTCAGCCCCTCTGATTCTCGCCCTCTGTTTCAGCCCCTCTGTTTCTCGCCCTCTGTTTCAGGCCCTCTGTTTCAGCCACTCTGTTTCAGTCCCTCTGTTTCTCGCCCTCTGTTTCTGGCCCTCTGTTTCAGCCACTCTGTTTCTCCCCCTCTGTTTCAGCCCCTCTGTTTCTCGCCCTCTGTTTCAGCCCCTCTGTTTCTCGCCCTCTGTTTCAGCCCCTTTGTTTCTCGCCCTCTGTTTCAGCCTCGCTGTTTCTCTCCCTCTGTTTCAGCCGCTCTGTTTCAGCGCATCTGTTTCAGCCCCTCTGTTTCAGCCCCTCTGTTTCTCGCCCTCTGTTTCAGCCACACTGTTTCTCGCCCTCTGTTTCAGCCCCTCTGTTTCTCGCCCTCTGTTTCAGCACCTCTGATTCAGCCCCTCTGTTTCAGCCCCTCTGTTTCAGCCCCTCTGTTTCAGCCCCTCTGTTTCTCGCCCTCTGTTTCAGCCCCTCTGTTTCTCGCCCTCTGTTTCAGGCTCTCTGTTTCAGCCCGTCTGTTCCAGCCCCTCTGTTTCAGCCCCTCTGTTTCTCGCCCTCTGTTTCTCGACCGCTGTTTCAGCCCATTTGTTTCTCGCCCTCTGTTTCAGCCCCTCTGTTTCTCGCCCTCTTTTTCAGCCCCTCTGTTTCAGCCCCTCTGTTTCAGCACCTCTGTTTCAGCCCCTCTGTTTCTCGCCCTCTGTTTCAGCCCCTCTGTTTCTCGCCCTCTGTTTCAGCCCCTCTGTTTCTCACTCTCTGTTTCAGCCCCTCTGTTTCAGCCCCTCTGTCTCAGCCCCTCTGTTTCTCGCCCTCTGTTTAAGCCCCTCTGTTTCTCGCACACTGTTTCAGCCCCTCTGTTTCAGCCCCTCTGTTTCTCGCGCTCTGTTTCAGCCCCTCTGTTTCTCGCCTTCTGTTTCAGCCCCTCTGATTCAGCCCCTCTGTTTCAGCCCCTCTGATTCAGCCCCTCTGTTTCAGCCCCTCTGTTTCAGCCCCTTGTTTCGCACCCTCTGTTTCAGCCCCTCTGATTCAGCCCCTCTGATTCAGCCCCTCTGATTCAGCCCCTCTGATTCAGCCCCTCTTTTTCCCGCCCCTCTGTTTCAGCCCCTCTGTTTCTCGCCCTCTGTTTCAGCCCCTCTGTTTCTCGCCCTCTGTTTCAGCCCCTCTGTTTCAGCCCCTCTGTTTCAGCCCCTCTGTTTCTGGCCCTCGGTTTCAGCCCCTCTGTTTCTCGCCCTCTGTTTCAGCCCCTCTGATTCAGCCACTCTGTTTCACCCCCTCTGTTTCTCACTCACTGTTCCAGCCCCTCTGTTTCAGCCCCTCTGTTTCAGCCACTCTGTTTCAGCCCCTCTGTTTCAGCCCCTCTGTTTCAGCCCCTCTGTTTCTCGCCCTCTGTTTCAGCCCCTCTGTTTTTCGCCCTCTTTTTCAGCCCCTCTGTTTCAGCCCATCTGTTTCAGCCCCTCTGTTTCTTAAGCTCTGTTTCAGCCCCTCTGATTCAGCCCCTCTGTTTCTCGCCCTCTGTTTCAGCCTCTCTGTTTCTCGCCCTCTGTTTCAGCCCCTCTGTTTCTTGCCCTCTGTTTCAGCCCCACTGTTTCAGCCCCTCTGTTTCAGCCCCTCTGTTTCTAGCCCTCTGTTTCAGCCCCTCTGTTTCTCGCCGTCTGTATCAGCCCCTCTGTTACAGCCCCTCTGTTTCTCGCCTTTTGTTTTTGCACCACTGTTTCTCGCCCTCTGTTTCAGCACCTCAGTTTCTCGCCCTCTGTTTCAGCCCCGCTGATTCAGCCCCTCTGTTTCAGCCCCTCTGAATCAGCCCCTCTGATTCAGCCCCTCTGTATCAGCCCCTCGGTTTCAGCCCCTCTGTTTCAGCCTCTCTGTTTCTCGCCCTCTGTTTCAGCCCCTCTGTGTCTCGCCTTCTGTTTAGCCCCTCTGTTACTCGCACTCTGTTTCAGCCCCTCTGATTCAGCCCCTCTGTTTCAGCCCCTCTGATTCAGCCCCTCAGTTTCTCGCACTCTGTTTCAGCCCCTCTGTTTCAGCCCCTCTGTTTCAGCCCCTCTGTTTCTCACCCTCTGTTTCAGCCCCTCTGATTCAGGCCCACTCATTCATCCCCTCTGATTCAGCCCCTCTGTTTCCCGCCCCTCTGTTTCAGCCCCTCTGTTTCACGCCCTCTGTTTCAGCCCCTCTGTTTCAGCCCCTCTGTTTCTCGCCCTCTGTTTCAGCCCCTCTGTTTCTCGCCCTCTGTTTCAGCCCCTCTGATTCAGCCCCTCTGATTCAGCCCCTCTGTTTCAGCCCCTCTGTTTCAGCCCCTCTATTTCTCACCCTCTGTTTCAGCCCCTCTGTTTCTCGCCCTCTGTTTCAGCCCCTCTGTTTCTGGCCCTCTGTTTCAGCCCCTCTGTTTCTCGCCCTCTGTTTCAGCCCCTCTGTTTCTCGCCCTCTGTTTCAGCCACTCTGTTTCTCGCCCTCTGTTTCAGCCCCTCTGTTTCTCGCCCTCTGTTTCAGCCCCTCTGTTTCAGCCCCTCTGTTTCAGCCCCTCTGTTTCTCGCCCTCTGTTTCAGCCCCTCTGTTTCTCGCCCTCTGTTTCAGGCTCTCTGTTTCAGCCTGTCTTTTTCAGCCCCTCTGTTTCAGCCCCTCTGTTTCTCGCCGTCCGTTTCTTGCCCGCTGTTTCAGCCCGTTTGGTTCTCGCCCTCTGTTACAGCTCCTCGGTTTCTCGCCCTCTGTTTCAGCCCCTCTGTTTCTCGCCCTCTGTTTCAGCTCCTCTGTTTCAGCCCCTCTGTTTCAGCCCCTCTGTTTCAGCCCCTCTGTTTCTCGCCCTCTGTTTCAGCCCCCATGTTTCTCGCCCTCTGTTTCAGCCCCTCTGTTTCTCGCCCTCTGTTTCAGCCCCTCTGTTTCAGCCCCTCTGTCTCAGCCCCTCTGTTTTTCGCCCTCTGTTTCAGCTCCTCTGTTTCTCGCCCTCTGTTTCAGCCCCTCTGTTTCTCGCCTTCTGTTTCAGCCCCTGTGATTCAGCCCCTCTGTTTCAACCCCTCTGATTCAGCCCCTCGGTTTCAGCCCCACTGTTTCAGCTCCTCTGTTTCAGCCCCTCTGTTTCTCGCCCTCTGTTTCAGCACCTCTGCTTTTCGCCCTCTTTTTCAGCCCCTCTGTTTCAGCACATCTGTTTCAGCCCCTCTGTTTCTCGCCCTCTGTTTCTCGCCCGCTGTTTCAGCCCGTTTGTTTCTCGCCCTCTGTTTCAGCCCCCCTGTTTCTCGCCCTCTGTTTCAGCCCCTCTGTTTCAGCCCCTCTGTTTCTCGCCCTCTGTTTCAGCCCCTCTGTTTCTCGCCCTCTGTTTCAGCCCCTCTGTTTCTCGCCCTCTGTTTCAGCCCCGCTGATTCAGCCCCACTGTTTCAGCCCCTCTGCATCAGGCACTCTGATTCAGCCACTCTGTTTCAGCCCCTCTGTTTCAGCCCCTCTGATGCAGCCCCTCTGTTTCTCGCCCTCTGTTTCAGCCACCCTGTTTCTCGACCTCTGTTTCAGACCCTCTGTTTCAGCCCCTCTGTTTCTCACCCTCTGTTTCAGCCCCTCTGTTTCTCGCCCTCTGTTTCAGCCCCTCTGTTTCTCGCCCTCTGTTTCAGCCCCTCTATTTCTCGCCCTCTGTTTCAGCCCCTCTGTTTCAGCCCCTCTGTTTCAGCCCCTCTGTTTCAGCCCCTCTGATTCTCGCCCTCTGTTTCAGCCCCTCTGTTTCTCGCCCTCTGTTTCAGCCCCTCTGTTTCTCGCCCTCTGTTTCAGCCCCTCTGTTTCAGCCCCTCTGTTTCAGTCCCTCTGTTTCTCGCCCTCTGTTTCTGGCCCTCTATTTCAGCCCCTCTGTTTCTCCCCCACTGTTTCAGCCCCTCTGTTTCTCGCCCTCTGTTTCAGCCCCTCTGTTCCAGCCCCTCTGTTTCAGCCCCTCTGTTCCAGCCCCTCTGTTTCTCGCCCTCTGTTTCAGCCCCTCTGTTTCTCGCCCTCTGTTTCAGCCCCTTTGTTTCTCGCCCTCTGTTTCAGCCTCGGTGTTTCTCGCCCTCTGTTTCAGCCCCTCTGTTTCAGCGCCTCTGTTTCAGCCCCTCTGTTTCTCGCCCTCTGTTTCAGCCCAACAGTTTCTCGCCCTCTGTTTCAGCCCCTCTGTTTCTCTCCCTCTGTTTCAGCCCCTCAGATACAGCCCCTCTGTTTCAGCCCCTCTGTTTCAGCCCCTCTGTTTCAGCCCCTCTGTTTCTCGCCCTCTGTTTCAGCCCCTCTGTTTCTCGCCCTCTGTTTCAGGCTCTCTGTTTCAGACCGTCTGTTTCAGCCCCTCTGTTTCTGCCCCTCTGTTTCTCGCCCTCTGTTTCTCGCCCGCTGTTTCAGCCCGTTTGTTTCTCGCCCTCTGTTTCAGCCCCTCTGTTTCTCGCCCTCTGTTTCAGCCCCTCTGTTTCTCGCCATCTGTTTCAGCCCCTCTGTTTCAGCCCCTCTGTTTCAGCCCCTCTGTTTCTCGCCCTCTGTTTCAGCCCCTCTGTTTCAGCCCCTCTGTTTCAGTCCCTCTGTTTCTCGCCCTCTGTTTCTGGCCCTCTATTTCAGCCCCTCTGTTTCTCCCCCTCTGTTTCAGCCCCTCTGTTTCTCGCCCTCTGTTTCAGCCCCTCTGTTCCAGCCCCTCTGTTTCAGCCCCTCTGTTCCAGCCCCTCTGTTTCTCGCCCTCTGTTTCAGCCCCTCTGTTTCTCGCCCTCTGTTTCAGCCCCTTTGTTTCTCGCCCTCTGTTTCAGCCTCGCTGTTTCTCGCCCTCTGTTTCAGCCCCTCTGTTTCAGCGCCTCTGTTTCAGCCCCTCTGTTTCTCGCCCTCTGTTTCAGCCCAACAGTTTCTCGCCCTCTGTTTCAGCCCCTCTGTTTCTCGCGCTCTGTTTCAGCCGCTCAGATACAGCCCCTCTGTTTCAGCCCCTCTGTTTCAGCCCCTCTGTTTCTCGCCCTCTGTTTCAGCCCCTCTGTTTCTCGCCCTCTGTTTCAGGCTCTCTGTTTCAGCCCGTCTGTTTCAGCCCCTCTGTTTCAGCCCCTCTGTTTCTCGCCCTCTGTTTCTCGCCCGCTGTTTCACCCGTTTGTTTCTCGCCCTCTGTTTCAGCCCCTCTGTTTCTCGCCCTCTGTTTCAGCCCCTCTGTTTCTCGCCATCTGTTTCAGCCCCTCTGTTTCAGCCCCTCTGTTTCAGCCCCTCTGTTTCTCGCCCTCTGTTTCAGCACCTCTGTTTCTCGCCCTCTGCTTCAGCCCCTCTGTTTCTCACCCTCTGTTTCAGCCCCTCTGTTTCAGCCCCTCTGTCTCAGCCCCTCTGTTTCTCGCCCTCTGTTTCAGCCCCTCTGTTTCTCACCCTCTGTTTCAGCCCCTCTGTTTCAGCCCCTCTGTTTCTCGCCCTCTGTTTCAGCCCCTTTGTTTCTCGCCTTCTGTTTCAGCCCCTCTGATTCAGCCCTTCTGTTTCAGACCCTCTGATTCAGCCCCTCTGTTTCAGCCCCTCTGTTTCAGCCCCTCTGTTTCTCGCCCTCTGTTTCAGACCCTCTGTTTCAGCCCCTCTGTTTCTTACCCTCTGTTTCAGCCCCTCTGTTTCTCGCCCTCTGTTTCAGCCCCTCTGTTTCAGCCCCTCTGTTTCAGCCCCTCTGATTCTCGCCCTTTGTTTCAGCCCCTCTGTTTCTCGCACTCTGTTTCAGCCCCTCTTTTTCTCGCCCTCTGCTTCAGCCCCTCTGTTTCAGCCCCTCTGTTTCAGTCCCTCTGTTTCTTGCCCTCTGTTTCTGGCCCTCTGTTTCAGCCCCTCTGTTTCTCCCCCTCTGTTTCAGCCCCTCTGTTTCTCGCCCTCTGTTTCAGCCCCTCTGTTTCAGCCACTCTGTTTCAGCCGCTCTGTTTGAGCCCCTCTGTTTCTCGCCCTCTGTTTCAGCCTCTCTGTTTCTCGCCCTCTGTTTCAGCCCCTTTGTTTCTCGATCTCTGTTTCAGCCTCGCTGTTTCTCGCCCTCTGTTTCAGCCCCTCTGTTTCAGCGCCTCTGTTTCAGCCCCTCTGTTTCAGCCCCTTTGTTTCTCGCCCTCTGTTTCAGCCCCATCGTTTCTCGCCCTCTGTTTCAGCCCCTCTGTTTCTCGCCCTCTGTTTCAGCCCCTCTGATTCAGCCCCTCTGTTTCAGCCCCTCTGTTTCAGCCCCTCTGTTTCTCGCCCTCTGTTTCAGCCCCTCTGTTTCTCGCCCTCTGTTTCAGGCTCTCTGTTTCAGCCCGTCTGTTTCAGCCCCTCTGTTTCAGCCCCTCTGTTTCTCCCCCTCTGTTTCTTGCCCGCTGTTTCAGCCCGTTTGTTTCTCGCCCTCTGTTTCAGCCCCTCTGTTTCTCGCCCTCTGTTTCAGACCCCATGTTTGTCGCCCACTGTTTCAGCCCCTCTGTTTCTCGCCCTCTGTTTCAGCCCCTCTGTTTCAGCCCATCTGTTTCAGCCCCTCTGTTTCAGCCCCTCTGTTTCTCGCCCTCTGTTTCAGCCCCCATGTTTGTCGCCCACTGTTTCAGCCCCTCTGTTTCTCGCCCTCTGTTTCAGCTCCTCTGTTTCAGCCCCTCTGTTTCAGCCCCTCTGTTTCAGCCCCTCTGTTTCTCGCCCTCTGTTTCAGCCCCCATGTTTGTCGCCCACTGTTTCAGCCCCTCTGTTTCTCGCCCTCTGTTTCAGCCCCTCTGTTTCAGCCGCTCTGTCTCAGCCCCTCTTTTTCTCGCCCTCTGTTTCAGCACCTCTGTTTCTCGCCCTCTGTTTCAGCCCCTCTGTTTCTCGCCTTCTGTTTCAGCCCCTCTGATTCAGCCCCTGTGTTTCAGCCCCTCTGATTCAGCCCCTCGGTTTCAGCCCCTCTGTTTCAGCTCCTCTGTTTCAGCCCCTCTGTTTCTCGCCCTCTGTTTCAGCCCCTCTGTTTCTCGCCCTCTGTTTCAGCCCCTCTGTTTCAGCCCCTCTGTTTCAGCCCCTCTGTTTCTCGCCCTCTGTTTCAGCCCCCATGTTTCTCGCCCTCTGTTTCAGCCCCTCTGTTTCTCGCCCTCTGTTTCAGCCCCTCTGTTTCAGCCCCTCTGTCTCAGCCCCTCTGTTTCTCGCCCTCTGTTTCAGCCCCTCTGTTTCTCGCCCTCTGTTTCAGCCCCTCTGTTTCAGCCCCTCTGTTTCTCGCCCTCTGTTTCAGCCCCTCTGTTTCTCGCCTTCTGTTTCAGCCCCTCTGATTCAGCCCCTCTGTTTCAGCCCCTCTGATTCAGCCACTCTGTTTCAGCCCCTCTGTTTCAGCCCCTCTGTTTCAGCCCCTCTGTTTCAGCCCCTCTGTTTCTCGCCCTCTGTTTCAGCCCTTCTGTTTTTCGCCCTCTTTTTCAGCCCCTCTGTTTCAGCGCATCTGTTTCAGCCCCTCTGTTTCTCGCCCGCTGTTTCAGCCCGTTTGTTTCTCGCCCTCTGTTTCAGCCCCTCTGTTTCTCGCCCTCTGTTTCAGCCCCTCTGTTTCAGCCCCTCTGTTTCAGCCCCTCTGTTTCAGCCCCTCTGTTTCAGCCCCTCTGTTTCTCGCCCTCTGTTTCAGCCCCTCTGGTTCTCGCCCTTGGTTTAAGCCCCTCTGTTTCAGCCCCTCTGTCTCAGCCCCTCTGTTTCTCGCCCTCTGTTTCAGCCCCTGTGTTTCTCGCCCTCTGTTTCAGCCCCTCTGTTTCTCGCCCTCTGTTTCAGCCCCTCTGTTTCTCGCCCTCTGTTTCAGCCCCGCTGATTCAGCCCCTGTGTTTCAGCCCCTCTGAATCAGCCCCTCTGATTCAGCCCCTCTGTTTCAGCCCCTCTGTTTCAGCCCCTCTGATGCAGCCCCTCTGTTTCACGCCCTCTGTTTCAGCCCCTCTGTTTCTCGCCCTCTGTTTCAGACCATCTGTTTCAGCCCCTCTGTTTCTCACCCTCTGTTTCAGCCCCTCTGTTTCTCGCCCTCTGTTTCAGCCCCTCTGGTTCTCGCCCTCTGTTTCAGCCCCTCTGTTTCAGCCCCTTTGTTTCAGCCCCTCTGTTTCAGCCCCTCTGATTCTCGCCCTCTGTTTCAGCCCCTCTGTTTCTCGCTCTCTGTTTCAGCCCCTCTGTTTCTCGCCCTCTGTTTCAGCCCCTCTGTTTCAGCCCCTCTGTTTCAGTCCCTCTGTTTCTCGCCCTCTGTTTCTGGCCCTCTGTTTCAGCCCCTCTGTTTCTCCCCCTCTGTTTCAGCCCCTCTGTTTCTCGCCCTCTGTTTCAGCCCCTCTGTTTCAGCCCCTCTGTTTCAGCCCCTCTGTTTCAGCCCCTCTGTTTCTCGCCCTCTGTTTCAGCCCCTCTGTTTCTCGCCCTCTGTTTCAGCCCCTTTGTTTCTCGCCCTCTGTTTCAGCCTCGCTGTTTCTCGCCCTCTGTTTCAGCCCCTCTATGTCAGCGCCTCTGTTTCAGCCCCTCTGTTTCAGCCCCTCTGTTTCTCGCCCTCTGTTTTGGCCCAACTGCTTCTCGCCCTCTTTTTCAGCACCTCTGTTTCTCGCCCTCTGTTTCAGCCCCTCTGTTTCTCGCCCTCTGTTTCAGCCCCTCTGTTTCAGCCCCTCTGTCTCAGCCCCTCTGTTTCTCGCCCTCTGTTTCAGCCCCTCTGTTTCTCACCCTCTGTTTCAGCCCCTCTGTTTCAGCCCCTCTGTTTCTCGCCCTCTGTTTCAGCCCGTTTGTTTCTCGCCTTCTGTTTCAGCCCCTCTGATTCAGCCATTCTGTTTCAGACCCTCTGATTCAGCCCCTCTGTTTCAGCCCCTCTGTTTCAGCCCCTCTGATTCTCGCCCTCTGTTTCAGCCCCTGTTTCTCGCACTCTGTTTCAGCCCCTCTGTTTCTCGCCCTCTATTTCAGCCCCTCTGTTTCAGCCCCTCTGTTTCAGTCCCTCTGTTTCTCGCCCTCTGTTTCTGGCCCTCTGTTTCAGCCCCTCTGTTTCTCCCCCTCTGTTTCAGCCCCTCTGTTTCTCGCCCTCTGTTTCAGCCCCTCTGTTTCAGCCCCTCTGTTTCAGCCGCTCTGTTTCAGCCCCTCTGTTTCTCGCCCTCTGTTTCAGCCCCTCTGTTTCTCGCCCTCTGTTTCAGCCCCTTTGTTTCTCGCCCTCTGTTTCAGCCTCGCTGTTTCTCGCCCTCTGTTTCAGCCGCTCTGTTTCAGCGCCTCTGTTTCAGCCCCTCTGTTTCAGCCCCTTTGTTTCTCGCCCTCTGTTTCAGCCCCATCGTTTCTCGCCCTCTGTTTCAGCCCCTCTGATTCAGCCCCTCTGTTTCAGCCCCTCTGTTTCAGCCCCTCTGTTTCAGCTCCTCTGTTTCTCGCCCTCTGTTTCAGCCCCTCTGTTTCTCGCCCTCTGTTTCAGGCTCTCTGTTTCAGCCCGTCTGTTTCAGCCCCTCTGATTCAGCCCCTCGCTTTCAGCCCCTCTGTTTCAGCTCCTCTGTTTCAGCCCCTCTGTTTCTCGCCCTCTGTTTCAGCACCTCTGCTTTTCGCCCTCTTTTTCAGCCCCTCTGTTTCAGCACATCTGTTTCAGCCCCTCTGTTTCTCGCCCTCTGTTTCTCGCCCGCTGTTTCAGCCCGTTTGTTTCTCGCCCTCTGTTTCAGCCCCTCTGTTTCTCGCCCTCTGTTTCAGCCCCTCTGTTTCAGCCCCTCTGTTTCAGCCCCTCTGTTTCTCACGCTTTGTTTCTCTCCCTCTGTTTCAGCCCCTTTGTTTCAGCCCCTCTGTTTCAGCCCCTCTGATTCTCGCCCTCTGTTTCAGCCCCTCTGTTTCTCGCCCTCTGTTTCAGCCCCTCTGTTTCTCGCCCTCTGTTTCAGGCCCTCTGTTTCAGCCCCTCTGTTTCAGTCCCTCTGTTTCTCGCCCTCTGTTTCTGGCCCTCTGTTTCAGCCCCTCTGTTTCTCGCCCTCTGTTTCAGCCGCTCTGTTTCAGCGCCTCTGTTTCAGCCCCTCTGTTTCTCACGCTTTGTTTCTCTCCCTCTGTTTCAGCCCCTTTGTTTCAGCCCCTCTGTTTCAGCCCCTCTGATTCTCGCCCTCTGTTTCAGCCCCTCTGTTTATCGCCCTCTGTTTCAGCCCCTCTGTTTCTCGCCCTCTGTTTCAGGCCCTCTGTTTCAGCCCCTCTGTTTCAGTCCCTCTGTTTCAGCCCCTCTGTTTCAGCTCCTCTGTTTCAGCCCCTCTGTTTCTCGCCCTCTGTTTCAGCCGCTCTGTTTCAGCGCCTCTGTTTCAGCCCCTCTGTTTCAGCCCCTCTGTTTCTCGCCCTCTGTTTCAGCCACACTGTTTCTCGCCCTCTGTTTCAGCCCCTCTGTTTCTCGCCCTCTGTTTCAGCACCTCTGATTCAGCCCCTCTGTTTCAGCCCCTCTGTTTCAGCCCCTCTGTTTCAGCCCCTCTGTTTCTCGCCCTCTATTTCAGCCCCTCTGTTTCTCGCCCTCTGTTTCAGGCTCTCTGTTTCAGCCCGTCTGTTCCAGCCCCTCTGTTTCAGCCCCTCTGTTTCTCGCCCTCTGTTTCTCGACCGCTGTTTCAGCCCATTTGTTTCTCGCCCTCTGTTTCAGCCCCTCTGTTTCTCGCCCTCTTTTTCAGCCCCTCTGTTTCAGCCCCTCTGTTTCAGCACCTCTGTTTCAGCCCCTCTGTTTCTCGCCCTCTGTTTCAGCCCCTCTGTTTCTCGCCCTCTGTTTCAGCCCCTCTGTTTCTCGCTCTCTGTTTCAGCCCCTTTGTTTCTCGCCCTCTGTTTCAGCCTCGGTGTTTCTCGCCCTCTTTTCAGCCCCTCTGTTTCAGCGCCTCTGTTTCAGC
Organism: Chiloscyllium punctatum; assembly: GCF_047496795.1. Taxonomy (NCBI): domain Eukaryota; kingdom Metazoa; phylum Chordata; class Chondrichthyes; order Orectolobiformes; family Hemiscylliidae; genus Chiloscyllium; species Chiloscyllium punctatum. The sequence continues at coordinate 665,488 of NW_027309817.1, forward strand.
CCCTCTGTTTCTCGCCCTCTGTTTCAGCCCAACAGTTTCTCGCCCTCTGTTTCAGCCCCTCTGTTTCTCTCCCTCTGTTTCAGCCCCTCAGATACAGCCCCCCTGTTTCAGCCCCTCTGTTTCAGCCCCTCTGTTTCAGCCCCTCTGTTTCTCGCCCTCTGTTTCAGCCCCTCTGTTTCTCGCCCTCTGTTTCAGCCCCTCTGTTTCTCGCCCTCTGTTTCAGCCCCTTTGTTTCTCGCCCTCTGTTTCAGCCTCGCTGTTTCTCGCCCTCTGTTTCAGCCCCTCTGTTTCAGCGCCTCTGTTTCAGCCCCTCTGTTTCTCGCCCTCTGTTTCAGCCCAACAGTTTCTCGCCCTCTGTTTCAGCCCCTCTGTTTCTCGCGCTCTGTTTCAGCCGCTCAGATACAGCCCCTCTGTTTCAGCCCCTCTGTTTCAGCCCCTCTGTTTCTCGCCCTCTGTTTCAGCCCCTCTGTTTCTCGCCCTCTGTTTCAGGCTCTCTGTTTCAGCCCGTCTGTTTCAGCCCCTCTGTTTCAGCCCCTCTGTTTCTCGCCCTCTGTTTCTCGCCCGCTGTTTCACCCGTTTGTTTCTCGCCCTCTGTTTCAGCCCCTCTGTTTCTCGCCCTCTGTTTCAGCCCCTCTGTTTCTCGCCATCTGTTTCAGCCCCTCTGTTTCAGCCCCTCTGTTTCAGCCCCTCTGTTTCTCGCCCTCTGTTTCAGCACCTCTGTTTCTCGCCCTCTGCTTCAGCCCCTCTGTTTCTCACCCTCTGTTTCAGCCCCTCTGTTTCAGCCCCTCTGTCTCAGCCCCTCTGTTTCTCGCCCTCTGTTTCAGCCCCTCTGTTTCTCACCCTCTGTTTCAGCCCCTCTGTTTCAGCCCCTCTGTTTCTCGCACTCTGTTTCAGCCCCTTTGTTTCTCGCCTTCTGTTTCAGCCCCTCTGATTCAGCCCTTCTGTTTCAGACCCTCTGATTCAGCCCCTCTGTTTCAGCCCCTCTGTTTCAGCCCCTCTGTTTCTCGCCCTCTGTTTCAGACCCTCTGTTTCAGCCCCTCTGTTTCTTACCCTCTGTTTCAGCCCCTCTGTTTCTCGCCCTCTGTTTCAGCCCCTCTGTTTCAGCCCCTCTGTTTCAGCCCCTCTGATTCTCGCCCTTTGTTTCAGCCCCTCTGTTTCTCGCCCTCTGTTTCAGCCCCTCTTTTTCTCGCCCTCTGATTCAGCCCCTCTGTTTCAGCCCCTCTGTTTCAGTCCCTCTGTTTCTTGCCCTCTGTTTCTGGCCCTCTGTGTCAGCCCCTCTGTTTCTCCCCCTCTGTTTCAGCCCCTCTGTTTCTCGCCCTCTGTTTCAGCCCCTCTGTTTCAGCCCCTCTGTTTCAGCCGCTCTGTTTGAGCCCCTCTGTTTCTCGCCCTCTGTTTCAGCCTCTCTGTTTCTCGCCCTCTGTTTCAGCCCCTTTGTTTCTCGACCTCTGTTTCAGCCTCGCTGTTTCTCGCCCTCTGTTTCAGCCCCTCTGTTTCAGCGCCTCTGTTTCAGCCCCTCTGTTTCAGCCCCTTTGTTTCTCGCCCTCTGTTTCAGCCCCATCGTTTATCGCCCTCTGTTTCAGCCCCTCTGTTTCTCGCCCTCTGTTTCAGCCCCTCTGATTCAGCCCCTCTGTTTCAGCCCCTCTGTTTCAGCCCCTCTGTTTCTCGCCCTCTGTTTCAGCCCCTCTGTTTCTCGCCCTCTGTTTCAGGCTCTCTGTTTCAGCCCGTCTGTTTCAGCCCCTCTGTTTCAGCCCCTCTGTTTCTCCCCCTCTGTTTCTTGCCCGCTGTTTCAGCCCGTTTGTTTCTCGCCCTCTGTTTCAGCCCCTCTGTTTCTCGCCCTCTGTTTCAGACCCCATGTTTGTCGCCCACTGTTTCAGCCCCTCTGTTTCTCGCCCTCTGTTTCAGCCCCTCTGTTTCAGCCCATCTGTTTCAGCCCCTCTGTTTCAGCCCCTCTGTTTCTCGCCCTCTGTTTCAGCCCCCATGTTTGTCGCCCACTGTTTCAGCCCCTCTGTTTCTCGCCCTCTGTTTCAGCTCCTCTGTTTCAGCCCCTCTGTTTCAGCCCCTCTGTTTCAGCCCCTCTGTTTCTCGCCCTCTGTTTCAGCCCCCATGTTTGTCGCCCACTGTTTCAGCCCCTCTGTTTCTCGCCCTCTGTTTCAGCCCCTCTGTTTCAGCCGCTCTGTCTCAGCCCCTCTTTTTCTCGCCCTCTGTTTCAGCACCTCTGTTTCTCGCCCTCTGTTTCAGCCCCTCTGTTTCTCGCCTTCTGTTTCAGCCCCTCTGATTCAGCCCCTGTGTTTCAGCCCCTCTGATTCAGCCCCTCGGTTTCAGCCCCTCTGTTTCAGCTCCTCTGTTTCAGCCCCTCTGTTTCTCGCCCTCTGTTTCAGCCCCTCTGTTTCTCGCCCTCTGTTTCAGCCCCTCTGTTTCAGCCCCTCTGTTTCAGCCCCTCTGTTTCTCGCCCTCTGTTTCAGCCCCCATGTTTCTCGCCCTCTGTTTCAGCCCCTCTGTTTCTCGCCCTCTGTTTCAGCCCCTCTGTTTCAGCCCCTCTGTCTCAGCCCCTCTGTTTCTCGCCCTCTGTTTCAGCCCCTCTGTTTCTCGCCCTCTGTTTCAGCCCCTCTGTTTCAGCCCCTCTGTTTCTCGCCCTCTGTTTCAGCCCCTCTGTTTCTCGCCTTCTGTTTCAGCCCCTCTGATTCAGCCCCTCTGTTTCAGCCCCTCTGATTCAGCCACTCTGTTTCAGCCCCTCTGTTTCAGCCCCTCTGTTTCAGCCCCTCTGTTTCAGCCCCTCTGTTTCTCGCCCTCTGTTTCAGCCCTTCTGTTTTTCGCCCTCTTTTTCAGCCCCTCTGTTTCAGCGCATCTGTTTCAGCCCCTCTGTTTCTCGCCCGCTGTTTCAGCCCGTTTGTTTCTCGCCCTCTGTTTCAGCCCCTCTGTTTCTCGCCCTCTGTTTCAGCCCCTCTGTTTCAGCCCCTCTGTTTCAGCCCCTCTGTTTCAGCCCCTCTGTTTCAGCCCCTCTGTTTCTCGCCCTCTGTTTCAGCCCCTCTGGTTCTCGCCCTTGGTTTAAGCCCCTCTGTTTCAGCCCCTCTGTCTCAGCCCCTCTGTTTCTCGCCCTCTGTTTCAGCCCCTGTGTTTCTCGCCCTCTGTTTCAGCCCCTCTGTTTCTCGCCCTCTGTTTCAGCCCCTCTGTTTCTCGCCCTCTGTTTCAGCCCCGCTGATTCAGCCCCTGTGTTTCAGCCCCTCTGAATCAGCCCCTCTGATTCAGCCCCTCTGTTTCAGCCCCTCTGTTTCAGCCCCTCTGTTTCTCGCCCTCTGTTTCAGCCCCTCTGTTTCTCGCCCTCTGTTTCAGGCTCTCTGTTTCAGCCCGTCTGTTTCAGCCCCTCTGTTTCAGCCCCTCTGTTTCTCCCACTCTGTTTCTTGCCCGCTGTTTCAGCCCGTTTGTTTCTCGCCCTCTGTTTCAGCCCCTCTGTTTCTCGCCCTCTGTTTCAGACCCCATGTTTGTCGCCCACTGTTTCAGCCCCTCTGTTTCTCGCCCTCTGTTTCAGCCCCTCTGTTTCAGCCCATCTGTTTCAGCCCCTCTGTTTCAGCCCCTCTGTTTCTCGCCCTCTGTTTCAGCCCCCATGTTTGTCGCCCACTGTTTCAGCCCCTCTGTTTCTCGCCCTCTGTTTCAGCTCCTCTGTTTCAGCCCCTCTGTTTCAGCCCCTCTGTTTCAGCCCCTCTGTTTCTCGCCCTCTGTTTCAGCCCCCATGTTTGTCGCCCACTGTTTCAGCCCCTCTGTTTCTCGCCCTCTGTTTCAGCCCCTCTGTTTCAGCCGCTCTGTCTCAGCCCCTCTTTTTCTCGCCCTCTGTTTCAGCACCTCTGTTTCTCGCCCTCTGTTTCAGCCCCTCTGTTTCTCGCCTTCTGTTTCAGCCCCTCTGATTCAGCCCCTGTGTTTCAGCCCCTCTGATTCAGCCCCTCGGTTTCAGCCCCTCTGTTTCAGCTCCTCTGTTTCAGCCCCTCTGTTTCTCGCCCTCTGTTTCAGCCCCTCTGTTTCTCGCCCTCTGTTTCAGCCCCTCTGTTTCAGCCCCTCTGTTTCAGCCCCTCTGTTTCTCGCCCTCTGTTTCAGCCCCCATGTTTCTCGCCCTCTGTTTCAGCCCCTCTGTTTCTCGCCCTCTGTTTCAGCCCCTCTGTTTCAGCCCCTCTGTCTCAGCCCCTCTGTTTCTCGCCCTCTGTTTCAGCCCCTCTGTTTCTCGCCCTCTGTTTCAGCCCCTCTGTTTCAGCCCCTCTGTTTCTCGCCCTCTGTTTCAGCCCCTCTGTTTCTCGCCTTCTGTTTCAGCCCCTCTGATTCAGCCCCTCTGTTTCAGCCCCTCTGATTCAGCCACTCTGTTTCAGCCCCTCTGTTTCAGCCCCTCTGTTTCAGCCCCTCTGTTTCAGCCCCTCTGTTTCTCGCCCTCTGTTTCAGCCCTTCTGTTTTTCGCCCTCTTTTTCAGCCCCTCTGTTTCAGCGCATCTGTTTCAGCCCCTCTGTTTCTCGCCCGCTGTTTCAGCCCGTTTGTTTCTCGCCCTCTGTTTCAGCCCCTCTGTTTCTCGCCCTCTGTTTCAGCCCCTCTGTTTCAGCCCCTCTGTTTCAGCCCCTCTGTTTCAGCCCCTCTGTTTCTCGCCCTCTGTTTCAGCCCCTCTGGTTCTCGCCCTTGGTTTAAGCCCCTCTGTTTCAGCCCCTCTGTCTCAGCCCCTCTGTTTCTCGCCCTCTGTTTCAGCCCCTGTGTTTCTCGCCCTCTGTTTCAGCCCCTCTGTTTCTCGCCCTCTGTTTCAGCCCCTCTGTTTCTCGCCCTCTGTTTCAGCCCCGCTGATTCAGCCCCTGTGTTTCAGCCCCTCTGAATCAGCCCCTCTGATTCAGCCCCTCTGTTTCAGCCCCTCTGTTTCAGCCCCTCTGATGCAGCCCCTCTGTTTCACGCCCTCTGTTTCAGCCCCTCTGTTTCTCGCCCTCTGTTTCAGACCATCTGTTTCAGCCCCTCTGTTTCTCACCCTCTGTTTCAGCCCCTCTGTTTCTCGCCCTCTGTTTCAGCCCCTCTGGTTCTCGCCCTCTGTTTCAGCCCCTCTGTTTCAGCCCCTTTGTTTCAGCCCCTCTGTTTCAGCCCCTCTGATTCTCGCCCTCTGTTTCAGCCCCTCTGTTTCTCGCTCTCTGTTTCAGCCCCTCTGTTTCTCGCCCTCTGTTTCAGCCCCTCTGTTTCAGCCCCTCTGTTTCAGTCCCTCTGTTTCTCGCCCTCTGTTTCTGGCCCTCTGTTTCAGCCCCTCTGTTTCTCCCCCTCTGTTTCAGCCCCTCTGTTTCTCGCCCTCTGTTTCAGCCCCTCTGTTTCAGCCCCTCTGTTTCAGCCCCTCTGTTTCAGCCCCTCTGTTTCTCGCCCTCTGTTTCAGCCCCTCTGTTTCTCGCCCTCTGTTTCAGCCCCTTTGTTTCTCGCCCTCTGTTTCAGCCTCGCTGTTTCTCGCCCTCTGTTTCAGCCCCTCTATTTCAGCGCCTCTGTTTCAGCCCCTCTGTTTCAGCCCCTCTGTTTCTCGCCCTCTGTTTTGGCCCAACTGTTTCTCGCCCTCTTTTTCAGCACCTCTGTTTCTCGCCCTCTGTTTCAGCCCCTCTGTTTCTCGCCCTCTGTTTCAGCCCCTCTGTTTCAGCCCCTCTGTCTCAGCCCCTCTGTTTCTCGCCCTCTGTTTCAGCCCCTCTGTTTCTCACCCTCTGTTTCAGCCCCTCTGTTTCAGCCCCTCTGTTTCTCGCCCTCTGTTTCAGCCCGTTTGTTTCTCGCCTTCTGTTTCAGCCCCTCTGATTCAGCCATTCTGTTTCAGACCCTCTGATTCAGCCCCTCTGTTTCAGCCCCTCTGTTTCAGCCCCTCTGATTCTCGCCCTCTGTTTCAGCCCCTGTTTCTCGCACTCTGTTTCAGCCCCTCTGTTTCTCGCCCTCTATTTCAGCCCCTCTGTTTCAGCCCCTCTGTTTCAGTCCCTCTGTTTCTCGCCCTCTGTTTCTGGCCCTCTGTTTCAGCCCCTCTGTTTCTCCCCCTCTGTTTCAGCCCCTCTGTTTCTCGCCCTCTGTTTCAGCCCCTCTGTTTCAGCCCCTCTGTTTCAGCCGCTCTGTTTCAGCCCCTCTGTTTCTCGCCCTCTGTTTCAGCCCCTCTGTTTCTCGCCCTCTGTTTCAGCCCCTTTGTTTCTCGTCCTCTGTTTCAGCCTCGCTGTTTCTCGCCCTCTGTTTCAGCCGCTCTGTTTCAGCGCCTCTGTTTCAGCCCCTCTGTTTCAGCCCCTTTGTTTCTCGCCCTCTGTTTCAGCCCCATCGTTTCTCGCCCTCTGTTTCAGCCCCTCTGTTTCTCGCCCTCTGTTTCAGCCCCTCTGATTCAGCCCCTCTGTTTCAGCCCCTCTGTTTCAGCCCCTCTGTTTCAGCTCCTCTGTTTCTCGCCCTCTGTTTCAGCCCCTCTGTTTCTCGCCCTCTGTTTCAGGCTCTCTGTTTCAGCCCGTCTGTTTCAGCCCCTCTGATTCAGCCCCTCGCTTTCAGCCCCTCTGTTTCAGCTCCTCTGTTTCAGCCCCTCTGTTTCTCGCCCTCTGTTTCAGCACCTCTGCTTTTCGCCCTCTTTTTCAGCCCCTCTGTTTCAGCACATCTGTTTCAGCCCCTCTGTTTCTCGCCCTCTGTTTCTCGCCCGCTGTTTCAGCCCGTTTGTTTCTCGCCCTCTGTTTCAGCCCCTCTGTTTCTCGCCCTCTGTTTCAGCCCCTCTGTTTCAGCCCCTCTGTTTCAGCCCCTCTGTTTCTCACGCTTTGTTTCTCTCCCTCTGTTTCAGCCCCTTTGTTTCAGCCCCTCTGTTTCAGCCCCTCTGATTCTCGCCCTCTGTTTCAGCCCCTCTGTTTCTCGCCCTCTGTTTCAGCCCCTCTGTTTCTCGCCCTCTGTTTCAGGCCCTCTGTTTCAGCCCCTCTGTTTCAGTCCCTCTGTTTCTCGCCCTCTGTTTCTGGCCCTCTGTTTCAGCCCCTCTGTTTCTCGCCCTCTGTTTCAGCCGCTCTGTTTCAGCGCCTCTGTTTCAGCCCCTCTGTTTCTCACGCTTTGTTTCTCTCCCTCTGTTTCAGCCCCTTTGTTTCAGCCCCTCTGTTTCAGCCCCTCTGATTCTCGCCCTCTGTTTCAGCCCCTCTGTTTATCGCCCTCTGTTTCAGCCCCTCTGTTTCTCGACCTCAGTTTCAGGCCCTCTGTTTCAGCCCCTCTGTTTCAGTCCCTCTGTTTCAGCCCCTCTGTTTCAGCTCCTCTGTTTCAGCCCCTCTGTTTCTCGCCCTCTGTTTCAGCCGCTCTGTTTCAGCGCCTCTGTTTCAGCCCCTCTGTTTCAGCCCCTCTGTTTCTCGCCCTCTGTTTCAGCCACACTGTTTCTCGCCCTCTGTTTCAGCCCCTCTGTTTCTCGCCCTCTGTTTCAGCACCTCTGATTCAGCCCCTCTGTTTCAGCCCCTCTGTTTCAGCCCCTCTGTTTCAGCCCCTCTGTTTCTCGCCCTCTGTTTCAGCCCCTCTGTTTCTCGCCCTCTGTTTCAGGCTCTCTGTTTCAGCCCGTCTGTTCCAGCCCCTCTGTTTCAGCCCCTCTGTTTCTCGCCCTCTGTTTCTCGACCGCTGTTTCAGCCCATTTGTTTCTCGCCCTCTGTTTCAGCCCCTCTGTTTCTCGCCCTCTTTTTCAGCCCCTCTGTTTCAGCCCCTCTGTTTCAGCACCTCTGTTTCAGCCCCTCTGTTTCTCGCCCTCTGTTTCAGCCCCTCTGTTTCTCGCCCTCTGTTTCAGACCCTCTGTTTCAGCCCCTCTGTTTCTCACCCTCTGTTTCAGCCCCTCTGTTTCTCGCCCTCAGTTTCAGCCCCTCTATTTCTCGCCCTCTGTTTCAGCCCCACTGTTTCAGACCCTCTGTTTCAGCCCCTCTGTTTCAGCCCCTCTGATTCTCGCCCTCTGTTTCAGCCCCTCTGTTTCTCGCCCTCTGTTTCAGGCCCTCTGTTTCAGCCCCTCTGTTTCAGTCCCTCTGTTTCTCGCCCTCTGTTTCTGGCCCTCTGTTTCAGCCCCTCTGTTTCTCCCCCTCTGTTTCAGCCCCTCTGTTTCTCGCCCTCTGTTTCAGCCCCTCTGTTTCTCGCCCTCTGTTTCAGCCCCTTTGTTTCTCGCCCTCTGTTTCAGCCTCGCTGTTTCTCTCCCTCTGTTTCAGCCGCTCTGTTTCAGCGCCTCTGTTTCAGCCCCTCTGTTTCAGCCCCTCTGTTTCTCGCCCTCTGTTTCAGCCCAACAGTTTCTCGCCCTCTGTTTCAGCCCCTCTGTTTCTCTCCCTCTGTTTCAGCCCCTCAGATACAGCCCCCCTGTTTCAGCCCCTCTGTTTCAGCCCCTCTGTTTCAGCCCCTCTGTTTCTCGCCCTCTGTTTCAGGCTCTCTGTTTCAGACCGTCTGTTTCAGCCCCTCTGTTTCTGCCCCTCTGTTTCTCGCCCTCTGTTTCTCGCCCGCTCTTTCAGCCCGTTTGTTTCTCGCCCTCTGTTTCAGCCCCTCTGTTTCTCGCCCTCTGTTTCAGCCCCTCTGTTTCTCGCCATCTGTTTCAGCCCCTCTGTTTCGGCCCCTCTGTTTCAGCCCCTCTGTTTCTCGCCCTCTGTTTCAGCCCCTCTGTTTCAGCCCCTCTGTTTCAGTCCCTCTGTTTCTCGCCCTCTGTTTCTGGCCCTCTATTTCAGCCCCTCTGTTTCTCCCCCTCTGTTTCAGCCCCTCTGTTTCTCGCCCTCTGTTTCAGCCCCTCTGTTCCAGCCCCTCTGTTTCAGCCCCTCTGTTCCAGCCCCTCTGTTTCTCGCCCTCTGTTTCAGCCCCTCTGTTTCTCGCCCTCTGTTTCAGCCCCTTTGTTTCTCGCCCTTTGTTTCAGCCTCGCTGTTTCTCGCCCTCTGTTTCAGCCCCTCTGTTTCAGCGCCTCTGTTTCAGCCCCTCTGTTTCTCGCCCTCTGTTTCAGCCCCTCTGTTTCTCGCCCTCTGTTTCAGGGTCTCTGTTTCAGCCCGTCTGTTTCAGCCCCTCTGTTTCAGCCCCTCTGTTTCTCGCCCTCTGTTTCTCGCCCGCTGTTTCAGCCCGTTTGTTTCTCGCCCTCTGTTTCAGCCCCTCTGTTTCTCGCCCTCTGTTTCAGCCCCTCTGTTTCTCGCCATCTGTTTCAGCCCCTCTGTTTCAGCCCCTCTGTTTCAGCCCCTCTGTTTCTCGCCCTCTGTTTCAGCACCTCTGTTTCTCGCCCTCTGCTTCAGCCCCTCTGTTTCTCACCCTCTGTTTCAGCCCCTCTGTTTCAGCCCCTCTGTCTCAGCCCCTCTGTTTCTCGCCCTGTGTTTCAGCCCCTCTGTTTCTCACCCTCTGTTTCAGGCCCTCTGTTTCAGCCCCTCTGTTTCTCGCCCTCTGTTTCAGCCCCTTTGTTTCTCGCCTTCTGTTTCAGCCCCTCTGATTCAGCCCTTCTGTTTCAGACCCTCTGATTCAGCCCCTCTGTTTCAGCCCCTCTGTTTCAGCCCCTCTGTTTCTCGCCCTCTGTTTCAGACCCTCTGTTTCAGCCCCTCTGTTTCTCACCCTCTGTTTCAGCCCCTCTGTTTCTCGCCCTCTGTTTCAGCCCCTCTGTTTCTCGCCCTCTGTTTCAGCCCCTCTATTTCTCGCCCTCTGTTTCAGCCCCTCTGTTTCAGCCCCTCTGTTTCAGCCCCTCTGATTCTCGCCCTTTGTTTCAGCCCCTCTGTTTCTCGCACTCTGTTTCAGCCCCTCTGTTTCTCGCCCTCTGTTTCAGCCCCTCTGTTTCAGCCCCTCTGTTTCAGTCCCTCTGTTTCTTGCCCTCTGTTTCTGGCACTCTGTTTCAGCCCCTCTGTTTCTCCCCCTCTGTTTCAGCCCCTCTGTTTCTCGCCCTCTGTTTCAGCCCCTCTGTTTCAGCCCCTCTGTTTCAGCCGCTCTGTTTGAGCCCCTCTGTTTCTCGCCCTCTGATTCAGCCCCTCTGTTTCTCGCCCTCTGTTTCAGCCCCTTTGTTTCTCGACCTCTGTTTCAGCCTCGCTGTTTCTCGCCCTCTGTTTCAGCCCCTCTGTTTCAGCGCCTCTGTTTCAGCCCCTCTGTTTCAGCCCCTTTGTTTCTCGCCCTCTGTTTCAGCCCCATCGTTTCTCGCCCTCTGTTTCAGCCCCTCTGTTTCTCGCCCTCTGTTTCAGCCCCTCTGATTCAGCCCCTCTGTTTCAGCCCCTCTGTTTCAGCCCCTCTGTTTCAGCCCCTCTGTTTCTCGCCCTCTGTTTCAGCCCCTCTGTTTCTCGCCCTCTGTTTCAGGCTCTCTGTTTCAGCCCGTCTGTTTCAGCCCCTCTGTTTCAGCCCCTCTGTTTCTCCCCCTCTGTTTCTTGCCCGCTGTTTCAGCCCGTTTGTTTCTCGCCCTCTGTTTCAGCCCCTCTGTTTCTCGCCCTCTGTTTCAGACCGTCTGTTTCTCGCCCTCTGTTTCAGCTCCTCTGTTTCAGCCCCTCTGTTTCAGCCCCTCTATTTCAGCCCCTCTGTTTCTCGCCCTCTGTTTCAGCCCCCATGTTTGTCGCCCACTGTTTCAGCCCCTCTGTTTCTCGCCCTCTGTTTCAGCCCCTCTGTTTCAGCCGCTCTGTCTCAGCCCCTCTGTTTCTCGCCCTCTGTTTCAGCACCTCTGTTTCTCGCCCTCTGTTTCAGCCCCTCTGTTTCTCGCCTTCTGTTTCAGCCCCTCTGATTCAGCCCCTGTGTTTCAGCCCCTCTGATTCAGCCCCTCGGTTTCAGCCCCTCTGTTTCAGCTCCTCTGTTTCAGCCCCTCTGTTTCTCGCCCTCTGTTTCAGCCCCTCTGTTTCTCGCCCTCTGTTTCAGCCCCTCTGTTTCAGCCCCTCTGTTTCAGCCCCTCTGTTTCTCGCCCTCTGTTTCAGCCCCCATGTTTCTCGCCCTCTGTTTCAGCCCCTCTGTTTCTCGCCCTCTGTTTCAGCCCCTCTGTTTCAGCCCCTCTGTCTCAGCCCCTCTGTTTCTCGCCCTCTGTTTCAGCCCCTCTGTTTCTCGCCCTCTGTTTCAGCCCCTCTGTTTCAGCCCCTCTGTTTCTCGCCCTCTGTTTCAGCCCCTCTGTTTCTCGCCTTCTGTTTCAGCCCCTCTGATTCAGCCCCTCTGTTTCAGCCCCTCTGATTCAGCCCCTCTGTTTCAGCCCCTCTGTTTCAGCCCCTCTGTTTCAGCCCCTCTGTTTCAGCCCCTCTGTTTCTCGCCCTCTGTTTCAGCCCTTCTGTTTTTCGCCCTCTTTTTCAGCCCCTCTGTTTCAGCGCATCTGTTTCAGCCCCTCTGTTTCTCGCCCGCTGTTTCAGCCCGTTTGTTTCTCGCCCTCTGTTTCAGCCCCTCTGTTTCTCGCCCTCTGTTTCAGCCCCTCTGTTTCAGCCCCTCTGTTTCAGCCCCTCTGTTTCAGCCCCTCTGTTTCTCGCCCTCTGTTTCAGCCCCTCTGGTTCTCGCCCTTGGTTTCAGCCCCTCTGTTTCAGCCCCTCTGTCTCAGCCCCTCTGTTTCTCGCCCTCTGTTTCAGCCCCTCTGTTTCTCGCCCTCTGTTTCAGCCCCTCTGTTTCTCGCCCTCTGTTTCAGCCCCTCTGTTTCTCGCCCTCTGTTTCAGCCCCGCTGATTCAGCCCCTGTGTTTCAGCCCCTCTGAATCAGCCCCTCTGATTCAGCCCCTCTGTTTCAGCCCCTCTGTTTCAGCCCCTCTGATGCAGCCCCTCTGTTTCACGCCCTCTGTTTCAGCCCCTCTGTTTCTCGCCCTCTGTTTCAGACCATCTGTTTCAGCCCCTCTGTTTCTCACCCTCTGTTTCAGCCCCTCTGTTTCTCGCCCTCTGTTTCTGCCCCTCTGGTTCTCGCCCTCTGTTTCAGCCCCTCTGTTTCAGCCCCTTTGTTTCAGCCCCTCTGTTTCAGCCCCTCTGATTCTCGCCCTCTGTTTCAGCCCCTCTGTTTCTCGCTCTCTGTTTCAGCCCCTCTGTTTCTCGCCCTCTGTTTCAGCCCCTCTGTTTCAGCCCCTCTGTTTCAGTCCCTCTGTTTCTCGCCCTCTGTTTCTGGCCCTCTGTTTCAGCCCCTCTGTTTCTCCCCCTCTGTTTCAGCCCCTCTGTTTCTCGCCCTCTGTTTCAGCCCCTCTGTTTCAGCCCCTCTGTTTCAGCCCCTCTGTTTCAGCCCCTCTGTTTCTCGCCCTCTGTTTCAGCCCCTCTGTTTCTCGCCCTCTGTTTCAGCCCCTTTGTTTCTCGCCCTCTGTTTCAGCCTCGCTGTTTCTCGCCCTCTGTTTCAGCCCCTCTATTTCAGCGCCTCTGTTTCAGCCCCTCTGTTTCAGCCCCTCTGTTTCTCGCCCTCTGTTTTGGCCCAACTGTTTCTCGCCCTCTTTTTCAGCACCTCTGTTTCTCGCCCTCTGATTCAGCCCCTCTGTTTCTCGCCCTCTGTTTCAGCCCCTCTGTTTCAGCCCCTCTGTCTCAGCCCCTCTGTTTCTCGCCCTCTGTTTCAGCCCCTCTGTTTCTCACCCTCTGTTTCAGCCCCTCTGTTTCAGCCCCTCTGTTTCTCGCCCTCTGTTTCAGCCCGTTTGTTTCTCGCCTTCTGTTTCAGCCCCTCTGATTCAGCCATTCTGTTTCAGACCCTCTGATTCAGCCCCTCTGTTTCAGCCCCTCTGTTTCAGCCCCTCTGATTCTCACCCTCTGTTTCAGCCCCTTTGTTTCTCGCCCTCTGTTTCAGCCTCGCTGTTTCTCGCCCTCTGTTTCACCCGCTCTGTTTCAGTGCCTCTGTTTCAGCCCCTCTGTTTCAGCCCCTTTGTTTCTCGCCCTCTGTTTCAGCCCCATCGTTTCTCGCCCTCTGTTTCAGCCCCTCTGTTTCTTGCCCTCTGTTTCAGCCCCTCTGATTCAGCCCCTCTGTTTCAGCCCCTCTGGTTGAGCCCCTCTGTTTCAGCTCCTCTGTTTCTCGCCCTCTGTTTCAGCCCCTCTGTTTCTCGCCCTCTGTTTCAGGCTCTCTGTTTCAGCCCGTCTGTTTCAGCCCCTCTGTTTCAGCCCCTCTGTTTCTCGCCCTCCGTTTCTTGCCCGCTGTTTCAGCCCGTTTGGTTCTCGCCCTCTGTTTCAGCCCCTCTGTTTCTCGCCCTCTGTTTCAGCCCCTCTGTTTCAGCCCCTCTGTCTCAGCCCCTCTGTTTCTCGCCCTCTGTTTCAGCCCCTCTGTTTCTCACCCTCTGTTTCAGCCCCTCTGTTTCAGCCCCTCTGTTTCTCGCCCTCTGTTTCAGCCCGTTTGTTTCTCGCCTTCTGTTTCAGCCCCTCTGATTCAGCCATTCTGTTTCAGACCCTCTGATTCAGCCCCTCTGTTTCAGCCCCTCTGTTTCAGCCCCTCTGATTCTCGCCCTCTGTTTCAGCCCCTGTTTCTCGCACTCTGTTTCAGCCCCTCTGTTTCTCGCCCTCTGTTTCAGCCCCTCTGTTTCAGCCCCTCTGTTTCAGTCCCTCTGTTTCTCGCCCTCTGTTTCTGGCCCTCTGTTTCAGCCCCTCTGTTTCTCCCCCTCTGTTTCAGCCCCTCTGTTTCTCGCCCTCTGTTTCAGCCCCTCTGTTTCAGCCCCTCTGTTTCAGCCGCTCTGTTTCAGCCCCTCTGTTTCTCGCCCTCTGTTTCAGCCCCTCTGTTTCTCGCCCTCTGTTTCAGCCCCTTTGTTTCTCGCCCTCTGTTTCAGCCTCGCTGTTTCTCGCCCTCTGTTTCAGCCGCTCTGTTTCAGCGCCTCTGTTTCAGCCCCTCTGTTTCAGCCCCTTTGTTTCTCGCCCTCTGTTTCAGCCCCATCGTTTCTCGCCCTCTGTTTCAGCCCCTCTGTTTCTCGCCCTCTGTTTCAGCCCCTCTGATTCAGCCCCTCTGTTTCAGCCCCTCTGTTTCAGCCCCTCTGTTTCAGCTCCTCTGTTTCTCGCCCTCTGTTTCAGCCCCTCTGTTTCTCGCCCTCTGTTTCAGGCTCTCTGTTTCAGCCCAAATGTTTCAGCCCCTCTGATTCAGCCCCTCGCTTTCAGCCCCTCTGTTTCAGCTCCTCTGTTTCAGCCCCTCTGTTTCTCGCCCTCTGTTTCAGCACCTCTGCTTTTCGCCCTCTTTTTCAGCCCCTCTGTTTCAGCACATCTGTTTCAGCCCCTCTGTTTCTCGCCCTCTGTTTCTCGCCCGCTGTTTCAGCCCGTTTGTTTCTCGCCCTCTGTTTCAGCCCCTCTGTTTCTCGCCCTCTGTTTCAGCCCCTCTGTTTCAGCCCCTCTGTTTCAGCCCCTCTGTTTCTCACGCTTTGTTTCTCTCCCTCTGTTTCAGCCCCTTTGTTTCAGCCCCTCTGTTTCAGCCCCTCTGATTCTCGCCCTCTGTTTCAGCCCCTCTGTTTCTCGCCCTCTGTTTCAGCCCCTCTGTTTCTCGCCCTCTGTTTCAGGCCCTCTGTTTCAGCCCCTCTGTTTCAGTCCCTCTGTTTCTCGCCCTCTGTTTCTGGCCCTCTGTTTCAGCCCCTCTGTTTCTCCGCCTCTGTTTCAGCCCCTCTGTTTCAGCTCCTCTGTTTCAGCCCCTCTGTTTCTCGCCCTCTGTTTCAGCCACTTTGTTTCTCGCCCTCTGTTTCAGCCTCGCTGTTTCTCTCCCTCTGTTTCAGCCGCTCTGTTTCAGCGCCTCTGTTTCAGCCCCTCTGTTTCAGCCCCTCTGTTTCTCGCCCTCTGTTTCAGCCACACTGTTTCTCGCCCTCTGTTTCAGCCCCTCTGTTTCTCGCCCTCTGTTTCAGCACCTCTGATTCAGCCCCTCTGTTTCAGCCCCTCTGTTTCAGCCCCTCTGTTTCAGCCCCTCTGTTTCTCGCCCTCTGTTTCAGCCCCTCTGTTTCTCGCCCTCTGTTTCAGGCTCTCTGTTTCAGCCCGTCTGTTCCAGCCCCTCTGTTTCAGCCCCTCTGTTTCTCGCCCTCTGTTTCTCGACCGCGGTTTCAGCCCATTTGTTTCTCGCCCTCTGTTTCAGCCCCTCTGTTTCTCGCCCTCTTTTTCAGCCCCTCTGTTTCAGCCCCTCTGTTTCAGCACCTCTGTTTCAGCCCCTCTGTTTCTCGCCCTCTGTTTCAGCCCCTCTGTTTCAGACCCTCTGTTTCTCGCCCTCTGTTTCAGACCCTCTGTTTCAGCCCCTCTGTTTCTCACCCTCTGTTTCAGCCCCTCTGTTTCTCGCCCTCAGTTTCAGCCCCTCTATTTCTCGCCCTCTGTTTCAGCCCCACTGTTTCAGCCCCTCTGTTTCAGCCCCTCTGTTTCAGCCCCTCTGATTCTCGCCCTCTGTTTCAGCCCCTCTGTTTCTCGCCCTCTGTTTCAGGCCCTCTGTTTCAGCCCCTCTGTTTCAGTCCCTCTGTTTCTCGCCCTCTGTTTCTGGCCCTCTGTTTCAGCCCCTCTGTTTCTCCCCCTCTGTTTCAGCCCCTCTGTTTCTCGCCCTCTGTTTCAGCCCCTCTGTTTCTCGCCCTCTGTTTCAGCCCCTTTGTTTCTCGCCCTCTGTTTCAGCCTCGCTGTTTCTCTCCCTCTGTTTCAGCCGCTCTGTTTCAGCGCATCTGTTTCAGCCCCTCTGTTTCAGCCCCTCTGTTTCTCGCCCTCTGTTTCAGCCACACTGTTTCTCGCCCTCTGTTTCAGCCCCTCTGTTTCTCGCCCTCTGTTTCAGCACCTCTGATTCAGCCCCTCTGTTTCAGCCCCTCTGTTTCAGCCCCTCTGTTTCAGCCCCTCTGTTTCTCGCCCTCTGTTTCAGCCCCTCTGTTTCTCGCCCTCTGTTTCAGGCTCTCTGTTTCAGCCCGTCTGTTCCAGCCCCTCTGTTTCAGCCCCTCTGTTTCTCGCCCTCTGTTTCTCGACCGCTGTTTCAGCCCATTTGTTTCTCGCCCTCTGTTTCAGCCCCTCTGTTTCTCGCCCTCTTTTTCAGCCCCTCTGTTTCAGCCCCTCTGTTTCAGCACCTCTGTTTCAGCCCCTCTGTTTCTCGCCCTCTGTTTCAGCCCCTCTGTTTCTCGCCCTCTGTTTCAGCCCCTCTGTTTCTCACTCTCTGTTTCAGCCCCTCTGTTTCAGCCCCTCTGTCTCAGCCCCTCTGTTTCTCGCCCTCTGTTTAAGCCCCTCTGTTTCTCGCACACTGTTTCAGCCCCTCTGTTTCAGCCCCTCTGTTTCTCGCGCTCTGTTTCAGCCCCTCTGTTTCTCGCCTTCTGTTTCAGCCCCTCTGATTCAGCCCCTCTGTTTCAGCCCCTCTGATTCAGCCCCTCTGTTTCAGCCCCTCTGTTTCAGCCCCTTGTTTCGCACCCTCTGTTTCAGCCCCTCTGATTCAGCCCCTCTGATTCAGCCCCTCTGATTCAGCCCCTCTGATTCAGCCCCTCTTTTTCCCGCCCCTCTGTTTCAGCCCCTCTGTTTCTCGCCCTCTGTTTCAGCCCCTCTGTTTCTCGCCCTCTGTTTCAGCCCCTCTGTTTCAGCCCCTCTGTTTCAGCCCCTCTGTTTCTGGCCCTCGGTTTCAGCCCCTCTGTTTCTCGCCCTCTGTTTCAGCCCCTCTGATTCAGCCACTCTGTTTCACCCCCTCTGTTTCTCACTCACTGTTCCAGCCCCTCTGTTTCTCCCCCTCTGTTTCAGCCCCTCTGTTTCTCGCCCTCTGTTTCAGCCCCTCTGTTTCTCGCCCTCTGTTTCAGCCCCTTTGTTTCTCGCCCTCTGTTTCAGCCTCGCTGTTTCTCTCCCTCTGTTTCAGCCGCTCTGTTTCAGCGCATCTGTTTCAGCCCCTCTGTTTCAGCCCCTCTGTTTCTCGCCCTCTGTTTCAGCCACACTGTTTCTCGCCCTCTGTTTCAGCCCCTCTGTTTCTCGCCCTCTGTTTCAGCACCTCTGATTCAGCCCCTCTGTTTCAGCCCCTCTGTTTCAGCCCCTCTGTTTCAGCCCCTCTGTTTCTCGCCCTCTGTTTCAGCCCCTCTGTTTCTCGCCCTCTGTTTCAGGCTCTCTGTTTCAGCCCGTCTGTTCCAGCCCCTCTGTTTCAGCCCCTCTGTTTCTCGCCCTCTGTTTCTCGACCGCTGTTTCAGCCCATTTGTTTCTCGCCCTCTGTTTCAGCCCCTCTGTTTCTCGCCCTCTTTTTCAGCCCCTCTGTTTCAGCCCCTCTGTTTCAGCACCTCTGTTTCAGCCCCTCTGTTTCTCGCCCTCTGTTTCAGCCCCTCTGTTTCTCGCCCTCTGTTTCAGCCCCTCTGTTTCTCACTCTCTGTTTCAGCCCCTCTGTTTCAGCCCCTCTGTCTCAGCCCCTCTGTTTCTCGCCCTCTGTTTAAGCCCCTCTGTTTCTCGCACACTGTTTCAGCCCCTCTGTTTCAGCCCCTCTGTTTCTCGCGCTCTGTTTCAGCCCCTCTGTTTCTCGCCTTGTGTTTCAGCCCCTCTGATTCAGCCCCTCTGTTTCAGCCCCTCTGATTCAGCCCCTCTGTTTCAGCCCCTCTGTTTCAGCCCCTTGTTTCGCACCCTCTGTTTCAGCCCCTCTGATTCAGCCCCTCTGATTCAGCCCCTCTGATTCAGCCCCTCTGATTCAGCCCCTCTTTTTCCCGCCCCTCTGTTTCAGCCCCTCTGTTTCTCGCCCTCTGTTTCAGCCCCTCTGTTTCTCGCCCTCTGTTTCAGCCCCTCTGTTTCAGCCCCTCTGTTTCAGCCCCTCTGTTTCTGGCCCTCGGTTTCAGCCCCTCTGTTTCTCGCCCTCTGTTTCAGCCCCTCTGATTCAGCCACTCTGTTTCACCCCCTCTGTTTCTCACTCACTGTTCCAGCCCCTCTGTTTCAGCCCCTCTGTTTCAGCCACTCTGTTTCAGCCCCTCTGTTTCAGCCCCTCTGTTTCAGCCCCTCTGTTTCTCGCCCTCTGTTTCAGCCCCTCTGTTTTTCGCCCTCTTTTTCAGCCCCTCTGTTTCAGCCCATCTGTTTCAGCCACTCTGTTTCTCGCCCTCTGTTTCAGCCCCTCTGTTTCTTAAGCTCTGTTTCAGCCCCTCTGATTCAGCCCCTCTGTTTCTCGCCCTCTGTTTCAGCCTCTCTTTTTCTCGCCCTCTGTTTCAGCCCCTCTGTTTCTTGCCCTCTGTTTCAGCCCCACTGTTTCAGCCCCTCTGTTTCAGCCCCTCTGTTTCTAGCCCTCTGTTTCAGCCCCTCTGTTTCTCGCCGTCTGTATCAGCCCCTCTGTTACAGCCCCTCTGTTTCTCGCCTTTTGTTTTTGCACCACTGTTTCTCGCCCTCTGTTTCAGCACCTCAGTTTCTCGCCCTCTGTTTCAGCCCCGCTGATTCAGCCCCTCTGTTTCAGCCCCTCTGAATCAGCCCCTCTGATTCAGCCCCTCTGTATCAGCCCCTCGGTTTCAGCCCCTCTGTTTCAGCCTCTCTGTTTCTCGCCCTCTGTTTCAGCCCCTCTGTGTCTCGCCTTCTGTTTAGCCCCTCTGTTACTCGCACTCTGTTTCAGCCCCTCTGATTCAGCCCCTCTGTTTCAGCCCCTCTGATTCAGCCCCTCAGTTTCTCGCACTCTGTTTCAGCCCCTCTGTTTCAGCCCCTCTGTTTCAGCCCCTCTGTTTCTCACCCTCTGTTTCAGCCCCTCTGATTCAGGCCCACTCATTCATCCCCTCTGATTCAGCCCCTCTGTTTCCCGCCCCTCTGTTTCAGCCCCTTGTTTCGCACCCTCTGTTTCAGCCCCTCTGATTCAGCCCCTCTGATTCAGCCCCTCTGATTCAGCCCCTCTGATTCAGCCCCTCTTTTTCCCGCCCCTCTGTTTCAGCCCCTCTGTTTCTCGCCCTCTGTTTCAGCCCCTCTGTTTCTCGCCCTCTGTTTCAGCCCCTCTGTTTCAGCCCCTCTGTTTCAGTCCCTCTGTTTCTGGCCCTCGGTTTCAGCCCCTCTGTTTCTCGCCCTCTGTTTCAGCCCCTCTGATTCAGCCACTCTGTTTCACCCCCTCTGTTTCTCACTCACTGTTCCAGCCCCTCTGTTTCAGCCCCTCTGTTTCAGCCACTCTGTTTCAGCCCCTCTGTTTCAGCCCCTCTGTTTCAGCCCCTCTGTTTCTCGCCCTCTGTTTCAGCCCCTCTGTTTTTCGCCCTCTTTTTCAGCCCCTCTGTTTCAGCCCATCTGTTTCAGCCACTCTGTTTCTCGCCCTCTGTTTCAGCCCCTCTGTTTCTTAAGCTCTGTTTCAGCCCCTCTGATTCAGCCCCTCTGTTTCTCGCCCTCTGTTTCAGCCTCTCTTTTTCTCGCCCTCTGTTTCAGCCCCTCTGTTTCTTGCCCTCTGTTTCAGCCCCACTGTTTCAGCCCCTCTGTTTCAGCCCCTCTGTTTCTAGCCCTCTGTTTCAGCCCCTCTGTTTCTCGCCGTCTGTATCAGCCCCTCTGTTACAGCCCCTCTGTTTCTCGCCTTTTGTTTTTGCACCACTGTTTCTCGCCCTCTGTTTCAGCACCTCAGTTTCTCGCCCTCTGTTTCAGCCCCGCTGATTCAGCCCCTCTGTTTCAGCCCCTCTGAATCAGCCCCTCTGATTCAGCCCCTCTGTATCAGCCCCTCGGTTTGAGCCCCTCTGTTTCAGCCTCTCTGTTTCTCGCCCTCTGTTTCAGCCCCTCTGTGTCTCGCCTTCTGTTGAGCCCCTCTGTTACTCGCACTCTGTTTCAGCCCCTCTGATTCAGCCCCTCTGTTTCAGCCCCTCTGATTCAGCCCCTCAGTTTCTCGCACTCTGTTTCAGCCCCTCTGTTTCAGCCCCTCTGTTTCAGCCCCTCTGTTTCTCACCCTCTGTTTCAGCCCCTCTGATTCAGGCCCACTCATTCATCCCCTCTGATTCAGCCCCTCTGTTTCCCGCCCCTCTGTTTCAGCCCCTCTGTTTCACGCCCTCTGTTTCAGCCCCTCTGTTTCAGCCCCTCTGTTTCAGCCCCTCTGTTTCTCGCCCTCTGTTTCAGCCCCTCTGTTTCTCGCCCTCTGTTTCAGCCCCTCTGATTCAGCCCCTCTGATTCAGCCCCTCTGTTTCAGCCCCTCTGTTTCAGCCCCTCTATTTCTCGCCCTCTGTTTCAGCCCCTCTGTTTCTCGCCCTCTGTTTCAGCCCCTCTGTTTCTGGCCCTCTGTTTCAGCCCCTCTGTTTCTCGCCCTCTGTTTCAGCCCCTCTGTTTCTCGCCCTCTGTTTCAGCCACTCTGTTTCTCGCCCTCTGTTTCAGCCCCTCTGTTTCTCGCCCTCTGTTTCAGCCCCTCTGTTTCAGCCCCTCTGTTTCAGCCCCTCTGTTTCTCGCCCACTGTTTCAGCCCCTCTGTTTCTCGCCCTCTGTTTCAGGCTCTCTGTTTCAGCCTGTCTTTTTCAGCCCCTCTGTTTCAGCCCCTCTGTTTCTCGCCGTCCGTTTCTTGCCCGCTGTTTCAGCCCGTTTGGTTCTCGCCCTCTGTATCAGCTCCTCGGTT
This sequence comes from Chiloscyllium punctatum, assembly GCF_047496795.1. Taxonomy (NCBI): domain Eukaryota; kingdom Metazoa; phylum Chordata; class Chondrichthyes; order Orectolobiformes; family Hemiscylliidae; genus Chiloscyllium; species Chiloscyllium punctatum. The sequence continues at coordinate 685,736 of NW_027309817.1, forward strand.
TCTCGCCCTCTGTTTCAGCCCCTCTGTTTCTCGCCCTCTGTTTCAGCTCCTCTGTTTCAGCCCCTCTGTTTCAGCCCCTCTGTTTCAGCCCCTCTGTTTCTCGCCCTCTGTTTCAGCCCCCATGTTTCTCGCCCTCTGTTTCAGCCCCTCTGTTTCTCGCCCTCTGTTTCAGCCCCTCTGTTTCAGCCCCTCTGTCTCAGCCCCTCTGTTTTTCGCCCTCTGTTTCAGCTCCTCTGATTCTCACCCTCTGTTTCAGCCCCTCTGTTTCTCGCCTTCTGTTTCAGCCCCTGTGATTCAGCCCCTCTGTTTCAACCCCTCTGATTCAGCCCCTCGGTTTCAGCCCCACTGTTTCAGCTCCTCTGTTTCAGCCCCTCTGTTTCTCGCCCTCTGTTTCAGCACCTCTGCTTTTCGCCCTCTTTTTCAGCCCCTCTGTTTCAGCACATCTGTTTCAGCCCCTCTGTTTCTCGCCCTCTGTTTCTCGCCCGCTGTTTCAGCCCGTTTGTTTCTCGCCCTCTGTTTCAGCCCCCCTGTTTCTCGCCCTCTGTTTCAGCCCCTCTGTTTCAGCCCCTCTGTTTCAGCCCCTCTGTTTCTCGCCCTCTGTTTCAGCCCCTCTGTTTCTCGCCCTCTGTTTCAGCCCCTCTGTTTCTCGCCCTCTGTTTCAGCCCCGCTGATTCAGCCCCACTGTTTCAGCCCCTCTGCATCAGGCACTCTGATTCAGCCACTCTGTTTCAGCCCCTCTGTTTCAGCCCCTCTGATGCAGCCCCTCTGTTTCTAGCCCTCTGTTTCAGCCACCCTGTTTCTCGACCTCTGTTTCAGACCCTCTGTTTCAGCCCCTCTGTTTCTCACCCTCTGTTTCAGCCCCTCTGTTTCTCGCCCTCTGTTTCAGCCCCTCTGTTTCTCGCCCTCTGTTTCAGCCCCTCTATTTCTCGCCCTCTGTTTCAGCCCCTCTGTTTCAGCCCCTCTGTTTCAGCCCCTCTGTTTCAGCCCCTCTGATTCTCGCCCTCTGTTTCAGCCCCTCTGTTTCTCGCCCTCTGTTTCAGCCCCTCTGTTTCTCGCCCTCTGTTTCAGCCCCTCTGTTTCAGCCCCTCTGTTTCAGTCCCTCTGTTTCTCGCCCTCTGTTTCTGGCCCTCTATTTCAGCCCCTCTGTTTCTCCCCCACTGTTTCAGCCCCTCTGTTTCTCGCCCTCTGTTTCAGCCCCTCTGTTCCAGCCCCTCTGTTTCAGCCCCTCTGTTCCAGCCCCTCTGTTTCTCGCCCTCTGTTTCAGCCCCTCTGTTTCTCGCCCTCTGTTTCAGCCCCTTTGTTTCTCGCCCTCTGTTTCAGCCTCGGTGTTTCTCGCCCTCTGTTTCAGCCCCTCTGTTTCAACGCCTCTGTTTCAGCCCCTCTGTTTCTCGCCCTCTGTTTCAGCCCAAAAGTTTCTCGCCCTCTGTTTCAGCCCCTCTGTTTCTCTCCCTCTGTTTCAGCCCCTCAGATACAGCCCCTCTGTTTCAGCCCCTCTGTTTCAGCCCCTCTGTTTCAGCCCCTCTGTTTCTCGCCCTCTGTTTCAGCCCCTCTGTTTCTCGCCCTCTGTTTCAGGCTCTCTGTTTCAGACCGTCTGTTTCAGCCCCTCTGTTTCTGCCCCTCTGTTTCTCGCCCTCTGTTTCTCGCCCGCTGTTTCAGCCCGTTTGTTTCTCGCCCTCTGTTTCAGCCCCTCTGTTTCTCGCCCTCTGTTTCAGCCCCTCTGTTTCTCGCCATCTGTTTCAGCCCCTCTGTTTCAGCCCCTCTGTTTCAGCCCCTCTGTTTCTCGCCCTCTGTTTCAGCCCCTCTGTTTCAGCCCCTCTGTTTCAGTCCCTCTGTTTCTCGCCCTCTGTTTCTGGCCCTCTATTTCAGCCCCTCTGTTTCTCCCCCTCTGTTTCAGCCCCTCTGTTTCTCGCCCTCTGTTTCAGCCCCTCTGTTCCAGCCCCTCTGTTTCAGCCCCTCTGTTCCAGCCCCTCTGTTTCTCGCCCTCTGTTTCAGCCCCTCTGTTTCTCGCCCTCTGTTTCAGCCCCTTTGTTTCTCGCCCTCTGTTTCAGCCTCGCTGTTTCTCGCCCTCTGTTTCAGCCCCTCTGTTTCAGCGCCTCTGTTTCAGCCCCTCTGTTTCTCGCCCTCTGTTTCAGCCCAACAGTTTCTCGCCCTCTGTTTCAGCCCCTCTGTTTCTCGCGCTCTGTTTCAGCCGCTCAGATACAGCCCCTCTGTTTCAGCCCCTCTGTTTCAGCCCCTCTGTTTCTCGCCCTCTGTTTCAGCCCCTCTGTTTCTCGCCCTCTGTTTCAGGCTCTCTGTTTCAGCCCGTCTGTTTCAGCCCCTCTGTTTCAGCCCCTCTGTTTCTCGCCCTCTGTTTCTAGCCCGCTGTTTCACCCGTTTGTTTCTCGCCCTCTGTTTCAGCCCCTCTGTTTCTCGCCCTCTGTTTCAGCCCCTCTGTTTCTCGCCATCTGTTTCAGCCCCTCTGTTTCAGCCCCTCTGTTTCAGCCCCTCTGTTTCTCGCCCTCTGTTTCAGCACCTCTGTTTCTCGCCCTCTGCTTCAGCCCCTCTGTTTCTCACCCTCTGTTTCAGCCCCTCTGTTTCAGCCCCTCTGTCTCAGCCCCTCTGTTTCTCGCCCTCTGTTTCAGCCCCTCTGTTTCTCACCCTCTGTTTCAGCCCCTCTGTTTCAGCCCCTCTGTTTCTCGCCCTCTGTTTCAGCCCCTTTGTTTCTCGCCTTCTGTTTCAGCCCCTCTGATTCAGCCCTTCTGTTTCAGACCCTCTGATTCAGCCCCTCTGTTTCAGCCCCTCTGTTTCAGCCCCTCTGTTTCTCGCCCTCTGTTTCAGACCCTCTGTTTCAGCCCCTCTGTTTCTTACCCTCTGTTTCAGCCCCTCTGTTTCTCGCCCTCTGTTTCAGCCCCTCTGTTTCAGCCCCTCTGTTTCAGCCCCTCTGATTCTCGCCCTTTGTTTCAGCCCCTCTGTTTCTCGCACTCTGTTTCAGCCCCTCTTTTTCTCGCCCTCTGCTTCAGCCCCTCTGTTTCAGCCCCTCTGTTTCAGTCCCTCTGTTTCTTGCCCTCTGTTTCTGGCCCTCTGTTTCAGCCCCTCTGTTTCTCCCCCTCTGTTTCAGCCCCTCTGTTTCTCGCCCTCTGTTTCAGCCCCTCTGTTTCAGCCCCTCTGTTTCAGCCGCTCTGTTTGAGCCCCTCTGTTTCTCGCCCTCTGTTTCAGCCTCTCTGTTTCTCGCCCTCTGTTTCGGCCCCTTTGTTTCTCGACCTCTGTTTCAGCCTCGCTGTTTCTCGCCCTCTGTTTCAGCCCCTCTGTTTCAGCGCCTCTGTTTCAGCCCCTCTGTTTCAGCCCCTTTGTTTCTCGCCCTCTGTTTCAGCTCCATCGTTTCTCGCCCTCTGTTTCAGCCCCTCTGTTTCTCGCCCTCTGTTTCAGCCCCTCTGATTCAGCCCCTCTGTTTCAGCCCCTCTGTTTCAGCCCCTCTGTTTCTCGCCCTCTGTTTCAGCCCCTCTGTTTCTCGCCCTCTGTTTCAGGCTCTCTGTTTCAGCCCGTCTGTTTCAGCCCCTCTGTTTCAGCCCCTCTGTTTCTCCCCCTCTGTTTCTTGCCCGCTGTTTCAGCCCGTTTGTTTCTCGCCCTCTGTTTCAGCCCCTCTGTTTCTCGCCCTCTGTTTCAGACCCCATGTTTGTCGCCCACTGTTTCAGCCCCTCTGTTTCTCGCCCTCTGTTTCAGCCCCTCTGTTTCAGCCCATCTGTTTCAGCCCCTCTGTTTCAGCCCCTCTGTTTCTCGCCCTCTGTTTCAGCCCCCATGTTTGTCGCCCACTGTTTCAGCCCCTCTGTTTCTCGCCCTCTGTTTCAGCTCCTCTGTTTCAGCCCCTCTGTTTCAGCCCCTCTGTTTCAGCCCCTCTGTTTCTCGCCCTCTGTTTCAGCCCCCATGTTTGTCGCCCACTGTTTCAGCCCCTCTGTTTCTCGCCCTCTGTTTCAGCCCCTCTGTTTCAGCCGCTCTGTCTCAGCCCCTCTGTTTCTCGCCCTCTGTTTCAGCACCTCTGTTTCTCGCCCTCTGTTTCAGCCCCTCTGTTTCTCGCCTTCTGTTTCAGCCCCTCTGATTCAGCCCCTGTGTTTCAGCCCCTCTGATTCAGCCCCTCGGTTTCAGCCCCTCTGTTTCAGCTCCTCTGTTTCAGCCCCTCAGTTTCTCGCCCTCTGTTTCAGCCCCTCTGTTTCTCGCCCTCTGTTTCAGCCCCTCTGTTTCAGCCCCTCTGTTTCAGCCCCTCTGTTTCTCGCCCTCTGTTTCAGCCCCCATGTTTCTCGCCCTCTGTTTCAGCCCCTCTGTTTCTCGCCCTCTGTTTCAGCCCCTCTGTTTCAGCCCCTCTGTCTCAGCCCCTCTGTTTCTCGCCCTCTGTTTCAGCCCCTCTGTTTCTCGCCCTCTGTTTCAGCCCCTCTGTTTCAGCCCCTCTGTTTCTCGCCCTCTGTTTCAGCCCCTCTGTTTCTCGCCTTCTGTTTCAGCCCCTCTGATTCAGCCCCTCTGTTTCAGCCCGTCTGATTCAGCCACTCTGTTTCAGCCCCTCTGTTTCAGCCCCTCTGTTTCAGCCCCTCTGTTTCAGCCCCTCTGTTTCTCGCCCTCTGTTTCAGCCCTTCTGTTTTTCGCCCTCTTTTTCAGCCCCTCTGTTTCAGCGCATCTGTTTCAGCCCCTCTGTTTCTCGCCCGCTGTTTCAGCCCGTTTGTTTCTCGCCCTCTGTTTCAGCCCCTCTGTTTCTCGCCCTCTGTTTCAGCCCCTCTGTTTCAGCCCCTCTGTTTCAGCCCCTCTGTTTCAGCCCCTCTGTTTCTCGCCCTCTGTTTCAGCCCCTCTGGTTCTCGCCCTTGGTTTAAGCCCCTCTGTTTCAGCCCCTCTGTCTCAGCCCCTCTGTTTCTCGCCCTCTGTTTCTGCCCCTGTGTTTCTCGCCCTCTGTTTCAGCCCCTCTGTTTCTCGCCCTCTGTTTCAGCCCCTCTGTTTCTCGCCCTCTGTTTCAGCCCCGCTGATTCAGCCCCTGTGTTTCAGCCCCTCTGAATCAGCCCCTCTGATTCAGCCCCTCTGTTTCAGCCCCTCTGTTTCAGCCCCTCTGATGCAGCCCCTCTGTTTCACGCCCTCTGTTTCAGCCCCTCTGTTTCTCGCCCTCTGTTTCAGACCATCTGTTTCAGCCCCTCTGTTTCTCACCCTCTGTTTCAGCCCCTCTGTTTCTCGCCCTCTGTTTCAGCCCCTCTGGTTCTCGCCCTCTGTTTCAGCCCCTCTGTTTCAGCCCCTTTGTTTCAGCCCCTCTGTTTCAGCCCCTCTGATTCTCGCCCTCTGTTTCAGCCCCTCTGTTTCTCGCTCTCTGTTTCAGCCCCTCTGTTTCTCGCCCTCTGTTTCAGCCCCTCTGTTTCAGCCCCTCTGTTTCAGTCCCTCTGTTTCTCGCCCTCTGTTTCTGGCCCTCTGTTTCAGCCCCTCTGTTTCTCCCCCTCTGTTTCAGCCCCTCTGTTTCTCGCCCTCTGTTTCAGCCCCTCTGTTTCAGCCCCTCTGTTTCAGCCCCTCTGTTTCAGCCCCTCTGTTTCTCGCCCTCTGTTTCAGCCCCTCTGTTTCTCGCCCTCTGTTTCAGCCCCTTTGTTTCTCGCCCTCTGTTTCAGCCTCGCTGTTTCTCGCCCTCTGTTTCAGCCCCTCTATTTCAGCGCCTCTGTTTCAGCCCCTCTGTTTCAGCCCCTCTGTTTCTCGCCCTCTGTTTTGGCCCAACTGTTTCTCGCCCTCTTTTTCAGCACCTCTGTTTCTCGCCCTCTGTTTCAGCCTCTCTGTTTCTCACCCTCTGTTTCAGCCCCTCTGTTTCAGCCCCTCTGTCTCAGCCCCTCTGTTTCTCGCCCTCTGTTTCAGCCCCTCTGTTTCTCACCCTCTGTTTCAGCCCCTCTGTTTCAGCCCCTCTGTTTCTCGCCCTCTGTTTCAGCCCGTTTGTTTCTCGCCTTCTGTTTCAGCCCCTCTGATTCAGCCATTCTGTTTCAGACCCTCTGATTCAGCCCCTCTGTTTCAGCCCCTCTGTTTCAGCCCCTCTGATTCTCGCCCTCTGTTTCAGCCCCTGTTTCTCGCACTCTGTTTCAGCCCCTCTGTTTCTCGCCCTCTGTTTCAGCCCCTCTGTTTCAGCCCCTCTGTTTCAGTCCCTCTGTTTCTCGCCCTCTGTTTCTGGCCCTCTGTTTCAGCCCCTCTGTTTCTCCCCCTCTGTTTCAGCCCCTCTGTTTCTCGCCCTCTGTTTCAGCCCCTCTGTTTCAGCCCCTCTGTTTCAGCCGCTCTGTTTCAGCCCCTCTGTTTCTCGCCCTCTGTTTCAGCCCCTCTGTTTCTCGCCCTCTGTTTCAGCCCCTTTGTTTCTCGCCCTCTGTTTCAGCCTCGCTGTTTCTCGCCCTCTGTTTCAGCCGCTCTGTTTCAGCGCCTCTGTTTCAGCCCCTCTGTTTCAGCCCCTTTGTTTCTCGCCCTCTGTTTCAGCCCCATCGTTTCTCGCCCTCTGTTTCAGCCCCTCTGTTTCTCGCCCTCTGTTTCAGCCCCTCTGATTCAGCCCCTCTGTTTCAGCCCCTCTGTTTCAGCCCCTCTGTTTCAGCTCCTCTGTTTCTCGCCCTCTGTTTCAGCCCCTCTGTTTCTTGCCCTCTGTTTCAGGCTCTCTGTTTCAGCCCGTCTGTTTCAGCCCCTCTGATTCAGCCCCTCGCTTTCAGCCCCTCTGTTTCAGCTCCTCTGTTTCAGCCCCTCTGTTTCTCGCCCTCTGTTTCAGCACCTCTGCTTTTCGCCCTCTTTTTCAGCCCCTCTGTTTCAGCACATCTGTTTCAGCCCCTCTGTTTCTCGCCCTCTGTTTCTCGCCCGCTGTTTCAGCCCGTTTGTTTCTCGCCCTCTGTTTCAGCCCCTCTGTTTCTCGCCCTCTGTTTCAGCCCCTCTGTTTCAGCCCCTCTGTTTCAGACCCTCTGTTTCTCACGCTTTGTTTCTCTCCCTCTGTTTCAGCCCCTTTGTTTCAGCCCCTCTGTTTCAGCCCCTCTGATTCTCGCCCTCTGTTTCAGCCCCTCTGTTTCTCGCCCTCTGTTTCAGCCCCTCTGTTTCTCGCCCTCTGTTTCAGGCCCTCTGTTTCAGCCCCTCTGTTTCAGTCCCTCTGTTTCTCGCCCTCTGTTTCTGGCCCTCTGTTTCAGCCCCTCTGTTTCTCGCCCTCTGTTTCAGCCGCTCTGTTTCAGCGCCTCTGTTTCAGCCCCTCTGATTCTCGCCCTCTGTTTCAGCCCCTCTGTTTCTCGCCCTCTGTTTCAGCCCCTCTGTTTCTCGCCCTCTGTTTCAGGCCCTCTGTTTCAGCCCCTCTGTTTCAGTCCCTCTGTTTCAGCCCCTCTGTTTCAGCTCCTCTGTTTCAGCCCCTCTGTTTCTCGCCCTCTGTTTCAGCCGCTCTGTTTCAGCGCCTCTGTTTCAGCCCCTCTGTTTCAGCCCCTCTGTTTCTCGCCCTCTGTTTCAGCAACACTGTTTCTCGCCCTCTGTTTCAGCCCCTCTGTTTCTCGCCCTCTGTTTCAGCACCTCTGATTCAGCCCCTCTGTTTCAGCCCCTCTGTTTCAGCCCCTCTGTTTCAGCCCCTCTGTTTCTCGCCCTCTGTTTCAGCCCCTCTGTTTCTCGCCCTCTGTTTCAGGCTCTCTGTTTCAGCCCGTCTGTTCCAGCCCCTCTGTTTCAGCCCCTCTGTTTCTCGCCCTCTGTTTCTCGACCGCTGTTTCAGCCCATTTGTTTCTCGCCCTCTGTTTCAGCCCCTCTGTTTCTCGCCCTCTTTTTCAGCCCCTCTGTTTCAGCCCCTCTGTTTCAGCACCTCTGTTTCAGCCCCTCTGTTTCTCGCCCTCTGTTTCAGCCCCTCTGTTTCTCGCCCTCTGTTTCAGACCCTCTGTTTCAGCCCCGCTGTTTCTCACCCTCTGTTTCAGCCCCTCTGTTTCTCGCCCTCAGTTTCAGCCCCTCTATTTCTCGCCCTCTGTTTCAGCCCCACTGTTTCAGCCCCTCTGTTTCAGCCCCTCTGTTTCAGCCCCTCTGATTCTCGCCCTCTGTTTCAGCCCCTCTGTTTCTCGCCCTCTGTTTCAGGCCCTCTGTTTCAGCCCCTCTGTTTCAGTCCCTCTGTTTCTCGCCCTCTGTTTCTGGCCCTCTGTTTCAGCCCCTCTGTTTCTCCCCCTCTGTTTCAGCCCCTCTGTTTCTCGCCCTCTGTTTCAGCCCCTCTGTTTCTCGCCCTCTGTTTCAGCCCCTTTGTTTCTCGCCCTCTGTTTCAGCCTCGCTGTTTCTCTCCCTCTGTTTCAGCCGCTCTGTTTCAGCGCCTCTGTTTCAGCGCCTCTGTTTCAGCCCCTCTGTTTCAGCCCCTCTGTTTCTCGCCCTCTGTTTCAGCCACACTGTTTCTCGCCCTCTGTTTCAGCCCCTCTGTTTCTCGCCCTCTGTTTCAGCACCTCTGATTCAGCCCCTCTGTTTCAGCCCCTCTGTTTCAGCCCCTCTGTTTCAGCCCCTCTGATTCTCGCCCTCTAATTCAGCCCCTCTGTTTCTCGCCCTCTGTTTCAGGCTCTCTGTTTCAGCCCGTCTGTTCCAGCCCCTCTGTTTCAGCCCCTCTGTTTCTCGCCCTCTGTTTCTCGACCGCTGTTTCAGCCCATTTGTTTCTCGCCCTCTGTTTCAGCCCCTCTGTTTCTCGCCCTCTTTTTCAGCCCCTCTGTTTCAGCCCCTCTGTTTCAGCACCTCTGTTTCAGCCCCTCTGTTTCTCGCCCTCTGTTTCAGCCCCTCTGTTTCTCGCCCTCTGTTTCAGCCCCTCTGTTTCTCGCTCTCTGTTTCAGCCCCTCTGTTTCAGCCCCTCTGTCTCAGCCCCTCTGTTTCTCGCCCTCTGTTTAAGCCCCTCTGTTTCTTGCACACTGTTTCAGCCCCTCTGTTTCAGCCCCTCTGTTTCTCGCCCTCTGTTTCAGCCCCTCTGTTTCTCGCCTTCTGTTTCAGCCCCTCTGATTCAGCCCCTCTGTTTCAGCCCCTCTGATTCAGCCCCTCTGTTTCAGCCCCTCTGTTTCAGCCCCTTGTTTCGCACCCTCTGTTTCAGCCCCTCTGATTCAGCCCCTCTGATTCAGCCCCTCTGATTCAGCCCCTCTTTTTCCTGCCCCTCTGTTTCAGCCCCTCTGTTTCTCGCCCTCTGTTTCAGCCCCTCTGTTTCTCGCCCTCTGTTTCAGCCCCTCTGTTTCAGCCCCACTGTTTCAGCCCCTCTGTTTCTGGCCCTCGGTTTCAGCTCCTCTGTTTCTCGCCCTCTGTTTCAGCCCCTCTGATTCAGCCACTCTGTTTCACCCCCTCTGTTTCTCACCCACTGTTCCAGCCCCTCTGTTTCAGCCCCTCTGTTTCAGCCACTCTGTTTCAGCCCCTCTGTTTCAGCCCCTCTGTTTCAGCCCCTCTGTTTCTCGCCCTCTGTTTCAGCCCCTCTGTTTTTCGCCCTCTTTTTCAGCCCCTCTGTTTCAGCCCATCGTTTTCAGCCACTCTGTTTCTCGCCCTCTGTTTCAGCCCCTCTGTTTCTCAAGCTCTGTTTCAGCCCCTCTGATTCAGCCCCTCTGTTTCTCGCCCTCTGTTTCAGCCTCTCTGTTTCTCGCCCTCTGTTTCAGCCCCTCTGTTTCTAGCCCTCTGTTTCAGCCCCTCTGTTTCTCGCCGTCTGTATCAGCCCCTCTGTTACAGCCCCTCTGTTTCTCGCCTTTTGTTTTTGCACCACTGTTTCTCGCCCTCTGTTTCAGCACCTCAGTTTCTCGCCCTCTGTTTCAGCCCCGCTGATTCAGCCCCTCTGTTTCAGCCCCTCTGAATCAGCCCCTCTGATTCAGCCCCTCTGTATCAGCCCCTCGGTTTCAGCCCCTCTGTTTCAGCCTCTCTGTTTCTCGCCCTCTGTTTCAGCCCCTCTGTGTCTCGCCTTCTGTTTAGCCCCTCTGTTACTCGCACTCTGTTTCAGCCCCTCTGATTCAGCCCCTCTGTTTCAGCCCCTCTGATTCAGCCCCTCAGTTTCTCGCACTCTGTTTCAGCCCCTCTGTTTCAGCCCCTCTGTTTCAGCCCCTCTGTTTCTCACCCTCTGTTTCAGCCCCTCTGATTCAGGCCCACTCATTCATCCCCTCTGATTCAGCCCCTCTGTTTCCCGCCCCTCTGTTTCAGCCCCTCTGTTTCACGCCCTCTGTTTCAGCCCCTCTGATTCAGCCCCTCTGTTTCAGCCCCTCTGTTTCTCGCCCTCTGTTTCAGCCCCTCTGTTTCTCGCCCTCTGTTTCAGCCCCTCTGATTCAGCCCCTCTGATTCAGCCCCTCTGTTTCAGCCCCTCTGTTTCAGCCCCTCTATTTCTCGCCCTCTGTTTCAGCCCCTCTGTTTCTCGCCCTCTGTTTCAGCCCCTCTGTTTCTCACCCTCTGTTTCAGCCCCTCTGTTTCAGCCCCTCTGTTTCTCGCCCTCTGTTTCAGCCCGTTTGTTTCTCGCCTTCTGTTTCAGCCCCTCTGATTCAGCCATTCTGTTTCAGACCCTCTGATTCAGCCCCTCTGCTTCAGCCCCTCTGTTTCAGCCCCTCTGATTCTCGCCCTCTGTTTCAGCCCCTGTTTCTCGCACTCTGTTTCAGTCCCTCTGTTTCTCGCCCTCTGTTTCTGGCCCTCTGTTTCAGCCCCTCTGTTTCTCCCCCTCTGTTTCAGCCCCTCTGTTTCTCGCCCTCTGTTTCAGCCCCTCTGTTTCAGCCCCTCTGTTTCAGCCGCTCTGTTTCAGCCCCTCTGTTTCTCGCCCTCTGTTTCAGCCCCTCTGTTTCTCGCCCTCTGTTTCAGCCCCTTTGTTTCTCGCCCTCTGTTTCAGCCTCGCTGTTTCTCGCCCTCTGTTTCAGCCGCTCTGTTTCAGTGCCTCTGTTTCAGCCCCTCTCTTTCAGCCCCTTTGTTTCTCGCCCTCTGTTTCAGCCCCATCGTTTCTCGCCCTCTGTTTCAGCCCCTCTGTTTCTTGCCCTCTGTTTCAGCCCCTCTGATTCAGCCCCTCTGTTTCAGCCCCTCTGTTTCAGCCCCTCTGTTTCAGCTCCTCTGTTTCTCGCCCTCTGTTTCAGCCCCTCTGTTTCTCGCCCTCTGTTTCAGGCTCTCTGTTTCAGCCCGTCTGTTTCAGCCCCTCTGTTTCAGCCCCTCTGTTTCTTGCCCTCCGTTTCTTGCCCGCTGTTTCAGCCCGTTTGGTTCTCGCCCTCTGTTTCAGCCCCTCTGTTTCTCGCCCTCTGTTTCAGCCCCTCTGTTTCAGCCCCTCTGTCTCAGCCCCTCTGTTTCTCGCCCTCTGTTTCAGCCCCTCTGTTTCTCACCCTCTGTTTCAGCCCCTCTGTTTCAGCCCCTCTGTTTCTCGCCCTCTGTTTCAGCCCGTTTGTTTCTCGCCTTCTGTTTCAGCCCCTCTGATTCAGCCATTCTGTTTCAGACCCTCTGATTCAGCCTCTCTGTTTCAGCCCCTCTGATTCTCGCCCTCTGTTTCAGCCCCTGTTTCTCGCACTCTGTTTCAGCCCCTCTGTTTCTCGCCCTCTGTTTCAGCCCCTCTGTTTCAGCCCCTCTGTTTCAGTCCCTCTGTTTCTCGCCCTCTGTTTCTGGCCCTCTGTTTCAGCCCCTCTGTTTCTCCCCCTCTGTTTCAGCCCCTCTGTTTCTCGCCCTCTGTTTCAGCCCCTCTGTTTCAGCCCCTCTGTTTCAGCCGCTCTGTTTCAGCCCCTCTGTTTCTCGCCCTCTGTTTCAGCCCCTCTGTTTCTCGCCCTCTGTTTCAGCCCCTTTGTTTCTCGCCCTCTGTTTCAGCCTCGCTGTTTCTCGCCCTCTGTTTCAGCCGCTCTGTTTCAGCGCCTCTGTTTCAGCCCCTCTGTTTCAGCCCCTTTGTTTCTCGCCCTCTGTTTCAGCCCCATCGTTTCTCGCCCTCTGTTTCAGCCCCTCTGTTTCTCGCCCTCTGTTTCAGCCCCTCTGATTCAGCCCCTCTGTTTCAGCCCCTCTGTTTCAGCCCCTCTGTTTCAGCTCCTCTGTTTCTCGCCCTCTGTTTCAGCCCCTCTGTTTATCGCCCTCTGTTTCAGGCTCTCTGTTTCAGCCCGTCTGTTTCAGCCCCTCTGATTCAGCCCCTCGCTTTCAGCCCCTCTGTTTCAGCTCCTCTGTTTCAGCCCCTCTGTTTCTCGCCCTCTGTTTCAGCACCTCTGCTTTTCGCCCTCTTTTTCAGCCCCTCTGTTTCAGCACATCTGTTTCAGCCCCTCTGTTTCAGCCCCTCTGTTTCTCGCCCTCTGTTTCAGCCCCTCTGTTTTTCGCCCTCTTTTTCAGCCCCTCTGTTTCAGCCCATCGTTTTCAGCCACTCTGTTTCTCGCCCTCTGTTTCAGCCCCTCTGTTTCTCAAGCTCTGTTTCAGCCCCTCTGATTCAGCCCCTCTGTTTCTCGCCCTCTGTTTCAGCCTCTCTGTTTCTCGCCCTCTGTTTCAGCCCCTCTGTTTCTTGCCCTCTGTTTCAGCCCCACTGTTTCAGCCCCTCTGTTTCAGCCCCTCTGTTTCTAGCCCTCTGTTTCAGCCCCTCTGTTTCTCGCCGTCTGTATCAGCCCCTCTGTTACAGCCCCTCTGTTTCTCGCCTTTTGTTTTTGCACCACTGTTTCTCGCCCTCTGTTTCAGCACCTCAGTTTCTCGCCCTCTGTTTCAGCCCCGCTGATTCAGCCCCTCTGTTTCAGCCCCTCTGAATCAGCCCCTCTGATTCAGCCCCTCTGTATCAGCCCCTCGGTTTCAGCCCCTCTGTTTCAGCCTATCTGTTTCTCGCCCTCTGTTTCAGCCCCTCTGTGTCTCGCCTTCTGTTTAGCCCCTCTGTTACTCGCACTCTGTTTCAGCCCCTCTGATTCAGCCCCTCTGTTTCAGCCCCTCTGATTCAGCCCCTCAGTTTCTCGCACTCTGTTTCAGCCCCTCTGTTTCAGCCCCTCTGTTTCAGCCCCTCTGTTTCTCACCCTCTGTTTCAGCCCCTCTGATTCAGGCCCACTCATTCATCCCCTCTGATTCAGCCCCTCTGTTTCCCGCCCCTCTGTTTCAGCCCCTCTGTTTCACGCCCTCTGTTTCAGCCCCTCTGATTCAGCCCCTCTGTTTCAGCCCCTCTGTTTCTCGCCCTCTGTTTCAGCCCCTCTGTTTCTCGCCCTCTGTTTCAGCCCCTCTGATTCAGCCCCTCTGATTCAGCCCCTCTGTTTCAGCCCCTCTGTTTCAGCCCCTCTATTTCTCGCCCTCTGTTTCAGCCCCTCTGTTTCTCGCCCTCTGTTTCAGCCCCTCTGTTTCTCACCCTCTGTTTCAGCCCCTCTGTTTCAGCCCCTCTGTTTCTCGCCCTCTGTTTCAGCCCGTTTGTTTCTCGCCTTCTGTTTCAGCCCCTCTGATTCAGCCATTCTGTTTCAGACCCTCTGATTCAGCCCCTCTGCTTCAGCCCCTCTGTTTCAGCCCCTCTGATTCTCGCCCTCTGTTTCAGCCCCTGTTTCTCGCACTCTGTTTCAGTCCCTCTGTTTCTCGCCCTCTGTTTCTGGCCCTCTGTTTCAGCCCCTCTGTTTCTCCCCCTCTGTTTCAGCCCCTCTGTTTCTCGCCCTCTGTTTCAGCCCCTCTGTTTCAGCCCCTCTGTTTCAGCCGCTCTGTTTCAGCCCCTCTGTTTCTCGCCCTCTGTTTCAGCCCCTCTGTTTCTCGCCCTCTGTTTCAGCCCCTTTGTTTCTCGCCCTCTGTTTCAGCCTCGCTGTTTCTCGCCCTCTGTTTCAGCCGCTCTGTTTCAGTGCCTCTGTTTCAGCCCCTCTCTTTCAGCCCCTTTGTTTCTCGCCCTCTGTTTCAGCCCCATCGTTTCTCGCCCTCTGTTTCAGCCCCTCTGTTTCTTGCCCTCTGTTTCAGCCCCTCTGATTCAGCCCCTCTGTTTCAGCCCCTCTGTTTCAGCCCCTCTGTTTCAGCTCCTCTGTTTCTCGCCCTCTGTTTCAGCCCCTCTGTTTCTCGCCCTCTGTTTCAGGCTCTCTGTTTCAGCCCGTCTGTTTCAGCCCCTCTGTTTCAGCCCCTCTGTTTCTTGCCCTCCGTTTCTTGCCCGCTGTTTCAGCCCGTTTGGTTCTCGCCCTCTGTTTCAGCCCCTCTGTTTCTCGCCCTCTGTTTCAGCCCCTCTGTTTCAGCCCCTCTGTCTCAGCCCCTCTGTTTCTCGCCCTCTGTTTCAGCCCCTCTGTTTCTCACCCTCTGTTTCAGCCCCTCTGTTTCAGCCCCTCTGTTTCTCGCCCTCTGTTTCAGCCCGTTTGTTTCTCGCCTTCTGTTTCAGCCCCTCTGATTCAGCCATTCTGTTTCAGACCCTCTGATTCAGCCTCTCTGTTTCAGCCCCTCTGATTCTCGCCCTCTGTTTCAGCCCCTGTTTCTCGCACTCTGTTTCAGCCCCTCTGTTTCTCGCCCTCTGTTTCAGCCCCTCTGTTTCAGCCCCTCTGTTTCAGTCCCTCTGTTTCTCGCCCTCTGTTTCTGGCCCTCTGTTTCAGCCCCTCTGTTTCTCCCCCTCTGTTTCAGCCCCTCTGTTTCTCGCCCTCTGTTTCAGCCCCTCTGTTTCAGCCCCTCTGTTTCAGCCGCTCTGTTTCAGCCCCTCTGTTTCTCGCCCTCTGTTTCAGCCCCTCTGTTTCTCGCCCTCTGTTTCAGCCCCTTTGTTTCTCGCCCTCTGTTTCAGCCTCGCTGTTTCTCGCCCTCTGTTTCAGCCGCTCTGTTTCAGCGCCTCTGTTTCAGCCCCTCTGTTTCAGCCCCTTTGTTTCTCGCCCTCTGTTTCAGCCCCATCGTTTCTCGCCCTCTGTTTCAGCCCCTCTGTTTCTCGCCCTCTGTTTCAGCCCCTCTGATTCAGCCCCTCTGTTTCAGCCCCTCTGTTTCAGCCCCTCTGTTTCAGCTCCTCTGTTTCTCGCCCTCTGTTTCAGCCCCTCTGTTTATCGCCCTCTGTTTCAGGCTCTCTGTTTCAGCCCGTCTGTTTCAGCCCCTCTGATTCAGCCCCTCGCTTTCAGCCCCTCTGTTTCAGCTCCTCTGTTTCAGCCCCTCTGTTTCTCGCCCTCTGTTTCAGCACCTCTGCTTTTCGCCCTCTTTTTCAGCCCCTCTGTTTCAGCACATCTGTTTCAGCCCCTCTGTTTCTCGCCCTCTGTTTCTCGCCCTCTGTTTCAGCCCGTTTGTTTCTCGCCCTCTGTTTCAGCCCCTCTGTTTCTCGCCCTCTGTTTCAGCCCCTCTGTTTCAGCCCCTCTGTTTCAGCCCCTCTGTTTCTCACGCTTTGTTTCTCTCCCTCTGTTTCAGCCCCTTTGTTTCAGCCCCTCTGTTTCAGCCCCTCTGATTCTCGCCCTCTGTTTCAGCCCCTCTGTTTCTCGCCCTCTGTTTCAGCCCCTCTGTTTCTCGCCCTCTGTTTCAGGCCCTCTGTTTCAGCCCCTCTGTTTCAGTCCCTCTGTTTCTCGCCCTCTGTTTCTGGCCCTCTGTTTCAGCACCTCAGTTTCTCGCCCTCTGTTTCAGCCCCGCTGATTCAGCCCCTCTGTTTCAGCCCCTCTGAATCAGCCCCTCTGATTCAGCCCCTCTGTATCAGCCCCTCGGTTTCAGCCCCTCTGTTTCAGCCTCTCTGTTTCTCGCCCTCTGTTTCAGCCCCTCTGTGTCTCGCCTTCTGTTTAGCCCCTCTGTTACTCGCACTCTGTTTCAGCCCCTCTGATTCAGCCCCTCTGTTTCAGCCCCTCTGATTCAGCCCCTCAGTTTCTCGCACTCTGTTTCAGCCCCTCTGTTTCAGCCCCTCTGTTTCAGCCCCTCTGTTTCTCACCCTCTGTTTCAGCCCCTCTGATTCAGGCCCACTCATTCATCCCCTCTGATTCAGCCCCTCTGATTCTCGCCCTCTGTTTCAGCCCCTCTGTTTCTCGCCCTCTGTTTCAGCCCCTCTGTTTCTCGCCCTCTGTTTCAGGCCCTCTGTTTCAGCCCCTCTGTTTCAGTCCCTCTGTTTCTCGCCCTCTGTTTCTGGCCCTCTGTTTCAGCCCCTCTGTTTCTCCCCCTCTGTTTCAGCCCCTCTGTTTCAGCTCCTCTGTTTCAGCCCCTCTGTTTCTCGCCCTCTGTTTCAGCCACTTTGTTTCTCGCCCTCTGTTTCAGCCTCGCTGTTTCTCTCCCTCTGTTTCAGCCGCTCTGTTTCAGCGCCTCTGTTTCAGCCCCTCTGTTTCAGCCCCTCTGTTTCTCGCCCTCTGTTTCAGCCACACTGTTTCTCGCCCTCTGTTTCAGCCCCTCTGTTTCTCGCCCTCTGTTTCAGCACCTCTGATTCAGCCCCTCTGTTTCAGCCCCTCTGTTTCAGCCCCTCTGTTTCAGCCCCTCTGTTTCTCGCCCTCTGTTTCAGCCCCTCTGTTTCTCGCCCTCTGTTTCAGGCTCTCTGTTTCAGCCCGTCTGTTCCAGCCCCTCTGTTTCAGCCCCTCTGTTTCTCGCCCTCTGTTTCTCGACCGCTGTTTCAGCCCATTTGTTTCTCGCCCTCTGTTTCAGCCCCTCTGTTTCTCGCCCTCTTTTTCAGCCCCTCTGTTTCAGCCCCTCTGTTTCAGCACCTCTGTTTCAGCCCCTCTGTTTCTCGCCCTCTGTTTCAGCCCCTCTGTTTCTCGCCCTCTGTTTCAGACCCTCTGTTTCAGCCCCTCTGTTTCTCACCCTCTGTTTCAGCCCCTCTGTTTCTCGCCCTCAGTTTCAGCCCCTCTATTTCTCGCCCTCTGTTTCAGCCCCACTGTTTCAGCCCCTCTGTTTCAGCCCCTCTGATTCAGCCCCTCTGATTCTCGCCCTCTGTTTCAGCCCCTCTGTTTCTCGCCCTCTGTTTCAGGCCCTCTGTTTCAGCCCCTCTGTTTCAGTCCCTCTGTTTCTCGCCCTCTGTTTCTGGCCCTCTGTTTCAGCCCCTCTGTTTCTCCCCCTCTGTTTCAGCCCCTCTGTTTCTCGCCCTCTGTTTCAGCCCCTCTGTTTCTCGCCCTCTGTTTCAGCCCCTTTGTTTCTCGCCCTCTGTTTCAGCCTCGCTGTTTCTCTCCCTCTGTTTCAGCCGCTCTGTTTCAGCGCCTCTGTTTCAGCCCCTCTGTTTCAGCCCCTCTGTTTCTCGCCCTCTGTTTCAGCCACACTGTTTCTCGCCCTCTGTTTCAGCCCCTCTGTTTCTCGCCCTCTGTTTCAGCACCTCTGATTCAGCCCCTCTGTTTCAGCCCCTCTGTTTCAGCCCCTCTGTTTCAGCCCCTCTGTTTCTCGCCCTCTGTTTCAGCCCCTCTGTTTCTCGCCCTCTGTTTCAGGCTCTCTGTTTCAGCCCGTCTGTTCCAGCCCCTCTGTTTCAGCCCCTCTGTTTCTCGCCCTCTGTTTCTCGACCGCTGTTTCAGCCCATTTGTTTCTCGCCCTCTGTTTCAGCCCCTCTGTTTCTCGCCCTCTTTTTCAGCCCCTCTGTTTCAGCCCCTCTGTTTCAGCACCTCTGTTTCAGCCCCTCTGTTTCTCGCCCTCTGTTTCAGCCCCTCTGTTTCTCGCCCTCTGTTTCAGCCCCTCTGTTTCTCGCTCTCTGTTTCAGCCCCTCTGTTTCAGCCCCTCTGTCTCAGCCCCTCTGTTTTTCGCCCTCTGTTTAAGCCCCTCTGTTTCTCGCACACTGTTTCAGCCCCTCTGTTTCAGCCCCTCTGTTTCTCGCCCTCTGTTTCAGCCCCTCTGTTTCTCGCCTTCTGTTTCAGCCCCTCTGATTCAGCCCCTCTGTTTCAGCCCCTCTGATTCAGCCCCTCTGTTTCAGCCCCTCTGTTTCAGCCCCTTGTTTCGCACCCTCTGTTTCAGCCCCTCTGATTCAGCCCCTCTGATTCAGCCCCTCTGATTCAGCCCCTCTGATTCAGCCCCTCTTTTTCCCGCCCCTCTGTTTCAGCCCCTCTGTTTCTCGCCCTCTGTTTCAGCCCCTCTGTTTCTCGCCCTCTGTTTCAGCCCCTCTGTTTCAGCCCCTCTGTTTCAGCCCCTCTGTTTCTGGCCCTCGGTTTCAGCCCCTCTGTTTCTCACCCTCTGTTTCAGCCCCTCTGATTCAGCCACTCTGTTTCACCCCCTCTGTTTCTCACCCACTGTTCCAGCCCCTCTGTTTCAGCCCCTCTGTTTCAGCCACTCTGTTTCAGCCCCTCTGTTTCAGCCCCTCTGTTTCAGCCCCTCTGTTTCTCGCCCTCTGTTTCAGCCCCTCTGTTTTTCGCCCTCTTTTTCAGCCCCTCTGTTTCAGCCCATCTGTTTCAGCCACTCTGTTTCTCGCCCTCTGTTTCAGCCCCTCTGTTTCTCAAGCTCTGTTTCAGCCCCTCTGATTCAGCCCCTCTGTTTCTCGCCCTCTGTTTCAGCCTCTCTGTTTCTCGCCCTCTGTTTCAGCCCCTCTGTTTCTTGCCCTCTGTTTCAGCCCCACTGTTTCAGCCCCTCTGTTTCAGCCCCTCTGTTTCTAGCCCTCTGTTTCAGCCCCTCTGTTTCTCGCCGTCTGTATCAGCCCCTCTGTTTCTCGCCTTTTGTTTTTGCACCACTGTTTCTCGCCCTCTGTTTCAGCACCTCAGTTTCTCGCCCTCTGTTTCAGCCCCGCTGATTCAGCCCCTCTGTTTCAGCCCCTCTGAATCAGCCCCTCTGATTCAGCCCCTCTGTATCAGCCCCTCGGTTTCAGCCCCTCTGTTTCAGCCTCTCTGTTTCTCGCCCTCTGTTTCAGCTCCTCTGTGTCTCGCCTTCTGTTTAGCCCCTCTGTTACTCGCACTCTGTTTCAGCCCCTCTGATTCAGCCCCTCTGTTTCAGCCCCTCTGATTCAGCCCCTCAGTTTCTCGCACTCTGTTTCAGCCCCTCTGTTTCAGCCCCTCTGTTTCAGCCCCTCTGTTTCTCACCCTCTGTTTCAGCCCCTCTGATTCAGGCCCACTCATTCATCCCCTCTGATTCAGCCCCTCTGTTTCCCGCCCCTCTGTTTCAGCCCCTCTGTTTCACGCCCTCTGTTTCAGCCCCTCTGTTTCAGCCCCTCTGTTTCAGCCCCTCTGTTTCTCGCCCTCTGTTTCAGCCCCTCTGTTTCTCGCCCTCTGTTTCAGCCCCTCTGATTCAGCCCCTCTGATTCAGCCCCACTGTTTCAGCCCCTCTGTTTCAGCCCCTCTATTTCTCGCCCTCTGTTTCAGCCCCTCTGTTTCTCGCCCTCTGTTTCAGCCCCTCTGTTTCTGGCCCTCTGTTTCGGCCCCTCTGATTCAGCCCCTCTGTTTCAGCCCCTCTGTTTCTCCCCCTCTGTTCCAGCCCCTTTTTCATCCCCACTTTTTCAGCCACTCTATTTCAGTCCCTCTGTTTGAGCCCCTCTGTTTCAGCCCCTCTGTTTTTCGCCCTCTTTTTCAGCCCCTCTGTTTCAGCCCCTCTGTTTCAGCCACTCTGTTTCTCACCCTCTGTTTCAGCCCCTCTGTTTCTCACCCTCTGTTTCAGCCCCTCTGATTCAGCCCCACTGTTTCTCGCCCTCTGTTTCAGCCCCTCTGTTTCTCGGCCTCTGTTTCAGCCCCTCTGTTTCTCGCCCTCTGTTTCAGCCCCACTGTTTCAGCCCATCTGTTTCAGCCCCTGTGATTCAGCCCCTCTGTTTCAGCCACTCTGTTTCTCGCCCACTGTTTCAGCCCCTCTGTTTCTCGCCCTCTGTTTCAGCCCCTCTGTTTCTCGCCCTCTGTTTCTGCCCCTCTGTTTCTCGCCCTCTGTTTCAGCCCCTCTGTTTCTCGCCCTCTGTTTCCGCCCCGCTGATTCAGCCCCTCTGTTTCAGCCCCTCTGTTTCTCGCCCTCTGTATCAGCCCCTCTGTTTCAGCCCATCTCTTTCAGCCCCTCTGTTTCTCGCCCTCTGTTTCAGCCTCTCTGTTTCTCGCCCTATGTTTCAGCCCCTCTGTTTCAGCCCCTCTGTTTCAGCCCCTCTGTTTCTCGCCCTCTGTATCAGCCCCTCTGTTTCAGCCCATCTCTTTCAGCCCCTCTGTTTCTCGCCCTCTGTTTCTCGCCCTCTGTTTCACCCCCTCTGTTTCTCGCCCTCTGTTTCAGCCCCTCTGTTTCAGCCCCTCTGATTCAGCCCCTCTGATTCAGCCCCTCTGTTTCTCGCCCTCTGTTTCAGCCCCTCTGTTTCAGCCCTTCTTTTTCAGCCCCTCTGTTTCAGCCCCTCTGTTTTTCGCCCTCTGTTTCAGCCCCTCTGTTTCTCGCCCTCTGTTTCAGCCCCTCTGTTTCAGCCCCTCTGTTTCAGCCCCCCTGTTTCAGCCCCTCTGTTTCTCACCCACTGTTTCAGCCCCTCTGTTTCTCGCCCTCTGTTTCTGCCCCTCTGATTTAGCACCTGTGTTTCAGCCCCTCTGTTTCAGCCCCTCTGTTTCAGCCCCTCTGTTTCTCGCCCTCTATTTCAGCCCCTCTGTTTTGCGCTCTCTGTTTCAGCCGCTCTGTTTCAGCCCCTCTGTTTCTCGCCCTCTGTTTCTGCCCCTCTGTTTCTCCTCCTCTGTTTCAGCCCCTCTGTTTCTCGCCCTCTGTTACAGCCCCTCTGATTCAGCCTCTCTGTTTCAGCTCCTCTGAATCATTCCCTCTGATTCATCCCCTCTGTTTCAGCCCCTCTGTTTCAGCCCCTCTGTTTCTCGCCCTCTGTTTCAGCCCCTCTGTTTCTCACCCTCTGTTTCAGCCCCTCTGTTTCAGCCCCTATGTTTCTCGCCCTCTGTTTCAGCCCCTCTGTTTCTCGCCCTCTGTTTCAGCCCCTCTGATTCAGCCCCTCTGTTTCTCGCCCTCTGTTTCAGCCCCTCTGTTTCTCTCCCTCTGTTTCAGCCCCTCTGTTTCTAGCCCTCTGTTTCAGCCCCTCTGTTTCAGCCCCTGTGTTTCAGCCCCACTATTTCTCGCCATCTGTTTCAGCCCCACTGTTTCAGCCCCTCTGTTTCTCGCCCTCTGATTCAGCCCGTCTGTTTCTCGCCCTCTGTTTCAGCCCCACTATTTCTCGCCCACTGTTTCAGCCCCTCTGTTTCTCGCCCTCTGTTTCAGCCCCTCTATTTCTCGCCCTCTGTTTCAGCCCCTCTGTTTCAGCCAGTCTGTTTCAGCCCCTCTGTTTCTCGCCCTCTCTTTCAACCCCTCTGTTTCTCGCCCTCTGTTTCAGCCCCTCTGTTTCTCGCCCTTTGTTTCAGCCCCTCTGTTTCAGCCCCTATGTTTCAGTCCCTCTGTTTCTCGCCCTCTGTTTCTCGCCCTCTGTTTCAGCCCCTCTGTTTCTCGCCCTCTGTTTCAGCCTCTCTGTTTCTCGCCCTCTGTTTCAGCCCCTATGTTTCAGTCCCTCTGTTTCTCACCCTCTGTTTCTCGCCCTCTGTTTCAGCCCCTCTGTTTCTCGCCCTCTGTTTCAGCCTCTCTGTTTCTCGCCCTCTGTTTCAGCCCCTATGTTTCGGTACCTCTGTTTCTCACCCTCTGTTTCTCGCCCTCTGATTCAGCCCTTCTGTTTCTCGCCCTCTGTTTCAGACCCTCTGTTTCAGCCCCTCCGTTTCAGCCCCTCTGTTTCTCACCCTCTGTTTCAGCCCCTCTGATTCAGCACCTCTGATTCAGCCCCACTCATTCAGCCCCTCTGATTCAGCCTCTCTGTTTCGCGCCCCTCTGTTTCAGCCCCTCTGTTTCTCGCCCACTGTTTCAGCTCCTCTGTTTTTCGCCCTCTGTTTCAGCCCCTCTGATTCAGCCCCTCTGATTCAGCCACTCTGTTTCAGCCCCTCTGTTTCAGCCCCTCTGTTTCAGCCCCTCTGTTTCTCGCCCTCTGGTTCAGCCCCTCTGTTTCTCGCCCTCTGTTTCAGCCCCTCTGTTTCTCGCCCTCTGTTTCAGCCCCTCTGATTCAGACCCTCTGTGTCAGCCCTTATGTTTCTCCCCCTCTCTTCCAGCCCCTCTGTTTCAGCCCCTCTGTTTCAGCCCCTCTGTTTTTGGCCCTCTGTTTCAGCCCCTCTGTTTCTCGCCCTCTGTTTCAGCCCCTCTGTTTTTCGCACTCTTTTTCAGCCTCTATGTTTCTCGCCCTCTGTTTCAGCCCCTCTGTTTCAGCCCCTCTGTTTCTCGCCCTCTGTTTCAGCCCCTCTGTTTCTCGCCCTCTGTTTCAGCCCCTCTGTTTCTCGCCCTCTGTATCAGCCCCCCTGTTTCAGCCCCTCTGTTTCAGCCCCTCTGTTTCTCGCCCTCTGTTTCAGCCCCACTGTTTCAGCCCCTCTGTTTCAGCCCCTCTGTTTCAGCCCCTCTGTTTCTCGCCCTCTGTTTCAGCCCCTCTGTTTCAGCCCCTCTATATCTCGCCATCTGTTTCAGCCCGACTGTTTCAGCCCGTCTGTTTCTCGCCCTCTGATTCAGCCTGTCTGTTTCTCGCCCTCTGTTTCAGCTCCACTATTTCTCGCCCACTGTTTCAGCCCCTCTGTTTCTCGCCCTCTGTTTCAGCCCCTCTATTTCTCGCCCTCTGTTTCAGCCCCTCTGTTTCAGCCAGTCTGTTTCAGCCCCTCTGTTTCTCGCCCTCTCTTTCAGCCCCTCTGTTTCTCGCCCTCTGTTTCAGCCCCTCTGTTTCTCGCCCTTTGTTTCAGCCCCTCTGTTTCAGCCCCTATGTTTCAGTCCCTCTGTTTCTCGCCCTCTGTTTCTCGCCCTCTGTTTCAGCCCCTCTGTTTCTCGCCCTCTGTTTCAGCACCTCTGTTTCTCGCCCTCTGTTTCAGCCTCTCTGTTTCTCGCCCTCTGTTTCAGCCCCTATGTTTCAGTCCCTCTGTTTCTCACCCTCTGTTTCTCGCCCTCTGTTTCAGCCCCTCTGTTTCTCACCCTCTGTTTCAGCCCCTCTGTTTCTCGCTCTCTGTTTCAGCCTCTCTGTTTGTCGCCCTCTGTTTCAGCCCCGCTGATTTAGCCCCTCTGATTCAGCCCTTCTGTTTCTCGCCCTCTGTTTCAGCCCCGCTGATTTAGCCCCTCTGATTCAGCCCTTCTGTTTCTCGCCCTCTGTTTCAGCCCCTCTGTTTCAGCCCCTCCGTTTCAGCCCCTCTGTTTCTCACCCTCTGTTTCAGCCCCTCTGATTCAGCACCTCTGATTCAGCCCCACTAATTCAGCCCCTCTGATTCAGCCCCTCTGTTTCCCGCCCCTCTGTTTCAGCCCCTCTGTTTCTCGCCCTCTGTTTCAGCCCCTCTGTTTCAGCCCCTCTGGTTTAAGCCCCTCTGTTTCAGCCCCTCTGTTTCTCGCCCACTGTTTCAGCTCCTCTGTTTTTCGCCCTCTCTTTCAGCCCCTCTGATTCAGCCCCTCTGATTCAGCCACTCTGTTTCAGCCCCTCTGTTTCAGCCCCTCTGTTTCAGCCCCTCTGTTTCTCGCCCTCTGGTTCAGCCCCTTTGTTTCTCGCCCTCTGTTTCAGCCCCTCTGTTTCTTGCCCTCTGTTTCAGCCCCTCTGATTCAGACCCTCTGTGTAAGCCCTTATGTTTCTCCCCCTCTCTTCCAGCCCCTCTGTTTCAGCCCCTCTGTTTCAGCCCCTCTGTTTTTGGCCCTCTGTTTCAGCCCCTCTGTTTCTCGCCCTCTGTTTCAGCCCCTCTGTTTTTCGCACTCTTTTTCAGCCTCTATGTTTCTCGCCCTCTGTTTCAGCCCCTCTGTTTCTCGCCCTCTGTTTCAGCCCCACTGTTTCAGCCCCTCTGTTTCAGCCCCTCTGTTTCAGCCCCTCTGTTTCTCGCCCTCTGTTTCAGCCCCTCTGTTTCAGCCCCTCTGTTTCAGCCCCTCTGTTTCTCGCCCTCTACTTCAGCCCCTCTGTTTCTGGCCCTCTGTTTCAGGCCCTCTGTTTCTCGCCCTCTGTTTCAGCCCCGCTGATTCAGCCCCTCTGTTTCAGCCACTCTGAATCAGCCCCTCTGATTCAGCCCCTCTGTTTCAGCCCCTCTGTTTCAGCCCCTCTGTTTTAGCCCCTCTGTTTCTCGCCCTCTGTTTCAGGCCCTCTGTTTCTCGCCCTCTGTTTCAGCCCCTCTGTTTCCGCCCCTCTGATTCAGCCCCTCTGATTTAGCCCCTCTGATTTAGCCCCTCTGATTCAGCCCCTCTATTTCTCCCCCTCTGTTCCAGCCCCTCTTTTTCATCCCCTCTGTTTCAGCCCCTCTGTTTGTCACCCTCTGTTTCAGCCCCTCTGATTCAGGCCCTCTGAATCAGCCCCACTCATTCAGCCCCTCTGTTTCAGCCCCTCTGTTTCTCGCCCTCTGTTTCAGCCCCTCTGTTTCTCGCCCTCTGTTTCAGCCCCTCTGTTTCAGCCCCTCTGATTCAGCCCCACTGTTTGTCGCCCTCTGTTTCAGCCCCTCTGTTTCTCGGCCTCTGTTTCAGCCCCTCTGTTTCTCGCCCTCTGTTTCAGCCCCACTGTTTCAGCCCCTCTGTTTCAGCACCTGTGATTCAGCCCCTCTGTTTCAGCCACTCTGTTTCTCGCCCACTGTTTCAGCCCCTCTGTTTCTCGCCCTCTGTTTCAGCCCCTCTGTTTCTCGCCCTCTGTTTCTGCCCCTCTGTTTCTCGCCCTCTGTTTCAGCCCCTCTGTTTCTCGCCCACTTTTTCCGCCCCGCTGATTCAGCCCCTCTGTTTCAGCCCCTCTGAATCAGCACCTCTGATTTAGCACCTCTGATTCAGCCCCTCTGTTTCTCGCCCTCTGTTTCAACTCCTCTGTATCAGCCCCTCTGTTTCAGCCCCTCTGTTTCTCACCCTCTGTTTCAGCCCCTCTGATTCAGCCCCTCTGATTTAGCCCCACTCATTCAGCCCCTCTGTTTCAGCCCCTCTGTTTCTCGCCCTCTGTTTCAGCCCCTTTGTTTCTCGTCCTCTGTTTCAGCCCCTCTGTTTCAGCCCCTCTGTTTCAGTCCCTCTGTTTCTCGCCCTCTGTTTCTCGCCCACTGTTTCAGCCCCTCTGTTTCTCGCCCTCTGTTTCAGCCCCTCTGTTTCTCGACCTCTGTTTCAGCCCCTCTGTTTCAGCCCCTCTGTTTCAGCCCCTCTGTTTCTCGCCCTCTGTTTCATCCCCTCTGTTTCTCGCCCTCTGTTTCAGCCTCGCTGTTTCTCGCCCTATGTTTCAGCCCCTCTGTTTCAGCCCCTCTGTTTCAGCCCCGCTGTTTCAGCCCCTATGTTTCTCGCCCTCTGTTTCAGCCCCTCTGTTTCTCACCCTCTGTATCAGCCCCTCTGTTTCAGCCCATCTCTTTCAGCCCCTCTGTTTCTCGCCCTCTGTTTCTCGCCCTCTGTTTCACCCCCTCTGTTTCTCGCCCTCTGTTTCAGCCCCTCTGTTTCAGCCCCTCTGATTCAGCCCCTCTGATTCAGCCCCTCTGTTTCTCGCCCTCTGTTTCAGCCCCTCTGTTTCAGCCCTTCTTTTTCAGCCCCTCTGTTTCAGCCCCTCGGTTTTTCGCCCTCTGTTTCAGCCCCTCTGTTTCTCGCCCTCTGTTTCAGCCCCTCTGTTTCAGCCCCTCTGTTTCAGCCCCTCTGTTTCAGCCCCTCTGTTTCTCACCCACTGTTTCAGCCCCACTGTTTCTCGCCCTCTGTTTCTGCCCCTCTGATTTAGCACCTGTGTTTCAGCCCCTCTGTTTCAGCCCCTCTGTTTCAGCCCCTCTGTTTCTCGCCCTCTATTTCAGCCCCTCTGTTTCGCGCTCTCTGTTTCAGCCGCTCTGTTTCAGCCGCTCTGTTTCTCGCCCTCTGTTTCTGCCCCTCTGTTTCTCCTCCTCTGTTTCAGCCCCTCTGTTTCTCGCCCTCTGTTACAGCCCCTCTGATTCAGCCTCTCTGTTTCAGCTCCTCTGAATCATTCCCTCTGATTCATCCCCTCTGTTTCAGCCCCTCTGTTTCAGCCCCTCTGTTTCTCGCCCTCTGTTTCAGCCCCTCTGTTTCTCACCCTCTGTTTCAGCCCCTCTGTTTCAGCCCCTATGTTTCTCGCCCTCTGTTTCAGCCCCTCTGTTTCTCGCCCTCTGTTTCAGCCCCTCTGATTCAGCCCCTCTGTTTCTCGCCCTCTGTTTCAGCCCCTCTGTTTCTCTCCCTCTGTTTCAGCCCCTCTGTTTCTCGCCCTCTGTTTCAGCCCCTCTGTTTCAGCCCCTCTGTTTCAGCCCCTCTATTTCTCGCCATCTGTTTCAGCCCGACTGTTTCAGCCCGTCTGTTTCTCGCCCTCTGATTCAGCCTGTCTGTTTCTCGCCCTCTGTTTCAGCTCCACTATTTCTCGCCCACTGTTTCAGCCCCTCTGTTTCTCGCCCTCTGTTTCAGCCCCTCTATTTCTCGCCCTCTGTTTCAGCCCCTCTGTTTCAGCCAGTCTGTTTCAGCCCCTCTGTTTCTCGCCCTCTCTTTCAGCCCCTCTGTTTCTCGCCCTCTGTTTCAGCCCCTCTGTTTCTCGCCCTTTGTTTCAGCCCCTCTGTTTCAGCCCCTATGTTTCAGTCCCTCTGTTTCTCGCCCTCTGTTTCTCGCCCTCTGTTTCAGCCCCTCTGTTTCTCGCCCTCTGTTTCAGCCTCTCTGTTTCTCGCCCTCTGTTTCAGCCCCTATGTTTCAGTCCCTCTGTTTCTCACCCTCTGTTTCTCGCCCTCTGTTTCAGCCCCTCTGTTTCTCAACCTCTGTTTCAGCCCCTCTGTTTCTCGCCCTCTGTTTCAGCCTCTCTGTTTCTCGCCCTCTGTTTCAGCCCCGCTGATTTAGCCCCTCTGATTCAGCCCTTCTGTTTCTCGCCCTCTGTTTCAGCCCCGCTGATTTAGCCCCTCTGATTCAGCCCTTCTGTTTCTCGCCCTCTGTTTCAGCCCCTCTGTTTCAGCCCCTCCGTTTCAGCCCCTCTGTTTCTCACCCTCTGTTTCAGCCCCTCTGATTCAGCACCTCTGATTCAGCCCCACTAATTCAGCCCCTCTGATTCAGCCCCTCTGTTTCCCGCCCCTCTGTTTCAGCCCCTCTGTTTCTCGCCCTCTGTTTCAGCCCCTCTGTTTCAGCCCCTCTGGTTTAAGCCCCTCTGTTTCAGCCCCTCTGTTTCTCGCCCACTGTTTCAGCTCCTCTGTTTTTCGCCCTCTCTTTCAGCCCCTCTGATTCAGCCCCTCTGATTCAGCCACTCTGTTTCAGCCCCTCTGTTTCAGCCCCTCTGTTTCAGCCCCTCTGTTTCTCGCCCTCTGGTTCAGCCCCTTTGTTTCTCGCCCTCTGTTTCAGCCCCTCTGTTTCTTGCCCTCTGTTTCAGCCCCTCTGATTCAGACCCTCTGTGTCAGCCCTTATGTTTCTCCCCCTCTCTTCCAGCCCCTCTGTTTCAGCCCCTCTGTTTCAGCCCCTCTGTTTTTGGCCCTCTGTTTCAGCCCCTCTGTTTCTCGCCCTCTGTTTCAGCCCCTCTGTTTTTCGCACTCTTTTTCAGCCTCTATGTTTCTCGCCCTCTGTTTCAGCCCCTCTGTTTCAGCCCCTCTGTTTCAGCACCTCTGTTTCAGCCCCTCTGTTTCTCGCCCTCTGTTTCAGCCCCTCTGTTTCTCGCCCTCTGTTTCAGCCCCTCTGTTTCTCGCCCTCTGTATCAGCCCCTCTGTTTCTCGCCCCCTGTTTCAGCCCCTCTGTTTCTCGCCCTCTACTTCAGACCTCTGTTTCTCGCCCTCTGTTTCAGGCCCTCTGTTTC
This sequence comes from Chiloscyllium punctatum, assembly GCF_047496795.1. NCBI lineage: Eukaryota > Metazoa > Chordata > Chondrichthyes > Orectolobiformes > Hemiscylliidae > Chiloscyllium > Chiloscyllium punctatum. The sequence goes on from NW_027309817.1 coordinate 713,112, forward strand.
TCGCCCTCTGTTTCAGCCCCGCTGATTCAGCCCCTGTGTTTCAGCCACTCTGAATCAGCCCCTCTGATTCAGCCCCTCTGTTTCAGCCCCTCTGTTTCAGCCCCTCTGTTTTAGCCCCTCTGTTTCTCGCCCTCTGTTTCAGCCCCTCTGTTTCTCGCCCTCTTTTTCAGCCCCTCTGTTTCTCGCCCTCTGTTTCAGCCCATCTGATTCAGCCCCTCTGTTTCCGCCCCTCTGATTCAGCCCCTCTGATTTAGCCCCTCTGATTTAGCCCCTCTGATTCAGCCCCTCTGTTTCTCGGCCTCTGTTTCAGCACATCTGTGTCAGCCCCTCTGTTTCAGCCCCTCTGTTTGTCACTCTCTGTTTCAGCCCGTCTGATTCAGGCCCTCTGAATCAGCCCCACTCATTCAGCCCCTCTGTTTCAGCCCCTCTGTTTCTCGCCCTCTGTTTCAGCCCCTCTGTTTCTCGCCCTCTGTTTCAGCCCCTCTGTTTCAGCCCCTCTGTTTCAGTCCCTCTGTTTCTCGCCCTCTGTTTCTCGCACTGTTTCAGCCCCTCTGCTTCTCGCCCTCTGTTTCAGCCCCTCTGTTTCTCGCCCTCTGTTTCAGCCACTCTGTTTCAGCCCCTCTGTTTCAGCCCCTCTGTTTCAGCCCCTCTGTTTCTCGGCCTCTGTTTCGGCCCCTCTGTTTCTCGCCCTCTGTTTCAGCCTCTCTGTTTCTCGCCCTCTGTTTCAGCCCCTCTGTTTCAGCCCCTCTGTTTCAGCCCCTCTGTTTCTCGCCCTCTGTTTCAGCCCCTCTGTTTCTCGTCCTCTGTTTCAGCCCCTCTGTTTCTCGCCCTCTGTATCAGCCCCTCTATTTCAGCCCCTCTGTTTCAGCCCCTCTGTTTCTCGCCCTCTGTTTCTCGCCCTCTGTTTCAACCCCTCTGTTTCTCGCCCTCTGTTTCAGCCCCTCTGTTTCAACCCTCTGATTCAGCCCCTCTGATTCAGCCCCTCTGTTTCTCGCCCTCTGTTTCAGCCCTTCTGATTCAGCCTGTCTGTTTCAGCCCCTCTCTTTCTCGCCCACTGTTTCAGCCCCTCTGTTTCAGCCCCTCTGTTTCAGCCCCTCTGTTTCAGCCGCTCTGTTTCTCGCCCTCTGTTTCTGCCCCTCTGATTTAGCCCCTCTGTTTCAGCCCCTCTGTTTCAGCCCCTCTGTTTCTCGCCCTCTGTTTCAGCCCCTCTGTTTCGCGCACTCTGTTTCAGCCCCTCTGTTTCTCGCCCTCTGTTTCTGCCCCTCTGTTTCTCGTCCTCTGTTTCAGCCCCTCTGTTTCTCGCCCTCTGTTACAGCCACTCTGATTCAGCCCCTCTGTTTCAGCCCCTCTGAATCAGCCCCTCTGATTCTGCCCCACTGTTTCAACCCCTCTGTTTCAGCCCCTCTGTTTCTCGCCCTCTGTTTCAGCCCCTCTGTTTCTCACCCTCTGTTTCAGCCCCTCTGTGTCAGCCCCTCTGTTTCTCGCCCTCTGTTTCAGCCCCTCTGTTTTTCGCCCTCTGTTTCAGCCCCTCTGATTCATCACCTCTGTTTCTCGCCCTCTGTTTCAGCCCCTGTGTTTCAGCCCCTCTGTTTCAGCCCCTCTGTTTCTCGCCCTCTGTTTCAGCCCCTCTATTTCTTGCCCACTGTTTCAGCCCCTCTGTTTCTCGCCCTCTGTTTCAGCCCCTCTATTTCTCGCCCTCTGTTTCAGCCCCTCTGTTTCAGCCCCTCTGTTTCAGCCCCTCTGTTTCTCGCCCTCTGTTTCAGCCCCTCTGCTTCTCGCCCTCTGTTTCAGCCACTCTGTTTCTCGCCCCCTGTTTCAGCCCCTCTGTTTCAGTCCCTCTGTTTCAGCCCCTCTGTTTCAGCCCCTCTGTTTCTCGCCCTCTGTTTCAGCCCCTCTGATTCAGCCCCTCTGATTTAGCCCCACTCATTCAGCCCCTCTGTTTCAGCCCCTCTGTTTCTCGCCCTCTGTTTCAGCCCCTTTGTTTCTCGTCCTCTGTTTCAGCCCCTCTGTTTCAGCCCCTCTGTTTCAGTCCCTCTGTTTCTCGCCCTCTGTTTCTCGCCCACTGTTTCAGCCCCTCTGTTTCTCGCCCTCTGTTTCAGCCCCTCTGTTTCTCGACCTCTGTTTCATCCCCTCTGTTTCTCGCCCTCTGTTTCAGCCTCTCTGTTTCTCGCCCAATGTTTCAGCCCCTCTCTTTCAGCCCCTCTGTTTCAGCCCCGCTGTTTCAGCCCCTATGTTTCTCGCCCTCTGTTTCAGCCCCTCTGTTTCTCACCCTCTGTATCAGCCCCTCTGTTTCAGCCCATCTCTTTCAGCCCCTCTGTTTCTCGCCCTCTGTTTCTCGCCCTCTGTTTCACCCCCTCTGTTTCTCGCCCTCTGTTTCAGCCCCTCTGTTTCAGCCCCTCTGATTCAGCCCCTCTGATTCAGCCCCTCTGTTTCTCGCCCTCTGTTTCAGCCCCTCTGTTTCAGCCCTTCTTTTTCAGCCCCTCTGTTTCAGCCCCTCGGTTTTTCGCCCTCTGTTTCAGCCCCTCTGTTTCTCGCCCTCTGTTTCAGCCCCTCTGTTTCAGCCTCTCTGTTTCAGCCCCTCTGTTTCAGCCCCTCTGTTTCTCACCCACTGTTTCAGCCCCACTGTTTCTCGCCCTCTGTTTCTGCCCCTCTGATTTAGCACCTGTGTTTCAGCCCCTCTGTTTCAGCCCCTCTGTTTCAGCCCCTCTTTTTCTCGCCCTCTATTTCAGCCCCTCTGTTTCGCGCTCTCTGTTTCAGCCGCTCTGTTTCAGCCGCTCTGTTTCTCGCCCTCTGTTTCTGCCCCTCTGTTTCTCCTCCTCTGTTTCAGCCCCTCTGTTTCTCGCCTTCTGTTACAGCCCCTCTGATTCAGCCTCTCTGTTTCAGCTCCTCTGAATCATTCCCTCTGATTCATCCCCTCTGTTTCAGCCCCTCTGTTTCAGCCCCTCTGTTTCTCGCCCTCTGTTTCAGCCCCTCTGTTTCTCACCCTCTGTTTCAGCCCCTCTGTTTCAGCCCCTATGTTTCTCGCCCTCTGTTTCAGCCCCTCTGTTTCTCGCCCTCTGTTTCAGCCCCTCTGATTCAGCCCCTCTGTTTCTCGCCCTCTGTTTCAGCCCCTCTGTTTCTCTCCCTCTGTTTCAGCCCCTCTGTTTCTCGCCCTCTGTTTCAGCCCCTCTGTTTCAGCCCCTCTGTTTCAGCCCCTCTATTTCTCGCCATCTGTTTCAGCCCGACTGTTTCAGCCCGTCTGTTTCTCGCCCTCTGATTCAGCCTGTCTGTTTCTCGCCCTCTGTTTCAGCTCCACTATTTCTCGCCCACTGTTTCAGCCCCTCTGTTTCTCGCCCTCTGTTTTCAGCCCCTCTATTTCTCGCCCTCTGTTTCAGCCCCTCTGTTTCAGCCAGTCTGTTTCAGCCCCTCTGTTTCTCGCCCTCTCTTTCAGCCCCTCTGTTTCTCGCCCTCTGTTTCAGCCCCTCTGTTTCTCGCCCTTTGTTTCAGCCCCTCTGTTTCAGCCCCTATGTTTCAGTCCCTCTGTTTCTCGCCCTCTGTTTCTCGCCCTCTGTTTCAGCCCCTCTGTTTCTCGCCCTCTGTTTCAGCACCTCTGTTTCTCGCCCTCTGTTTCAGCCTCTCTGTTTCTCGCCCTCTGTTTCAGCCCCTATGTTTCAGTCCCTCTGTTTCTCACCCTCTGTTTCTCGCCCTCTGTTTCAGCCCCTCTGTTTCTCACCCTCTGTTTCAGCCCCTCTGTTTCTCGCCCTCTGTTTCAGCCTCTCTGTTTCTCGCCCTCTGTTTCAGCCCCGCTGATTTAGCCCCTCTGATTCAGCCCTTCTGTTTCTCGCCCTCTGTTTCAGCCCCTCTGTTTCAGCCCCTCCATTTCAGCCCCTCTGTTTCTCACCCTCTGTTTCAGCCCCTCTGATTCAGCACCTCTGATTCAGCCCCACTAATTCAGCCCCTCTGATTCAGCCCCTCTGTTTCCCGCCCCTCTGTTTCAGCCCCTCTGTTTCTCGCCCTCTGTTTCAGCCCCTCTGTTTCAGCCCCTCTGGTTTAAGCCCCTCTGTTTCAGCCCCTCTGTTTCTCGCCCACTGTTTCAGCTCCTCTGTTTTTCGCCCTCTCTTTCAGCCCCTCTGATTCAGCCCCTCTGATTCAGCCACTCTGTTTCAGCCCCTCTGTTTCAGCCCCTCTGTTTCAGCCCCTCTGTTTCTCGCCCTCTGGTTCAGCCCCTTTGTTTCTCGCCCTCTGTTTCAGCCCCTCTGTTTCTTGCCCTCTGTTTCAGCCCCTCTGATTCAGACCCTCTGTGTCAGCCCTTATGTTTCTCCCCCTCTCTTCCAGCCCCTCTGTTTCAGCCCCTCTGTTTCAGCCCCTCTGTTTTTGGCCCTCTGTTTCAGCCCCTCTGTTTCTCGCCCTCTGTTTCAGCCCCTCTGTTTTTCGCACTCTTTTTCAGCCTCTATGTTTCTCGCCCTCTGTTTCAGCCCCTCTGTTTCAGCCCCTCTGTTTCAGCCCCTCTGTTTCAGCCCCTCTGTTTCTCGCCCTCTGTTTCAGCCCCTCTGTTTCTCGCCCTCTGTTTCAGCCCCTCTGTTTCTCGCCCTCTGTATCAGCCCCTCTGTTTCTCGCCCCCTGTTTCAGCCCCTCTGTTTCTCGCCCTCTACTTCAGACCTCTGTTTCTCGCCCTCTGTTTCAGGCCCTCTGTTTCTCGCCCTCTGTTTCAGCCCCGCTGATTCAGCCCCTGTGTTTCAGCCACTCTGAATCAGCCCCTCTGATTCAGCCCCTCTGTTTCAGCCCCTCTGTTTTAGCCCCTCTGTTTCTCGCCCTCTGTTTCAGCCCCTCTGTTTCTCGCCCTCTTTTTCAGCCCCTCTGTTTCTCGCCCTCTGTTTCAGCCCATCTGATTCAGCCCCTCTGTTTCCGCCCCTCTGATTCAGCCCCTCTGATTTAGCCCCTCTGATTTAGCCCCTCTGATTCAGCCCCTCTGTTTCTCGGCCTCTGTTTCAGCACATCTGTGTCAGCCCCTCTGTTTCAGCCCCTCTGTTTGTCACCCTCTGTTTCAGCCCGTCTGATTCAGGCCCTCTGAATCAGCCCCACTCATTCAGCCCCTCTGTTTCAGCCCCTCTGTTTCTCGCCCTCTGTTTCAGCCTATCTGTTTCTCGCCCTCTGTTTCAGCCCCTCTGTTTCAGCCCCTCTGTTTCAGTCCCTCTGTTTCTCGCCCTCTGTTTCTCGCACTGTTTCAGCCCCTCTGCTTCTCGCCCTCTGTTTCAGCCCCTCTGTTTCTCGCCCTCTGTTTCAGCCACTCTGTTTCAGCCCCTCTGTTTCAGCCCCTCTGTTTCAGCCCCTCTGTTTCTCGGCCTCTGTTTCGGCGCCTCTGTTTCTCGCCCTCTGTTTCAGCCTCTCTGTTTCTCGCCCTCTGTTTCAGCCCCTCTGTTTCAGCCCCTCTGTTTCAGCCCCTCTGTTTCTCGCCCTCTGTTTCAGCCCCTCTGTTTCTCGTCCTCTGTTTCAGCCCCTCTGTTTCTCGCCCTCTGTATCAGCCCCTCTATTTCAGCCCCTCTGTTTCAGCCCCTCTGTTTCTCGCCCTCTGTTTCTCGCCCTCTGTTTCAACCCCTCTGTTTCTCGCCCTCTGTTTCAGCCCCTCTGTTTCAACCCTCTGATTCAGCCCCTCTGATTCAGCCCCTCTGTTTCTCGCCCTCTGTTTCAGCCCTTCTGATTCAGCCTGTCTGTTTCAGCCCCTCTCTTTCTCGCCCACTGTTTCAGCCCCTCTGTTTCAGCCCCTCTGTTTCAGCCCCTCTGTTTCAGCCGCTCTGTTTCTCGCCCTCTGTTTCTGCCCCTCTGATTTAGCCCCTCTGTTTCAGCCCCTCTGTTTCAGCCCCTCTGTTTCTCGCCCTCTGTTTCAGCCCCTCTGTTTCGCGCACTCTGTTTCAGCCGCTCTGTTTCAGCCCCTCTGTTTCTCGCCCTCTGTTTCTGCCCCTCTGTTTCTCGTCCTCTGTTTCAGCCCCTCTGTTTCTCGCCCTCTGTTACAGCCACTCTGATTCAGCCCCTCTGTTTCAGCCCCTCTGAATCAGCCCCTCTGATTCTGCCCCACTGTTTCAACCCCTCTGTTTCAGCCCCTCTGTTTCTCGCCCTCTGTTTCAGCCCCTCTGTTTCTCACCCTCTGTTTCAGCCCCTCTGTGTCAGCCCCTCTGTTTCTCGCCCTCTGTTTCAGCCCCTCTGTTTTTCGCCCTCTGTTTCAGCCCCTCTGATTCATCACCTCTGTTTCTCGCCCTCTGTTTCAGCCCCTGTGTTTCAGCCCCTCTGTTTCAGCCCCTCTGTTTCTCGCCCTCTGTTTCAGCCCCTCTATTTCTTGCCCACTGTTTCAGCCCCTCTGTTTCTCGCCCTCTGTTTCAGCCCCTCTATTTCTCGCCCTCTGTTTCAGCCCCTCTGTTTCAGCCCCTCTGTTTCAGCCCCTCTGTTTCTCGCCCTCTGTTTCAGCCCCTCTGCTTCTCGCCCTCTGTTTCAGCCACTCTGTTTCTCGCCCCCTGTTTCAGCCCCTCTGTTTCAGTCCCTCTGTTTCAGCCCCTCTGTTTCAGCCCCTCTGTTTCTCGCCCTCTGTTTCAGCCCCTCTGATTCAGCCCCTCTGATTTAGCCCCACTCATTCAGCCCCTCTGTTTCAGCCCCTCGGTTTCTCGCCCTCTGTTTCAGCCCCTTTGTTTCTCGTCCTCTGTTTCAGCCCCTCTGTTTCAGCCCCTCTGTTTCAGTCCCTCTGTTTCTCGCCCTCTGTTTCTCGCCCACTGTTTCAGCCCCTCTGTTTCTCGCCCTCTGTTTCAGCCCCTCTGTTTCTCGACCTCTGTTTCAGCCCCTCTGTTTCAGCCCCTCTGTTTCAGTCCCTCTGTTTCTCGCCCTCTGTTTCTCGCCCACTGTTTCAGCCCCTCTGTTTCTCGCCCTCTGTTTCAGCCCCGCTGTTTCAGCCCCTATGTTTCTCGCCCTCTGTTTCAGCCCCTCTGTTTCTCACCCTCTGTATCAGCCCCTCTGTTTCAGCCCATCTCTTTCAGCCCCTCTGTTTCTCGCCCTCTGTTTCTCGCCCTCTGTTTCACCCCCTCTGTTTCTCGCCCTCTGTTTCAGCCCCTCTGTTTCAGCCCCTCTGATTCAGCCCCTCTGATTCAACCCCTCTGTTTCTCGCCCTCTGTTTCAGCCCCTCTGTTTCAGCCCTTCTTTTTCAGCCCCTCTGTTTCAGCCCCTCTGTTTTTCGCCCTCTGTTTCAGCCCCTCTGTTTCTCGCCCTCTGTTTCAGCCCCTCTGTTTCAGCCCCTCTGTTTCAGCCCCTCTGTTTCAGCCCCTCTGTTTCTCACCCACTGTTTCAGCCCCACTGTTTCTCGCCCTCTGTTTCTGCCCCTCTGATTTAGCACCTGTGTTTCAGCCCCTCTGTTTCAGCCCCTCTGTTTCAGCCCCTCTGTTTCTCGCCCTCTATTTCAGCCCCTCTGTTTCGCGCTCTCTGTTTCAGCCGCTCTGTTTCAGCCGCTCTGTTTCTCGCCCTCTGTTTCTGCCCCTCTGTTTCTCCTCCTCTGTTTCAGCCCCTCTGTTTCTCGCCCTCTGTTACAGCCCCTCTGATTCAGCCTCTCTGTTTCAGCTCCTCTGAATCATTCCCTCTGATTCATCCCCTCTGTTTCAGCCCCTCTGTTTCAGCCCCTCTGTTTCTCGCCCTCTGTTTCAGCCCCTCTGTTTCTCACCCTCTGTTTCAGCCCCTCTGTTTCAGCCCCTATGTTTCTCGCCCTCTGTTTCAGCCCCTCTGTTTCTCGCCCTCTGTTTCAGCCCCTCTGATTCAGCCCCTCTGTTTCTCGCCCTCTGTTTCAGCCCCTCTGTTTCTCTCCCTCTGTTTCAGCCCCTCTGTTTCTCGCCCTCTGTTTCAGCCCCTCTGTTTCAGCCCCTCTGTTTCAGCCCCTCTATTTCTCGCCATCTGTTTCAGCCCGACTGTTTCAGCCCGTCTGTTTCTCGCCCTCTGATTCAGCCTGTCTGTTTCTCGCCCTCTGTTTCAGCTCCACTATTTCTCGCCCACTGTTTCAGCCCCTCTGTTTCTCGCCCTCTGTTTCAGCCCCTCTATTTCTCGCCCTCTGTTTCAGCCCCTCTGTTTCAGCCAGTCTGTTTCAGCCCCTCTGTTTCTCGCCCTCTCTTTCAGCCCCTCTGTTTCTCGCCCTCTGTTTCAGCCCCTCTGTTTCTCGCCCTTTGTTTCAGCCCCTCTGTTTCAGCCCCTATGTTTCAGTCCCTCTGTTTCTCGCCCTCTGTTTCTCGCCCTCTGTTTCAGCCCCTCTGTTTCTCGCCCTCTGTTTCAGCACCTCTGTTTCTCGCCCTCTGTTTCAGCCTCTCTGTTTCTCGCCCTCTGTTTCAGCCCCTATGTTTCAGTCCCTCTGTTTCTCACCCTCTGTTTCTCGCCCTCTGTTTCAGCCCCTCTGTTTCTCACCCTCTGTTTCAGCCCCTCTGTTTCTCGCCCTCTGTTTCAGCCTCTCTGTTTCTCGCCCTCTGTTTCAGCCCCGCTGATTTAGCCCCTCTGATTCAGCCCTTCTGTTTCTCGCCCTCTGTTTCAGCCCCGCTGATTTAGCCCCTCTGATTCAGCCCTTCTGTTTCTCGCCCTCTGTTTCAGCCTCTCTGTTTCTCGCCCTCTGTTTCAGCCCCTCTGTTTCTCGCCCTCTGTTTCAGCCCCTCTGTTTCTCGCCCTCTGTATCAGCCCCTCTGTTTCTCGCCCCCTGTTTCAGCCCCTCTGTTTCTCGCCCTCTACTTCAGACCTCTGTTTCTCGCCCTCTGTTTCAGGCCCTCTGTTTCTCGCCCTCTGTTTCAGCCCCGCTGATTCAGCCCCTGTGTTTCAGCCACTCTGAATCAGCCCCTCTGATTCAGCCCCTCTGTTTCAGCCCCTCTGTTTCAGCCCCTCTGTATTAGCCCCTCTGTTTCTCGCCCTCTGTTTCAGGCCCTCTGTTTCTCGCCCTCTTTTTCAGCCCCTCTGTTTCTCGCTCTCTGTTTCAGCCCATCTGATTCAGCCCCTCTGTTTCCGCCCCTCTGATTCAGCCCCTCTGATTTAGCCCCTCTGATTTAGCCCCTCTGATTCAGCCCCTCTGTTTCTCGGCCTCTGTTTCAGCACATCTGTGTCAGCCCCTCTGTTTCAGCCCCTCTGTTTGTCACCCTCTGTTTCAGCCCCTCTGATTGAGGCCCTCTGAATCAGCCCCACTCATTCAGCCCCTCTGTTTCAGCCCCTCTGTTTCTCGCCCTCTGTTTCAGCCCCTCTGTTTCTCGCCCTCTGTTTCAGCCCCTCTGTTTCAGCCCCTCTGTTTCAGTCCCTCTGTTTCTCGCCCTCTGTTTCTCGCACTGTTTCAGCCCCTCTGCTTCTCGCCCTCTGTTTCAGCCCCTCTGTTTCTCGCCCTCTGTTTCAGCCCCTCTGTTTCAGCCCCTCTGTTTCAGCCCCTCTGTTTCTCGGCCTCTGTTTCGGCCCCTCTGTTTCTCGCCCTCTGTTTCAGCCTCTCTGTTTCTCGCCCTCTGTTTCAGCCCCTCTGTTTCAGCCCCTCTGTTTCAGCCCCTCTGTTTCTCGCCCTCTGGTTCAGCCCCTTTGTTTCTCGCCCTCTGTTTCAGCCCCTCTGTTTCTTGCCCTCTGTTTCAGCCCCTCTGATTCAGACCCTCTGTGTCAGCCCTTATGTTTCTCCCCCTCTCTTCCAGCCCCTCTGTTTCAGCCCCTCTGTTTCAGCCCCTCTGTTTTTGGCCCTCTGTTTCAGCCCCTCTGTTTCTCGCCCTCTGTTTCAGCCCCTCTGTTTTTCGCACTCTTTTTCAGCCTCTATGTTTCTCGCCCTCTGTTTCAGCCCCTCTGTTTCAGCCCCTCTGTTTCAGCCCCTCTGTTTCAGCCCCTCTGTTTCTCGCCCTCTGTTTCAGCCCCTCTGTTTCTCGCTCTCTGTTTCAGCCCCTCTGTTTCTCGCCCTCTGTATCAGCCCCTCTGTTTCTCGCCCCCTGTTTCAGCCCCTCTGTTTCTCGCCCTCTACTTCAGACCTCTGTTTCTCGCCCTCTGTTTCAGGCCCTCTGTTTCTCGCCCTCTGTTTCAGCCCCGCTGATTCAGCCCCTGTGTTTCAGCCACTCTGAATCAGCCCCTCTGATTCAGCCCCTCTGTTTCAGCCCCTCTGTTTCAGCCCCTCTGTATTAGCCCCTCTGTTTCTCGCCCTCTGTTTCAGGCCCTCTGTTTCTCGCCCTCTTTTTCAGCCCCTCTGTTTCTCGCCCTCTGTTTCAGCCCATCTGATTCAGCCCCTCTGTTTCCGCCCCTCTGATTCAGCCCCTCTGATTTAGCCCCTCTGATTTAGCCCCTCTGATTCAGCCCCTCTGTTTCTCGGCCTCTGTTTCAGCACATCTGTGTCAGCCCCTCTGTTTCAGCCCCTCTGTTTGTCACTCTCTGTTTCAGCCCCTCTGATTCAGGCCCTCTGAATCAGCCCCACTCATTCAGCCCCTCTGTTTCAGCCCCTCTGTTTCTCGCCCTCTGTTTCAGCCCCTCTGTTTCTCGCCCTCTGTTTCAGCCCCTCTGTTTCAGCCCCTCTGTTTCAGTCCCTCTGTTTCTCGCCCTCTGTTTCTCGCACTGTTTCAGCCCCTCTGCTTCTCGCCCTCTGTTTCAGCCCCTCTGTTTCTCGCCCTCTGTTTCAGCCACTCTGTTTCAGCCCCTCTGTTTCAGCCCCTCTGTTTCAGCCCCTCTGTTTCTCGGCCTCTGTTTCGGCCCCTCTGTTTCTCGCCCTCTGTTTCAGCCTCTCTGTTTCTCGCCCTCTGTTTCAGCCCCTCTGTTTCAGCCCCTCTGTTTCAGCCCCTCTGTTTCTCGCCCTCTGTTTCAGCCCCTCTGTTTCTCGTCCTCTGTTTCAGCCCCTCTGTTTCTCGCCCTCTGTATCAGCCCCTCTATTTCAGCCCCTCTGTTTCAGCCCCTCTGTTTCTCGCCCTCTGTTTCTCGCCCTCTGTTTCAACCCCTCTGTTTCTCGCCCTCTGTTTCAGCCCCTCTGTTTCAACCCTCTGATTCAGCCCCTCTGATTCAGCCCCTCTGTTTCTCGCCCTCTGTTTCAGCCCTTCTGATTCAGCCTGTCTGTTTCAGCCCCTCTCTTTCTCGCCCACTGTTTCAGCCCCTCTGTTTCAGCCCCTCTGTTTCAGCCCCTCTGTTTCAGCCGCTCTGTTTCTCGCCCTCTGTTTCTGCCCCTCTGATTTAGCCCCTCTGTTTCAGCCCCTCTGTTTCAGCCACTCTGTTTCTCGCCCTCTGTTTCAGCCCCTCTGTTTCAGCCGCTCTGTTTCTCGCCCTCTGTTTCTGCCCCTCTGATTTAGCCCCTCTGTTTCAGCCCCTCTGTTTCAGCCACTCTGTTTCAGCCGCTCTGTTTCAGCCCCTCTGTTTCTCGCCCTCTGTTTCTGCCCCTCTGTTTCTCGTCCTCTGTTTCAGCCCCTCTGTTTCTCGCCCTCTGTTACAGCCACTCTGATTCAGCCCCTCTGTTTCAGCCCCTCTGAATCAGCCCCTCTGATTCTGCCCCACTGTTTCAACCCCTCTGTTTCAGCCCCTCTGTTTCTCGCCCTCTGTTTCAGCCCCTCTGTTTCTCACCCTCTGTTTCAGCCCCTCTGTGTCAGCCCCTCTGTTTCTCGCCCTCTGTTTCAGCCCCTCTGTTTTTCGCCCTCTGTTTCAGCCCCTCTGATTCATCACCTCTGTTTCTCGCCCTCTGTTTCAGCCCCTGTGTTTCAGCCCCTCTGTTTCAGCCCCTCTGTTTCTCGCCCTCTGTTTCAGCCCCTCTATTTCTTGCCCACTGTTTCAGCCCCTCTATTTCTCGCCCTCTGTTTCAGCCCCTCTATTTCTCGCCCTCTGTTTCAGCCCCTCTGTTTCAGCCCCTCTGTTTCAGCCCCTCTGTTTCTCGCCCTCTGTTTCAGCCCCTCTGCTTCTCGCCCTCTGTTTCAGCCACTCTGTTTCTCGCCCCCTGTTTCAGCCCCTCTGTTTCAGTCCCTCTGTTTCAGCCCCTCTGTTTCAGGCCCTCTGTTTCTCGCCCTCTGTTTCAGCCCCTCGGTTTCTCGCCCTCTGTTTCAGCCCCTCTGTTTCTTGGCCTCTGTTTCAGCCTCTCTGTTTCTCGCCCTCTGTTTCAGCCCCTCTGTTTCGGCCCCTCTGTTTCAGCCCCTCTGTTTCTCGCCCTCTGTTTCAGCCCCTCTGTTTCTCGCACTCCGTTTCAGCTCCTCTGATTCAGCCCCTTTGTTTCAGCCCCTCTGATTCAGCCCCTCTGTTTCAGCCCCTCTATTTCAGCCCCTCTGTTTCAGCCCCTCTGTTTCATCCCCTCTGTTTCTCGCCCTCTGTTTCTCACCCTCTGTTTCAGCCCCTCTGTTTCAGCCCCTCTGTTTCTCGCCCTCTGTTTCAGCCCCTCTGTTTCTCGCCCTCTGTTTCAGCCCCTCTGTTTCTCGCCCTCTGTATCAGCCCCTCTGTTTCTCGCCCCCTGTTTCAGCCCCTCTGTTTCTCGCCCTCTACTTCAGACCTCTGTTTCTCGCCCTCTGTTTCAGGCCCTCTGTTTCTCGCCCTCTGTTTCAGCCCCGCTGATTCAGCCCCTGTGTTTCAGCCACTCTGAATCAGCCCCTCTGATTCAGCCCCTCTGTTTCAGCCCCTCTGTTTCAGCCCCTCTGTATTAGCCCCTCTGTTTCTCGCCCTCTGTTTCAGGCCCTCTGTTTCTCGCCCTCTTTTTCAGCCCTTCTGTTTCTCGCCCTCTGTTTCAGCCCATCTGATTCAGCCCCTCTGTTTCCGCCCCTCTGATTCAGCCCCTCTGATTTAGCCCCTCTGATTTAGCCCCTCTGATTCAGCCCCTCTGTTTCTCGGCCTCTGTTTCAGCACATCTGTGTCAGCCCCTGTGTTTCAGCCCCTCTGTTTGTCACCCTCTGTTTCAGCCCCTCTGATTCAGGCCCTCTGAATCAGCCCCACTCATTCAGCCCCTCTGTTTCAGCCCCTCTGTTTCTCGCCCTCTGTTTCAGCCCCTCTGTTTCTCGCCCTCTGTTTCAGCCCCTCTGTTTCAGCCCCTCTGTTTCAGTCCCTCTGTTTCTCGCCCTCTGTTTCTCGCACTGTTTCAGCCCCTCTGCTTCTCGCCCTCTGTTTCAGCCCCTCTGTTTCTCGCCCTCTGTTTCAGCCACTCTGTTTCAGCCCCTCTGTTTCAGCCCCTCTGTTTCAGCCCCTCTGTTTCTCGGCCTCTGTTTCGGCCCCTCTGTTTCTCGCCCTCTGTTTCAGCCTCTCTGTTTCTCGCCCTCTGTTTCAGCCCCTCTGTTTCAGCCCCTCTGTTTCAGCCCCTCTGTTTCTCGCCCTCTGTTTCAGCCCCTCTGTTTCTCGTCCTCTGTTTCAGCCCCTCTGTTTCTCGCCCTCTGTATCAGCCCCTCTATTTCAGCCCCTCTGTTTCAGCCCCTCTGTTTCTCGCCCTCTGTTTCTCGCCCTCTGTTTCAGCCCCTCTGTTTCAACCCTCTGATTCAGCCCCTCTGATTCAGCCCCTCTGTTTCTCGCCCTCTGTTTCAGCCCTTCTGATTCAGCCTGTCTGTTTCAGCCCCTCTGTTTCTCGCCCACTGTTTCAGCCCCTCTGTTTCAGCCCCTCTGTTTCAGCCCCTCTGTTTCAGCCGCTCTGTTTCTCGCCCTCTGTTTCTGCCCCTCTGATTTAGCCCCTCTGTTTCAGCCCCTCTGTTTCAGCCCCTCTGTTTCTCGCCCTCTGTTTCAGCCCCTCTGTTTCGCGCACTCTGTTTCAGCCGCTCTGTTTCAGCCCCTCTGTTTCTCGCCCTCTGTTTCTGCCCCTCTGTTTCTCGTCCTCTGTTTCAGCCCCTCTGTTTCTCGCCCTCTGTTACAGCCACTCTGATTCAGCCCCTCTGTTTCAGCCCCTCTGAATCAGCCCCTCTGATTCTGCCCCACTGTTTCAACCCCTCTGTTTCAGCCCCTCTGTTTCTCGCCCTCTGTTTCAGCCCCTCTGTTTATCACCCTCTGTTTCAGCCCCTCTGTGTCAGCCCCTCTGTTTCTCGCCCTCTGTTTCAGCCCCTCTGTTTTTCGCCCTCTGTTTCAGCCCCTCTGATTCATCACCTCTGTTTCTCGCCCTCTGTTTCAGCCCCTGTGTTTCAGCCCCTCTGTTTCAGCCCCTCTGTTTCTCGCCCTCTGTTTCAGCCCCTCTATTTCTTGCCCACTGTTTCAGCCCCTCTGTTTCTCGCCCTCTGTTTCAGCCCCTCTATTTCTCGCCCTCTGTTTCAGCCCCTCTGTTTCAGCCCCTCTGTTTCAGCCCCTCTGTTTCTCGCCCTCTGTTTCAGCCCCTCTGCTTCTCGCCCTCTGTTTCAGCCACTCTGTTTCTCGCCCCCTGTTTCAGCCCCTCTGTTTCAGTCCCTCTGTTTCAGCCCCTCTGTTTCAGCCCCTCTGTTTCTCGCCCTCTGTTTCAGCCCCTCGGTTTCTCGCCCTCTGTTTCAGCCCCTCTGTTTCTTGGCCTCTGTTTCAGCCTCTCTGTTTCTCGCCCTCTGTTTCAGCCCCTCTGTTTCGGCCCCTCTGTTTCAGCCCCTCTGTTTCTCGCCCTCTGTTTCAGCCCCTCTGTTTCTCGCACTCCGTTTCAGCTCCTCTGATTCAGCCCCTTTGTTTCAGCCCCTCTGATTCAGCCCCTCTGTTTCAGCCCCTCTATTTCAGCCCCTCTGTTTCAGCCCCTCTGTTTCATCCCCTCTGTTTCTCGCCCTCTGTTTCTCACCCTCTGTTTCAGCCCCTCTGTTTCAGCCCCTCTGTTTCAGCCCATCTGTTTCTCGCCCTCTGTTTCAGCCCCTCTGTTTCTCGCCGACTGTTTCAGCCCGTCTGTTTCTCGCCCTCTGTTTCAGCCCCTCTGTTTCAGCCCCTCTGTTTCAGCCCCTCTGTTTCAGCCCCTCTGTTTCTCGCCCTCTGTTTCAGCCCCTCTGTTTCTCGCCCTCTGTTTCAGCGGCTCTGTTTCATGCCCTCTGTTTCAGCCCCTCTGTTTCAGCCCCTCTGTTTCAGCCCCTCTGTTTCTCGCCCTCTGTTTCAGCCCCTCTGTTTCAGCCCCTCTGTTTCTCGCCCTCTGTTTCAGTCCCTCTGTTTCAGCCCCTCTGTTTCAGCCCCTCTGTTTCTCGCCCTCTGTTTCAGCCCCTCTGGTTCTCGCCCTCTGTTTCAGCCCCTCTGATTCTCGCACTCTGTTTCAGCCCCTCTGTTTCTCGCCGTCTGTTTCTCGCCGTCTGTTTCAGCTCCTCTGTTTCTCGCCCTCTGTTTCAGCCCCTCTGTTTCAGCCCCTCTGATTCAGCCCCTCTGATTCACCCCCTCTGTTTCTCACCCTCTGTTTCAGCCTCTCTGTTTCAGCCCTTCTGTTTCAGCCCCTCCGTTTCAGCGCCTCTGTTTCTCGCCCTCTGTTTCAGCCCCTCTGTTTCTCGCCCTCTGTTTCAGCCCCTCTGTTTCAGCCCCTCTGTTTCTCCCCCTCTGTTTCAGCCCCTCTGTTTCTCGCCCTCTGTTTCAGCCCCTCTGTTTCTCGCCCTCTGTTTCTGCCCCTCTGATTTAGCCCCTCTGTTTCAGCCCCTCCATTTCAGCCCCTCTGTTTCTCGCCCTCTGTTTCAGCCCCTCTGTTTCGCGCTCTCTGTTTCAGCTCCTCTGTTTCAGCCACTCTGTTTCTCGCGCTCTGTTTCTGCCCCTCTGTTTCTCGCCCTCTGTTTCAGCCCCTCTGTTTCTCGCCCTCTGTTTCAGCCCCTCTGATTCAGCCCCTCTGTTTCAGCCCCTCTGAATCAGCCCCTCTGATTCAGCCCCTCTGTTTCAGCCCCTCTGTTTCAGCCTCTCTATTTCTCGCCCTCTATTTCAGCCCCTCTGTTCCAGCCCCTCTTTTTCTCGCCCTCTGTTTCAGCCCCTCTGATTCAGCCCCTCTGTTTCTCGCCCACTGTTTCAGCCCCTCTGTTTCTCGCCCTCTGTTTCAGACCCTCTGTTTCTCGTCCTCTGTTTCAGCCCCTCTGTTTCAGTCCCTCTGTTTCAGCCCCTCTGTTTCAGCCCCTCTGTTTCTCGCCCTCTGTTTCAGCCCCTCTGGTTCTCGCCCTCTGTTTCAGCCCCTCTGATTCTCGCACTCTGTTTCAGCCCCTCTGTTTCTCGCCGTCTGTTTCTCGCCGTCTGTTTCAGCTCCTCTGTTTCTCGCCCTCTGTTTCAGCCCCTCTGTTTCAGCCCCTCTGATTCAGCCCCTCTGATTCACCCCCTCTGTTTCTCACCCTCTGTTTCAGCCTCTCTGTTTCAGCCCTTCTGTTTCAGCCCCTCCGTTTCAGCGCCTCTGTTTCTCGCCCTCTGTTTCAGCCCCTCTGTTTCTCGCCCTCTGTTTCAGCCCCTCTGTTTCAGCCCCTCTGTTTCTCCCCCTCTGTTTCAGCCCCTCTGTTTCTCGCCCTCTGTTTCAGCCCCTCTGTTTCTCGCCCTCTGTTTCTGCCCCTCTGATTTAGCCCCTCTGTTTCAGCCCCTCCATTTCAGCCCCTCTGTTTCTCGCCCTCTGTTTCAGCCCCTCTGTTTCGCGCTCTCTGTTTCAGCTCCTCTGTTTCAGCCACTCTGTTTCTCGCGCTCTGTTTCTGCCCCTCTGTTTCTCGCCCTCTGTTTCAGCCCCTCTGTTTCTCGCCCTCTGTTTCAGCCCCTCTGATTCAGCCCCTCTGTTTCAGCCCCTCTGAATCAGCCCCTCTGATTCAGCCCCTCTGTTTCAGCCCCTCTGTTTCAGCCTCTCTATTTCTCGCCCTCTATTTCAGCCCCTCTGTTCCAGCCCCTCTGTTTCTCGCCCTCTGTTTCAGCCCCTCTGATTCAGCCCCTCTGTTTCTCGCCCACTGTTTCAGCCCCTCTGTTTCTCGCCCTCTGTTTCAGCCCCTCTGTTTCTCCCCCTCTGTTTCAGCCCCTCTGTTTCTCGCCCTCTGTTTCAGCCCCTCTGTTTCTCGCCCTCTACTTCAGCCCCTCTGTTTCTCGCCCTCTGTTTCAGGCCCTCTGTTTCTCGCCCTCTGTTTCAGCCCCTCTGATTCAGCCCCTCTGTTTCAGCCCCTCTGAATCAGCCCCTCTGAATCAGCCCCTCTGATTCAGCCCCACTGTTTCAACCCCTCTGTTTCAGCCCCTGTGTTTCTCGCCCTCTGTTTCAGCCCCTCTGTTTCTCACCCTCTGTTTCAGCCCCTCTGTGTCAGCCCCTCTGTTTCTCGCCCTCTGTTTCAGCCCCACTGTTTTTCGCCCTCTGTTTCAGCCCCTCTGATTCATCCCCTCTGTTTCTCGCCCTCTGTTTCAGCCCCTGTGTTTCAGCCCCTCTGTTTCAGCCCCTCTGTTTCTCGCCCTCTGTTTCAGCCCCTCTATTTCTTGCCCACTGTTTCAGCCCCTCTGTTTCTCGCCCTCTGTTTCAGCCCTTCTATTTCTCGCCCTCTGTTTCAGGCCCTCTGTTTCTCGCCCTCTGTTTCTCACCCTCTGTTTCAGCCCCTCTGTTTCAGCCCCTCTGTTTCAGCCCATCTGTTTCTCGCCCTCTGTTTCAGCCCCTCTGTTTCTCGCCGACTGTTTCAGCCCGTCTGTTTCTCGCCCTCTGTTTCAGCGCCTCTGTTTCAGCCCCTCTGTTTCTCGCCCTCTGTTTCAGCCCCTCTGTTTCTCGCCCTCTGTTTCAGCGCCTCTGTTTCATGCCCTCTGTTTCAGCCCCTCTGTTTCAGCCCCTCTGTTTCAGCCCCTCTGTTTCAGCCCCTCTGTTTCAGCCCCTCTGTTTCTCGCCCTCTGTTTCAGTCCCTCTGTTTCAGCCCCTCTGTTTCAGCCCCTCTGTTTCTCGCCCTCTGTTTCAGCCCCTCTGGTTCTCGCCCTCTGTTTCAGCCCCTCTGATTCTCGCCCTCTGTTTCAGCCCCTCTGTTTCTCGCCGTCTGTTTCTCGCCCTCTGTTTCAGCCCCTCTGTTTCTCGCCCTCTGTTTCAGCCCCTCTGTTTCAGCCCCTCTGATTCAGCCCCTCTGATTCACCCCCTCTGTTTCTCACCCTCTGTTTCAGCCTCTCTGTTTCAGCCCTTCTGTTTCAGCCCCTCCGTTTCAGCGCCTCTGTTTCTCGCCCTCTGTTTCAGCCCCTCTGTTTCTCGCCCTCTGTTTCAGCCCCTCTATTTCAGCCCCTCTGTTTCAGCCCCTCTGTTTCTCGCCCTCTGTTTCAGCCCCTCTGTTTCAACCCTCTGATTCAGCCCCTCTGTTTCTCGCCCTCTGTTTCTGCCCCTCTGATTTAGCCCCTCTGTTTCAGCCCCTCCATTTCAGCCCCTCTGTTTCTCGCCCTCTGTTTCAGCCCCTCTGTTTCGCGCTCTCTGTTTCAGCTCCTCTGTTTCAGCCCCTCTGTTTCTCGCCCTCTGTTTCTGCCCCTCTGATTTAGCCCCTCTGTTTCAGCCCCTCCATTTCAGCCCCTCTGTTTCTCGCCCTCTGTTTCAGCCCCTCTGTTTCGCGCTCTCTGTTTCAGCTCCTCTGTTTCAGCCACTCTGTTTCTCGCGCTCTGTTTCTGCCCCTCTGTTTCTCGCCCTCTGTTTCAGCCCCTCTGTTTCTCGCCCTCTGTTTCAGCCCCTCTGATTCAGCCCCTCTGTTTCAGCCCCTCTGAATCAACCCCTCTGATTCAGCCCCTCTGTTTCAGCCCCTCTGTTTCAGCCTCTCTATTTCTCGCCCTCTATTTCAGCCCCTCTGTTCCAGCCCCTCTGTTTCTCGCCCTCTGTTTCAGCCCCTCTGATTCAGCCCCTCTGTTTCTCGCCCACTGTTTCAGCCCCTCTGTTTCTCGCCCTCTGTTTCAGACCCTCTGTTTCTCGTCCTCTGTTTCAGCCCCTCTGTTTCAGCCCCTCTGTTTCAGCCCCTCTGTTTCTCGCCCTCTACTTCAGCCCCTCTGTTTCTCGCCCTCTGTTTCAGCCCCTCTGTTTCTCGCCCTCTGTATCAGCCCCTCTATTTCAGCCCCTCTGTTTCAGCCCCTCTGTTTCTCGCCCTCTGTTTCTCGCCCTCTGTTTCAGCCCCTCTGTTTCAACCCTCTGATTCAGCCCCTCTGATTCAGCCCCTCTGTTTCTCGCCCTCTGTTTCAGCCCTTCTGATTCAGCCTGTCTGTTTCAGCCCCTCTGTTTCTCGCCCACTGTTTCAGCCCCTCTGTTTCAGCCCCTCTGTTTCAGCCCCTCTGTTTCAGCCGCTCTGTTTCTCGCCCTCTGTTTCTGCCCCTCTGATTTAGCCCCTCTGTTTCAGCCCCTCTGTTTCAGCCCCTCTGTTTCTCGCCCTCTGTTTCAGCCCCTCTGTTTCGCGCACTCTGTTTCAGCCGCTCTGTTTCAGCCCCTCTGTTTCTCGCCCTCTGTTTCTGCCCCTCTGTTTCTCGTCCTCTGTTTCAGCCCCTCTGTTTCTCGCCCTCTGTTACAGCCACTCTGATTCAGCCCCTCTGTTTCAGCCCCTCTGAATCAGCCCCTCTGATTCTGCCCCACTGTTTCAACCCCTCTGTTTCAGCCCCTCTGTTTCTCGCCCTCTGTTTCAGCCCCTCTGTTTATCACCCTCTGTTTCAGCCCCTCTGTGTCAGCCCCTCTGTTTCTCGCCCTCTGTTTCAGCCCCTCTGTTTTTCGCCCTCTGTTTCAGCCCCTCTGATTCATCACCTCTGTTTCTCGCCCTCTGTTTCAGCCCCTGTGTTTCAGCCCCTCTGTTTCAGCCCCTCTGTTTCTCGCCCTCTGTTTCAGCCCCTCTATTTCTTGCCCACTGTTTCAGCCCCTCTGTTTCTCGCCCTCTGTTTCAGCCCCTCTATTTCTCGCCCTCTGTTTCAGCCCCTCTGTTTCAGCCCCTCTGTTTCAGCCCCTCTGTTTCTCGCCCTCTGTTTCAGCCCCTCTGCTTCTCGCCCTCTGTTTCAGCCACTCTGTTTCTCGCCCCCTGTTTCAGCCCCTCTGTTTCAGTCCCTCTGTTTCAGCCCCTCTGTTTCAGCCCCTCTGTTTCTCGCCCTCTGTTTCAGCCCCTCGGTTTCTCGCCCTCTGTTTCAGCCCCTCTGTTTCTTGGCCTCTGTTTCAGCCTCTCTGTTTCTCGCCCTCTGTTTCAGCCCCTCTGTTTCGGCCCCTCTGTTTCAGCCCCTCTGTTTCTCGCCCTCTGTTTCAGCCCCTCTGTTTCTCGCACTCCGTTTCAGCTCCTCTGATTCAGCCCCTTTGTTTCAGCCCCTCTGATTCAGCCCCTCTGTTTCAGCCCCTCTATTTCAGCCCCTCTGTTTCAGCCCCTCTGTTTCATCCCCTCTGTTTCTCGCCCTCTGTTTCTCACCCTCTGTTTCAGCCCCTCTGTTTCAGCCCCTCTGTTTCAGCCCATCTGTTTCTCGCCCTCTGTTTCAGCCCCTCTGTTTCTCGCCGACTGTTTCAGCCCGTCTGTTTCTCGCCCTCTGTTTCAGCCCCTCTGTTTCAGCCCCTCTGTTTCAGCCCCTCTGTTTCAGCCCCTCTGTTTCTCGCCCTCTGTTTCAGCCCCTCTGTTTCTCGCCCTCTGTTTCAGCGGCTCTGTTTCATGCCCTCTGTTTCAGCCCCTCTGTTTCAGCCCCTCTGTTTCAGCCCCTCTGTTTCTCGCCCTCTGTTTCAGCCCCTCTGTTTCAGCCCCTCTGTTTCTCGCCCTCTGTTTCAGTCCCTCTGTTTCAGCCCCTCTGTTTCAGCCCCTCTGTTTCTCGCCCTCTGTTTCAGCCCCTCTGGTTCTCGCCCTCTGTTTCAGCCCCTCTGATTCTCGCACTCTGTTTCAGCCCCTCTGTTTCTCGCCGTCTGTTTCTCGCCGTCTGTTTCAGCTCCTCTGTTTCTCGCCCTCTGTTTCAGCCCCTCTGTTTCAGCCCCTCTGATTCAGCCCCTCTGATTCACCCCCTCTGTTTCTCACCCTCTGTTTCAGCCTCTCTGTTTCAGCCCTTCTGTTTCAGCCCCTCCGTTTCAGCGCCTCTGTTTCTCGCCCTCTGTTTCAGCCCCTCTGTTTCTCGCCCTCTGTTTCAGCCCCTCTGTTTCAGCCCCTCTGTTTCTCCCCCTCTGTTTCAGCCCCTCTGTTTCTCGCCCTCTGTTTCAGCCCCTCTGTTTCTCGCCCTCTGTTTCTGCCCCTCTGATTTAGCCCCTCTGTTTCAGCCCCTCCATTTCAGCCCCTCTGTTTCTCGCCCTCTGTTTCAGCCCCTCTGTTTCGCGCTCTCTGTTTCAGCTCCTCTGTTTCAGCCACTCTGTTTCTCGCGCTCTGTTTCTGCCCCTCTGTTTCTCGCCCTCTGTTTCAGCCCCTCTGTTTCTCGCCCTCTGTTTCAGCCCCTCTGATTCAGCCCCTCTGTTTCAGCCCCTCTGAATCAGCCCCTCTGATTCAGCCCCTCTGTTTCAGCCCCTCTGTTTCAGCCTCTCTATTTCTCGCCCTCTATTTCAGCCCCTCTGTTCCAGCCCCTCTTTTTCTCGCCCTCTGTTTCAGCCCCTCTGATTCAGCCCCTCTGTTTCTCGCCCACTGTTTCAGCCCCTCTGTTTCTCGCCCTCTGTTTCAGACCCTCTGTTTCTCGTCCTCTGTTTCAGCCCCTCTGTTTCAGTCCCTCTGTTTCAGCCCCTCTGTTTCAGCCCCTCTGTTTCTCGCCCTCTGTTTCAGCCCCTCTGGTTCTCGCCCTCTGTTTCAGCCCCTCTGATTCTCGCACTCTGTTTCAGCCCCTCTGTTTCTCGCCGTCTGTTTCTCGCCGTCTGTTTCAGCTCCTCTGTTTCTCGCCCTCTGTTTCAGCCCCTCTGTTTCAGCCCCTCTGATTCAGCCCCTCTGATTCACCCCCTCTGTTTCTCACCCTCTGTTTCAGCCTCTCTGTTTCAGCCCTTCTGTTTCAGCCCCTCCGTTTCAGCGCCTCTGTTTCTCGCCCTCTGTTTCAGCCCCTCTGTTTCTCGCCCTCTGTTTCAGCCCCTCTGTTTCAGCCCCTCTGTTTCTCCCCCTCTGTTTCAGCCCCTCTGTTTCTCGCCCTCTGTTTCAGCCCCTCTGTTTCTCGCCCTCTGTTTCTGCCCCTCTGATTTAGCCCCTCTGTTTCAGCCCCTCCATTTCAGCCCCTCTGTTTCTCGCCCTCTGTTTCAGCCCCTCTGTTTCGCGCTCTCTGTTTCAGCTCCTCTGTTTCAGCCACTCTGTTTCTCGCGCTCTGTTTCTGCCCCTCTGTTTCTCGCCCTCTGTTTCAGCCCCTCTGTTTCTCGCCCTCTGTTTCAGCCCCTCTGATTCAGCCCCTCTGTTTCAGCCCCTCTGAATCAGCCCCTCTGATTCAGCCCCTCTGTTTCAGCCCCTCTGTTTCAGCCTCTCTATTTCTCGCCCTCTATTTCAGCCCCTCTGTTCCAGCCCCTCTGTTTCTCGCCCTCTGTTTCAGCCCCTCTGATTCAGCCCCTCTGTTTCTCGCCCACTGTTTCAGCCCCTCTGTTTCTCGCCCTCTGTTTCAGCCCCTCTGTTTCTCCCCCTCTGTTTCAGCCCCTCTGTTTCTCGCCCTCTGTTTCAGCCCCTCTGTTTCTCGCCCTCTACTTCAGCCCCTCTGTTTCTCGCCCTCTGTTTCAGGCCCTCTGTTTCTCGCCCTCTGTTTCAGCCCCTCTGATTCAGCCCCTCTGTTTCAGCCCCTCTGAATCAGCCCCTCTGAATCAGCCCCTCTGATTCAGCCCCACTGTTTCAACCCCTCTGTTTCAGCCCCTGTGTTTCTCGCCCTCTGTTTCAGCCCCTCTGTTTCTCACCCTCTGTTTCAGCCCCTCTGTGTCAGCCCCTCTGTTTCTCGCCCTCTGTTTCAGCCCCACTGTTTTTCGCCCTCTGTTTCAGCCCCTCTGATTCATCCCCTCTGTTTCTCGCCCTCTGTTTCAGCCCCTGTGTTTCAGCCCCTCTGTTTCAGCCCCTCTGTTTCTCGCCCTCTGTTTCAGCCCCTCTATTTCTTGCCCACTGTTTCAGCCCCTCTGTTTCTCGCCCTCTGTTTCAGCCCTTCTATTTCTCGCCCTCTGTTTCAGGCCCTCTGTTTCTCGCCCTCTGTTTCTCACCCTCTGTTTCAGCCCCTCTGTTTCAGCCCCTCTGTTTCAGCCCATCTGTTTCTCGCCCTCTGTTTCAGCCCCTCTGTTTCTCGCCGACTGTTTCAGCCCGTCTGTTTCTCGCCCTCTGTTTCAGCGCCTCTGTTTCAGCCCCTCTGTTTCTCGCCCTCTGTTTCAGCCCCTCTGTTTCTCGCCCTCTGTTTCAGCGCCTCTGTTTCATGCCCTCTGTTTCAGCCCCTCTGTTTCAGCCCCTCTGTTTCAGCCCCTCTGTTTCAGCCCCTCTGTTTCAGCCCCTCTGTTTCTCGCCCTCTGTTTCAGCCCCTCTGTTTCTCGCCCTCTGTTTCAGTCCCTCTGTTTCAGCCCCTCTGTTTCAGCCCCTCTGTTTCTCGCCCTCTGTTTCAGCCCCTCTGGTTCTCGCCCTCTGTTTCAGCCCCTCTGATTCTCGCCCTCTGTTTCAGCCCCTCTGTTTCTCGCCGTCTGTTTCTCGCCCTCTGTTTCAGCCCCTCTGTTTCTCGCCCTCTGTTTCAGCCCCTCTGTTTCAGCCCCTCTGATTCAGCCCCTCTGATTCACCCCCTCTGTTTCTCACCCTCTGTTTCAGCCTCTCTGTTTCAGCCCTTCTGTTTCAGCCCCTCCGTTTCAGCGCCTCTGTTTCTCGCCCTCTGTTTCAGCCCCTCTGTTTCTCGCCCTCTGTTTCAGCCCCTCTATTTCAGCCCCTCTGTTTCAGCCCCTCTGTTTCTCGCCCTCTGTTTCAGCCCCTCTGTTTCAACCCTCTGATTCAGCCCCTCTGTTTCTCGCCCTCTGTTTCTGCCCCTCTGATTTAGCCCCTCTGTTTCAGCCCCTCCATTTCAGCCCCTCTGTTTCTCGCCCTCTGTTTCAGCCCCTCTGTTTCGCGCTCTCTGTTTCAGCTCCTCTGTTTCAGCCCCTCTGTTTCTCGCCCTCTGTTTCTGCCCCTCTGATTTAGCCCCTCTGTTTCAGCCCCTCCATTTCAGCCCCTCTGTTTCTCGCCCTCTGTTTCAGCCCCTCTGTTTCGCGCTCTCTGTTTCAGCTCCTCTGTTTCAGCCACTCTGTTTCTCGCGCTCTGTTTCTGCCCCTCTGTTTCTCGCCCTCTGTTTCAGCCCCTCTGTTTCTCGCCCTCTGTTTCAGCCCCTCTGATTCAGCCCCTCTGTTTCAGCCCCTCTGAATCAGCCCCTCTGATTCAGCCCCTCTGTTTCAGCCCCTCTGTTTCAGCCTCTCTATTTCTCGCCCTCTATTTCAGCCCCTCTGTTCCAGCCCCTCTGTTTCTCGCCCTCTGTTTCAGCCCCTCTGATTCAGCCCCTCTGTTTCTCGCCCACTGTTTCAGCCCCTCTGTTTCTCGCCCTCTGTTTCAGACCCTCTGTTTCTCGTCCTCTGTTTCAGCCCCTCTGTTTCAGCCCCTCTGTTTCAGCCCCTCTGTTTCTCGCCCTCTACTTCAGCCCCTCTGTTTCTCGCCCTCTGTTTCAGGCCCTCTGTTTCTCGCCCTCTGTTTCAGCCCCGCTGATTCAGCCCCTCTGTTTCAGCCCCTCTGAATCAGCCCCTCTGAATCAGTCCCTCTGATTCAGCCCCACTGTTTCAACCCCTCTGTTTCAGCCCCTGTGTTTCTCGCCCTCTGTTTCAGCCCCTCTGTTTCTCACCCTCTGTTTCAGCCCTTCTGTGTCAGCCCCTCTGTTTCTCGCCCTCTGTTTCAGCCCCACTGTTTTTCGCCCTCTGTTTCAGCCCCTCTGATTCATCCCCTCTGTTTCTCGCCGTCAGTTTCAGCCCCTGTGTTTCAGCCCCTCTGTTTCAGCCCCTCTGTTTCTCGCCCTCTGTTTCAGCCCCTCTATTTCTTGCCCACTGTTTCAGCCCCTCTGTTTCTCGCCCTCTGTTTCAGCCCTTCTATTTCTCGCCCTCTGTTTCAGCCCCTCTGTTTCTCGCCCTCTGTTTCTCACCCTCTGTTTCAGCCCCTCTGTTTCAGCCCCTCTGTTTCAGCCCATCTGTTTCTCGCCCTCTGTTTCAGCCCCTCTGTTTCTCGCCGACTGTTTCAGCCCGTCTGTTTCTCGCCCTCTGTTTCAGCCCCTCTGTTTCAGCCCCTCTGTTTCAGCGCCTCTGTTTCAGCCCCTCTGTTTCTCGCCCTCTGTTTCAGCCCCTCTGTTTCTCGCCCTCTGTTTCAGCGCCTCTGTTTCATGCCCTCTGTTTCAGCCCCTCTGTTTCAGCCCCTCTGTTTCAGCCCCTCTGTTTCTCGCCCTCTGTTTCAGCCCCTCTGTTTCAGCCCCTCTGTTTCTCGCCCTCTGTTTCAGTCCCTCTGTTTCAGCCCCTCTGTTTCAGCCCCTCTGTTTCTCGCCCTCTGTTTCAGCCCCTCTGGTTCTCGCCCTCTGTTTCAGCCCCTCTGATTCTCGCCCTCTGTTTCAGCCCCTCTGTTTCTCGCCGTCTGTTTCTCGCCCTCTGTTTCAGCCCCTCTGTTTCTCGCCCTCTGTTTCAGCCCCTCTGTTTCAGCCCCTCTGATTCAGCCCCTCTGATTCACCCCCTCTGTTTCTCACCCTCTGTTTCAGCCTCTCTGTTTCAGCCCTTCTGTTTCAGCCCCTCCGTTTCAGCGCCTCTGTTTCTCGCCCTCTGTTTCAGCCCCTCTGTTTCTCGCCCTCTGTTTCAGCCCCTCTGATTCAGCCCCTCTGTTTCAGCCCCCCTGTTTCTCGCCCTCTGTTTCAGCCCCTCTGTTTCAACCCTCTGATTCAGCCCCTCTGTTTCTCGCCCTCTGTTTCTGCCCCTCTGATTTAGCCCCTCTGTTTCAGCCCCTCCATTTCAGCCCCTCTGTTTCTCGCCCTCTGTTTCAGCCCCTCTGTTTCGCGCTCTCTGTTTCAGCTCCTCTGTTTCAGCCACTCTGTTTCTCGCGCTCTGTTTCTGCCCCTCTGTTTCTCGCCCTCTGTTTCAGCCCCTCTGTTTCTCGCCCTCTGTTTCAGCCCCTCTGATTCAGCCCCTCTGATTCAGCCCCTCTGTTTCAGCCCCTCTGTTTCAGCCTCTCTGTTTCTCGCCCTCTATTTCAGCCCCTCTGTTCCAGCCCCTCTGTTTCTCGCCCTCTGTTTCAGCCCCTCTGATTCAGCCCCTCTGTTTCTCGCCCACTGTTTCAGCCCCTCTGTTTCTCGCCCTCTGTTTCAGCCCCTCTGTTTCAGCCCCTCTGTTTCTCGCCCTCTGTTTCAGCCCCTCTGTTTCTCGCCCTCTGTTTCTGCCCCTCTGTTTCTCGCCCCCTGTATCAGCCCCTCTGTTTCTCGCCCTCTGTTTCAGCCCCTCTGATTCAGCCCCTCTGTTTCAGCCCCTCTGAATCAGCCCCTCTGATTCAGCCCCTCTGTTTCAGCCCCTCTGTTTCAGCCCCTCTGTTTCTCGTCCTCTGTTTCAGCCCCTCTATTTCAGCCCCTCTGTTTCTCGCCCTCTGTTTCTCGCCCTCTGTTTCAGCCCCTCTGTTTCTCGCCCTCTGTTTCAGCCCCTCTGTTTCAACCCTCAGATTCAGCCCCTCTGATTCAGCCCCTCTGTTTCTCGCCCTCTGTTTCAGCGCCTCTGTTTCAGCCCTTCTGTTTCAGCCTGTCTGTTTCAGCCCCTCTGTTTCTCGCCCTCTGTTTCAGCCCCTCTGTTTCAGCCCCTCTGTTTCAGCCCCTCTGTTTCAGCCGCTCTGTGTCTCGCCCTCTGTTTCTGCCCCTCTGATTTAGCCCCTCTGTTTCAGCCCCTCTGTTTCAGCCCCTCTGTTTCTCGCCCTCTGTTTCAGCCCCTCTGTTTCGCGCACTCTGTTTCAGCCCCTCTGTTTCAGCCCCTCTGTTTCTCGCCTTCTGTTTCTGCCCCTCTGTTTCTCGTCCTCTGTTTCAGCCCCTCTGTTTCAGCCCCTCTGTTTCAGCCCCTCTGTTTCTCGCCCTCTGTTTCAGCCCCTCTGTTTCTCGCCCTCTGTTTCAGGCCCTCTGTTTCTCGCCCTCTGTTTCAGCCCCGCTGATTCAGCCCCTCTGTTTCAACCCCTCTGTTTCAGCCCCTCTGTTTCTCGCCCTCTGTTTCAGCCCCTCTGTTTCTCACCCTCTGTTTCAGCCCCTCTGTGTCAGCCCCTCTGTTTCTCGCCCTCTGTTTCAGCCCCACTGTTTTTCGCCCTCTGTTTCAGCCCCTCTGATTCATCCCCTCTGTTTCTCGCCCTCTGTTTCAGCCCCTGTGTTTCAGCCCCTCTGTTTCAGCCCCTCTGTTTCTCGCCCTCTGTTTCAGCCCCTCTATTTCTTGCCCATTGTTTCAGCCCCTCTGTTTCTCGCCCTCTGTTTCAGCCCTTCTATTTCTCGCCCTCTGTTTCAGCCCCTCTGTTTCAGCCCCTCTGTTTCTCGCCCTCTGTTTCAGCCCCTCTGCTTCTCGCCCTCTGTTTCAGCCCCTCTGTTTCAGCCCCTATGTTTCAGTCCCTCTGTTTCTCGCCCTCTGTTTCTCGCCCTCTGTTTCAGCCCCTCTGTTTCTCGCCCTCTGTTTCAGCCCCTCTGTTTCTCGCCCCCTTTTTCAGCCCCTCTGTTTCAGTCCCTCTGTTTCAGCCCCTCTGTTTCAGCCCCTCTGTTTCTCGCCCTCTGTTTCAGCCCCTCTGTTTCTCGCCCTCTGTTTCAGCCCCTCTGTTTCTCGCCCTCTGTTTCAGCCTCTCTGTTTCTCGCCCTCTGTTTCAGCCCCTCTGTTTCGGCCCCTCTGTTTCAGCCCCTCTGTTTCTCGCCCTCTGTTTCAGCCCCTCTGTTTCTCACCCTCTGTTTCAGCCCCTCTGTTTCTTGCACTCCGTTTCAGCTCCTCTGATTCAGCCCCTTTGTTTCAGCCCCTCTCATTCAGCCCCTCTGTTTCAGCCCCTCTATTTCAGCCCCTCTGTTTCAGCCCCTCTGTTTCATCCCCTCTGTTTCTCGCCCTCTGTTTCTCACCCTCTGTTTCAGCCCCTCTGTTTCAGCCCCTCTGTTTCAGCCCATCTGTTTCTCGCCCTCTGTTTCAGCCCCTCTGTTTCTCGCCGTCTGTTTCAGCCCGTCTGTTTCACGCCCTCTGTTTCAGCCCCTCTGTTTCAGCCCCTCTGTTTCAGCCCCTCTGTTTCACCCCCTCTGTTTCTCGCCCTCTGTTTCAGCCCCTCTGTTTCTCGCCCTCTGTTTCAGCGCCTCTGTTTCATTCCCTCTGTTTCATCCCCTCTGTTTCAGCCCCTCTGTTTCAGCCCCTCTGTTTCTCGCCCTCTGTTTCACCCCTCTGTTTCAGCCCCTGTGTTTCTCGCCCTCTGTTTCAGCCCCTCTGTTTCAGCCCCTCTGTTTCAGCCCCTCTGTTTCTCGCCCTCTGTTTCAGCCCCTCTGGTTCTCGCCCTCTGTTTCAGCCCCTCTGATTCTCGCCCTCTGTTTCAGCCCCTCTGTTTCTCGCCCTCTGTTTCTCGCCCTCTGTTTCAGCCCCTCTGTTTCTCGCCCTCTGTTTCAGCCAATCTGTTTCAGCCCCCCTGATTCAGCCCCTCTGATTCACCCCCTCTGTTTCTCACCCTCTGTTTCAGCCTCTCTGTTTCAGCCCTTCTGTTTCAGCCGCTCTGTTTCAGCGCCTCTGTTTCTCGCCCTCTGTTTCAGCCCCTCTGTTTCTCGCCCTCTGTTTCAGCCCCTCTGTTTCAGCCCCTCTGTTTCAGCCCCTCTGTTTCTCACCCTCTGTTTCAGCCCCTCTGTTTCTCGCCCTCTGTTTCAGCCCCTCTGTTTCTCGCCCTCTGTTTCTGCCCCTCTGATTTAGCCCCTCTGTTTCAGCCCCTCCGTTTCAGCCCCTCTGTTTCTCGCCATCTGTTTCAGCCCCTCTGTTTCGCGCTCTCTGTTTCAGCTCCTCTGTTTCAGCCACTCTGTTTCTCGCCCTCTGTTTCTGCCCCTCTGTTTCTCGCCCTCTGTTTCAGCCCCTCTGTTTCTCGCCCTCTGTTTCAGCCCCTCTGATTCAGCCCCTCTGTTTCAGCCCCTCTGAATCAGCCCCTCTGATTCAGCCCCTCTGTTTCAGCCCCTCTGTTTCAGCCCCTCTGTTTCTCGCCCTCTGTTTCAGCCCCTCTGTTCCAGCCCCTCTGTTTCTCGCCCTCTGTTTCAGGCCCTCTGATTCAGCCCCTCTGTTTCTCGCCCACTGTTTCAGCCCCTCTG
Source organism: Chiloscyllium punctatum (assembly GCF_047496795.1). Lineage (NCBI taxonomy): Eukaryota > Metazoa > Chordata > Chondrichthyes > Orectolobiformes > Hemiscylliidae > Chiloscyllium > Chiloscyllium punctatum. The sequence continues at coordinate 742,053 of NW_027309817.1, forward strand.
TTTCTCGCCCTCTGTTTCAGCCCCTCTGTTTCAGCCCCTCTGTTTCTCGCCCTCTGTTTCAGCCCCTCTGTTTCTCGCCCTCTGTTTCTGCCCCTCTGTTTCTCGCCCCCTGTATCAGCCCCTATGTTTCTCGCCCTCTGTTTCAGCCCCTCTGATTCAGCCCCTCTGTTTCAGCCCCTCTGAATCAGCCCCTCTGATTCAGCCCCTCTGTTTCAGCCGCTCTGTTTCAGCCCCTCTCTTTCTCGTCCTCTGTTTCAGCCCCTCTGTTTCAGCCCCTCTGTTTCAACCCCTCTGTTTCTCGCCCTCTGTTTCAGCCCCTCTGTTTCTCGCCCTCTGTTTCAGCCCCTCTGTTTCTCGCCCTCTGTTTCAGCCCCTCTATTTCTCGCCCTCTGTTTCAGCCCCTATGTTTCAGCCCCTCTGTTTCAGCCCCTCTGTTTCTCGCAATCTGTTTCAGCCCCTCTGTTTCTCGCCCTCTGTTTCAGCCCCTCTTTTTATCGCCCTCTGTTTCAGCCTATCTGTTTCAGCCCCTCTGTTCCAGCCCCTCTGTTTCTCGCCCTCTGTTTCAGCCCCTCTGTTTCAGCCCCTCTGTTTCTCGCCCTCTGTTTCAGCCCCTCTGTTTCTCGCCCTCTGTTTCAGCCTCTCTGTTTCTCGCCCTCTGTTTCAACCCCTCTGTTTCTCGCCCTCTGTTTCAGCCCCTCTGATTCAGCCCCTCTGTTTCAGCTCCTCTGATTCAGCCCCTCTGTTTCAGCCCCTCTGTTTCAGCCCCTCTGTTTCAGCCAGTCTGTTTCAGCCCCTCTGTTTCTCGCCCTCTCTTTCAGCCCCTCTGTTTCTCGCCCTCTGTTTCAGCCCCTCTGTTTCTCGCCCTTTGTTTCAGCCCCTCTGTTTCAGCCCCTATGTTTCAGCCCCTTGGCTTCTCGCCCTCTGTTTCAGCCCCTCTGTTTCTCGCCCTCTGTTTCAGCCCCTCTGTTTCAGCCCCTCTGTTTCAGCCCCTCTGTTTCTCGCCCTCTGTTTCAGCCCCACTGTTTCTCGCCCTCTGTTTCAACCCCTCTGTTTCTCGCCCTCTGTTTCAGCCCCTCTGATTCAGCCCCTCTGTTTCAGCCCCTCTGATTCAGCCCCTCTGTTTCAGCCCCTCTGTTTCAGCCAGTCTGTTTCAGCCCCTCTGTTTCTCGCCCTCTCTTTCAGCCCCTCTGTTTCTCGCACTCTGTTTCAGCCCCTCTGTTTCTCGCCCTTTGTTTCAGCCCCTATGTTTCAGCCCCTATGTTTCAGCCCCTCTGCTTCTCGCCCTCTGTTTCAGCCCCTCTGTTTCTCGCCCTCTGTTTCAGCCACTCTGTTTCAGCCCCTCTGTTTCAGCCCCTCTGTTTCAGCCCCTCTGTTTCTCGGCCTCTGTTTCGGCCCCTCTGTTTCTCGCCCTCTGTTTCAGCCTCTCTGTTTCTCGCCCTCTGTTTCAGCCCCTCTGTTTCAGCCCCTCTGTTTCAGCCCCTCTGTTTCTCGCCCTCTGTTTCAGCCCCTCTGTTTCTCGCCCTCTGTTTCAGCCCCTCTGTTTCTCGCCCTCTGTATCAGCCCCTCTATTTCAGCCCCTCTGTTTCTTCCCCTCTGTTTCTCGCCCTCTCTTTCAGCCCCTCTGTTTCTCGCACTCTGTTTCAGCCCCTCTGTTTCTCGCCCTTTGTTTCAGCCCCTATGTTTCAGCCCCTATGTTTCAGCCCCTCTGCTTCTCGCCCTCTGTTTCAGCCCCTCTGTTTCTCGCCCTCTGTTTCAGCCACTCTGTTTCAGCCCCTCTGTTTCAGCCCCTCTGTTTCAGCCCCTCTGTTTCTCGGCCTCTGTTTCGGCCCCTCTGTTTCTCGCCCTCTGTTTCAGCCTCTCTGTTTCTCGCCCTCTGTTTCAGCCCCTCTGTTTCAGCCCCTCTGTTTCAGCCCCTCTGTTTCTCGCCCTCTGTTTCAGCCCCTCTGTTTCTCGCCCTCTGTTTCAGCCCCTCTGTTTCTCGCCCTCTGTATCAGCCCCTCTATTTCAGCCCCTCTGTTTCTTCCCCTCTGTTTCTCGCCCTCTGTTTCTCGCCCTCTGTTTCAGCCCCTCTGTTTCTCGCCCTCTGTTTCAGCCCCTCTGATTCAGCCCCTCTGTTTCTCGCCCTCTGTTTCAGCGCCTCTGTTTCAGCCCTTCTGTTTCAGCCTGTCTGTTTCAGCCCCTCTGTTTCTCGCCCTCTGTTTCAGCCCCTCTGTTTCAGCCCCTCTGTTTCAGCCCCTCTGTTTCAGCCGCTCTGTTTCTCGCCCTCTGTTTCTGCCCCTCTGATTTAGCCCCTCTGTTTCAGCCTGTCTGTTTCAGCCCCTCTGTTTCTCGCCCTCTGTTTCAGCCCCTCTGTTTCAGCCCCTCTGTTTCAGCCCCTCTGTTTCAGCCGCACTGTTTCTCGCCCTCTGTTTCTGCCCCTCTGATTTAGCCCCTCTGATTCAGCCCCTCTGTTTCAGCCCCTCTGTTTCAGCCCCTCTGTTTCAGCCAGTCTGTTTCAGCCCCTCTGTTTCTCGCCCTCTCTTTCAGCCCCTCTGTTTCTCGCCCTCTGTTTCAGCCCCTATGTTTCAGCCCGTATGTTTCAGCCCCTCTGCTTCTCGCCCTCTGTTTCAGCCCCTCTGTTTCTCGCCCTCTGTTTCAGCCACTCTGTTTCAGCCCCTCTGTTTCAGCCCCTCTGTTTCAGCCCCTCTGTTTCTCGGCCTCTGTTTCGGCCCCTCTGTTTCTCGCCCTCTGTTTCAGCCTCTCTGTTTCTCGCCCTCTGTTTCAGCCCCTCTGTTTCAGCCCCTCTGTTTCAGCCCCTCTGTTTCTCGCCCTCTGTTTCAGCCCCTCTGTTTCTCGCCCTCTGTTTCAGCCCCTCTGTTTCTCGCCCTCTGTATCAGCCCCTCTATTTCAGCCCCTCTGTTTCTTCCCCTCTGTTTCTCGCCCTCTGTTTCTCGCCCTCTGTTTCAGCCCCTCTGTTTCTCGCCCTCTGTTTCAGCCCCTCTGATTCAGCCCCTCTGTTTCTCGCCCTCTGTTTCAGCGCCTCTGTTTCAGCCCTTCTGTTTCAGCCTGTCTGTTTCAGCCCCTCTGTTTCTCGCCCTCTGTTTCAGCCCCTCTGTTTCAGCCCCTCTGTTTCAGCCCCTCTGTTTCAGCCGCTCTGTTTCTCGCCCTCTGTTTCTGCCCCTCTGATGTAGCCCCTCTGTTTCAGCCCCTCTGTTTCAGCCCCTCTGTTTCTCGCCCTCTGTTTCAGCCCCTCTGTTTCGCGCACTCTGTTTCAGCCGCTCTGTTTCAGCCCCTCTGTTTCTCGCCCTCTGTTTCTGCCCCTCTGTTTCTCGTCCTCTGTTTCAGCCCCTCTGTTTCTCGCCCTCTGTTACAGACCCTCTGATTCAGCCCCTCTGTTTCAGCCCCTCTGAATCAGCCCCTCTGATTCAGCCCCACTGTTTCAACCCCTCTGTTTCAGCCCCTCTGTTTCTCGCCCTCTGTTTCAGCCCCTCTGTTTCTCATCCTCTGTTTCAGCCCCTCTGTGTCAGCCCTTCTGTTTCTCGCCGTCTGTTTCAGCCCCTCTGTTTTTCACCCTCTGTTTCAGCCCCTCTGATTCATCCCCTCGGTTTCTCGCCGTCAGTTTCAGCCCCTGTGTTTCAGCCCCTCTGTTTCAGCCCCTCTGTTTCTCGCCCTCTGTTTCAGCCCCTCTATTTCTTGCCCACTGTTTCAGCCTCTCTGTTTCTCGACCTGTGTTTCAGCCCCTCTATTTCTCGCCCTCTCTTTCAGCCCCTCTGTTTCAGCCCCTCTGTTTCAGCCCCTCTGTTTCTCGCCCTCTGTTTCAGCCCCTCTGCTTCTCGCCCTCTGTTTCAGCCCCTCTGTTTCAGCCCCTATGTTTCAGTCCCTCTGTTTCTCGCCCTCTGTTTCTCGCCCTCTGTTTCAGCACCTCTGTTTCTCGCCCTCTGTTTCAGACCCTCTGTTTCTCGCCCCCTGTTTCAGCCCCTCTGTTTCAGTCCCTCTGTTTCAGCCCCTCTGTTTCAGCCCCTCTGTTTCTCGCCCTCTGTTTCAGCCCCTCTGTTTCTCGCCCTCTGTTTCAACCCCTCTGTTTCTCGCCCTCTGTTTCAGCCTCTCTGTTTCTCGCCCTCTGTTTCAGCCCCTCTGTTTCGGCCCCTCTGTTTCAGCCCCTCTGTTTCTCGCCCTCTGTTTCAGCCCCTCTGTTTCTCACCCTCTGTTTCAGCCCCTCTGTTTCTCGCACTCCGTTTCAGCTCCTCTGATTCAGCCCCTTTGTTTCAGCCCCTCTCATTCAGCCCCTCTGTTTCAGCCCCTCTATTTCAGCCCCTCTGTTTCAGCCCCTCTGTTTCATCCCCTCTGTTTCTCGCCCTCTGTTTCTCACCCTCTGTTTCAGGCCCTCTGTTTCAGCCCCTCTGTTTCAGCCCATCTGTTTCTCGCCCTCTGTTTCAGCCCCTCTGTTTCTCGCCGTCTGTTTCAGCCCCTCTGTTTCTCGCCCTCTGTTTCAGCCCCTCTGTTTCAGCCCCTCTGTTTCTCGCTCTCTGTTTCAGCCCCTCTGTTTCTTGCCCTCTGTTTCAGCCCCTCTGTTTCTCGCCCTCTGTTTCAGCCCCTCTGTTTCTCGCCCCCTGTTTCAGCCCCTCTGTTTCAGTCCCTCTGTTTCAGCCCCTCTGTTTCAGCCCCTCTGTTTCTCGGCCTCTGTTTCAGCCCCTCTGTTTCTCGCCCTCTGTTTCAGCCCCTCTGTTTCTCGCCCTCTGTTTCAGCCTCTCTGTTTCTCGCCCTCTGTTTCAGCCCCTCTGTTTCGGCCCCTCTGTTTCAGCCCCTCTGTTTCTCACCCTCTGTTTCAGCCGCTCTGTTTCTCGCACTCCGTTTCAGCTCCTCTGATTCAGCCCCTTTGTTTCAGCCCCTCTCATTCAGCCCCTCTGTTTCAGCCCCTCTATTTCAGCCCCTCTGTTTCAGCCCCTCTGTTTCATCCCCTCTGTTTCTCGCCCTCCGTTTCTCACCCTCTGTTTCAGCCCCTCTGTTTCAGCCCCTCTGTTTCAGCCCATCTGTTTCTCGCCCTATGTTTCAGCCCCTCTGTTTCTCGCCGTCTGTTTCAGCCCCTCTGATTCTCGCCCTCTGTTTCAGCCCCTCTGTTTCAGCCCCTCTGTTTCAGCCCCTCTGTTTCTCGCCCTCTGTTTCAGCCCCTCTGTTTCTCGCCCTCTGTTTCAGCCCCTCTGTTTCTCGCCCCCTGTTTCAGCCCCTCTGTTTCAGTCCCTCTGTTTCAGCCCCTCTGTTTCAGCCCCTCTGTTTCTCGCCCTCTGTTTCAGCCCCTCTGTTTCTCGCCCTCTGTTTCAGCCCCTCTGTTTCTCGCCCTCAGTTTCTGTCCCTCTGTTTCTCGCCCTCTGTTTCAGCCCCTCTGTTTCGGCCCCTCTGTTTCAGCCCCTCTGTTTCTCGCCCTCTGTTTCAGCCCCTCTGTTTCTCACCCTGTGTTTCAGCCCCTCTGTTTCTCGCACTCCGTTTCAGCTCCTCTGATTCAGCCCCTTTGTTTCAGCCCCTCTCATTCAGCCCCTCTGTTTCAGCCCCTCTATTTCAGCCCCTCTGTTTCAGCCCCTCTGTTTCATCCCCTCTGTTTCTCGCCCTCTGTTTCTCACCCTCTGTTTCAGCCCCTCTGTTTCAGCCCCTCTGTTTCAGCCCATCTGTTTCTCGCCCTCTGTTTCAGCCCCTCTGTTTCTCGCCGTCTGTTTCAGCCCCTCTGTTTCTCGCACTCTGTTTCAGCCCCTCTGTTTCAGCCCCTCTGTTTCAGCCCCTCTGTTTCTCGCCCTCTGTTTCAGCCCCTCTGTTTCTCGCCCTCTGTTTCAGCGCCTCTGTGTCTCGCCCTCTGTTTCAGCCCCTCTGTTTCAGCCCCTCTGTTTCAGCCCCTGTGTTTCTCGCCCTCTGTTTCAGCCCCTCTGTTTCAGCCCCTCTGTTTCTCGCCCTCTGTTTCAGCCCCTCTGTTTCAGCCCCTCTGTTTCAGCCCCTCTGTTTCTCGCCCTCTGTTTCAGCCCCACTGTTTCTCGCCCTCTGTTTCAGCCCCTCTGATTCTCGCCCTCTGTTTCAGCCCCTCTGTTTCTCGCCCTCTGTTTCTCGCCCTCTGTTTCAGCCCCTCTGTTTCTCGCCCTCTGTTTCAGCCCCTCTGTTTCAGCCCCTCTGATTCAGCCCCTCTGATTCACCCCCTCTGTTTCTCACCCTCTGTTTCAGCCTCTCTGTTTCAGCCCTTCTGTTTCAGCCCCTCTGTTTCAGCGCCTCTGTTTCTCGCCCTCTGATTCAGCCCCTCTGATTCACCCCCTCTGTTTCTCGCCCTCTGTTTCTCGCCCTCTGTTTCAGCCCCTCTGTTTCTCGCCCTCTGTTTCAGCCCCTCTGTTTCAGCCCCTCTGTTTCAGCCCCGCTGATTCAGCCCAACTGTTTCAACCCCTCTGTTTCAGCCCCTCTGTTTCTCGCCCTCTGTTTCAGTCCCTCTGTTTCTCACCCTCTGTTTCAGCCCCTCTGTGTCAGCCCCTCTGTTTCTCGCCCTCTGTTTCAGCCCCTCTGTTTTTCGCCCTCTGTTTCAGCCCCTCTGATTCATCCCCTCTGTTTCTCGCCCTCTGTTTCAGCCCCTGTGTTTCATCCCCTCTGTTTCAGCCCCTCTGTTTCTAGCCTTCTGTTTCAGCCCCTCTATTTCTTGCCCACTGTTTCAGCCCCTCTGTTTCTCGCCCTCTGTTTCAGCCCCTCTATTTCTCGCCCTCTGTTTCAGCCCCTCTGTTTCAGCCCCTCTGTTTCAGCCCCTCTGTTTCTCGCCCTCTGTTTCAGCCCCTCTGCTTCTCGCCCTCTGTTTCAGCCCCTCTGTTTCAGCCCCTATGTTTCAGTCCCTCTGTTTCTCGCCCTCTGTTTCTCGCCCTCTGTTTCAGCCCCTCTGTTTCTCGCCCTCTGTTTCAGCCCCTCTGTTTCTCGCCCCCTGATTCAGCCCCTCTGTTTCAGTCCCTCTGTTACAGCCCCTCTGTTTCAGCCCCTCTGTTTCTCGCCCTCTGTTTCAGCCCCTCTGTTTCTCGCCCTCTGTTTCAGCCTCTCTGTTTCTCGCCCTCTGTTTCAGCCCCTCTGTTTCGGCCCCTCTGTTTCAGCCCCTCTGTTTCTCGCCCTCTGTTTCAGCCCCTCTGTTTCTCACCCTCTGTTTCAGCCCCTCTGTTTCTCGCACTCCGTTTCAGCTCCTCTGATTCAGCCCCTTTGTTTCAGCCCCTCTCATTCAGCCCCTCTGTTTCAGCCCCTCTATTTCAGTCTGTCTGTTTCAGCCCCTCTGTTTCATCCCCTCTGTTTCTCGCCCTCTGTTTCTCACCCTCTGTTTCAGCCCCTCTGTTTCAGCCCCTCTGTTTCAGCCCCTCTGTTTCTCGCCCTCTGTTTCAGCCCCTCTGTTTCTCGCCCTCTGTTTCAGCCCCTCTGTTTCTCGCCCTCTGTGTCAGCCCCTCTATTTCAGCCCCTCTGTTTCAGCCCCTCTGTTTCTCGCCCTCTGTTTCTCGCCCTCTGTTTCAGCCCCTCTGTTTCTCGCCCTCTGTTTCAGGGCCTCTGATTCAGCCCTTCTGTTTCAGCCTGTCTGTTTCAGCCCCTCTGTTTCTCGCCCTCTGTTTCAGCCCCTCTGTTTCAGCCCCTCTGTTTCTCGCCCTCTGTTTCTCGCCCTCTGTTTCAGCCCCTCTGTTTCAGCCGCTCTGTTTCACGCCCTCTGTTTCTGCCCCTCTGTTACAGCCCCTCTGATTCAGCCCCTCTGTTTCAGCCCCTCTGAATCAGCCCCGCTGATTCAGCCCGACTGTTTCAACCCCTCTGTTTCAGCCCCTCTGTTTCTCGCCCTCTGTTTCAGTCCCTCTGTTTCTCACCCTCTGTTTCAGCCCCTCTGTGTCAACCCCTCTGTTTCTCGCCCTCTGTTTCAGCCCCTCTGTTTTTCGCCCTCTGTTTCAGCCCCTCTGATTCATCCCCTCTGTTTCTCGCCCTCTGTTTCAGCCCCTGTGTTTCATCCCCTCTGTTTCAGCCCCTCTGTTTCTCGCCTTCTGTTTCAGCCCCTCTATTTCTTGCCCACTGTTTCAGCCCCTCTGTTTCTCGCCCTCTGTTTCAGTCCCTCTGTTTCTCACCCTCTGTTTCAGCCCCTCTGTGTAAGCCCCTCTGTTTCTCGCCCTCTGTTTCAGCCCCTCTGTTTTTCGCCCTCTGTTTCAGCCCCTCTGTTTCAGCCCATCTGTTTCAGCCGCTCTGTTTCACGCCCTCTGTTTCTGCCCCTCTGTTACAGCCCCTCTGATTCAGCCCCTCTGTTTCAGCCCCTCTGAATCAGCCCCGCTGATTCAGCCCGACTGTTTCAACCCCTCTGCTTCAGCCCCTCTGTTTCTCGCCCTCTGTTTCAGTCCCTCTGTTTCTCACCCTCTGTTTCAGCCCCTCTGTGTCAGCCCCTCTGTTTCTCGCCCTCTGTTTCAGCCGCTCTGTTTTTCGCCCTCTGTTTCAGCCCCTCTGATTCATCCCCTCTGTTTCTCGCCCTCTGTTTCAGCCCCTGTGTTTCATCCCCTCTGTTTCAGCCCCTCTGTTTCTCGCCTTCTGTTTCAGCCCCTCTATTTCTTGCCCACTGTTTCAGCCCCTCTGTTTCTCGCCCTCTGTTTCAGCCCCTCTGCTTCTCGCCCTCTGTTTCAGCCCCTCTGTTTCAGCCCCTATGTTTCAGTCCCTCTGTTTCTCGCCCTCTGTTTCTCGCCCTCTGTTTCAGCCCCTCTGTTTCTCGCCCTCTGTTTCAGCCCCTCTGTTTCTCGCCCCCTGATTCAGCCCCTCTGTTTCAGTCCCTCTGTTTCAGCCCCTCTGTTTCAGCCCCTCTGTTTCTCGCCCTCTGTTTAAGCCCCTCTGTTTCTCGCCCTCTGTTTCAGCCCCTCTGTTTCTCGCCCTCTGTTTCAGCCTCTCTGTTTCTCGCCCTCTGTTTCAGCCCCTCTGTTTCGGCCCCTCTGTTTCAGCCCCTCTGTTTCTCGCCCTCTGTTTCAGCCCCTCTGTTTCTCACCCTCTGTTTCAGCCCCTCTGTTTCTCGCACTCCGTTTCAGCTCCTCTGATTCAGCCCCTTTGTTTCAGCCCCTCTCATTCAGCCCCTCTGTTTCAGCCCCTCTATTTCAGTCTGTCTGTTTCAGCCCCTCTGTTTCATCCCCTCTGTTTCTCGCCCTCTGTTTCTCACCCTCTGTTTCAGCCCCTCTGTTTCAGCCACTCTGTTTCAGCCCCTCTGTTTCTCGGCCTCTGTTTCGGCCCCTCTGTTTCTCGCCCTCTGTTTCAGCCTCTCTGTTTCTCGCCCTCTGTTTCAGCCCCTCTGTTTCAGCCCCTCTGTTTCAGCCCCTCTGTTTCTCGCCCTCTGTTTCAGCCCCTCTGTTTCTCGCCCTCTGTTTCAGCCCCTCTGTTTCTCGCCCTCTGTGTCAGCCCCTCTATTTCAGCCCCTCTGTTTCAGCCCCTCTGTTTCTCGCCCTCTGTTTCTCGCCCTCTGTTTCAGCCCCTCTGTTTCTCGCCCTCTGTTTCAGCCCCTCTGTTTCAACCCTCTGATTCAGCCCCTCTGATTCAGCCCCTCTGTTTCTCGCCCTCTGTTTCAGCGCCTCTGTTTCAGCCCTTCTGTTTCAGCCTGTCTGTTTCAGCCCCACTGTTTCTCGCCCTCTGTTTCAGCCCCTCTGTTTCAGCCCCTCTGTTTCAGCCCCTCTGTTTCAGCCGCTCTGTTTCACGCCCTCTGTTTCTGCCCCTCTGTTACAGCCCCTCTGATTCAGCCCCTCTGTTTCAGCCCCTCTGAATCAGCCCCGCTGATTCAGCCCGACTGTTTCAACCCCTCTGTTTCAGCCCCTCTGTTTCTCGCCCTCTGTTTCAGTCCCTCTGTTTCTCACCCTCTGTTTCAGCCCCTCTGTGTCAGCCCCTCTGTTTCTCGCCCTCTGTTTCAGCCCCTCTGTTTTTCGCCCTCTGTTTCAGCCCCTCTGATTCATCCCCTCTGTTTCTCGCCCTCTGTTTCAGCCCCTGTGTTTCATCCCCTCTGTTTCAGCCCCTCTGTTTCTCGCCTTCTGTTTCAGCCCCTCTATTTCTTGCCCACTGTTTCAGCCCCTCTGTTTCTCGCCCTCTGTTTCAGTCCCTCTGTTTCTCACCCTCTGTTTCAGCCCCTCTGTTTCAGCCCCTCTGTTTTTCGCCCTCTGTTTCAGCCCCTCTGATTCATCCCCTCTGTTTCTCGCCCTCTGTTTCAGCCCCTGTGTTTCATCCCCTCTGTTTCAGCCCCTCTGTTTCTCGCCTTCTGTTTCAGCCCCTCTATTTCTTGCCCACTGTTTCAGCCCCTCTGTTTCTCGCCCTCTGTTTCAGCCCCTCTATTTCTCGCCCTCTGTTTCAGCCCCTCTGTTTCAGCCCCTCTGTTTCAGCCCCTCTGTTTCTCGCCCCCTGTTTCAGCCCCTCCCGCTTCTCGCCCTCTGTTTCAGCCCCTCTGTTTCAGCCCCTATATTTCAGTCCCTCTGTTTCTCGCCCTCTGTTTCTCGCCCTCTGTTTCGGCCCCTCTGTTTCTCGCCCTCTGTTTCAGCCCCTCTGTTTCTCGCCCCCTGATTCAGCCCCTCTGTTTCAGTCCCTCTGTTTCAGCCCCTCTGTTTCAGCCCCTCTGTTTCTCGCCCTCTGTTTCAGCCCCTCTGTTTCTCGCCCTCTGTTTCAGCCCCTCTGTTTCTCGCCCTCTGTTTCAGCCTCTCTGTTTCTCGCCCACTGTTTCAGCCCCTCTGTTTCGGCCCCTCTGTTTCAGCCCCTCTGTTTCTCGCCCTCTGTTTCAGCCCCTCTGTTTCTCACCCTCTGTTTCAGCCCCTCTGTTTCTCGCACTCCGTTTCAGCTCCTCTGATTCAGCCCCTTTGTTTCAACCCCTCTCATTCAGCCCCTCTGTTTCAGCCCCTCTGAATCAGCCCCTCTGATTCAGCCCCTCTGTTTCAGCCCCTCTGTTTCAGCCCCTCTGTTTCTCGTCCTCTGTTTCAGCCCCTCTATTTCAGCCCCTCTGTTTCTCGCCCTCTGTTTCTCGCCCTCTGTTTCAGCCCCTCTGTTTCTCGCCCTCTGTTTCAGCCCCTCTGTTTCAACCCTCAGATTCAGCCCCTCTGATTCAGCCCCTCTGTTTCTCGCGCTCTGTTTCAGCGCCTCTGTTTCAGCCCTTCTGTTTCAGCCTGTCTGTTTCAGCCACTCTGTTTCTCGCCCTCTGTTTCAGCCCCTCTGTTTCAGCCCCTCTGTTTCAGCCCCTCTGTTTCAGCCGCTCTGTGTCTCGCCCTCTGTTTCTGCCCCTCTGATTTAGCCCCTCTGTTTCAGCCCCTCTGTTTCAGCCCCTCTGTTTCGCGCACTCTGTTTCAGCCCCTCTGTTTCAGCCCCTCTGTTTCTCGCCTTCTGTTTCTGCCCCTCTGTTTCTCGTCCTCTGTTTCAGCCCCTCTGTTTCAGCCCCTCTGTTTCAGCCCCTCTGTTTCTCGCCCTCTACTTCAGCCCCTCTGTTTCTCGCCCTCTGTTTCAGGCCCTCTGTTTCTCGCCCTCTGTTTCAGCCCCGCTGATTCAGCCCCTCTGTTTCAGCCCCTCTGAATCAGCCCCTCTGAATCAGCCCCTCTGATTCAGCCCCACTGTTTCAACCCCTCTGTTTCAGCCCCTCTGTTTCTCGCCCTCTGTTACAGCCCCTCTGTTTCTCACCCTCTGTTTCAGCCCCTCTGTGTCAGCCCCTCTGTTTCTCGCCCTCTGTTTCAGCCCCACTGTTTTTCGCCCTCTGTTTCAGCCCCTCTGATTCATCCCCTCTGTTTCTCGCCCTCTGTTTCAGCCCCTGTGTTTCAGCCCCTCTGTTTCAGCCCCTCTGTTTCTCGCCCTCTGTTTCAGCCCCTCTATTTCTTGCCCACTGTTTCAGCCCCTCTGTTTCTCGCCCTCTGTTTCAGCCCTTCTATTTCTCGCCCTCTGTTTCAGCCCCTCTGTTTCAGCCCCTCTGTTTCTCGCCCTCTGTTTCAGCCCCTCTGCTTCTCGCCCTCTGTTTCAGCCCCTCTGTTTCAGCCCCTATGTTTCAGTCCCTCTGTTTCTCGCCCTCTGTTTCTCGCCCTCTGTTTCAGCCCCTCTGTTTCTCGCCCTCTGTTTCAGCCCCTCTGTTTCTCGCCCCCTTTTTCAGCCCCTCTGTTTCAGTCCCTCTGTTTCAGCCCCTCTGTTTCAGGCGCTCTGTTTCTCGCCCTCTGTTTCTGCCCCTCTGTTTCTCGCCCTCTGTTTCAGCCCCTCTGTTTCTCGCCCTCTGTTTCAGCCTCTCTGTTTCTCGCCCTCTGTTTCAGCCCCTCTGTTTCGGCCCATCTGTTTCAGCCCCTCTATTTCTCGCCCTCTGTTTCAGCCCCTCTGTTTCTCACCCTCTGTTTCAGCCCCTCTGTTTCTTGCACTCCGTTTCAGCTCCTCTGATTCAGCCCCTTTGTTTCAGCCCCTCTCATTCAGCCCCTCTGTTTCAGCCCCTCTATTTCAGCCCCTCTGTTTCAGCCCCTCTGTTTCATCCCCTCTGTTTCTCGCCCTCTGTTTCTCACCCTCTGTTTCAGCCCCTCTGTTTCAGCCCCTCTGTTTCAGCCCATCTGTTTCTCGCCCTCTGTTTCAGCCCCTCTGTTTCTCGCCGTCTGTTTCAGCCCGTCTGTTTCACGCCCTCTGTTTCAGCCCCTCTGTTTCAGCCCCTCTGTTTCAGCCCCTCTGTTTCAGCCCCTCTGTTTCTCGCCCTCTGTTTCAGCCCCTCTGTTTCTCGCCCTCTGTTTCAGCGCCTCTGTTTCATTCCGTCTGTTTCATCCCCTCTGTTTCAGCCCCTCTGTTTCAGCCCCTCTGTTTCTCGCCCTCTGTTTCACCCCTCTGTTTCAGCCCCTGTGTTTCTCGCCCTCTGTTTCAGCCCCTCTGTTTCAGCCCCTCTGTTTCAGCCCCTCTGTTTCTCGCCCTCTGTTTCAGCCCCTCTGGTTCTCGCCCTCTGTTTCAGCCCCTCTGATTCTCGCCCTCTGTTTCAGCCCCTCTGTTTCTCGCCCTCTGTTTCTCGCCCTCTGTTTCAGCCCCTCTGTATCTCGCCCTCTGTTTCAGCCCCTCTGAATCAGCCCCTCTGAATCAGCCCCTCTGATTCAGCCCCTCTGTTTCAGCCCCTCTGTTTCAGCCCCTCTGTTTCTCGCCCTCTGTTTCAGCCCCTCTGGTTCTCGCCCTCTGTTTCAGCCCCTCTGATTCTCGCCCTCTGTTTCAGCCCCTCTGTTTCTCGCCCTCTGTTTCTCGCCCTCTGTTTCACCCCCTCTGTTTCTCACCCTCTGTTTCAGCCTCTCTGTTTCAGCCCTTCTGTTTTCAGCCGCTCTGTTTCAGCGCCTCTGTTTCTCGCCCTCTGTTTCAGCCCCTCTCTTTCTCGCCCTCTGTTTCAGCCCCTCTGTTTCAGCCCCTCTGTTTCAGCCCCTCTGTTTCTCACCCTCTGTTTCAGCCCCTCTGTTTCTCGCCCTCTGTTTCAGCCCCTCTGTTTCTCGCCCTCTGTTTCTGCCCCTCTGATTTAGCCCCTCTGTTTCAGCCCCTCCGTTTCAGCCCCTCTGTTTCTCGCCATCTGTTTCAGCCCCTCTGTTTCGCGCTCTCTGTTTCAGCTCCTCTGTTTCAGCCACTCTGTTTCTCGCCCTCTGTTTCTGCCCCTCTGTTTCTCGCCCTCTGTTTCAGCCCCTCTGTTTCTCGCCCTCTGTTTCAGCCCCTCTGATTCAGCCCCTCTGTTTCAGCCCCTCTGAATCAGCCCCTCTGATTCAGCCCCTCTGTTTCAGCCCCTCTGTTTCAGCCCCTCTGTTTCTCGCCCTCTGTTTCAGCCCCTCTGTTCCAGCCCCTCTGTTTCTCGCCCTCTGTTTCAGCCCCTCTGATTCAGCCCCTCTGATTCTCGCCCACTGTTTCAGCCCCTCTGTTTCTCGCCCTCTGTTTCAGCCCTCTGTTTCAGCCCCTCTGTTTCTCGCCCTCTGTTTCAGCCCCTCTGTTTCTCGCCCTCTGTTTCAGCCTCTCTGTTTCTCGCCCACTGTTTCAGCCCCTCTGTTTCGGCCCCTCTGTTTCAGCCCCTCTGTTTCTCGCCCTCTGTTTCAGCCCCTCTGTTTCTCACCCTCTGTTTCAGCCCCTCTGTTTCTCGCACTCCGTTTCAGCTCCTCTGATTCAGCCCCTTTGTTTCAACCCCTCTCATTCAGCCCCTCTGTTTCAGCCCCTCTGAATCAGCCCCTCTGATTCAGCCCCTCTGTTTCAGCCCCTCTGTTTCAGCCCCTCTGTTTCTCGTCCTCTGTTTCAGCCCCTCTATTTCAGCCCCTCTGTTTCTCGCCCTCTGTTTCTCGCCCTCTGTTTCAGCCCCTCTGTTTCTCGCCCTCTGTTTCAGCCCCTCTGTTTCAACCCTCAGATTCAGCCCCTCTGATTCAGCCCCTCTGTTTCTCGCGCTCTGTTTCAGCGCCTCTGTTTCAGCCCTTCTGTTTCAGCCTGTCTGTTTCAGCCACTCTGTTTCTCGCCCTCTGTTTCAGCCCCTCTGTTTCAGCCCCTCTGTTTCAGCCCCTCTGTTTCAGCCGCTCTGTGTCTCGCCCTCTGTTTCTGCCCCTCTGATTTAGCCCCTCTGTTTCAGCCCCTCTGTTTCAGCCCCTCTGTTTCGCGCACTCTGTTTCAGCCCCTCTGTTTCAGCCCCTCTGTTTCTCGCCTTCTGTTTCTGCCCCTCTGTTTCTCGTCCTCTGTTTCAGCCCCTCTGTTTCAGCCCCTCTGTTTCAGCCCCTCTGTTTCTCGCCCTCTACTTCAGCCCCTCTGTTTCTCGCCCTCTGTTTCAGGCCCTCTGTTTCTCGCCCTCTGTTTCAGCCCCGCTGATTCAGCCCCTCTGTTTCAGCCCCTCTGAATCAGCCCCTCTGAATCAGCCCCTCTGATTCAGCCCCACTGTTTCAACCCCTCTGTTTCAGCCCCTCTGTTTCTCGCCCTCTGTTACAGCCCCTCTGTTTCTCACCCTCTGTTTCAGCCCCTCTGTGTCAGCCCCTCTGTTTCTCGCCCTCTGTTTCAGCCCCACTGTTTTTCGCCCTCTGTTTCAGCCCCTCTGATTCATCCCCTCTGTTTCTCGCCCTCTGTTTCAGCCCCTGTGTTTCAGCCCCTCTGTTTCAGCCCCTCTGTTTCTCGCCCTCTGTTTCAGCCCCTCTATTTCTTGCCCACTGTTTCAGCCCCTCTGTTTCTCGCCCTCTGTTTCAGCCCTTCTATTTCTCGCCCTCTGTTTCAGCCCCTCTGTTTCAGCCCCTCTGTTTCTCGCCCTCTGTTTCAGCCCCTCTGCTTCTCGCCCTCTGTTTCAGCCCCTCTGTTTCAGCCCCTATGTTTCAGTCCCTCTGTTTCTCGCCCTCTGTTTCTCGCCCTCTGTTTCAGCCCCTCTGTTTCTCGCCCTCTGTTTCAGCCCCTCTGTTTCTCGCCCCCTTTTTCAGCCCCTCTGTTTCAGTCCCTCTGTTTCAGCCCCTCTGTTTCAGGCCCTCTGTTTCTCGCCCTCTGTTTCTGCCCCTCTGTTTCTCGCCCTCTGTTTCAGCCCCTCTGTTTCTCGCCCTCTGTTTCAGCCTCTCTGTTTCTCGCCCTCTGTTTCAGCCCCTCTGTTTCGGCCCATCTGTTTCAGCCCCTCTATTTCTCGCCCTCTGTTTCAGCCCCTCTGTTTCTCACCCTCTGTTTCAGCCCCTCTGTTTCTTGCACTCCGTTTCAGCTCCTCTGATTCAGCCCCTTTGTTTCAGCCCCTCTCATTCAGCCCCTCTGTTTCAGCCCCTCTATTTCAGCCCCTCTGTTTCAGCCCCTCTGTTTCATCCCCTCTGTTTCTCGCCCTCTGTTTCTCACCCTCTGTTTCAGCCCCTCTGTTTCAGCCCCTCTGTTTCAGCCCATCTGTTTCTCGCCCTCTGTTTCAGCCCCTCTGTTTCTCGCCGTCTGTTTCAGCCCGTCTGTTTCACGCCCTCTGTTTCAGCCCCTCTGTTTCAGCCCCTCTGTTTCAGCCCCTCTGTTTCAGCCCCTCTGTTTCTCGCCCTCTGTTTCAGCCCCTCTGTTTCTCGCCCTCTGTTTCAGCACCTCTGTTTCATTCCGTCTGTTTCATCCCCTCTGTTTCAGCCCCTCTGTTTCAGCCCCTCTGTTTCTCGCCCTCTGTTTCACCCCTCTGTTTCAGCCCCTGTGTTTCTCGCCCTCTGTTTCAGCCCCTCTGTTTCAGCCCCTCTGTTTCAGCCCCTCTGTTTCTCGCCCTCTGTTTCAGCCCCTCTGGTTCTCGCCCTCTGTTTCAGCCCCTCTGATTCTCGCCCTCTGTTTCAGCCCCTCTGTTTCTCGCCCTCTGTTTCTCGCCCTCTGTTTCAGCCCCTCTGTATCTCGCCCTCTGTTTCAGCCCCTCTGAATCAGCCCCTCTGAATCAGCCCCTCTGATTCAGCCCCTCTGTTTCAGCCCCTCTGTTTCAGCCCCTCTGTTTCTCGCCCTCTGTTTCAGCCCCTCTGGTTCTCGCCCTCTGTTTCAGCCCCTCTGATTCTCGCCCTCTGTTTCAGCCCCTCTGTTTCTCGCCCTCTGTTTCTCGCCCTCTGTTTCACCCCCTCTGTTTCTCACCCTCTGTTTCAGCCTCTCTGTTTCAGCCCTTCTGTTTTCAGCCGCTCTGTTTCAGCGCCTCTGTTTCTCGCCCTCTGTTTCAGCCCCTCTCTTTCTCGCCCTCTGTTTCAGCCCCTCTGTTTCAGCCCCTCTGTTTCAGCCCCTCTGTTTCTCACCCTCTGTTTCAGCCCCTCTGTTTCTCGCCCTCTGTTTCAGCCCCTCTGTTTCTCGCCCTCTGTTTCTGCCCCTCTGATTTAGCCCCTCTGTTTCAGCCCCTCCGTTTCAGCCCCTCTGTTTCTCGCCATCTGTTTCAGCCCCTCTGTTTCGCGCTCTCTGTTTCAGCTCCTCTGTTTCAGCCACTCTGTTTCTCGCCCTCTGTTTCTGCCCCTCTGTTTCTCGCCCTCTGTTTCAGCCCCTCTGTTTCTCGCCCTCTGTTTCAGCCCCTCTGATTCAGCCCCTCTGTTTCAGCCCCTCTGAATCAGCCCCTCTGATTCAGCCCCTCTGTTTCAGCCCCTCTGTTTCAGCCCCTCTGTTTCTCGCCCTCTGTTTCAGCCCCTCTGTTCCAGCCCCTCTGTTTCTCGCCCTCTGTTTCAGCCCCTCTGATTCAGCCCCTCTGATTCTCGCCCACTGTTTCAGCCCCTCTGTTTCTCGCCCTCTGTTTCAGCCCTCTGTTTCAGCCCCTCTGTTTCTCGCCCTCTGTTTCAGCCCCTCTGTTTCTCGCCCTCTGTTTCTGCCCCTCTGTTTCTCGCCCCCTGTATCAGCCCCTATGTTTCTCGCCCTCTGTTTCAGCCCCTCTGATTCAGCCCCTCTGTTTCAGCCCCTCTGTTTCTCGCAATCTGTTTCAGCCCCTCTGTTTCTCGCCCTCTGTTTCAGCCCCTCTTTTTATCGCCCTCTGTTTCAGCCTATCTGTTTCAGCCCCTCTGTTCCAGCCCCTCTGTTTCTCGCCCTCTGTTTCAGCCCCTCTGTTTCAGCCCCTCTGTTTCTCGCCCTCTGTTTCAGCCCCTCTGTTTCTCGCCCTCTGTTTCAGCCTCTCTGTTTCTCGCCCTCTGTTTCAACCCCTCTGTTTCTCGCCCTCTGTTTCTCGCCCTCTGTTTCAGCCCCTCTGTTTCTCGCCCTCTGTTTCAGCCCCTCTGTTTCAGCCTCCCTGATTCAGCCCCTCTGATTCACCCCCTCTATTTCTCACCCTCTGTTTCAGCCTCTCTGTTTCAGCCCTTCTGTTTCAGCCGCTCTGTTTCAGCGCCTCTGTTTCTCGCCCTCTGTTTCAGCCCCTCTGTTTCTCGCCCTCTGTTTCAGCCCCTCTGTTTCAGCCCCTCTGTTTCAGCCCCTCTGTTTCTCACCCTCTGTTTCAGCCCCTCTGTTTCTCGCCCTCTGTTTCAGCCCCTCTGTTTCTCGCCCTCTGTTTCTGCCCCTCTGATTTAGCCCCTCTGTTTCAGCCCCTCCGTTTCAGCCCCTCTGTTTCTCGCCATCTGTTTCAGCCCCTCTGTTTCGTGCTCTCTGTTTCAGCTCCTCTGTTTCAGCCACTCTGTTTCTCGCCCTCTGTTTCTGCCCCTCTGTTTCTCGCCCTCTGTTTCAGCCCCTCTGTTTCTCGCCCTCTGTTTCAGCCCCTCTGATTCAGCCCCTCTGTTTCAGCCCCTCTGAATCAGCCCCTCTGATTCAGCCCCTCTGTTTCAGCCCCTCTGTTTCAGCCCCTCTGTTTCTCGCCCTCTGTTTCAGCCCCTCTGATTCAGCCCCTCTGTTTCAGCCCCTCTGATTCAGCCCCTCTGTTTCAGCCCCTCTGTTTCAGCCCCTCTGTTTCTCGCCCTCTGATTCAGCCCCTCTGTTTCAGCCCCTCTGTTTCAGCCCCTCTGTTTCAGCCAGTCTGTTTCAGCCCCTCTGTTTCTCGCCCTCTCTTTCAGCCCCTCTGTTTCTCGCACTCTGTTTCAGCCCCTCTGTTTCTCGCCCTTTGTTTCAGCCCCTATGTTTCAGCCCCTATGTTTCAGCCCCTCTGCTTCTCGCCCTCTGTTTCAGCCCCTCTGTTTCTCGCCCTCTGTTTCAGCCACTCTGTTTCAGCCCCTCTGTTTCAGCCCCTCTGTTTCAGCCCCTCTGTTTCTCGGCCTCTGTTTCGGCCCCTCTGTTTCTCGCCCTCTGTTTCAGCCTCTCTGTTTCTCGCCCTCTGTTTCAGCCCCTCTGTTTCAGCCCCTCTGTTTCAGCCCCTCTGTTTCTCGCCCTCTGTTTCTCGCCCTCTGTTTCTCGCCCTCTGTTTCAGCCCCTCTGTTTCTCGCCCTCTGTTTCAGCCCCTCTGATTCAGCCCCTCTGTTTCTCGCCCTCTGTTTCAGCGCCTCTGTTTCAGCCCTTCTGTTTCAGCCTGTCTGTTTCAGCCCCTCTGTTTCTCGCCCTCTGTTTCAGCCCCTCTGTTTCAGCCCCTCTGTTTCAGCCCCTCTGTTTCAGCCGCTCTGTTTCTCACCCTCTGTTTCTGCCCCTCTGATTTAGCCCCTCTGTTTCAGCCTGTCTGTTTCAGCCCCTCTGTTTCTCGCCCTCTGTTTCAGCCCCTCTGTTTCAGCCCCTCTGTTTCAGCCCCTCTGTTTCAGCCGCTCTGTTTCTCGCCCTCTGTTTCTGCCCCTATGATTTAGCGCCTCTGATTCAGCCCCTCAGTTTCAGCCCCTTTTTTTCAGCCCCTCTGTTTCAGCCAGTCTGTTTCAGCCCCTCTGTTTCTCGCCCTCTCTTTCAGCCCCTCTGTTTCTCGCCCTTTGTTTCAGCCCCTATGTTTCAGCCCCTATGTTTCAGCCCCTCTGCTTCTCGCCCTCTGTTTCAGCCCCTCTGTTTCTCGCCCTCTGTTTCAGCCACTCTGTTTCAGCCCCTCTGTTTCAGCCCCTCTGTTTCAGCCCCTCTGTTTCTCGGCCTCTGTTTCGGCCCCTCTGTTTCTCGCCCTCTGTTTCAGCCTCTCTGTTTCTCGCCCTCTGTTTCAGCCCCTCTGTTTCAGCCCCTCTGTTTCAGCCCCTCTGTTTCTCGCCCTCTGTTTCAGCCCTCTGTTTCTCGCCCTCTGTTTCAGCCCCTCTGTTTCTCGCCCTCTGTATCAGCCCCTCTATTTCAGCCCCTCTGTTTCTTCCCCTCTGTTTCTCGCCCTCTGTTTCTCGCCCTCTGTTTCAGCCCCTCTGTTTCTCGCCCTCTGTTTCAGCCCCTCTGATTCAGCCCCTCTGTTTCTCGCCCTCTGTTTCAGCCCCTCTGTTTCAGCCCTTCTGTTTCAGCCTGTCTGTTTCAGCCCCTCTGTTTCTCGCCCTCTGTTTCAGCCCCTCTGTTTCAGCCCCTCTGTTTCAGCCCCTCTGTTTCAGCCGCTCTGTTTCTCGCCCTCTGTTTCTGCCCCTCTGATTTAGCCCCTCTGTTTCAGCCCCTCTGTTTCAGCCCCTCTGTTTCTCGCCCTCTGTTTCAGCCCCTCTGTTTCGCGCACTCTGTTTCAGCCGCTCTGTTTCAGCCCCTCTGTTTCTCGCCCTCTGTTTCTGCCCCTCTGTTTCTCGTCCTCTGTTTCAGCCCCTCTTTTTCTCGCCCTCTGTTACAGCCCCTCTGATTCAGCCCCTCTGTTTCAGCCCCTCTGAATCAGCCCCTCTGATTCAGCCCCACTGTTTCAACCCCTCTGTTTCAGCCCCTCTGTTTCTCGCCCTCTGTTTCAGCCCCTCTGTTTCTCACCCTCTGTTTCAGCCCCTCTGTGTCAGCCCTTCTGTTTCTCGCCGTCTGTTTCAGCCCCTCTGTTTTTCGCCCTCTGTTTCAGCCCCTCTGATTCATCCCCTCTGTTTCTCGCCGTCAGTTTCAGCCCCTGTGTTTCAGCCCCTCTGTTTCAGCCCCTCTGTTTCTCGCACTCTGTTTCAGCCCCTCTATTTCTTGCCCACTGTTTCAGCCTCTCTGTTTCTCGCCCTCTGTTTCAGCCCCTCTATTTCTCGCCCTCTCTTTCAGCCCCTCTGTTTCAGCCCCTCTGTTTCTCGCACTCTGTTTCAGCCCCTCTATTTCTTGCCCACTGTTTCAGCCTCTCTGTTTCTCGCCCTCTGTTTCAGCCCCTCTATTTCTCGCCCTCTCTTTCAGCCCCTCTGTTTCAGCCCCTCTGTTTCAGCCCCTCTGTTTCTCGCCCTCTGTTTCAGCCCCTCTGCTTCTCGCCCTCTGCTTCAGCCCCTCTGTTTCAGCCCCTATGTTTCAGTCCCTCTGTTTCTCGCCATCTGTTTCTCGCCCTCTGTTTCAGCACCTCTGTTTCTCGCCCTCTGTTTCAGCCCCTCTGTTTCTCGCCCCCTGTTTCAGCCCCTCTGTTTCAGTCGCTCTGTTTCAGCCCCTCTGTTTCAGCCCCTCTGTTTCTCGCCCTCTGTTTCAGCCCCTCTGTTTCTCGCCCTCTGTTTCAACCCCTCTGTTTCTCGCCCTCTGTTTCAGCCTCTCTGTTTCTCGCCCTCTGTTTCAGCCCCTCTGTTTCGGCCCCTCTGTTTCAGCCCCTCTGTTTCTCGCCCTCTGTTTCAGCCCCTCTGTTTCAGCCCCTCTGTTTCTCGCACTCCGTTTCAGCTCCTCTGATTCAGCCCCTTTGTTTCAGCCCCTCTCATTCAGCCCCTCTGTTTCAGCCCCTCTATTTCAGCCCCTCTGTTTCAGCCCCTCTGTTTCATCCCCTCTGTTTCTCGCCCTCTGTTTCTCACCCTCTGTTTCAGCCCCTCTGTTTCAGCCCCTCTGTTTCAGCCCATCTGTTTCTCGCCCTCTGTTTCAGCCCCTCTGTTTCTCGCCGTCTGTTTCAGCCCCTCTGTTTCTCGCCCTCTGTTTCAGCCCCTCTGTTTCAGCCCCTCTGTTTCAGCCCCTCTGTTTCTTGCCCTCTGTTTCAGCCCCTCTGTTTCTCGCCCTCTGTTTCAGCCCCTCTGTTTCTCGCCCCCTGTTTCAGCCCCTCTGTTTCAGTCCCTCTGTTTCAGCCCCTCTGTTTCAGCCCCTCTGTTTCTCGCCCTCTGTTTCAGCCCCTCTGTTTCTCGCCCTCTGTTTCAGCCCCTCTGTTTCTCGCCCTCTGTTTCAGCCTCTCTGTTTCTCGCCCTCTGTTTCAGCCCCTCTGTTTCGGCCCCTCTGTTTCAGCCCCTCTGTTTCTCGCCCTCTGTTTCAGCCCCTCTGTTTCTCACCCTCTGTTTCAGCCCCTCTGTTTCTCGCACTCCGTTTCAGCTCCTCTGATTCAGCCCCTTTGTTTCAGCCCCTCTCATTCAGCCCCTCTGTTTCAGCCCCTCTATTTCAGCCCCTCTGTTTCAGCCCCTCTGTTTCATCCCCTCTGTTTCTCGCCCTCTGTTTCTCACCCTCTGTTTCAGCCCCTCTGTTTCAGCCCATCTGTTTCTCGCCCTATGTTTCAGCCCCTCTGTTTCTCGCCGTCTGTTTCAGCCCCTCTGTTTCTCGCCCTCTGTTTCAGCCCCTCTGTTTCAGCCCCTCTGTTTCAGCCCCTCTGTTTCTCGCCCTCTGTTTCAGCCCCTCTGTTTCTCGACCTCTGTTTCAGCCCCTCTGTTTCTCGCCCCCTGTTTCAGCCCCTCTGTTTCAGTCCCTCTGTTTCAGCCCCTCTGTTTCAGCCCCTCTGTTTCTCGCCCTCTGTTTCAGCCCCTCTGTTTCTCGCCCTCTGTTTCAGCCCCTCTGTTTCTCGCCCTCAGTTTCTGTCCCTCTGTTTCTCGCCCTCTGTTTCAGCCCCTCTGTTTCGGCCCCTCTGTTTCAGCCCCTCTGTTTCTCGCCCTCTGTTTCAGCCCCTCTGTTTCTCACCCTCTGTTTCAGCCCCTCTGTTTCTCGCACTCCGTTTCAGCTCCTCTGATTCAGCCCCTTTGTTTCAGCCCCTCTCATTCAGCCCCTCTGTTTCAGCCCCTCTATTTCAGCCCCTCTGTTTCAGCCCCTCTGTTTCATCCCCTCTGTTTCTCGCCCTCTGTTTCTCGCCCTCTGTTTCAGCCCCTCTGTTTCTCGCCGTCTGTTTCAGCCCCTCTGTTTCTCGCCCTCTGTTTCAGCCCCTCTGTTTCAGCCCCTCTGTTTCAACCCCTCTGTTTCTCGCCCTCTGTTTCAGCCCCTCTGTTTCTCGCCCTCTGTTTCAGCGCCTCTGTGTCTCGCCCTCTGTTTCAGCCCCTCTGTTTCAGCCCCTCTGTTTCAGCCCCTGTGTTTCTCGCCCTCTGTTTCAGCCCCTCTGTTTCAGCCCCTCTGTTTCTCGCCCTCTGTTTCAGCCCCTCTGTTTCAGCCCCTCTGTTTCAGCCCCTCTGTTTCTCGCCCTCTGTTTCAGCCCCTCTGTTTCTCGCCCTCTGTTTCAGCCCCTCTGATTCTCGCCCACTGTTTCAGCCCCTCTGTTTCTCGCCCTCTGTTTCTCGCCCTCTGTTTCAGCCCCTCTGTTTCTCGCCCTCTGTTTCAGCCCCTCTGTTTCAGCCCCTCTGATTCAGCCCCTCTGATTCACCCCCTCTGTTTCTCACCCTCTGTTTCAGCCTCTCTGTTTCAGCCCTTCTGTTTCAGCCCCTCTGTTTCGCGCACTCTGTTTCAGCCGCTCTGTTTCTGCCCCTCTGTTTCTCGTCCTCTGTTTCAGCCCCTCTTTTTCTCGCCCTCTGTTACAGCCCCTCTGATTCAGCCCCTCTGTTTCAGCCCCTCTGAATCAGCCCCTCTGATTCAGCCCCACTGTTTCAACCCCTCTGTTTCAGCCCCTCTGTTTCTCGCCCTCTGTTTCAGCCCCTCTGTTTCTCACCCTCTGTTTCAGCCCCTCTGTGTCAGCCCTTCTGTTTCTCGCCGTCTGTTTCAGCCCCTCTGTTTTTCGCCCTCTGTTTCAGCCCCTCTGATTCATCCCCTCTGTTTCTCGCCGTCAGTTTCAGCCCCTGTGTTTCAGCCCCTCTGTTTCAGCCCCTCTGTTTCTCGCCCTCTGTTTCAGCCCCTCTATTTCTTGCCCACTGTTTCAGCCTCTCTGTTTCTCGCCCTCTGTTTCAGCCCCTCTGCTTCTCGCCCTCTGTTTCAGCCCCTCTGTTTCAGCCCCTATGTTTCAGTCCCTCTGTTTCTCGCCATCTGTTTCTCGCCCTCTGTTTCAGCACCTCTGTTTCTCGCCCTCTGTTTCAGCCCCTCTGTTTCTCGCCCCCTGTTTCAGCCCCTCTGTTTCAGTCGCTCTGTTTCAGCCCCTCTGTTTCAGCCCCTCTGTTTCTCGCCCTCTGTTTCAGCCTCTCTGTTTCTCGCCCTCTGTTTCAACCCCTCTGTTTTTCGCCCTCTGTTTCAGCCTCTCTGTTTCTCGCCCTCTGTTTCAGCCCCTCTGTTTCGGCCCCTCTGTTTCAGCCCCTCTGTTTCTCGCCCTTTGTTTCAGCCCCTCTGTTTCTCACCCTCTGTTTCAGCCCCTCTGTTTCTCGCACTCCGTTTCAGCTCCTCTGATTCAGCCCCTTTGTTTCAGCCCCTCTCATTCAGCCCCTCTGTTTCAGCCCCTCTATTTCAGCCCCTCTGTTTCAGCCCCTCTGTTTCATCCCCTCTGTTTCTCGCCCTCTGTTTCTCACCCTCTGTTTCAGCCCCTCTGTTTCAGCCCCTCTGTTTCAGCCCATCTGTTTCTCGCCCTCTGTTTCAGCCCCTCTGTTTCTCGCCGTCTGTTTCAGCCCCTCTGTTTCTCGCCCTCTGTTTCAGCCCCTCTGTTTCAGCCCCTCTGTTTCAGCCCCTCTGTTTCTTGCCCTCTGTTTCAGCCCCTCTGTTTCTCGCCCTCTGTTTCAGCCCCTCTGTTTCTCGCCCCCTGTTTCAGCCCCTCTGTTTCAGTCCCTCTGTTTCAGCCCCTCTGTTTCAGCCCCTCTGTTTCTCGCCCTCTGTTTCAGCCCCTCTGTTTCTCGCCCTCTGTTTCAGCCCCTCTGTTTCTCGCCCTCTGTTTCAGCCTCTCTGTTTCTCGCCCTCTGTTTCAGCCCCTCTGTTTCGGCCCCTCTGTTTCAGCCCCTCTGTTTCTCGCCCTCTGTTTCAGCCCCTCTGTTTCAGCCCCTCTGTTTCTCGCACTCCGTTTCAGCTCCTCTGATTCAGCCCCTTTGTTTCAGCCCCTCTCATTCAGCCCCTCTGTTTCAGCCCCTCTGTTTCAGCCCCTCTGTTTCAGCCCCTCTGTTTCTCGCCCTCTGTTTCAGCCCCTCTGTTTCTCGCCCTCTGTTTCAGCGCCTCTGTGTCTCGCCCTCTGTTTCAGCCCCTCTGTTTCAGCCCCTCTGTTTCAGCCCCTGTGTTTCTCGCCCTCTGTTTCAGCCCCTCTGTTTCAGCCCCTCTGTTTCAGCCCCTCTGTTTCTCGCCCTCTGTTTCAGCCCCTCTGTTTCTCGCCCTCTGTTTCAGCCCCTCTGATTCTCGCCCTCTGTTTCAGCCCCTCTGTTTCTCGCCCTCTGTTTCTCGCCCTCTGTTTCAGCCCCTCTGTTTCTCGCCCTCTGTTTCAGCCCCTCTGTTTCAGCCCCTCTGATTCAGCCCCTCTGATTCACCCCCTCTGTTTCTCACCCTCTGTTTCAGCCTCTCTGTTTCAGCCCTTCTGTTTCAGCCCCTCTGTTTCAGCGCCTCTGTTTCTCGCCCTCTGATTCAGCCCCTCTGATTCACCCCCTCTGTTTCTCGCCCTCTGTTTCTCGCCCTCTGTTTCAGCCCCTCTGTTTCTCGCCCTCTGTTTCAGCCCCTCTGTTTCAGCCCCTCTGTTTCAGCCCCGCTGATTCAGCCCGTCTGTTTCAACCCCTCTGTTTCAGCCCCTCTGTTTCTCGCCCTCTGTTTCAGTCCCTCTGTTTCTCACCCTCTGTTTCAGCCCCTCTGTGTCAGCCCCTCTGTTTCTCGCCCTCTGTTTCAGCCCCTCTGTTTTTCGCCCTCTGTTTCAGCCCCTCTGATTCATCCCCTCTGTTTCTCGCCCTCTGTTTCAGCCCCTGTGTTTCATCCCCTCTGTTTCAGCCCCTCTGTTTCTCGCCTTCTGTTTCAGCCCCTCTATTTCTTGCCCACTGTTTCAGCCCCTCTGTTTCTCGCCCTCTGTTTCAGCCCCTCTGTTTCTCGCCCTCTGTTTCAGCCCCTCTGTTTCAGCCCCTCTGTTTCAGCCCCTCTGTTTCTCGCCCTCTGTTTCAGCCCCTCTGCTTCTCGCCCTCTGTTTGAGCCCCTCTGTTTCAGCCCCTATGTTTCAGTCCCTCTGTTTCTCGCCCTCTGTTTCTCGCCCTCTGTTTCAGCCCCTCTGTTTCTCGCCCTCTGTTTCAGCCCCTCTGTTTCTCGCCCCCTGATTCAGCCTCTCTGTTTCAGTCCCTCTGTTTCAGCCCCTCTGTTTCAGCCCCTCTGTTTCTCGCCCTCTGTTTCAGCCCCTCTGTTTCTCGCCCTCTGTTTCAGCCCCTCTGTTTCTCGCCCTCTGTTTCAGCCTCTCTGTTTCTCGCCCTCTGTTTCAGCCCCTCTGTTTCGGCCCCTCTGTTTCAGCCCCTCTGTTTCTCGCCCTCTGTTTCAGCCCCTCTGTTTCTCACCCTCTGTTTCAGCCCCTCTGTTTCTCGCACTCCGTTTCAGCTCCTCTGATTCAGCCCCTTTGTTTCAGCCCCTCTCATTCAGCCCCTCTGTTTCAGCCCCTCTATTTCAGTCTGTCTGTTTCAGCCCCTCTGTTTCATCCCCTCTGTTTCTCGCCCTCTGTTTCTCACCCTCTGTTTCAGCCCCTCTGTTTCAGCCACTCTGTTTCAGCCCCTCTGTTTCTCGGCCTCTGTTTCGGCCCCTCTGTTTCTCGCCCTCTGTTTCAGCCTCTCTGTTTCTCGCCCTCTGTTTCAGCCCCTCTGTTTCAGCCCCTCTGTTTCAGCCCCTCTGTTTCTCGCCCTCTGTTTCAGCCCCTCTGTTTCTAGCCCTCTGTTTCAGCCCCTCTGTTTCTCGCCCTCTGTGTCAGCCCCTCTATTTCAGCCCCTCTGTTTCAGCCCCTCTGTTTCTCGCCCTCTGTTTCTCGCCCTCTGTTTCAGCCCCTCTGTTTCTCGCCCTCAGTTTCAGCCCCTCTGTTTCAACCCTCTGATTCAGCCCCTCTGATTCAGCCCCTCTGTTTCTCGCCCTCTGTTTCAGCGCCTCTGTTTCAGCCCTTCTGTTTCAGCCTGTCTGTTTCAGCCCCTCTGTTTCTCGCCCTCTGTTTCAGCCCCTCTGTTTCAGCCCCTCTGTTTCAGCCCCTCTGTTTCAGCCACTCTGTTTCACGCCCTCTGTTTCTCACCCTCTGTTTCAGCCCCTCTGTTTCAGCCCATCTGTTTCTCGCCCTATGTTTCAGCCCCTCTGTTTCTCGCCGTCTGTTTGAGCCCCTCTGTTTCTCGCCCTCTGTTTCAGCCCCTCTGTTTCAGCCCCTCTGTTTCAGCCCCTCTGTTTCTCGCCCTCTGTTTCAGCCCCTCTGTTTCTCGCCCTCTGTTTCAGCCCCTCTGTTTCTCGCCCCCTGTTTCAGCCCCTCTGTTTCAGTCCCTCTGTTTCAGCCCCTCTGTTTCAGCCCCTCTGTTTCTCGCCCTCTGTTTCAGCCCCTCTGTTTCTCGCCCTCTGTTTCAGCCCCTCTGTTTCTCGCCCTCAGTTTCTGTCCCTCTGTTTCTCGCCCTCTGTTTCAGCCCCTCTGTTTCGGCCCCTCTGTTTCAGCCCCTCTGTTTCTCGCCCTCTGTTTCAGCCCCTCTGTTTCTCACCCTCTGTTTCAGCCCCTCTGTTTCTCGCACTCCGTTTCAGCTCCTCTGATTCAGCCCCTTTGTTTCAGCCCCTCTCATTCAGCCCCTCTGTTTCAGCCCCTCTATTTCAGCCCCTCTGTTTCAGCCCCTCTGTTTCATCCCCTCTGTTTCTCGCCCTCTGTTTCTCACCCTCTGTTTCAGCCCCTCTGTTTCAGCCCCTCTGTTTCAGCCCATCTGTTTCTCGCCCTCTGTTTCAGCCCCTCTGTTTCTCGCCGTCTGTTTCAGCCCCTCTGTTTCTCGCCCTCTGTTTCAGCCCCTCTGTTTCAGCCCCTCTGTTTCAGCCCCTCTGTTTCTCGCCCTCTGTTTCAGCCCCTCTGTTTCTCGCCCTCTGTTTCTGCGCCTCTGTGTCTCGCCCTCTGTTTCAGCCCCTCTGTTTCAGCCCCTCTGTTTCAGCCCCTGTGTTTCTCGCCCTCTGTTTCAGCCCCTCTGTTTCAGCCCCTCTGTTTCTCGCCCTCTGTTTCAGCCCCTCTGTTTCAGCCCCTCTGTTTCAGCCCCTCTGTTTCTCGCCCTCTGTTTCAGCCCCTCTGTTTCTCGCCCTCTGTTTCAGCCCCTCTGATTCTCGCCCTCTGTTTCAGCCCCTCTGTTTCTCGCCCTCTGTTTCTCGCCCTCTGTTTCAGCCCCTCTGTTTCTCGCCCTCTGTTTCAGCCCCTCTGTTTCAGCCCCTCTGATTCAGCCCCTCTGATTCACCCCCTCTGTTTCTCACCCTCTGTTTCAGCCTCTCTGTTTCAGCCCTTCTGTTTCAGCCCCTCTGTTTCTCGCCCTCTGTTTCAGCCCCTCTGTTTCGCGCACTCTGTTTCAGCCGCTCTGTTTCAGCCCCTCTGTTTCTCGGCCTCTGTTTCTGCCCCTCTGTTTCTCGTCCTCTGTTTCAGCCCCTCTTTTTCTCGCCCTCAGTTACAGCCCCTCTGATTCAGCCCCTCTGTTTCAGCCCCTCTGAATCAGCCCCTCTGATTCAGCCCCACTGTTTGAACCCCTCTGTTTCAGCCCCTCTGTTTCTCGCCCTCTGTTTCAGCCCCTCTGTTTCTCACCCTCTGTTTCAGCCCCTCTGTGTCAGCCCTTCTGTTTCTCGCCGTCTGTTTCAGCCCCTCTGTTTTTCGCCCTCTGATTCAGCCCCTCTGATTCATCCCCTCTGTTTCTCGCCGTCAGTTTCAGCCCCTGTGTTTCAGCCCCTCTGTTTCAGCACTTCTGTTTCTCGCCCTCTGTTTCAGCCCCTCTGTTTCTCGCCCCCTGTTTCAGCCCCTCTGTTTCAGTCGCTCTGTTTCAGCCCCTCTGTTTCAGCCCCTCTGTTTCTCGCCCTCTGTTTCAGCCCCTCTGTTTCTTGCCCATTGTTTCAACACCTCTGTTTCTCGCCCTCTGTTTCAGCCTCTCTGTTTCTCGCCCTCTGTTTCAGCCCCTCTGTTTCGGCCCCTCTGTTTCAGCCCCTCTGTTTCTCGCCCTCTGTTTCAGCCCCTCTGTTTCTCACCCTCTGTTTCAGCCCCTCTGTTTCTCGCACTCCGTTTCAGCTCCTCTGATTCAGCCCCTTTGTTTCAGCCCCTCTCATTCAGCCCCTCTGTTTCAGCCCCTCTATTTCAGCCCCTCTGTTTCAGCCCCTCTGTTTCATCCCCTCTGTTTCTCGCCCTCTGTTTCTCACCCTCTGTTTCAGCCCCTCTGTTTCAGCCCCTCTGTTTCAGCCCATCTGTTTCTCGCCCTCTGTTTCAGCCCCTCTGTTTCTCGCCGTCTGTTTCAGCCCCTCTGTTTCTCGCCCTCTGTTTCAGCCCCTCTGTTTCAGCCCCTCTGTTTCAGCCCCTCTGTTTCTTGCCCTCTGTTTCAGCCCCTCTGTTTCTCGCCCTCTGTTTCAGCCCCTCTGTTTCTCGCCCCCTGTTTCAGCCCCTCTGTTTCAGTCCCTCTGTTTCAGCCCCTCTGTTTCAGCCCCTCTGTTTCTCGCCCTCTGTTTCAGCCCCTCTGTTTCTCGCCCTCTGTTTCAGCCCCTCTGTTTCTCGCCCTCTGTTTCAGCCTCTCTGTTTCTCGCCCTCTGTTTCAGCCCCTCTGTTTCGGCCCCTCTGTTTCAGCCCCTCTGTTTCTCGCCCTCTGTTTCAGCCCCTCTGTTTCTCACCCTCTGTTTCAGCCCCTCTGTTTCTCGCACTCCGTTTCAGCTCCTCTGATTCAGCCCCTTTGTTTCAGCCCCTCTCATTCAGCCCCTCTGTTTCAGCCCCTCTATTTCAGCCCCTCTGTTTCAGCCCCTCTGTTTCATCCCCTCTGTTTCTCGCCCTCTGTTTCTCACCCTCTGTTTCAGCCCCTCTGTTTCAGCCCCTCTGTTTCAGCCCATCTGTTTCTCGCCCTATGTTTCAGCCCCTCTGTTTCTCGCCGTCTGTTTCAACCCCTCTGTTTCTCGCCCTCTGTTTCAGCCCCTCTGTTTCAGCCCCTCTGTTTCAGCCCCTCTGTTTCTCGCCCTCTGTTTCAGCCCCTCTGTTTCTCGCCCTCTGTTTCAGCCCCTCTGTTTCTCGCCCCCTGTTTCAGCCCCTCTGTTTCAGTCCCTCTGTTTCAGCCCCTCTGTTTCAGCCCCTCTGTTTCTCGCCCTCTGTTTCAGCCCCTCTGTTTCTCGCCCTCTGTTTCAGCCCCTCTGTTTCTCGCCCTCAGTTTCTGTCCCTCTGTTTCTCGCCCTCTGTTTCAGCCCCTCTGTTTCGGCCCCTCTGTTTCAGCCCCTCTGTTTCTCGCCCTCTGTTTCAGCCCCTCTGTTTCTCACCCTCTGTTTCAGCCCCTCTGTTTCTCGCACTCCGTTTCAGCTCCTCTGATTCAGCCCCTTTGTTTCAGCCCCTCTCATTCAGCCCCTCTGTTTCAGCCCCTCTGTTTCAGCCCCTCTGTTTCATCCCCTCTGTTTCTCGCCCTCTGTTTCTCACCCTCTGTTTCAGCCCCTCTGTTTCAGCCCCTCTGTTTCAGCCCATCTGTTTCTCGCCCTCTGTTTCAGCCCCTCTGTTTCTCGCCGTCTGTTTCAGCCCCTCTGTTTCTCGCCCTCTGTTTCAGCCCCTCTGTTTCAGCCCCTCTGTTTCAGCCCCTCTGTTTCTCGCCCGCTGTTTCAGCCCCTCTGTTTCTCGCCCTCTGTTTCAGCGCCTCTGTGTCTCGCCCTCTGTTTCAGCCCCTCTGTGTCTCGCCCTCTGTTTCAGCCCCTCTGTTTCAGCCCCTCTGTTTCAGCCCCTGTGTTTCTCGCCCTCTGTTTCAGCCCCTCTGTTTCAGCCCCTCTGTTTCAGCCTCTGTGTTTCTCGCCCTCTGTTTCAGCCCCTCTGTTTCTCGCCCTCTGTTTCAGCCCCTCTGATTCTCGCCCTCTGTTTCAGCCCCTCTGTTTCTCGCCCTCTGTTTCTCGCCCTCTGTTTCAGCCCCTCTGTTTCTCGCCCTCTGATTCAGCCCCTCTGATTCACCCCCTCTGTTTCTCACCCTCTGTTTCAGCCTCTCTGTTTCAGCCCTTCTGTTTCAGCCCCTCTGTTTCAGCGCCTCTGTTTCTCGCCCTCTGATTCAGCCCCTCTGATTCACCCCCTCTGTTTCTCGCCCTCTGTTTCTCGCCCTCTGTTTCAGCCCCTCTGTTTCTCGCCCTCTGTTTCAGCCCCTCTGTTTCAGCCCCTCTGTTTCAGCCCCGCTGATTCAGCCCGACTGTTTCAACCCCTCTGTTTCAGCCCCTCTGTTTCTCGCCCTCTGTTTCAGTCCCTCTGTTTCTCACCCTCTGTTTCAGCCCCTCTGTGTCAGCCCCTCTGTTTCTCGCCCTCTGTTTCAGCCCCTCTGTTTTTCGCCCTCTGTTTCAGCCCCTGTGATTCATCCCCTCTGTTTCAGCCCCTCTGTTTCTCGCCTTCTGTTTCAGCCCCTCTATTTCTTGCCCACTGTTTCAGCCCCTCTGTTTCTCGCCCTCTGTTTCAGCCCCTCTATTTCTCGCCCTCTGTTTCAGCCCCTCTGTTTCAGCCCCTCTGTTTCAGCCCCTCTGTTTCTCGCCCTCTGTTTCAGCCCCTCTGCTTCTCGCCCTCTGTTTCAGCCCCTCTGTTTCAGCCCCTATGTTTCAGTCCCTCCGTTTCTCGCCCTCTGTTTCTCGCCCTCTGTTTCAGCCCCTCTGTTTCTCGCCCTCTGTTTCAGCCCCTCTGTTTCTCGCCCCCTGATTCAGCCTCTCTGTTTCAGTCCCTCTGTTTCAGCCCCTTGTTTCAGCCCCTCTGTTTCTCGCCCTTTGTTTCAGCCCCTCTGTTTCTCGCCCTCTGTTTCAGCCCCTCTGTTTCTCGCCCTCTGTTTCAGCCTCTCTGTTTCTCGCCCTCTGTTTCAGCCCCTCTGTTTCGGCCCCTCTGTTTCAGCCCCTCTGTTTCTCGCCCTCTGTTTCAGCCCCTCTGTTTCTCACCCTCTGTTTCAGCCCCTCTGTTTCTCGCACTCCGTTTCAGCTCCTCTGATTCAGCCCCTTTGTTTCAGCCCCTCTCATTCAGCCCCTCTGTTTCAGCCCCTCTATTTCAGTCTGTCTGTTTCAGCCCCTCTGTTTCATCCCCTCTGTTTCTCGCCCTCTGTTTCTCACCCTCTGTTTCAGCCCCTCTGTTTCAGCCACTCTGTTTCAGCCCCTCTGTTTCTCGGCCTCTGTTTCGGCCCCTCTGTTTCTCGCCCTCTGTTTCAGCCTCTCTGTTTCTCGCCCTCTATTTCAGCCCCTCTGTTTCAGCCCCTCTGTTTCAGCCCCTCTGTTTCTCGCCCTCTGTTTCAGCCCCTCTGTTTCTCGCCCTCTGTTTCAGCCCCTCTGTTTCTCGCCCTCTGTGTCAGCCCCTCTATTTCAGCCCCTCTGTTTCAGCCCCTCTGTTTCTCGCCCTCTGTTTCTCGCCCTCTGTTTCAGCCCCTCTGTTTCTCGCCCTCTGTTTCAGCCCCTCTGTTTCAACCCTCTGATTCAGCCCCTCTGATTCAGCCCCTCTGTTTCTCGCCCTCTGTTTCAGCCCCTCTGTTTCAGCCCCTCTGTTTCAGCCCCTCTGTTTCAGCCGCTCTGTTTCACGCCCTCTGTTTCTGCCCCTCTGTTACAGCCCCTCTGATTCAGCCCCTCTGTTTCAGCCCCTCTGTTTCTCGCCCTCTGTTTCAGCGCCTCTGTGTCTCGCCCTCTGTTTCAGCCCCTCTGTTTCAGCCCCTCTGTTTCTCGCCCTCTGTTTCAGTCCCTCTGTTTCTCACCCTCTGTTTCAGCCCCTCTGTGTCAGCCCCTCTGTTTCTCGCCCTCTGTTTCAGCCCCTCTGTTTTTCGCCCTCTGTTTCAGCCCCTCTGATTCATCCCCTCTGTTTCTCGCCCTCTGTTTCAGCCCCTGTGTTTCATCCCCTCTGTTTCAGCCCCTCTGTTTCTCGCCTTCTGTTTCAGCCCCTCTATTTCTTGCCCACTGTTTCAGCCCCTCTGTTTCTCGCCCTCTGTTTCAGTCCCTCTGTTTCTCACCCTCTGTTTCAGCCCCTCTGTGTCAGCCCCTCTGTTTCTCGCCCTCTGTTTCAGCCCCTCTGTTTTTCGCCCTCTGTTTCATCCCCTCTGTTTCAGCCCCTCTGTTTCTCGCCTTCTGTTTCAGCCCCTCTATTTCTTGCCCACTGTTTCAGCCCCTCTGTTTCAGCCCCTATGTTTCAGTCCCTCTGTTTCTCGCCCTCTGTTTCTCGCCCTCTGTTTCAGCCCCTCTGTTTCTCGCCCTCTGTTTCAGCCCCTCTGTTTCTCGCCCCCTGTTTCAGCCCCTCTGTTTCAGTCCCTCTGTTTCAGCCCCTCTGTTTCAGCCCCTCTGTTTCTCGCCCTCTGTTCCAGCCCCTCTGTTTCTCGCCCTCTGTTTCAGCCCCTCTGAATCAGCCCCGCTGATTCAGCCCGACTGTTTCAACCCCTCTGTTTCAGCCCCTCTGTTTCTCGCCCTCTGTTTCAGTCCCTCTGTTTCTCACCCTCTGTTTCAGCCCCTCTGTGTCAGCCCCTCTGTTTCTCGCCCTCTGTTTCAGCCCCTCTGTTTTTCGCCCTCTGTTTCAGCCCCTCTGATTCATCCCCTCTGTTTCTCGCCCTCTGTTTCAGCCCCTGTGTTTCATCCCCTCTGTTTCAGCCCCTCTGTTTCTCGCCTTCTGTTTCAGCCCCTCTATTTCTTGCCCACTGTTTCAGCCCCTCTGTTTCTCGCCCTCTGTTTCAGTCCCTCTGTTTCTCACCCTCTGTTTCAGCCCCTCTGTGTCAGCCCCTCTGTTTCTCGCCCTCTGTTTCAGCCCCTCTGTTTTTCGCCCTCTGTTTCAGCCCCTCTGATTCATCCCCTCTGTTTCTCGCCCTCTGTTTCAGCCCCTGTGTTTCATCCCCTCTGTTTCAGCCCCTCTGTTTCTCGCCTTCTGTTTCAGCCCCTCTATTTCTTGCCCACTGTTTCAGCCCCTCTGTTTCTCGCCCTCTGTTTCAGCCCCTCTATTTCTCGCCCTCTGTTTCAGCCCCTCTGTTTCAGCCCCTCTGTTTCAGCCCCTCTGTTTCTCGCCCTCTGTTTCAGCCCCTCTGCTTCTCGCACTCTGTTTCAGCCCCTCTGTTTCAGCCCCTATGTTTCAGTCCCTCTGTTTCTCGCCCTCTGTTTCTCGCCCTCTGTTTCAGCCCCTCTGTTTCTCGCCCTCTGTTTCAGCCCCTCTGTTTCTCGCCCCCTGATTCAGCCCCTCTGTTTCAGTCCCTCTGTTTCAGCCCCTCTGTTTCAGCCCCTCTGTTTCTCGCCCTCTGTTTCAGCCCCTCTGTTTCTCGCCCTCTGTTTCAGCCCCTCTGTTTCTCGCCCTCTGTTTCAGCCTCTCTGTTTCTCGCCCTCTGTTTCAGCCCCTCTGTTTCGGCCCCTCTGTTTCAGCCCCTCTGTTTCTCGCCCTCTGTTTCAGCCCCTCTGTTTCTCACCCTCTGTTTCAGCCCCTCTGTTTCTCGCACTCCGTTTCAGCTCCTCTGATTCAGCCCCTTTGTTTCAGCCCCTCTCATTCAGCCCCTCTGTTTCAGCCCCTCTATTTCAGTCTGTCTGTTTCAGCCCCTCTGTTTCATCCCCTCTGTTTCTCGCCCTCTGTTTCTCACCCTCTGTTTCAGCCCCTCTGTTTCAGCCACTATGTTTCAGCCCCTCTGTTTCTCGGCCTCTGTTTCGGCCCCTCTGTTTCTCGCCCTCTGTTTCAGCCTCTCTGTTTCTCGCCCTCTGTTTCAGCCCCTCTGTTTCAGCCCGTCTGTTTCAGCCCCTCTGTTTCTCGCCCTCTGTTTCAGCCCCTCTGTTTCTCGCCCTCTGTTTCAGCCCCTCTGTTTCTCGCCCTCTGTGTCAGCCCCTCTATTTCAGCCCCTCTGTTTCAGCCCCTCTGTTTCTCGCCCTCTGTTTCTCGCCCTCTGTTTCAGCCCCTCTGTTTCTCGCCCTCTGTTTCAGCCCCTCTGTTTCAACCCTCTGATTCAGCCCCTCTGATTCAGCCCCTCTGTTTCTCGCCCTCTGTTTCAGCGCCTCTGTTACAGCCCTTCTGTTTCAGCCTGTCTGTTTCAGCCCCTCTGTTTCTCGCCCTCTGTTTCAGCCCCTCTGTTTCAGCCCCTCTGTTTCAGCCCCTCTGTTTCAGCCGCTCTGTTTCACGCCCTCTGTTTCTGCCCCTCTGTTACAGCCCCTCTGATTCAGCCCCTCTGTTTCAGCCCCTCTGAATCAGCCCCGCTGATTCAGCCCGACTGTTTCAACCCCTCTGTTTCAGCCCCTCTGTTTCTCGTCCTCTGTTTCAGCCCCTCTGTTTCTCGCCCTCTGTTACAGCCCCTCTGATTCAGCCCCTCTGTTTCAGCCCCTCTGAATCAGCCCCGCTGATTCAGCCTGACTGTTTCAAACCCTCTGTTTTAGCCCCTCTGTTTCTCGCCCTCTGTTTCAGTCCCTCTGTTTCTCACCCTCTGTTTCAGCCCCTCTGTGTCAGCCCCTCTGTTTCTCGCCCTCTGTTTCAGCCCCTCTGTTTTTCGCCATCTGTTTCAGCCCCTCTGATTCATCCCCTCTGTTTCTCGCCCTCTGTTTCAGCCCCTGTGTTTCATCCCCTCTGTTTCAGCCCCTCTGTTTCTCGCGTTCTGTTTCAGCCCCTCTATTTCTTGCCCACTGTTTCAGCCCCTCTGTTTCTCGCCCTCTGTTTCAGCCGCTCTATTTCTCGCCCTCTGTTTCAGCCCCTCTGTTTCAGCGCCTCTGTTTCAGCCCCTCTGTTTCTCGCCCTCTGTTTCAGCCCCTCTGCTTCTCGCCCTCTGTTTCAGCCCTCTGTTTCAGCCCCTATGTTTCAGTCCCTCTGTTTCTCGCCCTCTGTTTCTCGCCCTCTGTTTCAGCCCCTCTGTTTCTCGCCCTCTGTTTCAGCCCCTCTGTTTCTCGCCCCCTGTTTCAGCCCCTCTGTTTCAGTCCCTCTGTTTCAGCCCCTCTGTTTCAGCCCCTCTGTTTCTCGCCCTCTGTTTCAGCCCCTCTGTTTCTCGCCCTCTGTTTCAGCCCCTCTGTTTCTCGCCCTCTGTTTCAGCCTCTCTGTTTCTCGCCGTGTGTTTCAGCCCCTCTGTTTCGGCCCCTCTGTTTCAGCCCCTCTGTTTCTCGCCCTCTGTTTCAGCCCCTCTGTTTCTCACCCTCTGTTTCAGCCCCTCTGTTTCTCGCACTCCGTTTCAGCTCCTCTGATTCAGTCCCTTTGTTTCAGCCCCTCTCATTCAGCCCCTCTGTTTCAGCCCCTCTATTTCAGTCCGTCTGTTTCAGCCCCTCTGTTTCATCCCCTCTGTTTCTCGCCCTCTGTTTCTCACCCTCTGTTTCAGCCCCTCTGTTTCAGCCCCTCTGTTTCAGCCCATCTGTTTCTCGCCCTCTGTTTCAGCCCCTCTGTTTCTCGCCGTCTGTTTCAGCCCCTCTGTTTCTCGCCCTCTGTTTCAGCCCCTCTGTTTCAGCCCCTCTGTTTCAGCCCCTATGTTTCTCGCCCTCTGTTTCAGCCCCTCTGTTTCTCGCCCTCTGTTTCAGCGCCTCTGTGTCTCGCCCTCTGTTTCAGCCCCTCTGTTTCAGCCCCTCTGTTTCAGCCCCTCTGTTTCTCGCCCTCTGTTTCAGCCCCTCTGTTTCAGCCCCTCTGTTTCTCGCCCTGTGTTTCAGCACCTCTGTTTCTCACCCTCTGTTTCAGGCCCTCTGTTTCTCGCACTCTGTTTCAGCCCCTCTGTTTCTCGCCCTCTGTTTCTGCCCCTCTGATTTAGCCCCTCTGTTTCAGCCCTCCGTTTCAGCCCCTCTGTTTCTCGCCCTCTGTTTCAGCCCCTCTGTTTCGCGCTCTCTGTTTCAGCTCCTCTGTTTCAGCCACTCTGTTTCTCGCCCACTGTTTCTGCCCCTCTGTTTCTCGCCCTCTGTTTCAGCCCCTCTGTTTCTCGCCCTCTGATTCAGCCCCTCTGTTTCAGCCCCTCTGTTTCAGCCCCTCTGTTTCTCGCCCTCTGTTTCAGCCCCTCTGTTCCAGCCCCTCTGTTTCTCGCCCTCTGTTTCAGCCCCTCTGATTCAGCCCCTCTGTTTCTCGCCCACTGTTTCAGCCCCTCTCTTTCTCGCCCTCTGTTTCCGCCCCTCTGTTTCAGCCCCTCTGTTATTCGCCCTCTGTTTCAGCCCCTCTGTTTCTCGCCCGCTGTTTCTGCCCCTCTGTTTCTCGCCCCCTGTATCAGCCCCTCTGTTTCTCGCCCACTGTTTCAGCCCCTCTGATTCAGCCCCTCTGCTTCAGCACCTCTGAATCAGCCCCTATGATTCAGCCCCTCTGTTTCAGCCCCTCTGTTTCAGCCCCTCTGTTTCTCGTCCTCTGTTTCAGCCCCTCTGTTTCAGCCCCTCTGTTTCTCGCCCTCTGTTTCAGCCCCTCTGGTTGAAACCTTCTGTTTCTCGCCCTCTGTTGCAGCCCCTCTGTTTCTCGCCCTCTGTTTCAGCCCCTCTATTTCTCGCCCTCTGTTTCAGCCCCTCTGTTTCAGCCCCTATGTTTCAGCCCCTCTGTTTCAGCCCCTCTGTTTCTCGCCCTCTGTTTCAGCCCCTCTGTTTCTCGCCCTCTGTTTCAGCCCCTCTGTTTATCGCCCTCTGTTTCAGCCTATCTGTTTCAGCCCCTCTGTTCCAGCCCCTCTGTTTCTCGCCCTCTGTTTCAGCCCCTCTGTTTCAGCCCCTCTGTTTCTCGCCCTCTGTTTCAGCCCCTCTGTTTCTCGCCCTCTGTTTCAGCCTCTCTGTTTCTCGCCCTCTGTTTCAGCCCCTCTGTTTCAGTCCCACTGTTTCAGCCCCTCTGTTTCTCGCCCTCTGTTTCAGCCCCACTGTTTCTCGCCCTCTGTTTCAGCCCCTCTGTTTCTCGCCCTCTGTTTCAGCCCCTCTGATTCCGCCCCTCTGTTTCAGCCCCTATGATTCAGCACCTCTGTTTCAGCCCCTCTGTTTCAGCCCCTCTGTTTCAGCCAGTCTGTTTCAGCCCCTCTGTTTCTCGCCCTCTCTATCAGCCCCTCTGTTTCTCGCCCTCTGTTTCAGCCCCTCTGTTTCTCGCACTTTGTTTCAGCCCCTCTGTTTCAGCCCCAATGTTTCAGTCCCTCTGTTTCTCGCCCTCTGTTTCTCCCCCTCCGTTTCAGCCCCTCTGTTTCTCGCCCTCTGTTTCAGCCCCTCTGTTTCTCGCCCTCTGTTTCAGCCTCTCTGTTTCTCGCCCTCTGTTTCAGCCCCTATGTTTCAGTCCCTCTGTTTCTCACCCTCTGTTTCTCGCCCTCTGTTTCAGCCCCTCTGTTTCTCGCCCTCTGTTTCAGCCCCTCTGTTTCTCGCCCTCTGTTTCAGCCTCTCTGTTTCTCGCCCTCGGTTTCAGCCCGGCTGATTTAGCCCCTCTGATTCAGCCCTTCTGTTTCTCGCCCTCTGTTTCAGACCCTCTGTTTCAGCCTCTCCGTTTCAGCCCCTCTGTTTCTCACCCTCTGTTTCAGTCCCTCTGATTCAGCACCTCTGATTCAGCCCTACTAATTCAGCCCCTCTGATTCAGCCCCTCTGTTTCCCGCCACTCTGTTTCAGCCCCTCTGTTTCTCGCCCTCTGTTTCAGCCCCTCTGTTTCAGCCCCTCTGTTTCTCGCCCTCTGTTTCAGCCCCTCTGTTTCTCGCCCTCTGTTTCAGCCCCACTGTTTCTCGCCCTCTGTTTCAGCCCCTCTGTTTCTCGCCCTCTGTTTCAGCCCCTCTGATTCAGCCCCTCTGTTTCAGCCCCTCTGATTCAGCCCCTCTGTTTCAGCCCCTCTGTTTCAGCCCTTCTGTTTCAGCCAGTCTGTTTCAGCCCCTCTGTTTCTCGCCCTCTCTTTCAGCCCCTCTGTTTCTCGCCCTCTGTTTCAGCCCCTCTGTTTCTCGCACTTTGTTTCAGCCCCTCTGTTTCAGCCCCTATGTTTCAGTCCCTCTGTTTCTCGCCCTCTGTTTCTCCCCCTCCGTTTCAGCCCCTCTGTTTCTCGCCCCCTGTTTCAGCCCCTCTGTTTCTCGCCCTCTGTTTCAGCCTCTCTGTTTCTCGCCCTCTGTTTCAGCCCCTATGTTTCAGTCCCTCTGTTTCTCACCCTCTGTTTCTCGCCCTCTGTTTCAGCCCCTCTGTTTCTCGCCCTCTGTTTCAGCCCCTCTGTTTCTCGCCCTCTGTTTCAGCCTCTCTGTTTCTCGCCCTCTGTTTCAGCCCTGCTGATTTAGCCCCTCTTATTCAGCCCTTCTGTTTCTCGCCCTCTGTTTCAGCCCCTCTGTTTCAGCCCCTCCGTTTCAGCCCCTCTGTTTCTCACCCTCTGTTTCAGCCCCTCTGATTCAGCACCTCTGATTCAGCCCCACTCATTCAGCCCCTCTGATTCAGCCCCTCTGTTTCCCGCCCCTCTGTTTCAGCGCCTCTGTTTCTCGCCGTTTTTTCAGCCCCTCTGTTTCAGCCCCTCTGGCTTCAGCCCCTCTGTTTCAGCCCCTTTGTTTCTCACCCTCTGTTTCAGCCCCTCTGTTTCTCGCCCACTGTTTCAGCTCCTCTGTTTTTCGCCCTCTGTTTCAGCCCCTCTGATTCAGCCCCTCTGATTCAGCCACTCTGTTTCAGCCCCTCTGTTACAGCCCCTCTGTTTCAGCCCCTCTGTTTCTCGCCCTCTGGTTCAGCCCCTCTGTTTCTCGCCCTCTGTTTCAGCCCCTCTGTTTCTCGCCCTCTGTCTCAGCCCCTCTGATTCAGCCCCTCTGTGTCAGCCCTTATGTTTCTCCCCCTCTCTTCCAGCCCCTCTGTTTCAGCCCCTCTGTTTCTCGCCCTCTGTTTCAGCCCCTCTGTTTCAGCCCCTCTGGTTTCAGCCCCTCTGGTTCAGCCCCTCTGTTTCTCGCCCTCTGTTTCAGCCCCTCTGTTTCTCGCCCTCTGTTTCAGCCCCTCTGTTTTTCGCACACTTTTTCAGCCTCTATGTTTCTCGCCCTCTGTTTCAGCCCCTCTGTTTCAGCCCCTCTGTTTCAGCCCCTCTGTTTCAGCCCCTCTGTTTCTCGCCCTCTGTTTCAGCCCCTCTGTTTCTCGCCCTCTGTTTCAGCCCCTTTGTTTCTCGCCCTCTGTATCAGCCCCCCTGTTTCAGCCCCTCTGTTTCAGCCCCTCTGTTTCTCGCCCTCTGTTTCAGCCCCACTGTTTTAGCCCCTCTGTTTCAGCCCCTCTGTTTCAGCCCCTCTGTTTCTCGCCCTCTACTTCAGCCCCTCTGTTTCTCGCTCTCTGTTTCAGCCCCGCTGTTTCTCGCCCTCTATTTCTGCCCCTCTGTTTCTGGCTCTCTGTTTCAGGCCCTCTGTTTCTCGCCCTCTGTTTCAGCCCCGCTGATTCAGCCCCTCTGTTTCAGCCACTCTGAATCAGCCCCTCTGATTCAGCCCCTCTGTTTCAGCCCCTCTGTTTCAGCCCCTCTGTTTTAGCCCCTCTGTTTCTCGCCTTCTGTATCAGGCCCTCTGTTTCTCGCCCTCTGTTTCAGCCCCTCTGTTTCTCGCCCTCTGTTTCAGCCCATCTGATTCAGCCCCTCTGTTTCCGCCCCTCTGATTCAGCCCCTCTGATTTAGCCCCTCTGATTTAGCCCCTCTGATTCAGCCCCTCTGTTTCTCGCCCTCTGTTTCAGCACATCTGTTTCAGCCCCTCTGTTTCAGCCCCTCTGTTTGTCACCCTCTGTTTCAGCCCCTCTGATTCAGCCCCTCTGATTCAGCCCCACTCATTCAGCCCCTCTGTTTCAGCCCCTCTGTTTCTCGCCCTCTGTTTCAGCCCCTCTGCTTCTCGCCCTCTGTTTCAGCCCCTCTGTTTCAGCCCCTCTGTTTCAGTCCCTCTGTTTCTCGCCCTCTGTTTCTCGCACTGTTTCAGCCCCTCTGCTTCTCGTAATCTGTTTCAGCCCCTCTGTTTCTCGCCCTCTGTTTCAGCCACTCTGTTTCAGCCCCTCTGTTTCAGCCCCTCTGTTTCAGCCCCTCTGTTTCTCGGCCTCTGTTTCGGCCCCTCTGTTTCTCGCCCTCTGTTTCAGCCTCTCTGTTTCTCGCCCTCTGTTTCAGCCCCTCTGTTTCAGCCCCTCTGTTTCAGCCCCTCTGTTTCTCGCCCTCTGTTTCAGCCCCTCTGTTTCTCGCCCTCTGTTTCAGCCCCTCTGTTTCTCGCCCTCTGTATCGGCCCCTCTATTTCAGCCCCTCTCTTTCAGCCCCTCTGTTTCTCGCCCTCTGTTTCTCGCCCTCTGTTTCAGCCCCTCTGTTTCTCGCCCTCTGTTTCAGCCCCTCTGTTTCAACCCTCTGATTCAGCCCCTCTGATTCAGCCCCTCTGTTTCTCGCCCTCTGTTTCAGCGCCTCTGTTTCAGCCCTTCTGTTTCAGCCTGTCTGTTTCAGCCCCTCTGTTTCTCGCCCTCTGTTTCAGCCCCTCTGTTTCAGCCCCTTTGTTTCAGCCCCTCTGTTTCAGCCGCTCTGTTTCTCGCCCTCTGTTTCTGCCCCTCTGATTTAG
This sequence comes from Chiloscyllium punctatum, assembly GCF_047496795.1. NCBI lineage: Eukaryota > Metazoa > Chordata > Chondrichthyes > Orectolobiformes > Hemiscylliidae > Chiloscyllium > Chiloscyllium punctatum. The sequence goes on from NW_027309817.1 coordinate 782,900, forward strand.
CCCCTCTGTTTCAGCCACTCTGTTTCTCGCCCTCTGTTTCTGCCCCTCTGATTTAGCCCCTCTGTTTCAGCCCCTCTGTTTCAGACCCTCTGTTTCTCGCCCTCTGTTTCTGCCCCTCTGTTTCTCGTCCTCTGTTTCAGCCCCTCTGTTTCTCGCCCTCTGTTACAGCCCCTCTGATTCAGCCCCTCTGTTTCAGCCCCTCTGAATCAGCCCCTCTGATTCAGCCCCACTGTTTCAACCCCTCTGTTTCAGCCCCTCTGTTTCTCGCCCTTTATTTCAGCCCCTCTGTTTCTCACCCTCTGTTTCAGCCCCTCTGTGTCAGCCCCTCTGTTTCTCGCCCTCTGTTTCAGCCCCTCTGTTTTTCGCCCTCTGTTTCAGCTCCTCTGATTCATCCCCTCTGTTTCTCGCCCTCTGTTTCAGCCCCTGTGTTTCAGCCCCTCTGTTTCAGCCCCTCTGTTTCTCGCCCTCTGTTTCAGCCCCTCTATTTCTCGCCCTCTGTTTCAGCCCCTCTGTTTCAGCCCCTATGATTCAGCCCCTCTGTTTCAGCCCCTCTGTTTCTCGCCCTCTGTTTCAGCCCCTCTGTTTCTCGCCCTCTGTTTCAGCCCCTCAGTTTATCGCCCTCTGTTTCAGCCTATCTGTTTCAGCCCCTCTGTTCCAGCCCCTCTGTTTCTCGCCCTCTGTTTCAGCCCCTCTGTTTCAGCCTCTCTGTTTCTCGCCCTCGGTTTCAGCCCCTCTGTTTCTCGCCCTCTGATTCAGCCTCTCTGTTTCCCGCCCTCTGTTTCAGCCCCTCTGTTTCAGCCCCTCTGTTTCAGCCCCTCTGTTTCACGCCCTCTGTTTCAGCCCCACTGTTTCTCGCCCTCTGTTTCAGCCCCTCTGTTTCTCGCCCTCTGTTTCATCCCCTCTGATTCAGCCCCTCTGTTTCAGCCCCTCTGATTCAGCCCCGCTGTTTCAGCCCCTCTGTTTCAGCCCCTCTGTTTCAGCCAGTCTGTTTCAGCCCCTCTGTTTCTCGCCCTCTCTTTCAGCCCCTCTGTTTCTCGCCCTCTTTTTCAGCCCCTCTGTTTCTCGCACTTTGTTTCAGTCCCTCTGTTTCAGCCCCTATGTTTCAGTCCCTCTGTTTCTCGCCCTCTGTTTCTCCCCCTCCGTTTCAGCCCCTCTGTTTCTCACCCTCTGTTTCAGCCCCTCTGATTCAGCACCTCTGATTCAGCCCGACTCATTCAGCCCCTCTGATTCAGCCCCTCTGTTTCCCGCCCCTCTGTTTCAGCCCCTCTGTTTCTCGCCCTCTGTTTCAGCCCCTCTGTTTCAGCCCCTCTGGTTTCAGCCCCTCTGTTTCAGCCCCTTTGTTTCTCGCCTTCTGTTTCAGCCCCTCTGTTTCACGCCCACTGTTTCAGCTCCTCTGTTTTTCGCCCTCTGTTTCAGCCCCTCTGATTCAGCCCCTCTGATTCAGCCACTCTGTTTCAGCCCCTCTGTTTCAGCCCCTCTGTTTCTCGCCCTCTGGTTCAGCCCCTCGGTTTCTCGCCCTCTGTTTCAGCACCTCTGTTTCTCGCCCTCTGTTTCAGCCCCTCTGATTCAGCCCCTCTGTGTCAGCCCTTATGTTTCTCCCCCTCTCTTCCAGCCCCTCTGTTTCAGCCCCTCTGTTTCAGCCCCTCTGTTTCTCGCCCTCTGTTTCAGCCCCTCTGTTTCTCACCCTCTGTTTCAGACCCTTTGTTTTTCGCACTCTTTTTCAGCCTCTATGTTTCTCGCCCTCTGTTTCAGCCCCTCTGTTTCAGCCCCTCTGTTTCACTCCCTCTGTTTCTCGCCCTCTGTTTCAGCCCCTCTGTTTCTCGCCCTCTGTATCAGCCCCCCTGTTTCAGCCCCTCTGTTTCAGCCACTCTGTTTCTCGCCCTCTGTTTCAGCCCCACTGTTTCAGCCCCTCTGTTTCAGCCCCTCTGTTTCAGCCCCTCTGTTTCTCGCCCTCTACTTCAGCCCCTCTGTTTCTCGCTCTCTGTTTCAGCCCCTCTGTTTCTCGCCCTCTATTTCTGCCCCTCTTTTTCCCCCCCCTCTGTTTCAGGCCCTCTGTTTCTCGTCCTCTGTATCAGCCCCGCTGATTCAGCCCCTCTGTTTCAGCCCCTCTGTTTTAGCCCCTCTGTTTCTCGCCTTCTGTTTCAGGCCCTCTGTTTCTCGCCCTCTGTTTCAGCCCCTCTGTTTCTCGCCCTCTGTTTCAGCCCATCTGATTCAGCCCCTCTGTTTCCGCCCCTCTGATTCAGCCCCTCTGATTTCGCCCCTCTGATTTAGCCCCTCTGATTCAGCCCCTCTGTTTCTCGGCCTCTGTTTCAGCCCCTCTGATTCAGCCCCTCTGATTCAGCCCCACTCATTCAGCCCCTCTGATTCAGCCCCTCTGTTTCCGCCCCTCTGATTCAGCCCCTCTGATTTCGCCCCTCTGATTTAGCCCCTCTGATTCAGCCCCTCTGTTTCTCGCCCTCTGTTTCAGCCCATCTGATTCAGCCCCTCTGTTTCCGCCCCTCTGATTCAGCCCCTCTGATTTCGCCCCTCTGATTTAGCCCCTCTGTTTCAGCCCCTCTGTTTGTCACCCTCTGTTTCAGCCCCTCTGATTCAGCCCCTCTGATTCAGCCCCACTCATTCAGCCCCTCTGTTTCAGCCCCTCTGTTTCTCGCCCTCTGTTTCAGTCCCTCAGTTTCTCGCCCTCTGTTTCTCGCACTGTTTCAGCCCCTCTGCTTCTCGCCCTCTGTTTCGGCCCCTCTGTTTCTCGCCCTCTGTTTCAGCCTCTCTGTTTCTCGCCCTCTGTTTCAGCCTCTCTGTTTCAGCCCCTCTGTTTCAGCCCCTCTGTTTCTCGCCCTCTGTTTCAGCCCCTCTGTTTCTCGCCCTCTGTTTCAGCCCCTCTGTTTCTCGCCCTCTGTATCGGCCCCTCTATTTCAGCCCCTCTGTTTCTCGCACTCAGTTTCTCGCCCTCTGTTTCAGCCCCTCTGTTTCTCGCCCTCTGTTTCAGACCCTCTGTTTCAGACCCTCTGTTTCAACCCTCTGATTCAGCCCCTCTGATTCAGCCCCTCTGTTTCTCGCCCTCTGTTTCAGCGCCTCTGTTTCAGCCCTTCTGTTTCAGCCTGTCTGTTTCAGCCCCTCTGTTTCTCGCCCTCTGTTTCAGCCCCTCTGTTTCAGCCCCTCTGTTTCAGCCCCTCTGTTTCAGCCGCTCTGTTTCTCGCCCTCTGTTTCTGCCCCTCTGATTTAGCCCCTCTGTTTCAGCCCCTCTGTTTCAGCCCCTCTGTTTCTCGCCCTCTGTTTCAGCCCCTCTGTTTCGTGCACTCTGTTTCAGCCGCTCTGTTTCAGACCCTCTGTTTCTCGCGCTCTGTTTCTGCCCCTCTGTTTCTCGTCCTCTGTTTCAGCCCCTCTGTTTCTCGCCCTCTCTTACAGCCCCTCTGATTCAGCCCCTCTGTTTCAGCCCCTCTGAATCAGCCCCTCTGATTCAGCCCCACTGTTTCAACCCCTCTGTTTCAGCCCCTCTGTTTCTCGCCCTCTGTTTCAGCCCCTCTGTTTCTCACCCTCTGTTTCAGCCCCTCTGTGTCAGCCCCTCTGTTTCTCGCCCTCTGTTTCAGCCCCTCTGTTTTTCGCCCTCTGTTTCAGCCCCTCTGATTCATCCCCTCTGTTTCTCGCCCTCTGTTTCAGCCCCTGTGTTTCAGCCCCTCTGTTTCAGCCCCTCTGTTTCTCGCCCTCTGTTTCAGCCCCTCTGTTTCTCGCCCTCTGTTTCTGCCCCTCTGTTTCTCGCCCCCTGTATCAGCCCCTCTGTTTCTCGCCCTCTGTTTCAGCCCCTCTGATTCAGCCCCTCTGTTTCAGCCCCTCTGAATCTGCCCCTCTGATTCAGCCCCTCTGTTTCAGCCCCTCTGTTTCAGCCCCTCTGTTTCTCGTCCTCTGTTTCAGCCCCTCTGTTTCAGCCCCTCTGTTTCAGCCCCTCTGTTTCTCGCCCTCTGTTTCAGCCCCTCTGATTCAACCCCTCTGTTTTTCGCCCTCTGTTTCAGCCCCTCTGTTTCTCGCCCTCTGTTTCAGCCCCTCTATTTCTCGCCCTCTGTTTCAGCCCCTCTGTTTCAGCCCCTATGTTTCAGCCCCTCTGTTTCAGCCCCTCTGTTTCTCGCCCTCTGTTTCAGCCCCTCTGTTTCTCGCCCTCTGTTCCAGCCCCTCTGTTTCTCGCCCTCTGTTTCAGCCCCTCTGTTTCAGCCCCTCTGTTTCTCGCCCTCTGTTTCAGCCCCTCTGTTTCTCGCCCTCTGTTTCAGCCCCTCTGTTTCAGCCCCTCTGTTTCTCGCCCTCTGTTTCAGCCCCTCTGTTTCACTCCCTCTGTTTCTCGCCCTCTGTTTCAGCCCCTCTGTTTCTCGCCCTCTGTATCAGCCCCCCTGTTTCAGCCCCTCTGTTTCAGCCCCTCTGTTTCTCGCCCTCTGTTTCAGCCCCACTGTTTCAGTCCCTCTGTTTCAGCCCCTCTGTTTCAGCCCCTCTGTTTCTCGCCCTCTACTTCAGCCCCTCTGTTTCTCGCTCTCTGTTTCAGCCCCTCTGTTTCTCGCCCTCTATTTCTGCCCCTCTGTTTCTCGCCCTCTGTTTCAGGCCCTCTGTTTCTCGCCCTCTGTATCAGCCCCGCTGATTCAGCCCCTCTGTTTCAGCCACTCTGAATCAGCACCTCTGATTCAGCCCCTCTGTTTCAGCCCCTCTGTTTCAGCCCCTCTGTTTTAGCCCCTCTGTTTCTCGCCTTCTGTTTCAGGCCCTCTGTTTCTCGCCCTCTGTTTCAGCCCCTCTGTTTCTCGCCCTCTGTTTCAGCCCATCTGATCCAGCCCCTCTGTTTCCGCCCCTCTGATTCAGCCCCTCTGATTTCGCCCCTCTGATTTAGCCCCTCTGATTCAGCCCCTCTGTTTCTCGGCCTCTGTTTCAGCCCCTCTGATTCAGCCCCTCTGATTCAGCCCCACTCATTCAGCCCCTCTGATTCAGCCCCTCTGTTTCCGCCCCTCTGATTCAGCCCCTCTGATTTCGCCCCTCTGATTTAGCCCCTCTGATTCAGCCCCTCTATTTCTCGCCCTCTGTTTCAGCCCATCTGATTCAGCCCCTCTGTTTCCGCCCCTCTGATTCAGCCCCTCTGATTTCGCCCCTCTGATTTAGCCCCTCTGTTTCAGCCCCTCTGTTTGTCACCCTCTGTTTCAGCCCCTCTGATTCAGCCCCTCTGATTCAGCCCCACTCATTCAGCCCCTCTGTTTCAGCCCCTCTGTTTCTCGCCCTCTGTTTCAGCCCCTCTGTTTCTCGCCCTCTGTTTCAGCCCCTCTGTTTCAGCCCCTCTGTTTCAGTCCCTCTGTTTCTCGCCCTCTGTTTCTCGCACTGTTTCAGCCCCTCTGCTTCTCGCCCTCTGTTTCAGCCCCTCTGTTTCTCGCCCTCTGTTTCAGCCACTCTGTTTCAGCCCCTCTGTTTCAGCCCCTCTGTTTCAGCCCCTCTGTTTCTCGGCCTCTGTTTCGGCCCCTCTGTTTCTCGCCCTCTGTTTCAGCCTCTCTGTTTCTCGCCCTCTGTTTCAGCCTCTCTGTTTCAGCCCCTCTGTTTCAGCCCCTCTGTTTCTCGCCCTCTGTTTCAGCCCCTCTGTTTCTCGCCCTCTGTTTCAGCCCCTCTGTTTCTCGCCCTCTGTATCGGCCCCTCTATTTCAGCCCCTCTGTTTCAGCCCCTCTGTTTCTTGCACTCTGTTTCTCGCCCTCTGTTTCAGCCCCTCTGTTTCTCGCCCTCTGTTTCAGACCCTCTGTTTCAACCCTCTGATTCAGCCCCTCTGATTCAGCCCCTCTGTTTCTCGCCCTCTGTTTCAGCCCCTCTGTTTCGCGCACTCTGTTTCAGCCGCTCTGTTTCAGCCCCTCTGTTTCAGCCCCTCTGTTTCAGCCCCTCTGTTTCTCTCCCTTTGTTTCAGCCCCTGTTTCTCGCCCTCTGTTTCAGCCCCTCTGTTACTCGCCCTCTGTTTCAGCCCCTCTGTTTCTCGCCTTCTGTTTCAGCTCTCTGTTTCTCGCCCTCTGTTTCAGCCCCTCTATTTCAGCCCCTCTGTTTCAGCCCCTCTGTTTCAGCCCCTCTGTTTCTCGCTCTCTTTTTCAGCCCCTCTGTTGCTTGCCCTCTGTTTCAGCCCCTCTGATTCAGCCCCTCTGTTTCAGCCCCTTTGATTCAGCCCCTCTGTTTCAGCCCCTCTGTTTCAGCCCCTCTGATTCAGCCCCTCTGTTTCTCGCCCTCAGTTTCTCACGCTCTGTTTCTCGCCCTTTGTTTCTGCCCCTCTGTTTTTCGCCCTCTGTTTCAGCCCCTCTGTGTCTCGCCCTCTGTTTCAGTCTCTCTGTTTCAGCCCGTCTGTTTCAGCCCCTCTGTTTCAGCCCCTCTGTTTCTCGCCCTCTGTTTCTCGCCCGCTGTTTCAGCCCTTTTGTTTCTCGCCCTCTGTTTCAGCCCCTCTGTTTCAGCCCCTCTGATTCAGCCCCTCTGATTCAACCCCTCTGTTTCTCGCCCTTTGTTTCAGCCCCTCTGTTTCAGCCCCTCTGTTTCAGCACCCTCTGTTTCTCGCCCTCTGTTTCAGCCCCTCTGTTTCTCGCCCTCTGTTTCAGCCCCTCTGTTTCAGCACCTCTGTTTCTCGCCCTCTGTTTCAGCCCCTCTGTTTCAGCACCTCTGTTTCAGCCCCTCTGTTTCAGCCCCTCTGTTTCTCGCCCTCTGTTTCAGCCCCTCTGTTTCTCGCCCTCTGTTTCAGCCCCTCTGATTCTCGCCCTCTGTTTCAGCCCCTCTGTTTCTCGTCCTCTGTTTCTCGCCCTCTGTTTCAGCCCCTCTGTGTCTCGCCCTCTGTTTCAGCCCCTCTGTTTCAGCCCCTCTGATTCAGCCCCTCTGATTCACCCCCTCTGTTTCTCACCCTCTGTTTCAGCCCCTCTGTTACTCACCGTCGGTTTCAGCACCTCTGTTTCAGCCCCTCTGTTTCTCGCCCTCTGTTTCAGCCCCTCTGTTTCTCGCCCTCTGTTTCTTGCCCTCTGTTTCAGCCCTTCTGTTTCAGCCCCTCTGTTTCTCACCGTCGGTTTCAGCACCTCTGTTTCAGCCCCTTTCTTTCTCGCCCTCTGTTTCAGCCCCTCTGTTTCGCGCTCTCTGTTTCAGCCCCTCTGTTTCTCGCCCTCTGTTACAGCCCCTCTGATTCAGCCCCTCTGTTTCAGCCCCTCTGAATCAGCCCCTCTGATTCAGCCCCACTGTTTCAACCCCTCTGTTTCAGCCCCTCTGTTTCTCGCCCTCTGTTTCAGCCCCTCTGTTTCTCACCCTCTGTTTCAGCCCCTCTGTGTCAGCCCCTCTGTTTCTCGCCCTCTGTTTCAGCCCCTCTGTTTTTCGCCCTCTGTTTCAGCCCCTCTGATTCATCCCCTCTGTTTCTCGCCCTCTGATTCAGCCCCTCTGTTTCAGCCCCTCTGTTTCAGCCCCTCTGTTTCTCGTCCTCTGTTTCAGCCCCTCTGTTTCAGCCCTTCTGTTTCAGCCCCTCTGTTTCAGCCACTCTGTTTCTCGCCCTCTGTTTCAGCCCCTCTATTTCTCGCCCTCTGTTTCAGCCCCTCTGATTCATCCCCTCTGTTTCTCGCCCTCTGTTTCAGCCCCTATGTTTCAGCCCCTCTGTTTCAGCCCCTCTGTTTCTCGCCCTCTGTTTCAGCCCCTCTGTTTCTCGCCCTCTGTTTCTGCCCCTCTGTTTCTCGCCCCCTGTATCAGCCCCTCTGTTTCTCGCCCTCTGTTTCAGCCCCTCTGATTCAGCACCTCTGTTTCAGCCCCTCTGATTCAGCCCCTCTGTTTCAGCCCCTCTGTTTCAGCCCCTCTGTTTCTCGTCCTCTGTTTCAGCCCCTCTGTTTCAGCCCCTCTGTTTCTCGCCCTCTGTTTCAGCCCCTCTGATTCAACCCCTCTGTTTTTCGCCCTCTGTTTCAGCCCCTCTGTTTCTCGCCCTCTGTTTCAGCCCCTCTATTTCTCGCCCTCTGTTTCAGCCCCTCTGTTTCAGCCCCTATGTTTCAGCCCCTCTGTTTCAGCCCCTCTGTTTCTCGCCCTCTGTTTCAGCCCCTCTGTTTCTCGCCCTCTGTTTCAGCCCCTCTGTTTATCGCCCTCTGTTTCAGCCTATCTGTTTCAGCCCCTCTGTTCCAGCCCCTCTGATTCTCGCCCTCTGTTTCAGCCCCTCTGTTTCAGCCCCTCTGTTTCTCGCCCTCTGTTTCAGCCCCTCTGTTTCTCGCCCTCTGTTTCAGCCCCTCTGTTTCTCGCCCTCTGTTTCAGCCCCTCTGTTTCAGCCCCTCTGTTTCAGCCCCTCTGTTTCTCGCCCTCTGTTTCATCCCCACTGTTTCTCGCCCTCTGTTTCAGCCCCTCTGTTTCTCGCCCTCTGTTTCAGCCCCTCTGATTCAGCCCCTCTGTTTCAGCCCCTCTGATTCAGCCCCTCTGTTTCAGCCCCTCTGTTTCAGCCCCTCTGTTTCAGCCAGTCTGTTTCAGCCCCTCTGTTTCTCGCCCTCTCTTTCAGCCCCTCTGTTTCTCGCCCTCTGTTTCAGCCCCTCTGTTTCTCGCCCTTTCTTTCAGCCCCTCTGTTTCAGCCCCTATGTTTCAGTCCCTCTGTTTCTCGCCCTCTGTTTCTCGCCCTCTGTTTCAGCCCCTCTGTTTCTCGCCCTCTGTTTCAGCACCTCTGTTTCTCGCCCTCTGTTTCAGCCTCTCTGTTTCTCGCCCTCTGTTTCAGCCCCTATGTTTCAGTACCTCTGTTTCTCACCCTCTGTTTCTCGCCCTCTGTTTCAGCCCCTCTGTTTCTCGCCCTCTGTTTCAGCCCCTCTGTTTCTCGCCCTCTGTTTCAGCCTCTCTGTTTCTCGCCCTCTGTTTCAGCCCCGCTGATTTAGCCCCTCTGATTCAGCCCTTCTGTTTCTCGCCCTCCGCTTCAGCCCCTCTGTTTCAGCCCCTCCGTTTCAGCCCCTCTGTTTCTCACCCTCTGTTTCAGCCCCTCTGATTCAGCACCTCTGATTCAGCCCCACTCATTCAGCCCCTCTGATTCAGCCCCTCTGTTTCCCGCCCCTCTGTTTCAGCCCCTCTGTTTCTCGCCCTTTTTTCAGCCCCTCTGTTTCAGCCCCTCTGGGTTCAGCCCCTCTGTTTCAGCCCCTTTGTTTCTCGCCCTCTGTTTCAGCCCCTCTGTTTCTCGCCCTCTGTTTCAGCTCCTCTGTTTTTCGCCCTCTGTTTCAGCCCCTCTGATTCAGCCCCACTGATTCAGCCACTCTGTTTCAGCCTCTCTGTTTCAGCACCTCTGTTTCAGCCCCTCTGTTTCTCGCCCTCTGGTTCAGCCCCTCTGTTTCTCGCCCTCTGTTTCAGCCCCTCTAATTCAGCCCCTCTGTGTCAGCACTTATGTTTCTCCCCCTCTCTTCCAGCCCCTCTGTTTCAGCCCCTCTGTTTCAGCCCCTCTGTTTCTCGCCCTCTGTTTCAGCCCCTCTGTTTTTCGCCCTCTGTTTCAGCCCATCTGATACAGCCCCACTGATTCAGCCACTCTGTTTCAGCCTCTCTGTTTCAGCCCCTCTGTTTCAGCCCCTCTGTTTCTTGCCCTCTGGTTCAGCCCCTCTGTTTCTCGCCCTCTGTTTCAGCCCCTCTGATTCAGCCCCTCTGTGTCAGCACTTATGTTTCTCCCCCTCTCTTCCAGCCCCTCTGTTTCAGCCCCTCTGTTTCAGCCCCTCTGTTTCTCGCCCTCTGTTTCAGCCCCTCTGTTTCTCGCCCTCTGTTTCAGCCCCTCTGTTTTTCGCACTCTTTTTCAGCCCCTCTGCTTCTCGCCCTCTGTTTTAGCCCCTCTGTTTCAGCCCCTCTGTTTCAGCTACTCTGTTTCAGCCCCTCTGTTTCTCGCCCTCTGTTTCAGCCCCTCTGTTTCTCGCCCTCTGTTTCAGCCCCTCTGTTTCTCGCCCTCTGTATCAGCCCCCCTGTTTCAGCCCCTCTGTTTCAGCCCCTCTGTTTCTCGCCCTCTGTTTCAGCCCCACTGTTTCAGCCCCTCTGTTTCAGCCCCTCTGTTTCAGCCCCTCTGTTTCTCGCCCTCTGTTTCAGCCCCTCTGTTTCTCGCCCTCTATTTCTGCCCCTCTGTTTCTCGCCCTCTGTTTCAGGCCCTTTGTTTCTCGCCCTGTGTTTCAGCCCCGCTGATTCAGCCCCTCTGATTCAGCCACTCTGAATCAGCCCCTCTGATTCAGCCCCTCTTTTTCAGCCCCTCTGTTTCAGCCCCTCTGTTTTAGCCCCTCTGTTTCTCGCCCTCTGTTTCATGCCCTCTGTTTCTCGCCCTCTGTTTCAGCCCATCTGTTTCTCGCCCTCTGTTTCAGCCCATCTGATTCAGCCCCTCTGTTTCCGCCCCTCTGATTCAGCCCCTCTGATTTAGCCCCTCTGATTTAGCCCCTCTGATTCAGCCCCTCTGTTTCTCGGCCTCTGTTTCAGCACATCTGTTTCAGCCCCTCTGTTTCAGCCCCTCTGTTTGTCACCCTCTGTTTCAGCCACTCTGATTCAGCCCCTCTGATTCAGCCCCACTCATTCAGCCCCTCTGTTTCAGCCCCTCTGTTTCTCACCCTCTGTTTCAGCCCCTCTGTTTCTCGCCCTCTGTTTCAGCCCCTCTGTTTCAGCCCCTATGTTTCAGTCCCTCTGTTTCTCGCTCTCTGTTTCTCGCACTGTTTCAGTCCCTCTGCTTCTCGCCCTCTGTTTCAGCCCCTCTGTTTCTCGCCCTCTGTTTCAGCCACTCTGTTTCAGCCCCTCTGTTACAGCCCCTCTGTTTCAGCCCCTCTGTTTCTCGGCCTCTGTTTCGGCCCCTCTGTTTCTCGCCCTCTGTTTCAGCCTCTCTGTTTCTCGCCCTCTGTTTCAGCCCCTCTGTTTCAGCCCCTCTGTTTCAGCCCCTCTGTTTCTCGCCCTCTGTTTCAGCCCCTCTGTTTCTCGCCCTCTGTTTCAGCCCCTCTGTTTCTCGCCCTCTGTATCGGCCCCTCTATTTCAGCCCCTCTGTTTCTCGCCCTCTGTTTCAGCCCCTCTGTTTCTCGCCCTCTGTTTCAGCCCCTCTGTTTCTCGCCTTCTGTTTCAGCCCCTCATATTCAGCCCCTCTGTTTCAGCCCCTCTGATTCATCCCCTCAGTTTCTCGCCCTCTGTTTCAGCCCCTGTGTTTCAGCCCCTCTGTTTCAGCCCCTCTGTTTCTCGCCCTCTGTTTCAGCCCCTCTATTTCTTGGCCACTGTTGCAGCCCGTCTGTTTCCCGCCCTCTGTTTCAGCCCCTCTATTTCTCGCCCTCTGTTTCAGCCCCTCTGTTTCAGCCCCTCTGTTTCAGCCCCTCTGTTTCTCGCCCTCTGTTTCAGCCCCTCTGCTTCTCGCCCTCTGTTTCAGCCCCTCTGTTTCAGCCCCTATGTTTCAGTCCCTCTGTTTCTCGCCCTCTGTTTCTCGCCCTCTGTTTCAGCCCCTCTGTTTCTCGCCCTCTGTTTCAGCCCCTCTGTTTCTCGCCCCCTGTTTCAGCCCCCCTGTTTCAGTCCCTCTGTTTCAGCCCCTCTGTTTCAGCCCCTCTGTTTCTCGCCCTCTGTTTCAGCCCCTCTGTTTCTCGCCCTCAGTTTCAGCCCCTCTGTTTCTCGCCCTCTGTTTCAGCCTCTCTGTTTCTCGCCCTCTGTTTCAGCATCTCTGTTTCTCACCCTCTGTTTCAGCCCCTCTGTTTCTCGCTCTCTGTTTCAGCATCTCTGTTTCTCACCCTCTGTTTCAGCCCCTCTGTTTCTCGCACTCCGTTTCAGCTCCTCTGATTCAGCCCCTTTGTTTCAGCCCCTCTCATTCAGCCCCTCTGTTTCAGCCCCTCTATTTCAGCCCCTCTGTTTCAGCCCCTCTGTTTCATCCCCTCTGTTTCTCGCCCTCTGTTTCTCACCCTCTGTTTCAGCCCCTCTCATTCAGCCCCTCTGTTTCAGCCCCTCTCATTCAGCCCCTCTGTTTCAGCCCCTCTATTTCAGCCCCTCTGTTTCAGCCCCTCTGTTTCAGCCCCTCTGTTTCAGCCCCTCTGTTTCTCGCCCTCTGTTTCAGCCCCTCTGTTTCAGCCCCTCTGTTTCAGCCCCTCGGTTTCTCGCCCTCTGTTTCAGCCCCTCTGTTTCTCGCCCTCTGTTTCTGCCCCTCTGATTTAGCCCCTCTGTTTCAGCCCCTCCGTTTCAGCCCCTCTGTTTCTCGCCCTCTGTTTCAGCCCCTCTGTTTCGCGCTCTCTGTTTCAGCTCCTCTGTTTCAGCCCCTCTGTTTCAGCCCCTCTGTTTCTCACCCTATGTTTCAGCCCCTCTGTTTCTCGCCCTCTGTTTCTGCCCCTCTGATTTAGCCCCTCTGTTTCAGCCCCTCCGTTTCAGCCCCTCTGTTTCTCGCCCTCTGTTTCAGCCCCTCTGTTTCGCGCTCTCTGTTTCAGCTCCTCTGTTTCAGCCACTCTGTTTCTCGCCCGCTGTTTCTGCCCCTCTGTTTCTCGCCCTCTGTTTCAGCCCCTCTGTTTCTCGCCCTCTGTTTCAGCCCCTCTGATTCAGCCCCTCTGTTTCAACCCCTCTGAATCAGCCCCTCTGATTCAGCCCCTCTGTTTCAGCCCCTCTGTTTCAGCCCCTCTGTTTCTCGCCCTCTGTTTCAGCCCCTCTGTTCCAGCCCCTCTGTTTCTCGCCCTCTGTTTCAGCCCCTCTGATTCAGCCCCTCTGTTTCTCGCCCACTGTTTCAGCCCCTCTGTTTCTCGGGTCTGTTTCAGCCCCTCTGTTTCAGCCCCTCTGTTTCTCGCCCTCTGTTTCAGCCCCTCTGTTTCTCGCCATCTGTTTCTGCCCCTCTGTTTCTCGACCCCTGTATCAGCCCCTCTGTTTCTCGCCCTCTGTTTCAGCCCCTCTGATTCAGCCCCTCTATTTCAGCCCCTCTGAATCAGCCCCTCTGATTCAGCCCCTCTGTTTCAGCCCCTTTGTTTCAGCCCCTCTGTTTCTCGTCCGATGTTTCAGCCCCTCTGTTTCAGCCCCTCTGTTTCAGCCCCTCTGTTTCTCGCCCTCTGTTTCAGCACCTCTGATTCAGCCCCTCTGTTTCTCGCCCTCTGTTTCAGCCCCTCTGTTTCTCGCCCTCTGTTTCAGCCCCTCTATTTATCGCCCTCTGTTTCAGCCCCTCTGTTTCAGCCCCTATGTTTCAGCCCCTCTGTTTCAGCCCCTCTGTTTCTCGCCCTCTGTTTGAGCCCCTCTGTTTCTTGACCTCTGTTTCAGCCCCTCTGTTTATCGCCCTCTGTTTCAGCCTATCTGTTTCAGTCCCTCTGTTCCAGCCCCTCTGTTTCTCGCCCTCTGTTTCAGCCCCTCTGTTTCAGCCCCTCTGTTTCTCGCCCTCTGTTTCTGCCCCTCTGTTTCTCGCCCTCTGTTTCAGCCTCTCTGTTTCTCGCCCTCTGTTTCAGCCCCTCTATTTCAGCCCCTCTGCTTCAGCCCCTCTGTTTCTCGCCCTCTGTTTCAGCCCCACTGTTTCTCGCCCTCTGTTTCAGCCCCTCTGTTTCTCGCCCTCTGTTTCAGCCCCTCTGATTCAGCCCCTCTGTTTCAGCCCCTCTGATTCAGCCCCTCTGTTTCAGCCCCTCTGTTTCAGCCTCTCTGTTTCAGCCCCTCTGTTTCTCGCCCTCTGTTTCTCACCCTCTGTTTCTCGTCCTCTGTTTCAGCCCCTCTGTTTTTCGCCCTCTGTTTCAGCCCCTCTGTTTCTCGCCCTCTGTTTCAGGCTCTCTGTTTCAGCCCGTCTGTTTCAGCCCCTCTGTTTCAGCCCCTCTGTTTCTCGCCCTCTGTTTCTCACCCGCTGTTTCAGCCCGTTTGTTTCTCGCCCTCTGTTTCAGCCCCTCTGTTTCAGCCCCTCTGATTCAGCCCCTCTGTTTCTCGCTCTCTGTTTCAGCCCCTCTGTTTCTCGCCCTCTGTTTCAGCGCCTCTGTTTCTCGCCCTCTGTTTCAGCCCCTCTGTTTCAGCCCCTCTGTTTCAGCCCCTCTGTTTCTCGCCCTCTGTTTCAGCCCCTCTGTTTCAGCCCCTCTGTTTCTCGCCCTCTGTTTCAGCACCTCTGTTTCTCACCCTCTGTTTCAGCCCCTCTGTTTCTCGCCCTCTGTTTCAGCCCCTCTGTTTCTCGCCCTCTGTTTCTGCCCCTCTGATTTAGCCCCTCTGTTTCAGCCCCTCCGTTTCAGCCCCTCTGTTTCTCGCCCTCTGTTTCAGCCCCTCTGTTTCGCGTTCTCTGTTTCAGCTCCTCTGTTTCAGCCCCTCTGTTTCTCGCCCTCTGTTTCTGCCCCTCTGTTTCTCGCCCTCTGTTTCAGCCCCTCTGTTTCTCGCTCTCTGTTTCAGCCCCTCTGAATCAGCCCCTCTGATTCAGCCCCTCTGTTTCAGCCCCTCTGTTTCAGCCCCTCTGTTTCTCGCCCTCTGTTTCAGCCCCTCTGTTCCAGCCCCTCTGTTTCTCGCACTCTGTTTCAGCCCCTCTGATTCAGCCCCTCTGTTTCTCGCCCACTGTTTCAGCCCCTCTCTTTCTAGCCCTCTGTTTCAGCCCCTCTGTTTCAGCCCCTCTATTACTCGCCCTCTGTTTCAGCCCCTCTGTTTCTCGCCCGCTGTTTCTGCCCCTCTGTTTCTCGCCCCCTGTATCAGCCCCTCTGTTTCTCGCCCACTGTTTCAGCCCCTCTGATTCAGCCCCTCTGCTTCAGCCCCTCTGAATCAGCCCCTATGATTCAGCCCCTCTGTTTCAGCCCCTCTGTTTCAGCCCCTCTGTTTCTCGTCCTCTGTTTCAGCCCCTCTGTTTCAGCCCCTCTGTTTCAGCCCCTCTGTTTCTCGCCCTCTGTTTCAGCCCCTCTGATTGAACCCTTCTGTTTCTCGCCCTCTGTTGCAGCCACTCTGTTTCTCGCCCTCTGTTTCAGCCGCTCTATTTCTCGCCCTATGTTTCAGCCCCTCTGTTTCAGCCCCTATGTTTCGGCCCCTCTGTTTCAGCCCCTCTGTTTCTCGCCCTCTGTTTCAGCCCCTCTGTTTCTCGCCCTCTGTTTCAGCCCCTCTGTTTATCGCCCTCTGTTTCAGCCTATCTGTTTCAGCCCCTCTGTTCCAGCCCCTCTGTTTCTCGCCCTCTGTTTCAGCCCCTCTGTTTCAGCCCCTCTGTTTCTCGCCCTCTGTTTCAGCCCCTCTGTTTCTCGCCCTCTGTTTCAGCCTCTCTGTTTCTCGCCCTCTGTTTCAGCCCCTCTGTTTCTCGCCCTCTGTTTCAGCCCCACTGTTTCTCGCCCTCTGTTTCAGCCCCTCTGTTTCTCGCCCTCTGTTTCAGCCCCTCTGATTCCGCCCCTCTGTTTCAGCCCCTCTGTTTCAGCCCCTCTGTTTGTCGCCCTCTCTTTCAGCCCCTCTGTTTCTCGCCCTCTGTTTCAGCCCCTCTGTTTCTCGCACTTTGTTTCAGCCCCTCTGTTTCAGCCCCTATGTTTCAGTCCCTCTGTTTCTCGCCCTCTGTTTCTCCCCCTCCGTTTCAGCCCCTCTGTTTCTCGCCCTCTGTTTCAGCCCCTCTGTTTCTCGCCCTCTGTTTCAGCCTCTCTGTTTCTCGCCCTCTGTTTCAGCCCCTATGTTTCAGTCCCTCTGTTTCTCACCCTCTGTTTCTCGCCCTCTGTTTCAGCCCCTCTGATTCTCGCCCTCTGTTTCAGCCACTCTGTTTCTCGCCCTCTGTTTCAGCCTCTCTGTTTCTCGCCCTCGGTTTCAGCCCCGCTGATTTAGCCCCTCTGATTCAGCCCTTCTGTTTCTCGCCCTCTGTTTCAGACCCTCTGTTTCAGCCCCTCCGTTTCAGCCCCTCTGTTTCTCACCCTCTGTTTCAGTCCCTCTGATTCAGCACCTCTGATTCAGCCCTACTCATTCAGCCCCTCTGTATCAGCCCCCCTGTTTCAGCCCCTCTGTTTCAGCCCCTCTGTTTCTCGCCCTCTGTTTCAGCCCCACTGTTTTAGCCCCTCTGTTTCAGCCCCTCTGTTTCAGCCCCTCTGTTTCTCGCCATCTACTTCAGCCCCTCTGTTTCTCGCTCTCTGTTTCAGCCCCGCTGTTTCTCGCCCTCTATTTCTGCCCCTCTGTTTCTGGCTCTCTGTTTCAGGCCCTCTGTTTCTCGCCATCTACTTCAGCCCCGCTGATTCAGCCCCTCTGTTTCAGCCACTCTGAATCAGCCCCTCTGATTCAGCCCCTCTGTTTCAGCCCCTCTGTTTCAGCCCCTCTGTTTTAGCCCCTCTGTTTCTCGCCTTCTGTTTCAGGCCCTCTGTTTCTCGCCCTCTGTTTCAGCCCATCTGTTTCTCGCCCTCTGTTTCAGCCCATCTGATTCAGCCCCTCTGTTTCCGCCCCTCTGATTCAGCCCCTCTGATTTAGCCCCTCTGATTTAGCCCCTCTGATTCAGCCCCTCTGTTTCTCAGCCTCTGTTTCAGCACATCTGTTTCAGCCCCTCTGTTTCAGCCCCTCTGTTTGTCACCCTCTCTTTCAGCCACTCTGATTCAGCCCCTCTGATTCAGCCCCACTCATTCAGCCCCTCTGTTTCAGCCCCTCTGTTTCTCGCCCTCTGTTTCAGCCCCTCTGTTTCTCGCACTGTTTCAGCCCCTCTGCTTCTCGCCCTCTGTTTCAGCCCCTCTGTTTCTCGCCCTCTGTTTCAGCCACTCTGTTTCAGCCCCTCTGTTTCAGCCCCTCTGTTTCAGCCCCTCTGTTTCTCGGCCTCTGTTTCGGCCCCTCTGTTTCTCGCCCTCTGTTTCAGCCTCTCTGTTTCTCGCCCTCTGTTTCAGCCCCTCTGTTTCAGCCACTCTGTTTCAGCCACTCTGTTTCTCGCCCTCTGTTTCAGCCCCTCTGTTTCTCGCCCTCTGTTTCAGCCTCTCTGTTTCTCGCCCTCTGTATCGGCCCCTCTATTTCAGCCCCTCTGTTTCAGCCCCTCTGTTTCTCGCCCTCTGTTTCTCGCCCTCTGTTTCAGCCCCTCTGTTTCTCGCCCTCTGTTTCAGCCCCTCTGTTTCAACCCTCTGATTCAGCCCCTCTGATTCAGCCCCTCTGTTTCTCGCCCTCTGTTTCAGCGCCTCTGTTTCAGCCCTTCTGTTTCAGCCTGTCTGTTTCAGCCCCTCTCTTTCTCGCCCTCTGTTTCAGCCCCTCTGTTTCAGCCCCTCTGTTTCAGCCCCTCTGTTTCAGCCGCTCTGTTTCTCGCCCTCTGTTTCAGCCCCTCTGATTTAGCCCCTCTGTTTCAGCCCCTCTGTTTCAGCCCCTCTGTTTCTCGCCCTCTGTTTCTGCCCCTCTGTTTCTCGTCCTCTGTTTCAGCCCCTCTGTTTCTCGCCCTCTGTTACAGCCCCTCTGATTCAGCCCCTCTGTTTCAGCCCCTCTGAATCAGCCCCTCTGATTCAGCCCCACTGTTTCAACCCCTCTGTTTCAGCCCCTCTGTTTCTCGCCCTGTGTTTCAGCCCCTCTGTTTCTCACCCTCTGTTTCAGCCCCTCTGTGTCAGCCCCTCTGTTTCTCGCCCTCTGTTTCAGCCCCTCTGTTTTTCGCCCTCTGTTTCAGCCCCTCTGATTCATCCCCTCTGTTTCTCGCCCTCTGTTTCAGCCCCTGTGTTTCAGCCCCTCTGTTTCAGCCCCTCTGTTTCTCGCCCTCTGTTTCAGCCCCTCTATTTCTCGCCCTCTGTTTCAGCCCCTCTGTTTCAGCCCCTATGATTCAGCCCCTCTGTTTCAGCCCCTCTGTTTCTCGCCCTCTGTTTCAGCCCCTCAGTTTATCGCCCTCTGTTTCAGCCTATCTTTTTCAGCCCCTCTGTTCCAGCCCCTCTGTTTCTCGCCCTCTGTTTCAGCCCCTCTGTTTCAGCCCCTCTGTTTCTCGCCCTCTGTTTCAGCCCCTCTGTTTCTCGCCCTCTGTTTCAGCCTCTCTGTTTCCCGCCCTCTGTTTCAGCCCCTCTGTTTCAGCCCCTCTGTTTCAGCCCCTCTGTTTCTCGCCCTCTGTTTCAGCCCCACTGTTTCTCGCCCTCTGTTTCAGCCCCTCTGTTTCTCGCCCTATGTTTCAGCCCCTCTGATTCAGCCCCTCTGTTTCAGCCCCTCTGATTCAGCCCCGCTGTTTCAGCCCCTCTGTTTCAGCCCCTCTGTTTCAGCCAGTCTGTTTCAGCCCCTCTGTTTCTCGCCCTCTCTCTGTCAGCCCGTCTGTTTCTCGCCCTCTTTTTCAGCCCCTCTGTTTCTCGCACTTTGTTTCAGTCCCTCTGTTTCAGCCCCTATGTTTCAGTCCCTCTGTTTCTCGCCCTCTGTTTCTCCCCCTCCGTTTCAGCCCCTCTGTTTCTCACCCTCTGTTTCAGCCCCTCTGATTCAGCACCTCTGATTCAGCCCCACTCATTCAGCCCCTCTGATTCAGCCCCTCTGTTTCCCGCCCCTCTGTTTCAGCCCCTCTGTTTCTCGCCCTCTGTTTCAGCCCCTCTGTTTCAGCCCCTCTGGTTTCAGCCCCTCTGTTTCAGCCCCTTTGTTTCTCGCCCTCTGTTTCAGCCCCTCTGTTTCTCGCCCACTGTTTCAGCTCCTCTGTTTTTCGCCCTCTGTTTCAGCCCCTCTGATTCAGGCCCTCTGATTCAGCCACTCTGTTTCAGCCCCTCTGTTTCAGCCCCTCTGTTTCAGCCCCTCTGTTTCTCGCCCTCTGGTTCAGCCCCTCGGTTTCTCGCCCTCTGTTTCAGCCCCTCTGTTTCTCGCCCTCTGTTTCAGCCCCTCTGATTCAGCCCCTCTGTGTCAGCCCTTATGTTTCTCCCCCTCTCTTCCAGCCCCT
This sequence comes from Chiloscyllium punctatum, assembly GCF_047496795.1. Lineage (NCBI taxonomy): Eukaryota > Metazoa > Chordata > Chondrichthyes > Orectolobiformes > Hemiscylliidae > Chiloscyllium > Chiloscyllium punctatum. The sequence continues at coordinate 801,561 of NW_027309817.1, forward strand.
CTGTTTCAGCCCCTCTGTTTCAGCCCCTCTGTTTCTCGCCCTCTGTTTCAGCCCCTCTGTTTCTCACCCTCTGTTTCAGCCCCTTTGTTTTTCGCACTCTTTTTCAGCCTCTATGTTTCTCGCCCTCTGTTTCAGCCCCTCTGTTTCAGCCCCTCTGTTTCAGCCCCTCTGTTTCACTCCCTCTGTTTCTCGCCCTCTGTTTCAGCCCCTCTGTTTCTCGCCCTCTGTATCAGCCCCCCTGTTTCAGCCCCTCTGTTTCAGCCCCTCTGTTTCTCGCCCTCGGTTTCAGCCCCACTGTTTCAGCCCCACTGTTTCAGCCCCTCTGTTTCAGCCCCTCTGTTTCTCGCCCTCTACTTCAGCCCCTCTGTTTCTCGCTCTCTGTTTCAGCCCCTCTGTTTCTCGCCCTCTATTTCTGCCCCTCTGTTTCTCGCCCTCTGTTTCAGCCCCTCTGTTTCTCGCCCACTGTTTCAGCCCCGCTGATTCAGCCCCTCTGTTTCAGCCACTCTGAATCAGCCCCTCTGATTCAGCCCCTCTGTTTCAGCCCCTCTGTTTCAGCCCCTCTGTTTTAGCCCCTCTGTTTCTCGCCTTCTGTTTCAGGCCCTCTGTTTCTCGCCCTCTGTTTCAGCCCCTCTGTTTCTCGCCCTCTGTTTCAGCCCATCTGATTCAGCCCCTCTGTTTCCGCCCCTCTGATTCAGCCCCTCTGATTTCGCCCCTCTGATTTAGCCCCTCTGATTCAGCCCCTCTGTTTCTCGGCCTCTGTTTCAGCACATCTGTTTCAGCCCCTCTGTTTCAGCCCCTCTGTTTGTCACCCTCTGTTTCAGCCCCTCTGATTCAGCCCCTCTGATTCAGCCCCACTCATTCAGCCCCTCTGTTTCTCGCCCTCTGTTTCAGCCCCTCTGTTTCTCGCCCTCTGTTTCAGCCCCTCTGTTTCAGCCCCTCTGTTTCAGTCCCTCTGTTTCTCGCCCTCTGTTTCTCGCACTGTTTCAGCCCCTCTGCTTCTCGCCCTCTGTTTCAGCCCCTCTGTTTCTCGCCCTCTGTTTCAGCCACTCTGTTTCAGCCCCTCTGTTTCAGCCCCTCTGTTTCAGCCCCTCTGTTTCTCGGCCTCTGTTTCGGCCCCTCTGTTTCTCGCCCTCTGTTTCAGCCTCTCTGTTTCTCGCCCTCTGTTTCAGCCTCTCTGTTTCAGCCCCTCTGTTTCAGCCCCTCTGTTTCTCGCCCTCTGGTTCAGCCCCTCGGTTTCTCGCCCTCTGTTTCAGCCCCTCTGTTTCTCGCCCTCTGTCTCAGCCCCTCTGATTCAGCCCCTCTGTGTCAGCCCTTATGTTTCTCCCCCTCTCTTCCAGCCCCTCTGTTTCAGCCCCTCTGTTTTTCGCCCTCTGTTTCAGCCCCTCTGTTTCAGCCCCTCTGGTTTCAGCCCCTCTGGTTCAGCCCCTCTGTTTCTCGCCCTCTGTTTCAGCCCCTCTGTTTTTCGCATTCTTTTTCAGCCCCTATGTTTCTCGCCCTCTGTTTCAGCCCCTCTGTTTCAGCCCCTCTGGTTTCAGCCCCTCTGTTTCAGCCCCTCTGTTTCTCGGCCTCTGTTTCGGCCCCTCTGTTTCTCGCCCTCTGTTTCAGCCTCTCTGTTTCTCGCCCTCTGTTTCAGCCTCTCTGTTTCAGCCCCTCTGTTTCAGCCCCTCTGTTTCTCGCCCTCTGGTTCAGCCCCTCGGTTTCTCGCCCTCTGTTTCAGCCCCTCTGTTTCTCGCCCTCTGTCTCAGCCCCTCTGATTCAGCCCCTCTGTGTCAGCCCTTATGTTTCTCCCCCTCTCTTCCAGCCCCTCTGTTTCAGCCCCTCTGTTTCTCGCCCTCTGTTTCAGCCCCTCTGTTTCAGCCCCTCTGGTTTCAGCCCCTCTGGTTCAGCCCCTCTGTTTCTCGCCCTCTGTTTCAGCCCCTCTGTTTTTCGCATTCTTTTTCAGCCCCTATGTTTCTCGCCCTCTGTTTCAGCCCCTCTGTTTCAGCCCCTCTGTTTCAGCCCCTCTGTTTCAGCCCCTCTGTTTCTCGCACTCTGTTTCAGCCCCTCTGTTTCTCGCCCTCTGTTTCAGCCCCTTTGTTTCTCGCCCTCTGTATCAGCCCCCCTGTTTCAGCCCCTCTGTTTCAGCCCCTCTATTTCTCGCCCTCTGTTTCAGCCCCACTGTTTTAGCCCCTCTGTTTCAGCCCCTCTGTTTCAGCCCCTCTGTTTCTCGCCCTCTACTTCAGCCCCTCTGTTTCTCGCTCTCTGTTTCAGCCCCGCTGTTTCTCGCCCTCTATTTCTGCCCCTCTGTTTCTGGCTCTCTGTTTCAGGCCCTCTGTTTCTCGCCCTCTGTTTCAGCCCCGCTGATTCAGCCCCTCTGTTTCAGCCACTCTGAATCAGCCCCTCTGATTCAGCCCCTCTGTTTCAGCCCCTCTGTTTCAGCCCCTCTGTTTTAGCCCCTCTGTTTCTCGCCTTCTGTTTCAGGCCCTCTGTTTCTCGCCCTCTGTTTCAGCCCCTCTGTTTCTCGCCCTCTGTTTCAGCCCCTCTGTTTCTCGCCCTCTGTTTCAGCCACTCTGTTTCAGCCCCTCTGTTTCAGCCCCTCTGTTTCAGCCCCTCTGTTTCTCGGCCTCTGTTTCGGCCCCTCTGTTTCTCGCCCTCTGTTTCAGCCTCTCTGTTTCTCGCCCTCTGTTTCAGCCTCTCTGTTTCAGCCCCTCTGTTTCAGCCCCTCTGTTTCTCGCCCTCTGGTTCAGCCCCTCGGTTTCTCGCCCTCTGTTTCAGCCCCTCTGTTTCTCGCCCTCTGTCTCAGCCCCTCTGATTCAGCCTCTCTGTGTCAGCCCTTATGTTTCTCCCCCTCTCTTCCAGCCCCTCTGTTTCAGCCCCTCTGTTTCTCGCCCTCTGTTTCAGCCCCTCTGTTTCAGCCCCTCTGGTTTCAGCCCCTCTGGTTCAGCCCCTCTGTTTCTCGCCCTCTGTTTCAGCCCCTCTGTTTCTCGCCCTCTGTTTCAGCCCCTCTGTTTTTCGCATTCTTTTTCAGCCCCTATGTTTCTCGCCCTCTGTTTCAGCCCCTCTGTTTCAGCCCCTCTGTTTCAGCCCCTCTGTTTCAGCCCCTCTGTTTCTCGCCCTCTGTTTCAGCCCCTCTGTTTCTCGCCCTCTGTTTCAGCCCCTTTGTTTCTCACCCTCTGTATCAGCCCCCCTGTTTCAGCCCCTCTGTTTCAGCCCCTCTATTTCTCGCCCTCTGTTTCAGCCCCACTGTTTTAGCCCCTCTGTTTCAGCCCCTCTGTTTCAGCCCCTCTGTTTCTCGCCCTCTACTTCAGCCCCTCTGTTTCTCGCTCTCTGTTTCAGCCCCGCTGTTTCTCGCCCTCTATTTCTGCCCCTCTGTTTCTGGCTCTCTGTTTCAGGCCCTCTGTTTCTCGCCCTCTGTTTCAGCCCCGCTGATTCAGCCCCTCTGTTTCAGCCACTCTGAATCAGCCCCTCTGATTCAGCCCCTCTGTTTCAGCCCCTCTGTTTCAGCCCCTCTGTTTTAGCCCCTCTGTTTCTCGCCTTCTGTTTCAGGCCCTCTGTTTCTCGCCCTCTGTTTCAGCCCCTCTGTTTCTCGCCCTCTGTTTCAGCCCATCTGATTCAGCCCCTCTGTTTCCGCCAATCTGATTCAGCCCCTCTGATTTCGCCCCTCTGATTTAGCCCCTCTGATGCAGCCCCTCTGTTTCTCGGCCTCTGTTTCAGCACATCTGTTTCAGCCCCTCTGTTTCAGCCCCTCTGTTTGTCACCCTCTGTTTCAGCCCCTCTGATTCAGCCCCTCTGATTCAGCCCCACTCATTCAGCCCCTCTGTTTCAGCCCCTCTGTTTCTCGCCCTCTGTTTCAGCCCCTCTGTTTCTCGCCCTCTGTTTCAGCCCCTCTGTTTCTCGCCCTCTGTTTCAGCCACTCTGTTTCAGCCCCTCTGTTTCAGCCCCTCTGTTTCAGCCCCTCTGTTTCTCGGCCTCTGTTTCGGCCCCTCTGTTTCTCGCCCTCTGTTTCAGCCTCTCTGTTTCTCGCCCTCTGTTTCAGCCTCTCTGTTTCAGCCCCTCTGTTTCAGCCCCTCTGTTTCTCGCCCTCTGGTTCAGCCCCTCGGTTTCTCGCCCTCTGTTTCAGCCCCTCTGTTTCTCGCCCTCTGTCTCAGCCCCTCTGATTCAGCCCCTCTGTGTCAGCCCTTATGTTTCTCCCCCTCTCTTCCAGCCCCTCTGTTTCAGCCCCTCTGTTTCTCGCCCTCTGTTTCAGCCCCTCTGTTTCAGCCCCTCTGGTTTCAGCCCCTCTGGTTCAGCCCCTCTGTTTCTCGCCCTCTGTTTCAGCCCCTCTGTTTCTCGCCCTCTGTTTCAGCCCCTCTGTTTTTCGCATTCTTTTTCAGCCCCTATGTTTCTCGCCCTCTGTTTCAGCCCCTCTGTTTCAGCCCCTCTGTTTCTCGCCCTCTGTTTCAGCCCCACTGTTTTAGCCCCTCTGTTTCAGCCCCTCTGTTTCAGCCCCTCTGTTTCTCGCCCTCTACTTCAGCCCCTCTGTTTCTCGCTCTCTGTTTCAGCCCCGCTGTTTCTCGCCCTCTATTTCTGCCCCTCTGTTTCTCGCCCTCTGTTTCAGCCCCTCTGTTTCAGCCCCTCTATTTCTCGCCCTCTGTTTCAGCCCCACTGTTTTAGCCCCTCTGTTTCAGCCCCTCTGTTTCAGCCCCTCTGTTTCTCGCCCTCTACTTCAGCCCCTCTGTTTCTCGCTCTCTGTTTCAGCCCCGCTGTTTCTCGCCCTCTATTTCTGCCCCTCTGTTTCTGGCTCTCTGTTTCAGGCCCTCTGTTTCTCGCCCTCTGTTTCAGCCCCGCTGATTCAGCCCCTCTGTTTCAGCCACTCTGAATCAGCCCCTCTGATTCAGCCCCTCTGTTTCAGCCCCTCTGTTTCAGCCCCTCTGTTTTAGCCCCTCTGTTTCTCGCCTTCTGTTTCAGGCCCTCTGTTTCTCGCCCTCTGTTTCAGCCCCTCTGTTTCTCGCCCTCTGTTTCAGCCCCTCTGTTTCTCGCCCTCTGTTTCAGCCACTCTGTTTCAGCCCCTCTGTTTCAGCCCCTCTGTTTCAGCCCCTCTGTTTCTCGGCCTCTGTTTCGGCCCCTCTGTTTCTCGCCCTCTGTTTCAGCCTCTCTGTTTCTCGCCCTCTGTTTCAGCCTCTCTGTTTCAGCCCCTCTGTTTCAGCCCCTCTGTTTCTCGCCCTCTGGTTCAGCCCCTCGGTTTCTCGCCCTCTGTTTCAGCCCCTCTGTTTCTCGCCCTCTGTCTCAGCCCCTCTGATTCAGCCTCTCTGTGTCAGCCCTTATGTTTCTCCCCCTCTCTTCCAGCCCCTCTGTTTCAGCCCCTCTGTTTCTCGCCCTCTGTTTCAGCCCCTCTGTTTCAGCCCCTCTGGTTTCAGCCCCTCTGGTTCAGCCCCTCTGTTTCTCGCCCTCTGTTTCAGCCCCTCTGTTTCTCGCCCTCTGTTTCAGCCCCTCTGTTTTTCGCATTCTTTTTCAGCCCCTATGTTTCTCGCCCTCTGTTTCAGCCCCTCTGTTTCAGCCCCTCTGTTTCAGCCCCTCTGTTTCAGCCCCTCTGTTTCTCGCCCTCTGTTTCAGCCCCTCTGTTTCTCGCCCTCTGTTTCAGCCCCTTTGTTTCTCGCCCTCTGTATCAGCCCCCCTGTTTCAGCCCCTCTGTTTCAGCCCCTCTATTTCTCGCCCTCTGTTTCAGCCCCACTGTTTTAGCCCCTCTGTTTCAGCCCCTCTGTTTCAGCCCCTCTGTTTCTCGCCCTCTACTTCAGCCCCTCTGTTTCTCGCTCTCTGTTTCAGCCCCGCTGTTTCTCGCCCTCTATTTCTGCCCCTCTGTTTCTGGCTCTCTGTTTCAGGCCCTCTGTTTCTCGCCCTCTGTTTCAGCCCCGCTGATTCAGCCCCTCTGTTTCAGCCACTCTGAATCAGCTCCTCTGATTCAGCCCCTCTGTTTCAGCCCCTCTGTTTCAGCCCCTCTGTTTTAGCCCCTCTGTTTCTCGCCTTCTGTTTCAGGCCCTCTGTTTCTCGCCCTCCGTTTCAGCCCCTCTGTTTCTCGCCCTCTGTTTCAGCCCATCTGATTCAGCCCCTCTGTTTCCGCCAATCTGATTCAGCCCCTCTGATTTCGCCCCTCTGATTTAGCCCCTCTGATTCAGCCCCTCTGTTTCTCGGCCTCTGTTTCAGCACATCTGTTTCAGCCCCTCTGTTTCAGCCCCTCTGTTTGTCACCCTCTGTTTCAGCCCCTCTGATTCAGCCCCTCTGATTCAGCCCCACTCATTCAGCCCCTCTGTTTCAGCCCCTCTGTTTCTCGCCCTCTGTTTCAGCCCCTCTGTTTCTCGCCCTCTGTTTCAGCCCCTCTGTTTCTCGCCCTCTGTTTCAGCCACTCTGTTTCAGCCCCTCTGTTTCAGCCCCTCTGTTTCAGCCCCTCTGTTTCTCGGCCTCTGTTTCGGCCCCTCTGTTTCTCGCCCTCTGTTTCAGCCTCTCTGTTTCTCGCCCTCTGTTTCAGCCTCTCTGTTTCAGCCCCTCTGTTTCAGCCCCTCTGTTTCTCGCCCTCTGGTTCAGCCCCTCGGTTTCTCGCCCTCTGTTTCAGCCCCTCTGTTTCTCGCCCTCTGTCTCAGCCCCTCTGATTCAGCCCCTCTGTGTCAGCCCTTATGTTTCTCCCCCTCTCTTCCAGCCCCTCTGTTTCAGCCCCTCTGTTTCTCGCCCTCTGTTTCAGCCCCTCTGTTTCAGCCCCTCTGGTTTCAGCCCCTCTGGTTCAGCCCCTCTGTTTCTCGCCCTCTGTTTCAGCCCCTCTGTTTCTCGCCCTCTGTTTCAGCCCCTCTGTTTTTCGCATTCTTTTTCAGCCCCTATGTTTCTCGCCCTCTGTTTCAGCCCCTCTGTTTCAGCCCCTCTGTTTCAGCCCCTCTGTTTCAGCCCCTCTGTTTCTCGCCCTCTGTTTCAGCCCCTCTGTTTCTCGCCCTCTGTTTCAGCCCCTTTGTTTCTCGCCCTCTGTATCAGCCCCCCTGTTTCAGCCCCTCTGTTTCAGCCCCTCTATTTCTCGCCCTCTGTTTCAGCCCCACTGTTTTAGCCCCTCTGTTTCAGCCCCTCTGTTTCAGCCCCTCTGTTTCTCGCCCTCTACTTCAGCCCCTCTGTTTCTCGCTCTCTGTTTCAGCCCCGCTGTTTCTCGCCCTCTATTTCTGCCCCTCTGTTTCTGGCTCTCTGTTTCAGGCCCTCTGTTTCTCGCCCTCTGTTTCAGCCCCGCTGATTCAGCCCCTCTGTTTCAGCCACTCTGAATCAGCCCCTCTGATTCAGCCCCTCTGTTTCAGCCCCTCTGTTTCAGCCCCTCTGTTTTAGCCCCTCTGTTTCTCGCCTTCTGTTTCAGGCCCTCTGTTTCTCGCCCTCTGTTTCAGCCCCTCTGTTTCTCGCCCTCTGTTTCGGCCCATCTGATTCAGCCCCTCTGTTTCCGCCCCTCTGATTCAGCCCCTCTGATTTCGCCCCTCTGATTTAGCCCCTCTGATTCAGCCCCTCTGTTTCTCGGCCTCTGTTTCAGCACATCTGTTTCAGCCCCTCTGTTTCAGCCCCTCTGTTTGTCACCCTCTGTTTCAGCCCCTCTGATTCAGCCCCTCTGATTCAGCCCCACTCATTCAGCCCCTCTGTTTCAGCCCCTCTGTTTCTCGCCCTCTGTTTCAGCCCCTCTGTTTCTCGCCCTCTGTTTCAGCCCCTCTGTTTCAGCCCCTCTGTTTCAGTCCCTCTGTTTCTCGCCCTCTGTTTCTCGCACTGTTTCAGCCCCTCTGCTTCTCGCCCTCTGTTTCAGCCCCTCTGTTTCTCGCCCTCTGTTTCAGCCACTCTGTTTCTGCCCCTCTGTTTCAGCATCTCTGTTTCAGCCCCTCTGATTCTCGGCCTCTGTTTCGGCCCCTCTGTTTCTCGCCCTCTGTTTCAGCCTCTCTGTTTCTCGCCCTCTGTTTCAGCCCCTCTGTTTCAGCCACTCTGTTTCTCGCCCTCTGTTTCAGCCCCTCTGTTTCTCGCCCTCTTTTTCAGCCCCTCTGTTTCTCGCCCTCTGTATCGGCCCCTCTATTTCAGCCCCTCTGTTTCAGCCCCTCTGTTTCTCGCCCTCTGTTTCTCGCCCATGTTTCAGCCCCTCTGTTTCTCGCCCTCTATGTCAGCCCCTCTGTTTCAACCCTCTGATTCAGCCCCTCTGATTCAGCCCCTCTGTTTCTCGCCCTCTGTTACAGCGCCTCTGTTTCAGCCCTTCTGTTTCAGCCTGTCTGTTTCAGCCCCTCTCTTTCTCGCCCTCTGTTTCAGCCTCTCTGTTTCAGCCCCTCTGTTTCAACCCCTCTGTTTCAGCCGCTCTGTTTCTCGCCCACTGTTTCTGCCCCTCTGATTTAGCCCCTCTGTTTCAGCCCCTCTGTTTCAGCCCCTCTGTTACTCGCCCTCTGTTTCTGCCCCTCTGTTTCTCGTCCTCTGTTTCAGCCCCTCTGTTTCTCGCCCTCTGTTACAGCCCCTCTGATTCAGCCCCTCTGTTTCAGCCCCTCTGAATCAGCCCCTCTGATTCAGCCCCACTGTTTCAACCCCTCTGTTTCAGCCCCTCTGTTTCTCGCCCTGTGTTTCAGCCCCTCTGTTTCTCACCCTCTGTTTCAGCCCCTCTGTGTCAGCCCCTCTGTTTCTCGCCCTCTGTTTCAGCCCCTCTGTTTTTCGCCCTCTGTTTCAGGCCCTCTGATTCATCCCCTCTGTTTCTCGCCCTCTGTTTCAGCCCCTGTGTTTCAGCCCCTCTGTTTCAGCCCCTCTGTTTCTCGCCCTCTGTTTCAGCCCCTCTATTTCTCGCCCTCTGTTTCAGCCCCTCTGTTTCAGCCCCTATGATTCAGCCCCTCTGTTTCAGCCCCTCTGTTTCTCGCCCTCTGTTTCAGCCCCTCTGTTTCTCGCCCTCTGTTTCAGCCCCTCAGTTTATCGCCCTCTGTTTCAGCCTATCTGTTTCAGCCCCTCTGTTCCAGCCCCTCTGTTTCTCGCCCTTTGTTTCAGCCCCTCTGTTTCAGCCCCTCTGTTTCTCGCCCTCTGTTTCAGCCCCTCTGTTTCTCGCCCTCTGTTTCAGCCTCTCTGTTTCCCGCCCTCTGTTTCAGCCCCTCTGTTTCAGCCCCTCTGTTTCAGCCCCTCTGTTTCTCGCCCTCTGTTTCAGCCCCACTGTTTCTCCCCCTCTGTTTCAGCCCCTCTGTTTCTCGCCCTCTGTTTCAGCCCCTCTGATTCAGCCCCTCTGTTTCAGCCCCTCTGATTCAGCCCCGCTCTTTCAGCCCCTCTGTTTCAGCCCCTCTGTTTCAGCCAGTCTGTTTCAGCCCCTCTGTTTCTCGCCCTCTCTTTCAGCCCCTCTGTTTCTCGCCCTCTTTTTCAGCCCCTCTGTTTCTCGCACTTTGTTTCAGTCCCTCTGTTTCAGCCCCTATGTTTCAGTCCCTCTGTTTCTCGCCCTCTGTTTCTCCCCCTCCGTTTCAGCCCCTCTGTTTCTCACCCTCTGTTTCAGCCCCTCTGATTCAGCACCTCTGATTCAGCCCCACTCATTCAGCCCCTCTGATTCAGCCCCTCTGTTTCCCGCCCCTCTGTTTCAGCCCCTCTGTTTCTCGCCCTCTGTTTCAGCCCCTCTGTTTCAGCCCCTCTGGTTTCAGCCCCTCTGTTTCAGCCCCTTTGTTTCTCGCCCTCTGTTTCAGCCCCTCTGTTTCTCGCCCACTGTTTCAGCTCCTCTGTTTTTCGCCCTCTGTTTCAGCCCCTCTGATTCAGCCCCTCTGATTCAGCCACTCTGTTTCAGCCCCTATGTTTCAGCCCCTCTGTTTCAGCCCCTCTGTTTCTCGCCCTCTGGTTCAGCCCCTCGGTTTCTCGCCCTCTGTTTCAGCCCCTCTGTTTCTCGCCCTCTGTTTCAGCCCCTCTGATTCAGCCTCTCTGTGTCAGCCCTTATGTTTCTCCCCCTCTCTTCCAGCCCCTCTGTTTCAGCCCCTCTGTTTCAGCCCCTCTGTTTCTCGCCCTCTGTTTCAGCCCCTCTGTTTCAGCCCCTCTGTTTCAGCCCCTCTGTTTCAGCCCCTCTGTTTCTCGCCCTCTGTTTCAGCCCCTCTGTTTCTCGACCTCTGTTTCAGCCCCTTTGTTTCTCGCCCTCTGTTTCAGCCCCTCTGTTTCAGCCCCTCTGGTTTCAGCCCCTCTGGTTCAGCCCCTCTGTTTCTCGCCCTCTGTTTCAGCCCCTCTGTTTCTCGCCCTCTGTTTCAGCCCCTCTGTTTTTCGCACTCTTTTTCAGCCCCTATGTTTCTCGCCCTCTGTTTCAGCCCCTCTGTTTCAGCCCCTCTGTTTCAGCCCCTCTGTTTCAGCCCCTCTGTTTCAGCCGCTCTGTTTCAGCCCCTCTGTTTCTCGCCCTCTGGTTCAGCCCCTCGGTTTCTCGCCCTCTGTTTCAGCCCCTCTGTTTCTCGCCCTCTGTTTCAGCCCCTCTGATTCAGCCCCTCTGTGTCAGCCCTTATGTTTCTCCCCCTCTCTTCCAGCCCCTCTGTTTCAGCCCCTCTGTTTCAGCCCCTCTGTTTCTCGCCCTCTGTTTCAGCCCCTCTGTTTCTCACCCTCTGTTTCAGCCCCTTTGTTTTTCGCACTCTTTTTCAGCCTCTATGTTTCTCGCCCTCTGTTTCAGCCCCTCTGTTTCAGCCCCTCTGTTTCAGCCCCTCTGTTTCACTCCCTCTGTTTCTCGCCCTCTGTTTCAGCCCCTCTGTTTCTCGCCCTCTGTATCAGCCCCCCTGTTTCAACCCCTCTGTTTCAGCCCCTCTGTTTCTCGCCCTCTGTTTCAGCCCCACTGTTTCAGCCCCTCTGTTTCAGCCCCTCTGTTTCAGCCCCTCTGTTTCTCGCCCTCTACTTCAGCCCCTCTGTTTCTCGCTCTCTGTTTCAGCCCCTCTGTTTCTCGCCCTCTATTTCTGCCCCTCTGTTTCTCGCCCTCTGTTTCAGCCCCTTTGTTTCTCGCCCTCTGTATCAGCCCCCCTGTTTCAGCCCCTCTGTTTCAGCCCCTCTATTTCTCGCCCTCTGTTTCAGCCCCACTGTTTTAGCCCCTCTGTTTCAGCCCCTCTGTTTCAGCCCCTCTGTTTCTCGCCCTCTACTTCAGCCCCTCTGTTTCTCGCTCACTGTTTCAGCCCCGCTGTTTCTCGCCCTCTATTTCTGCCCCTCTGTTTCTGGCTCTCTGTTTCAGGCCCTCTGTTTCTCGCCCTCTGTTTCAGCCCCGCTGATTCAGCCCCTCTGTTTCAGCCACTCTGAATCAGCCCCTCTGATTCAGCCCCTCTGTTTCAGCCCCTCTGTTTCAGCCCCTCTGTTTCAGCCCCTCTGTTTCTCGCCCTCTGTTTCAGCCCCACTGTTTCTCGCCCTCTGTTTCAGCCCCTCTGTTTCTCGCCCTCTGTTTCAGCCCCTCTGATTCAGGCCCTCTGTTTCAGCCCCTCTGATTCAGCCCCGCTGTTTCAGCCCCTCTGTTTCAGCCCCTCTGTTTCAGCCAGTCTGTTTCAGCCCCTCTGTTTCTCGCCCTCTCTTTCAGCCCCTCTGTTTCTCGCCCTCTTTTTCAGCCCCTCTGTTTCTCGCACTTTGTTTCAGTCCCTCTGTTTCAGCCCCTATGTTTCAGTCCCTCTGTTTCTCGCCCTCTGTTTCTCCCCCTCCGTTTCAGCCCCTCTGTTTCTCACCCTCTGTTTCAGCCCCTCTGATTCAGCACCTCTGATTCAGCCCCACTCATTCAGCCCCTCTGATTCAGCCCCTCTGTTTCCCGCCCCTCTGTTTCAGCCCCTCTGTTTCTCGCCCTCTGTTTCAGCCCCTCTGTTTCAGCCCCTCTGGTTTCAGCCCCTCTGTTTCAGCCCCTTTGTTTCTCGCCCTCTGTTTCAGCCCCTCTGTTTCTCGCCCACTGTTTCAGCTCCTCTGTTTTTCGCACTCTGTTTCAGCCCCTCTGATTCAGCCCCTCTGATTCAGCCACTCTGTTTCAGCCCCTATGTTTCAGCCCCTCTGTTTCAGCCCCTCTGTTTCTCGCCCTCTGGTTCAGTCCCTCGGTTTCTCGCCCTCTGTTTCAGCCCCTCTGATTCTCGCTCTCTGTTTCAGCCCCTCTGATTCAGCCCCTCTGTGTCAGCCCTTATGTTTCTCCCCCTCTCTTCCAGCCCCTCTGTTTCAGCCCCTCTGTTTCAGCCCCTCTGTTTCTCGCCCTCTGTTTCAGCCCCTCTGTTTCTCACCCTCTGTTTCAGCCCCTTTGTTTTTCGCACTCTTTTTCAGCCTCTATGTTTCTCGCCCACTCTTTCTCGCCCTCTGTTTCAGCCCCTCTGTTTCTCGCCCTCTGTTTCAGCCCCTCTGTTTCAGCCCCTCTGGTTTCAGCCCCTCTGTTTCAGCCCCTTTGTTTCTCGCCCTCTGTTTCAGCCCCTCTGTTTCTCGCCCACTGTTTCAGCTCCTCTGTTTTTCGCCCTCTGTTTCAGCCCCTCTGATTCAGCCCCTCTGATTCAGCCACTCTGTTTCAGCCCCTCTGTTTCAGCCCCTCTGTTTCAGCCCCTCTGTTTCTCGCCCTCTGGTTCAGCCCCTCGGTTTCTCGCCCTCTGTTTCAGCCCCTCTGTTTCTCGCCCACTGTTTCAGCTCCTCTGTTTTTCGCCCTCTGTTTCAGCCCCTCTGATTCAGCCCCTCTGATTCAGCCACTCTGTTTCAGCCCCTCTGTTTCAGCCCCTCTGTTTCAGCCCCTCTGTTTCTCGCCCTCTGGTTCAGCCCCTCGGTTTCTCGCCCTCTGTTTCAGCCCCTCTGTTTCTCGCCCTCTGTCTCAGCCCCTCTGATTCAGCCCCTCTGTGTCAGCCCTTATGTTTCTCCCCCTCTCTTCCAGCCCCTCTGTTTCAGCCCCTCTGTTTCTCGCCCTCTGTTTCAGCCCCTCTGTTTCAGCCCCTCTGGTTTCAGCCCCTCTGGTTCAGCCCCTCTGTTTCTCGCCCTCTGTTTCAGCCCCTCTGTTTCTCGCCCTCTGTTTCAGCCCCTCTGTTTTTCGCACTCTTTTTCAGCCCCTATGTTTCTCGCCCTCTGTTTCAGCCCCTCTGTTTCAGCCCCTCTGTTTCAGCCCCTCTGTTTCAGCCCCTCTGTTTCTCGCCCTCTGTTTCAGCCCCTCTGTTTCTCGCCCTCTGTTTCAGCCCCTTTGTTTCTCACCCTCTGTATCAGCCCCACTGTTTCAGCCCCTCTGTTTCAGCCCCTCTATTTCTCGCCCTCTGTTTCAGCCCCACTGTTTTAGCCCCTCTGTTTCAGCCCCTCTGTTTCAGCCCCTCTGTTTCTCGCCCTCTACTTCAGCCCCTCTGTTTCTCGCTCTCTGTTTCAGCCCCGCTGTTTCTCGCCCTCTATTTCTGCCCCTCTGTTTCTGGCTCTCTGTTTCAGGCCCTCTGTTTCTCGCCCTCTGTTTCAGCCCCGCTGATTCAGCCCCTCTGTTTCAGCCACTCTGAATCAGCCCCTCTGATTCAGCCCCTCTGTTTCAGCCCCTCTGTTTCAGCCCCTCTGTTTTAGCCCCTCTGTTTCTCGCCTTCTGTTTCAGGCCCTCTGTTTCTCGCCCTCTGTTTCAGCCCCTCTGTTTCTCGCCCTCTGTTTCAGCCCATCTGATTCAGCCCCTCTGTTTCCGCCCCTCTGATTCAGCCCCTCTGATTTAGCCCCTCTGATTTAGCCCCTCTGATTCAGCCCCTCTGTTTCTCGGCCTCTGTTTCAGCACATCTGTTTCAGCCCCTCTGTTTCAGCCCCTCTGTTTGTCACCCTCTGTTTCAGCCCCTCTGATTCAGCCCCTCTGATTCAGCCCCACTCATTCAGCCCCTCTGTTTCAGCCCCTCTGTTTCTCGCCCTCTGTTTCAGCCCCTCTGTTTCTCGCCCTCTGTTTCAGCCCCTCTGTTTCAGCCCCTCTGTTTCAGTCCCTCTGTTTCTCGCCCTCTGTTTCTCGCACTGTTTCAGCCCCTCTGCTTCTCGCCCTCTGTTTCAGCCCCTCTGTTTCTCGCCCTCTGTTTCAGCCACTCTGTTTCAGCCCCTCTGTTTCAGCCCCTCTGTTTCAGCCCCTCTGATTCTCGGCCTCTGTTTCGGCCCCTCTGTTTCTCGCCCTCTGTTTCAGCCTCTCTGTTTCTCGCCCTCTGTTTCAGCCCCTCTGTTTCAGCCACTCTGTTTCTCGCCCTCTGTTTCAGCCCCTCTGTTTCTCGCCCTCTGTTTCAGCCCCTCTGTTTCTCGCCCTCTGTATCGGCCCCTCTATTTCAGCCCCTCTGTTTCAGCCCCTCTGTTTCTCGCCCTCTGTTTCTCGCCCTCTGTTTCAGCCCCTCTGTTTCTCGCCCTCTATTTCAGCCCCTCTGTTTCAACCCTCTGATTCAGCCCCTCTGATTCAGCCCCTCTATTTCTCGCCCTCTGTTTCAGCGCCTCTGTTTCAGCCCTTCTGTTTCAGCCTGTCTGTTTCAGCCCCTCTCTTTCTCGCCCTCTGTTTCAGCCCCTCTGTTTCAGCCCCTCTGTTTCAGCCCCTCTGTTTCAGCCCCTCTGTTTCTCGCCCTCTGTTTTTGCCCCTCTGTTTCTTGTCCTCTGTTTCAGCCCCTCTGTTTCTCGCCCTCTGTTACAGCCCCTCTGATTCAGCCCCTCTGTTTCAGCCCCTCTGAATCAGCCCCTCTGATTCAGCCCCACTGTTTCAACCCCTCTGTTTCAGCCCCTCTGTTTCTCGCCCTCTCTTTCAGCCCCTCTGTTTCTCGCCCTCTTTTTCAGCCCCTCTGTTTCTCGCACTTTGTTTCAGTCCCTCTGTTTCAGCCCCTATGTTTCAGTCCCTCTGTTTCTCGCCCTCTGTTTCTCCCCCTCCGTTTCAGCCCCTCTGTTTCTCACCCTCTGTTTCAGCCCCTCTGATTCAGCACCTCTGATTCAGTCCCACTCATTCAGCCCCTCTGATTCAGCCCCTCTGTTTCCCGCCCCTCTGTTTCAGCCCCTCTGTTTCTCGCCCTCTGTTTCAGCCCCTCTGTTTCAGCCCCTCTGGTTTCAGCCCCTCTGTTTCAGCCCCTTTGTTTCTCGCCCTCTGTTTCAGCCCCTCTGTTTCTCGCCCACTGTTTCAGCTCCTCTGTTTTTCGCCCTCTGTTTCAGCCCCTCTGATTCAGCCCCTCTGATTCAGCCACTCTGTTTTAGCCCCTATGTTTCAGCCCCTCTGTTTCAGCCCCTCTGTTTCTCGCCCTCTGGTTCAGCCCCTCGGTTTCTCGCCCTCTGTTTCAGCCCCTCTGTTTCTCGCCCTCTGTTTCAGCCCCTCTGATTCAGCCCCTCTGTGTCAGCCCTTATGTTTCTCCCCCTCTCTTCCAGCCCCTCTGTTTCAGCCCCTCTGTTTCAGCCCCTCTGTTTCTCGCCCTCTGTTTCAGCCCCTCTGTTTCTCACCCTCTGTTTCAGCCCCTTTGTTTTTCGCACTCTTTTTCAGCCTCTATGTTTCTCGCCCTCTGTTTCTCGCCCTCTGTTTCAGCCCCTTTGTTTCTCGCCCTCTGTTTCAGCCCCTCTGTTTCAGCCCCTCTGGTTTCAGCCCCTCTGTTTCAGCCCCTTTGTTTCTCGCCCTCTGTTTCAGCCCCTCTGTTTCTCGCCCACTGTTTCAGCTCCTCTGTTTTTCGCCCTCTGTTTCAGCCCCTCTGATTCAGCCCCTCTGATTCAGCCACTCTGTTTCAGCCCCTCTGTTTCAGCCCCTCTGTTTCAGCCCCTCTGTTTCTCGCCCTCTGGTTCAGCCCCTCGGTTTCTCGCCCTCTGTTTCAGCCCCTCTGTTTCTCGCCCTCTGTCTCAGCCCCTCTGATTCAGCCCCTCTGTGTCAGCCCTTATGTTTCTCCCCCGCTCTTCCAGCCCCTCTGTTTCAGCCCCTCTGTTTCTCGCCCTCTGTTTCAGCCCCTCTGTTTCAGCCCCTCTGGTTTCAGCCCCTCTGGTTCAGCCCCTCTGTTTCTCGCCCTCTGTTTCAGCCCCTCTGTTTCTCGCCCTCTGTTTCAGCCCCTCTGTTTTTCGCACTCTTTTTCAGCCCCTATGTTTCTCGCCCTCTGTTTCATCCCCTCTGTTTCAGCCCCTCTGTTTCAGCCCCTCTGTTTCAGCCCCTCTGTTTCTCGCCCTCTGTTTCAGCCCCTTTGTTTCTCGCCCTCTGTATCAGCCCCCCTGTTTCAGCCCCTCTGTTTCAGCCCCTCTATTTCTCGCCCTCTGTTTCAGCCCCACTGTTTTAGCCCCTCTGTTTCAGCCCCTCTGTTTCAGCCCCTCTGTTTCTCGCCCTCTACTTCAGCCCCTCTGTTTCTCGCTCTCTGTTTCAGCCCCGCTGTTTCTCGCCCTCTATTTCTGCCCCTCTGTTTCTGGCTCTCTGTTTCAGGCCCTCTGTTTCTCGCCCTCTGTTTCAGCCCGGCTGATTCAGCCCCTCTGTTTCAGCCACTCTGAATCAGCCCCTCTGATTCAGCCCCTCTGTTTCAGCCCCTCTGTTTCAGCCCCTCTGTTTTAGCCCCTCTGTTTCTCGCCTTCTGTTTCAGGCCCTCTGTTTCTCGCCCTCTGTTTCAGCCCCTCTGTTTCTCGCCCTCTGTTTCAGCCCATCTGATTCAGCCCCTCTGTTTCCGCCCCTCTGATTCAGCCCCTCTGATTTAGCCCCTCTGATTTAGCCCATCTGATTCAGCCCCTCTGTTTCTCGGCCTCTGTTTCAGCACATCTGTTTCAGCCCCTCTGTTTCAGCCCCTCTGTTTGTCACCCTCTGTTTCAGCCCCTCTGATTCAGCCCCTCTGATTCAGCCCCACTCATTCAGCCCCTCTGTTTCAGCCCCTCTGTTTCTCGCCCTCTGTTTCAGCCCCTCTGTTTCAGCCCCTCTGTTTCAGTCCCTCTGTTTCTCGCCCTCTGTTTCTCGCACTGTTTCAGCCCCTCTGCTTCTCGCCCTCTGTTTCAGCCCCACTGTTTCTCGCCCTCTGTTTCAGCCACTCTGTTTCAGCCCCTCTGTTTCAGCCCCTCTGTTTCAGCCCCTCTGATTCTCGGCCTCTGTTTCGGCCCCTCTGTTTCTCGCCCTCTGTTTCAGCCCCTCTGTTTCTCGCCCTCTGTTTCAGCCCCTCTGATTCAGCCCCTCTGTGTCAGCCCTTATGTTTCTCCCCCTCTCTTCCAGCCCCTCTGTTTCAGCCCCTCTGTTTCAGCCCCTCTGTTTCTCGCCCTCTGTTTCAGCCCCTCTGTTTCTCACCCTCTGTTTCAGCCCCTTTGTTTTTCGCACTCTTTTTCAGCCTCTATGTTTCTCGCCCTCTCTTTCTCGCCCTCTGTTTCAGCCCCTCTGTTTCTCGCCCTCTGTTTCAGCCCCTCTGTTTCAGCCCCTCTGGTTTCAGCCCCTCTGTTTCAGCCCCTTTGTTTCTCGCCCTCTGTTTCAGCCCCTCTGTTTCTCGCCCACTGTTTCAGCTCCTCTGTTTTTCGCCCTCTGTTTCAGCCCCTCTGATTCAGCCCCTCTGATTCAGCCACTCTGTTTCAGCCCCTCTGTTTCAGCCCCTCTGTTTCAGCCCCTCTGTTTCTCGCCCTCTGGTTCAGCCCCTCGGTTTCTCGCCCTCTGTTTCAGCCCCTCTGTTTCTCGCCCTCTGTCTCAGCCCCTCTGATTCAGCCCCTCTGTGTCAGCCCTTATGTTTCTCCCCCTCTCTTTCAGCCCCTCTGTTTCAGCCCCTCTGTTTCTCGCCCTCTGTTTCAGCCCCTCTGTTTCAGCCCCTCTGGTTTCAGCCCCTCTGGTTCAGCCCCTCTGTTTCTCGCCCTCTGTTTCAGCCCCTCTGTTTCTCGCCCTCTGTTTCAGCCCCTCTGTTTTTCGCACTCTTTTTCAGCCCCTATGTTTCTCGCCCTCTGTTTCAGCCCCTCTGTTTCAGCCCCTCTGTTTCAGCCCCTCTGTTTCTCGCCCTCTGTTTCAGCCCCTCTGTTTCTCGCCCTCTGTTTCAGCCCCTTTGTTTCTCACCCTCTGTATCAGCCCCCCTGTTTCAGCCCCTCTGTTTCAGCCCCTCTATTTCTCGCCCTCTGTTTCAGCCCCACTGTTTTAGCCCCTCTGTTTCAGCCCCTCTGTTTCAGCCCCTCTGTTTCTCGCCCTCTACTTCAGCCCCTCTGTTTCTCGCTCTCTGTTTCAGCCCCGCTGTTTCTCGCCCTCTATTTCTGCCCCTCTGTTTCTGGCTCTCTGTTTCAGGCCCTCTGTTTCACGCCCTCTGTTTCAGCCCCACTGATTCAGCCCCTCTGTTTCAGCCACTCTGAATCAGCCCCTCTGATTCAGCCCCTCTGTTTCAGCCCCTCTGTTTCAGCCCCTCTGTTTTAGCCCCTCTGTTTCTCGCCTTCTGTTTCAGGCCCTCTGTTTCTCGCCCTCTGTTTCAGCCCCTCTGTTTCTCGCCTTCTGTTTCAGCCCATCTGATTCAGCCCCTCTGTTTCCGCCCCTCTGATTCAGCCCCTCTGATTTAGCCCCTCTGATTTAGCCCCTCTGATTCAGCCCCTCTGTTTCTCGGCCTCTGTTTCAGCACATCTGTTTCAGCCCCTCTGTTTCAGCCCCTCTGTTTGTCACCCTCTGTTTCAGCCCCTCTGATTCAGCCCCTCTGATTCAGCCCCACTCATTCAGCCCCTCTGTTTCAGCCCCTCTGTTTCTCGCCCTCTGTTTCAGCCCCTCTGTTTCTCGCCCTCTGTTTCAGCCCCTCTGTTTCAGCCCCTCTGTTTCAGTCCCTCTGTTTCTCGCCCTCTGTTTCAGCCCCTCTGTTTCTCGCCCTCTGTTTCAGCCACTCTGTTTCAGCCCCTCTGTTTCAGCCCCTCTGTTTCAGCCCCTCTGATTCTCGGCCTCTGTTTCGGCCCCTCTGTTTCTCGCCCTCTGTTTCAGCCTCTCTGTTTCTCGCCCTCTGTTTCAGCCCCTCTGTTTCAGCCACTCTGTTTCTCGCCCTCTGTTTCAGCCCCTCTGTTTCTCGCCCTCTGTTTCAGCCCCTCTGTTTCTCGCCCTCTGTATCGGCCCCTCTATTTCAGCCCCTCTGTTTCAGCCCCTCTGTTTCTCGCCCTCTGTTTCTCGCCCTCTGTTTCAGCCCCTCTGTTTCTCGCCCTCTATTTCAGCCCCTCTGTTTCAACCCTCTGATTCAGCCCCTCTGATTCAGCCCCTCTGTTTCTCGCCCTCTGCTTCAGCGCCTCTGTTTCAGCCCTTCTGTTTCAGCCTGTCTGTTTCAGCCCCTCTCTTTCTCGCCCTCTGTTTCAGCCCCTCTGTTTCAGCCCCTCTGTTTCAGCCCCTCTGTTTCAGCCCCTCTGTTTCTCGCCCTCTGTTTTTGCCCCTCTGTTTCTCGTCCTCTGTTTCAGCCCCTCTGTTTCTCGCCCTCTGTTACAGCCCCTCTGATTCAGCCCCTCTGTTTCAGCCCCTCTGAATCAGCCCCTCTGATTCAGCCCCACTGTTTCAACCCCTCTGTTTCAGCCCCTCTGTTTCTCGCCCTCTCTTTCAGCCCCTCTGTTTCTCGCCCTCTTTTTCAGCCCCTCTGTTTCTCGCACTTTGTTTCAGTCCCTCTGTTTCAGCCCCTATGTTTCAGTCCCTCTGTTTCTCGCCCTCTGTTTCTCCCCCTCCGTTTCAGCCCCTCTGTTTCTCACCCTCTGTTTCAGCCCCTCTGATTCAGCACCTCTGATTCAGCCCCACTCATTCAGCCCCTCTGATTCAGCCCCTCTGTTTCCCGCCCCTCTGTTTCAGCCCCTCTGTTTCTCGCCCTCTGTTTCAGCCCCTCTGTTTCAGCCCCTCTGGTTTCAGCCCCTCTGTTTCAGCCCCTTTGTTTCTCGCCCTCTGTTTCAGCCCCTCTGTTTCTCGCCCACTGTTTCAGCTCCTCTGTTTTTCGCCCTCTGTTTCAGCCCCTCTGATTCAGCCACTCTGTTTTAGCCCCTATGTTTCAGCCCCTCTGTTTCAGCCCCTCTGTTTCTCGCCCTCTGGTTCAGCCCCTCGGTTTCTCGCCCTCTGTTTCAGCCCCTCTGTTTCTCGCCCTCTCTTTCAGCCCCTCTGATTCAGCCCCTCTGTGTCAGCCCTTATGTTTCTCCCCCTCTCTTCCAGCCCCTCTGTTTCAGCCCCTCTGTTTCAGCCCCTCTGTTTCTCGCCCTCTGTTTCAGCCCCTCTGTTTCTCACCCTCTGTTTCAGCCCCTTTGTTTTTCGCACTCTTTTTCAGCCTCTATGTTT
This sequence comes from Chiloscyllium punctatum, assembly GCF_047496795.1. NCBI lineage: Eukaryota > Metazoa > Chordata > Chondrichthyes > Orectolobiformes > Hemiscylliidae > Chiloscyllium > Chiloscyllium punctatum. The sequence continues at coordinate 821,611 of NW_027309817.1, forward strand.
CTCGCCCTCTGTTTCTCGCCCTCTGTTTCAGCCCCTTTGTTTCTCGCCCTCTGTTTCAGCCCCTCTGTTTCAGCCCCTCTGGTTTCAGCCCCTCTGTTTCAGCCCCTTTGTTTCTCGCCCTCTGTTTCAGCCCCTCTGTTTCTCGCCCACTGTTTCAGCTCCTCTGTTTTTCGCCCTCTGTTTCAGCCCCTCTGATTCAGCCCCTCTGATTCAGCCACTCTGTTTCAGCCCCTCTGTTTCAGCCCCTCTGTTTCAGCCCCTCTGTTTCTCGCCCTCTGGTTCAGCCCCTCGGTTTATCGCCCTCTGTTTCAGCCCCTCTGTTTCTCGCCCTCTGTCTCAGCCCCTCTGATTCAGCCCCTCTGTGTCAGCCCTTATGTTTCTCCCCCTCTCTTCCAGCCCCTCTGTTTCAGCCCCTCTGTTTCTCGCCCTCTGTTTCAGCCCCTCTGTTTCAGCCCCTCTGGTTTCAGCCCCTCTGGTTCAGCCCCTCTGTTTCTCGCCCTCTGTTTCAGCCCCTCTGTTTCTCGCCCTCTGTTTCAGCCCCTCTGTTTTTCGCACACTTTTTCAGCCCCTATGTTTCTCGCCCTCTGTTTCATCCCCTCTGTTTCAGCCCCTCTGTTTCAGCCCCTCTGTTTCAGCCCCTCTGTTTCTCGCCCTCTGTTTCAGCCCCTCTGTTTCTCGCCCTCTGTTTCAGCCCCTTTGTTTCTCGCCCTCTGTATCAGCCCCCCTGTTTCAGCCCCTCTGTTTCAGCCCCTCTATTTCTCGCCCTCTGTTTCAGCCCCACTGTTTTAGCCCCTCTGTTTCAGCCCCTCTGTTTCAGCCCCTCTGTTTCTCGCCCTCTACTTCAGCCCCTCTGTTTCTCGCTCTCTGTTTCAGCCCCGCTGTTTCTCGCCCTCTATTTCTGCCCCTCTGTTTCTGGCTCTCTGTTTCAGGCCCTCTGTTTCTCGCCCTCTGTTTCAGCCCCGCTGATTCAGCCCCTCTGTTTCAGCCACTCTGAATCAGCCCCTCTGATTCAGCCCCTCTGTTTCAGCCCCTCTGTTTCAGCCCCTCTGTTTTAGCCCCTCTGTTTCTCGCCTTCTGTTTCAGGCCCTCTGTTTCTCGCCATCTGTTTCAGCCCCTCTGTTTCTCGCCCTCTGTTTCAGCCCATCTGATTCAGCCCCTCTGTTTCCGCCCCTCTGATTCAGCCCCTCTGATTTATCCCCTCTGATTTAGCCCATCTGATTCAGCCCCTCTGTTTCTCGGCCTCTGTTTCAGCACATCTGTTTCAGCCCCTCTGTTTCAGCCCCTCTGTTTGTCACCCTCTGTTTCAGCCCCTCTGATTCAGCCCCTCTGATTCAGCCCCACTCATTCAGCCCCTCTGTTTCAGCCCCTCTGTTTCTCGCCCTCTGTTTCAGCCCCTCTGTTTCTCGCCCTCTGTTTCAGCCCCTCTGTTTCAGCCCCTCTGTTTCAGTCCCTCTGTTTCTCGCCCTCTGTTTCTCGCACTGTTTCAGCCCCTCTGCTTCTCGCCCTCTGTTTCAGCCCCTCTGTTTCTCGCCCTCTGTTTCAGCCACTCTGTTTCAGCCCCTCTGTTTCAGCCCCTCTGTTTCAGCCCCTCTGATTCTCGGCCTCTGTTTCGGCCCCTCTGTTTCTCGCCCTCTGTTTCAGCCTCTCTGTTTCTCGCCCTCTGTTTCAGCCCCTCTGTTTCAGCCACTCTGTTTCTCGCACTCTGTTTCAGCCCCTCTGTTTCTCGCCCTCTGTTTCAGCCCCTCTGTTTCTCGCCCTCTGTATCGGCCCCTCTATTTCAGCCCTCTGATTCAGCCCCTCTGATTCAGCCCCTCTGTTTCTCGCCTTCTGTTTCAGCGCCTCTGTTTCAGCCCTTCTGTTTCAGCCTGTCTGTTTCAGCCCCTCTCTTTCTCGCCCTCTGTTTCAGCCCCTCTGTTTCAGCCCCTCTGTTTCAGCCCCTCTGATTCAGCCCCTCTGTTTCTCGCCCTCTGTTTCTGCCCCTCTGTTTCTCGTCCTCTGTTTCAGCCCCTCTGTTTCTCGCCCTCTGTTACAGCCCCTCTGATTCAGCCCCTCTGTTTCAGCCCCTCTGAATCAGCCCCTCTGATTCAGCCCCACTGTTTCAACCCCTCTGTTTCAGCCCCTCTGTTTCTCGCCCTGTGTTTCAGCCCCTCTGTTTCTCACCCTCTGTTTCAGCCCCTCTGTGTCAGCCCCTCTGTTTCTCGCCCTCTGTTTCAGCCCCTCTGTTTTTCGCCCTCTGTTTCAGGCCCTCTGATTCATCCCCTCTGTTTCTCGCCCTCTGTTTCAGCCCCTGTGTTTCAGCCCCTCTGTTTCAGCCCCTCTGTTTCTCGCCCTCTGTTTCAGCCCCTCTATTTCTCGCCCTCTGTTTCAGCCCCTCTGTTTCAGCCCCTATGATTCAGCCCCTCTGTTTCAGCCCCTCTGTTTCTCGCCCTCTGTTTCAGCCCCTCTGTTTCTCGCCCTCTGTTTCAGCCCCTCAGTTTATCGCCCTCTGTTTCAGCCTATCTGTTTCAGCCCCTCTGTTCCAGCCCCTCTGTTTCTCGCCCTCTGTTTCAGCCCCTCTGTTTCAGCCCCTCTGTTTCTCGCCCTCTGTTTCAGCCCCTCTGTTTCTCGCCCTCTGTTTCAGCCTCTCTGTTTCCCGCCCTCTGTTTCAGCCCCTCTGTTTCAGCCCCTCTGTTTCAGCCCCTCTGTTTCTCGCCCTCTGTTTCAGCCCCACTGTTTCTCGCCCTCTGTTTCAGCCCCTCTGTTTCTCGCCCTCTGTTTCAGCCCCTCTGATTCAGCCCCTCTGTTTCAGCCCCTCTGATTCAGCCCCGCTGTTTCAGCCCCTCTGTTTCAGCCCCTCTGTTTCAGCCAGTCTGTTTCAGCCCCTCTGTTTCTCGCCCTCTCTCTGTCAGCCCCTCTGTTTCTCGCCCTCTTTTTCAGCCCCTCTGTTTCTCGCACTTTGTTTCAGTCCCTCGGTTTCAGCCCCTATGTTTCAGTCCCTCTGTTTCTCGCCCTCTGTTTCTCCCCCTCCGTTTCAGCCCCTCTGTTTCTCACCCTCTGTTTCAGCCCCTCTGATTCAGCACCTCTGATTCAGCCCCACTCATTCAGCCCCTCTGATTCAGCCCCTCTGTTTCCCGCCCCTCTGTTTCAGCCCCTCTGTTTCTCGCCCTCTGTTTCAGCCCCTCTGTTTCAGCCCCTCAGGTTTCAGCCCCTCTGTTTCAGCCCCTTTGTTTCTCGCCCTCTGTTTCAGCCCCTCTGTTTCTCGCCCACTGTTTCAGCTCCTCTGTTTTTCGCCCTCTGTTTCAGCCCCTCTGATTCAGCCCCTCTGATTCAGCCACTCTGTTTCAGCCCCTATGTTTCAGCCCCTCTGTTTCAGCCCCTCTGTTTCTCGCCCTCTGGTTCAGCCCCTCGGTTTCTCGCCCTCTGTTTCAGCCCCTCTGTTTCTCGCCCTCTGTTTCAGCCCCTCTGATTCAGCCCCTCTGTGTCAGCCCTTATGTTTCTCCCCCTCTCTTCCAGCCCCTCTGTTTCAGCCCCTCTGTTTCAGCCCCTCTGTTTCTCGCCCTCTGTTTCAGCCCCTCTGTTTCTCACCCTCTGTTTCAGCCCCTTTGTTTTTCGCACTCTTTTTCAGCCTCTATGTTTCTCGCCCTCTCTTTCTCGCCCTCTGTTTCAGCCCCTCTGTTTCTCGCCCTCTGTTTCAGCCTCTCTGTTTCCCGCCCTCTGTTTCAGCCCCTCTGTTTCAGCCCCTCTGTTTCAGCCCCTCTGTTTCTCGCCCTCTGTTTCAGCCCCACTGTTTCTCGCCCTCTGTTTCAGCCCCTCTGTTTCTCGCCCTCTGTTTCAGCCCCTCTGATTCAGCCCCTCTGTTTCAGCCCCTCTGATTCAGCCCCGCTGTTTCAGCCCCTCTGTTTCAGCCCCTCTGTTTCAGCCAGTCTGTTTCAGCCCCTCTGTTTCTCGCCCTCTCTTTCAGCCCCTCTGTTTCTCGCCCTCTTTTTCAGCCCCTCTGTTTCTCGCACTTTGTTTCAGTCCCTCTGTTTCAGCCCCTATGTTTCAGTCCCTCTGTTTCTCGCCCTCTGTTTCTCCCCCTCCGTTTCAGCCCCTCTGTTTCTCACCCTCTGTTTCAGCCCCTCTGATTCAGCACCTCTGATTCAGCCCCACTCATTCAGCCCCTCTGATTCAGCCCCTCTGTTTCAAGCCCATCTGTTTCAGCCCCTCTGTTTCTCGCCCTCTGTTTCAGCCCCTCTGTTTCAGCCCCTCTGGTTTCAGCCCCTCTGTTTCAGCCCCTTTGTTTCTCGCCCTCTGTTTCAGCCCCTCTGTTTCTCGCCCACTGTTTCAGCTCCTCTGTTTTTCGCCCTCTGTTTCAGCCCCTCTGATTCAGCCCCTCTGATTCAGCCACTCTGTTTCAGCCCCTATGTTTCAGCCCCTCTGTTTCAGCCCCTCTGTTTCTCGCCCTCTGGTTCAGCCCCTCGGTTTCTCGCCCTCTGTTTCAGCCCCTCTGTTTCTCGCCCTCTGATTCAGCCCCTCTGATTCAGCCCCTCTGTGTCAGCCCTTATGTTTCTCCCCCTCTCTTCCAGCCCCTCTGTTTCAGCCCCTCTGTTTCAGCCCCTCTGTTTCTCGCCCTCTGTTTCAGCCCCTCTGTTTCTCACCCTGTTTCAGCCCCTTTGTTTTTCGCACTCTTTTTCAGCCTCTATGTTTCTCGCCCTCTGTTTCTCGCCCTCTGTTTCAGCCCCTCTGTTTCAGCCCCTCTGGTTTCAGCCCCTCTGTTTCAGCCCCTTTGTTTCTCGCCCTCTGTTTCAGCCCCTCTGTTTCTCGCCCACTGTTTCAGCTCCTCTGTTTTTCGCTCTCTGTTTCAGCCCCTCTGATTCAGCCCCTCTGATTCAGCCACTCTGTTTCAGCCCCTCTGTTTCAGCCCCTCTGTTTCAGCCCCTCTGTTTCTCGCCCTCTGGTTCAGCCCCTCGGTTTCTCGCCCTCTGTTTCAGCCCCTCTGTTTCTCGCCCTCTGTCTCAGCCCCTCTGATTCAGCCCCTCTGTGTCAGCCCTTATGTTTCTCCCCCTCTCTTCCAGCCCCTCTGTTTCAGCCCCTCTGTTTCTCGCCCTCTGTTTCAGCCCCTCTGTTTCAGCCCCTCTGGTTTCAGCCCCTCTGGTTCAGCCCCTCTGTTTCTCGCCCTCTGTTTCAGCCCCTCTGTTTCTCGCCCTCTGTTTCAGCCCCTCTGTTTTTCGCACTCTTTTTCAGCCCCTATGTTTCTCGCCCTCTGTTTCAGCCCCTCTGTTTCAGCCCCTCTGTTTCAGCCCCTCTGTTTCAGCCCCTCTGTTTCTCGCCCTCTGTTTCAGCCCCTCTGTTTCTCGCCCTCTGTTTCAGCCCCTTTGTTTCTCGCCCTCTGTATCAGCCCCCCTGTTTCAGCCCCTCTGTTTCAGCCCCTCTATTTCTCGCCCTCTGTTTCAGCCCCACTGTTTTAGCCCCTCTGTTTCAGCCCCTCTGTTTCAGCCCCTCTGTTTCTCGCCCTCTACTTCAGCCCCTCTGTTTCTCGCTCTCTGTTTCAGCCCCGCTGTTTCCCGCCCTCTATTTCTGCCCCTCTGTTTCTGGCTCTCTGTTTCAGGCCCTCTGTTTCTCGCCCTCTGTTTCAGCCCCGCTGATTCAGCCCCTCTGTTTCAGCCACTCTGAATCAGCCCCTCTGATTCAGCCCCTCTGTTTCAGCCCCTCTGTTTCAGCCCCTCTGTTTTAGCCCCTCTGTTTCTCGCCTTCTGTTTCAGGCCCTTTGTTTCTCGCCCTCTGTTTCAGCCCATCTGATTCAGCCCCTCTGTTTCCGCCCCTCTGATTCAGCCCCTCTGATTTAGCCCCTCTGATTTAGCCCCTCTGATTCAGCCCCTCTGTTTCTCGGCCTCTGTTTCAGCACATCTGTTTCAGCCCCTCTGTTTCAGCCCCTCTGTTTGTCACCCTCTGTTTCAGCCCCTCTGATTCAGCCCCTCTGATTCAGCCCCACTCATTCAGCCCCTCTGTTTCAGCCCCTCTGTTTCTCGCCCTCTGTTTCAGCCCCTCTGTTTCTCGTCCTCTGTTTCAGCCCCTCTGTTTCAGCCCCTCTGTTTCAGTCCCTGTGTTTCTCGCCCTCTGTTTCTCGCACTGTTTCAGCCCCTCTGCTTCTCGCCCTCTGTTTCAGCCCCTCTGTTTCTCGCCCTCTGTTTCAGCCACTCTGTTTCAGCCCCTCTGTTTCAGCCCCTCTGTTTCAGCCCCTCTGATTCTCGGCCTCTGTTTCGGCCCCTCTGTTTCTCGCCCTCTGTTTCAGCCTCTCTGTTTCTCGCCCTCTGTTTCAGCCCCTCTGTTTCAGCCACTCTGTTTCTCGCCCTCTGTTTCAGCCCCTCTGTTTCTCGCCCTCTGTTTCAGCCCCTCTGTTTCTCGCACTCTGTATCGGCCCCTCTATTTCAGCCCCTCTGTTTCAGCCCCTCTGTTTCTCGCCCTCTGTTTCTCGCCCTCTGTTTCAGCCCCTCTGTTTCTCGCCCTCTATTTCAGCCCCTCTGTTTCAACCCTCTGATTCAGCCCCTCTGATTCAGCCCCTCTGTTTCTCGCCCTCTGTTTCAGCGCCTCTGTTTCAGCCCTTCTGTTTCAGCCTGTCTGTTTCAGCCCCTCTCTTTCTCGCCCTCTGTTTCAGCCCCTCTGTTTCAGCCCCTCTGTTTCAGCCCCTCTGTTTCAGCCGCTCTGTTTCTCGCCCTCTGTTTCTGCCCCTCTGATTTAGCCCCTCTGTTTCAGCCCCTCTGTTTCAGCCCCTCTGTTTCTCGCCCTCTGTTTCTGCCCCTCTGTTTCTCGTCCTCTGTTTCAGCCCCTCTGTTTCTCGCCCTCTGTTTCAGCCCCTCTGTTTCTCGCCCTGTGTTTCAGCCCCTCTGTTTCTCACCCTCTGTTTCAGCCCCTCTGTGTCAGCCCCTCTGTTTCTCGCCCTCTGTTTCAGCCCCTCTGTTTTTCGCCCTCTGTTTCAGGCCCTCTGATTCATCCCCTCTGTTTCTCGCCCTCTGTTTCAGCCCCTGTGTTTCAGCCCCTCTGTTTCAGCCCCTCTGTTTCTCGCCCTCTGTTTCAGCCCCTCTATTTCTCGCCCTCTGTTTCAGCCCCTCTGTTTCAGCCCCTATGATTCAGCCCCTCTGTTTCAGCCCCTCTGTTTCTCGCCCTCTGTTTCAGCCCCTCTGTTTCTCGCCCTCTGTTTCAGCCCCTCAGTTTATCGCCCTCTGTTTCAGCCTATCTGTTTCAGCCCCTCTGTTCCAGCCCCTCTGTTTCTCGCCCTCTGTTTCAGCCCCTCTGTTTCAGCCCCTCTGTTTCTCGCCCTCTGTTTCAGCCCCTCTGTTTCTCGCCCTCTGTTTCAGCCTCTCTGTTTCCCGCCCTCTGTTTCAGCCCCTCTGTTTCAGCCTCTCTGTTTCAGCCCCTCTGTTTCTCGCCCTCTGTTTCAGCCCCACTGTTTCTCGCCCTCTGTTTCAGCCCCTCTGTTTCTCGCCCTCTGTTTCAGCCCCTCTGATTCAGCCCCTCTGTTTCAGCCCCTCTGATTCAGCCCCGCTGTTTCAGCCCCTCTGTTTCAGCCCCTCTGTTTCAGCCAGTCTGTTTCAGCCCCTCTGTTTCTCGCCCTCTCTCTGTCAGCCCCTCTGTTTCTCGCCCTCTTTTTCAGCCCCTCTGTTTCTCGCACTTTGTTTCAGTCCCTCTGTTTCAGCCCCTATGTTTCAGTCCCTCTGTTTCTCGCCCTCTGTTTCTCCCCCTCCGTTTCAGCCCCTCTGTTTCTCACCCTCTGTTTCAGCCCCTCTGATTCAGCACCTCTGATTCAGCCCCACTCATTCAGCCCCTCTGATTCAGCCCCTCTGTTTCCCGCCCCTCTGTTTCAGCCCCTCTGTTTCTCGCCCTCTGTTTCAGCCCCTCTGTTTCAGCCCCTCTGGTTTCAGCCCCTCTGTTTCAGCCCCTTTGTTTCTCGCCCTCTGTTTCAGCCCCTCTGTTTCTCGCCCACTGTTTCAGCTCCTCTGTTTTTCGCCCTCTGTTTCAGCCCCTCTGATTCAGCCCCTCTGATTCAGCCACTCTGTTTCAGCCCCTATGTTTCAGCCCCTCTGTTTCAGCCCCTCTGTTTCTCGCCCTCTGGTTCAGCCCCTCGGTTTCTCGCCCTCTGTTTCAGCCCCTCTGTTTCTCGCCCTCTGTTTCAGCCCCTCTGATTCAGCCCCTCTGTGTCAGCCCTTATGTTTCTCCCCCTCTCTTCCAGCCCCTCTGTTTCAGCCCCTCTGTTTCTCGCCCTCTGTTTCAGCCCCTCTGTTTCTCACCCTCTGTTTCAGCCCCTTTGTTTTTCGCACTCTTTTTCAGCCTCTATGTTTCTCGCCCTCTGTTTCTCGCCCTCTGTTTCAGCCCCTCTGTTTCTCGCCCTCTGTTTCAGCCCCTCTGTTTCAGCCCCTCTGGTTTCAGCCCCTCTGTTTCAGCCCCTTTGTTTCTCGCCCTCTGTTTCAGCCCCTCTGTTTCTCGTCCTCTGTTTCAGCCCCTCTGTTTCAGCCCCTCTGTTTCAGCCCCTCTGATTCAGCCCCTCTGATTCAGCCACTCTGTTTCAGCCCCTCTGTTTCAGCCCCTCTGTTTCAGCCCCTCTGTTTCTCGAACTCTGGTTCAGCCCCTCGGTTTCTCGCCCTCTGTTTCAGCCCCTCTGTTTCTCGCCCTCTGTCTCAGCCCCTCTGATTCAGCCCCTCTGTGTCAGCCCTTATGTTTCTCCCCCTCTCTTCCAGCCCCTCTGTTTCAGCCCCTCTGTTTCTCGCCCTCTGTTTCAGCCCCTCTGTTTCAGCCCCTCTGGTTTCAGCCCCTCTGGTTCAGCCCCTCTGTTTCTCGCCCTCTGTTTCAGCCCCTCTGTTTCTCGCCCTCTGTTTCAGCCCCTCTGTTTTTCGCACACTTTTTCAGCCTCTATGTTTCTCGCCCTCTGTTTCAGCCCCTCTGTTTCAGCCCCTCTGTTTCAGCCCCTCTGTTTCAGCCCCTCTGTTTCTCGCCCTCTGTTTCAGCCCCTCTGTTTCTCGCCCTCTGTTTCAGCCCCTTTGTTTCTCGCCCTCTGTATCAGCCCCCTTTTTCAGCCCCTCTGTTTCAGCCCCTCTGTTTCTCGCCCTCTGTTTCAGCCCCACTGTTTTAGCCCCTCTGTTTCAGCCCGTCTGTTTCAGCCCCTCTGTTTCTCGCCCTCTACTTCAGCCCCTCTGTTTCTCGCTCTCTGTTTCAGCCCCGCTGTTTCTCGCCCTCTATTTCTGCCCCTCTGTTTCTGGCTCTCTGTTTCAGGCCCTCTGTTTCTCGCCCTCTGTTTCAGCCCCGCTGATTCAGCCCCTCTGTTTCAGCCACTCTGAATCAGCCCCTCTGATTCAGCCCCTCTGTTTCAGCCCCTCTGTTTCAGCCCCTCTGTTTTAGCCCCTCTGTTTCTCGCCTTCTGTTTCAGGCCCTCTGTTTCTCTCCCTCTGTTTCAGCCCCTCTGTTTCTCGCCCTCTGTTTCAGCCCATCTGATTCAGCCCCTCTGTTTCCGCCCCTCTGATTCAGCCCCTCTGATTTAGCCCCTCTGATTTAGCCCCTCTGATTCAGCCCCTCTGTTTCTCGGCCTCTGTTTCAGCACATCTGTTTCAGCCCCTCTGTTTCAGCCCCTCTGTTTGTCACCCTCTGTTTCAGCCCCTCTGATTCAGCCCCTCTGATTCAGCCCCACTCATTTAGCCCCTCTGTTTCAGCCCCTCTGTTTCTCGCCCTCTGTTTCAGCCCCTCTGTTTCTCGCCCTCTGTTTCAGCCCCTCTGTTTCTCGCCCTCTGTTTCAGCCACTCTGTTTCAGCCCCTCTGTTTCAGCCCCTCTGTTTCAGCCCCTCTGATTCTCGGCCTCTGTTTCGGCCCCTCTGTTTCTCGCCCTCTGTTTCAGCCTCTCTGTTTCAGCCCCTCTGTTTCAGCCCCTCTGTTTCAGCCCCTCTGTTTCTCGCCCTCTGTTTCAGCCCCTCTGTTTCTCGCCCTCTCTTTCAGCCCCTCTGTTTCTCGCCCTCTTTTTCAGCCCCTCTGTTTCTCGCACTTTGTTTCAGTCCCTCTGTTTCAGCCCCTATGTTTCAGTCCCTCTGTTTCTCGCCCTCTGTTTCAGCCCCTCTGTTTCTCGCCCTCTGTATCGGCCCCTCTATTTCAGCCCCTCTGTTTCAGCCACTCTGTTTCAGCCCCTCTGTTTCAGCCCCTCTGTTTCAGCCCCTCTGTTTGAGCCCCTCTGTTTCTCGCCCTCTGTATCGGCCCCTCTATTTCAGCCCCTCTGTTTCAGCCCCTCTGTTTCTCGCCCTCTGTTTCTCGCCCTCTGTTTCAGCCCCTCTGTTTCTCGCCCTCTGTTTCAGCCCCTCTGTTTCAACCCTCTGATTCAGCCCCTCTGATTCAGCCCCTCTGTTTCTCGCCCTCTGTTTCAGCGCCTCTGTTTCAGCCCTTCTGTTTCAGCCTGTCTGTTTCAGCCCCTCTCTTTCTCGCCCTCTGTTTCAGCCCCTCTGTTTCAGCCCCTCTGTTTCAGCCCCTCTGTTTCAGCCGCTCTGTTTCTCGCCCTCTGTTTCTGCCCCTCTGATTTAGCCCCTCTGTTTCAGCCCCTCTGTTTCAGCCCCTCTGTTTCTCGCCCTCTGTTTCTGCCCCTCTGTTTCTCGTCCTCTGTTTCAGCCCCTCTGTTTCTCGCCCTCTGTTACAGCCCCTCTGATTCAGCCCCACTGTTTCAGCCCCTCTGAATCAGCCCCTCTGTTTCTCGCCCTCTGTTTCAGCCCCTCTGTTTCTCGCCCTCTGTTTCAGCCCCTCTGATTTAGCCCCTCTGTTTCAGCCCCTCTGTTTCAGCCCCTCTGTTTCTCGCCCTCTGTTTCAGCCCCTCTGTTTCTCGCCCTCTGTTTCAGCCCCTCTGTTTCTCGCCCTCTGTTTCAGCCTCTCTGTTTCCCGCCCTCTGTTTCAGCCCCTCTGTTTCAGCCCCTCTGTTTCAGCCCCTCTGTTTCTCGCCCTCTGTTTCAGCCCCACTGTTTCTCGCCCTCTGTTTCAGCCCCTCTGTTTCTCGCCCTCTGTTTCAGCCCCTCTGTTTCTCACCCTCTGTTTCAGCCCCTCTGATTCAGCCCCGCTGTTTCAGCCCCTCTGTTTCAGCCCCTCTGTTTCAGCCAGTCTGTTTCAGCCCCTCTGTTTCTCGCCCTCTCTCTGTCAGCCCCTCTGTTTCTCGCCCTCTTTTTCAGCCCCTCTGTTTCTCGCACTTTGTTTCAGTCCCTCTGTTTCAGCCCCTATGTTTCAGTCCCTCTGTTTCTCGCCCTCTGTTTCTCCCCCTCCGTTTCAGCCCCTCTGTTTCTCACCCTCTGTTTCAGCCCCTCTGATTCAGCACCTCTGATTCAGCCCCACTCATTCAGCCCCTCTGATTCAGCCCCTCTGTTTCCCGCCCCTCTGTTTCAGCCCCTCTGTTTCTCGCCCTCTGTTTCAGCCCCTCTGTTTCAGCCCCTCTGGTTTCAGCCCCTTTGTTTCTCGCCCTCTGTTTCAGCCCCTCTGTTTCTCGCCCACTGTTTCAGCTCCTCTGTTTTTCGCCCTCTGTTTCAGCCCCTCTGATTCAGCCCCTCTGATTCAGCCACTCTGTTTCAGCCCCTATGTTTCAGCCCCTCTGTTTCAGCCCCTCTGTTTCTCGCCCTCTGGTTCAGCCCCTCGGTTTCTCGCCCTCTGTTTCAGCCCCTCTGTTTCTCGCCCTCTGTCTCAGCCCCTCTGATTCAGCCCCTCTGTGTCAGCCCTTATGTTTCTCCCCCTCTCTTCCAGCCCCTCTGTTTCAGCCCCTCTGTTTCTCGCCCTCTGTTTCAGCCCCTCTGTTTCAGCCCCTCTGGTTTCAGCCCCTCTGGTTCAGCCCCTCTGTTTCTCGCCCTCTGTTTCAGCCCCTCTGTTTCTCGCCCTCTGTTTCAGCCCCTCTGTTTTTCGCACTCTTTTTCAGCCCCTATGTTTCTCGCCCTCTGTTTCAGCCCCTCTGTTTCAGCCCCTCTGTTTCAGCCCCTCTGTTTCAGCCCCTCTGTTTCTCGCCCTCTGTTTCAGCCCCTCTGTTTCTCGCCCTCTGTTTCAGCCCCTTTGTTTCTCGCCCTCTGTATCAGCCCCCCTGTTTCAGCCCCTCTGTTTCAGCCCCTCTATTTCTCGCCCTCTGTTTCAGCCCCACTGTTTTAGCCCCTCTGTTTCAGCCCCTCTGTTTCTCGCCCTCTACTTCAGCCCCTCTGTTTCTCGCTCTCTGTTTCAGCACCGCTGTTTCTCGCCCTCTATTTCTGCCCCTCTGTTTCTGGCTCTCTGTTTCAGGCCCTCTGTTTCTCGCCCTCTGTTTCAGCCCCGCTGATTCAGCCCCTCTGTTTCAGCCACTCTGAATCAGCCCCTCTGATTCAGCCCCTCTGTTTCAGCCCCTCTGTTTCAGCCCCTCTGTTTTAGCCCCTCTGTTTCTCGCCTTCTGTTTCAGGCCCTCTGTTTCTCGCCCTCTGTTTCAGCCCATCTGATTCAGCCCCTCTGTTTCCGCCCCTCTGATTCAGCCCCTCTGATTTAGCCCCTCTGATTTAGCCCCTCTGATTCAGCCCCTCTGTTTCTCGGCCTCTGTTTCAGCACATCTGTTTCAGCCCCTCTGTTTCAGCCCCTCTGTTTGTCACCCTCTGTTTCAGCCCCTCTGTTTCAGCCCCTCTGTTTCTCGCCCTCTGTTTCAGCCTCTATGTTTCTCGCCCTCTGTTTCTCGCCCTCTGTTTCAGCCCCTCTGTTTCAGCCCCTCTGGTTTCAGCCCCTCTGTTTCAGCCCCTTTGTTTCTCGCCCTCTGTTTCAGCCCCTCTGTTTCTCGCCCACTGTTTCAGCTCCTCTGTTTTTCGCTCTCTGTTTCAGCCCCTCTGATTCAGCCCCTCTGATTCAGCCACTCTGTTTCAGCCCCTCTGTTTCAGCCCCTCTGTTTCAGCCCCTCTGTTTCTCGCCCTCTGGTTCAGCCCCTCGGTTTCTCGCCCTCTGTTTCAGCCCCTCTGTTTCTCGCCCTCTGTCTCAGCCCCTCTGATTCAGCCCCTCTGTGTCAGCCCTTATGTTTCTCCCCCTCTCTTCCAGCCCCTCTGTTTCAGCCCCTCTGTTTCTCGCCCTCTGTTTCAGCCCCTCTGTTTCAGCCCCTCTGGTTTCAGCCCCTCTGGTTCAGCCCCTCTGTTTCTCGCCCTCTGTTTCAGCCCCTCTGTTTCTCGCCCTCTGTTTCAGCCCCTCTGTTTTTCGCACTCTTTTTCAGCCCCTATGTTTCTCGCCCTCTGTTTCAGCCCCTCTGTTTCAGCCCCTCTGTTTCAGCCCCTCTGTTTCAGCCCCTCTGTTTCTCGCCCTCTGTTTCAGCCCCTCTGTTTCTCGCCCTCTGTTTCAGCCCCTTTGTTTCTCGCCCTCTGTATCAGCCCCCCTGTTTCAGCCCCTCTGTTTCAGCCCCTCTATTTCTCGCCCTCTGTTTCAGCCCCACTGTTTTAGCCCCTCTGTTTCAGCCCCTCTGTTTCAGCCCCTCTGTTTCTCGCCCTCTACTTCAGCCCCTCTGTTTCTCGCTCTCTGTTTCAGCCCCGCTGTTTCCCGCCCTCTATTTCTGCCCCTCTGTTTCTGGCTCTCTGTTTCAGGCCCTCTGTTTCTCGCCCTCTGTTTCAGCCCCGCTGATTCAGCCCCTCTGTTTCAGCCACTCTGAATCAGCCCCTCTGATTCAGCCCCTCTGTTTCAGCCCCTCTGTTTCAGCCCCTCTGTTTTAGCCCCTCTGTTTCTCGCCTTCTGTTTCAGGCCCTTTGTTTCTCGCCCTCTGTTTCAGCCCATCTGATTCAGCCCCTCTGTTTCCGCCCCTCTGATTCAGCCCCTCTGATTTAGCCCCTCTGATTTAGCCCCTCTGATTCAGCCCCTCTGTTTCTCGGCCTCTGTTTCAGCACATCTGTTTCAGCCCCTCTGTTTCAGCCCCTCTGTTTGTCACCCTCTGTTTCAGCCCCTCTGATTCAGCCCCTCTGATTCAGCCCCACTCATTCAGCCCCTCTGTTTCAGCCCCTCTGTTTCTCGCCCTCTGTTTCAGCCCCTCTGTTTCTCGTCCTCTGTTTCAGCCCCTCTGTTTCAGCCCCTCTGTTTCAGTCCCTGTGTTTCTCGCCCTCTGTTTCTCGCACTGTTTCAGCCCCTCTGCTTCTCGCCCTCTGTTTCAGCCCCTCTGTTTCTCGCCCTCTGTTTCAGCCACTCTGTTTCAGCCCCTCTGTTTCAGCCCCTCTGTTTCAGCCCCTCTGATTCTCGGCCTCTGTTTCGGCCCCTCTGTTTCTCGCCCTCTGTTTCAGCCTCTCTGTTTCTCGCCCTCTGTTTCAGCCCCTCTGTTTCAGCCACTCTGTTTCTCGCCCTCTGTTTCAGCCCCTCTGTTTCTCGCCCTCTGTTTCAGCCCCTCTGTTTCTCGCACTCTGTATCGGCCCCTCTATTTCAGCCCCTCTGTTTCAGCCCCTCTGTTTCTCGCCCTCTGTTTCTCGCCCTCTGTTTCAGCCCCTCTGTTTCTCGCCCTCTATTTCAGCCCCTCTGTTTCAACCCTCTGATTCAGCCCCTCTGATTCAGCCCCTCTGTTTCTCGCCCTCTGTTTCAGCGCCTCTGTTTCAGCCCTTCTGTTTCAGCCTGTCTGTTTCAGCCCCTCTCTTTCTCGCCCTCTGTTTCAGCCCCTCTGTTTCAGCCCCTCTGTTTCAGCCCCTCTGTTTCAGCCGCTCTGTTTCTCGCCCTCTGTTTCTGCCCCTCTGATTTAGCCCCTCTGTTTCAGCCCCTCTGTTTCAGCCCCTCTGTTTCTCGCCCTCTGTTTCTGCCCCTCTGTTTCTCGTCCTCTGTTTCAGCCCCTCTGTTTCTCGCCCTCTGTTTCAGCCCCTCTGTTTCTCGCCCTGTGTTTCAGCCCCTCTGTTTCTCACCCTCTGTTTCAGCCCCTCTGTGTCAGCCCCTCTGTTTCTCGCCCTCTGTTTCAGCCCCTCTGTTTTTCGCCCTCTGTTTCAGGCCCTCTGATTCATCCCCTCTGTTTCTCGCCCTCTGTTTCAGCCCCTGTGTTTCAGCCCCTCTGTTTCAGCCCCTCTGTTTCTCGCCCTCTGTTTCAGCCCCTCTATTTCTCGCCCTCTGTTTCAGCCCCTCTGTTTCAGCCCCTATGATTCAGCCCCTCTGTTTCAGCCCCTCTGTTTCTCGCCCTCTGTTTCAGCCCCTCTGTTTCTCGCCCTCTGTTTCAGCCCCTCAGTTTATCGCCCTCTGTTTCAGCCTATCTGTTTCAGCCCCTCTGTTCCAGCCCCTCTGTTTCTCGCCCTCTGTTTCAGCCCCTCTGTTTCAGCCCCTCTGTTTCTCGCCCTCTGTTTCAGCCCCTCTGTTTCTCGCCCTCTGTTTCAGCCTCTCTGTTTCCCGCCCTCTGTTTCAGCCCCTCTGTTTCAGCCTCTCTGTTTCAGCCCCTCTGTTTCTCGCCCTCTGTTTCAGCCCCACTGTTTCTCGCCCTCTGTTTCAGCCCCTCTGTTTCTCGCCCTCTGTTTCAGCCCCTCTGATTCAGCCCCTCTGTTTCAGCCCCTCTGATTCAGCCCCGCTGTTTCAGCCCCTCTGTTTCAGCCCCTCTGTTTCAGCCAGTCTGTTTCAGCCCCTCTGTTTCTCGCCCTCTCTCTGTCAGCCCCTCTGTTTCTCGCCCTCTTTTTCAGCCCCTCTGTTTCTCGCACTTTGTTTCAGTCCCTCTGTTTCAGCCCCTATGTTTCAGTCCCTCTGTTTCTCGCCCTCTGTTTCTCCCCCTCCGTTTCAGCCCCTCTGTTTCTCACCCTCTGTTTCAGCCCCTCTGATTCAGCACCTCTGATTCAGCCCCACTCATTCAGCCCCTCTGATTCAGCCCCTCTGTTTCCCGCCCCTCTGTTTCAGCCCCTCTGTTTCTCGCCCTCTGTTTCAGCCCCTCTGTTTCAGCCCCTCTGGTTTCAGCCCCTCTGTTTCAGCCCCTTTGTTTCTCGCCCTCTGTTTCAGCCCCTCTGTTTCTCGCCCACTGTTTCAGCTCCTCTGTTTTTCGCCCTCTGTTTCAGCCCCTCTGATTCAGCCCCTCTGATTCAGCCACTCTGTTTCAGCCCCTATGTTTCAGCCCCTCTGTTTCAGCCCCTCTGTTTCTCGCCCTCTGGTTCAGCCCCTCGGTTTCTCGCCCTCTGTTTCAGCCCCTCTGTTTCTCGCCCTCTGTTTCAGCCCCTCTGATTCAGCCCCTCTGTGTCAGCCCTTATGTTTCTCCCCCTCTCTTCCAGCCCCTCTGTTTCAGCCCCTCTGTTTCTCGCCCTCTGTTTCAGCCCCTCTGTTTCTCACCCTCTGTTTCAGCCCCTTTGTTTTTCGCACTCTTTTTCAGCCTCTATGTTTCTCGCCCTCTGTTTCTCGCCCTCTGTTTCAGCCCCTCTGTTTCTCGCCCTCTGTTTCAGCCCCTCTGTTTCAGCCCCTCTGGTTTCAGCCCCTCTGTTTCAGCCCCTTTGTTTCTCGCCCTCTGTTTCAGCCCCTCTGTTTCTCGTCCTCTGTTTCAGCCCCTCTGTTTCAGCCCCTCTGTTTCAGCCCCTCTGATTCAGCCCCTCTGATTCAGCCACTCTGTTTCAGCCCCTCTGTTTCAGCCCCTCTGTTTCAGCCCCTCTGTTTCTCGAACTCTGGTTCAGCCCCTCGGTTTCTCGCCCTCTGTTTCAGCCCCTCTGTTTCTCGCCCTCTGTCTCAGCCCCTCTGATTCAGCCCCTCTGTGTCAGCCCTTATGTTTCTCCCCCTCTCTTCCAGCCCCTCTGTTTCAGCCCCTCTGTTTCTCGCCCTCTGTTTCAGCCCCTCTGTTTCAGCCCCTCTGGTTTCAGCCCCTCTGGTTCAGCCCCTCTGTTTCTCGCCCTCTGTTTCAGCCCCTCTGTTTCTCGCCCTCTGTTTCAGCCCCTCTGTTTTTCGCACACTTTTTCAGCCTCTATGTTTCTCGCCCTCTGTTTCAGCCCCTCTGTTTCAGCCCCTCTGTTTCAGCCCCTCTGTTTCAGCCCCTCTGTTTCTCGCCCTCTGTTTCAGCCCCTCTGTTTCTCGCCCTCTGTTTCAGCCCCTTTGTTTCTCGCCCTCTGTATCAGCCCCCTTTTTCAGCCCCTCTGTTTCAGCCCCTCTGTTTCTCGCCCTCTGTTTCAGCCCCACTGTTTTAGCCCCTCTGTTTCAGCCCGTCTGTTTCAGCCCCTCTGTTTCTCGCCCTCTACTTCAGCCCCTCTGTTTCTCGCTCTCTGTTTCAGCCCCGCTGTTTCTCGCCCTCTATTTCTGCCCCTCTGTTTCTGGCTCTCTGTTTCAGGCCCTCTGTTTCTCGCCCTCTGTTTCAGCCCCGCTGATTCAGCCCCTCTGTTTCAGCCACTCTGAATCAGCCCCTCTGATTCAGCCCCTCTGTTTCAGCCCCTCTGTTTCAGCCCCTCTGTTTTAGCCCCTCTGTTTCTCGCCTTCTGTTTCAGGCCCTCTGTTTCTCTCCCTCTGTTTCAGCCCCTCTGTTTCTCGCCCTCTGTTTCAGCCCATCTGATTCAGCCCCTCTGTTTCCGCCCCTCTGATTCAGCCCCTCTGATTTAGCCCCTCTGATTTAGCCCCTCTGATTCAGCCCCTCTGTTTCTCGGCCTCTGTTTCAGCACATCTGTTTCAGCCCCTCTGTTTCAGCCCCTCTGTTTGTCACCCTCTGTTTCAGCCCCTCTGATTCAGCCCCTCTGATTCAGCCCCACTCATTTAGCCCCTCTGTTTCAGCCCCTCTGTTTCTCGCCCTCTGTTTCAGCCCCTCTGTTTCTCGCCCTCTGTTTCAGCCCCTCTGTTTCTCGCCCTCTGTTTCAGCCACTCTGTTTCAGCCCCTCTGTTTCAGCCCCTCTGTTTCAGCCCCTCTGATTCTCGGCCTCTGTTTCGGCCCCTCTGTTTCTCGCCCTCTGTTTCAGCCTCTCTGTTTCAGCCCCTCTGTTTCAGCCCCTCTGTTTCAGCCCCTCTGTTTCTCGCCCTCTGTTTCAGCCCCTCTGTTTCTCGCCCTCTTTTTCAGCCCCTCTGTTTCTCGCACTTTGTTTCAGTCCCTCTGTTTCAGCCCCTATGTTTCAGTCCCTCTGTTTCTCGCCCTCTGTTTCAGCCCCTCTGTTTCTCGCCCTCTGTATCGGCCCCTCTATTTCAGCCCCTCTGTTTCAGCCACTCTGTTTCAGCCCCTCTGTTTCAGCCCCTCTGTTTCAGCCCCTCTGTTTGAGCCCCTCTGTTTCTCGCCCTCTGTATCGGCCCCTCTATTTCAGCCCCTCTGTTTCAGCCCCTCTGTTTCTCGCCCTCTGTTTCTCGCCCTCTGTTTCAGCCCCTCTGTTTCTCGCCCTCTGTTTCAGCCCCTCTGTTTCAACCCTCTGATTCAGCCCCTCTGATTCAGCCCCTCTGTTTCTCGCCCTCTGTTTCAGCGCCTCTGTTTCAGCCCTTCTGTTTCAGCCTGTCTGTTTCAGCCCCTCTCTTTCTCGCCCTCTGTTTCAGCCCCTCTGTTTCAGCCCCTCTGTTTCAGCCCCTCTGTTTCAGCCGCTCTGTTTCTCGCCCTCTGTTTCTGCCCCTCTGATTTAGCCCCTCTGTTTCAGCCCCTCTGTTTCAGCCCCTCTGTTTCTCGCCCTCTGTTTCTGCCCCTCTGTTTCTCGTCCTCTGTTTCAGCCCCTCTGTTTCTCGCCCTCTGTTACAGCCCCTCTGATTCAGCCCCACTGTTTCAGCCCCTCTGAATCAGCCCCTCTGTTTCTCGCCCTCTGTTTCAGCCCCTCTGTTTCTCGCCCTCTGTTTCAGCCCCTCTGATTTAGCCCCTCTGTTTCAGCCCCTCTGTTTCAGCCCCTCTGTTTCTCGCCCTCTGTTTCAGCCCCTCTGTTTCTCGCCCTCTGTTTCAGCCCCTCTGTTTCTCGCCCTCTGTTTCAGCCTCTCTGTTTCCCGCCCTCTGTTTCAGCCCCTCTGTTTCAGCCCCTCTGTTTCAGCCCCTCTGTTTCTCGCCCTCTGTTTCAGCCCCACTGTTTCTCGCCCTCTGTTTCAGCCCCTCTGTTTCTCGCCCTCTGTTTCAGCCCCTCTGTTTCTCACCCTCTGTTTCAGCCCCTCTGATTCAGCCCCGCTGTTTCAGCCCCTCTGTTTCAGCCCCTCTGTTTCAGCCAGTCTGTTTCAGCCCCTCTGTTTCTCGCCCTCTCTCTGTCAGCCCCTCTGTTTCTCGCCCTCTTTTTCAGCCCCTCTGTTTCTCGCACTTTGTTTCAGTCCCTCTGTTTCAGCCCCTATGTTTCAGTCCCTCTGTTTCTCGCCCTCTGTTTCTCCCCCTCCGTTTCAGCCCCTCTGTTTCTCACCCTCTGTTTCAGCCCCTCTGATTCAGCACCTCTGATTCAGCCCCACTCATTCAGCCCCTCTGATTCAGCCCCTCTGTTTCCCGCCCCTCTGTTTCAGCCCCTCTGTTTCTCGCCCTCTGTTTCAGCCCCTCTGTTTCAGCCCCTCTGGTTTCAGCCCCTTTGTTTCTCGCCCTCTGTTTCAGCCCCTCTGTTTCTCGCCCACTGTTTCAGCTCCTCTGTTTTTCGCCCTCTGTTTCAGCCCCTCTGATTCAGCCCCTCTGATTCAGCCACTCTGTTTCAGCCCCTATGTTTCAGCCCCTCTGTTTCAGCCCCTCTGTTTCTCGCCCTCTGGTTCAGCCCCTCGGTTTCTCGCCCTCTGTTTCAGCCCCTCTGTTTCTCGCCCTCTGTCTCAGCCCCTCTGATTCAGCCCCTCTGTGTCAGCCCTTATGTTTCTCCCCCTCTCTTCCAGCCCCTCTGTTTCAGCCCCTCTGTTTCTCGCCCTCTGTTTCAGCCCCTCTGTTTCAGCCCCTCTGGTTTCAGCCCCTCTGGTTCAGCCCCTCTGTTTCTCGCCCTCTGTTTCAGCCCCTCTGTTTCTCGCCCTCTGTTTCAGCCCCTCTGTTTTTCGCACTCTTTTTCAGCCCCTATGTTTCTCGCCCTCTGTTTCAGCCCCTCTGTTTCAGCCCCTCTGTTTCAGCCCCTCTGTTTCAGCCCCTCTGTTTCTCGCCCTCTGTTTCAGCCCCTCTGTTTCTCGCCCTCTGTTTCAGCCCCTTTGTTTCTCGCCCTCTGTATCAGCCCCCCTGTTTCAGCCCCTCTGTTTCAGCCCCTCTATTTCTCGCCCTCTGTTTCAGCCCCACTGTTTTAGCCCCTCTGTTTCAGCCCCTCTGTTTCTCGCCCTCTACTTCAGCCCCTCTGTTTCTCGCTCTCTGTTTCAGCACCGCTGTTTCTCGCCCTCTATTTCTGCCCCTCTGTTTCTGGCTCTCTGTTTCAGGCCCTCTGTTTCTCGCCCTCTGTTTCAGCCCCGCTGATTCAGCCCCTCTGTTTCAGCCACTCTGAATCAGCCCCTCTGATTCAGCCCCTCTGTTTCAGCCCCTCTGTTTCAGCCCCTCTGTTTTAGCCCCTCTGTTTCTCGCCTTCTGTTTCAGGCCCTCTGTTTCTCGCCCTCTGTTTCAGCCCATCTGATTCAGCCCCTCTGTTTCCGCCCCTCTGATTCAGCCCCTCTGATTTAGCCCCTCTGATTTAGCCCCTCTGATTCAGCCCCTCTGTTTCTCGGCCTCTGTTTCAGCACATCTGTTTCAGCCCCTCTGTTTCAGCCCCTCTGTTTGTCACCCTCTGTTTCAGCCCCTCTGATTCAGCCCCTCTGATTCAGCCCCACTCATTCAGCCCCTCTGTTTCAGCCCCTCTGTTTCTCGCCCTCTGTTTCAGCCCCTCTGTTTCTCGTCCTCTGTTTCAGCCCCTCTGTTTCAGCCCCTCTGTTTCAGTCCCTCTGTTTCTCGCCCTCTGTTTCTCGCACTGTTTCAGCCCCTCTGCTTCTCGCCCTCTGTTTCAGCCCCTCTGTTTCAGCCACTCTGTTTCAGCCCCTCTGTTTCAGCCCCTCTGTTTCAGCCCCTCTGATTCTCGGCCTCTGTTTCGGCCCCTCTGTTTCTCGCCCTCTGTTTCAGCCTCTCTGTTTCTCGCCCTCTGTTTCAGCCCCTCTGTTTCAGCCCCTCTGTTTCTCGGCCTCTGTTTCGGCCCCTCTGTTTCTCGCCCTCTGTTTCAGCCTCTCTGTTTCTCGCCCTCTGTTTCAGCCCCTCTGTTTCAGCCCCTCTGTTTCAGCCCCTCTGTTTCTCGCCCTCTGTTTCAGCCCCTCTGTTTCTCGTCCTCTGTTTCAGCCCCTCTGTTTCTCGCCCTCTGTATCGGCCCCTCTATTTCAGCCCCTCTGTTTCAGCCCCTCTGTTTCTCGCCCTCTGTTTCTCGCCCTCTGTTTCAGCCCCTCTGTTTCTCGCCCTCTATTTCAGCCCCTCTGTTTCAACCCTCTGATTCAGCCCCTCTGATTCAGCCCCTCTGTTTCTCGCCCTCTGTTTCAGCGCCTCTGTTTCAGCCCTTCTGTTTCAGCCTGTCTGTTTCAGCCCCTCTCTTTCTCGCCCTCTGTTTCAGCCCCTCTGTTTCAGCCCCTCTGTTTCAGCCCCTCTGTTTCAGCCGCTCTGTTTCTCGCCCTCTGTTTCTGCCCCTCTGATTTAGCCCCTCTGTTTCAGCCCCTCTGTTTCAGCCCCTCTGTTTCTCGCCCTCTGTTTCTGCCCCTCTGTTTCTCGTCCTCTGTTTCAGCCCCTCTGTTTCTCGCCCTCTGTTACAGCCCCTCTGATTCAGCCCCTCTGTTTCAGCCCCTCTGTTTCAGCCCCTCTGTTTTAGCCCCTCTGTTTCTCGCCCTCTGTTTCAGCCCCTCTGTGTCAGCCCCTCTGTTTCTCGCCCTCTGTTTCAGCCCCTCTGTTTTTCGCCCTCTGTTTCAGGCCCTCTGATTCATCCCCTCTGTTTCTCGCCCTCTGTTTCAGCCCCTGTGTTTCAGCCCCTCTGTTTCAGCCCCTCTGTTTCTCGCCCTCTGTTTCAGCCCCTCTATTTCTCGCCCTCTGTTTCAGCCCCTCTGTTTCAGCCCCTATGATTCAGCCCCTCTGTTTCAGCCCCTCTGTTTCTCGCCCTCTGTTTCAGCCCCTCTGTTTCTCGCCCTCTGTTTCAGCCCCTCAGTTTATCGCCCTCTGTTTCAGCCTATCTGTTTCAGCCCCTCTGTTCCAGCCCCTCTGTTTCTCGCCCTCTGTTTCAGCCCCTCTGTTTCAGCCCCTCTGTTTCTCGCCCTCTGTTTCAGCCCCTCTGTTTCTCGCCCTCTGTTTCAGCCTCTCTGTTTCCCGCCCTCTGTTTCAGCCCCTCTGTTTCAGCCCCTCTGTTTCAGCCCCTCTGTTTCTCGCCCTCTGTTTCAGCCCCACTGTTTCTCGCCCTCTGTTTCAGCCCCTCTGTTTCTCGCCCTCTGTTTCAGCCCCTCTGATTCAGCCCCTCTGTTTCAGCCCCTCTGATTCAGCCCCGCTGTTTCAGCCCCTCTGTTTCAGCCCCTCTGTTTCAGCCAGTCTGTTTCAGCCCCTCTGTATCTCGCCCTCTCTTTCAGCCCCTCTGTTTCTCGCCCTCTTTTTCAGCCCCTCTGTTTCTCGCACTTTGTTTCAGTCCCTCTGTTTCAGCCCCTATGTTTCAGTCCCTCTGTTTCTCGCCCTCTGTTTCTCCCCCTCCGTTTCAGCCCCTCTGTTTCTCACCCTCTGTTTCAGTCCCTCTGATTCAGCACCTCTGATTCAGCCCCACTCATTCAGCCCCGCTGATTCAGCCCCTCTGTTTCCCGCCCCTCTGTTTCAGCCCCTCTGTTTCTCGCCCTCTGTTTCAGCCCCTCTGTTTCAGCCCCTCTGGTTTCAGCCCCTCTGTTTCAGCCCCTTTGTTTCTCGCCCTCTGTTTCAGCCCCTCTGTTTCTCGCCCACTGTTTCAGCTCCTCTGTTTTTCGCCCTCTGTTTCAGCCCCTCTGATTCAGCCCCTCTGATTCAGCCACTCTGTTTCAGCCCCTATGTTTCAGGCCCTCTGTTTCAGCCCCTCTGTTTCTCGCCCTCTTGTTCAGCCCCTCGGTTTCTCGCCCTCTGTTTCAGCCCCTCTGTTTCTCACCCTCTGTTTCAGCCCCTCTGATTCAGCCCCTCTGTGTCAGCCCTTATGTTTCTCCCCCTCTCTTCCAGCCCCTCTGTTTCAGCCCCTCTGTTTCTCGCCCTCTGTTTCAGCCCCTCTGTTTCTCACCCTCTGTTTCAGCCCCTTTGTTTTTCGCACTCTTTTTCAGCCTCTATGTTTCTCGCCCTCTGTTTCTCGCCCTCTGTTTCAGCCCCTCTGTTTCTCGCCCTCTCTTTCAGCCCCTCTGTTTCTCGCCCTCTTTTTCAGCCCCTCTGTTTCTCGCACTTTGTTTCAGTCCCTCTGTTTCAGCCCCTATGTTTCAGTCCCTCTGTTTCTCGCCCTCTGTTTCTCCCCCTCCGTTTCAGCCCCTCTGTTTCTCACCCTCTGTTTCAGCCCCTCTGATTCAGCACCTCTGATTCAGCCCCACTCATTCAGCCCCTCTGATTCAGCCCCTCTGTTTCCCGCCCCTCTGTTTCAGCCCCTCTGTTTCTCGCCCTCTGTTTCAGCCCCTCTGTTTCAGCCCCTCTGGTTTCAGCCCCTCTGTTTCAGCCCCTTTGTTTCTCGCCCTCTGTTTCAGCCCCTCTGTTTCTCGCCCACTGTTTCAGCTCCTCTGTTTTTCGCCCTCTGTTTCAGCCCCTCTGATTCAGCCCCTCTGATTCAGCCACTCTGATTTAGCCCCTCTGTTTCAGCCCCTCTGTTTCAGCCCCTCTGTTTCTCGCCCTCTGTTTCTGCCCCTCTGTTTCTCGTCCTCTGTTTCAGCCCCTCTGTTTCTCGCCCTCTGTTACAGCCCCTCTGATTCAGCCCCACTGTTTCAGCCCCTCTGAATCAGCCCCTCTGTTTCTCGCCCTCTGTTTCAGCCCCTCTGTTTCTCGCCCTCTGTTTCAGCTCCTCTGATTTAGCCCCTCTGTTTCAGCCCTCTGTTTCAGCCCCTCTGTTTCTCGCCCTCTGTTTCAGCCCCTCTGTTTCTCGCCCTCTGTTTCAGCCCCTCTGTTTCTCGCCCTCTGTTTCAGCCTCTCTGTTTCCCGCCCTCTGTTTCAGCCCCTCTGTTTCAGCCCCTCTGTTTCAGCCCCTCTGTTTCTCGCCCTCTGTTTCAGCCCCACTGTTTCTCGCCCTCTGTTTCAGCCCCTCTGTTTCTCGACCTCTGTTTCAGCCCCTCTGATTCAGCCCCTCTGTTTCAGCCCCTCTGATTCAGCCCCGCTGTTTCAGCCCCTCTGTTTCAGCCCCTCTGTTTCAGCCAGTCTGTTTCAGCCCCTCTGTTTCTCGCCCTCTCTCTGTCAGCCCCTCTGTTTCTCGCCCTCTTTTTCAGCCCCTCTGTTTCTCGCACTTTGTTTCAGTCCCTCTGTTTCAGCCCCTATGTTTCAGTCCCTCTGTTTCTCGCCCTCTGTTTCTCCCCCTCCGTTTCAGCCCCTCTGTTTCTCACCCTCTGTTTCAGCCCCTCTGATTCAGCACCTCTGATTCAGCCCCACTCATTCAGCCCCTCTGATTCAGCCCCTCTGTTTCCCGCCCCTCTGTTTCAGCCCCTCTGTTTCTCGCCCTCTGTTTCAGCCCCTCTGTTTCAGCCCCTCTGGTTTCAGCCCCTTTGTTTCTCGCCCTCTGTTTCAGCCCCTCTGTTTCTCGCCCACTGTTTCAGCTCCTCTGTTTTTCGCCCTCTGTTTCAGCCCCTCTGATTCAGCCCCTCTGATTCAGCCACTCTGTTTCAGCCCCTATGTTTCAGCCCCTCTGTTTCAGCCCCTCTGTTTCTCGCCCTCTGGTTCAGCCCCTCGGTTTCTCGCCCTCTGTTTCAGCCCCTCTGTTTCTCGCCCTCTGTCTCAGCCCCTCTGATTCAGCCCCTCTGTGTCAGCCCTTATGTTTCTCCCCCTCTCTTCCAGCCCCTCTGTTTCAGCCCCTCTGTTTCTCGCCCTCTGTTTCAGCCCCTCTGTTTCAGCCCCTCTGGTTTCAGCCCCTCTGGTTCAGCCCCTCTGTTTCTCGCCCTCTGTTTCAGCCCCTCTGTTTCTCGCCCTCTGTTTCAGCCCCTCTGTTTTTCGCACTCTTTTTCAGCCCCTATTTTTCTCGCCCTCTGTTTCAGCCCCTCTGTTTCAGCCCCTCTGTTTCAGCCCCTCTGTTTCAGCCCCTCTGTTTCTCGCCCTCTGTTTCAGCCCCTCTGTTTCTCGCCCTCTGTTTCAGCCCCTTTGTTTCTCGCCCTCTGTATCAGCCCCCCTGTTTCAGCCCCTCTGTTTCAGCCCCTCTATTTCTCGCCCTCTGTTTCAGCCCCACTGTTTTAGCCCCTCTGTTTCAGCCCCTCTGTTTCTCGCCCTCTACTTCAGCCCCTCTGTTTCTCGCTCTCTGTTTCAGCACCGCTGTTTCTCGCCCTCTATTTCTGCCCCTCTGTTTCTGGCTCTCTGTTTCAGGCCCTCTGTTTCTCGCCCTCTGTTTCAGCCCCGCTGATTCAGCCCCTCTGTTTCAGCCACTCTGAATCAGCCCCTCTGATTCAGCCCCTCTGTTTCAGCCCCTCTGTTTCAGCCCCTCTGTTTTAGCCCCTCTGTTTCTCGCCTTCTGTTTCAGGCCCTCTGTTTCTCGCCCTCTGTTTCAGCCCATCTGATTCAGCCCCTCTGTTTCCGCCCCTCTGATTCAGCCCCTCTGATTTAGCCCCTCTGATTTAGCCCCTCTGATTCAGCCCCTCTGTTTCTCGGCCTCTGTTTCAGCACATCTGTTTCAGCCCCTCTGTTTCAGCCCCTCTGTTTGTCACCCTCTGTTTCAGCCCCTCTGATTCAGCCCCTCTGATTCAGCCCCACTCATTCAGCCCCTCTGTTTCAGCCCCTCTGTTTCTCGCCCTCTGTTTCAGCCCCTCTGTTTCTCGCCCTCTGTTTCAGCCCCTCTGTTTCTCACCCTCTGTTTCAGCCCCTTTGTTTTTCGCACTCTTTTTCAGCCTCTATGTTTCTCGCCCTCTGTTTCTCGCCCTCTGTTTCAGCCCCTCTGTTTCTCGCCCTCTCTTTCAGCCCCTCTGTTTCTCGCCCTCTTTTTCAGCCCCTCTGTTTCTCGCACTTTGTTTCAGTCCCTCTGTTTCAGCCCCTATGTTTCAGTCCCTCTGTTTCTCGCCCTCTGTTTCTCCCCCTCCGTTTCAGCCCCTCTGTTTCTCACCCTCTGTTTCAGCCCCTCTGATTCAGCACCTCTGATTCAGCCCCACTCATTCAGCCCCTCTGATTCAGCCCCTCTGTTTCCCGCCCCTCTGTTTCAGCCCCTCTGTTTCTCGCCCTCTGTTTCAGCCCCTCTGTTTCAGCCCCTCTGGTTTCAGCCCCTCTGTTTCAGCCCCTTTGTTTCTCGCCCTCTGTTTCAGCCCCTCTGTTTCTCGCCCACTGTTTCAGCTCCTCTGTTTTTCGCCCTCTGTTTCAGCCCCTCTGATTCAGCCCCTCTGATTCAGCCACTCTGATTTAGCCCCTCTGTTTCAGCCCCTCTGTTTCAGCCCCTCTGTTTCTCGCCCTCTGTTTCTGCCCCTCTGTTTCTCGTCCTCTGTTTCAGCCCCTCTGTTTCTCGCCCTCTGTTACAGCCCCTCTGATTCAGCCCCA
Source organism: Chiloscyllium punctatum (assembly GCF_047496795.1). Lineage (NCBI taxonomy): Eukaryota > Metazoa > Chordata > Chondrichthyes > Orectolobiformes > Hemiscylliidae > Chiloscyllium > Chiloscyllium punctatum. The sequence goes on from NW_027309817.1 coordinate 847,979, forward strand.
CTGTTTCAGCCCCTCTGAATCAGCCCCTCTGTTTCTCGCCCTCTGTTTCAGCCCCTCTGTTTCTCGTCCTCTGTTTCAGCCCCTCTGATTTAGCCCCTCTGTTTCAGCCCTCTGTTTCAGCCCCTCTGTTTCTCGCCCTCTGTTTCAGCCCCTCTGTTTCTCGCCCTCTGTTTCAGCCCCTCTGTTTCTCGCCCTCTGTTTCAGCCTCTCTGTTTCCCGCCCTCTGTTTCAGCCCCTCTGTTTCAGCCCCTCTGTTTCAGCCCCTCTGTTTCTCGCCCTCTGTTTCAGCCCCACTGTTTCTCGCCCTCTGTTTCAGCCCCTCTGTTTCTCGCCCTCTGTTTCAGCCCCTCTGATTCAGCCCCTCTGTTTCAGCCCCTCTGATTCAGCCCCGCTGTTTCAGCCCCTCTGTTTCAGCCCCTCTGTTTCAGCCAGTCTGTTTCAGCCCCTCTGTTTCTCGCCCTCTCTCTGTCAGCCCCTCTGTTTCTCGCCCTCTTTTTCAGCCCCTCTGTTTCTCGCACTTTGTTTCAGTCCCTCTGTTTCAGCCCCTATGTTTCAGTCCCTCTGTTTCTCGCCCTCTGTTTCTCCCCCTCCGTTTCAGCCCCTCTGTTTCTCACCCTCTGTTTCAGCCCCTCTGATTCAGCACCTCTGATTCAGCCCCACTCATTCAGCCCCTCTGATTCAGCCCCTCTGTTTCCCGCCCCTCTGTTTCAGCCCCTCTGTTTCTCGCCCTCTGTTTCAGCCCCTCTGTTTCAGCCCCTCTGGTTTCAGCCCCTTTGTTTCTCGCCCTCTGTTTCAGCCCCTCTGTTTCTCGCCCACTGTTTCAGCTCCTCTGTTTTTCGCCCTCTGTTTCAGCCCCTCTGATTCAGCCCCTCTGATTCAGCCACTCTGTTTCAGCCCCTATGTTTCAGCCCCTCTGTTTCAGCCCCTCTGTTTCTCGCCCTCTGGTTCAGCCCCTCGGTTTCTCGCCCTCTGTTTCAGCCCCTCTGTTTCTCGCCCTCTGTCTCAGCCCCTCTGATTCAGCCCCTCTGTGTCAGCCCTTATGTTTCTCCCCCTCTCTTCCAGCCCCTCTGTTTCAGCCCCTCTGTTTCTCGCCCTCTGTTTCAGCCCCTCTGATTCAGCCCCTCTGATTCAGCCACTCTGATTTAGCCCCTCTGTTTCAGCCCCTCTGTTTCAGCCCCTCTGTTTCTCGCCCTCTGTTTCTGCCCCTCTGTTTCTCGTCCTCTGTTTCAGCCCCTCTGTTTCTCGCCCTCTGTTACAGCCCCTCTGATTCAGCCCCACTGTTTCAGCCCCTCTGAATCAGCCCCTCTGTTTCTCGCCCTCTGTTTCAGCCCCTCTGTTTCTCGTCCTCTGTTTCAGCCCCTCTGATTTAGCCCCTCTGTTTCAGCCCTCTGTTTCAGCCCCTCTGTTTCTCGCCCTCTGTTTCAGCCCCTCTGTTTCTCGCCCTCTGTTTCAGCCCCTCTGTTTCTCGCCCTCTGTTTCAGCCTCTCTGTTTCCCGCCCTCTGTTTCAGCCCCTCTGTTTCAGCCCCTCTGTTTCAGCCCCTCTGTTTCTCGCCCTCTGTTTCAGCCCCACTGTTTCTCGCCCTCTGTTTCAGCCCCTCTGTTTCTCGCCCTCTGTTTCAGCCCCTCTGATTCAGCCCCTCTGTTTCAGCCCCTCTGATTCAGCCCCGCTGTTTCAGCCCCTCTGTTTCAGCCCCTCTGTTTCAGCCAGTCTGTTTCAGCCCCTCTGTTTCTCGCCCTCTCTCTGTCAGCCCCTCTGTTTCTCGCCCTCTTTTTCAGCCCCTCTGTTTCTCGCACTTTGTTTCAGTCCCTCTGTTTCAGCCCCTATGTTTCAGTCCCTCTGTTTCTCGCCCTCTGTTTCTCCCCCTCCGTTTCAGCCCCTCTGTTTCTCACCCTCTGTTTCAGCCCCTCTGATTCAGCACCTCTGATTCAGCCCCACTCATTCAGCCCCTCTGATTCAGCCCCTCTGTTTCCCGCCCCTCTGTTTCAGCCCCTCTGTTTCTCGCCCTCTGTTTCAGCCCCTCTGTTTCAGCCCCTCTGGTTTCAGCCCCTTTGTTTCTCGCCCTCTGTTTCAGCCCCTCTGTTTCTCGCCCACTGTTTCAGCTCCTCTGTTTTTCGCCCTCTGTTTCAGCCCCTCTGATTCAGCCCCTCTGATTCAGCCACTCTGTTTCAGCCCCTATGTTTCAGCCCCTCTGTTTCAGCCCCTCTGTTTCTCGCCCTCTGGTTCAGCCCCTCGGTTTCTCGCCCTCTGTTTCAGCCCCTCTGTTTCTCGCCCTCTGTCTCAGCCCCTCTGATTCAGCCCCTCTGTGTCAGCCCTTATGTTTCTCCCCCTCTCTTCCAGCCCCTCTGTTTCAGCCCCTCTGTTTCTCGCCCTCTGTTTCAGCCCCTCTGTTTCAGCCCCTCTGGTTTCAGCCCCTCTGGTTCAGCCCCTCTGTTTCTCGCCCTCTGTTTCAGCCCCTCTGTTTCTCGCCCTCTGTTTCAGCCCCTCTGTTTTTCGCACTCTTTTTCAGCCCCTATGTTTCTCGCCCTCTGTTTCAGCCCCTCTGTTTCAGCCCCTCTGTTTCAGCCCCTCTGTTTCAGCCCCTCTGTTTCTCGCCCTCTGTTTCAGCCCCTCTGTTTCTCGCCCTCTGTTTCAGCCCCTTTGTTTCTCGCCCTCTGTATCAGCCCCCCTGTTTCAGCCCCTCTGTTTCAGCCCCTCTATTTCTCGCCCTCTGTTTCAGCCCCACTGTTTTAGCCCCTCTGTTTCAGCCCCTCTGTTTCTCGCCCTCTACTTCAGCCCCTCTGTTTCTCGCTCTCTGTTTCAGCACCGCTGTTTCTCGCCCTCTATTTCTGCCCCTCTGTTTCTGGCTCTCTGTTTCAGGCCCTCTGTTTCTCGCCCTCTGTTTCAGCCCCGCTGATTCAGCCCCTCTGTTTCAGCCACTCTGAATCAGCCCCTCTGATTCAGCCCCTCTGTTTCAGCCCCTCTGTTTCAGCCCCTCTATTTCTCGCCCTCTGTTTCAGCCCCACTGTTTTAGCCCCTCTGTTTCAGCCCCTCTGTTTCTCGCCCTCTACTTCAGCCCCTCTGTTTCTCGCTCTCTGTTTCAGCACCGCTGTTTCTCGCCCTCTATTTCTGCCCCTCTGTTTCTGGCTCTCTGTTTCAGGCCCTCTGTTTCTCGCCCTCTGTTTCAGCCCCGCTGATTCAGCCCCTCTGTTTCAGCCACTCTGAATCAGCCCCTCTGATTCAGCCCCTCTGTTTCAGCCCCTCTGTTTCAGCCCCTCTGTTTTAGCCCCTCTGTTTCTCGCCTTCTGTTTCAGGCCCTCTGTTTCTCGCCCTCTGTTTCAGCCCATCTGATTCAGCCCCTCTGTTTCCGCCCCTCTGATTCAGCCCCTCTGATTTAGCCCCTCTGATTTAGCCCCTCTGATTCAGCCCCTCTGTTTCTCGGCCTCTGTTTCAGCACATCTGTTTCAGCCCCTCTGTTTCAGCCCCTCTGTTTGTCACCCTCTGTTTCAGCCCCTCTGATTCAGCCCCTCTGATTCAGCCCCACTCATTCAGCCCCTCTGTTTCAGCCCCTCTGTTTCTCGCCCTCTGTTTCAGCCCCTCTGTTTCTCGTCCTCTGTTTCAGCCCCTCTGTTTCAGCCCCTCTGTTTCAGTCCCTCTGTTTCTCGCCCTCTGTTTCTCGCACTGTTTCAGCCCCTCTGCTTCTCGCCCTCTGTTTCAGCCCCTCTGTTTCTCGCCCTCTGTTTCAGCCCCTCTGTTTCAGCCCCTCTGTTTCAGCCCCTCTGATTCTCGGCCTCTGTTTCGGCCCCTCTGTTTCTCGCCCTCTGTTTCAGCCTCTCTGTTTCTCGCCCTCTGTTTCAGCCCCTCTGTTTCAGCCACTCTGTTTCTCGCCCTCTGTTTCAGCCCCTCTGTTTCTCGCCCTCTGTTTCAGCCCCTCTGTTTCTCGCCCTCTGTATCGGCCCCTCTATTTCAGCCCCTCTGTTTCAGCCCCTCTGTTTCTCGCCCTCTGTTTCTCGCCCTCTGTTTCAGCCCCTCTGTTTCTCGCCCTCTATTTCAGCCCCTCTGTTTCAACCCTCTGATTCAGCCCCTCTGATTCAGCCCCTCTGTTTCTCGCCCTCTGTTTCAGCGCCTCTGTTTCAGCCCTTCTGTTTCAGCCTGTCTGTTTCAGCCCCTCTCTTTCTCGCCCTCTGTTTCAGCCCCTCTGTTTCAGCCCCTCTGTTTCAGCCCCTCTGTTTCAGCCGCTCTGTTTCTCGCCCTCTGTTTCTGCCCCTCTGATTTAGCCCCTCTGTTTCAGCCCCTCTGTTTCAGCCCCTCTGTTTCTCGCCCTCTGTTTCTGCCCCTCTGTTTCTCGTCCTCTGTTTCAGCCCCTCTGTTTCTCGCCCTCTGTTACAGCCCCTCTGATTCAGCCCCTCTGTTTCAGCCCCTCTGTTTCAGCCCCTCTGTTTTAGCCCCTCTGTTTCTCGCCCTGTGTTTCAGCCCCTCTGTTTCTCACCCTCTGTTTCAGCCCCTCTGTGTCAGCCCCTCTGTTTCTCGCCCTCTGTTTCAACCCCTCTGTTTTTCGCCCTCTGTTTCAGGCCCTCTGATTCATCCACTCTGTTTCTCGCCCTCTGTTTCAGCCCCTGTGTTTCAGCCCCTCTGTTTCAGCCCCTCTGTTTCTCGCCCTCTGTTTCAGCCCCTCTATTTCTCGCCCTCTGTTTCAGCCCCTCTGTTTCAGCCCCTATGATTCAGCCCCTCTGTTTCAGCCCCTCTGTTTCTCGCCCTCTGTTTCAGCCCCTCTGTTTCGCGCCCTCTGTTTCAGCCCCTCAGTTTATCGCCCTCTGTTTCAGCCTATCTGTTTCAGCCCCTCTGTTCCAGCCCCTCTGTTTCTCGCCCTCTGTTTCAGCCCCTCTGTTTCAGCCCCTCTGTTTCTCGCCCTCTGTTTCAGCCCCTCTGTTTCTCGCCCTCTGTTTCAGCCTCTCTGTTTCCCGCCCTCTGTTTCAGCCCCTCTGTTTCAGCCCCTCTGTTTCAGCCCCTCTGTTTCTCGCCCTCTGTTTCAGCCCCACTGTTTCTCGCCCTCTGTTTCAGCCCCTCTGTTTCTCGCCCTCTGTTTCAGCCCCTCTGATTCAGCCCCTCTGTTTCAGCCCCTCTGATTCAGCCCCGCTGTTTCAGCCCCTCTGTTTCAGCCCCTCTGTTTCAGCCAGTCTGTTTCAGCCCCTCTGTATCTCGCCCTCTCTTTCAGCCCCTCTGTTTCTCGCCCTCTTTTTCAGCCCCTCTGTTTCTCGCACTTTGTTTCAGTCCCTCTGTTTCAGCCCCTATGTTTCAGTCCCTCTGTTTCTCGCCCTCTGTTTCTCCCCCTCCGTTTCAGCCCCTCTGTTTCTCACCCTCTGTTTCAGTCCCTCTGATTCAGCCCCACTCATTCAGCCCCTCTGATTCAGCCCCTCTGTTTCCCGCCCCTCTGTTTCAGCCCCTCTGTTTCTCGCCCTCTGTTTCAGCCCCTCTGTTTCAGCCCCTCTGGTTTCAGCCCCTCTGTTTCTCGCCCACTGTTTCAGCTCCTCTGTTTTTCGCCCTCTGTTTCAGCCCCTCTGATTCAGCCCCTCTGATTCAGCCACTCTGTTTCAGCCCCTATGTTTCAGCCCCTCTGTTTCAGCCCCTCTGTTTCTCCCCCTCTTGTTCAGCCCCTCGGTTTCTCGCCCTCTGTTTCAGCCCCTCTGTTTCTCACCCTCTGTTTCAGCCCCTCTGATTCAGCCCCTCTGTGTCAGCCCTTATGTTTCTCCCCCTCTCTTCCAGCCCCTCTGTTTCAGCCCCTCTGTTTCTCGCCCTCTGTTTCAGCCCCTCTGTTTCTCACCCTCTGTTTCAGCCCCTTTGTTTTTCGCACTCTTTTTCAGCCTCTATGTTTCTCGCCCTCTGTTTCTCGCCCTCTGTTTCAGCCCCTCTGTTTCTCGCCCTCTCTTTCAGCCCCTCTGTTTCTCGCCCTCTTTTTCAGCCCCTCTGTTTCTCGCACTTTGTTTCAGTCCCTCTGTTTCAGCCCCTATGTTTCAGTCCCTCTGTTTCTCGCCCTCTGTTTCTCCCCCTCCGTTTCAGCCCCTCTGTTTCTCACCCTCTGTTTCAGCCCCTCTGATTCAGCACCTCTGATTCAGCCCCACTCATTCAGCCCCTCTGATTCAGCCCCTCTGTTTCCCGCCCCTCTGTTTCAGCCCCTCTGTTTCTCGCCCTCTGTTTCAGCCCCTCTGTTTCAGCCCCTCTGGTTTCAGCCCCTCTGTTTCAGCCCCTTTGTTTCTCGCCCTCTGTTTCAGCCCCTCTGTTTCTCGCCCACTGTTTCAGCTCCTCTGTTTTTCGCCCTCTGTTTCAGCCCCTCTGATTCAGCCCCTCTGATTCAGCCACTCTGTTTCAGCCCCTCTGTTTCAGCCCCTCTGTTTCAGCCCCTCTGTTTCTCGCCCTCTGGTTCAGCCCCTCGGTTTCTCGCCCTCTGTTTCAGCCCCTCTGTTTCTCGCCCTCTGTTTCAGCCCCTCTGATTCAGCCCCTCTGTGTCAGCCCTTATGTTTCTCCCCCTCTCTTCCAGCCCCTCTGTTTCAGCCCCTCTGTTTCTCGCCCTCTGTTTCAGCCCCTCTGTTTCAGCCCCTCTGGTTTCAGCCCCTCTGGTTCAGCCCCTCTGTTTCTCGCCCTCTGTTTCAGCCCCTCTGTTTCTCGCCCTCTGTTTCAGCCCCTCTGTTTGTCGCACACTTTTTCAGCCTCTATGTTTCTCGCCCTCTGTTTCAGCCCCTCTGTTTCAGCCCCTCTGTTTCAGCCCCTCTGTTTCAGCCCCTCTGTTTCTCGCCCTCTGTTTCAGCCCCTCTGTTTCTCGCCCTCTGTTTCAGCCCCTTTGTTTCTCGCCCTCTGTATCAGCCCCCTTTTTCAGCCCCTCTGTTTCAGCCCCTCTGTTTCTCGCCCTCTGTTTCAGCCCCACTGTTTTAGCCCCTCTGTTTCAGCCCCTCTGTTTCAGCCCCTCTGTTTCTCGCCCTCTACTTCAGCCCCTCTGTTTCTCGCTCTCTGTTTCAGCCCCTCTGTTTCAACCCTCTGATTCAGCCCCTCTGATTCAGCCCCTCTGTTTCTCGCCCTCTGTTTCAGCGCCTCTGTTTCAGCCCTTCTGTTTCAGCCTGTCTGTTTCAGCCCCTCTGTTTCTCGCCCTCTGTTTCAGCCCCTCTGTTTCAGCCCCTCTGTTTCAGCCCCTCTGTTTCAGCCGCTCTGTTTCTCGCCCTCTGTTTCTGCCCCTCTGATTTAGCCCCTCTGTTTCAGCCCCTCTGTTTCAGCCCCTCTGTTTCTCGCCCTCTGTTTCTGCCCCTCTGTTTCTCGTCCTCTGTTTCAGCCCCTCTGTTTCTCGCCCTCTGTTACAGCCCCTCTGATTCAGCCCCTCTGTTTCAGCCCCTCTGAATCAGCCCCTCTGATTCAGCCCCACTGTTTCAACCCCTCTGTTTCAGCCCCTCTGTTTCTCGCCCTGTGTTTCAGCCCCTCTGTTTCTCACCCTCTGTTTCAGCCCCTCTGTGTCAGCCCCTCTGTTTCTCGCCCTCTGTTTCAGCCCCTCTGTTTTTCGCCCTCTGTTTCAGCCCCTCTGATTCATCCCCTCTGTTTCTCGCCCTCTGTTTCAGCCCCTGTGTTTCAGCCCCTCTGTTTCAGCCCCTCTGTTTCTCGCCCTCTGTTTCAGCCCCTCTATTTCTCGCCCTCTGTTTCAGCCCCTCTGTTTCAGCCCCTATGATTCAGCCCCTCTGTTTCAGCCCCTCTGTTTCTCGCCCTCTGTTTCAGCCCCTCTGTTTCTCGCCCTCTGTTTCAGCCCCTCTGTTTCAGCCCCTCTGTTTCTCGCCCTCTGTTTCAGCCCCTCTGTTTCTCGCCCTCTGTTTCAGCCTCTCTGTTTCCCGCCCTCTGTTTCAGCCCCTCTGTTTCAGCCCCTCTGTTTCAGCCCCTCTGTTTCTCGCCCTCTGTTTCAGCCCCACTGTTTCTCGCCCTCTGTTTCAGCCCCTCTGTTTCTCGCCCTCTGTTTCAGCCCCTCTGATTCAGCCCCTCTGTTTCAGCCCCTCTGATTCAGCCCCGCTGTTTCAGCCCCTCTGTTTCAGCCCCTCTGTTTCAGCCAGTCTGTTTCAGCCCCTCTGTTTCTCGCCCTCTCTTTCAGCCCCTCTGTTTCTCGCCCTCTTTTTCAGCCCCTCTGTTTCTCGCACTTTGTTTCAGTCCCTCTGTTTCAGCCCCTATGTTTCAGTCCCTCTGTTTCTCGCCCTCTGTTTCTCCCCCTCCGTTTCAGCCCCTCTGTTTCTCACCCTCTGTTTCAGCCCCTCTGATTCAGCACCTCTGATTCAGCCCCACTCATACAGCCCCTCTGATTCAGCCCCTCTGTTTCCCGCCCCTCTGTTTCAGCCCCTCTGTTTCTCGCCCTCTGTTTCAGCCCCTCTGTTTCAGCCCCTCTGGTTTCAGCCCCTCTGTTTCAGCGCCTTTGTTTCTCGCCCTCTGTTTCAGCCCCTCTGTTTCTCGCCCACTGTTTCAGCTCCTCTGTTTTTCGCCCTCTGTTTCAGCCCCTCTGAATCAGCCCCTCTGATTCAGCCACTCTGTTTCAGCCCCTCTGTTTCAGCCCCTCTGTTTCAGCCCCTCTGTTTCTCGCCCTCTGGTTCAGCCCCTCGGTTTCTCGCCCTCTGTTTCAGCCCCTCTGTTTCTCGCCCTCTGTTTCAGCCCCTCTGATTCAGCCCCTCTGTGTCAGCCCTTATGTTTCTCCCCCTCTCTTCCAGCCCCTCTGTTTCAGCCCCTCTGTTTCAGCCCCTCTGTTTCTCGCCCTCTGTTTCAGCCCCTCTGTTTCTCACCCTCTGTTTCAGCCCCTTTGTTTTTTGCACTCTTTTTCAGCCTCTATGTTTCTCGCCCTCTGTTTCAGCCCCTCTGTTTCAGCCCCTCTGTTTCAGCCCCTCTGTTTCACTCCCTCTGTTTCTCGCCCTCTGTTTCAGCCCCTCTGTTTCTCGCCCTCTGTATCAGCCCCCCTGTTTCAGCCCCTCTGTTTCAGCCCCTCTGTTTCTCGCCCTCTGTTTCAGCCCCACTGTTTCAGCCCCTCTGTTTCAGCCCCTCTGTTTCAGCCCCTCTGTTTCTCGCCCTCTACTTCAGCCCCTCTGTTTCTCGCTCTCTGTTTCGGCCCCTCTGTTTCTCGCCCTCTATTTCTGCCCCTCTGTTTCTCGCCCTCTGTTTCAGCCCCTCTGATTCACGCCCACTGTTTCAGCCCCGCTGATTCAGCCCCTCTGTTTCAGCCACTCTGAATCAGCCCCTCTGATTCAGCCCCTCTGTTTCAGCCCCTCTGTTTCAGCCCCTCTGTTTTAGCCCCTCTGTTTCTCGCCTTCTGTTTCAGGCCCTCTGTTTCTCGCCCTCTGTTTCAGCCCCTCTGTTTCTCGCCCTCTGTTTCAGCCCATCTGATTCAGCCCCTCTGTTTCCGCCCCTCTGATTCAGCCCATCTGATTTCGCCCCTCTGATTTAGCCCCTCTGATTCAGCCCCTCTGTTTCTCGGCCTCTGTTTCAGCACATCTGTTTCAGCCCCTCTGTTTCAGCCCCTCTGTTTGTCACCCTCTGTTTCAGCCCCTCTGATTCAGCCCCTCTGATTCAGCCCCACTCATTCAGCCCCTCTGTTTCAGCCCCTCTGTTTCTCGCCCTCTGTTTCAGCCCCTCTGTTTCTCGCCATCTGTTTTAGCCCCTCTGTTTCAGCCCCTCTGTTTCAGTCCCTCTGTTTCTCGACCTCTGTTTCTCGCACTGTTTCAGCCCCTCTGTTTCTCGCCCTCTGTTTCAGCCCCTCTGTTTCTCGCCATCTGTTTCAGCCACTCTGTTTCAGCCCCTCTGTTTCAGCCCCTCTGTTTCAGCCCCTCTGTTTCTCGGCCTCTGTTTCGGCCCCTCTGTTTCTCGCCCTCTGTTTCGGCCCCTCTGTTTCTCGCCCTCTGTTTCAGCCTCTCGGTTTCAGCCCCTCTGTTTCAGCCCCTCTGTTTCTCGCCCTCTGTTTCAGCCCCTCTGATTCTCGCCCTCTGTTTCAGCCCCTCTGTTTCTCGCCCTCTGTATCGGCCCCTCTATTTCAGCCCCTCTGTTTCAGCCCCTCTGTTTCTCGCACTCTGTTTCTCGCCCTCTGTTTCAGACCCTCTGTTTCTCGCCCTCTGTTTCAGCGCCTCTGTTTCAGCCCTTCTGTTTCAGCCTGTCTGTTTCAGCCCCTCTGTTTCTCGCCCTCTGTTTCAGCCCCTCTGTTTCAGCCCCTCTGTTTCAGCCCCTCTGTTTCAGCCGCTCTGTTTCTCGCCCTCTGTTTCTGCCCCTCTGATTTAGCCCCTCTGTTTCAGCCCCTCTGTTACAGCCCCTCTGTTTCTCGCCCTCTGTTTCAGCCCCTCTGTTTCGCGCACTCTGTTTCAGCCGCTCTGTTTCAGCCCCTCTGTTTCTCGCGCTCTGTTTCTGCCCCTCTGTTTCTCGTCCTCTGTTTCAGCCCCTCTGTTTCTCGCCCTCTGTTACAGCCCCTCTGATTCAGCCCCTCTGTTTCAGCCCCTCTGAATCAGCCCCTCTGATTCAGCCCCACTGTTTCAACCCCTCTGTTTCAGCCCCTCTGTTTCTCGCCCTCTGTTTCAGCCCCTCTGTTTCTCACCCTCTGTTTCAGCCCCTCTGTGTCAGCCCCTCTGTTTCTCGCCCTCTGTTTCAGCCCCTCTGTTTTTCGCCCTCTGTTTCAGCTACCTCTGATTCATCCCCTCTGTTTCTCGCCCTCTGTTTCAGCCCCTCTGTTTCAGCCCCTCTGTTTCAGCCCCTCTGTTTCAGCCCCTCTGTTTCTCGCCCTCTGTTTCAGCCCCTCTGTTTCTCGCCCTCTGTTTCTGCCCCTCTGTTTCTCGCCCCCTGCATCAGCCCCTCTGTTTCTCGCACTCTGTTTCAGCACCCTCTGATTCAGCCCCTCTGTTTCAGCCCCTCTGAATCAGCCCCTCTGATTCAGCCCCTCTGTTTCAGCCCCTCTGTTTCAGCCCCTCTGTTTCTCGTCCTCTGTTTCAGCCGCTCTGTTTCAGCCCCTCTGTTTCAGCCCCTCTGTTTCAGCCCCTCTGATTCAACCCCTCTGTTTTTCGCCCTCTGTTTCAGCCCCTCTGTTTCTCGCCCTCTGTTTCAGCCCCTCTATTTCTCGCCCTCTGTTTCAGCCCCTCTGTTTCAGCCCCTATGTTTCAGCCCCTCTGTTTCAGCCCCTCTGTTTCTCGCCCTCTGTTTCAGCCCCTCTGTTTCTCGCCCTCTGTTTCAGCCCCTCTTGTTTATCGCCCTCTGTTTCAGCCTATCTGTTTCAGCCCCTCTGTTCCAGCCCCTCTGTTTCTCGCCCTCTGTTTCAGCCCCTCTGTTTCAGCCCCTCTGTTTCAGCCCCTCTGTTTCAGCCGCTCTGTTTCTCGCCCTCTGTTTCTGCCCCTCTGATTTAGCCCCTCTGTTTCAGCCCCTCTGTTACAGCCCCTCTGTTTCTCGCCCTCTGTTTCAGCCCCTCTGTTTCGCGCACTCTGTTTCAGCCGCTCTTTTTCAGCCCCTCTGTTTCTCGCGCTCTGTTTCTGCCCCTCTGTTTCTCGTCCTCTGATTCAGCCCCTCTGTTTCTCGCCCTCTGTTACAGCCCCTCTGATTCAGCCCCTCTGTTTCAGCCCCTCTGAATCAGCCCCTCTGATTCAGCCCCACTGTTTCAACCCCTCTGTTTCAGCCCCTCTGTTTCTCGCCCTCTGTTTCAGCCCCTCTGTTTCTCACCCTCTGTTTCAGCCCCTCTGTGTCAGCCCCTCTGTTTCTCGCCCTCTGTTTCAGCCCCTCTGTTTTTCGCCCTCTGTTTCAGCCCCTCTGATTCATCCCCTCTGTTTCTCGCCCTCTGTTTCAGCTCCTCTGTTTCAGCCACTCTGTTTCAGCCCCTCTGTTTCTCGCCCTCTGTTTCAGCCCCTCTGTTTCTCGCCCTCTGTTTCTGCCCCTCTGTTTCTCGCCCCCTGCATCAGCCCCTCTGTTTCTCGCCCTCTGTTTCAGCCCCTCTGATTCAGCCCCTCTGTTTCAGCCCCTCTGAATCAGCCCCTCTGATTCAGCCCCTCTGTTTCAGCCCCTCTGTTTCAGCCCCTCTGTTTCTCGTCCTCTGTTTCAGCCCCTCTGTTTCAGCCCCTCTGTTTCAGCCCCTCTGTTTCTCGCCCTCTGTTTCAGCCCCTCTGATTCAACGCCTCTGTTTTTCGCCCTCTGTTTCAGCCCCTCTGTTTCTCGCCCTCTGTTTCAGCCCCTCTATTTCTCGCCCTCTGTTTCAGCCCCTCTGTTTCAGCCCCTATGTTTCAGCCCCTCTGTTTCAGCCCCTCTGTTTCTCGCCCTCTGTTTCAGCCCCTCTGTTTCTCGCCCTCTGTTTCAGCTCCTCTGTTTATCGCCCTCTGTTTCAGCCTATCTGTTTCAGCCCCTCTGTTCCAGCCCCTCTGTTTCTCGCCCTCTGTTTCAGCCCCTCTGTTTCAGCCCCTCTGTTTCAGCCGCTCTGTTTCTCGCCCTCTGTTTCTGCCCCTCTGATTTAGCCCCTCTGTTTCAGCCCCTCTGTTACAGCCCCTCTGTTTCTCGCCCTCTGTTTCAGCCCCTCTGTTTCGCGCACTCTGTTTCAGACGCTCTGTTTCAGCCCCTCTGTTTCTCGCGCTCTGTTTCTGCCCCTCTGTTTCTCGTCCTCTGTTTCAGCCCCTCTGTTTCTCGCCCTCTGTTACAGCCCCTCTGATTCAGCCCCTCTGTTTCAGCCCCTCTGAATCAGCCCCTCTGATTCAGCCCCACTGTTTCAACCCCTCTGTTTCAGCCCCTCTGTTTCTCGCCCTCTGTTTCAGCCCCTCTGTTTCTCACCCTCTGTTTCAGCCCCTCTGTGTCAGCCCCTCTGTTTCTCGCCCTCTGTTTCAGCCCCTCTGTTTTTCGCCCTCTGTTTCAGCCCCTCTGATTCATCCCCTCTGTTTCTCGCCCTCTGTTTCAGCCCCTCTGTTTCAGCCCCTCTGTTTCAGCCCCTCTGTTTCTCGCCCTCTGTTTCAGCCCCTCTGTTTCTCGCCCTCTGTTACAGCCCCTCTGATTCAGCCCCTCTGTTTCAGCCCCTCTGAATCAGCCCCTCTGATTCAGCCCCACTGTTTCAACCCCTCTGTTTCAGCCCCTCTGTTTCTCGCCCTCTGTTTCAGCCCCTCTGTTTCTCACCCTCTGTTTCAGCCCCTCTGTGTCAGCCCCTCTGTTTCTCGCCCTCTGTTTCAGCCCCTCTGTTTTTCGCCCTCTGTTTCAGCCCCTCTGATTCATCCCCTCTGTTTCTCGCCCTCTGTTTCAGCTCCTCTGTTTCAGCCACTCTGTTTCAGCCCCTCTGTTTCTCGCCCTCTGTTTCAGCCCCTCTGTTTCTCGCCCTCTGTTTCTGCCCCTCTGTTTCTCGCCCCCTGCATCAGCCCCTCTGTTTCTCGCCCTCTGTTTCAGCCCCTCTGATTCAGCCCCTCTGTTTCAGCCCCTCTGAATCAGCCCCTCTGATTCAGCCCCTCTGTTTCAGCCCCTCTGTTTCAGCCCCTCTGTTTCTCGTCCTCTGTTTCAGCCCCTCTGTTTCAGCCCCTCTGTTTCAGCCCCTCTGTTTCTCGCCCTCTGTTTCAGCCCCTCTGATTCAACCCCTCTGTTTTTCGCCCTCTGTTTCAGCCCCTCTGTTTCTCGCCCTCTGTTTCAGCCCCTCTATTTCTCGCCCTCTGTTTCAGCCCCTCTGTTTCAGCCCCTATGTTTCAGCCCCTCTGTTTCAGCCCCTCTGTTTCTCGCCCTCTGTTTCAGCCCCTCTGTTTCTCGCCCTCTGTTTCAGCCCCTCTGTTTATCGCCCTCTGTTTCAGCCTATCTGTTTCAGCCCCTCTGTTCCAGCCCCTCTGTTTCTCGCCCTCTGTTTCAGCCCCTCTGTTTCAGCCCCTCTGTTTCAGCCGCTCTGTTTCTCGCCCTCTGTTTCTGCCCCTCTGATTTAGCCCCTCTGTTTCAGCCCCTCTGTTACAGCCCCTCTGTTTCTCGCCCTCTGTTTCAGCCCCTCTGTTTCGCGCACTCTGTTTCAGACGCTCTGTTTCAGCCCCTCTGTTTCTCGCGCTCTGTTTCTGCCCCTCTGTTTCTCGTCCTCTGTTTCAGCCCCTCTGTTTCTCGCCCTCTGTTACAGCCCCTCTGATTCAGCCCCTCTGTTTCAGCCCCTCTGAATCAGCCCCTCTGATTCAGCCCCACTGTTTCAACCCCTCTGTTTCAGCCCCTCTGTTTCTCGCCCTCTGTTTCAGCCCCTCTGTTTCTCACCCTCTGTTTCAGCCCCTCTGTGTCAGCCCCTCTGTTTCTCGCCCTCTGTTTCAGCCCCTGTGTTTTTCGCCCTCTGTTTCAGCCCCTCTGATTCATCCCCTCTGTTTCTCGCCCTCTGTTTCAGCCCCTCTGTTTCAGCCCCTCTGTTTCAGCCCCTCTGTTTCTCGCCCTCTGTTTCAGCCCCTCTGTTTCTCGCCCTCTGTTTCTGCCCCTCTGTTTCTCGCCCCCTGCATCAGCCCCTCTGTTTCTCGCCCTCTGTTTCAGCCCCTCTGATTCAGCCCCTCTGTTTCAGCCCCTCTGAATCAGCCCCTCTGATTCAGCCCCTCTGTTTCAGCCCCTCTGTTTCAGCCCCTCTGTTTCTCGTCCTCTGTTTCAGCCCCTCTGTTTCAGCCCCTCTGTTTCAGCCCCTCTGTTTCTCGCCCTCTGTTTCAGCCCCTCTGATTCAACCCCTCTGTTTTTCACCCTCTGTTTCAGCCCCTCTGTTTCTCGCCCTCTGTTTCAGCCCCTCTATTTCTCGCCCTCTGTTTCAGCCCCTCTGTTTCAGCCCCTATGTTTCAGCCCCTCTGTTTCAGCCCCTCTGTTTCTCGCCCTCTGTTTCAGCCCCTCTGTTTCTCGCCCTCTGTTTCAGCCCCTCTGTTTATCGCCCTCTGTTTCAGCCTATCTGTTTCAGCCCCTCTGTTCCAGCCCCTCTGTTTCTCGCCCTCTGTTTCAGCCCCTCTGTTTCAGCCCCTCTGTTTCTCGCCCTCTGTTTCAGCCCCTCTGTTTCTCGCCCTCTGTTTCAGCCTCTCTGTTTCTCGCCCTCTGTTTCAGCCCCTCCGTTTCAGCCCCTCTGTTTCAGCACCTCTGTTTCTCGCCCTCTGTTTCAGCCTCTCTGTTTCTCGCCCTCTGTTTCAGCCCCTATGTTTCAGTCCCTCTGTTTCTCACCCTCTGTTTCTCGCCCTCTGTTTCAGCCCCTCTGTTTCTCGCCCTCTGTTTCAGCCCCTCTGTTTCTCGCCCTCTGTTTCAGCCTCTCTGTTTCTCGCCCTCTGTTTCAGCCCCGCTGATTTAGCCCCTCTGATTCAGCCCTTCTGTTTCTCGCCCTCCGCTTCAGCCCCTCTGTTTCAGCCCCTCCGTTTCAGCCCCTCTGTTTCTCACCCTCTGTTTCAGCCCCTCTGATTCAGCACCTCTGATTCAGCCCCACTCATTCAGCCCCTCTGATTCAGCCCCTCTGTTTCCCGCCCCTCTGTTTCAGCCCCTCTGTTTCTCGCCCTTTTTTCAGCCCCTCTGTTTCAGCCCCTCTGGTTTCAGCCCCTCTGTTTCAGCCCCTTTGTTTCTCGCCCTCTGTTTCAGCCCCTCTGTTTCACGCCCTCTGTTTCAGCTCCTCTGTTTTTCGCCCTCTGTTTCAGCCCCTCTGTTTCAGCCCCACTGTTTCAGCCACTCTGTTTCAGCCTCTCTGTTTCAGCACCTCTGTTTCAGCCCCTCTGTTTCTCGCCCTCTGGTTCAGCCCCTCTGTTTCTCGCCCTCTGTTTCAGCCCCTCTGATTCAGCCCCTCTGTGTCAGCACTTATGTTTCTCCTCCTCTCTTCCAGCCCCTCTGTTTCAGCCCCTCTGTTTCAGCCCCTCTGTTTCTCGCCCTCTGTTTCAGCCCCTCTGTTTTTCGCCCTCTGTTTCAGCCCCTCTGATTCAGCCCCACTGATTCAGCCACTCTGTTTCAGCCTCTCTGTTTCAGCCCCTCTGTTTCAGCCCCTCTGTTTCTCGCCCTCTGGTTCAGCCCCTCTGTTTCTCGCACTCTGTTTCAGCCCCTCTGATTCAGCCCCTCTGTGTCAGCACTTATGTTTCTCCCCCTCTCTTCCAGCCCCTCTGTTTCAGCCCCTCTGTTTCAGCCCCTCTGTTTCTCGCCCTCTGTTTCAGCCCCTCTGTTTCTCGCCCTCTGTTTCAGCCCCTCTGTTTTTCGCACTCTTTTTCAGCCCCTCTGTTTCTCGCCCTCTGTTTCAGCCCCTCTGTTTCAGCCCCTCTGTTTCAGCTTCTCTGTTTCAGCCCCTCTGTTTCTCGCCCTCTGTTTCAGCCCCTCTGTTTCTCGCCCTCTGTTTCAGCCCCTCTGTTTCTCGCCCTCTGTATCAGCCCCCCTGTTTCAGCCCCTCTGTTTCAGCCCCTCTGTTTCTCGCCCTCTGTTTCAGCCCCACTGTTTCAGCCCCTCTGTTTAAGCCCCTCTGTTTCAGCCCCTCTGTTTCTCGCCCTCTACTGCAGCCCCGCTGTTTCTCGCCCTCTGTTTCAGCCCCTCTGTTTCTCGCCCTCTATTTATGCCCCTCTGTTTCTCGCCCTCTGTTTCAGGCCCTCTGTTTCTCGCCCTGTGTTTCAGCCCCGCTGATTCAGCCCCTCTGATTCAGCCACTCTGAATCAGCCCCTCTGATTCAGCCCCTCTGTTTCAGCCCCTCTGTTTCAGCCCCTCTGTTTCAGCCCCTCTGTTTCTCGCCCTCTGTTTCAGCCCATCTGATTCAGCCCCTCTGTTTCCGCCCCTCTGATTCAGCCCCTCTGATTTAGCCCCTCTGATTTAGCCCCTCTGATTCAGCCCCTCTGTTTCTCGGCCTCTGTTTCAGCACATCTGTTTCAGCCCCTCTGTTTCAGCCCCTCTGTTTGTCACCCTCTGTTTCAGCCACTCTGATTCAGCCCCTCTGATTCAGCCCCACTCATTCAGCCCCTCTGTTTCAGCCCCTCTGTTTCTCACCCTCTATTTCAGCCCCTCTGTTTCTCGCCCTCTGTTTCAGCCCCTCTGTTTCAGCCCCTCTGTTTCAGTCCCTCTGTTTCTCGCTCTCTGTTTCTCGCACTGTTTCAGCCCCTCTGCTTCTCGCCCTCTGTTTCAGCCCCTCTGTTTCAGCCCCTATGTTTCAGTCCCTCTGTTTCTCGCCCTCTGTTTCTCGCCCTCTGTTTCAGCCCCTCTGTTTCTCGCCCTCAGTTTCAGCCCCTCTGTTTCTCGCCCTCTGTTTCAGCCTCTCTGTTTCTCGCCCTCTGTTTCTCACCCTCTGTTTCTCACCCTCTGTTTCAGCTCCTCTGTTTCAGCCCCTCTGTTTCAGCCCATCTGTTTCTCGCCCTCTGTTTCAGCCCCTCTGTTTCTCGCCGTCTGTTTCAGCCCCTCTGTTTCTCGCCCTCTGTTTCAGCCCCTCTGTTTCAGCCCCTCTGTTTCAGCCCCTCTGTTTCAGCCCCTCTGTTTCTCGCCCTCTGTTTCAGCCCCTCTGTTTCTCGCCCTCTGTTTCAGCGCCTCTGTTTCTCGCCCTCTGTTCCAGCCCCTCTGTTTCAGCCCCTCTGTTTCAGCCCCTCTGTTTCTCGCCCTCTGTTTCAGCCCCTCTGTTTCAGCTCCTCTGTTTCTCGCCCTCTGTTTCAGCCCCTCTGTTTCAGCCCCTCTGTTTCAGCCCCTCGGTTTCTCGCCCTCTGTTTCAGCCCCTCTGTTTCTCGCCCTCTGTTTCTGCACCTCTGATTTAGCCCCTCTGTTTCAGCCCCTCCGTTTCAGCCCCTCTGTTTCTCGCCCTCTGTTTCAGCCCCTCTGTTTCGCGCTCTCTGTTTCAGCTCCTCTGTTTCAGCCCCTCTGTTTCAGCCCCTCTGTTTCTCACCCTCTGTTTCAGCCCCTCTGTTTCTCGCCCTCTGTTTCTGCCCCTCTGATTTAGCCCCTCTGTTTCAGCCCCTCCGTTTCAGCCCCTCTGTTTCTCGCCCTCTGTTTCAGCCCCTCTGTTTCGCGCTCTCTGTTTCAGCTCCTCTGTTTCAGCCACTCTGTTTCTCGCCCGCTGTTTCTGCCCCTCTGTTTCTCGCTCTCTGTTTCAGCCCCTCTGTTTCTCGCCCTCTGTTTCAGCCCCTCTGATTCAGACCCTCTGTTTCAACCCCTCTGAATCAGCCCCTCTGATTCAGCCCCTCTGTTTCAGCCCCTCTGTTTCAGCCCCTCTGTTTCTCGTCCTCTGTTTCAGCCCCTCTGTTTCTCGCCCTCTGTTACAGCCCCTCTGATTCAGCCCCTCTGTTTCAGCCCCTCTGAATCAGCCCCTCTGATTCAGCCCCACTGTTTCAACCCCTCTGTTTCAGCCCCTCTGTTTCTCGCCCTCTGTTTCAGCCCCTCTGTTTCTCACCCTCTGTTTCAGCCCCTCTGTGTCAGCCCCTCTGTTTCTCGCCCTCTGTTTCAGCCCCTCTGTTTTTCGCCCTCTGTTTCAGCCCCTCTGATTCATCCCCTCTGTTTCTCGCCCTCTGTTTCAGCCCCTCTGTTTCAGCCCCTCTGTTTCAGCCCCTCTGTTTCTCGCCCTCTGTTTCAGCCCCTCTGTTTCTCGCCCTCTGTTACAGCCCCTCTGATTCAGCCCCTCTGTTTCAGCCCCTCTGAATCAGCCCCTCTGATTCAGCCCCACTGTTTCAACCCCTCTGTTTCAGCCCCTCTGTTTCTCGCCATCTGTTTCAGCCCCTCTGTTTCTCACCCTCTGTTTCAGCCCCTCTGTGTCAGCCCCTCTGTTTCTCGCCCTCTGTTTCAGCCCCTCTGTTTTTCGCCCTCTGTTTCAGCCCCTCTGATTCATCCCCTCTGTTTCTCGCCCTCTGTTTCAGCTCCTCTGTTTCAGCCACTCTGTTTCAGCCCCTCTGTTTCTCGCCCTCTGTTTCAGCCCCTCTGTTTCTCGCCCTCTGTTTCTGCCCCTCTGTTTCTCGCCCCCTGCATCAGCCCCTCTGTTTCTCGCCCTCTGTTTCAGCCCCTCTGATTCAGCCCCTCTGTTTCAGCCCCTCTGAATCAGCCCCTCTGATTCAGCCCCTCTGTTTCAGCCCCTCTGTTTCAGCCCCTCTGTTTCTCGTCCTCTGTTTCAGCCCCTCTGTTTCAGCCCCTCTGTTTCAGCCCCTCTGTTTCTCGCCCTCTGTTTCAGCCCCTCTGATTCAACCCCTCTGTTTTTCGCTCTCTGTTTCAGCCCCTCTGTTTCTCGCCCTCTGTTTCAGCCCCTCTATTTCTCGCCCTCTGTTTCAGCCCCTCTGTTTCAGCCCCTATGTTTCAGCCCCTCTGTTTCAGCCCCTCTGTTTCTCGCCCTCTGTTTCAGCCCCTCTGTTTCTCGCCCTCTGTTTCAGCCCCTCTGTTTATCGCCCTCTGTTTCAGCCTATCTGTTTCAGCCCCTCTGTTCCAGCCCCTCTGTTTCTCGCCCTCTGTTTCAGCCCCTCTGTTTCAGCCCCTCTGTTTCAGCCGCTCTGTTTCTCGCCCTCTGTTTCTGCCCCTCTGATTTAGCCCCTCTGTTTCAGCCCCTCTGTTACAGCCCCTCTGTTTCTCGCCCTCTGTTTCAGCCCCTCTGTTTCGCGCACTCTGTTTCAGACGCTCTGTTTCAGCCCCTCTGTTTCTCGCGCTCTGTTTCTGCCCCTCTGTTTCTCGTCCTCTGTTTCAGCCCCTCTGTTTCTCGCCCTCTGTTACAGCCCCTCTGATTCAGCCCCTCTGTTTCAGCCCCTCTGAATCAGCCCCTCTGATTCAGCCCCACTGTTTCAACCCCTCTGTTTCAGCCCCTCTGTTTCTCGCCCTCTGTTTCAGCCCCTCTGTTTCTCACCCTCTGTTTCAGCCCCTCTGTGTCAGCCCCTCTGTTTCTCGCCCTCTGTTTCAGCCCCTGTGTTTTTCGCCCTCTGTTTCAGCCCCTCTGATTCATCCCCTCTGTTTCTCGCCCTCTGTTTCAGCCCCTCTGTTTCAGCCCCTCTGTTTCAGCCCCTCTGTTTCTCGCCCTCTGTTTCAGCCCCTCTGTTTCTCGCCCTCTGTTTCTGCCCCTCTGTTTCTCGCCCCCTGCATCAGCCCCTCTGTTTCTCGCCCTCTGTTTCAGCCCCTCTGATTCAGCCCCTCTGTTTCAGCCCCTCTGAATCAGCCCCTCTGATTCAGCCCCTCTGTTTCAGCCCCTCTGTTTCAGCCCCTCTGTTTCTCGTCCTCTGTTTCAGCCCCTCTGTTTCAGCCCCTCTGTTTCAGCCCCTCTGTTTCTCGCCCTCTGTTTCAGCCCCTCTGATTCAACCCCTCTGTTTTTCACCCTCTGTTTCAGCCCCTCTGTTTCTCGCCCTCTGTTTCAGCCCCTCTATTTCTCGCCCTCTGTTTCAGCCCCTCTGTTTCAGCCCCTATGTTTCAGCCCCTCTGTTTCAGCCCCTCTGTTTCTCGCCCTCTGTTTCAGCCCCTCTGTTTCTCGCCCTCTGTTTCAGCCCCTCTGTTTATCGCCCTCTGTTTCAGCCTATCTGTTTCAGCCCCTCTGTTCCAGCCCCTCTGTTTCTCGCCCTCTGTTTCAGCCCCTCTGTTTCAGCCCCTCTGTTTCTCGCCCTCTGTTTCAGCCCCTCTGTTTCTCGCCCTCTGTTTCAGCCTCTCTGTTTCTCGCCCTCTGTTTCAGCCCCTCCGTTTCAGCCCCTCTGTTTCAGCACCTCTGTTTCTCGCCCTCTGTTTCAGCCTCTCTGTTTCTCGCCCTCTGTTTCAGCCCCTATGTTTCAGTCCCTCTGTTTCTCACCCTCTGTTTCTCGCCCTCTGTTTCAGCCCCTCTGTTTCTCGCCCTCTGTTTCAGCCCCTCTGTTTCTCGCCCTCTGTTTCAGCCTCTCTGTTTCTCGCCCTCTGTTTCAGCCCCGCTGATTTAGCCCCTCTGATTCAGCCCTTCTGTTTCTCGCCCTCCGCTTCAGCCCCTCTGTTTCAGCCCCTCCGTTTCAGCCCCTCTGTTTCTCACCCTCTGTTTCAGCCCCTCTGATTCAGCACCTCTGATTCAGCCCCACTCATTCAGCCCCTCTGATTCAGCCCCTCTGTTTCCCGCCCCTCTGTTTCAGCCCCTCTGTTTCTCGCCCTTTTTTCAGCCCCTCTGTTTCAGCCCCTCTGGTTTCAGCCCCTCTGTTTCAGCCCCTTTGTTTCTCGCCCTCTGTTTCAGCCCCTCTGTTTCACGCCCTCTGTTTCAGCTCCTCTGTTTTTCGCCCTCTGTTTCAGCCCCTCTGTTTCAGCCCCACTGTTTCAGCCACTCTGTTTCAGCCTCTCTGTTTCAGCACCTCTGTTTCAGCCCCTCTGTTTCTCGCCCTCTGGTTCAGCCCCTCTGTTTCTCGCCCTCTGTTTCAGCCCCTCTGATTCAGCCCCTCTGTGTCAGCACTTATGTTTCTCCTCCTCTCTTCCAGCCCCTCTGTTTCAGCCCCTCTGTTTCAGCCCCTCTGTTTCTCGCCCTCTGTTTCAGCCCCTCTGTTTTTCGCCCTCTGTTTCAGCCCCTCTGATTCAGCCCCACTGATTCAGCCACTCTGTTTCAGCCTCTCTGTTTCAGCCCCTCTGTTTCAGCCCCTCTGTTTCTCGCCCTCTGGTTCAGCCCCTCTGTTTCTCGCCCTCTGTTTCAGCCCCTCTGATTCAGCCCCTCTGTGTCAGCACTTATGTTTCTCCCCCTCTCTTCCAGCCCCTCTGTTTCAGCCCCTCTGTTTCAGCCCCTCTGTTTCTCGCCCTCTGTTTCAGCCCCTCTGTTTCTCGCCCTCTGTTTCAGCCCCTCTGATTCAGCACCTCTGATTCAGCCCCACTCATTCAGCCCCTCTGATTCAGCCCCTCTGTTTCCCGCCCCTCTGTTTCAGCCCCTCTGTTTCTCGCCCTTTTTTCAGCCCCTCTGTTTCAGCCCCTCTGGTTTCAGCCCCTCTGTTTCAGCCCCTTTGTTTCTCGCCCTCTGTTTCAGCCCCTCTGTTTCACGCCCTCTGTTTCAGCTCCTCTGTTTTTCGCCCTCTGTTTCAGCCCCTCTGTTTCAGCCCCACTGTTTCAGCCACTCTGTTTCAGCCTCTCTGTTTCAGCACCTCTGTTTCAGCCCCTCTGTTTCTCGCCCTCTGGTTCAGCCCCTCTGTTTCTCGCCCTCTGTTTCAGCCCCTCTGATTCAGCCCCTCTGTGTCAGCACTTATGTTTCTCCTCCTCTCTTCCAGCCCCTCTGTTTCAGCCCCTCTGTTTCAGCCCCTCTGTTTCTCGCCCTCTGTTTCAGCCCCTCTGTTTTTCGCCCTCTGTTTCAGCCCCTCTGATTCAGCCCCACTGATTCAGCCACTCTGTTTCAGCCTCTCTGTTTCAGCCCCTCTGTTTCAGCCCCTCTGTTTCTCGCCCTCTGGTTCAGCCCCTCTGTTTCTCGCCCTCTGTTTCAGCCCCTCTGATTCAGCCCCTCTGTGTCAGCACTTATGTTTCTCCCCCTCTCTTCCAGCCCCTCTGTTTCAGCCCCTCTGTTTCAGCCCCTCTGTTTCTCGCCCTCTGTTTCAGCCCCTCTGTTTCTCGCCCTCTGTTTCAGCCCCTCTGTTTTTCGCACTCTTTTTCAGCCCCTCTGTTTCTCGCCCTCTGTTTCAGCCCCTCTGTTTCAGCCCCTCTGTTTCAGCTTCTCTGTTTCAGCCCCTCTGTTTCTCGCCCTCTGTTTCAGCCCCTCTGTTTCTCGCCCTCTGTTTCAGCCCCTCTGTTTCTCGCCCTCTGTATCAGCCCCCCTGTTTCAGCCCCTCTGTTTCAGCCCCTCTGTTTCTCGCCCTCTGTTTCAGCCCCACTGTTTCAGCCCCTCTGTTTAAGCCCCTCTGTTTCAGCCCCTCTGTTTCTCGCCCTCTACTGCAGCCCCGCTGTTTCTCGCCCTCTGTTTCAGCCCCTCTGTTTCTCGCCCTCTATTTATGCCCCTCTGTTTCTCGCCCTCTGTTTCAGGCCCTCTGTTTCTCGCCCTGTGTTTCAGCCCCGCTGATTCAGCCCCTCTGATTCAGCCACTCTGAATCAGCCCCTCTGATTCAGCCCCTCTGTTTCAGCCCCTCTGTTTCAGCCCCTCTGTTTCAGCCCCTCTGTTTCTCGCCCTCTGTTTCAGCCCATCTGATTCAGCCCCTCTGTTTCCGCCCCTCTGATTCAGCCCCTCTGATTTAGCCCCTCTGATTTAGCCCCTCTGATTCAGCCCCTCTGTTTCTCGGCCTCTGTTTCAGCACATCTGTTTCAGCCCCTCTGTTTCAGCCCCTCTGTTTGTCACCCTCTGTTTCAGCCACTCTGATTCAGCCCCTCTGATTCAGCCCCACTCATTCAGCCCCTCTGTTTCAGCCCCTCTGTTTCTCACCCTCTATTTCAGCCCCTCTGTTTCTCGCCCTCTGTTTCAGCCCCTCTGTTTCAGCCCCTCTGTTTCAGTCCCTCTGTTTCTCGCTCTCTGTTTCTCGCACTGTTTCAGCCCCTCTGCTTCTCGCCCTCTGTTTCAGCCCCTCTGTTTCAGCCCCTATGTTTCAGTCCCTCTGTTTCTCGCCCTCTGTTTCTCGCCCTCTGTTTCAGCCCCTCTGTTTCTCGCCCTCAGTTTCAGCCCCTCTGTTTCTCGCCCTCTGTTTCAGCCTCTCTGTTTCTCGCCCTCTGTTTCTCACCCTCTGTTTCAGCCCCTCTGTTTCAGCCCCTCTGTTTCAGCCCATCTGTTTCTCGCCCTCTGTTTCAGCCCCTCTGTTTCTCGCCGTCTGTTTCAGCCCCTCTGTTTCTCGCCCTCTGTTTCAGCCCCTCTGTTTCAGCCCCTCTGTTTCAGCCCCTCTGTTTCAGCCCCTCTGTTTCTCGCCCTCTGTTTCAGCCCCTCTGTTTCTCGCCCTCTGTTTCAGCGCCTCTGTTTCTCGCCCTCTGTTCCAGCCCCTCTGTTTCAGCCCCTCTGTTTCAGCCCCTCTGTTTCTCGCCCTCTGTTTCAGCCCCTCTGTTTCAGCTCCTCTGTTTCTCGCCCTCTGTTTCAGCCCCTCTGTTTCAGCCCCTCTGTTTCAGCCCCTCGGTTTCTCGCCCTCTGTTTCAGCCCCTCTGTTTCTCGCCCTCTGTTTCTGCACCTCTGATTTAGCCCCTCTGTTTCAGCCCCTCCGTTTCAGCCCCTCTGTTTCTCGCCCTCTGTTTCAGCCCCTCTGTTTCGCGCTCTCTGTTTCAGCTCCTCTGTTTCAGCCCCTCTGTTTCAGCCCCTCTGTTTCTCACCCTCTGTTTCAGCCCCTCTGTTTCTCGCCCTCTGTTTCTGCCCCTCTGATTTAGCCCCTCTGTTTCAGCCCCTCCGTTTCAGCCCCTCTGTTTCTCGCCCTCTGTTTCAGCCCCTCTGTTTCGCGCTCTCTGTTTCAGCTCCTCTGTTTCAGCCACTCTGTTTCTCGCCCGCTGTTTCTGCCCCTCTGTTTCTCGCTCTCTGTTTCAGCCCCTCTGTTTCTCGCCCTCTGTTTCAGCCCCTCTGATTCAGACCCTCTGTTTCAACCCCTCTGAATCAGCCCCTCTGATTCAGCCCCTCTGTTTCAGCCCCTCTGTTTCAGCCCCTCTGTTTCTCGCCCTCTGTTTCAGCCCCTCTGTTCCAGCCCCTCTTTTTCTCGCCCTCTGTTTCAGCCCCTCTGATTCAGCCCCTCTGTTTCTCGCCCACTGTTTCAGCCCCTCTGTTTCTCGGGCTCTGTTTCAGCCCCTCTGTTTCAGCCCCTCTGTTTCTCGCCCTCTGTTTCAGCCCCTCTGTTTCTCGCCCTCTGTTTCTGCCCCTCTGTTTCTCGCCCCCTGTATCAGCCCCTCTGTTTCTCGCCCTCTGTTTCAGCCCCTCTGATTCAGCCCCTCTGTTTCAGCCCCTCTGTTTCTCGTCCTCTACTGCAGCCCCTCTGTTTCTCGCCCTCTGTTTCAGCCCCTCTGTTTCTCGCCCTCTATTTCTGCCCCTCTGTTTCTCGCCCTCTGTTTCAGGCCCTCTGTTTCTCGCCCTGTGTTTCAGCCCCGCTGATTCAGCCCCTCTGATTCAGCCACTCTGAATCAGCCCCTCTGATTCAGCCCCTCTGTTTCAGCCCCTCTGTTTCAGCCCCTCTGTTTCAGCCCCTCTGTTTCTCGCCCTCTGTTTCAGCCCATCTGATTCAGCCTCTCTGTTTCCGCCCCTCTGATTCAGCCCCTCTGATTTAGCCCCTCTGATTTAGCCCCTCTGATTCAGCCCCTCTGTTTCTCGGCCTCTGTTTCAGCACATCTGTTTCAGCCCCTCTGTTTCAGCCCCTCTGTTTGTCACCCTCTGTTTCAGCCACTCTGATTCAGCCCCTCTGATTCAGCCCCACTCATTCAGCCCCTCTGTTTCAGCCCCTCTGTTTCTCACCCTCTATTTCAGCCCCTCTGTTTCTCGCCCTCTGTTTCAGCCCCTCTGTTTCAGCCCCTCTGTTTCAGTCCCTCTGTTTCTCGCTCTCTGTTTCTCGCACTGTTTCAGCCCCTCTGCTTCTCGCCCTCTGTTTCAGCCCCTCTGTTTCTCGCCCTCTGTTTCAGCCACTCTGTTTCAGCCCCTCTGTTACAGCCCCTCTGTTTCAGCCCCTCTGTTTCTCGGCCTCTGTTTCGGCCGCTCTGTTTCTCGCCCTCTGTTTCAGCCTCTCTGTTTCTCGCCCTCTGTTTCAGCCCCTCTGTTTCAGCCCCTCTGTTTCAGCCCCTCTGTTTGTCGCTCTCTGTTTCAGCCCCTCTGTTTCTCGCCCTCTGTTTCAGCCCCTCTGTTTCTCGCCCTCTGTATCGGCCCCTCTATTTCAGCCCCTCTGTTTCAGCCCCTCTGTTTCGCGCCCTCTGTTTCTCGCCCTCTGTTTCAGCCCCTCTGTTTCTCGCCCTCTGTTTCAGCCCCTCTGTTTCTCGCCTTCTGTTTCAGCCCCTCTTATTCAGCCCCTCTGTTTCAGCCCCTCTGATTCATCCCCTCAGTTTCTCGCCCTGTGTTTCAGCCCCTGTGTTTCAGCCCCTCTGTTTCAGCCCCTCTGTTTCTCGCCCTCTGTTTCAGCCCCTCTATTTCTTGCCCACTGTTTCAGCCCCTCTGTTTCTCGCCCTCTGTTTCAGCCCCTCTATTTCTCGCCCTCTGTTTCAGCCCCTCTGTTTCAGCCCCTCTGTTTCAGCCCCTCTGTTTCTCGCCCTCTGTTTCAGCCCCTCTGCTTCTCGCCCTCTGTTTCAGCCCCTCTGTTTCAGCCCCTATGTTTCAGTCCCTCTGTTTCTCGCCCTCTGTTTCTCGCCCTCTGTTTCAGCCCCTCTGTTTCTCGCCCTCTGTTTCAGCCCCTCTTTTTCTCGCCCCCTGTTTCAGCCCCTCTGTTTCAGTCCCTCTGTTTCAGCCCCTCTGTTTCAGCACCTCTGTTTCTCACCCTCTGTTTCAGCCCCTCTGTTTCTCGCCCTCAGTTTCAGCCCCTCTGTTTCTCGCCCTCTGTTTCAGCCTCTCTGTTTCTCGCCCTCTGTTTCTCACCCTCTGTTTCAGCCCCTCTGTTTCTCGCCCTCTGTTTCAGCCCCTCTGTTTCTCACCCTCTGTTTCAGCCCCTCTGTTTCTCGCACTCCGTTTCAGCTCCTCTGATTCAGCCCCTTTGTTTCAGCCCCTCTCATTCAGCCCCTCTGTTTCAGCCCCTCTATTTCAGCCCCTCTGTTTCAGCCCCTCTGTTTCATCCCCTCTGTTTCTCGCCCTCTGTTTCTCACCCTCTGTTTCAGCCCCTCTGATTCAGCCCCTCTGTTTCAGCCCCTCTGTTTCTCGCCCTCTACTGCAGCCCCTCTGTTTCTCGCCCTCTGTTTCAGCCCCTCTGTTTCTCGCCCTCTATTTCTGCCCCTCTGTTTCTCGCCCTCTGTTTCAGGCCCTCTGTTTCTCGCCCTGTGTTTCAGCCCCGCTGATTCAGCCCCTCTGATTCAGCCACTCTGAATCAGCCCCTCTGATTCAGCCCCTCTGTTTCAGCCCCTCTGTTTCAGCCCCTCTGTTTCAGCCCCTCTGTTTCTCGCCCTCTGTTTCAGCCCATCTGATTCAGCCTCTCTGTTTCCGCCCCTCTGATTCAGCCCCTCTGATTTAGCCCCTCTGATTTAGCCCCTCTGATTCAGCCCCTCTGTTTCTCGGCCTCTGTTTCAGCACATCTGTTTCAGCCCCTCTGTTTCAGCCCCTCTGTTTGTCACCCTCTGTTTCAGCCACTCTGATTCAGCCCCTCTGATTCAGCCCCACTCATTCAGCCCCTCTGTTTCAGCCCCTCTGTTTCTCACCCTCTATTTCAGCCCCTCTGTTTCTCGCCCTCTGTTTCAGCCCCTCTGTTTCAGCCCCTCTGTTTCAGTCCCTCTGTTTCTCGCTCTCTGTTTCTCGCACTGTTTCAGCCCCTCTGCTTCTCGCCCTCTGTTTCAGCCCCTCTGTTTCTCGCCCTCTGTTTCAGCCACCCTGTTTCAGCCCCTCTGTTTCTCGCCCTCTGTTTCAGCCCCTCTGTTTCTCGCCCTCTGTTTCTGCCCCTCTGATTTAGCCCCTCTGTTTCAGCCCCTCCGTTTCAGCCCCTCTGTTTCTCGCCCTCTGTTTCAGCCCCTCTGTTTCGCGCTCTCTGTTTCAGCTCCTCTGTTTCAGCCCCTCTGTTTCAGCCCCTCTGTTTCTCACCCTCTGTTTCAGCCCCTCTGTTTCTCGCCCTCTGTTTCTGCCCCTCTGATTTAGCCCCTCTGTTTCAGCCCCTCCGTTTCAGCCCCTCTGTTTCTCGCCCTCTGTTTCAGCCCCTCTGTTTCGCGCTCTCTGTTTCAGCTCCTCTGTTTCAGCCACTCGGTTTCTCGCCCGCTGTTTCTGCCCCTCTGTTTCTCGCCCTCTGTTTCAGCCCCTCTGTTTCTCACCCTCTGTTTCAGCCCCTCTGATTCAGCCCCTCTGTTTCAACCCCTCTGAATCAGCCCCTCTGATTCAGCCCCTCTGTTTCAGCCCCTCTGTTTCAGCCCCTCTATTTCTCGCCCTCTGTTTCAGCCCCTCTGTTCCAGCCCCTCTGTTTCTCGCCCTCTGTTTCAGCCCCTCTGATTCAGCCCCTCTGTTTCTCGCCCACTGTTTCAGCCCCTCTGTTTCTCGGGCTCTGTTTCAGCCCCTCTGTTTCAGCCCCTCTGTTTCTCGCCCTCAGTTTCAGCCCCTCTGTTTCTTGCCCTCTGTTTCTGCCCCTCTGTTTCTCGCCCCCTGTATCAGCCCCTCTGTTTCTCGCCCTCTGTTTCAGCCCCTCTGATTCAGCCCCTCTGTTTCAGCCCCTCTGAATCAGCCCCTCTGATTCAGCCCCTCTGTTTCAGCCCCTTTGTTTCAGCCCCTCTGTTTCTCGTCCTATGTTTCAGCCCCTCTGTTTCAGCCCCTCTGTTTCAGCCCCTCTGTTTCTCGCCCTCTGTTTCAGCCCCTCTGATTCAACCCCTCTGTTTCTCGCCCTCTGTTTCAGCCCCTCTGTTTCTCGCCCTCTGTTTCAGCCCCTCTATTTCTCGCCCTCTGTTTCAGCCCCTCTGTTTCAGCCCCTATGTTTCAGCCCCTCTGTTTCAGCCCCTCTTTTTGTCGCCCTCTGTTTGAGCCCCTCTGTTTCTTGACCTCTGTTTCAGCCCCTCTGTTTATCGCCCTCTGTTTCAGCCTATCTGTTTCAGCCCCTCTGTTCCAGCCCCTCTGTTTCTCGCCCTCTGTTTCAGCCCCTCTGTTTCAGCCCCTCTGTTTCTCGCCCTCTGTTTCAGCCCCTCTGTTTCTCGCCCTCTGTTTCAGCCTCTCTGTTTCTCGCCCTCTGTTTCAGCCCCTCTATTTCAGCCCCTCTGTTTCAGCACCTCTGTTTCTCGCCCTCTGTTTCAGCCCCACTGTTTCTCGCCCTCTGTTTCAGCCCCTCTGTTTCTCGCCCTCTGTTTCAGCCCCTCTGATTCAGCCCCTCTGTTTCAGCCCCTCTGATTCAGCCCCTCTGTTTCAGCCCCTCTGTTTCAGCCTCTCTGTTTCAGCCCCTCTGTTTCTCGCCCTCTGTTTCTCACCCTCTGTTTCTCGCCCTCTGTTTCAGCCCCTCTGTTTTTCGCCCTCTGTTTCAGCCCCTCTGTTTCTCGCCCTCTGTTTCAGGCTCTCTGTTTCAGCCCGTCTGTTTCAGCCCCTCTGTTTCAGCCCCTCTGTTTCTCGCCCTCTGTTTCTCACCCGCTGTTTCAGCCCGTTTGTTTCTCGCCCTCTGTTTCAGCCCCTCTGTTTCAGCCCCTCTGATTCAGCCCCTCTGATTCAGCACCTCTGTTTCTCGCCCTCTGTTTCAGCCCCTCTGTTTCAGGCCCTCTGTTTCAGCCCCTCTGTTTCAGTCCCTCTGTTTCTCGCCCTCTGTTTCAGCCCCTCTGTTTCTCGCCCTCTGTTTCAGCCCCTCTGTTTCAGCCCCTCTGTTTCAGCCCCTCTGTTTCAGCCCCTCTGTTTCTCGCCCTCTGTTTCAGCCCCACTGTTTCTCGCCTTCTGTTTCAGCCCCTCTGATTCAGCCCCTCTGTTTCAGCCCCTCAGTTTCACCCCCTCAGTTTCAGCCCCTCTGTTTCATCCACTCTGTTTCTCGCCCACTGTTACTCACCCTCTGTTTCTCGCCCTCTGTTTCAGCCCCTCTGTTTCTCGCGCTCTGTTTCAGCGCCTCTGTTTCAGCCCCTCTGTTTCTCGCCCTCAGTTTCTGCCCCTCTGTTTCTCGCCCTCTGTTTCAGCACCTCTGTTTCTCGCCCTCTGTTTCAGCCCCGCTGATTCAGCCCCTCTGTTTCCGCCCCTCTGAATCAGCCCCTCAGATTCAGCCCCTCTATTTCAGCCCCTCTGTTTCAGCCCCTCATTTTCTAGCCCTCAGTTTCAGCCCCTCTGTTTCTCGCCCTCTGTTTCAGCCCCTCTGTTTCTCGCCCTCTGTTTCAGCTCCTCTGATTCAGCCTCTCTGTTTCAGCCCCTCTGACTCAGCCCCTCTGATTCAGCCCCTCTGATTCAACCCCTCTGTCTCTCGCCATCTGTTTCAGCCCCTCTGTTTCACACCCTCTGTTTCAGCCCCTCTGATTCAGCCCCTCATATTCAGCCCCTCTGATTCAGCCCCTCTGATTCAGCCCTCTGTTTCCCGCCCCTCTGTTTCAGCCCCTCTGTTTCTCGCCCTCTGTTTCAGCCCCTCTGTTTCTCGCCCTCGGTTTCAGCCCCTCTGTTTCAGCCCCTCTCTTTCAGCCCCTCTGTTTCAGTCCCTCTGTTTCTCGCCCTCTGTTTCAGCCCCTCTGTTTCAACCCTCTGATTCAGCCCCTCTGATTCAGCCGCTCTGTTTCTCGCCCTCTGTTTCAGCGCTTCTGTTTCAGCCCTTCTGTTTCAGCCTGTCTGTTTCAGCCCCTCTGTTTCTCGCCCTCTGTTTCAGCCCCTCTGTTTCAGCCCCTCTGTTTCAGCCGCTCTGTTTCTCGCCCTCTGTTTCTGCCCCTCTGATTTAGCCCCTCTGTTTCAGCCCCTCTGTTTCAGCCCCTCTGTTTCTCGCCCTCTGTTTCAGCCCCTCTGTTTCGCGCACTCTGTTTCAGCCGCACTGTTTCAGCCCCTCTGTTTCTCGCCCTCTGTTTCTGCCCCTCTGCTTCTCGTCTTCTGTTTCAGCCCCACTGTTTCTCGCCCTCTGTTACAGCCCCTCTGATTCAGCCCCTATGTTTCAGCCCCTCTGAATCAGCCCCTCTGATTCAGCCCCACTGTTTCAACCCCTCTGTTTCAGCCCCTCTGTTTCTCGCCCTCTGTTTCAGCCCCTCTGTTTCTCCTCTGTTTCTCGCCCTCTGTTTCAGCCCCTCTGATTTTCGCCCCCTGTTTCAGCCCCTCTGATTCATCCCCTCAGTTTCTCGCCCTCTGTTTCAGCCCCTGTGTTTCAGCCCCTCTGTTTCAGCCCCTCTGTTTCTCGCCCTCTGTTTCAGCCCCTCTATTTCTTGCCCACTGTTTCAGCCCCTCTGTTTCTCGCCCTCTGTTTCAGCCCCTCTATTTCTCGCCCTCTGTTTCAGCCCCTCTGTTTCAGCCCCTCTGTTTCAGCCCCTCTGTTTCTCGCCCTCTGTTTCAGCCCCTCTGCTTCTCGCCCTCTGTTTCAGCCCCTCTGTTTCAGCCCCTATGTTTCAGTCCCTCTGTTTCTCGCCCTCTGTTTCTCGCCCTCTGTTTCAGCCCCTCTGTTTCTCGCCCTCTGTTTCAGCCCCTCTGTTTCTCGCCCCCTGTTTCAGCCCCTCTGTTTCAGTCCCTCTGTTTCAGCCCCTCTGTTTCAGCCCCTCTGTTTCTCGCCCTCTGTTTCAGCCCCTCTGTTTCATACCCCTCAGTTTCAGCCCGTCTGTTTCTCGCCCTCTGTTTCAGCCTCTCTGTTTCTCGCCCTCTGTTTCAGCCCCTCTGTTTCGTCCCCTCTGTTTCAGCCCCTCTGTTTCTCGCCCTCTGTTTCAGCCCCTCTGTTTCTCACCCTCTGTTTCAGCCCCTCTGTTTCTCGCACTCCGTTTCAGCTCCTCTGATTCAGCCCCTTTGTTTCAGCCCCTCTCATTCAGCCCCTCTGTTTCAGCCCCTCTATTTCAGCCCCTCTGTTTCAGCCCCTCTGTTTCATCCCCTCTGTTTCTCGCCCTCTGTTTCTCACCCTCTGTTTCAGCCCCTCTGTTTCAGCCCCTCTGTTTCAGCCCATCTGTATCTCGCCCTCTGTTTCAGCCCCTCTGTTTCTCGCCGTCTGTTTCAGCCCCTCTGTTTCTCGCCCTCTGTTTCAGCCCCTCTGTTTCAGCCCCTCTGTTTCAGCCCCTCTGTTTCAGCCCCTCTGTTTCTCGCCCTCTGTTTCAGCCCCTCTGTTTCTCGCCCTCTGTTTCAGTGCCTCTGTTTCTCGCCCTCTGTTTCAGCCCCTCTGTTTCAGCCCCTCTGTTTCAGCCCCTCTGTTTCTCACCCTCTGTTTCAGCCCCTCTGTTTCAGCTCCTCTGTTTCTCGCCCTCTGTTTCAGCCCCTCTGTTTCAGCCCCTCTGTTTCTCGCCCTCTGTTTCTCGCCCTCTGTTTCTCGCCCTCTGTTTCAGCCCCTCTATTTCTTGTCCACTGATTCAGCCCCTCTGTTTCTCGCCCTCTGTTTCAGCCCCTCTATTTCTCGCCCTCTGTTTCAGCCCCTCTGTTTCAGCCCCTCTGTTTCAGCCCCTCTGTTTCTCGCCCTCTGTTTCTCTCCCTCTGTTTCAGCCCCTCTGTTTCTCGCCCACTGTTTCAGCCCCTCTGTTTCTCGCCCCCTGTTTCAGCCCCTCTGTTTCAGTCCCTCTGTTTCAGCCCCTCTGTTTCAGCCCCTCTGTTTCTCGCCCTCTGTTTCAGCCCCTCTGTTTCTCGCCCTCAGTTTCAGCCCCTCTGTTTCTCGCCCTCTGTTTCAACCTCTCTGTTTCTCGCCCTCTGTTTCAGCCCCTCTGTTTCGTCCCCTCTGTTTCAGCCCCTCTGTTTCTCGCCCTCTGTTTCAGCCCCTCTGTTTCTCACCCTCTGTTTCAGCCCCTCTGTTTCTCGCACTCCGTTTCAGCTCCTCTGATTCAGCCCCTTTGTTTCAGCCCCTCTCATTCAGCCCCTCTGTTTCAGCCCCTCTATTTCAGCCCCTCTGTTTCAGCCCCTCTGTTTCATCCCCTCTGTTTCTCGCCCTCTGTTTCTCACCCTCTGTTTCAGCCCCTCTGTTTCAGCCCCTCTGTTTCAGCCCATCTGTATCTCGCCCTCTGTTTCAGCCCCTCTGTTTCTCGCCGTCTGTTTCAGCCCCTCTGTTTCTCGCCCTCTGTTTCTCGCCCTCTGTTTCAGCCCCTCTGTTTCAGCCCCTCTGTTTCTCGCCCTCTGTTTCTCGCCCTCTGTTTCTCGCCCTCTGTTTCAGCCCCTCTATTTCTTGTCCACTGTTTCAGCCCCTCTGTTTCTCGCCCTCTGTTTCAGCCCCTCTATTTCTCGCCCTCTGTTTCAGCCCCTCTGTTTCAGCCCCTCTGTTTCAGCCCCTCTGTTTCTCGCCCTCTGTTTCTCTCCCTCTGTTTCAGCCCCTCTGTTTCTCGCCCACTGTTTCAGCCCCTCTGTTTCTCGCCCCCTGTTTCAGCCCCTCTGTTTCAGTCCCTCTGTTTCAGCCCCTCTGTTTCAGCCCCTCTGTTTCTCGCCCTCTGTTTCAGCCCCTCTGTTTCTCGCCCTCAGTTTCAGCCCCTCTGTTTCTCGCCCTCTGTTTCAACCTCTCTGTTTCTCGCCCTCTGTTTCAGCCCCTCTGTTTCGTCCCCTCTGTTTCAGCCCCTCTGTTTCTCGCCCTCTGTTTCAGCCCCTCTGTTTCTCACCCTCTGTTTCAGCCCCTCTGTTTCTCGCACTCCGTTTCAGCTCCTCTGATTCAGCCCCTTTGTTTCAGCCCCTCTCATTCAGCCCCTCTGTTTCAGCCCCTCTATTTCAGCCCCTCTGTTTCAGCCCCTCTGTTTCATCCCCTCTGTTTCTCGCCCTCTGTTTCTCACCCTCTGTTTCAGCCCCTCTGTTTCAGCCCCTCTGTTTCAGCCCATCTGTATCTCGCCCTCTGTTTCAGCCCCTCTGTTTCTCGCCGTCTGTTTCAGCCCCTCTGTTTCTCGCCCTCTGTTTCAGCCCCTCTGTTTCAGCCCCTCTGTTTCAGCCCCTCTGTTTCTCGCCCTCTGTTTCAGCCCCTCTGTTTCAGCTCCTCTGTTTCTCGCCCTCTGTTTCAGCCCCTCTGTTTCAGCCCCTCTGTTTCTCGCCCTCTGTTTCAGCCCCTCTGTTTCTCGCCCTCTGTTTCTGCCCCTCTGATTTAGCCCCTCTGTTTCAGCCCCTCCGTTTCAGCCCCTCTGTTTCTCGCCCTCTGTTTCAGCCCCTCTGTTTCGCGCTCTCTGTTTCAGCTCCTCTGTTTCAGCCCCTCTGTTTCAGCCCCTCTGTTTCTCACCCTCTGTTTCAACCCCTCTGTTTCTCGCCCTCTGTTTCTGCCCCTCTGATTTAGCCCCTCTGTTTCAGCCCCTCCGTTTCAGCCCCTCTGTTTCTCGCCCTCTGTTTCAGCCCCTCTGTTTCGCGCTCTCTGTTTCAGCTCCTCTGTTTCAGCCACTCTGTTTCTCGCCCGCTGTTTCTGCCCCTCTGTTTCTCGCCCTCTGTTTCAGCCCCTCTGTTTCTCGCCCTCTGTTTCAGCCCCTCTGATTCAGCCCCTCTGTCTCAACCCCTCTGAATCAGCCCCTCTGATTCAGCCCCTCTGTTTCAGCCCCTCTGTTTCAGCCCCTCTGTTTCTCGCCCTCTGTTTCAGCCCCTCTGTTCCAGCCCCTCTGTTTCTCGCCCTCTGTTTCAGCCCCTCTGATTCAGCCCCTCTGTTTCTCGCCCACTGTTTCAGCCCCTCTGTTTCTCGGGCTCTGTTTCAGCCCCTCTGTTTCAGCCCCTCTGTTTCAGCCCCTCTGTTTCTCGCCCTCTGTTTCAGCCCCTCTGATTCAACCCCTCTGTTTCTCGCCCTCTGTTTCAGCCCCTCTGTTTCTCGCCCTCTGTTTCAGCCCCTCTATTTCTCGCCCTCTGTTTCAGCCCCTCTGTTTCAGCCCCGATGTTTCAGCCCCTCTGTTTCAGCCCCTCTGTTTCTCGCCCTCTGTTTGAGCGCCTCTGTTTCTTGACCTCTGTTTCAGCCCCTCTGTTTATCGCCCTCTGTTTCAGCCTATCTGTTTCAGCCCCTCTGTTCCAGCCCCTCTGTTTCTCGCCCTCTGTTTCAGCCCCTCTGTTTCAGCCCCTCTGTTTCTCGCCCTCTGTTTCAGCCCCTCTGTTTCTCGCCCTCTGTTTCAGCCTCTCTGTTTCTCGCCCTCTGTTTCAGCCCCTCTATTTCAGCCCCTCTGTTTCAGCACCTCTGTTTCTCGCCCTCTGTTTCAGCCCCACTGTGTCTCGCCCTCTGTTTCAGCCCCTCTGTTTCTCGCCCTCTGTTTCAGCCCCTCTGATTCAGCCCCTCTGTTTCAGCCCCTCTGATTCAGCCCCTCTGTTTCAGCCCCTCTGTTTCAGCCTCTCTGTTTCAGCCCCTCTGTTTCTCGCCCTCTGTTTCTCACCCTCTGTTTCTCGCCCTCTGTTTCAGCCCCTCTGTTTTTCGCCCTCTGTTTCAGCCCCTCTGTTTCTCGCCCTCTGTTTCAGGCTCTCTGTTTCAGCCCGTCTGTTTCAGCCCCTCTGTTTCAGCCCCTCTGTTTCTCGCCCTCTGTTTCTCACCCGCTGTTTCAGCCCGTTTGTTTCTCGCCCTCTGTTTCAGCCCCTCTGTTTCAGCCCCTCTGATTCAGCCCCTCTGATTCAGCACCTCTGTTTCTCGCCCTCTGTTTCAGCCCCACTGTTTCAGCCCCTCTGTTTCAGCCGCTCTGTTTCAGTCCCTCTGTTTCTCGCCCTCTGTTTCAGCCCCTCTGTTTCTCGCCCTCTGTTTCAGCCCCTCTGTTTCAGCCCCTCTGTTTCAGCCCCTCTGTTTCAGCCCCTCTGTTTCTCGCCCTCTGTTTCTCGCCTTCTGTTTCAGCCCCTCTGATTCAGCCCCTCTGTTTCAGCCCCTCAGTTTCACCCCCTCAGTTTCAGCCCCTCTGTTTCATCCACTCTGTTTCTCGCCCACTGTTTCTCACCCTCTGTTTCTCGCCCTCTGTTTCAGCCCCTCTGTTTCTCGCACTCTGTTTCAGCGCCTCTGTTTCAGCCCCTCTGTTTCTCGCCCTCAGTTTCTGCCTCTCTGTTTCTCGCCCTCTGTTTCAGCACCTCTGTTTCTCGCCCTCTGTTTCAGCCCCGCTGATTCAGCCCCTCTGTTTCCGCCCCTCTGAATCAGCCCCTCAGATTCAGCCCCTCTATTTCAGCCCCTCTGTTTCAGCCCCTCATTTTCTAGCCCTCAGTTTCAGCCCCTCTGTTTCTCGCCCTCTGTTTCAGCCCCTCTGTTTCTCGCCCTCTGTTTCAGCTCCTCTGATTCAGCCTCTCTGTTTCAGCCCCTCTGACTCAGCCCCTCTGATTCAGCCCCTCTGATACAGCCCCTCTGATTCAGCCCCTCTGATTCAGCCCCTCTGTTTCCCGCCCCTCTGTTTCAGCCCCTCTGTTTCTCGCCCTCTGTTTCAGCCCCTCTGTTTCTCGCCCTCTGTTTCTCGCCCTCTGTTTCAGCCCCTCTGTTTCTCGCCCTCTGTTTCAGCTCCTCTGATTCAGCCTCTCTGTTTCAGCCCCTCTGACTCAGCCCCTCTGATTCAGCCCCTCTGATTCAGCCCCTCTGTCTCTCGCCATCTGTTTCAGCCCCTCTGTTTCAGCCCCTCTGTTTCAGCCCCTCTGTTTCACACCCTCTGTTTCAGCCCTTCTGATTCAGCCCCTCTGATTCAGCCCCTCTGATTCAGCCCCTCTGTTTCCCGCCCCTCTGTTTCAGCCCCTCTGTTTCTCGCCCTCTGTTTCAGCCCCTCTGTTTCTCGCCCTCTGTTTCAGCCCCTCTGTTTCAGCCCCTCTCTTTCAGCCCCTCTGTTTCAGTCCCTCTGTTTCTCGCCCTCTGTTTCAGCCCCTCTGTTTCAACCCTCTGATTCAGCCCCTCTGATTCAGCCGCTCTGTTTCTCGCCCTCTGTTTCAGCGCCTCTGTTTCAGCCCTTCTGTTTCAGCCTGTCTGTTTCAGCCCCTCTCTTTCTCGCCCTCTGTTTCAGCCCCTCTGTTTCAGCCCCTCTGTTTCAGCCCCTCTGTTTCAGCCGCTCTGTTTCTCGCCCTCTGTTTCTGCCCGTCTGATTTAGCCCCTCTGTTTCAGCCCCTCTGTTTCAGCCCCTCTGTTTCTCGCCATCTGTTTCAGCCCCTCTGTTTCGCGCACTCTGTTTCAGCCGCACTGTTTCAGCCCCTCTGTTTCTCGCCCTCTGTTTCTGCCCCTCTGCTTCTCGTCTTCTGTTTCAGCCCCACTGTTTCTCGCCCTCTGTTACAGCCCCTCTGATTCAGCCCCTCTGTTTCAGCCCCTCTGAATCAGCCCCTCTGATTCAGCCCCACTGTTTCAACCCCTCTGTTTCAGCCCCTCTGTTTCTCGCCCTATGTTTCAGCCCCTCTGTTTCTCCTCTGTTTCTCGCCCTCTGTTTCAGCCCCTCTGATTTTCGCCCTCTGTTTCAGCCCCTCTGATTCATCCCCTCAGTTTCTCGCCCTCTGTTTCAGCCCCTGTGTTTCAGCCCCTCTGTTTCAGCCCCTCTGTTTCTCGCCCTCTGTTTCAGCCCCTCAATTTCTTGCCCACTGTTTCAGCCCCTCTGTTTCTCGCCCTCTGTTTCAGCCCCTCTATTTCTCGCCCTCTGTTTCAGCCCCTCTGTTTCAGCCCCTCTGTTTCAGCCCCTCTGTTTCTCGCCCTCTGTTTCAGCCCCTCTGCTTCTCGCCCTCTGTTTCAGCCCCTCTGTTTCAGCCCCTATGTTTCAGTTCCTCTGTTTCTCGCCCTCTGTTTCTCGCCCTCTGTTTCAGCCCCTCTGTTTCTCGCCCTCTGTTTCAGCCCCTCTGTTTCTCGCCCCCTGTTTCAGCCCCTCTGTTTCAGTCCCTCTGTTTCAGCCCCTCTGTTTCAGCCCCTCTGTTTCTCGCCCTCTGTTTCAGCCCCTCTGTTTCTCGCCCTCAGTTTCAGCCCCTCTGTTTCTCGCCCTCTGTTTCAGCCTCTCTGTTTCTCGCCCTCTGTTTCAGCCCCTCTGTTTCGTCCCCTCTGTTTCAGCCCCTCTGTTTCTCGCCCTCTGTTTCAGCCCCTCTGTTTCTCACCCTCTGTTTCAGCCCCTCTGTTTCTCGCACTCCGTTTCAGCTCCTCTGATTCAGCCCCTTTGTTTCAGCCCCTCTCATTCAGCCCCTCTGTTTCAGCCCCTCTATTTCAGCCCCTCTGTTTCAGCCCCTCTGTTTCATCCCCTCTGTTTCTCGCCCTCTGTTTCTCACCCTCTGTTTCAGCCCCTCTGGTTCAGCCCCTCTGTTTCAGCCCATCTGTATCTCGCCCTCTGTTTCAGCTCCTCTGTTTCTCGCCGTCTGTTTCAGCCCCTCTGTTTCTCGCCCTCTGTTTCAGCCCCTCTGTTTCTCGCCCTCTCTTTCAGCCCCTCTGTTTCTCGCCCTCTGTTTCAGTGCCTCTGTTTCTCGCCTTCTGTTTCAGCCCCTCTGTTTCTCGCCGTCTGTTTCAGCCCCTCTGTTTCAGCCCCTCTGTTTCAGCCCCTCTGTTTCTCGCCCTCTCTTTCAGCCCCTCTGTTTCTCGCCCTCTGTTTCAGTGCCTCTGTTTCTCGCCCTCTGTTTCAGCCCCTCTGTTTCAGCCCCTCTGTTTCAGCCCCTCTGTTTCTCGCCCTCTGTTTCAGCCCCTCTGTTTCAGCTTCTCTGTTTCTCGCCCTCTGTTTCAGCCCCTCTGTTTCAGCCCCTCTGTTTCTCGCCCTCTGTTTCTCGCCCTCTGTTTCTCGCCCTCTGTTTCAGCCCCTCTATTTCTTGCCCACTGTTTCAGCCCCTCTGTTTCTCGCCCTCTGTTTCAGCCCCTCTATTTCTCGCCCTCTGTTTCAGCCCCTCTGTTTCAGCCCCTCTGTTTCAGCCCCTCTGTTTCTCGCCCTCTGTTTCTCGCCCTCTGTTTCAGCCCCTCTGTTTCTCGCCCACTGTTTCAGCCCCTCTGTTTCTCGCCCCCTGTTTCAGCCCCTCTGTTTCAGTCCCTCTGTTTCAGCCCCTCTGTTTCAGCCCCTCTGTTTCTCGCCCTCTGTTTCAGCCCCTCTGTTTCTCGCCCTCAGTTTCAGCCCCTCTGTTTCTCGCCCTCTGTTTCAGCCTCTCTGTTTCTCGCCCTCTGTTTCAGCCCCTCTGTTTCGTCCCCTCTGTTTCAGCCCCTCTGTTTCTCACCCTCTGTTTCAGCCCCTCTGTTTCTCACCCTCTGTTTCAGCCCCTCTGTTTCTCGCACTCCGTTTCAGCTCCTCTGATTCAGCCCCTTTGTTTCAGCCCCTCTCATTCAGCCCCTCTGTTTCAGCCCCTCTATTTCAGCCCCTCTGTTTCAGCCCCTCTGTTTCATCCCCTCTGTTTCTCGCCCTCTGTTTCTCACCCTCTGTTTCAGCCCCTCTGTTTCAGCCCCTCTGTTTCAGCCCATCTGTATCTCGCCCTCTGTTTCAGCCCCTCTGTTTCTCGCCGTCTGTTTCAGCCCCTCTGTTTCTCGCCCTCTGTTTCAGCCCCTCTGTTTCAGCCCCTCTGTTTCAGCCCCTCTGTTTCAGCCCTTCTGTTTCTCGCCCTCTGTTTCAGCCCCTCTGTTTCTCGCCCTCTGTTTCAGTGCCTCTGTTTCTCGCCCTCTGTTTCAGCCCCTCTGATTCAGCCCCTCTGTTTCAACCCCTCTGAATCAGCCCCTCTGATTCAGCCCCTCTGTTTCAGCCCCTCTGTTTCAGCCCCTCTGTTTCTCGCCCTCTGTTTCAGCCCCTCTGTTCCAGCCCCTCTGTTTCTCGCCCTCTGTTTCAGCCCCTCTGATTCAGCCCCTCTGTTTCTCGCCCACTGTTTCAGCCCCTGTGTTTCTCGGGCTCTGTTTCAGCCCCTCTGTTTCAGCCCCTCTGTTTCTCGCCCTCTGTTTCAGCCCCTCTGTTTCTCGCACTCTGTTTCTGCCCCTCTGTTTCTCGCACCCTGTATCAGCCCCTCTGTTTCTCGCCCTCTGTTTCAGCCCCTCTGATTCAGCCCCTCTGTTTCAGCCCCTCTGAATCAGCCCCTCTGATTCAGCCCCTCTGTTTCAGCCCCTTTGTTTCAGCCCCTCTGTTTCTCGTCCTATGTTTCAGCCCCTCTGTTTCAGCCCCTCTGTTTCAGCCCCTCTGTTTCTCGCCCTCTGTTTCAGCCCCTCTGTTTCAGCCCCTCTGTTTCTCGCCCTCTGTTTCAGCCTCTCTGTTTCTCGCCCTCTGTTTCAGCCCCTCTATTTCAGCCCCTCTGTTTCAGCACCTCTGTTTCTCGCCCTCTGTTTCAGCCCCACTGTGTCTCGCCCTCTGTTTCAGCCCCTCTGTTTCTCGCCCTCTGTTTCAGCCCCTCTGATTCAGCCCCTCTGTTTCAGCCCCTCTGATTCAGCCCCTCTGTTTCAGCCCCTCTGTTTCAGCCTCTCTGTTTCAGCCCCTCTGTTTCTCGCCCTCTGTTTCTCACCCTCTGTTTCTCGCCCTCTGTTTCAGCCCCTCTGTTTTTCGCCCTCTGTTTCAGCCCCTCTGTTTCTCGCCCTCTGTTTCAGGCTCTCTGTTTCAGCCCGTCTGTTTCAGCCCCTCTGTTTCAGCCCCTCTGTTTCTCGCCCTCTGTTTCTCACCCGCTGTTTCAGCCCGTTTGTTTCTCGCCCTCTGTTTCAGCCCCTCTGTTTCAGCCCCTCTGATTCAGCCCCTCTGATTCAGCACCTCTGTTTCTCGCCCTCTGTTTCAGCCCCACTGTTTCAGCCCCTCTGTTTCAGCCGCTCTGTTTCAGTCCCTCTGTTTCTCGCCCTCTGTTTCAGCCCCTCTGTTTCTCGCCCTCTGTTTCAGCCCCTCTGTTTCAGCCCCTCTGTTTCAGCCCCTCTGTTTCAGCCCCTCTGTTTCTCGCCCTCTGTTTCTCGCCTTCTGTTTCAGCCCCTCTGATTCAGCCCCTCTGTTTCAGCCCCTCAGTTTCACCCCCTCAGTTTCAGCCCCTCTGTTTCATCCACTCTGTTTCTCGCCCACTGTTTCTCACCCTCTGTTTCTCGCCCTCTGTTTCAGCCCCTCTGTTTCTCGCACTCTGTTTCAGCGCCTCTGTTTCAGCCCCTCTGTTTCTCGCCCTCAGTTTCTGCCTCTCTGTTTCTCGCCCTCTGTTTCAGCACCTCTGTTTCTCGCCCTCTGTTTCAGCCCCGCTGATTCAGCCCCTCTGTTTCCGCCCCTCTGAATCAGCCCCTCAGATTCAGCCCCTCTATTTCAGCCCCTCTGTTTCAGCCCCTCATTTTCTAGCCCTCAGTTTCAGCCCCTCTGTTTCTCGCCCTCTGTTTCAGCCCCTCTGTTTCTCGCCCTCTGTTTCAGCTCCTCTGATTCAGCCTCTCTGTTTCAGCCCCTCTGACTCAGCCCCTCTGATTCAGCCCCTCTGATACAGCCCCTCTGATTCAGCCCCTCTGATTCAGCCCCTCTGTTTCCCGCCCCTCTGTTTCAGCCCCTCTGTTTCTCGCCCTCTGTTTCAGCCCCTCTGTTTCTCGCCCTCTGTTTCTCGCCCTCTGTTTCAGCCCCTCTGTTTCTCGCCCTCTGTTTCAGCTCCTCTGATTCAGCCTCTCTGTTTCAGCCCCTCTGACTCAGCCCCTCTGATTCAGCCCCTCTGATTCAGCCCCTCTGTCTCTCGCCATCTGTTTCAGCCCCTCTGTTTCAGCCCCTCTGTTTCAGCCCCTCTGTTTCACACCCTCTGTTTCAGCCCCTCTGATTCAGCCCCTCTGATTCAGCCCCTCTGATTCAGCCCCTCTGTTTCCCGCCCCTCTGTTTCAGCCCCTCTGTTTCTCGCCCTCTGTTTCAGCCCCTCTGTTTCTCGCCCTCTGTTTCAGCCCCTCTGTTTCAGCCCCTCTCTTTCAGCCCCTCTGTTTCAGTCCCTCTGTTTCTCGCCCTCTGTTTCAGCCCCTCTGTTTCAACCCTCTGATTCAGCCCCTCTGATTCAGCCGCTCTGTTTCTCGCCCTCTGTTTCAGCGCCTCTGTTTCAGCCCTTCTGTTTCAGCCTGTCTGTTTCAGCCCCTCTCTTTCTCGCCCTCTGTTTCAGCCCCTCTGTTTCAGCCCCTCTGTTTCAGCCCCTCTGT
The DNA here is from genome assembly GCF_047496795.1 of Chiloscyllium punctatum. Taxonomy (NCBI): domain Eukaryota; kingdom Metazoa; phylum Chordata; class Chondrichthyes; order Orectolobiformes; family Hemiscylliidae; genus Chiloscyllium; species Chiloscyllium punctatum. The sequence goes on from NW_027309817.1 coordinate 889,326, forward strand.
TTCAGCCGCTCTGTTTCTCGCCCTCTGTTTCTGCCCGTCTGATTTAGCCCCTCTGTTTCAGCCCCTCTGTTTCAGCCCCTCTGTTTCTCGCCATCTGTTTCAGCCCCTCTGTTTCGCGCACTCTGTTTCAGCCGCACTGTTTCAGCCCCTCTGTTTCTCGCCCTCTGTTTCTGCCCCTCTGCTTCTCGTCTTCTGTTTCAGCCCCACTGTTTCTCGCCCTCTGTTACAGCCCCTCTGATTCAGCCCCTCTGTTTCAGCCCCTCTGAATCAGCCCCTCTGATTCAGCCCCACTGTTTCAACCCCTCTGTTTCAGCCCCTCTGTTTCTCGCCCTATGTTTCAGCCCCTCTGTTTCTCCTCTGTTTCTCGCCCTCTGTTTCAGCCCCTCTGATTTTCGCCCTCTGTTTCAGCCCCTCTGATTCATCCCCTCAGTTTCTCGCCCTCTGTTTCAGCCCCTGTGTTTCAGCCCCTCTGTTTCAGCCCCTCTGTTTCTCGCCCTCTGTTTCAGCCCCTCAATTTCTTGCCCACTGTTTCAGCCCCTCTGTTTCTCGCCCTCTGTTTCAGCCCCTCTATTTCTCGCCCTCTGTTTCAGCCCCTCTGTTTCAGCCCCTCTGTTTCAGCCCCTCTGTTTCTCGCCCTCTGTTTCAGCCCCTCTGCTTCTCGCCCTCTGTTTCAGCCCCTCTGTTTCAGCCCCTATGTTTCAGTTCCTCTGTTTCTCGCCCTCTGTTTCTCGCCCTCTGTTTCAGCCCCTCTGTTTCTCGCCCTCTGTTTCAGCCCCTCTGTTTCTCGCCCCCTGTTTCAGCCCCTCTGTTTCAGTCCCTCTGTTTCAGCCCCTCTGTTTCAGCCCCTCTGTTTCTCGCCCTCTGTTTCAGCCCCTCTGTTTCTCGCCCTCAGTTTCAGCCCCTCTGTTTCTCGCCCTCTGTTTCAGCCTCTCTGTTTCTCGCCCTCTGTTTCAGCCCCTCTGTTTCGTCCCCTCTGTTTCAGCCCCTCTGTTTCTCGCCCTCTGTTTCAGCCCCTCTGTTTCTCACCCTCTGTTTCAGCCCCTCTGTTTCTCGCACTCCGTTTCAGCTCCTCTGATTCAGCCCCTTTGTTTCAGCCCCTCTCATTCAGCCCCTCTGTTTCAGCCCCTCTATTTCAGCCCCTCTGTTTCAGCCCCTCTGTTTCATCCCCTCTGTTTCTCGCCCTCTGTTTCTCACCCTCTGTTTCAGCCCCTCTGTTTCAGCCCCTCTGTTTCAGCCCATCTGTATCTCGCCCTCTGTTTCAGCCCCTCTGTTTCTCGCCGTCTGTTTCAGCCCCTCTGTTTCTCGCCCTCTGTTTCAGCCCCTCTGTTTCTCGCCCTCTCTTTCAGCCCCTCTGTTTCTCGCCCTCTGTTTCAGTGCCTCTGTTTCTCGCCTTCTGTTTCAGCCCCTCTGTTTCTCGCCGTCTGTTTCAGCCCCTCTGTTTCAGCCCCTCTGTTTCAGCCCCTCTGTTTCTCGCCCTCTGTTTCAGCCCCTCTGTTTCTCGCCGTCTGTTTCAGCCCCTCTGTTTCATCCCCTCTGTTTCTCGCCCTCTGTTTCTCACCCTCTGTTTCAGCCCCTCTGTTTCAGCCCCTCTGTTTCAGCCCATCTGTATCTCGCCCTCTGTTTCAGCCCCTCTGTTTCTCACCGTCTGTTTCAGCCCCTCTGTTTCTCGCCCTCTGTTTCAGCCCCTCTGTTTCAGCCCCTCTGTTTCAGCCCCTCTGTTTCAGCCCTTCTGTTTCTCGCCCTCTGTTTCAGCCCCTCTGTTTCTCGCCCTCTGTTTCAGTGCCTCTGTTTCTCGCCCTCTGTTTCAGCCCCTCTGATTCAGCCCCTCTGTTTCAACCCCTCTGAATCAGCCCCTCTGATTCAGCCCCTCTGTTTCAGCCCCTCTGTTTCAGCCCCTCTGTTTCTCGCCCTCTGTTTCAGCCCCTCTGTTCCAGCCCCTCTGTTTCTCGCCCTCTGTTTCAGCCCCTCTGATTCAGCCCCTCTGTTTCTCGCCCACTGTTTCAGCCCCTGTGTTTCTCGGGCTCTGTTTCAGCCCCTCTGTTTCAGCCCCTCTGTTTCTCGCCCTCTGTTTCAGCCCCTCTGTTTCTCGCACTCTGTTTCTGCCCCTCTGTTTCTCGCACCCTGTATCAGCCCCTCTGTTTCTCGCCCTCTGTTTCAGCCCCTCTGATTCAGCCCCTCTGTTTCAGCCCCTCTGAATCAGCCCCTCTGATTCAGCCCCTCTGTTTCAGCCCCTTTGTTTCAGCCCCTCTGTTTCTCGTCCTATGTTTCAGCCCCTCTGTTTCAGCCCCTCTGTTTCAGCCCCTCTGTTTCTCGCCCTCTGTTTCAGCCCCTCTGATTCAACCCCTCTGTTTCTCGCCCTCTGTTTCAGCCCCTCTGTTTCTCGCCCTCTGTTTCAGCCCCTCTATTTCTCGCCCTCTGTTTCAGCCCCTCTGTTTCAGCCCCTATGTTTCAGCCCCTCTGTTTCAGCCCCTCTGTTTCTCGCCCTCTGTTTGAGCCCCTCTGTTTCTTGACCTCTGTTTCAGCCCCTCTGTTTATCGCCCTCTGTTTCAGCCTATCTGTTTCAGCCCCTCTGTTCCAGCCCCTCTGTTTCTCGCCCTCTGTTTCAGACCCTCTGTTTCAGCCCCTCTGTTTCTCGCCCTCTGTTTCAGCCCCTCTGTTTCTCGCCCTCTGTTTCAGCTTCTCTGTTTCTCGCCCTCTGTTTCAGCCCCTCTATTTCAGCCCCTCTGTTTCAGCACCTCTGTTTCTCGCCCTCTGTTTCAGCCCCACTGTTTCTCGCCCTCTGTTTCAGCCCCTCTGTTTCTCGCCCTCTGTTTCAGCCCCTCTGATTCAGCCCCTCTGTTTCAGCCCCTCTGATTCAGCCCCTCTGTTTCAGCCCCTCTGTTTCAGCCTCTCTGTTTCAGCCCCTCTGTTTCTCGCCCTCTGTTTCTCACCCTCTGTTTCTCGCCCTCTGTTTCAGCCCCTCTGTTTTTCGCCCTCTGTTTCAGCCCCTCTGTTTCTCGCCCTGTTTCAGGCTCTCTGTTTCAGCCCGTCTGTTTCAGCCCCTCTGTTTCAGCCCCTCTGTTTCTCGCCCTCTGTTTCTCACCCGCTGTTTCAGCCCGTTTGTTTCTCGCCCTCTGTTTCAGCCCCTCTGTTTCAGCCCCTCTGATTCAGCCCCTCTGATTCAGCACCTCTGTTTCTCGCCCTCTGTTTCAGCCCCTCTGTTTCAGCCCCTCTGTTTCAGCCCCTCTGTTTCAGCCCCTCTGATTCAGCCCCTCTGATTCAGCACCTCTGTTTCTCGCCCTCTGTTTCAGCCCCACTGTTTCAGCCCCTCTGTTTCAGCCGCTCTGTTTCAGTCCCTCTGTTTCTCGCCCTCTGTTTCAGCCCCTCTGTTTCTCGCCCTCTGTTTCAGCCCCTCTGTTTCAGCCCCTCTGTTTCAGCCCCTCTGTTTCAGCCCCTCTGTTTCTCGCCCTCTGTTTCAGCCCCTCTGTTTCTCGCCTTCTGTTTCAGCCCCTCTGATTCAGCCCCTCTGTTTCAGCCCCTCAGTTTCACCCCCTCAGTTTCAGCCCCTCTGTTTCATCCACTCTGTTTCTCGCCCACTGTTTCTCACCCTCTGTTTCTCGCCCTCTGTTTCAGCCCCTCTGTTTCTCGCACTCTGTTTCAGCGCCTCTGTTTCAGCACCTCTGTTTCTCGCCCTCTGTTTCAGCCCCGCTGATTCAGCCCCTCTGTTTCCGCCACTCTGAATCAGCCCCTCAGATTCAGCCCCTCTATTTCAGCCCCTCTGTTTCAGCCCCTCATTTTCTAGCCCTCAGTTTCAGCCCCTCTGTTTCTCGCCCTCTGTTTCAGCCCCTCTGTTTCTCGCCCTCTGTTTCAGCTCCTCTGATTCAGCCTCTCTGTTTCAGCCCCTCTGACTCAGCCCCTCTGATTCAGCCCCTCTGATTCAGCCCCTCTGTCTCTCGCCATCTGTTTCAGCCCCTCTGTTTCAGCCCCTCTGTTTCAGCCCCTCTGTTTCACACCCTCTGTTTCAGCCCCTCTGATTCAGCCCCTCTGATTCAGCCCCTCTGATTCAGCCCCTCTGATTCAGCCCCTCTGTTTCCCGCCCCTCTGTTTCAGCCCCTCTGTTTCTCGCCCTCTGTTTCAGCCCCTCTGTTTCTCGCCCTCTGTTTCAGCCCCTCTGTTTCAGCCCCTCTCTTTCAGCCCCTCTGTTTTAGTCCCTCTGTTTCTCGCCCTCTGTTTCAGCCCCTCTGTTTCAACCCTCTGATTCAGCCCCTCTGATTCAGCCGCTCTGTTTCTCGCCCTCTGTTTCAGCGCCTCTGTTTCAGCCCTTCTGTTTCAGCCTGTCTGTTTCAGCCCCTCTGTTTCTCGCCCTCTGTTTCAGCCCCTCTGTTTCAGCCCCTCTGTTTCAGCCCCTCTGTTTCAGCCGCTCTGTTTCTCGCCCTCTGTTTCTGCCCGTCTGATTTAGCCCCTCTGTTTCAGCCCCTCTGTTTCAGCCCCTCTGTTTCTCGCCATCTGTTTCAGCCCCTCTGTTTCGCGCACTCTGTTTCAGCCGCACTGTTTCAGCCCCTCTGTTTCTCGCCCTCTGTTTCTGCCCCTCTGCTTCTCGTCTTCTGTTTCAGCCCCACTGTTTCTCGCCCTCTGTTACAGCCCCTCTGATTCAGCCCCTCTGTTTCAGCCCCTCTGAATCAGCCCCTCTGATTCAGCCCCACTGTTTCAACCCCTCTGTTTCAGCCCCTCTGTTTCTCGCCCTATGTTTCAGCCCCTCTGTTTCTCCTCTGTTTCTCGCCCTCTGTTTCAGCCCCTCTGATTTTCGCCCTCTGTTTCAGCCCCTCTGATTCATCCCCTCAGTTTCTCGCCCTCTGTTTCAGCCCCTGTGTTTCAGCCCCTCTGTTTCAGCCCCTCTGTTTCTCGCCCTCTGTTTCAGCCCCTCAATTTCTTGCCCACTGTTTCAGCCCCTCTGTTTCTCGCCCTCTGTTTCAGCCCCTCTATTTCTCGCCCTCTGTTTCAGCCCCTCTGTTTCAGCCCCTCTGTTTCAGCCCCTCTGTTTCTCGCCCTCTGTTTCAGCCCCTCTGCTTCTCGCCCTTTGTTTCAGCCCCTCTGTTTCAGCCCCTATGTTTCAGTTCCTCTGTTTCTCGCCCTCTGTTTCTCGCCCTCTGTTTCAGCCCCTCTGTTTCTCGCCCTCTGTTTCAGCCCCTCTGTTTCTCGCCCCCTGTTTCAGCCCCTCTGTTTCAGTCCCTCTGTTTCAGCCCCTCTGTTTCAGCCCCTCTGTTTCTCGCCCTCTGTTTCAGCCCCTCTGTTTCTCGCCCTCAGTTTCAGCCCCTCTGTTTCTCGCCCTCTGTTTCAGCCTCTCTGTTTCTCGCCCTCTGTTTCAGCCCCTCTGTTTCGTCCCCTCTGTTTCAGCCCCTCTGTTTCTCGCCCTCTGTTTCAGCCCCTCTGTTTCTCACCCTCTGTTTCAGCCCCTCTGTTTCTCGCACTCCGTTTCAGCTCCTCTGATTCAGCCCCTTTGTTTCAGCCCCTCTCATTCAGCCCCTCTGTTTCAGCCCCTCTATTTCAGCCCCTCTGTTTCAGCCCCTCTGTTTCATCCCCTCTGTTTCTCGCCCTCTGTTTCTCACCCTCTGTTTCAGCCCCTCTGTTTCAGCCCCTCTGTTTCAGCCCATCTGTATCTCGCCCTCTGTTTCAGCCCCTCTGTTTCTCGCCGTCTGTTTCAGCCCCTCTGTTTCTCGCCCTCTGTTTCAGCCCCTCTGTTTCAGCCCCTCTGTTTCAGCCCCTCTGTTTCAGCCCCTCTGTTTCTCGCCCTCTCTTTCAGCCCCTCTGTTTCTCGCCCTCTGTTTCAGTGCCTCTGTTTCTCGCCCTCTGTTTCAGCCCCTCTGTTTCAGCCCCTCTGTTTCAGCCCCTCTGTTTCTCGCCCTCTGTTTCAGCCCCTCTGATTCAGCTTCTCTGTTTCTCGCCCTCTGTTTCAGCCCCTCTGTTTCAGCCCCTCTGTTTCTCGCCCTCTGTTTCTCGCCCTCTGTTTCTCGCCCTCTGTTTCAGCCCCTCTATTTCTTGCCCACTGTTTCAGCCCCTCTGTTTCTCGCCCTCTGTTTCAGCCCCTCTATTTCTCGCCCTCTGTTTCAGCCCCTCTGTTTCAGCCCCTCTGTTTCAGCCCCTCTGTTTCTCGCCCTCTGTTTCTCGCCCTCTGTTTCAGCCCCTCTGTTTCTCGCCCACTGTTTCAGCCCCTCTGTTTCTCGCCCCCTGTTTCAGCCCCTCTGTTTCAGTCCCTCTGTTTCAGCCCCTCTGTTTCAGCCCCTCTGTTTCTCGCCCTCTGTTTCAGCCCCTCTGTTTCTCGCCCTCAGTTTCAGCCCCTCTGTTTCTCGCCCTCTGTTTCAGCCTCTCTGTTTCTCGCCCTCTGTTTCAGCCCCTCTGTTTCGTCCCCTCTGTTTCAGCCCCTCTGTTTCTCACCCTCTGTTTCAGCCCCTCTGTTTCTCACCCTCTGTTTCAGCCCCTCTGTTTCTCGCACTCCGTTTCAGCTCCTCTGATTCAGCCCCTTTGTTTCAGCCCCTCTCATTCAGCCCCTCTGTTTCTGCCCCTCTATTTCAGCCCCTCTGTTTCAGCCCCTCTGTTTCATCCCCTCTGTTTCTCGCCCTCTGTTTCTCACCCTCTGTTTCAGCCCCTCTGTTTCAGCCCCTCTGTTTCAGCCCATCTGTATCTCGCCCTCTGTTTCAGCCCCTCTGTTTCTCGCCGTCTGTTTCAGCCCCTCTGTTTCTCGCCCTCTGTTTCAGCCTATCTGTTTCTCGCCCTCTGTTTCAGCCCCTCTGTTTCAGCCCCTCTGTTTCAGTCCCTCTGTTTCTCGCCCTCTGTTTCTCGCACTGTTTCAGCCCCTCTGCTTCTCGCCCTCTGTTTCAGCCCCTCTGTTTCTCGCCCTCTGTTTCAGCCACTCTGAATCAGCCCCACTCATTCAGCCCCTCTGTTTCAGCCCCTCTGTTTCTCGCCCTCTGTTTCAGCCCCTCTGTTTCAGCCCCTCTGTTTCAGCCCCTCTGTTTCAGCCCCTCTGTTTCTCGCCCTCTGTTTCAGCCCCTCTGTTTCTCGCCCTCTGTTTCAGTGCCTCTGTTTCTCGCCCTCTGTTTCAGCCCCTCTGTTTCAGCTCCTCTGTTTCTCGCCCTCTGTTTCAGCCCCTCTGTTTCAGCCCCTCTGTTTCTCGCCCTCTGTTTCAGCCCCTCTGTTTCTCGCCCTCTGTTTCAGCCCCTCTGATTCTCGCCCTCTGTTTCAGCCCCTCTGTTTCAGCCCCTCGTTTTCTCGCCCTCTGTTTCAGCCCCTCTGTTTCTCGCCCTCTGTTTCTGCCCCTCTGATTTAGCCCCTCTGTTTCAGCCCCTCCGTTTCAGCCCCTCTGTTTCTCGCCCTCTGTTTCAGCCCCTCTGTTTCGCGCTCTCTGTTTCAGCTCCTCTGTTTCAGCCCCTCTGTTTCAGCCCCTCTGTTTCTCACCCTCTGTTTCAGCCCCTCTGTTTCTCGCCCTCTGTTTCTGCCCCTCTGATTTAGCCCCTCTGTTTCAGCCCCTCCGTTTCAGCCCCTCTGTTTCTCGCCCTCTGTTTCAGCCCCTCTGTTTCGCGCTCTCTGTTTCAGCTCCTCTGTTTCAGCCACTCTGTTTCTCGCCCGCTGTTTCTGCCCCTCTGTTTCTCGCCCTCTGTTTCAGCCCCTCTGTTTCTCGCCCTCTGTTTCAGCCCCTCTGATTCAGCCCCTCTGTTTCAACCCCTCTGAATCAGCCCCTCTGATTCAGCCCCTCTGTTTCAGCCCCTCTGTTTCAGCCCCTCTGTTTCTCGCCCTCTGTTTCAGCCCCTCTGTTCCAGCCCCTCTGTTTCTCGCCCTCTGTTTCAGCCCCTCTGATTCAGCCCCTCTGTTTCTCGCCCACTGTTTCAGCCCCTGTGTTTCTCGGGTTCTGTTTCAGCCCCTCTGTTTCAGCCCCTCTGTTTCTCGCCCTCTGTTTCAGCCCCTCTGTTTCTCGCACTCTGTTTCTGCCCCTCTGTTTCTCGCACCCTGTATCAGCCCCTCTGTTTCTCGCCCTCTGTTTCAGCCCCTCTGATTCAGCCCCTCTGTTTCAGCCCCTCTGAATCAGCCCCTCTGATTCAGCCCCTCTGTTTCAGCCCCTTTGTTTCAGCCCCTCTGTTTCTCGTCCTATGTTTCAGCCCCTCTGTTTCAGCCCCTCTGTTTCAGCCCCTCTGTTTCTCGCCCTCTGTTTCAGCCCCTCTGATTCAACCCCTCTGTTTCTCGCCCTCTGTTTCAGCCCCTCTGTTTCTCGCCCTCTGTTTCAGACCCTCTATTTCTCGCCCTCTGTTTCAGCCCCTCTGTTTCAGCCCCTATGTTTCAGCCCCTCTGTTTCAGCCCCTCTGTTTCTCGCCCTCTGTTTGAGCCCCTCTGTTTCTTGACCTCTGTTTCAGCCCCTCTGTTTATCGCCCTCTGTTTCAGCCTATCTGTTTCAGCCCCTCTGTTCCAGCCCCTCTGTTTCTCGCCCTCTGTTTCAGCCCCTCTGTTTCAGCCCCTCTGTTTCTCGCCCTCTGTTTCAGCCCCTCTGTTTCTCGCCCTCTGTTTCAGCTTCTCTGTTTCTCGCCCTCTGTTTCAGCCCCTCTATTTCAGCCCCTCTGTTTCAGCACCTCTGTTTCTCGCCCTCTGTTTCAGCCCCACTGTTTCTCGCCCTCTGTTTCAGCCCCTCTGTTTCTCGCCCTCTGTTTCAGCCCCTCTGATTCAGCCCCTCTGTTTCAGCCCCTCTGATTCAGCCCCTCTGTTTCAGCCCCTCTGTTTCAGCCTCTCTGTTTCAGCCCCTCTGTTTCTCGCCCTCTGTTTCTCACCCTCTGTTTCTCGCCCTCTGTTTCAGCCCCTCTGTTTTTCGCCCTCTGTTTCAGCCGCTCTGTTTCTCGCCCTGTTTCAGGCTCTCTGTTTCAGCCCGTCTGTTTCAGCCCCTCTGTTTCAGCCCCTCTGTTTCTCGCCCTCTGTTTCTCACCCGCTGTTTCAGCCCGTTTGTTTCTCGCCCTCTGTTTCAGCCCCTCTGTTTCAGCCCCTCTGATTCAGCCCCTCTGATTCAGCCCCTCTGTTTCAGCCCCTCTATTTCAGCCCCTCTGTTTCAGCCCCTCTGTTTCATCCCCTCTGTTTCTCGCCCTCTGTTTCTCACCCTCTGTTTCAGCCCCTCTGTTTCAGCCCCTCTGTTTCAGCCCATCTGTATCTCGCCCTCTGTTTCAGCCCCTCTGTTTCTCGCCGTCTGTTTCAGCCCCTCTGTTTCTCGCCCTCTGTTTCAGCCCCTCTGTTTCAGCCCCTCTGTTTCAGCCCCTCTGTTTCAGCCCCTCTGTTTCTCGCCCTCTGTTTCAGCCCCTCTGTTTCTCGCCCTCTGTTTCAGTGCCTCTGTTTCTCGCCCTCTGTTTCAGCCCCTCTGTTTCAGCCCCTCTGTTTCAGCCCCTCTGTTTCTCGCCCTCTGTTTCAGGCCCTCTGTTTCAGCTCCTCTGTTTCTCGCCCTCTGTTTCAGCCCCTCTGTTTCAGCCCCTCTGTTTCTCGCCCTCTGTTTCTCGCCCTCTGTTTCTCGCCCTCTGTTTCAGCCCCTCCATTTCTTGCCCACTGTTTCAGCCCCTCTGTTTCTCGCCCTCTGTTTCAGCCCCTCTATTTCTCGCCCTCTGTTTCAGCCCCTCTGTTTCAGCCCCTCTGTTTCAGCCCCTCTGTTTCTCGCCCTCTGTTTCTCGCCCTCTGTTTCAGCCCCTCTGTTTCTCGCCCACTGTTTCAGCCCCTCTGTTTCTCGCCCCCTGTTTCAGCCCCTCTGTTTCAGTCCCTCTGTTTCAGCCCCTCTGTTTCAGCCCCTCTGTTTCTCGCCCTCTGTTTCAGCCCCTCTGTTTCTCGCCCTCAGTTTCAGCCCCTCTGTTTCTCGCCCTCTGTTTCAGCCTCTCTGTTTCTCGCCCTCTGTTTCAGCCCCTCTGTTTCGTCCCCTCTGTTTCAACCCCTCTGTTTCTCGCACTCCGTTTCAGCTCCTCTGATTCAGCCCCTTGGTTTCAGCCCCTCTCATTCAGCCCCTCTGTTTCAGCCCCTCTATTTCAGCCCCTCTGTTTCAGCCCCTCTGTTTCATCCCCTCTGTTTCTCGCCCTCTGTTTCTAACCCTCTGTTTAAGCCCCTCTGTTTCAGCCCCTCTGTTTCAGCCCATCTGTATCTCGCCCTCTGTTTCAGCCCCTCTGTTTCTCGCCGTCTGTTTCAGCCCCTCTGTTTCTCGCCCTCTGTTTCAGCCCCTCTGTTTCAGCCCCTCTGTTTCAGCCCCTCAGTTTCAGCCCCTCTGTTTCTCGCCCTCTGTTTCAGTGCCTCTGTTTCTCGCCCTCTGTTTCAGCCCCTCTGTTTCAGCCCCTCTGTTTCAGCCCCTCTGTTTCATCCCCTCTGTTTCTCGCCCTCTGTTTCTCACCCTCTGTTTCAGCCCCTCTGTTTCAGCCCCTCTGTTTCAGCCCATCTGTATCTCGCCCTCTGTTTCAGCCCCTCTGTTTCTCGCCGTCTGTTTCAGCCCCTCTGTTTCTCGCCCTCTGTTTCAGCCCCTCTGTTTCTCGCCCTCAGTTTCAGCCCCTCTGTTTCTCGCCCTCTGTTTCAGCCTCTCTGTTTCTCGCCCTCTGTTTCAGCCCCTCTGTTTCGTCCCCTCTGTTTCATCCCCTCTGTTTCTCGCCCTCTGTTTCAGCCCCTCTGTTTCTCACCCTCTGTTTCAGCCCCTCTGTTTCTCGCACTCCGTTTCAGCTCCTCTGATTCAGCCCCTTAGTTTCCGCCCCTCTCATTCAGCCCCTCTGTTTCAGCCCCTCTATTTCAGCCCCTCTGTTTCAGCCCCTCTGTTTCATCCCCTCTGTTTCTCGCCCTCTGTTTCTCACCCTCTGTTTCAGCCCCTCTGTTTCAGCCCCTCTGTTTCAGCCCATCTGTATCTCGCCCTCTGTTTCAGCCCCTCTGTTTCTCGCCGTCTGTTTCAGCCCCTCTGTTTCTCGCCCTCTGTTTCAGCCCCTCTGTTTCAGCCCCTCTGTTTCAGCCCCTCTGTTTCAGCCCCTCTGTTTCTCGCCCTCTGTTTCAGCCCCTCTGTTTCTCGCCCTCTGTTTCAGTGCCTCTGTTTCTCGCCCTCTGTTTCAGCCCCTCTGTTTCAGCCCCTCTGTTTCAGCCCCTCTGTTTCTCGCCCTCTGTTTCAGCCCCTCTGTTTCAGCTCCTCTGTTTCTCGCCCTCTGTTTCAGCCCCTCTGTTTCAGCCCCTCTGTTTCTCGCCCTCTGTTTCTCGCCCTCTGTTTCTCGCCCTCTGTTTCAGCCCCTCCATTTCTTGCCCACTGTTTCAGCCCCTCTGTTTCTCGCCCTCTGTTTCAGCCCCTCTATTTCTCGCCCTCTGTTTCAGCCCCTCTGTTTCAGCCCCTCTGTTTCAGCCCCTCTGTTTCTCGCCCTCTGTTTCTCGCCCTCTGTTTCAGCCCCTCTGTTTCTCGCCCACTGTTTCAGCCCCTCTGTTTCTCGCCCCCTGTTTCAGCCCCTCTGTTTCAGTCCCTCTGTTTCAGCCCCTCTGTTTCAGCCCCTCTGTTTCTCGCCCTCTGTTTCAGCCCCTCTGTTTCTCGCCCTCAGTTTCAGCCCCTCTGTTTCTCGCCCTCTGTTTCAGCCTCTCTGTTTCTCGCCCTCTGTTTCAGCCCCTCTGTTTCGTCCCCTCTGTTTCAGCCCCTCTGTTTCTCGCATTCCGTTTCAGCTCCTCTGATTCAGCCCCTTGGTTTCAGCCCCTCTCATTCAGCCCCTCTGTTTCAGCCCCTCTATTTCAGCCCCTCTGTTTCAGCCCCTCTGTTTCATCCCCTCTGTTTCTCGCCCTCTGTTTCTAACCCTCTGTTTAAGCCCCTCTGTTTCAGCCCCTCTGTTTCAGCCCATCTGTATCTCGCCCTCTGTTTCAGCCCCTCTGTTTCTCGCCGTCTGTTTCAGCCCCTCTGTTTCTCGCCCTCTGTTTCAGCCCCTCTGTTTCAGCCCCTCTGTTTCAGCCCCTCAGTTTCAGCCCCTCTGTTTCTCGCCCTCTGTTTCAGTGCCTCTGTTTCTCGCCCTCTGTTTCAGCCCCTCTGTTTCAGCCCCTCTGTTTCAGCCCCTCTGTTTCTCGCCCTCTGTTTCAGCCCCTCTGTTTCAGCTCCTCTGTTTCTCGCCCTCTGTTTCAGCCCCTCTGTTTCAGCCCCTCTGTTTCTCGCCCTCTGTTTCAGCCCCTCTGTTTCTCGCCCTCTGTTTCAGCCCCTCTGATTCTCGCCCTCTGTTTCAGCCCCTCTGTTTCTCGCCCTCTGTTTCTCGCCCTCTGTTTCAGCCCCTCTGCTTCTCGCCCACTGTTTCAGCCCCTCTGTTTCAGCCCCTCTGATTCAGCCCCTCTGATTCACCCCCTCTGTTTCTCACCCTCTGTTTTAGCCCCTCTGTTTCAGCCCCCCTGTTTCAGCCCCTCTGTTTCAGCCCCTCTGTTTCAGCCCCTCTGTTTCTAACCCTCTGTTTCAGCCCCTCTGTTTCTCGCCCTCTGTTTCTGCCCCTCTGATTTAGCCCCTCTGTTTCAGCCCCGCCGTTTCAGCCCCTCTGTTTCTCGCCCTCTGTTTCAGCCCCTCTGTTTCGCGCTCTCTGTTTCAGCTCCTCTGTTTCAGCCACTCTGTTTCTCGCCCTCTGTTTCTGCACCTCTGTTTCTCGCCCTCTGTTTCAGCCCCTCTGTTTCTCGCCCTCTGTTTCAGCCCCTCTGATTCAGCCCCTCTGTTTCAGCCCCTCTGAATCAGCCCCTCTGATTCAGCCCCTCTGTTTCAGCCCCTCTGTTTCAGCCCCTCTGTTTCTCGCCCTCTGTTTCAGCCCCTCTGTTCCAGCCCCTCTGATTCTCGCCCTCTGTTTCAGCCCCTCTGATTCAGCCCCTCTGTTTCTCGCCCACTGTTTCAGCCCCTCTGTTTCTCGGGCTCTGTTTCAGCCCCTCTGTTTCAGCCCCTCTGTTTCTCGCCCTCTGTTTCAGCCCCTCTGTTTCTCGCCCTCTGTTTCTGCCCCTCTGTTTCTCGCCCCCTGTATCAGCCCCTCTGTTTCTCGCCCTCTGTTTCAGCCCCTCTGATTCAGCCCCTCTGTTTCAGCCCCTCTGAATCAGCCCCTCTGATTCAGCCCCTCTGTTTCAGCCCCTTTGTTTCAGCCCCTCTGTTTCTCGTCCTATGTTTCAGCCCCTCTGTTTCAGCCCCTCTGTTTCAGCCCCTCTGTTTCTCGCCCTTTGTTTCAGCCCCTCTGATTCAACCCCTCTGTCTCTCGCCCTCTGTTTCATCCCCTCTGTTTCTCGCCCTCTGTTTCAGCCCCTCTATTTCTCGCCCTCTGTTTCAGCCCTTCTGTTTCAGCCTCTATGTTTCAGCCCCTCTGTTTCAGCCCCTCTGTTTCTCGCCCTCTGTTTGAGCCCCTCTGTTTCTTGACCTCTGTTTCAGCCCCTCTGTTTATCGCCCTCTGTTTCAGCCTATCTGTTTCAGCCCCTCTGTTCCAGCCCCTCTGTTTCTCACCCTCTGTTTCAGCCCCTCTGTTTCAGCCCCTCTGTTTCTCGCCCTCTGTTTCAGCCCCTCTGTTTCTCGCCCTCTGTTTCAGCCTCTCTGTTTCTCGCCCTCTGTTTCAGCCCCTCTATTTCAGCCCCTCTGTTTCAGCCCCTCTGTTTCTCGCCCTCTGTTTCAGCCCCACTGTTTATCGCCCTTTGTTTCAGCCCCTCTGTTTCTCGCCCTCTGTTTCAGCCCCTCTGATTCAGCCCCTCTGTTTCAGCCCCTCTGATTCAGCCCCTCTGTTTCAGCCCCTCTGTTTCAGCCCCTCTGTTTCAGCCCCTCTGTTTCTCGCCCTCTGTTTCTCACCCTCTGTTTCTCGCCCTCTGTTTCAGCCCCTCTGTTTTTCGCCCTCTGTTTCAGCCCCTCTGTTTCTCGCCCTCTGTTTCAGGCTCTCTGTTTCAGCCCGTCTGTTTCAGCCCCTCTGTTTCAGCCCCTCTGTTTCTCGCCCTCTGTTTCTCGCCCGCTGTTTCAGCCCGTTTGTTTCTCGCCCTCTATTTCAGCCCCTCTGTTTCAGCCCCTCTGTTTCTCGCCCTCTGTTTCAGCCCCTCTGTTTCAGCCCCTCTGTTTCAGGCGCTCTGTTTCAGTCTCTCTGTTTCTCGCCCTCTGTTTCAGCCCCTCTGTTTCTCGCCCTCTGTTTCAGCCCCTCTGTTTCAGCCCCTCTGTTTCAGCCCCTCTGTTTCAGCCCCTCTGTTTCTCGCCCTCTGTTTCATCCCCTCTGTTTCTCGCCTTCTGTTTCAGCCCCTCTGATTCAGCCCCTCTGTTTCAGCCCCTCAGTTTCACCCCCTCAGTTTCAGCCCCTCTGTTTCATCCACTCTGTTTCTCGCCCACTGTTTCTCACCCTCTGTTTCTCGCCCTCTGTTTCAGCCCCTCTGTTTCTCGCCCTCTGTTTCAGCGCCTCTGTTTCAGCCCCTCTGTTTCTCCCCCTCAGTTTCTCCCCCTCTGTTTCTCGCCCTCTGTTTCAGCACCTCTGTTTCTCGCCCTCTGTTTCAGCCCCGCTGATTCAGCCCCTCTGTTTCCGCACCTCTGAATCAGCCCCTCTGATTCAGCCCCTCTATTTCAGCCAATCTGTTTCAGCCCCTCTTTTTCTAGCCCTCAGTTTCAGCCCCTCTGTTTCTCGCCCTCTGTTTCAGCCCCTCTGTTTCTCGCCCTCTGTTTCAGCTCCTCTGATTCAGCCTCTCTGTTTCAGCCCCTCTGACTCAGCCCCTCTGATTCAGCCCCTCTGATTCAGCCCCTCTGTCTCTCGCCATCTGTTTGAGCCCCTCTGTTTCAGCCCCTCTGTTTCAGCCCCTCTGTTTCACACCCTCTGTTTCAGCCCCTCTGATTCAGCCCCTCTGATTCAGCCCCTCTGATTCAGCCTCTCTGATTCAGCCCCTCTGTTTCCCGCCCCTCTGTTTCAGCCCCTCTGTTTCTCGCCCTCTGTTTCAGCCCCTCTGTTTCTCGCCCTCTGTTTCAGCCCCTCTGTTTCAGCCCCTCTCTTTCAGCCCCTCTGTTTCAGTCTCTCTGTTTCTCGCCCTCTGTTTCAGCCCCTCTGTTTCTCGCCCTCTGTTTCAGCCCCTCTGATTCAGCCCCTCTGTTTCTCGCCCTCTGTTTCAGCCCCTCTGTTTCTCGCCCTCTGTTTCAGCCCATTAGTTTCAGCCCCTCTGTTTCTCGCCCTCTGATTCAGCCCCTCTGTTTCTCGCCCTCTGTTTCTGCCCCTCTGTTTCTCGCTCTCTGTTTCAGCCCCTCTGTTTCTCGCCCTCTGTTTCAGCCCCTCTGATTCAGCCCCTCTGTTTCAGCCACCCTGAATCAGCCCCTCTGATTCAGCCCCTCTGTTTCAGCCCCTCTGTTTCTCGCCCTCTGTTTCAGCCCCTCTGTTTCAGCTCCTCTGTTTCAGCTCCTCTGTTTCTCGCCCTCTGTTTCAGCCCCACTATTTCTCGCCCTCTGTTTCAGCCCCTCTGTTTCAGCCCCTCTGTTTCAGCCCCTCTGTTTCAGACCCTCTGTTTCTCGCCCTCCTTTTCAGCCCCTCTGTTTCTCGCCCTCTGTTTCAGCCCCTCTGTTTATCGCCGTCTGTTTCAGCCCCTCTGATTCAGCCCCTCTGTTTCTCGCCCTCTGTTTCAGGCTCTCTGTTTTAGCCCGTCTGTTTCAGCCCCGCTGTTTCAGCCCCTCTGTTTCAGCCCCTCTGTTTCCCGCCCTCTGTTTCAGCCCCTCTATTTCTCGCCCTCTGTTTCAGCCCCTCTGTTTCAGCTCCTCTGTTTCAGCCCCTATGTTTCTCGCCCTCTGTTTCAGCCCCTCTATTTCTCGCCCTCTGTTTCAGCCCCTCTGTTTCAGCCCCTCTGTTTCAGCCCGTATGTTTCAGCCCCTCTGTTTCTCGCCCTCTGTTTCAGCCCCTCTGTTTCTCGCCCTCTGTTTCAGCCCCTCTGATTCAGCCCCTCTGTTTCTCGCCCTCTGTTTCAGCCACTCTGTTTCTCGCCCTCTGTTTCAGCCCCTCTGTTTCATTCCCTCTGTTTCTCACCCTCTGTTTCTCGCCCTCTGTTTCAGCCCCTCTGTTTCTCGCCCTCTGTTTCAGCCTCTCTGTTTCTCGCCCTCTGTTTCGGACCCTCTGTTACAGCCCCTCTGTTTCAGCCCCTCTGTTTCAGCCCCTCTGTTTCTCGCCCTCTGTTTCAGCCCCACTGTTTCTCGCCCTCTGTTTCAGCCCCTCTGTTTCTCGCCCTCTGTTTCAGCCCCTCTGATTCAGCCTCTCTGTTTCAGCCCCTCTGATTCAGCCCCTCTGTTTCAGCCCCTCTGTTTCAGCCCCTCTGTTTCAGCCCCTCTGTTTCTCGCCCTCTGTTTCAGCCCCTCTGTTTCAGCTCCTCTGTTTCTCGCCCTCTGTTTCAGCCCCTCTGTTTCAGCCCCTCTGTTTCTCGCCCTCTGTTTCTCGCCCTCTGTTTCTCGCCCTCTGTTTCAGCCCCTCCATTTCTTGCCCACTGTTTCAGCCCCTCTGTTTCTCGCCCTCTGTTTCAGCCCCTCTATTTCTCGCCCTCTGTTTCAGCCCCTCTGTTTCAGCCCCTCTGTTTCAGCCCCTCTGTTTCTCGCCCTCTGTTTCTCGCCCTCTGTTTCAGCCCCTCTGTTTCTCGCCCACTGTTTCAGCCCCTCTGTTTCTCGCCCCCTGTTTCAGCCCCTCTGTTTCAGTCCCTCTGTTTCAGCCCCTCTGTTTCAGCCCCTCTGTTTCTCGCCCTCTGTTTCAGCCCCTCTGTTTCTCGCCCTCAGTTTCAGCCCCTCTGTTTCTCGCCCTCTGTTTCAGCCTCTCTGTTTCTCGCCCTCTGTTTCAGCCCCTCTGTTTCGTCCCCTCTGTTTCAGCCCCTCTGTTTCTCGCATTCCGTTTCAGCTCCTCTGATTCAGCCCCTTGGTTTCAGCCCCTCTCATTCAGCCCCTCTGTTTCAGCCCCTCTATTTCAGCCCCTCTGTTTCAGCCCCTCTGTTTCATCCCCTCTGTTTCTCGCCCTCTGTTTCTAACCCTCTGTTTAAGCCCCTCTGTTTCAGCCCCTCTGTTTCAGCCCATCTGTATCTCGCCCTCTGTTTCAGCCCCTCTGTTTCTCGCCGTCTGTTTCAGCCCCTCTGTTTCTCGCCCTCTGTTTCAGCCCCTCTGTTTCAGCCCCTCTGTTTCAGCCCCTCAGTTTCAGCCCCTCTGTTTCTCGCCCTCTGTTTCAGTGCCTCTGTTTCTCGCCCTCTGTTTCAGCCCCTCTGTTTCAGCCCCTCTGTTTCAGCCCCTCTGTTTCTCGCCCTCTGTTTCAGCCCCTCTGTTTCAGCTCCTCTGTTTCTCGCCCTCTGTTTCAGCCCCTCTGTTTCAGCCCCTCTGTTTCTCGCCCTCTGTTTCAGCCCCTCTGTTTCTCGCCCTCTGTTTCAGCCCCTCTGATTCTCGCCCTCTGTTTCAGCCCCTCTGTTTCTCGCCCTCTGTTTCTCGCCCTCTGTTTCAGCCCCTCTGCTTCTCGCCCACTGTTTCAGCCCCTCTGTTTCAGCCCCTCTGATTCAGCCCCTCTGATTCACCCCCTCTGTTTCTCACCCTCTGTTTTAGCCCCTCTGTTTCAGCCCCCCTGTTTCAGCCCCTCTGTTTCAGCCCCTCTGTTTCAGCCCCTCTGTTTCTAACCCTCTGTTTCAGCCCCTCTGTTTCTCGCCCTCTGTTTCTGCCCCTCTGATTTAGCCCCTCTGTTTCAGCCCCGCCGTTTCAGCCCCTCTGTTTCTCGCCCTCTGTTTCAGCCCCTCTGTTTCGCGCTCTCTGTTTCAGCTCCTCTGTTTCAGCCACTCTGTTTCTCGCCCTCTGTTTCTGCCCCTCTGTTTCTCGCCCTCTGTTTCAGCCCCTCTGTTTCTCGCCCTCTGTTTCAGCCCCTCTGATTCAGCCCCTCTGTTTCAGCCCCTCTGAATCAGCCCCTCTGATTCAGCCCCTCTGTTTCAGCCCCTCTGTTTCAGCCCCTCTGTTTCTCGCCCTCTGTTTCAGCCCCTCTGTTCCAGCCCCTCTGATTCTCGCCCTCTGTTTCAGCCCCTCTGATTCAGCCCCTCTGTTTCTCGCCCACTGTTTCAGCCCCTCTGTTTCTTGGGCTCTGTTTCAGCCCCTCTGTTTCAGCCCCTCTGTTTCTCGCCCTCTGTTTCAGCCCCTCTGTTTCTCGCCCTCTGTTTCTGCCCCTCTGTTTCTCGCCCCCTGTATCAGCCCCTCTGTTTCTCGCCCTCTGTTTCAGCCCCTCTGATTCAGCCCCTCTGTTTCAGCCCCTCTGAATCAGCCCCTCTGATTCAGCCCCTCTGTTTCAGCCCCTTTGTTTCAGCCCCTCTGTTTCTCGTCCTATGTTTCAGCCCCTCTGTTTCAGCCCCTCTGTTTCTCGCCCTTTGTTTCAGCCCCTCTGATTCAACCCCTCTGTCTCTCGCCCTCTGTTTCATCCCCTCTGTTTCTCGCCCTCTGTTTCAGCCCCTCTATTTCTCGCCCTCTGTTTCAGCCCCTCTGTTTCAGCCTCTATGTTTCAGCCCCTCTGTTTCAGCCCCTCTGTTTCTCGCCCTCTGTTTGAGCCCCTCTGTTTCTTGACCTCTGTTTCAGCCCCTCTGTTTATCGCCCTCTGTTTCAGCCTATCTGTTTCAGCCCCTCTGTTCCAGCCCCTCTGTTTCTCACCCTCTGTTTCAGCCCCTCTGTTTCAGCCCCTCTGTTTCTCGCCCTCTGTTTCAGCCCCTCTGTTTCTCGCCCTCTGTTTCAGCCTCTCTGTTTCTCGCCCTCTGTTTCAGCCCCTCTATTTCAGCCCCTCTGTTTCAGCCCCTCTGTTTCTCGCCCTCTGTTTCAGCCCCACTGTTTATCGCCCTCTGTTTCAGCCCCTCTGTTTCTCGCCCTCTGTTTCAGCCCCTCTGATTCAGCCCCTCTGTTTCAGCCCCTCTGATTCAGCCCCTCTGTTTCAGCCCCTCTGTTTCAGCCCCTCTGTTTCAGCCCCTCTGTTTCTCGCCCTCTGTTTCTCACCCTCTGTTTCTCGCCCTCTGTTTCAGCCCCTCTGTTTTTCGCCCTCTGTTTCAGCCCCTCTGTTTCTCGCCCTCTGTTTCAGGCTCTCTGTTTCAGCCCGTCTGTTTCAGCCCCTCTGTTTCAGCCCCTCTGTTTCTCGCCCTCTGTTTCTCGCCCGCTGTTTCAGCCCGTTTGTTTCTCGCCCTCTATTTCAGCCCCTCTGTTTCAGCCCCTCTGTTTCTCGCCCTCTGTTTCAGCCCCTCTGTTTCAGCCCCTCTGTTTCAGGCGCTCTGTTTCAGTCTCTCTGTTTCTCGCCCTCTGTTTCAGCCCCTCTGTTTCTCGCCCTCTGTTTCAGCCCCTCTGTTTCAGCCCCTCTGTTTCAGCCCCTCTGTTTCAGCCCCTCTGTTTCTCGCCCTCTGTTTCATCCCCTCTGTTTCTCGCCTTCTGTTTCAGCCCCTCTGATTCAGCCCCTCTGTTTCAGCCCCTCAGTTTCACCCCCTCAGTTTCAGCCCCTCTGTTTCATCCACTCTGTTTCTCGCCCACTGTTTCTCACCCTCTGTTTCTCGCCCTCTGTTTCAGCCCCTCTGTTTCTCGCCCTCTGTTTCAGCGCCTCTGTTTCAGCCCCTCTGTTTCTCCCCCTCAGTTTCTCCCCCTCTGTTTCTCGCCCTCTGTTTCAGCACCTCTGTTTCTCGCCCTCTGTTTCAGCCCCGCTGATTCAGCCCCTCTGTTTCCGCACCTCTGAATCAGCCCCTCTGATTCAGCCCCTCTATTTCAGCCAATCTGTTTCAGCCCCTCTTTTTCTAGCCCTCAGTTTCAGCCCCTCTGTTTCTCGCCCTCTGTTTCAGCCCCTCTGTTTCTCGCCCTCTGTTTCAGCTCCTCTGATTCAGCCTCTCTGTTTCAGCCCCTCTGACTCAGCCCCTCTGATTCAGCCCCTCTGATTCAGCCCCTCTGTCTCTCGCCATCTGTTTGAGCCCCTCTGTTTCAGCCCCTCTGTTTCAGCCCCTCTGTTTCACACCCTCTGTTTCAGCCCCTCTGATTCAGCCCCTCTGATTCAGCCCCTCTGATTCAGCCCCTCTGATTCAGCCCCTCTGTTTCCCGCCCCTCTGTTTCAGCCCCTCTGTTTCTCGCCCTCTGTTTCAGCCCCTCTGTTTCTCGCCCTCTGTTTCAGCCCCTCTGTTTCAGCCCCTCTCTTTCAGCCCCTCTGTTTCAGTCTCTCTGTTTCTCGCCCTCTGTTTCAGCCCCTCTGTTTCTCGCCCTCTGTTTCAGCCCCTCTGATTCAGCCCCTCTGTTTCTCGCCCTCTGTTTCAGCCCCTCTGTTTCTCGCCCTCTGTTTCAGCCCATTAGTTTCAGCCCCTCTGTTTCTCGCCCTCTGATTCAGCCCCTCTGTTTCTCGCCCTCTGTTTCTGCCCCTCTGTTTCTCGCTCTCTGTTTCAGCCCCTCTGTTTCTCGCCCTCTGTTTCAGCCCCTCTGATTCAGCCCCTCTGTTTCAGCCACCCTGAATCAGCCCCTCTGATTCAGCCCCTCTGTTTCAGCCCCTCTGTTTCTCGCCCTCTGTTTCAGCCCCTCTGTTTCAGCTCCTCTGTTTCAGCTCCTCTGTTTCTCGCCCTCTGTTTCAGCCCCACTATTTCTCGCCCTCTGTTTCAGCCCCTCTGTTTCAGCCCCTCTGTTTCAGCCCCTCTGTTTCAGACCCTCTGTTTCTCGCCCTCCTTTTCAGCCCCTCTGTTTCTCGCCCTCTGTTTCAGCCCCTCTGTTTATCGCCGTCTGTTTCAGCCCCTCTGATTCAGCCCCTCTGTTTCTCGCCCTCTGTTTCAGGCTCTCTGTTTTAGCCCGTCTGTTTCAGCCCCGCTGTTTCAGCCCCTCTGTTTCAGCCCCTCTGTTTCCCGCCCTCTGTTTCAGCCCCTCTATTTCTCGCCCTCTGTTTCAGCCCCTCTGTTTCAGCTCCTCTGTTTCAGCCCCTATGTTTCTCGCCCTCTGTTTCAGCCCCTCTATTTCTCGCCCTCTGTTTCAGCCCCTCTGTTTCAGCCCCTCTGTTTCAGCCCGTATGTTTCAGCCCCTCTGTTTCTCGCCCTCTGTTTCAGCCCCTCTGTTTCTCGCCCTCTGTTTCAGCCCCTCTGATTCAGCCCCTCTGTTTCTCGCCCTCTGTTTCAGCCACTCTGTTTCTCGCCCTCTGTTTCAGCCCCTCTGTTTCATTCCCTCTGTTTCTCACCCTCTGTTTCTCGCCCTCTGTTTCAGCCCCTCTGTTTCTCGCCCTCTGTTTCAGCCTCTCTGTTTCTCGCCCTCTGTTTCGGACCCTCTGTTACAGCCCCTCTGTTTCAGCCCCTCTGTTTCAGCCCCTCTGTTTCTCGCCCTCTGTTTCAGCCCCACTGTTTCTCGCCCTCTGTTTCAGCCCCTCTGTTTCTCGCCCTCTGTTTCAGCCCCTCTGATTCAGCCTCTCTGTTTCAGCCCCTCTGATTCAGCCCCTCTGTTTCAGCCCCTCTGTTTCAGCCCCTCTGTTTCAGCCCCTCTG
Organism: Chiloscyllium punctatum; assembly: GCF_047496795.1. Taxonomy (NCBI): domain Eukaryota; kingdom Metazoa; phylum Chordata; class Chondrichthyes; order Orectolobiformes; family Hemiscylliidae; genus Chiloscyllium; species Chiloscyllium punctatum. The sequence goes on from NW_027309817.1 coordinate 910,721, forward strand.
TTTCTCGCCCTCTGTTTCTCACCCTTTGTTTCTCGCCCTCTGTTTCATTCCCTCTGTTTTTCGCCCTCTGTTTCAGCCCCTCTGTTTCTCGCCCTCTGTTTCAGGCTCTCTGTTTCAGCCCGTCTGTTTCAGCCCCTCTGTTTCAGCCCCTCTGTTTCTCGCCCTCTTTTTCTCGCCCGCTGTTTCAGCCCGTTTGTTTCTCGCCCTCTGTTTCAGCCCCTCTGATTCAGCCCCTCTGATTCAGCCCCTCTGATTCAGCACCTCTGTTCTCGTCCTCTGTATCAGCCCCTCTGTTTCAGCCCCTCTGTTTCAGCCCCTCTGTTGCTCGGCCTCTGTTTCAGCCCCTCTGTTTCTCGCCCTCTGTTTCTGCCCCTCTGTTTCAGCCCATCTGTTTCAGCCCCTCTGTTTCTCGCCCTCTGTTTCAGCCCCTCTGTTTCTCGCCCTCTGTTTCAGCCCCTCTGTTTCTCACCTTCTGTTTCAGCCCCTCTGTTTCTCGCCCTCTGTTTCAGCCCCTCTGTTTCAGCCCCTCTGTTTCAGCCCCTCTGTTTCAGCCCCTCTGTTTCTCGCCCTCTGTTTCAGCCCCTCTGTTTCTCGCCCTATGTTTCAGCCCAGCTGATTCAGCCCCTCTGTTTCAGCCCCTCTGAATCAGCCCCTCTGTTTCAGCCCCTCTGTTTCAGCCCCTCTGTTTCAGCCCCTCTGTTTCTCGCCCTCTGTTTCAGCCCCTCTGTTTCTCGCCTTCTGTTTCAGCCCCTCTGATTCAGCCCCTCTGTTTCAGCCCCTCTGATTCAGCCCCTCTGTTTCAGTCCCTCAGTTTCACCCCCTCAGTTTCAGCCCCTCTGTTTCATCCCCTCTGTTTCTCGCCCTCTGTTTCTCACCCTCTATTTCTCGCCCTCTGTTTCAGCCCCTCTGTTTCTCGCCCTCTGTTTCAGCGCCTCTGTTTCAGCCCCTCTGTTTCTCGCCCTCAGTTTCTGCCCCTGTGTTTCTCGCCCTCTGTTTCAGCCCCTCTTTTTCTCGCTCTCTGTTTCAGCCCCTCTGTTTCTCGCCCTCTGTTTCAGCCCCTCTGTTTCTCGCCCTCTGTTTCAGCTCCTCTGATTCAGCACCTCTGTTTCAGCCCCTTGATTCAGCCCCTCTGATTCAGCCCCTCTGATTCAGCGCCTCAGTTTCTCGCCATCTGTTTCAGCCCCTCTGTTTCAGACCCTCTGTTTCTCGCCCTCTGTTTCAGCCCCTCTGTTTCTCGCCCTCTGTTTCAGCCCCTCTGATGCAGCCCCTCTGTTTCAGCCCCGCTGATTCAGCCCCTCTGTTTCAGCCCCTCTGAATCAGCCCCTCTGATTCAGCCCCTCTATTTCAGCCCCTCTGTTTCAGCCCCTCTTTTTCTCGCTCTCTGTTTCAGCCCCTCTGTTTCTCGCCCTCTGTTTCAGCCCCTCTGTTTCTCGCCCTCTGTTTCAGCTCCTCTGATTCAGCACCTCTGTTTCAGCCCCTTGATTCAGCCCCTCTGATTCAGCCCCTCTGATTCAGCGCCTCAGTTTCTCGCCATCTGTTTCAGCCCCTCTGTTTCAGCCCCTCTGTTTCTCGCCCTCTGTTTCAGCCCCTCTGTTTCTCGCCCTCTGTTTCAGCCCCTCTGATGCAGCCCCTCTGTTTCTCGCCCTCTGTTTCAGCCCCTCTGTTTCAGCCCCTCTGTTTCTCGCCCACTCTTTCAGCCCCTCTGTTTCAGCCCCTCTGTTTCAGCCCCTCTGTTTCTCGCCATCTGTTTCAGCCCCTCTGTTTCAGCCCCTCTGTTTCAGCCCCTCTGTTTCAGCCGCTCTGTTTCTCGCCCTCTGTTTCTGCCCCTCTGATTTAGCCCCTCTGTTTCAGCCCCTCTGTTACAGCCCCTCTGTTTCTCGCCCTCTGTTTCAGCCCCTCTGTTTCGCGCACTCTGTTTCAGCCGCTCTGATTCAGCCCCTCTGTTTCTCGCCCTCTGTTTCCGCCCCTCTGTTTCTCGTCCTCTGTTTCAGCCCCACTGTTTCTCGCCCTCTGTTACAGCCGCTCTGATACAGCCCCTCTGTTTCAGCCCCTCTGAATCAGCCCCTCTGATTCAGCCCCACTGTTTCAACCCCTCTGTTTCAGCCCCTCTGTTTCTCGCCCTCTGTTTCAGCCCCTCTGTTTCTCATACTCTGTTTCAGCCCCTCTGTGTCAGCCCCTCTGTTTCTCGCCCTCTGTTTCAGCCCCTCTGTTTTTCGCCCTATTTTTCAGCCCCTCTGATTCATCCCCTCAGTTTCTCGCCCTCTGTTTCAGCCCCTGTGTTTCAGCCCCTCTGTTTCAGCCCCTCTGTTTCTCGCCCTCTGTTTCAGCCCCTCTATTTCTTGCCCACTGTTTCTGCCCCTCCGATTCTCGCCCTCCGTTTCAGCCCCTCTATTTCTAGCCCTCTGTTTCTGCCCCTCTGTTTCAGCCCCTCTGTTTCAGACCCTCTGTTTCTCGCCCTCTGTTTCAGCCCCTCTGTTTCTCGCCCTCTGTTTCAGTCCCTCTGCTTCTCGCCCTCTGTTTCAGCCCCTCTGTTTCAGCCCCTATGTTTCAGTCCCTCTGTTTCTCGCCCTCTGTTTCTCGCCCTCTGTTTCAGCCCCTCTGTTTCTCGCCCTCTGTTTCAGCCCCTCTGTTTCTCGCCCCCTGTTTCAGCCCCTCTCCTTCAGTCCCTCTGTTTCAGCCCCTCTGTTTCAGCCCCTCTGTTTCTCGCCCTCTGTTTCAGCCCCTCTGTTTCTCGCCCTCTGTTTCAGGCTCTCTGTTTCTCGCCCTCTGTATCAGCCCCTCTGTTTCTCACCCTCTGTTTCAGCCCCTCTGTTTCTCGCCCTCTGTTTCAGCCCCTCTGTTTCTCACCCTCTGTTTCAGCCCCTCTGTTTCTCGCACTCCGTTTCAGCTCCTCTGATTCAGCCCCTTTGTTTCAGCCCCTCTCATTCAGCCCCTCTGTTTCAGCCCCTCTATTTCAGCCCCTCTGTTTCAGCCCCTCTGTTTCATCCCCTCTGTTTCTCGCCCTCTGTTTCTCACCCTCTGTTTCAGCCCCTCTGTTTCAGCCCCTCTGTTTCAGCCCATCTGTTTCTCGCCCTCTGTTTCAGCCCCTCTGTTTCTCGCCGTCTGTTTCAGTCCCTCTGTTTCTCGCCCTCTGTTTCAGCCCCTCTGTTTCAGCCCCTCTGTTTCAGCCCCTCTGTTTCAGCCCCTCTGTTTCTCGCCCTCTGTTTCAGCCCCTCTGTTTCTCGCCCTCTGTTTCAGCGCCTCTGTTTCTCGCCCTCTGTTTCAGCCCCTCTGTTTCAGCCCCTCTGTTTCAGCCCCTCTGTTTCTCGCCCTCTGTTTCAGCCCCACTGTTTCAGCTCCTCTGTTTCTCGCCTTCTGTTTCAGCCCCTCTGTTTCAGCCCCTCTGTTTCAGCCCCTCTGTTTCTCGCCCTCTGTTTCAGCCCCTCTGTTTCTCGCACTCTGTTTCAGCCCCTCTGATTCTCGCCCTCTGTTTCAGCCCCTCTGTTTCTCGCCCTTTGTTTCTCGCCCTCTGTTTCAGCCCCTCTGTTTCTCGCCGTCTGTTTCAGTCCCTCTGTTTCTCGCCCTCTGTTTCAGCCCCTCTGTTTCAGCCCCTCTGTTTCAGCCCCTCTGTTTCAGCCCCTCTGTTTCTCGCCCTCTGTTTCAGCCCCTCTGTTTCTCGCCCTCTGTTTCAGCGCCTCTGTTTCTCGCCCTCTGTTTCAGCCCCTCTGTTTCAGCCCCTCTGTTTCAGCCCCTCTGTTTCTCGCCCTCTGTTTCAGCCCCACTGTTTCAGCTCCTCTGTTTCTCGCCTTCTGTTTCAGCCCCTCTGTTTCAGCCCCTCTGTTTCAGCCCCTCTGTTTCTCGCCCTCTGTTTCAGCCCCTCTGTTTCTCGCCCTCTGTTTCAGCCCCTCTGATTCAGCCCCTCTGTTTCTCGCCCTCTGTTTCAGCCCCTCTGTTTCTCGCCCTCTGTTTCAGCCCATTAGTTTCAGCCCCTCTGTTTCTCGCCCTCTGATTCAGCCCCTCTGTTTCTCGCCCTCTGTTTCTGCCCCTCTGTTTCTCGCTCTCTGTTTCAGCCCCTCTGTTTCTCGCCCTCTGTTTCAGCCCCTCTGATTCAGCCCCTCTGTTTCAGCCACCCTGAATCAGCCCCTCTGATTCAGCCCCTCTGTTTCAGCCCCTCTGTTTCTCGCCCTCTGTTTCAGCCCCTCTGTTTCAGCTCCTCTGTTTCAGCTCCTCTGTTTCTCGCCCTCTGTTTCAGCCCCACTATTTCTCGCCCTCTGTTTCAGCCCCTCTGTTTCAGCCCCTCTGTTTCAGCCCCTCTGTTTCAGACCCTCTGTTTCTCGCCCTCCTTTTCAGCCCCTCTGTTTCTCGCCCTCTGTTTCAGCCCCTCTGTTTATCGCCGTCTGTTTCAGCCCCTCTGATTCAGCCCCTCTGTTTCTCGCCCTCTGTTTCAGGCTCTCTGTTTTAGCCCGTCTGTTTCAGCCCCGCTGTTTCAGCCCCTCTGTTTCAGCCCCTCTGTTTCCCGCCCTCTGTTTCAGCCCCTCTATTTCTCGCCCTCTGTTTCAGCCCCTCTGTTTCAGCTCCTCTGTTTCAGCCCCTATGTTTCTCGCCCTCTGTTTCAGCCCCTCTATTTCTCGCCCTCTGTTTCAGCCCCTCTGTTTCAGCCCCTCTGTTTCAGCCCGTATGTTTCAGCCCCTCTGTTTCTCGCCCTCTGTTTCAGCCCCTCTGTTTCTCGCCCTCTGTTTCAGCCCCTCTGATTCAGCCCCTCTGTTTCTCGCCCTCTGTTTCAGCCACTCTGTTTCTCGCCCTCTGTTTCAGCCCCTCTGTTTCATTCCCTCTGTTTCTCACCCTCTGTTTCTCGCCCTCTGTTTCAGCCCCTCTGTTTCTCGCCCTCTGTTTCAGCCTCTCTGTTTCTCGCCCTCTGTTTCGGACCCTCTGTTACAGCCCCTCTGTTTCAGCCCCTCTGTTTCAGCCCCTCTGTTTCTCGCCCTCTGTTTCAGCCCCACTGTTTCTCGCCCTCTGTTTCAGCCCCTCTGTTTCTCGCCCTCTGTTTCAGCCCCTCTGATTCAGCCTCTCTGTTTCAGCCCCTCTGATTCAGCCCCTCTGTTTCAGCCCCTCTGTTTCAGCCCCTCTGTTTCAGCCCCTCTGTTTCTCGCCCTCTGTTTCTCACCCTTTGTTTCTCGCCCTCTGTTTCATTCCCTCTGTTTTTCGCCCTCTGTTTCAGCCCCTCTGTTTCTCGCCCTCTGTTTCAGGCTCTCTGTTTCAGCCCGTCTGTTTCAGCCCCTCTGTTTCAGCCCCTCTGTTTCTCGCCCTCTTTTTCTCGCCCGCTGTTTCAGCCCGTTTGTTTCTCGCCCTCTGTTTCAGCCCCTCTGATTCAGCCCCTCTGATTCAGCCCCTCTGATTCAGCACCTCTGTTCTCGTCCTCTGTATCAGCCTCTCTGTTTCAGCCCCTCTGTTTCAGCCCCTCTGTTGCTCGGCCTCTGTTTCAGCCCCTCTGTTTCTCGCCCTCTGTTTCTGCCCCTCTGTTTCAGCCCATCTGTTTCAGCCCCTCTGTTTCTCGCCCTCTGTTTCAGCCCCTCTGTTTCTCGCCCTCTGTTTCAGCCCCTCTGTTTCTCACCTTCTGTTTCAGCCCCTCTGTTTCTCGCCCTCTGTTTCAGCACCTCTGTTTCAGCCCCTCTGTTTCAGCCCCTCTGTTTCAGCCCCTCTGTTTCTCGCCCTCTGTTTCAGCCCCTCTGTTTCTCGCCCTATGTTTCAGCCCAGCTGATTCAGCCCCTCTGTTTCAGCCCCTCTGAATCAGCCCCTCTGTTTCAGCCCCTCTGTTTCAGCCCCTCTGTTTCAGCCCCTCTGTTTCTCGCCCTCTGTTTCAGCCCCTCTGTTTCTCGCCTTCTGTTTCAGCCCCTCTGATTCAGCCCCTCTGTTTCAGCCCCTCTGATTCAGCCCCTCTGTTTCAGTCCCTCAGTTTCACCCCCTCAGTTTCAGCCCCTCTGTTTCATCCCCTCTGTTTCTCGCCCTCTGTTTCTCACCCTCTATTTCTCGCCCTCTGTTTCAGCCCCTCTGTTTCTCGCCCTCTGTTTCAGCGCCTCTGTTTCAGCCCCTCTGTTTCTCGCCCTCAGTTTCTGCCCCTGTGTTTCTCGCCCTCTGTTTCAGCCCCTCTTTTTCTCGCTCTCTGTTTCAGCCCCTCTGTTTCTCGCCCTCTGTTTCAGCCCCTCTGTTTCTCGCCCTCTGTTTCAGCTCCTCTGATTCAGCACCTCTGTTTCAGCCCCTTGATTCAGCCCCTCTGATTCAGCCCCTCTGATTCAGCGGCTCAGTTTCTCGCCATCTGTTTCAGCCCCTCTGTTTCAGACCCTCTGTTTCTCGCCCTCTGTTTCAGCCCCTCTGTTTCTCGCCCTCTGTTTCAGCCCCTCTGATGCAGCCCCTCTGTTTCAGCCCCGCTGATTCAGCCCCTCTGTTTCAGCCCCTCTGAATCAGCCCCTCTGATTCAGCCCCTCTATTTCAGCCCCTCTGTTTCAGCCCCTCTTTTTCTCGCTCTCTGTTTCAGCCCCTCTGTTTCTCGCCCTCTGTTTCAGCCCCTCTGTTTCTCGCCCTCTGTTTCAGCTCCTCTGATTCAGCACCTCTGTTTCAGCCCCTTGATTCAGCCCCTCTGATTCAGCCCCTCTGATTCAGCGCCTCAGTTTCTCGCCATCTGTTTCAGCCCCTCTGTTTCAGCCCCTCTGTTTCTCGCCCTCTGTTTCAGCCCCTCTGTTTCTCGCCCTCTGTTTCAGCCCCTCTGATGCAGCCCCTCTGTTTCTCGCCCTCTGTTTCAGCCCCTCTGTTTCAGCCCCTCTGTTTCTCGCCCACTCTTTCAGCCCCTCTGTTTCAGCCCCTCTGTTTCAGCCCCTCTGTTTCTCGCCATCTGTTTCAGCCCCTCTGTTTCAGCCCCTCTGTTTCAGCCCCTCTGTTTCAGCCGCTCTGTTTCTCGCCCTCTGTTTCTGCCCCTCTGATTTAGCCCCTCTGTTTCAGCCCCTCTGTTACAGCCCCTCTGTTTCTCGCCCTCTGTTTCAGCCCCTCTGTTTCGCGCACTCTGTTTCAGCCGCTCTGATTCAGCCCCTCTGTTTCTCGCCCTCTGTTTCCGCCCCTCTGTTTCTCGTCCTCTGTTTCAGCCCCACTGTTTCTCGCCCTCTGTTACAGCCGCTCTGATACAGCCCCTCTGTTTCAGCCCCTCTGAATCAGCCCCTCTGATTCAGCCCCACTGTTTCAACCCCTCTGTTTCAGCCCCTCTGTTTCTCGCCCTCTGTTTCAGCCCCTCTGTTTCTCATACTCTGTTTCAGCCCCTCTGTGTCAGCCCCTCTGTTTCTCGCCCTCTGTTTCAGCCCCTCTGTTTTTCGCCCTATTTTTCAGCCCCTCTGATTCATCCCCTCAGTTTCTCGCCCTCTGTTTCAGCCCCTGTGTTTCAGCCCCTCTGTTTCAGCCCCTCTGTTTCTCGCCCTCTGTTTCAGCCCCTCTATTTCTTGCCCACTGTTTCTGCCCCTCCGATTCTCGCCCTCCGTTTCAGCCCCTCTATTTCTAGCCCTCTGTTTCAGCCCCTCTGTTTCAGCCCCTCTGTTTCAGCCCCTCTGTTTCTCGCCCTCTGTTTCAGCCCCTCTGTTTCTCGCCCTCTGTTTCAGTCCCTCTGCTTCTCGCCCTCTGTTTCAGCCCCTCTGTTTCAGCCCCTATGTTTCAGTCCCTCTGTTTCTCGCCCTCTGTTTCTCGCCCTCTGTTTCAGCCCCTCTGTTTCTCGCCCTCTGTTTCAGCCCCTCTGTTTCTCGCCCCCTGTTTCAGCCCCTCTCCTTCAGTCCCTCTGTTTCAGCCCCTCTGTTTCAGCCCCTCTGTTTCTCGCCCTCTGTTTCAGCCCCTCTGTTTCTCGCCCTCTGTTTCAGGCTCTCTGTTTCTCGCCCTCTGTATCAGCCCCTCTGTTTCTCACCCTCTGTTTCAGCCCCTCTGTTTCTCGCCCTCTGTTTCAGCCCCTCTGTTTCTCACCCTCTGTTTCAGCCCCTCTGTTTCTCGCACTCCGTTTCAGCTCCTCTGATTCAGCCCCTTTGTTTCAGCCCCTCTCATTCAGCCCCTCTGTTTCAGCCCCTCTATTTCAGCCCCTCTGTTTCAGCCCCTCTGTTTCATCCCCTCTGTTTCTCGCCCTCTGTTTCTCACCCTCTGTTTCAGCCCCTCTGTTTCAGCCCCTCTGTTTCAGCCCATCTGTTTCTCGCCCTCTGTTTCAGCCCCTCTGTTTCTCGCCGTCTGTTTCAGTCCCTCTGTTTCTCGCCCTCTGTTTCAGCCCCTCTCTTTCAGCCCCTCTGTTTCAGCCCCTCTGTTTCAGCCCCTCTGTTTCTCGCCCTCTGTTTCAGCCCCTCTGTTTCTCGCCCTCTGTTTCAGCGCCTCTGTTTCTCGCCCTCTGTTTCAGCCCCTCTGTTTCAGCCCCTCTGTTTCAGCCCCTCTGTTTCTCGCCCTCTGTTTCAGCCCCACTGTTTCAGCTCCTCTGTTTCTCGCCCTCTGTTTCAGCCCCTCTGTTTCAGCCCCTCTGTTTCAGCCCCTCTGTTTCTCGCCCTCTGTTTCAGCCCCTCTGTTTCTCGCACTCTGTTTCAGCCCCTCTGATTCTCGCCCTCTGTTTCAGCCCCTCTGTTTCTCGCCCTTTGTTTCTCGCCCTCTGTTTCAGCCCCTCTGCTTCTCGCCCACTGTTTCAGCCCCTCTGTTTCAGCCCCTCTGATTCAGCCCCTCTGATTCACCCCCTCTGTTTCTCACCCTCTGTTTTTGCCCCTCTGTTTCAGCCCCTCTGTTTCAGCCCCTCTGTTTCAGCCCCTCTGTTTCTCACCCTCTGTTTCAGCCCCTCTGTTTCTCGCCCTCTGTTTCTGCCCCTCTGATTTAGCCCCTCTGTTTCAGCCCCTCCGTTTCAGCCCCTCTGTTTCTCGCCCTCTGTTTCAGCCCCTCTGTTTCGCGCTCTCTGTTTCAGCTCCTCTGTTTCAGCCCCTCTGTTTCAGCCCCTCTGTTTCTCACCCTCTGTTTCAGCCCCTCCGTTTCAGCCCCTCTGTTTCTCGCCCTCTGTTTCAGCCCCTCTGTTTCGCGCTCTCTGTTTCAGCTCCTCTGTTTCAGCCACTCTGTTTCTCGCCCTCTGTTTCTGCCCCTCTGTTTCTCGCCCTCTGTTTCAGCCCCTCTGTTTCTCGCCCTCTGTTTCAGCCCCTCTGATTCAGCCCCTCTGTTTCAGCCCCTCTGAATCAGCCCCTCTGATTCAGCCCCTCTGTTTCAGCCCCTCTGTTTCAGCCCCTCTGTTCCTCGCCCTCTGTTTCAGCCCCTCTGTTCCAGCCCCTCTGTTTCTCGCCCTCTGTTTCAGCCCCTCTGATTCAGCCCCTCTGTTTCTCGCCCACTGTTTCAGCCCCTCTGTTTCTCGCACTCTGTTTCAGCCCCTCTGTTTCAGCCCCTCTGTTTCTCGCCCTCTGTTTCAGCCCCTCTGTTTCTCGCCCTCTGTTTCTGCCCCTCTGTTTCTCGCCCCCTGTATCAGCCCCTCTGATTCTCGCCCTCTGTTTCAGCCCCTCTGATTCAGCCCCTCTGTTTCAGCCCCTCTGAATCAGCCCCTCTGATTCAGCCCCTCTGTTTCAGCCCCTTTGTTTCAGCCCCTCTGTTTCTCGTCCTATGTTTCAGCCCCTCTGTTTCAGCCCCTCTGTTTCAGCCCCTCTGTTTCTCGCCCTCTGTTTCAGCCCCTCTGATTCAACCCCTCTGTTTCTCGCCCTCTGTTTCAGCCCCTCTGTTTCTCGCCCTCTGTTTCAGCCCCTCTATTTCTCGCCCTCTGTTTCAGCCCCTCTGTTTCAGCCCCAATGTTTCAGCTCCTCTGTTTCAGCCCCTCTGTTTCTCGCCCTCTGTTTGAGCCCCTCTGTTTCTTGACCTCTGTTTCAGCCCCTCTGTTTATCGCCCTCTGTTTCAGCCTATCTGTTTCAGCCCCTCTGTTCCAGCCCCTCTGTTTCTCGCCCTCTGTTTTAGCCCCTCTGTTTCAGCCCCTCTGTTTCTCGCCCTCTGTTTCAGCCCCTCTGTTTCTCACCCTCTGTTTCAGCCTCTCTGTTTCTCGCACTCTGTTTCAGCCCCTCTATTTCAGCCCCTCTGTTTCAGCCCCTCTGTTTCTCGCCCTCTGTTTCAGCCCCACTGTTTCTCGCCCTCTGTTTCAGCCCCTCTGTTTCTCGCCCTCTGTTTCAGCCCCTCTGATTCAGCCCCTCTTTTTCAGCCCCTCTGATTCAGCCCCTCTGTTTCAGCCCCTCTGTATCAGCCCCTCTGTTTCTCGCCCTCTGTTTCTCACCCTCTGTTTCTCGTCCTCTGTTTCAGCCCCTCTGTTTTTCGCCCTCTGTTTCAGCCCCTCTGTTTCTCGCCCTCTGTTTCAGGCTCTCTGTATCAGCCCGTCTGTTTCAGCCTCTCTGTTTCAGCCCCTCTGTTTCTCGCCCTCTGTTTCTCGCCCGCTGTTTCAGCCCGTTTGTTTCTCGCCCTCTGTTTCAGCCCCTCTGTTTCAGCCCCTCTGATTCAGCCCCTCTGATTCAGCACCTCTGTTTCTCGCCCTCTGTTTCAGCCCCTCTGTTTCAGCCCCTCTGTTTCAGCCGCTCTGTTTCAGTCTCTCTGTTTCTCGCCCTCTGTTTCAGCCCCTCTGTTTCTCGCCCTCTGTTTCAGCCCCTCTGTTTCAGCCCCTCTGTTTCTCGCCCTCTGTTTCAGCCCCTCTGTTTCTCGCCTTCTGTTTCAGCCCCTCTGATTCAGCCCCTCTGTTTCAGCCCCTCAGTTTCACCCCCTCAGTTTCAGCCCCTCTGTTTCATCCACTCTGTTTCTCGCCCACTGTTTCTCACCCTCTCTTTCTCGCCCTCTGTTTCAGCCCCTCTGTTTCTCGCCCTCTGTTTCAGCGCCTCTGTTTCAGCCCCTCTATTTCTCGCCCTCAGTTTCTGCCCCTCTGTTTCTCGCCCTCTGTTTCAGCACCTCTGTTTCTCGCCCTCTGTTTCAGCCCCGCTGATTCAGCCCCTCTGTTTCCACCCTCTGAATCAGCCCCTCTGATTCAGCCCCTCTATTTCAGCCCCTCTGTTTCAGCCCCTCTTTTTCTAGCCCTCAGTTCCAGCCCCTCTGTTTCTCGCCCTCTGTTTCAGCCCCTCTGTTTCTCGCCCTCTGTTTCAGCCCCTCTATTTCAGCCCCTCTGTTTCAGCCCCTCTGTTTCTCGCCCTCTGTTTCAGCCCCACTGTTTCTGCCCTCTGTTTCAGCCCCTCTGTTTCTCGCCCTCTGTTTCAGCCCCTCTGATTCAGCCCCTCTGTTTCAGCCCCTCTGATTCAGCCCCTCTGTTTCAGCCCCTCTGTTTCAGCCCCTCTGTTTCAGCCCCTCTGTTTCTCGCCCTCTGTTTCTCACCCTCTGTTTCTCGCCCTCTGTTTCAGCCCCTCTGTTTTTCGCCCTCTGTTTCAGCCCCTCTGTTTCTCGCCCTCTGTTTCTCGCCCTCTGTTTCAGCCCCTCTGATTCAGCCCCTCTGATTCAGCACCTCTGTTTCTCGCCCTCTGTTTCAGCCCCTCTGTTTCAGCCCCTCTGTTTCAGCCGCTCTGTTTCAGTCTCTCTGTTTCTCGCCCTCTGTTTCAGCCCCTCTGTTTCTCGCCCTCTGTTTCAGCCCCTCTGTTTCAGCCCCTCTGTTTCAGCCCCTCTGTTTCTCGCCCTCTGTTTCAGCCCCTCTGTTTCTCGCCTTCTGTTTCAGCCCCTCTGATTCAGCCCCTCTGTTTCAGCCCCTCTGAATCAGCCCCTCTGATTCAGCCCCTCTGTTTCAGCCCCTCTGTTTCAGCCCCTCTGTTCCTCGCCCTCTGTTTCAGCCCCTCTGTTCCAGCCCCTCTGTTTCTCGCCCTCTGTTTCAGCCCCTCTGATTCAGCCCCTCTGTTTCTCGCCCACTGTTTCAGCCCCTCTGTTTCTCGCACTCTGTTTCAGCCCCTCTGTTTCAGCACCTCTGTTTCTCGCCCTCTGTTTCAGCCCCTCTGCTTCTCGCCCTCTGTTTCTGCCCCTCTGTTTCTCGCCCCCTGTATCAGCCCCTCTGATTCTCGCCCTCTGTTTCAGCCCCTCTGATTCAGCCCCTCTGTTTCAGCCCCTCTGAATCAGCCCCTCTGATTCAGCCCCTCTGTTTCAGCCCCTTTGTTTCAGCCCCTCTGTTTCTCGTCCTATGTTTCAGCCCCTCTGTTTCAGCCCCTCTGTTTCAGCCCCTCTGTTTCTCGCCCTCTGTTTCAGCCCCTCTGATTCAACCCCTCTGTTTCTCGCCCTCTGTTTCAGCCCCTCTGTTTCTCGCCCTCTGTTTCAGCCCCTCTATTTCTCGCCCTCTGTTTCAGCCCCTCTGTTTCAGCCCCTATGTTTCAGCCCCTCTGTTTCAGCCCCTCTGTTTCTCGCCCTCTGTTTGAGCCCCTCTGTTTCTTGACCTCTGTTTCAGCCCCTCTGTTTATCGCCCTCTGTTTCAGCCTATCTGTTTCAGCCCCTCTGTTCCAGCCCCTCTGTTTCTCGCCCTCTGTTTCAGCCCCTCTGTTTCAGCCCCTCTGTTTCTCGCCCTCTGTTTCAGCCCCTCTGTTTCTCACCCTCTGTTTCAGCCTCTCTGTTTCTCGCCCTCTGTTTCAGCCCCTCTATTTCAGCCCCTCTGTTTCAGCCCCTCTGTTTCTCGCCCTCTGTTTCAGCCCCACTGTTTCTCGCCCTCTGTTTCAGCCCCTCTGTTTCTCGCCCTCTGTTTCAGCCCCTCTGATTCAGCCCCTCTTTTTCAGCCCCTCTGATTCAGCCCCTCTGTTTCAGCCCCTCTGTATCAGCCCCTCTGTTTCTCGCCCTCTGTTTCAGCCCCTCTGTTTCTCGCCCTCTGTTTCAGGCTCTCTGTTTCAGCCCGTCTGTTTCAGCCTCTGTGTTTCAGCCCCTCTGTTTCTCGCCCTCTGTTTCTCGCCCGCTGTTTCAGCCCGTTTGTTTCTCGCCCTCTGTTTCTCGTCCTCTGTTTCAGCCCCTCTGTTTTTCGCCCTCTGTTTCAGCCCCTCTGTTTCTCGCCCTCTGTTTCAGGCTCTCTGTTTCAGCCCGTCTGTTTCAGCCTCTCTGTTTCAGCCCCTCTGTTTCTCGCCCTCTGTTTCTCGCCCGCTGTTTCAGCCCGTTTGTTTCTCGCCCTCTGTTTCAGCCCCTCTGTTTCAGCCCCTCTGATTCAGCCCCTCTGATTCAGCACCTCTGTTTCTCGCCCTCTGTTTCAGCCCCTCTGTTTCAGCCCCTCTGTTTCAGCCGCTCTGTTTCAGTCTCTCTGTTTCTCGCCCTCTGTTTCAGCCCCTCTGTTTCTCGCCCTCTGTTTCAGCCCCTCTGTTTCAGCCCCTCTGTTTCAGCCCCTCTGTTTCTCGCCCTCTGTTTCAGCCCCTCTGTTTCTCGCCTTCTGTTTCAGCCCCTCTGATTCAGCCCCTCTGTTTCAGCCCCTCAGTTTCACCCCCTCAGTTTCAGCCCCTCTGTTTCATCCACTCTGTTTCTCGCCCACTGTTTCTCACCCTCTGTTTCTCGCCCTCTGTTTCAGCCCCTCTGTTTCTCGCCCTCTGTTTCAGCGCCTCTGTTTCAGCCCCTCTGTTTCTCCCCCTCAGTTTCTGCCCCTCTGTTTCTCGCCCTCTGTTTCAGCACCTCTGTTTCTCGCCCTCTGTTTCAGCCCCGCTGATTCAGCCCCTCTGTTTCCACCCTCTGAATCAGCCCCTCTGATTCAGCCCCTCTATTTCAGCCCCTCTGTTTCAGCCCCTCTTTTTCTAGCCCTCAGTTCCAGCCCCTCTGTTTCTCGCCCTCTGTTTCAGCCCCTCTGTTTCTCGCCCACTGTTTCAGCCCCTCTATTTCAGCCCCTCTGTTTCAGCCCCTCTGTTTCTCGCCCTCTGTTTCAGCCCCACTGTTTCTCGCCCTCTGTTTCAGCCCCTCTGTTTCTCGCCCTCTGTTTCAGCCCCTCTGATTCAGCCCCTCTGTTTCAGCCCCTCTGATTCAGCCCCTCTGTTTCAGCCCCTCTGTTTCAGCCCCTCTGTTTCAGCCCCTCTGTTTCTCGCCCTCTGTTTCTCACCCTCTGTTTCTCGCCCTCTGTTTCAGCCCCTCTGTTTTTCGCCCTCTGTTTCAGCCCCTCTGTTTCTCGCCCTCTGTTTCAGGCTCTCTGTTTCAGCCCGTCTGTTTCAGCCCCTCTGTTTCAGCCCCTCTGTTTCTCGCCCTCTGTTTCTCGCCCGCTGTTTCAGCCCGTTTGTTTCTCGCCCTCTGTTTCAGCCCCTCTGTTTCAGCCCCTCTGATTCAGCCCCTCTGATTCAGCACCTCTGTTTCTCGCCCTCTGTTTCAGCCCCTCTGTTTCAGCCCCTCTGTTTCAGCCTCTCTGTTTCAGTCTCTCTGTTTCTCGCCCTCTGTTTCAGCCCCTCTGTTTCTCGCCCTCTGTTTCAGCCCCTCTGTTTCAGCCCCTCTGTTTCAGCCCCTCTGTTTCTCGCCCTCTATTTCAGCCCCTCTGTTTCTCGCCCTCTGTTTCAGCCCCTCTGTTTCAGCCCCTCTGTTTCAGCCCCTCTGTTTCTCGCCCTCTGTTTCAGCCCCTCTGTTTCAGCCCCTCTGTTTCAGCCCCTCTGTTTCAGCCCCTCTGTTTCTCGCCCTCTGTTTCAGCCCCTCTGTTTCAGCCTCTCTGTTTCAGTCTCTCTGTTTCTCGCCCTCTGTTTCAGCCCCTCTGTTTCTCGCCCTCTGTTTCAGCCCCTCTGATTCAGCCCCTCTGTTTCAGCCCCTCAGTTTCACCCCCTCAGTTTCAGCCCCTCTGTTTCATCCACTCTGTTTCTCGCCCACTGTTTCTCACCCTCTGTTTCTCGCCCTCTGTTTCAGCCCCTCTGTTTCTCGCCCTCTGTTTCAGCGCCTCTGTTTCAGCCCCTCTGTTTCTCGCCCTCAGTTTCTGCCCCTCTGTTTCTCGCCCTCTGTTTCAGCACCTCTGTTTCTCGCCCTCTGTTTCAGCCCCGCTGATTCAGCCCCTCTGTTTCCGCCCCTCTGAATCAGCCCCTCTGATTCAGCCCCTCTATTTCAGCCCCTCTGTTTCAGCCCTTCTTTTTCTAGCCCTCAGTTTCAGCCCCTCTGTTTCTCGCCCTATGTTTCAGCCCCTCTGTTTCTCGCCCTCTGTTTCAGCTCCTCTGATTCAGCCTCTCTGTTTCAGCCCCTCTGACTCAGCACCTCTGATTCAGCCCCTCTGATTCAGCCCCTCTGTCTCTCGCCATCTGTTTCAGCCCCTCTGTTTCAGCCCCTCTGTTTCAGCCCCTCTGTTTCACACCCTCTGTTTCAGCCCCTCTGATTCAGCCCCTCTGATTCAGCCCCTCTGATTCAGCCCCTCTGATTCAGCCCCTCTGTTTCCCGCCCCTCTGTTTCAGCCCCTCAGTTTCTCGCCCTCTGTTTCAGCCCCTCTGTTTCTCGCCCTCTGTTTCAGCCCCTCTGTTTCAGCCTCTCTCTTTCAGCCCCTCTGTTTCAGTCCCTCTGTTTCTCGCCCTCTGTTTCAGCCCCTCTGTTTCTCGCCCTCTGTTTCAGCCCCTCTGATTCAGCCCCTCTGTTTCTCGCCCTCTGTTTCAGCCCCTCTGTTTCTCGCCCTCTGTTTCAGCCCATCTGTTTCAGCCCCTCTGTTTCTCGCCCTCTGTTTCAGCCCCTCTGTTTCTCGCCCTCTGATTCTGCCCCTCTGTTTCTCGCTCTCTGTTTCAGCCCCTCTGTTTCTCGCCCTCTGTTTCAGCCCCTCTGATTCAGCCCCTCTGTTTCAGCCACCCTGAATCAGCCCCTCTGATTCAGCCCCTCTGTTTCAGCCCCTCTGTTTCAGCCCCTCTGTTTCTCGCCCTCTGTTTCAGCCCCTCTGTTTCAGCTCCTCTGTTTCAGCCCCTCTGTTTCTCGCATTCTGTTTCAGCCCCACTATTTCAAGCCCTCTGTTTCAACCCCTCTGTTTCAGCCCCTCTGTTTCAGCCCCTCTGTTTCAGACCCTCTGTTTCTCGCCCTCTTTTTCAGCCCCTCTGTTTCTCGCCCTCTGTTTCAGCCCCTCTGTTTATCGCCGTCTGTTTCAGCCCCTCTGATTCAGCCCCTCTGTTTCTCGCCCTCTGTTTCAGGCTCTCTGTTTCAGCCCGTCTGTTTCAGCCCCTCTGTTTCAGCCCCTCTGTTTCAGCCCCTCTGGTTCCCGCCCTCTGTTTCAGCCCCTCTATTTCTCGCCCTCTGTTTCAGCCCGTCTGTTTCAGCCCGTCTGTTTCAGCCCCTCTGTTTCTCGCCCTCTGTTTCAGCCCCTCTGTTTCTCGCCCTCTGTTTCAGCCCCACTGATTCAGCCCCTCTGTTTCTCGCCCTCTGTTTCAGCGCCTCTGTTTCTCGCCCTCTGTTTCAGCCCCTCTGTTTCATTCCCTCTGTTTCTCACCCTCTGTTTCTCGCCCTCTGTTTCAGCCCCTCTGTTTCTCGCCCTCTGTTTCAGCCTCTCTGTTTCTCGCCCTCTGTTTCGGCCCCTCTGTTTCAGCCCCCCTGTTTCAGCCCCTCTGTTTCTCGCCCTCTGTTTCAACCCCACTGTTTCTCGCCCTCTGTTTCAGCCCATCTGTTTCTCGCCATCTGTTTCAGTCCCTCTGATTCAGTCTCTCTGGTTCAGCCCCTCTGATTCAGCCCCTCTGTTTCAGCCCCTCTGTTTCAGCCCCTCTGTTTCAGCCCCTCTGTTTCTCGCCCTCTGTTTCTCACCCTCTGTTTCTCGCCCTCTGTTTCAGCCCCTCTGTTTCAGCCCCTCTGTTTCAGCCCCTCTGTTTCTCACCCTCTGTTTCAGCCCCTCTGTTTCTCGCCTTCTGTTTCAGCCCCTCTGATTCAGCCCCTCTGTTTCAGCCCCTCAGTTTCACCCCCTCAGTTTCAGCCCCTCTGTTTCATCCACTCTGTTTCTCGCCCACTGTTTCTCACCCTCTGTTTCTCGCCCTCTGTTTCAGCCCCTCTGTTTCTCGCCCTCTGTTTCAGCCCCTCTGATTCTCGCCCTCAGTTTCTGCCCCTCTGTTTCTCGCCCTCTGTTTCAGCACCTCTGTTTCTCGCCCTCTGTTGCAGCCCCGCTGATTCAGCCCCTCTGTTTCCGCCCCTCTGAATCAGCCCCTCTGATTCAGCCCCTCTATTTCAGCCCCTCTGTTTCAGCCCCTCTTTTACTAGCCCTCAGTTCCAGCCCCTCTGTTTCTCGCCCTCTGTTTCAGCCCCTCTGTTTCTCGCCCTCTGTTTCAGCCCCTCTATTTCAGCCCCTCTGTTTCAGCCCCTCTGTTTCTCGCCCTCTGTTTCAGCCCCACTGTTTCTCGCTCTCTGTTTCAGCCCCTCTGTTTCTCGCCCTCTGTTTCAGCCCCTCTGATTCAGCCCCTCTGTTTCAGCCCCTCTGATTCAGCCCCTCTGTTTCAGCCCCTCTGTTTCAGCCCCTCTGTTTCAGCCCCTCTGTTTCTCGCCCTCTGTTTCTCACCCTCTGTTTCTCGCCCTCTGTTTCAGCCCCTCTGTTTTTCGCCCTCTGTTTCAGCCCCTCTGTTTCTCGCCCTCTGTTTCAGGCTCTCTGTTTCAGCCCGTCTGTTTCAGCCCCTCTGTTTCAGCCCCTCTGTTTCTCGCCCTCTGTTTCTCGCCCGCTGTTTCAGCCCGTTTGTTTCTCGCCCTCTGTTTCAGCCCCTCTGTTTCAGCCCCTCTGATTCAGCCCCTCTGATTCAGCACCTCTGTTTCTCGCCCTCTGTTTCAGCCCCTCTGTTTCAGCCCCTCTGTTTCAGCCTCTCTGTTTCAGTCTCTCTGTTTCTCGCCCTCTGTTTCAGCCCCTCTGTTTCTCGCCCTCTGTTTCAGCCCCTCTGTTTCAGCCCCTCTGTTTCAGCCCCTCTGTTTCTCGCCCTCTATTTCAGCCCCTCTGTTTCTCGCCTTCTGTTTCAGCCCCTCTGATTCAGCCCCTCTGTTTCAGCCCCTCAGTTTCACCCCCTCAGTTTCAGCCCCTCTGTTTCATCCACTCTGTTTCTCGCCCACTGTTTCTCACCCTCTGTTTCTCGCCCTCTGTTTCAGCCCCTCTGTTTCTCGCCCTCTGATTCAGCGCCTCTGTTTCAGCCCCTCTGTTTCTCGCCCTCAGTTTCTGCCCCTCTGTTTCTCGCCCTCTGTTTCAGCACCTCTGTTTCTCGCCCTCTGTTTCAGCCCCGCTGATTCAGCCCCTCTGTTTCCGCCCCTCTGAATCAGCCCCTCTGATTCAGCCCCTCTATTTCAGCCCCTCTGTTTCAGCCCCTCTTTTTCTAGCCCTCAGTTTCAGCCCCTCTGTTTCTCGCCCTATGTTTCAGCCCCTCTGTTTCTCGCCCTCTGTTTCAGCTCCTCTGATTCAGCCTCTCTGTTTCAGCCCCTCTGACTCAGCACCTCTGATTCAGCCCCTCTGATTCAGCCCCTCTGTCTCTCGCCATCTGTTTCAGCCCCTCTGTTTCAGCCCCTCTGTTTCAGCCCCTCTGTTTCACACCCTCTGTTTCAGCCCCTCTGATTCAGCCCCTCTGATTCAGCCCCTCTGATTCAGCCCCTCTGATTCAGCCCCTCTGTTTCCCGCCCCTCTGTTTCAGCCCCTCAGTTTCTCGCCCTCTGTTTCAGCCCCTCTGTTTCTCGCCCTCTGTTTCAGCCCCTCTGTTTCAGCCTCTCTCTTTCAGCCCCTCTGTTTCAGTCCCTCTGTTTCTCGCCCTCTGTTTCAGCCCCTCTGTTTCTCGCCCTCTGTTTCAGCCCCTCTGATTCAGCCCCTCTGTTTCTCGCCCTCTGTTTCAGCCCCTCTGTTTCTCGCCCTGTGTTTCAGCCCATCTGTTTCAGCCCCTCTGTTTCTCGCCCTCTGTTTCAGCCCCTCTGTTTCTCGCCCTCTGTTTCTGCCCCTCTGTTTCTCGCTCTCTGTTTCAGCCCCTCTGTTTCTCGCCCTCTGTTTCAGCCCCTCTGATTCAGCCCCTCTGTTTCAGCCACCCTGAATCAGCCCCTCTGATTCAGCCCCTCTGTTTCAGCCCCTCTGTTTCAGCCCCTCTGTTTCTCGCCCTCTGTTTCAGCCCCTCTGTTTCAGCTCCTCTGTTTCAGCCCCTCTGTTTCTCGCATTCTGTTTCAGCCCCACTATTTCAAGCCCTCTGTTTCAGCCCCTCTGTTTCAGCCCCTCTGTTTCAGCCCCTCTGTTTCAGACCCTCTGTTTCTCGCCCTCTTTTTCAGCCCCTCTGTTTCTCGCCCTCTGTTTCAGCCCCTCTGTTTATCGCCGTCTGTTTCAGCCCCTCTGATTCAGCCCCTCTGTTTCTCGCCCTCTGTTTCAGGCTCTCTGTTTCAGCCCGTCTGTTTCAGCCCCTCTGTTTCAGCCCCTCTATTTCTCGCCCTCTGTTTCAGCCCCTCTGTTTCAGCTCCACTGTTTCAGCCACTCTGTTTCTCGCCCTCTGTTTCAGCCCCTCTATTTCTCGCTCTATGTTTCAGCCCCTCTGTTTCAGCCCCTCTGTTTCAGCCCGTCTGTTTCAGCCCCTCTGTTTCTCGCCCTCTGTTTCAGCCCCTCTGTTTCTCGCCCTCTGTTTCAGCCCCTCTGATTCAGCCCCTCTGTTTCTCGCCCTCTGTTTCAGCGCCTCTGTTTCTCGCCCTCTGTTTCAGCCCCTCTGTTTCATTCCCTCTGTTTCTCACCCTCTGTTTCTCGCCCTCTGTTTCAGCCCCTCTGTTTCTCGCCCTCTGTTTCAGCCTCTCTGTTTCTCGCCCTCTGTTTCGGCCCCTCTGTTTCAGCCCCCCTGTTTCAGCCCCTCTGTTTCTCGCCCTCTGTTTCAGCCCCACTGTTTCTCGCCCTCTGTTTCAGCCCCTCTGTTTCTCGCCCTCTGTTTCAGTCCCTCTGATTCAGTCTCTCTGGTTCAGCCCCTCTGATTCAGCCCCTCTGTTTCAGCCCCTCTGTTTCAGCCCCTCTGTTTCAGCCCCTCTGTTTCTCGCCCTCTGTTTCTCACCCTCTGTTTCTCGCCCTCTGTTTCATTCCCTCTGTCTTTCGCCCTCTGTTTCAGCCCCTCTGTTTCTCGCCCTCTGTTTCAGGCTCTCTGATTCAGCCCGTCTGTTTCAGCCCCTCTGTTTCAGCCCCTCTGTTTCTCGCCCTCTGTTTCAGGCTCTCTGATTCAGCCCGTCTGTTTCAGCCCCTCTGTTTCAGCCCCTCTGTTTCTCGCCCTCTTTTTCTCGCCCGCTGTTTCAGCCCGTTTGTTTCTCGCCCTCTGTTTCAGCCCCTCTGATTCAGCCCCTCTGATTCAGCCCCTCTGATTCAGCACCTCTGTTTCTCGTCCTCTGTTTCAGCCCCTCTGTTTCAGCCCCTCTGTTTCAGCCCCTCTGTTGCTCGCCCTCTGTTTCAGCCCCTCTGTTTCTCGCCCTCTGTTTCAGCCCCTCTGTTTCTCGCCCTCTGTTTCAGCCCCTCTGTTTCTCGCCTTCTGTTTCAGCCCCTCTTATTCAGCCCCTCTGTTTCAGCCCCACTGATTCAGCCCCTCTGTTTCAGCCCCTCTGTTTCAGCCCCTCAGTTTCAGCCCCTCTGTTTCATCCCCTCTGCTTCTCGCCCTCTGTTTCTCACCCTCTGTTTCTCGCCTTCTGTTTCAGCCCCTCTGTTTCTCGCCCTCTGTTTCAGCCCCTCTGTTTCAGCCCCTCTGTTTCTCGCCCTCAGTTTCTGTCCCTCTGTTTCTCGCCCTCTGTTTCAGCCCCTCTTTTTCTCGCCCTATGTTTCAGCCCCGCTGATTCAGCCCCTCTGTTTCAGCCCCTCTGAATCAGCCCCTCTCTTTCAGCCCCTCTGTTTCAGCCCCTCTGTTTCAGCCACTCTGTTTCTCGCCCTCTGTTTCAGCCCCTCTGTTTCTCGCCTTCTGTTTCAGCCCCTCTGATTCAGCCCCTCTGTTTCAGCCCCTCTGATTCAGCCCCTCTGTTTCAGCCCCTCAGTTTCACCCCCTCAGTTTCAGCCCCACTGTTTCATCCCCTCTGTTTCTCGCCTTCTGTTTCTCACCCTCTATTTCTCGCCCTCTGTTTCAGCCCCTCTGTTTCTCGCCCTCTGTTTCAGCGCCTCGGTTTCAGCCCCTCTGTTTCTCGCCCTCAGTTTCTGCCCCTGTGTTTCTCGCCCTCTGTTGCAGCACCTCTGTTTCTCGCCCTCTGTTTCAGCCCCGCTGATTCAGCCCCTCTGTTTCAGCCCCTCTGAATCAGCCACTCTGATTCAGCCCCTCTATTTCAGCCCCTCTGTTTCAGCCCCTCTTTTTCTCGCCCTCTGTTTCAGCCCCTCTGTTTCTCGCACTCTGTTTCAGCCCCTCTGTTTCTCGCCCTCTGTTTCAGCTCCTCTGATTCAGCACCTCTGTTTCAGCCCCTTGATTCAGCCCCTCTGATTCAGCCCCTCTGATTCAGCCCCTCTGTTTCTCGCCATCTGTTTCAGCCCCTCTGTTTCAGCCCTTCTGTTTCTCGCCCTCTGTTTCAGCCCCTCTGTTTCTCGCCCTCTGATTCAGCCCCTCTGATGCAGCCCCTCTGTTTCTCGCCCTCTGTTTCAGCCCCTCTGTTTCAGCCCCTCTGTTTCTCGCCCTCTGTTTCAGCCCCTCTGTTTCAGCCCCTCTGTTTCAGCCCCTCTGTTTCTCGCCCTCTGTTCCAGCCACTCTGTTTCTCGCCCTCTGTTTCAGCGCCTCTGTTTCTCGCCCTCTGTTTCAGCCCCTCTGTTTCTCGCCCTCTGTTCCAGCCCCTCTGTTTCGCGCACTCTGTTTCAGCCGCTCTGTTTCAGCCACTCTGTTTCTCGCCCTCTGTTTCTGCCCCTCTGTTTCAGCCCCTCTGATTCAGCCCCTCTGATTCAGCACCTCTGTTTCTCGCCCTCTGTTTCAGCCCCTCTGTTTCAGCCCCTCTGTTTCAGCCCCTCTGTTTCAGCCCCTCTGGTTCTAGCCCTCTGTTTCAGCCCCTCTGTTTCTCGCCCTCTGTTTCAGCCCCTCTGATTCAGCCCCTCTGTTTCAGCCCCTCTGATTCAGCCCCTCTGTTTCAGCCCCTCTGTTTCAGCCCCTCTGTTTCAGCCCCTCTGTTTCTCGCCCTCTGTTTCTCACCCTCTGTTTCTCGCCCTCTGTTTCAGCCCCTCTGTTTTTCGCCCTCTGTTTCAGCCCCTCTGTTTCTCACCCTCTGTTTCAGGCTCTCTGTTTCAGCCCGTCTGTTTCAGCCCCTCTGTTTCAGCCCCTCTGTTTCTCGCCCTCTGTTTCTCGCCCTCTGTTTCAGCCCCTCTGTTTCAGCCCCTCTGATTCAGCCCCTCTGATTCAGCACCTCTGTTTCTCGCCCTCTGTTTCAGCCCCTCTGTTTCAGCCATTCTGTTTCAGCTGCTCTGTTTCAGTCTCTCTGTTTCTCGCCCTCTGTTTCAGCCCCTCTGTTTCTCGCCCTCTGTTTCAGCCCCTCTGTTTCAGCCCCTCTGTTTCAGCCCCTCTGTTTCTCGCCCTCTATTTCAGCCCCTCTGTTTCTCGCCTTCTGTTTCAGCCCCTCTGATTCAGCCCCTCTGTTTCAGCCCCTCAGTTTCACCCCCTCAGTTTCAGCCCCTCTGTTTCATCCACTCTGTTTCTCGCCCACTGTTTCTCACCCTCTGTTTCTCGCCCTCTGTTTCAGCCCCTCTGTTTCTCGCCCTCTGTTTCAGCGCCTCTGTTTCAGCCCCTCTGTTTCTCGCCCTCAGTTTCTGCCCCTCTGTTTCTCGCCCTCTGTTTCAGCACCTCTGTTTCTCGCCCTCTGTTTCAGCCCCGCTGATTCAGCCCCTCTGTTTCCGCCCCTCTGAATCAGCCCCTCTGATTCAGCCCCTCTATTTCAGCCCCTCTGTTTCAGCCCCTCTTTTTCTAGCCCTCAGTTTCAGCCCCTCTGTTTCTCGCCCTATGTTTCAGCCCCTCTGTTTCTCGCCCTCTGTTTCAGCTCCTCTGATTCAGCCTCTCTGTTTCAGCCCCTCTGACTCAGCACCTCTGATTCAGCCCCTCTGATTCAGCCCCTCTGTCTCTCGCCATCTGTTTCAGCCCCTCTGTTTCAGCCCCTCTGTTTCAGCCCCTCTGTTTCACACCCTCTGTTTCAGCCCCTCTGATTCAGCCCCTCTGATTCAGCCCCTCTGATTCAGCCCCTCTGATTCAGCCCCTCTGTTTCCCGCCCCTCTGTTTCAGCCCCTCAGTTTCTCGCCCTCTGTTTCAGCCCCTCTGTTTCTCGCCCTCTGTTTCAGCCCCTCTGTTTCAGCCTCTCTCTTTCAGCCCCTCTGTTTCAGTCCCTTTGTTTCTCGCCCTCTGTTTCAGCCCCTCTGTTTCTCGCCCTCTGTTTCAGCCCCTCTGATTCAGCCCCTCTGTTTCTCGCCCTCTGTTTCAGCCCCTCTGTTTCTCGCCCTCTGTTTCAGCCCATCTGTTTCAGCCCCTCTGTTTCTCGCCCTCTGTTTCAGCCCCTCTGTTTCTCGCCCTCTGTTTCTGCCCCTCTGTTTCTCGCTCTCTGTTTCAGCCCCTCTGTTTCTCGCCCTCTGTTTCAGCCCCTCTGATTCAGCCCCTCTGTTTCAGCCACCATGAATCAGCCCCTCTGATTCAGCCCCTCTGTTTCAGCCCCTCTGTTTCAGCCCCTCTGTTTCTCGCCCTCTGTTTCAGCCCCTCTGTTTCAGCTCCTCTGTTTCAGCCCCTCTGTTTCTCGCATTCTGTTTCAGCCCCACTATTTCAAGCCCTCTGTTTCAGCCCCTCTGTTTCAGCCCCTCTGTTTCAGCCCCTCTGTTTCAGACCCTCTGTTTCTCGCCCTCTTTTTCAGCCCCTCTGTTTCTCGCCCTCTGTTTCAGCCCCTCTGTTTATCGCCGTCTGTTTCAGCCCCTCTGATTCAGCCCCTCTGTTTCTCGCCCTCTGTTTCAGGCTCTCTGTTTCAGCCCGTCTGCTTCAGCCCCTCTGTTTCAGCCCCTCTGTTTCAGCCCCTCTGTTTCCCGCCCTCTGTTTCAGCCCCTCTATTTCTCGCCCTCTGTTTCAGCCCGTCTGTTTCAGCTCCACTGTTTCAGCCACTCTGTTTCTCGCCCTCTGTTTCAGCCCCTCTATTTCTCGCCCTATGTTTCAGCCCCTCTGTTTCAGCCCCTCTGTTTCAGCCCGTCTGTTTCAGCCCCTCTGTTTCTCGCCCTCTGTTTCAGCCCCTCTGTTTCTCGCCCTCTGTTTCAGCCCCACTGATTCAGCCCCTCTGTTTCTCGCCCTCTGTTTCAGCGCCTCTGTTTCTCGCCCTCTGTTTCAGCCCCTCTGTTTCATTCCCTCTGTTTCTCACCCTCTGTTTCTCGCCCTCTGTTTCAGCCCCTCTGTTTCTCGCCCTCTGTTTCAGCCTCTCTGTTTCTCGCCCTCTGTTTCGGCCGCTCTGTTTCAGCCCCCCTGTTTCAGCCCCTCTGTTTCTCGCCCTCTGTTTCAGCCCCACTGTTTCTCGGCCTCTGTTTCAGCCCCTCTGTTTCTCGCCCTCTGTTTCAGTCCCTCTGATTCAGTCTCTCTGGTTCAGCCCCTCTGATTCAGCCCCTCTGTTTCAGCCCCTCTGTTTCAGCCCCTCTGTTTCAGCCCCTCTGTTTCTCGCCCTCTGTTTCTCACCCTCTGTTTCTCGCCCTCTGTTTCAGCCCCTCTGTTTCAGCCCCACTGTTTCAGCCCCTCTGTTTCTCGCCCTCTGTTTCAGCCCCTCTGTTTCTCGCCTTCTGTTTCAGCCCCTCTGATTCAGCCCCTCTGTTTCAGCCCCTCAGTTTCACCCCCTCAGTTTCAGCCCCTCTGTTTCATCCACTCTGTTTCTCGCCCACTGTTTCTCACCCTCTGTTTCTCGCCCTCTGTTTCAGCCCCTCTGTTTCTCGCCCTCTGTTTCAGCCCCTCTGTTTCTCGCCCTCAGTTTCTGCCCCTCTGTTTCTCGCCCTCTGTTTCAGCACCTCTGTTTCTCGCCCTCTGTTTCAGCCCCGCTGATTCAGCCCCTCTGTTTCCGCCCCTCTGAATCAGCCCCTCTGATTCAGCCCCTCTATTTCAGCCCCTCTGTTTCAGCCCCTCTTTTACTAGCCCTCAGTTCCAGCCCCTCTGTTTCTCGCCCTCTGTTTCAGCCCCTCTGTTTCTCGCCCTCTGTTTCAGCCCCTCTATTTCAGCCCCTCTGTTTCAGCCCCTCTGTTTCTCGCCCTCTGTTTCAGCCCCACTGTTTCTCGCTCTCTGTTTCAGCCCCTCTGTTTCTCGCCCTCTGTTTCAGCCCCTCTGATTCAGCCCCTCTGTTTCAGCCCCTCTGATTCAGCCCCTCTGTTTCAGCCCCTCTGTTTCAGCCCCTCTGTTTCAGCCCCTCTGTTTCTCGCCCTCTGTTTCTCACCCTCTGTTTCTCGCCCTCTGTTTCAGCCCCTCTGTTTTTCGCCCTCTGTTTCAGCCCCTCTGTTTCTCGCCCTCTGTTTCAGGCTCTCTGTTTCAGCCCGTCTGTTTCAGCCCCTCTGTTTCAGCCCCTCTGTTTCTCGCCCTCTGTTTCTCGCCCGCTGTTTCAGCCCGTTTGTTTCTCGCCCTCTGTTTCAGCCCCTCTGTTTCAGCCCCTCTGATTCAGCCCCTCTGATTCAGCACCTCTGTTTCTCGCCCTCTGTTTCAGCCCCTCTGTTTCAGCCCCTCTGTTTCAGCCTCTCTGTTTCAGTCTCTCTGTTTCTCGCCCTCTGTTTCAGCCCCTCTGTTTCTCGCCCTCTGTTTCAGCCCCTCTGTTTCAGCCCCTCTGTTTCAGCCCCTCTGTTTCTCGCCCTCTATTTCAGCCCCTCTGTTTCTCGCCTTCTGTTTCAGCCCCTCTGATTCAGCCCCTCTGTTTCAGCCCCTCAGTTTCACCCCCTCAGTTTCAGCCCCTCTGTTTCATCCACTCTGTTTCTCGCCCACTGTTTCTCACCCTCTGTTTCTCGCCCTCTGTTTCAGCCCCTCTGTTTCTCGCCCTCTGTTTCAGCGCCTCTGTTTCAGCCCCTCTGTTTCTCGCCCTCAGTTTCTGCCCCTCTGTTTCTCGCCCTCTGTTTCAGCACCTCTGTTTCTCGCCCTCTGTTTCAGCCCCGCTGATTCAGCCCCTCTGTTTCCGCCCCTCTGAATCAGCCCCTCTGATTCAGCCCCTCTATTTCAGCCCCTCTGTTTCAGCCCCTCTTTTTCTAGCCCTCAGTTTCAGCCCCTCTGTTTCTCGCCCTATGTTTCAGCCCCTCTGTTTCTCGCCCTCTGTTTCAGCTCCTCTGATTCAGCCTCTCTGTTTCAGCCCCTCTGACTCAGCACCTCTGATTCAGCCCCTCTGATTCAGCCCCTCTGTCTCTCGCCATCTGTTTCAGCCCCTCTGTTTCAGCCCCTCTGTTTCAGCCCCTCTGTTTCACACCCTCTGTTTCAGCCCCTCTGATTCAGCCCCTCTGATTCAGCCCCTCTGATTCAGCCCCTCTGTTTCCCGCCCCTCTGTTTCAGCCCCTCAGTTTCTCGCACTCTGTTTCAGCACCTCTGTTTCTCGCCCTCTGTTTCAGCCCCTCTGTTTCAGCCTCTCTCTTTCAGCCCCTCTGTTTCAGTCCCTCTGTTTCTCGCCCTCTGTTTCAGCCCCTCTGTTTCTCGCCCTCTGTTTCAGCCCCTCTGATTCAGCCCCTCTGTTTCTCGCCCTCTGTTTCAGCCCCTCTGTTTCTCGCCCTGTGTTTCAGCCCATCTGTTTCAGCCCCTCTGTTTCTCGCCCTCTGTTTCAGCCCCTCTGTTTCTCGCCCTCTGTTTCTGCCCCTCTGTTTCTCGCTCTCTGTTTCAGCCCCTCTGTTTCTCGCCCTCTGTTTCAGCCCCTCTGATTCAGCCCCTCTGTTTCAGCCACCCTGAATCAGCCCCTCTGATTCAGCCCCTCTGTTTCAGCCCCTCTGTTTCAGCCCCTCTGTTTCTCGCCCTCTGTTTCAGCCCCTCTGTTTCAGCTCCTCTGTTTCAGCCCCTCTGTTTCTCGCATTCTGTTTCAGCCCCACTATTTCAAGCCCTCTGTTTCAGCCCCTCTGTTTCAGCCCCTCTGTTTCAGCCCCTCTGTTTCAGACCCTCTGTTTCTCGCCCTCTTTTTCAGCCCCTCTGTTTCTCGCCCTCTGTTTCAGCCCCTCTGTTTATCGCCGTCTGTTTCAGCCCCTCTGATTCAGCCCCTCTGTTTCTCGCCCTCTGTTTCAGGCTCTCTGTTTCAGCCCGTCTGTTTCAGCCCCTCTGTTTCAGCCCCTCTGTTTCAGCTCCTCTGTTTCCCGCCCTCTGTTTCAGCCCCTCTATTTCTCGCCCACTGTTTCAGCGCCTCTGTTTCTCGCCCTCTGTTTCAGCCCCTCTGTTTCATTCCCTCTGTTTCTCACCCTCTGTTTCTCGCCCTCTGTTTCAGCCCCTCTGTTTCTCGCCCTCTGTTTCAGCCTCTCTGTTTCTCGCCCTCTGTTTCGGCCGCTCTGTTTCAGCCCCCCTGTTTCAGCCCCTCTGTTTCTCGCCCTCTGTTTCAGCCCCTCTGTTTCTCGGCCTCTGTTTCAGCCCCTCTGTTTCTCGCCCTCTGTTTCAGTCCCTCTGATTCAGTCTCTCTGGTTCAGCCCCTCTGATTCAGCCCCTCTGTTTCAGCCCCTCTGTTTCAGCCCCTCTGTTTCAGCCCCTCTGTTTCTCGCCCTCTGTTTCTCACCCTCTGTTTCTCGCCCTCTGTTTCAGCCCCTCTGTTTCAGCCCCTCTGTTTCAGCCCCTCTGTTTCTCGCCCTCTGTTTCAGCCCCTCTGTTTCTCGCCTTCTGTTTCAGCCCCTCTGATTCAGCCCCTCTGTTTCAGCCCCTCAGTTTCACCCCCTCAGTTTCAGCCCCTCTGTTTCATCCACTCTGTTTCTCGCCCACTGTTTATCACCCTCTGTTTCTCGCCCTCTGTTTCAGCCCCTCTGTTTCTCGCCCTCTGTTTCAGCCCCTCTGTTTCTCGCCCTCAGTTTCTGCCCCTCTGTTTCTCGCCCTCTGTTTCAGCACCTCTGTTTCTCGCCCTCTGTTTCAGCCCCGCTGATTCAGCCCCTCTGTTACCGCCCCTCTGAATCAGCCCCTCTGATTCAGCCCCTCTATTTCAGCCCCTCTGTTTCAGCCCCTCTTTTACTAGCCCTCAGTTCCAGCCCCTCTGTTTCTCGCCCTCTGTTTCAGCCCATCTGTTTCTCGCCCTCTGTTTCAGCCCCTCTATTTCAGCCCCTCTGTTTCAGCCCCTCTGTTTCTCGCCCTCTGTTTCAGCCCCACTGTTTCTCGCTCTCTGTTTCAGCCCCTCTGTTTCTCGCCCTCTGTTTCAGCCCCTCTGATTCAGCCCCTCTGTTTCAGCCCCTCTGATTCAGCCCCTCTGTTTCAGCCCCTCTGTTTCAGCCCCTCTGTTTCAGCCCCTCTGTTTCTCGCCCTCTGTTTCTCACCCTCTGTTTCTCGCCCTCTGTTTCAGCCCCTCTGTTTTTCGCCCTCTGTTTCATCCCCTCTGTTTCTCGCCCTCTGTTTCAGGCTCTCTGTTTCAGCCCGTCTGTTTCAGCCCCTCTGTTTCAGCCCCTCTGTTTCTCGCCCTCTGTTTCTCGCCCGCTGTTTCAGCCCGTTTGTTTCTCGCCCTCTGTTTCAGCCCCTCTGTTTCAGCCCCTCTGATTCAGCCCCTCTGATTCAGCACCTCTGTTTCTCGCCCTCTGTTTCAGCCCCTCTGTTTCAGCCCCTCTGTTTCAGCCTCTCTGTTTCAGTCTCTCTGTTTCTCGCCCTCTGTTTCAGCCCCTCTGTTTCTCGCCCTCTGTTTCAGCCCCTCTGTTTCAGCCCCTCTGTTTCAGCCCCTCTGTTTCTCGCCCTCTATTTCAGCCCCTCTGTTTCTCGCCTTCTGTTTCAGCCCCTCTGATTCAGCCCCTCTGTTTCAGCCCCTCAGTTTCACCCCCTCAGTTTCAGCCCCTCTGTTTCATCCACTCTGTTTCTCGCCCACTGTTTCTCACCCTCTGTTTCTCGCCCTCTGTTTCAGCCCCTCTGTTTCTCGCCCACTGTTTCAGCGCCTCTGTTTCAGCCCCTCTGTTTCTCGCCCTCAGTTTCTGCCCCTCTGTTTCTCGCCCTCTGTTTCAGCACCTCTGTTTCTCGCCCTCTGTTTCAGCCCCGCTGATTCAGCCCCTCTGTTTCCGCCCCTCTGAATCAGCCCCTCTGATTCAGCCCCTCTATTTCAGCCCCTCTGTTTCAGCCCCTCTTTTTCTAGCCCTCAGTTTCAGCCCCTCTGTTTCTCGCCCTATGTTTCAGCCCCTCTGTTTCTCGCCCTCTGTTTCAGCTCCTCTGATTCAGCCTCTCTGTTTCAGCCCCTCTGACTCAGCACCTCTGATTCAGCCCCTCTGATTCAGCCCCTCTGTCTCTCGCCATCTGTTTCAGCCCCTCTGTTTCAGCCCCTCTGTTTCAGCCCCTCTGTTTCACACCCTCTGTTTCAGCCCCTCTGATTCAGCCCCTCTGATTCAGCCCCTCTGATTCAGCCCCTCTGATTCAGCCCCTCTGTTTCCCGCCCCTCTGTTTCAGCCCCTCAGTTTCTCGCCCTCTGTTTCAGCCACTCTGTTTCTCGCCCTCTGTTTCAGCCCCTCTGTTTCAGCCTCTCTCTTTCAGCCCCTCTGTTTCAGTCCCTCTGTTTCTCGCCCTCTGTTTCAGCCCCTCTGTTTCTCGCCCTCTGTTTCAGCCCCTCTGATTCAGCCCCTCTGTTTCTCGCCCTCTGTTTCAGCCCCTCTGTTTCTCGCCCTGTGTTTCAGCCCATCTGTTTCAGCCCCTCTGTTTCTCGCCCTCTGTTTCAGCCCCTCTGTTTCTCGCCCTCTGTTTCTGCCCCTCTGTTTCTCGCTCTCTGTTTCTGCCCCTCTGTTTCTCGCCCTCTGTTTCAGCCCCTCTGATTCAGCCCCTCTGTTTCAGCCACCCTGAATCAGCCCCTCTGATTCAGCCCCTCTGTTTCAGCCCCTCTGTTTCAGCCCCTCTGTTTCTCGCCCTCTGTTTCAGCCCCTCTGTTTCAGCTCCTCTGTTTCAGCCCCTCTGTTTCTCGCATTCTGTTTCAGCCCCACTATTTCAAGCCCTCTGTTTCAGCCCCTCTGTTTCAGCCCCTCTGTTTCAGCCCCTCTGTTTCAGACCCTCTGTTTCTCGCCCTCTTTTTCAGCCCCTCTGTTTCTCGCCCTCTGTTTCAGCCCCTCTGTTTATCGCCGTCTGTTTCAGCCCCTCTGATTCAGCCCCTCTGTTTCTCGCCCTCTGTTTCAGGCTCTCTGTTTCAGCCCGTCTGTTTCAGCCCCTCTGTTTCAGCCCCTCTGTTTCAGCCCCTCTGTTTCCCGCCCTCTGTTTCAGCCCCTCTATTTCTCGCCCACTGTCTCAGCCCCTCTGTTTCAGCTCCACTGTTTCAGCCACTCTGTTTCTCGCCCTCTGTTTCAGCCCCTCTATTTCTCGCCCTATGTTTCAGCCCCTCTGTTTCAGCCCCTCTGTTTCAGCCCGTCTGTTTCAGCCCCTCTGTTTCTCGCCCTCTGTTTCAGCCCCTCTGTTTCTCGCCCTCTGTTTCAGCCCCTCTGATTCAGCCCCTCTGTTTCTCGCCCTCTGTTTCAGCGCCTCTGTTTCTCGCCCTCTGTTTCAGCCCCTCTGTTTCATTCCCTCTGTTTCTCACCCTCTGTTTCTCGCCCTCTGTTTCAGCCCCTCTGTTTCTCGCCCTCTGTTTCAGCCTCTCTGTTTCTCGCCCTCTGTTTCGGCCCCTCTGTTTCAGCCCCCCTGTTTCAGCCCCTCTGTTTCTCGCCCTCTGTTTCAGCCCCACTGTTTCTCGCCCTCTGTTTCAGCCCCTCTGTTTCTCGCCCTCTGTTTCAGTCCCTCTGATTCAGTCTCTCTGGTTCAGCCCCTCTGATTCAGCCCCTCTGTTTCAGCCCCTCTGTTTCAGCCCCTCTGTTTCAGCCCCTCTGTTTCTCGCCCTCTGTTTCTCACCCTCTGTTTCTCGCCCTCTGTTTCATTCCCTCTGTCTTTCGCCCTCTGTTTCAGCCCCTCTGTTTCTCGCCCTCTGTTTCAGGCTCTCTGATTCAGCCCGTCTGTTTCAGCCCCTCTGTTTCAGCCCCTCTGTTTCTCGCCCTCTGTTTCAGGCTCTCTGATTCAGCCCGTCTGTTTCAGCCCCTCTGTTTCAGCCCCTCTGTTTCTCGCCCTCTTTTTCTCGCCCGCTGTTTCAGCCCGTTTGTTTCTCGCCCTCTGTTTCAGCCCCTCTGATTCAGCCCCTCTGATTCAGCCCCTCTGATTCAGCACCTCTGTTTCTCGTCCTCTGTTTCAGCCCCTCTGTTTCAGCCCCTCTGTTTCAGCCCCTCTGTTGCTCGCCCTCTGTTTCAGCCCCTCTGTTTCTCGCCCTCTGTTTCAGCCCCTCTGTTTCTCGCCCTCTGTTTCAGCCCCTCTGTTTCTCGCCTTCTGTTTCAGCCCCTCTTATTCAGCCCCTCTGTTTCAGCCCCACTGATTCAGCCCCTCTGTTTCAGCCCCTCTGTTTCAGCCCCTCAGTTTCAGCCCCTCTGTTTCATCCCCTCTGCTTCTCGCCCTCTGTTTCTCACCCTCTGTTTCTCGCCTTCTGTTTCAGCCCCTCTGTTTCTCGCCCTCTGTTTCAGCCCCTCTGTTTCAGCCCCTCTGTTTCTCGCCCTCAGTTTCTGTCCCTCTGTTTCTCGCCCTCTGTTTCAGCCCCTCTGTTTCTCGCCCTATGTTTCAGCCCCGCTGATTCAGCCCCTCTGTTTCAGCCCCTCTGAATCAGCCCCTCTCTTTCAGCCCCTCTGTTTCAGCCCCTCTGTTTCAGCCACTCTGTTTCTCGCCCTCTGTTTCAGCCCCTATGTTTCTCGCCTTCTGTTTCAGCCCCTCTGATTCAGCCCCTCTGTTTCAGCCCCTCAGTTTCACCCCCTCAGTTTCAGCCCCTCTGTTTCATCCACTCTGTTTCTCGCCCTCTGTTTCAGCCCCTCTGTTTCAGCCCCTCTGATTCAGCCCCTCTGATTCAGCACCTCTGTTTCTCGCCCTCTGTTTCAGCCCCTCTGTTTCAGCCCCTCTGTTTCAGCCTCTCTGTTTCAGTCTCTCTGTTTCTCGCCCTCTGTTTCAGCCCCTCTGTTTCTCGCCCTCTGTTTCAGCCCCTCTGTTTCAGCCCCTCTGTTTCAGCCCCTCTGTTTCTCGCCCTCTATTTCAGCCCCTCTGTTTCTCGCCTTCTGTTTCAGCCCCTCTGATTCAGCCCCTCTGTTTCAGCCCCTCAGTTTCACCCCCTCAGTTTCAGCCCCTCTGTTTCATCCACTCTGTTTCTCGCCCACTGTTTCTCACCCTCTGTTTCTCGCCCTCTGTTTCAGCCCCTCTGTTTCTCGCCCACTGTTTCAGCGCCTCTGTTTCAGCCCCTCTGTTTCTCGCCCTCAGTTTCTGCCCCTCTGTTTCTCGCCCTCTGTTTCAGCACCTCTGTTTCTCGCCCTCTGTTTCAGCCCCGCTGATTCAGCCCCTCTGTTTCCGCCCCTCTGAATCAGCCCCTCTGATTCAGCCCCTCTATTTCAGCCCCTCTGTTTCAGCCCCTCTTTTTCTAGCCCTCAGTTTCAGCCCCTCTGTTTCTCGCCCTATGTTTCAGCCCCTCTGTTTCTCGCCCTCTGTTTCAGCTCCTCTGATTCAGCCTCTCTGTTTCAGCCCCTCTGACTCAGCACCTCTGATTCAGCCCCTCTGATTCAGCCCCTCTGTCTCTCGCCATCTGTTTCAGCCCCTCTGTTTCAGCCCCTCTGTTTCAGCCCCTCTGTTTCACACCCTCTGTTTCAGCCCCTCTGATTCAGCCCCTCTGATTCAGCCCCTCTGATTCAGCCCCTCTGATTCAGCCCCTCTGTTTCCCGCCCCTCTGTTTCAGCCCCTCAGTTTCTCGCCCTCTGTTTCAGCCACTCTGTTTCTCGCCCTCTGTTTCAGCCCCTCTGTTTCAGCCTCTCTCTTTCAGCCCCTCTGTTTCAGTCCCTCTGTTTCTCGCCCTCTGTTTCAGCCCCTCTGTTTCTCGCCCTCTGTTTCAGCCCCTCTGATTCAGCCCCTCTGTTTCTCGCCCTCTGTTTCAGCCCCTCTGTTTCTCGCCCTGTGTTTCAGCCCATCTGTTTCAGCCCCTCTGTTTCTCGCCCTCTGTTTCAGCCCCTCTGTTTCTCGCCCTCTGTTTCTGCCCCTCTGTTTCTCGCTCTCTGTTTCTGCCCCTCTGTTTCTCGCCCTCTGTTTCAGCCCCTCTGATTCAGCCCCTCTGTTTCAGCCACCCTGAATCAGCCCCTCTGATTCAGCCCCTCTGTTTCAGCCCCTCTGTTTCAGCCCCTCTGTTTCTCGCCCTCTGTTTCAGCCCCTCTGTTTCAGCTCCTCTGTTTCAGCCCCTCTGTTTCTCGCATTCTGTTTCAGCCCCACTATTTCAAGCCCTCTGTTTCAGCCCCTCTGTTTCAGCCCCTCTGTTTCAGCCCCTCTGTTTCAGACCCTCTGTTTCTCGCCCTCTTTTTCAGCCCCTCTGTTTCTCGCCCTCTGTTTCAGCCCCTCTGTTTATCGCCGTCTGTTTCAGCCCCTCTGATTCAGCCCCTCTGTTTCTCGCCCTCTGTTTCAGGCTCTCTGTTTCAGCCCGTCTGTTTCAGCCCCTCTGTTTCAGCCCCTCTGTTTCAGCCCCTCTGTTTCCCGCCCTCTGTTTCAGCCCCTCTATTTCTCGCCCACTGTCTCAGCCCCTCTGTTTCAGCTCCACTGTTTCAGCCACTCTGTTTCTCGCCCTCTGTTTCAGCCCCTCTATTTCTCGCCCTATGTTTCAGCCCCTCTGTTTCAGCCCCTCTGTTTCAGCCCGTCTGTTTCAGCCCCTCTGTTTCTCGCCCTCTGTTTCAGCCCCTCTGTTTCTCGCCCTCTGTTTCAGCCCCTCTGATTCAGCCCCTCTGTTTCTCGCCCTCTGTTTCAGCGCCTCTGTTTCTCGCCCTCTGTTTCAGCCCCTCTGTTTCATTCCCTCTGTTTCTCACCCTCTGTTTCTCGCCCTCTGTTTCAGCCCCTCTGTTTCTCGCCCTCTGTTTCAGCCTCTCTGTTTCTCGCCCTCTGTTTCGGCCCCTCTGTTTCAGCCCCCCTGTTTCAGCCCCTCTGTTTCTCGCCCTCTGTTTCAGCCCCACTGTTTCTCGCCCTCTGTTTCAGCCCCTCTGTTTCTCGCCCTCTGTTTCAGTCCCTCTGATTCAGTCTCTCTGGTTCAGCCCCTCTGATTCAGCCCCTCTGTTTCAGCCCCTCTGTTTCAGCCCCTCTGTTTCAGCCCCTCTGTTTCTCGCCCTCTGTTTCTCACCCTCTGTTTCTCGCCCTCTGTTTCATTCCCTCTGTCTTTCGCCCTCTGTTTCAGCCCCTCTGTTTCTCGCCCTCTGTTTCAGGCTCTCTGATTCAGCCCGTCTGTTTCAGCCCCTCTGTTTCAGCCCCTCTGTTTCTCGCCCTCTGTTTCAGGCTCTCTGATTCAGCCCGTCTGTTTCAGCCCCTCTGTTTCAGCCCCTCTGTTTCTCGCCCTCTTTTTCTCGCCCGCTGTTTCAGCCCGTTTGTTTCTCGCCCTCTGTTTCAGCCCCTCTGATTCAGCCCCTCTGATTCAGCCCCTCTGATTCAGCACCTCTGTTTCTCGTCCTCTGTTTCAGCCCCTCTGTTTCAGCCCCTCTGTTTCAGCCCCTCTGTTGCTCGCCCTCTGTTTCAGCCCCTCTGTTTCTCGCCCTCTGTTTCAGCCCCTCTGTTTCTCGCCCTCTGTTTCAGCCCCTCTGTTTCTCGCCTTCTGTTTCAGCCCCTCTTATTCAGCCCCTCTGTTTCAGCCCCACTGATTCAGCCCCTCTGTTTCAGCCCCTCTGTTTCAGCCCCTCAGTTTCAGCCCCTCTGTTTCATCCCCTCTGCTTCTCGCCCTCTGTTTCTCACCCTCTGTTTCTCGCCTTCTGTTTCAGCCCCTCTGTTTCTCGCCCTCTGTTTCAGCCCCTCTGTTTCAGCCCCTCTGTTTCTCGCCCTCAGTTTCTGTCCCTCTGTTTCTCGCCCTCTGTTTCAGCCCCTCTGTTTCTCGCCCTATGTTTCAGCCCCGCTGATTCAGCCCCTCTGTTTCAGCCCCTCTGAATCAGCCCCTCTCTTTCAGCCCCTCTGTTTCAGCCCCTCTGTTTCAGCCACTCTGTTTCTCGCCCTCTGTTTCAGCCCCTATGTTTCTCGCCTTCTGTTTCAGCCCCTCTGATTCAGCCCCTCTGTTTCAGCCCCTCTGATTCAGCCCCTCTGTTTCAGCCCCTCAGTTTCACCCCCTCAGTTTCAGCCCCACTGTTTCATCCCCTCTGTTTCTCGCCCTCTGTTTCTCACCCTCTATTTCTCGCCCTCTGTTTCAGCCCCTCTGTTTCTCGCCCTCTGTTTCAGCGCCTCGGTTTCAGCCCCTCTGTTTCTCGCCCTCAGTTTCTGCCCCTGTGTTTCTCGCCCTCTGTTGCAGCACCTCTGTTTCTCGCCCTCTGTTTCAGTCCCGCTGATTCAGCCCCTCTGTTTCAGCCCCTCTGAATCAGCCACTCTGATTCAGCCCCTCTATTTCAGCCCCTCTGTTTCAGCCCCTCTTTTTCTCGCCCTCTGTTTCAGCCCCTCTGTTTCTCGCACTCTGTTTCAGCCCCTCTGTTTCTCGCCCTCTGTTTCAGCTCCTCTGATTCAGCACCTCTGTTTCAGCCCCTTGATTCAGCCCCTCTGATTCAGCCCCTCTGATTCAGCCCCTCTGTTTCTCGCCATCTGTTTCAGCCCCTCTGTTTCAGCCCTTCTGTTTCTCGCCCTCTGTTTCAGCCCCTCTGTTTCTCGCCCTCTGTTTCAGCCCCTCTGATGCAGCCCCTCTGTTTCTCGCCCTCTGTTTCAGCCCCTCTGTTTCAGCCCCTCTGTTTCTCGCCCTCTGTTTCAGCCCCTCTGTTTCAGCCCCTCTGTTTCAGCCCCTCTGTTTCTCGCCCTCTGTTCCAGCCACTCTGTTTCTCGCCCTCTGTTTCAGCGCCTCTGTTTCTCGCCCTCTGTTTCAGCCCCTCTGTTTCTCGCCCTCTGTTCCAGCCCCTCTGTTTCGCGCACTCTGTTTCAGCCGCTCTGTTTCAGCCCCTCTGTTTCTCGCCCTCTGTTTCTGCCCCTCTGTTTCTCGTCCTCTGTTTCAGCCCCTCTGTTTCTCGCCCTCTGTTACAGCCCCTCTGATTCAGCCCCTCTGTTTCAGCCCCTCTGAATCAGCCCCTCTGATTCAGCCCCACTGTATCAACCCCTCTGTTTCAGCCCCTCTGTTTCTCGCCCTCTGTTTCAGCCCCTCTGTTTCTCACCCTCTGTTTCAGCCCCTCTGTGTCAGCCCCTCTGTTTCTCGCCCTCTGTTTCAGCCCCTCTGTTTTTCGCCCTCTGTTTCAGCCCCTCTGTTTCAGCCCCTCTGTTTCTCGCCCTCTGTTTCAGCCCCTCTATTTCTTGAACACTGTTTCAGCCCCTCTGTTTCTCGCCCTCTGTTTCAGCCCCTTTATTTCTCGCCCTCTGTTTCAGCCCCTCTGATTCAGCCCCTCTGTTTCAGCCCGTCTGTTTCAGCCCCTCTGTTTCTCGCCCTCTGTTTCAGCCCCTCTGTTTCTCGCCCTCTGTTTCAGCCCCTCTGATTCAGCCCCTCTGTTTCTCGCCCTCTGTTTCAGCGCCTCTGTTTCTCGCCCTCTGTTTCAGCCCCTCTGTTTCATTCCCTCTGTTTCTCACCCTCTGTTTCTCGCCCTCTGTTTCAGCCCCTCTGTTTCTCGCCCTCTGTTTCAGCCTCTCTGTTTCTCGCCCTCTGTTTCGGCCCCTCTGTTTCAGCCCCCCTGTTTCAGCCCCTCTGTTTCTCGCCCTCTGTTTCAGCCCCACTGTTTCTCGCCCTCTGTTTCAGCCCCTCTGTTTCTCGCCCTCTGTTTCAGACCCTCTGTTTCAGCCCCTCTGTTTCAGCCTCTCTGTTTCAGTCTCTCTGTTTCTCGCCCTCTGTTTCAGCCCCTCTGTTTCTCGCCCTCTGTTTCAGCCCCTCTGTTTCAGCCCCTCTGTTTCAGCCCCTCTGTTTCTCGCCCTCTATTTCAGCCCCTCTGTTTCTCGCCTTCTGTTTCAGCCCCTCTGATTCAGCCCCTCTGTTTCAGCCCCTCAGTTTCACCCCCTCAGTTTCAGCCCCTCTGTTTCATCCACTCTGTTTCTCGCCCACTGTTTCTCACCCTCTGTTTCTCGCCCTCTGTTTCAGCCCCTCTGTTTCTCGCCCTCTGTTTCAGCGCTTCTGTTTCAGCCCCTCTGTTTCTCGCCCTCAGTTTCTGCCCCTCTGTTTCTCGCCCTCTGTTTCAGCACCTCTGTTTCTCGCCCTCTGTTTCAGCCCCGCTGATTCAGCCCCTCTGTTTCCGCCCCTCTGAATCAGCCCCTCTGATTCAGCCCCTCTATTTCAGCCCCTCTGTTTCAGCCCCTCTTTTTCTAGCCCTCAGTTTCAGCCCCTCTGTTTCTCGCCCTATGTTTCAGCCCCTCTGTTTCTCGCCCTCTGTTTCAGCTCCTCTGATTCAGCCTCTCTGTTTCAGCCCCTCTGACTCAGCACCTCTGATTCAGCCCCTCTGATTCAGCCCCTCTGTCTCTCGCCATCTGTTTCAGCCCCTCTGTTTCAGCCCCTCTGTTTCAGCCCCTCTGTTTCACACCCTCTGTTTCAGCCCCTCTGATTCAGCCCCTCTGATTCAGCCCCTCTGATTCAGCCCCTCTGATTCAGCCCCTCTGTTTCCCGCCCCTCTGTTTCAGCCCCTCAGTTTCTCGCCCTCTGTTTCAGCCCCTCTGTTTCTCGCCCTCTGTTTCAGCCCCTCTGTTTCAGCCTCTCTCTTTCAGCCCCTCTGTTTCAGTCCCTCTGTTTCTCGCCCTCTGTTTCAGCCCCTCTGTTTCTCGCCCTCTGTTTCAGCCCCTCTGATTCAGCCCCTCTGTTTCTCGCCCTCTGTTTCAGCCCCTCTGTTTCTCGCCCTGTGTTTCAGCCCATCTGTTTCAGCCCCTCTGTTTCTCGCCCTCTGTTTCAGCCCCTCTGTTTCTCGCCCTCTGTTTCTGCCCCTCTGTTTCTTGCTCTCTGTTTCAGCCCCTCTGTTTCTCGCCCTCTGTTTCAGCCCCTCTGATTCAGCCCCTCTGTTTCAGCCACCCTGAATCAGCCCCTCTGATTCAGCCCCTCTGTTTCAGCCCCTCTGTTTCAGCCCCTCTGTTTCTCGCCCTCTGTTTCAGCCCCTCTGTTTCAGCTCCTCTGTTTCAGCCCCTCTGTTTCTCGCATTCTGTTTCAGCCCCACTATTTCAAGCCCTCTGTTTCAGCCCCTCTGTTTCAGCCCCTCTGTTTCAGCCCCTCTGTTTCAGACCCTCTGTTTCTCGCCCTCTTTTTCAGCCCCTCTGTTTCTCGCCTTCTGTTTCAGCCCCTCTGTTTATCGCCGTCTGTTTCAGCCCCTCTGATTCAGCCCCTCTGTTTCTCGCCCTCTGTTTCAGGCTCTCTGTTTCAGCCCGTCTGTTTCAGCCCCTCTGTTTCAGCCCCTCTGTTTCAGCCCCTCTGTTTCCCGCCCTCTGTTTCAGCCCCTCTATTTCTCGCCCACTGTTTCAGCCCCTCTGTTTCAGCTCCACTGTTTCAGCCACTCTGTTTCTCGCCCTCTGTTTCAGCCCCTCTATTTCTCGCCCTATGTTTCAGCCCCTCTGTTTCAGCCCCTCTGTTTCAGCCCGTCTGTTTCAGCCCCTCTGTTTCTCGCCCTCTGTTTCAGCCCCTCTGTTTCTCGCCCTCTGTTTCAGCCCCTCTGATTCAGCCCCTCTGTTTCTCGCCCTCTGTTTCAGCGCCTCTGTTTCTCGCCCTCTGTTTCAGCCCCTCTGTTTCATTCCCTCTGTTTCTCACCCTCTGTTTCTCGCCCTCTGTTTCA
The DNA here is from genome assembly GCF_047496795.1 of Chiloscyllium punctatum. Taxonomy (NCBI): domain Eukaryota; kingdom Metazoa; phylum Chordata; class Chondrichthyes; order Orectolobiformes; family Hemiscylliidae; genus Chiloscyllium; species Chiloscyllium punctatum. The sequence continues at coordinate 949,320 of NW_027309817.1, forward strand.
GCCCCTCTGTTTCTCGCCCTCTGTTTCAGCCTCTCTGTTTCTCGCCCTCTGTTTCGGCCCCTCTGTTTCAGCCCCCCTGTTTCAGCCCCTCTGTTTCTCGCCCTCTGTTTCAGCCCCACTGTTTATCGCCCTCTGTTTCAGCCCCTCTGTTTCTCGCCCTCTGTTTCAGTCCCTCTGATTCAGTCTCTCTGGTTCAGCCCCTCTGATTCAGCCCCTCTGTTTCAGCCCCTCTGTTTCAGCCCCTCTGTTTCAGCCCCTCTGTTTCTCGCCCTCTGTTTCTCACCCTCTGTTTCTCGCCCTCTGTTTCATTCCCTCTGTCTTTCGCCCTCTGTTTCAGCCCCTCTGTTTCTCGCCCTCTGTTTCAGGCTCTCTGATTCAGCCCGTCTGTTTCAGCCCCTCTGTTTCAGCCCCTCTGTTTCTCGCCCTCTGTTTCAGGCTCTCTGATTCAGCCCGTCTGTTTCAGCCCCTCTGTTTCAGCCCCTCTGTTTCTCGCCCTCTTTTTCTCGCCCGCTGTTTCAGCCCCTCTGATTCAGCCCCTCTGATTCAGCCCCTCTGATTCAGCACCTCTGTTTCTCGTCCTCTGTTTCAGCCCCTCTGTTTCAGCCCCTCTGTTTCAGCCCCTCTGTTGCTCGCCCTCTGTTTCAGCCCCTCTGTTTCTCGCCCTCTGTTTCAGCCCCTCTGTTTCTCGCCCTCTGTTTCAGCCCCTCTGTTTCTCGCCTTCTGTTTCAGCCCCTCTTATTCAGCCCCTCTGTTTCAGCCCCACTGATTCAGCCCCTCTGTTTCAGCCCCTCTGTTTCAGCCCCTCAGTTTCAGCCCCTCTGTTTCATCCCCTCTGCTTCTCGCCCTCTGTTTCTCACCCTCTGTTTCTCGCCTTCTGTTTCAGCCCCTCTGTTTCTCGCCCTCTGTTTCAGCCCCTCTGTTTCAGCCCCTCTGTTTCTCGCCCTCAGTTTCTGTCCCTCTGTTTCTCGCCCTCTGTTTCAGCCCCTCTGTTTCTCGCCCTATGTTTCAGCCCCGCTGATTCAGCCCCTCTGTTTCAGCCCCTCTGAATCAGCCCCTCTCTTTCAGCCCCTCTGTTTCAGCCCCTCTGTTTCAGCCACTCTGTTTCTCGCCCTCTGTTTCAGCCCCTATGTTTCTCGCCTTCTGTTTCAGCCCCTCTGATTCAGCCCCTCTGTTTCAGCCCCTCTGATTCAGCCCCTCTGTTTCAGCCCCTCAGTTTCACCCCCTCAGTTTCAGCCCCACTGTTTCATCCCCTCTGTTTCTCGCCCTCTGTTTCTCACCCTCTATTTCTCGCCCTCTGTTTCAGCCCCTCTGTTTCTCGCCCTCTGTTTCAGCGCCTCGGTTTCAGCCCCTCTGTTTCTCGCCCTCAGTTTCTGCCCCTGTGTTTCTCGCCCTCTGTTGCAGCACCTCTGTTTCTCGCCCTCTGTTTCAGCCCCGCTGATTCAGCCCCTCTGTTTCAGCCCCTCTGAATCAGCCACTCTGATTCAGCCCCTCTATTTCAGCCCCTCTGTTTCAGCCCCTCTTTTTCTCGCCCTCTGTTTCAGCCCCTCTGTTTCTCGCACTCTGTTTCAGCCCCTCTGTTTCTCGCCCTCTGTTTCAGCTCCTCTGATTCAGCACCTCTGTTTCAGCCCCTTGATTCAGCCCCTCTGATTCAGCCCCTCTGATTCAGCCCCTCTGTTTCTCGCCATCTGTTTCAGCCCCTCTGTTTCAGCCCTTCTGTTTCTCGCCCTCTGTTTCAGCCCCTCTGTTTCTCGCCCTCTGTTTCAGCCCCTCTGATGCAGCCCCTCTGTTTCTCGCCCTCTGTTTCAGCCCCTCTGTTTCAGCCCCTCTGTTTCTCGCCCTCTGTTTCAGCCCCTCTGTTTCAGCCCCTCTGTTTCAGCCCCTCTGTTTCTCGCCCTCTGTTCCAGCCACTCTGTTTCTCGCCCTCTGTTTCAGCGCCTCTGTTTCTCGCCCTCTGTTTCAGCTCCTCTGATTCAGCACCTCTGTTTCAGCCCCTTGATTCAGCCCCTCTGATTCAGCCCCTCTGATTCAGCCCCTCTGTTTCTCGCCATCTGTTTCAGCCCCTCTGTTTCAGCCCTTCTGTTTCTCGCCCTCTGTTTCAGCCCCTCTGTTTCTCGCCCTCTGTTTCAGCCCCTCTGATGCAGCCCCTCTGTTTCTCGCCCTCTGTTTCAGCCCCTCTGTTTCAGCCCCTCTGTTTCTCGCCCTCTGTTTCAGCCCCTCTGTTTCAGCCCCTCTGTTTCAGCCCCTCTGTTTCTCGCCCTCTGTTCCAGCCACTCTGTTTCTCGCCCTCTGTTTCAGCGCCTCTGTTTCTCGCCCTCTGTTTCAGCCCCTCTGTTTCTCGCCCTCTGTTCCAGCCCCTCTGTTTCGCGCACTCTGTTTCAGCCGCTCTGTTTCAGCCCCTCTGTTTCTCGCCCTCTGTTTCTGCCCCTCTGTTTCTCGTCCTCTGTTTCAGCCCCTCTGTTTCTCGCCCTCTGTTACAGCCCCTCTGATTCAGCCCCTCTGTTTCAGCCCCTCTGTGTCAGCCCCTCTGTTTCTCGCCCTCTGTTTCAGCCCCTCTGTTTTTCGCCCTCTGTTTCAGCCCCTCTGTTTCAGCCCCTCTGTTTCTCGCCCTCTGTTTCAGCCCCTCTATTTCTTGAACACTGTTTCAGCCCCTCTGTTTCTCGCCCTCTGTTTCAGCCCCTTTATTTCTCGCCCTCTGTTTCAGCCCCTCTGATTCAGCCCCTCTGTTTCAGCCCGTCTGTTTCAGCCCCTCTGTTTCTCGCCCTCTGTTTCAGCCCCTCTGTTTCTCGCCCTCTGTTTCAGCCCCTCTGATTCAGCCCCTCTGTTTCTCGCCCTCTGTTTCAGCGCCTCTGTTTCTCACCCTCTGTTTCTCGCCCTCTGTTTCAGCCCCTCTGTTTCTCGCCCTCTGTTTCAGCCTCTCTGTTTCTCGCCCTCTGTTTCGGCCCCTCTGTTTCAGCCCCCCTGTTTCAGCCCCTCTGTTTCTCGCCCTCTGTTTCAGCCCCACTGTTTCTCGCCCTCTGTTTCAGCCCCTCTGTTTCTCGCCCTCTGTTTCAGTCCCTCTGATTCAGTCTCTCTGGTTCAGCCCCTCTGATTCAGCCCCTCTGTTTCAGCCCCTCTGTTTCAGCCCCTCTGTTTCAGCCCCTCTGTTTCTCGCCCTCTGTTTCTCACCCTCTGTTTCTCGCCCTCTGTTTCATTCCCTCTGTCTTTCGCCCTCTGTTTCAGCCCCTCTGTTTCTCGCCCTCTGTTTCAGGCTCTCTGATTCAGCCCGTCTGTTTCAGCCCCTCTGTTTCAGCCCCTCTGTTTCTCGCCCTCTGTTTCAGGCTCTCTGATTCAGCCCGTCTGTTTCAGCCCCTCTGTTTCAGCCCCTCTGTTTCTCGCCCTCTTTTTCTCGCCCGCTGTTTCAGCCCGTTTGTTTCTCGCCCTCTGTTTCAGCCCCTCTGATTCAGCCCCTCTGATTCAGCCCCTCTGATTCAGCACCTCTGTTTCTCGTCCTCTGTTTCAGCCCCTCTGTTTCAGCCCCTCTGTTTCAGCCCCTCTGTTGCTCGCCCTCTGTTTCAGCCCCTCTGTTTCTCGCCCTCTGTTTCAGCCCCTCTGTTTCTCGCCCTCTGTTTCAGCCCCTCTGTTTCTCGCCTTCTGTTTCAGCCCCTCTTATTCAGCCCCTCTGTTTCAGCCCCACTGATTCAGCCCCTCTGTTTCAGCCCCTCTGTTTCAGCCCCTCAGTTTCAGCCCCTCTGTTTCATCCCCTCTGCTTCTCGCCCTCTGTTTCTCATTCTGTTTCTCGCCTTCTGTTTCAGCCCCTCTGTTTCTCGCCCTCTGTTTCAGCCCCTCTGTTTCAGCCCCTCTGTTTCTCGCCCTCAGTTTCTGTCCCTCTGTTTCTCGCCCTCTGTTTCAGCCCCTCTGTTTCTCGCCCTATGTTTCAGCCCCGCTGATTCAGCCCCTCTGTTTCAGCCCCTCTGAATCAGCCCCTCTCTTTCAGCCCCTCTGTTTCAGCCCCTCTGTTTCAGCCACTCTGTTTCTCGCCCTCTGTTTCAGCCCCTCTGTTTCTCGCCTTCTGTTTCAGCCCCTCTGATTCAGCCCCTCTGTTTCAGCCCCTCAGTTTCACCCCCTCAGTTTCAGCCCCACTGTTTCATCCCCTCTGTTTCTCGCCCTCTGTTTCTCACCCTCTATTTCTCGCCCTCTGTTTCAGCCCCTCTGTTTCTCGCCCTCTGTTTCAGCGCCTCGGTTTCAGCCCCTCTGTTTCTCGCCCTCAGTTTCTGCCCCTGTGTTTCTCGCCCTCTGTTGCAGCACCTCTGTTTCTCGCCCTCTGTTTCAGCCCCGCTGATTCAGCCCCTCTGTTTCAGCCCCTCTGAATCAGCCACTCTGATTCAGCCCCTCTATTTCAGCCCCTCTGTTTCAGCCCCTCTTTTTCTCGCCCTCTGTTTCAGCCCCTCTGTTTCTCGCACTCTGTTTCAGCCCCTCTGTTTCTCGCCCTCTGTTTCAGCTCCTCTGATTCAGCACCTCTGTTTCAGCCCCTTGATTCAGCCCCTCTGATTCAGCCCCTCTGATTCAGCCCCTCTGTTTCTCGCCATCTGTTTCAGCCCCTCTGTTTCAGCCCTTCTGTTTCTCGCCCTCTGTTTCAGCCCCTCTGTTTCTCGCCCTCTGTTTCAGCCCCTCTGATGCAGCCCCTCTGTTTCTCGCCCTCTGTTTCAGCCCCTCTGTTTCAGCCCCTCTGTTTCTCGCCCTCTGTTTCAGCCCCTCTGTTTCAGCCCCTCTGTTTCTCGCCCTCTGTTCCAGCCACTCTGTTTCTCGCCCTCTGTTTCAGCGCCTCTGTTTCTCGCCCTATGTTTCAGCCCCGCTGATTCAGCCCCTCTGTTTCAGCCCCTCTGAATCAGCCCCTCTCTTTCAGCCCCTCTGTTTCAGCCCCTCTGTTTCAGCCACTCTGTTTCTCGCCCTCTGTTTCAGCCCCTATGTTTCTCGCCTTCTGTTTCAGCCCCTCTGATTCAGCCCCTCTGTTTCAGCCCCTCTGATTCAGCCCCTCTGTTTCAGCCCCTCAGTTTCACCCCCTCAGTTTCAGCCCCACTGTTTCATCCCCTCTGTTTCTCGCCCTCTGTTTCTCACCCTCTATTTCTCGCCCTCTGTTTCAGCCCCTCTGTTTCTCGCCCTCTGTTTCAGCGCCTCGGTTTCAGCCCCTCTGTTTCTCGCCCTCAGTTTCTGCCCCTGTGTTTCTCGCCCTCTGTTGCAGCACCTCTGTTTCTCGCCCTCTGTTTCAGCCCCGCTGATTCAGCCCCTCTGTTTCAGCCCCTCTGAATCAGCCACTCTGATTCAGCCCCTCTATTTCAGCCCCTCTGTTTCAGCCCCTCTTTTTCTCGCCCTCTGTTTCAGCCCCTCTGTTTCTCGCACTCTGTTTCAGCCCCTCTGTTTCTCGCCATCTGTTTCAGCCCCTCTGTTTCAGCCCTTCTGTTTCTCGCCCTCTGTTTCAGCCCCTCTGTTTCTCGCCCTCTGTTTCAGCCCCTCTGATGCAGCCCCTCTGTTTCTCGCCCTCTGTTTCAGCCCCTCTGTTTCAGCCCCTCTGTTTCTCGCCCTCTGTTTCAGCCCCTCTGTTTCAGCCCCTCTGTTTCAGCCCCTCTGTTTCTCGCCCTCTGTTCCAGCCACTCTGTTTCTCGCCCTCTGTTTCAGCGCCTCTGTTTCTCGCCCTCTGTTTCAGCTCCTCTGATTCAGCACCTCTGTTTCAGCCCCTTGATTCAGCCCCTCTGATTCAGCCCCTCTGATTCAGCCCCTCTGTTTCTCGCCATCTGTTTCAGCCCCTCTGTTTCAGCCCTTCTGTTTCTCGCCCTCTGTTTCAGCCCCTCTGTTTCTCGCCCTCTGTTTCAGCCCCTCTGATGCAGCCCCTCTGTTTCTCGCCCTCTGTTTCAGCCCCTCTGTTTCAGCCCCTCTGTTTCTCGCCCTCTGTTTCAGCCCCTCTGTTTCAGCCCCTCTGTTTCAGCCCCTCTGTTTCTCGCCCTCTGTTCCAGCCACTCTGTTTCTCGCCCTCTGTTTCAGCGCCTCTGTTTCTCGCCCTCTGTTTCAGCCCCTCTGTTTCTCGCCCTCTGTTCCAGCCCCTCTGTTTCGCGCACTCTGTTTCAGCCGCTCTGTTTCAGCCCCTCTGTTTCTCGCCCTCTGTTTCTGCCCCTCTGTTTCTCGTCCTCTGTTTCAGCCCCTCTGTTTCTCGCCCTCTGTTACAGCCCCTCTGATTCAGCCCCTCTGTTTCAGCCCCTCTGTGTCAGCCCCTCTGTTTCTCGCCCTCTGTTTCAGCCCCTCTGTTTTTCGCCCTCTGTTTCAGCCCCTCTGTTTCAGCCCCTCTGTTTCTCGCCCTCTGTTTCAGCCCCTCTATTTCTTGAACACTGTTTCAGCCCGTCTGTTTCTCGCCCTCTGTTTCAGCCCCTTTATTTCTCGCCCTCTGTTTCAGCCCCTCTGATTCAGCCCCTCTGTTTCAGCCCGTCTGTTTCAGCCCCTCTGTTTCTCGCCCTCTGTTTCAGCCCCTCTGTTTCTCGCCCTCTGTTTCAGCCCCTCTGATTCAGCCCCTCTGTTTCTCGCCCTCTGTTTCAGCGCCTCTGTTTCTCACCCTCTGTTTCTCGCCCTCTGTTTCAGCCCCTCTGTTTCTCGCCCTCTGTTTCAGCCTCTCTGTTTCTCGCCCTCTGTTTCGGCCCCTCTGTTTCAGCCCCCCTGTTTCAGCCCCTCTGTTTCTCGCCCTCTGTTTCAGCCCCACTGTTTCTCGCCCTCTGTTTCAGCCCCTCTGTTTCTCGCCCTCTGTTTCAGTCCCTCTGATTCAGTCTCTCTGGTTCAGCCCCTCTGATTCAGCCCCTCTGTTTCAGCCCCTCTGTTTCAGCCCCTCTGTTTCAGCCCCTCTGTTTCTCGCCCTCTGTTTCTCACCCTCTGTTTCTCGCCCTCTGTTTCATTCCCTCTGTCTTTCGCCCTCTGTTTCAGCCCCTCTGTTTCTCGCCCTCTGTTTCAGGCTCTCTGATTCAGCCCGTCTGTTTCAGCCCCTCTGTTTCAGCCCCTCTGTTTCTCGCCCTCTGTTTCAGGCTCTCTGATTCAGCCCGTCTGTTTCAGCCCCTCTGTTTCAGCCCCTCTGTTTCTCGCCCTCTTTTTCTCGCCCGCTGTTTCAGCCCGTTTGTTTCTCGCCCTCTGTTTCAGCCCCTCTGATTCAGCCCCTCTGATTCAGCCCCTCTGATTCAGCACCTCTGTTTCTCGTCCTCTGTTTCAGCCCCTCTGTTTCAGCCCCTCTGTTTCAGCCCCTCTGTTGCTCGCCCTCTGTTTCAGCCCCTCTGTTTCTCGCCCTCTGTTTCAGCCCCTCTGTTTCTCGCCCTCTGTTTCAGCCCCTCTGTTTCTCGCCTTCTGTTTCAGCCCCTCTTATTCAGCCCCTCTGTTTCAGCCCCACTGATTCAGCCCCTCTGTTTCAGCCCCTCTGTTTCAGCCCCTCAGTTTCAGCCCCTCTGTTTCATCCCCTCTGCTTCTCGCCCTCTGTTTCTCATTCTGTTTCTCGCCTTCTGTTTCAGCCCCTCTGTTTCTCGCCCTCTGTTTCAGCCCCTCTGTTTCAGCCCCTCTGTTTCTCGCCCTCAGTTTCTGTCCCTCTGTTTCTCGCCCTCTGTTTCAGCCCCTCTGTTTCTCGCCCTATGTTTCAGCCCCGCTGATTCAGCCCCTCTGTTTCAGCCCCTCTGAATCAGCCCCGCTCTTTCAGCCCCTCTGTTTCAGCCCCTCTGTTTCAGCCACTCTGTTTCTCGCCCTCTGTTTCAGCCCCTCTGTTTCTCGCCTTCTGTTTCAGCCCCTCTGATTCAGCCCCTCTGTTTCAGCCCCTCAGTTTCACCACCTCAGTTTCAGCCCCACTGTTTCATCCCCTCTGTTTCTCGCCCTCTGTTTCTCACCCTCTATTTCTCGCCCTCTGTTTCAGCCCCTCTGTTTCTCGCCCTCTGTTTCAGCGCCTCGGTTTCAGCCCCTCTGTTTCTCGCCCTCAGTTTCTGCCCCTGTGTTTCTCGCCCTCTGTTGCAGCACCTCTGTTTCTCGCCCTCTGTTTCAGCCCCGCTGATTCAGCCCCTCTGTTTCAGCCCCTCTGAATCAGCCACTCTGATTCAGCCCCTCTATTTCAGCCCCTCTGTTTCAGCCCCTCTTTTTCTCGCCCTCTGTTTCAGCCCCTCTGTTTCTCGCACTCTGTTTCAGCCCCTCTGTTTCTCGCCCTCTGTTTCAGCTCCTCTGATTCAGCACCTCTGTTTCAGCCCCTTGATTCAGCCCCTCTGATTCAGCCCCTCTGATTCAGCCCCTCTGTTTCTCGCCATCTGTTTCAGCCCCTCTGTTTCAGCCCTTCTGTTTCTCGCCCTCTGTTTCAGCCCCTCTGTTTCTCGCCCTCTGTTTCAGCCCCTCTGATGCAGCCCCTCTGTTTCTCGCCCTCTGTTTCAGCCCCTCTGTTTCAGCCCCTCTGTTTCTCGCCCTCTGTTTCAGCCCCTCTGTTTCAGCCCCTCTGTTTCTCGCCCTCTGTTCCAGCCACTCTGTTTCTCGCCCTCTGTTTCAGCGCCTCTGTTTCTCGCCCTCTGTTTCAGCCCCTCTGTTTCTCGCCCTCTGTTCCAGCCCCTCTGTTTCGCGCACTCTGTTTCAGCCGCTCTGTTTCAGCCCCTCTGTTTCTCGCCCTCTGTTTCTGCCCCTCTGTTTCTCGTCCTCTGTTTCAGCCCCTCTGTTTCTCGCCCTCTGTTACAGCCCCTCTGATTCAGCCCCTCTGTTTCAGCCCCTCTGAATCAGCCCCTCTGATTCAGCCCCACTGTATCAACCCCTCTGTTTCAGCCCCTCTGTTTCTCGCCCTCTGTTTCAGCCCCTCTGTTTCTCACCCTCTGTTTCAGCCCCTCTGTGTCAGCCCCTCTGTTTCTCGCCCTCTGTTTCAGCCCCTCTGTTTTTCGCCCTCTGTTTCAGCCCCTCTGTTTCAGCCCCTCTGTTTCTCGCCCTCTGTTTCAGCCCCTCTATTTCTTGAACACTGTTTCAGCCCCTCTGTTTCTCGCCCTCTGTTTCAGCCCCTTTATTTCTCGCCCTCTGTTTCAGCCCCTCTGTTTCAGCCCCTCTGTTTCAGCCCCTCTGTTTCTCGCCCTCTGTTTCAGCCCCTCTGCTTCTCGCCCTCTGTTTCAGCCCCTCTGTTTCAGCCCCTATGTTTCAGTCCCGCTGTTTCTCGCCCTTTGTTTCTCGCCCTCTGTTTCAGCCCATCTGTTTCTCGCCCTCTGTTTCAGCCCCTCTGTTTCTCGCCCCCTGTTTCAGCCCCTCTGTTTCAGTCCCTCTGTTTCAGCCCCTCTGTTTCAGCCCCTCTGTTTCTCGCCCTCTGTTTCAGCCCCTCTGTTTCTCGCCGTCCGTTTCAGCCCCTCTGTTTCTCGCCCTCTGTTTCAGCCTCTCTGTTTCTCGCCCTCTGTTTCAGCCCCTCTGTTTCGGCCCCTCTGTTTCAGCCCCTCTGTTTCTCGCCCTCTGTTTCAGCCCCTCTGTTTCTCACCCTCTGTTTCAGCCCCTCTGTTTCTCGCACTCCGTTTCAGCTCCTCTGATTCAGCCCCTTTGTTTCAGCCCCTCTCATTCAGCCCCTCTGTTTCAGCCCCTCTATTTCAGCCCCTCTGTTTCAGCCCCTCTGTTTCATCCCCTCTGTTTCTCGCCCTCTGTTTCTCACCCTCTGTTTCAGCCCCTCTGTTTCAGCCCCTCTGTTTCAGCCCATCTGCTTCTCGCCCTCTGTTTCAGCCCCTCTGTTTCTCGCCGTCTGTTTCAGCCCCTCTGTTTCTCGCCCTCTGTTTCAGCCCCTCTGTTTCAGCCGCTCTGTTTCAGCCCCTCTGTTTCAGCCCCTCTGTTTCTCGCCCTCTGTTTCAGCCCCTCTGTTTCAGCGCCTCTGTTTCTCGCCCTCTGTTTCAGCCCTTCTGTTTCAGCCCCTCTGTTTCAGCCCCTCTGTTTCTCGCCCTCTGTTTCAGCCCCTCTGTTTCAGCCCCTCTGTTTCTCGCCCTCTGTTTCAGCCCCTCTGTTTCAGCCCCTCTGTTTCAGCCCCTCTGTTTATCGCACTCTGTTTCAGCCCCTCTGTTTCTCGCCCTCTGTTTCAGCCCCTCTGATTCTCGCCCTCTGTTTCAGCCCCTCTGTTTCTCGCCCTCTGTTTCTCGCCCTCTGTTTCAGCCCCTCTGTTTCTCGCCCTCTGTTTCTGCCCCTCTGTTTCAGCCCCTCTGATTCAGCCCCTCTGATTCACCCCCTCTGTTTCTCACCCTCTGTTTCAGCCTCTCTGTTTCAGTCCTTCTGTTTCAGCCCCTCTGTTTCAGCCCCTCTGTTTCTCGCCCTCTGTTTCAGCCCCTCTGTTTCTCGCCCTCTGTTTCAGCCCCTCTGTTTCAGCCCCTCTGTTTCAGCGCCTCTGTTTCAGCCCCTCTGTTTCAGCCCCTCTGTTTCTCGCCCTCTGTTTCAGCCCCTCTGTTTCTCACCCTCTGTTTCTGCCCCTCTGATTTAGCCCCTCTGTTGCAGCCCCTCTGTTTCAGCCCCTCTGTTTCTCGCCCTCTGTTTCAGCCCCACTGTTTCGCGCTCTCTGTTTCAGCTCCTCTGTTTCAGCCACTGTATTTCTCGCCCTCTGTTTCTGCCCCTCTGTTTCTCACCATCTGTTTCAGCCCCTCTGTTGCTTGCCCTCTGTTTCAGCCCCTCTGATTCAGCCCCTCTGTTTCAGCCCCTCTGAATCAGCCACTCTGATTCAGCCCCTCTGTTTCAGCCCCTCTGTTTCTCGCCCTCTGTTTCAGCCCCTCTGATTCAGCACCTCTGTTTCTCGCCCACTGTTTCAGCCCCTCTGTTTCTCGCCCTCTGTTTCAGCCCCTCTGTTTCAGCCCCTCTGTTTCTCGCCCTCTGTTCCAGCCCCTCTGTTTCTCGCCCTCTGTTTCTGCCCCTCTGTTTCTCGCCCCCTGTATCAGCCCCTCTGTTTCTCGCCCTCTGTTTCAGCCCCTCTGATTCAGCCCCTCTGTTTCAGCCCCTCTGAATCAGCCCCTCTGATTCAGCCCCTCTGTTTCAGCCCCTCTGTTTCAGCCCCTCTGTTTCTCGTCCTCTGTTTCAGCCCCTCTGTTTCAGCCCCTCTGTTTCAGCCCCTCTGATTCAACCCCTCTGTTTCTCGCCCTCTGTTTCAGCCCCTCTGTTTCTCGCCCTCTGTTTCAGTCCCTCTATTTCTCGCCCTCTGTTTCAGCCCCTCTGTTTCAGCCCCTATGTTTCAGCCCCTCTGTTTCAGCCCCTCGGTTTCTCGCCCTCTGTTTCAGCCCCACTGTTTCTCGGCCTCTGTTTATCGCCCTCTGTTTCAGCCTATCTGTTTCAGCCCCACTGTTCCAGCCCCTCTGTTTCTCGCCCTCTGTTTCAGCCCCTCTGTTTCAGCCCCTCTGTTTCTCGCGCTCTGTTTCAGCCCCTCTGTTTCTGGCCCTCTGTTTCAGCCTCTCTGTTTCTCGCCCTCTGTTTCAGCCCCTCTGTTTCAGCCCCTCTGTTTCAGCCCCTCTGTTTCTCGCCCTCTGTTTCAGCCCCTCTGTTTCAGCCCCTCTGTTTCAGCCCCTCTGTTTCTTGCCCTCTGTTTCAGCCCCTCTGATTCAGCCCCTCTGTTTCAGCCCCGCTGTTTCAGCCCCTCTGTTTCAGCCCCTCTGTTTCAGCCCCTCTGTTTCTCGCCCTCTGTTTCTCGCCCTCTGTTTCAGCCCCTCTGTTTCAGCCCCTCTGTTTCAGCCCCTCTGTTTCTCGCCCTCTGTTTCAGCCCCTCTGATTCAGCCCCTCTGTTTCAGCCCCTCTGATTCAGCCCCTCTGTTTCAGCCCCTCTGTTTCAGCCCCTCTGATTCAGCCCCTCTGATTCAGCACCTCTGTTTCTCGCCCTCTGTTTCAGCCCCTCTGTTTCAGCCCCTCTGTTTCAGCCCCTCTGTTTCTCGCCCTCTGTTTCAGCCCCTCTGATTCAGCCCCTCTGTTTCAGCCCCTCTGATTCAGCCCCTCTGTTTCAGCCCCTCTGTTTCAGCCCCTCTGATTCAGCCCCTCTGATTCAGCACCTCTGTTTCTCGCCCTCTGTTTCAGCCCCTCTGTTTCAGCCGCTCTGTTTCAGTCCCTCTGTTTCTCGCCCTCTGTTTCAGCCCCTCTGTTTCTCGCCCTCTGTTTCAGCCCCTCTGTTTCTCGCCCTCTCTTTCAGCCCCTCTGTTTCAGCCCCTCTGTTTCTCGCCCTCTGTTTCAGCCCCTCTGATTCAGCCCCTCTGTTTCTCGCCCTCTGTTTCAGCCCCTCTGTTTCTCGCCCTCTGTTTCTGCCCCTCTGTTTCAGCCCCTCTGTTTCTCGCCCTCTGTTTCAGCCCCTCTGTTTCTCGCCCTCTGTTTCTGCCCCTCTGTTTCTCGCCCTCTGTTTCAGCCGCTCTGTTTCTCGCCCTCTGTTTCAGCCCCTCTGATTCAGCCCCTCTGTTTCATCCCCTCTGAATCAGCCCCTCTGATTCAGCCCCTCTGTTTCAGCCCCTCTCTTTCAGCCCCTCTGTTTCTCGCCCTCTGTTTCAGCCCCTCTGTTTCAGCCCCTCTGTTTCAGCCCCTCTGTTTCTCGCCCTCTGTTTCAGCCCCTCTATTTCTCGCCCTCTGTTTCAGCCCCTCTGTTTCAGCCCCTCTGTTTCAGACCCTCTGTTTCTCGCACTCTGTTTCAGCCCCTCTGTTTCTCGCCCTCTGTTTCAGCCACTCTGTTTATCGCCGTCTGTTTCAGCCCCTCTGATTCAGCCCCTCTGTTTCCCGCCCTCTGTTTCAGGCTCTCTGTTTCTCGCCCTCTGTTTCAGCCCCTCTGTTTCATTCCCTCTGTTTCTCACCCTCTGTTTCTCGCCCTCTGTTTCAGCCCCTCTGTTTCTCGCCCTCTGTTTCAGCCTCTCTGTTTCTCGCCCTCTGTTTCGGCCCCTCTGTTTCTGCCCCTCTGTTTCAGCCCCTCTGTTTCAGCCCCTCTGTTTCTCGCCCTCTGTTTCAGCCCCACTGTTTCTCGCCCTCTGTTTCAGCCCCTCTGTTTCTCGCCCTCTGTTTCAGCCCCTCTGATTCAGCCTCTCTGTTTCAGCCCCTCTGATTCAGCCCCTCTGTTTCAGCCCGTCTGTTTCAGCCCCTCTGTTTCAGCCGGTCTGTTTCTCACCCTCTGTTTCTCGCCCTCTGTTTCATTCCCTCTGTTTTTCGCCCTCTGTTTCAGCCCCTCTGTTTCTCGCCCTCTGTTTCAGGCTCTCTGATTCAGCCCGTCTGTTTCAGCCCCACTGTTTCAGCCCCTCTGTTTCTCGCCCTCTTTTTCTCGCCCGCTGTTTCAGCCCGTTTGTTTCTCGCCCTCTGTTTCAGCCCCTCTGTTTCAGCCGCTCTGTTTCTCGCCCTCTGTTTCAGCCCCTCTGATTCAGCCCCTCTGTTTCATCCCCTCTGAATCAGCCCCTCTGATTCAGCCCCTCTGTTTCAGCCCCTCTCTTTCAGCCCCTCTGTTTCTCGCCCTCTGTTTCAGCCCCTCTGTTTCAGCCCCTCTGTTTCAGCCCCTCTGTTTCTCGCCCTCTGTTTCAGCCCCTCTATTTCTCGCCCTCTGTTTCAGCCCCTCTGTTTCAGCCCCTCTGTTTCAGACCCTCTGTTTCTCGCACTCTGTTTCAGCCCCTCTGTTTCTCGCCCTCTGTTTCAGCCACTCTGTTTATCGCCGTCTGTTTCAGCCCCTCTGATTCAGCCCCTCTGTTTCCCGCCCTCTGTTTCAGGCTCTCTGTTTCTCGCCCTCTGTTTCAGCCCCTCTGTTTCATTCCCTCTGTTTCTCACCCTCTGTTTCTCGCCCTCTGTTTCAGCCCCTCTGTTTCTCGCCCTCTGTTTCAGCCTCTCTGTTTCTCGCCCTCTGTTTCAGCCCCTCTGTTTCTGCCCCTCTGTTTCAGCCCCTCTGTTTCAGCCCCTCTGTTTCTCGCCCTCTGTTTCAGCCCCACTGTTTCTCGCCCTCTGTTTCAGCCCCTCTGTTTCTCGCCCTCTGTTTCAGCCCCTCTGATTCAGCCTCTCTGTTTCAGCCCCTCTGATTCAGCCCCTCTGTTTCAGCCCGTCTGTTTCAGCCCCTCTGTTTCAGCCGCTCTGTTTCTCACCCTCTGTTTCTCGCCCTCTGTTTCATTCCCTCTGTTTTTCGCCCTCTGTTTCAGCCCCTCTGTTTCTCGCCCTCTGTTTCAGGCTCTCTGATTCAGCCCGTCTGTTTCAGCCCCACTGTTTCAGCCCCTCTGTTTCTCGCCCTCTTTTTCTCGCCCGCTGTTTCAGCCCGTTTGTTTCTCGCCCTCTGTTTCAGCCCCTCTGTTTCAGCCCCTCTGATTCAGCCCCTCTGATTCAGCACCTCTGTTTCTCGTCCTCTGTTTCAGCCCCTCTGTTTCAACCCCTCTGTTTCAGCCCTGCTGTTCCTCGCCCTCTGTTTCAGCCCCTCTGTTTCTCGCCCTCTGTTTCGGCCCCTCTGTTTCAGCCCATCTGTTTCAGCCCCTCTGAATCAGCCCCTCTGTTTCAGCCCCTCTGTTTCTCGCCCTCTGTTTCAGCCCCTCTGTTTCTCGCCTTCTGTTTCAGCCCCTCTGATTCAGCCCCTCTGTTTCAGCCCCACTGATTCAGCCCCTCTGTTTCAGCCCCTCTGTTTCAGCCCCTCAGTTTCAGCCCCTCTGTTTCATCCCCTCTGTTTCTCGCCCTCTGTTTCTCACCCTCTGTTTCTCGCCTTCTGTTTCAGCCCCTCTGTTTCAGCCCCTCTGTTTCAGCCCCTCTGTTTCTCGCCCTCTGTTTCAGCCCCTCTGTTTCTCGCCCTCTGTTTCACCACCTCTGATTCAGCCCCTCTGATTCAGCCCCTCTGTTTCTCGCCCTCTGTTTCAGCCCCACTGTTTCTCGCCCTCTGTTTCAGCCCCTCTGTTTCTCGCCCTCTGTTTCAGCCCCTCTGATTCAGCCTCTCTGTTTCAGCCCCTCTGATTCAGCCCCTCTGTTTCAGCCCGTCTGTTTCAGCCCCTCTGTTTCAGCCGCTCTGTTTCTCACCCTCTGTTTCTCGCCCTCTGTTTCATTCCCTCTGTTTTTCGCCCTCTGTTTCAGCCCCTCTGTTTCTCGCCCTCTGTTTCAGGCTCTCTGATTCAGCCCGTCTGTTTCAGCCCCACTGTTTCAGCCCCTCTGTTTCTCGCCCTCTTTTTCTCGCCCGCTGTTTCAGCCCGTTTGTTTCTCGCCCTCTGTTTCAGCCCCTCTGTTTCAGCCCCTCTGATTCAGCCCCTCTGATTCAGCACCTCTGTTTCTCGTCCTCTGTTTCAGCCCCTCTGTTTCAACCCCTCTGTTTCAGCCCTGCTGTTCCTCGCCCTCTGTTTCAGCCCCTCTGTTTCTCGCCCTCTGTTTCGGCCCCTCTGTTTCAGCCCATCTGTTTCAGCCCCTCTGAATCAGCCCCTCTGTTTCAGCCCCTCTGTTTCTCGCCCTCTGTTTCAGCCCCTCTGTTTCTCGCCTTCTGTTTCAGCCCCTCTGATTCAGCCCCTCTGTTTCAGCCCCACTGATTCAGCCCCTCTGTTTCAGCCCCTCTGTTTCAGCCCCTCAGTTTCAGCCCCTCTGTTTCATCCCCTCTGTTTCTCGCCCTCTGTTTCTCACCCTCTGTTTCTCGCCTTCTGTTTCAGCCCCTCTGTTTCAGCCCCTCTGTTTCAGCCCCTCTGTTTCTCGCCCTCTGTTTCAGCCCCTCTGTTTCTCGCCCTCTGTTTCACCACCTCTGATTCAGCCCCTCTGATTCAGCCCCTCTGTTTCTCGCCATCTGTGTCAGCCCCTCTGTTTCAGCCCCTCTGTTTCAGCCCCTCTGTTTCGCACCCTCTGTTTCAGCCCCTCTGATTCAGCCCCTCTGTTTCCCACCCCTCACTTTCAGCCCCTCGTTTTCTCGCCCTCTGTTTCAGCCCCTCTGTTTCAGCCACTCTGTTTCAGCCCCTCTGTTGCAGCCCCTCTGTTTCAGCCCCTCTGTTTCTCGCCCTCTGTTTCAGCCCCTCTGTTTTTCGCCCTCTTTTTCAGCCCCTCTGTTTCAGCCTATCTGTTTCTCGCCCTCTGTTTCATCCACTCTGTTTCTCGCCCTCTGTTTCAGCCCCTCTGTTTCTCGCCCTCGGTTTCAGCCCTTCTGTTTCTCGCCCACTGTTTCAGCCCCACTGTTTCAGCCCCTCTGTTTCAGCCCCTCTGTTTCAGCCCATCTGCTTCTCGCCCTCTGTTTCAGCCCCTCTGTTTCTCGCCGTCTGTTTCAGCCCCTCTGTTTCTCGCCCTCTGTTTCAGCCCCTCTGTTTCAGCCGCTCTGTTTCAGCCCCTCTGTTTCAGCCCCTCTGTTTCTCGCCCTCTGTTTCAGCCCCTCTGTTTCTCGCCCTCTGTTTCAGCGCCTCTGTTTCTCGCCCTCTGTTTCAGCCCTTCTGTTTCAGCCCCTCTGTTTCAGCCCCTCTGTTTCTCGCCCTCTGTTTCAGCCCCTCTGTTTCAGCCCCTCTGTTTCTCGCCCTCTGTTTCAGCCCCTCTGTTTCAGCCCCTCTGTTTCAGCCCCTCTGTTTATCGCACTCTGTTTCAGCCCCTCTGTTTCTCGCCCTCTGTTTCAGCCCCTCTGATTCTCGCCCTCTGTTTCAGCCCCTCTGTTTCTCGCCCTCTGTTTCTCGCCCTCTGTTTCAGCCCCTCTGTTTCTCGCCCTCTGTTTCTGCCCCTCTGTTTCAGCCCCTCTGATTCAGCCCCTCTGATTCACCCCCTCTGTTTCTCACCCTCTGTTTCAGCCTCTCTGTTTCAGTCCTTCTGTTTCAGCCCCTCTGGTTCAGCCCCTCTGTTTCTCGCCCTCTGTTTCAGCCCCTCTGTTTCTCGCCCTCTGTTTCAGCCCCTCTGTTTCAGCCCCTCTGTTTCAGCGCCTCTGTTTCAGCCCCTCTGTTTCAGCCCCTCTGTTTCTCGCCCTCTGTTTCAGCCCCTCTGTTTCTCACCCTCTGTTTCTGCCCCTCTGATTTAGCCCCTCTGTTGCAGCCCCTCTGTTTCAGCCCCTCTGTTTCTCGCCCTCTGTTTCAGCCCCACTGTTTCGCGCTCTCTGTTTCAGCTCCTCTGTTTCAGCCACTGTGTTTCTCGCCCTCTGTTTCTGCCCCTCTGTTTCTCACCATCTGTTTCAGCCCCTCTGTTGCTTGCCCTCTGTTTCAGCCCCTCTGATTCAGCCCCTCTGTTTCAGCCCCTCTGAATCAGCCACTCTGATTCAGCCCCTCTGTTTCAGCCCCTCTGTTTCTCGCCCTCTGTTTCAGCCCCTCTGTTCCAGCCCCTCTGTTTCTCGCCCTCTGTTTCAGCCCCTCTGATTCAGCACCTCTGTTTCTCGCCCACTGTTTCAGCCCCTCTGTTTCTCGCCCTCTGTTTCAGCCCCTCTGTTTCAGCCCCTCTGTTTCTCGCCCTCGGTTTCAGCCCCTCTGTTTCTCGCCCTCTGTTTCTGCCCCTCTGTTTCTCGCCCCCTGTATCAGCCCCTCTGTTTCTCGCCCTCTGTTTCAGCCCCTCTGATTCAGCCCCTCTGTTTCTCCCCCGCTGTTTCAGCCCCTCTGTTTCAGCCCCTCTGTTTCAGCCCCTCTGTTTCAGCCCCTCTGTTTCTCGCCCTCTGTTTCAGCCCCTCTGTTTCAGCCCCTCTGTTTCAGCCCCTCTGTTTCAGCCCCTCTGTTTCTCGCCCTCTGTTTCAGCCCCTCTGTTTCAGCCCCTCTGTTTCAGCCCCTCTGTTTATCGCACTCTGTTTCAGCCCCTCTGTTTCTCGCCCTCTGTTTCAGCCCCTCTGATTCTCGCCCTCTGTTTCAGCCCCTCTGTTTCTCGCCCTCTGTTTCTCGCCCTCTGTTTCAGCCCCTCTGTTTCTCGCCCTCTGTTTCTGCCCCTCTGTTTCAGCCCCTCTGATTCAGCCCCTCTGATTCACCCCCTCTGTTTCTCACCCTCTGTTTCAGCCTCTCTGTTTCAGTCCTTCTGTTTCAGCCCCTCTGGTTCAGCCCCTCTGTTTCTCGCCCTCTGTTTCAGCCCCTCTGTTTCTCGCCCTCTGTTTCAGCCCCTCTGTTTCAGCCCCTCTGTTTCAGCGCCTCTGTTTCAGCCCCTCTGTTTCAGCCCCTCTGTTTCTCGCCCTCTGTTTCAGCCCCTCTGTTTCTCACCCTCTGTTTCTGCCCCTCTGATTTAGCCCCTCTGTTGCAGCCCCTCTGTTTCAGCCCCTCTGTTTCTCGCCCTCTGTTTCAGCCCCACTGTTTCGCGCTCTCTGTTTCAGCTCCTCTGTTTCAGCCACTGTGTTTCTCGCCCTCTGTTTCTGCCCCTCTGTTTCTCACCATCTGTTTCAGCCCCTCTGTTGCTTGCCCTCTGTTTCAGCCCCTCTGATTCAGCCCCTCTGTTTCAGCCCCTCTGAATCAGCCACTCTGATTCAGCCCCTCTGTTTCAGCCCCTCTGTTTCTCGCCCTCTGTTTCAGCCCCTCTGTTCCAGCCCCTCTGTTTCTCGCCCTCTGTTTCAGCCCCTCTGATTCAGCACCTCTGTTTCTCGCCCACTGTTTCAGCCCCTCTGTTTCTCGCCCTCTGTTTCAGCCCCTCTGTTTCAGCCCCTCTGTTTCTCGCCCTCGGTTTCAGCCCCTCTGTTTCTCGCCCTCTGTTTCTGCCCCTCTGTTTCTCGCCCCCTGTATCAGCCCCTCTGTTTCTCGCCCTCTGTTTCAGCCCCTCTGATTCAGCCCCTCTGTTTCAGCCCCTCTGAATCAGCCCCTCTGATTCAGCCCCTCTGTTTCAGCCCCTCTGTTTCAGCCCCTCTGTTTCTCGTCCTCTGTTTCAGCCCCTCTGTTTCAGCCCCTCTGTTTCAGCCCCTCTGATTCAACCCCTCTGTTTCTCGCCCTCTGTTTCAGCCCCTCTGTTTCTCGCCCTCTGTTTCAGTCCCTCTATTTCTCGCCCTCTGTTTCAGCCCCTCTGTTTCAGCCCCTATGTTTCAGCCCCTCTGTTTCAGCCCCTCGGTTTCTCGCCCTCTGTTTCAGCCCCACTGTTTCTCGGCCTCTGTTTATCGCCCTCTGTTTCAGCCTATCTGTTTCAGCCCCACTGTTCCAGCCCCTCTGTTTCTCGCCCTCTGTTTCAGCCCCTCTGTTTCAGCCCCTCTGTTTCTCGCGCTCTGTTTCAGCCCCTCTGTTTCTGGCCCTCTGTTTCAGCCTCTCTGTTTCTCGCCCTCTGTTTCAGCCCCTCTGTTTCAGCCCCTCTGTTTCAGCCCCTCTGTTTCTCGCCCTCTGTTTCAGCCCCTCTGTTTCAGCCCCTCTGTTTCAGCCCCTCTGTTTCTCGCCCTCTGTTTCAGCCCCTCTGATTCAGCCCCTCTGTTTCAGCCCCGCTGTTTCAGCCCCTCTGTTTCAGCCCCTCTGTTTCAGCCCCTCTGTTTCTCGCCCTCTGTTTCTCGCCCTCTGTTTCAGCCCCTCTGTTTCAGCCCCTCTGTTTCAGCCCCTCTGTTTCTCGCCCTCTGTTTCAGCCCCTCTGATTCAGCCCCTCTGTTTCAGCCCCTCTGATTCAGCCCCTCTGTTTCAGCCCCTCTGTTTCAGCCCCTCTGATTCAGCCCCTCTGATTCAGCACCTCTGTTTCTCGCCCTCTGTTTCAGCCCCTCTGTTTCAGCCGCTCTGTTTCAGTCCCTCTGTTTCTCGCCCTCTGTTTCAGCCCCTCTGTTTCTCGCCCTCTGTTTCAGCCCCTCTGTTTCTCGCCCTCTCTTTCAGCCCCTCTGTTTCAGCCCCTCTGTTTCTCGCCCTCTGTTTCAGCCCCTCTGATTCAGCCCCTCTGTTTCTCGCCCTCTGTTTCAGCCCCTCTGTTTCTCGCCCTCTGTTTCTGCCCCTCTGTTTCAGCCCCTCTGTTTCTCGCCCTCTGTTTCAGCCCCTCTGTTTCTCGCCCTCTGTTTCTGCCCCTCTGTTTCTCGCCCTCTGTTTCAGCCCCTCTGTTTCAGCCGCTCTGTTTCTCGCCCTCTGTTTCAGCCCCTCTGATTCAGCCCCTCTGTTTCATCCCCTCTGAATCAGCCCCTCTGATTCAGCCCCTCTGTTTCAGCCCCTCTCTTTCAGCCCCTCTGTTTCTCGCCCTCTGTTTCAGCCCCTCTGTTTCAGCCCCTCTGTTTCAGCCCCTCTGTTTCTCGCCCTCTGTTTCAGCCCCTCTATTTCTCGCCCTCTGTTTCAGCCCCTCTGTTTCAGCCCCTCTGTTTCAGACCCTCTGTTTCTCGCACTCTGTTTCAGCCCCTCTGTTTCTCGCCCTCTGTTTCAGCCACTCTGTTTATCGCCGTCTGTTTCAGCCCCTCTGATTCAGCCCCTCTGTTTCCCGCCCTCTGTTTCAGGCTCTCTGTTTCTCGCCCTCTGTTTCAGCCCCTCTGTTTCATTCCCTCTGTTTCTCACCCTCTGTTTCTCGCCCTCTGTTTCAGCCCCTCTGTTTCTCGCCCTCTGTTTCAGCCTCTCTGTTTCTCGCCCTCTGTTTCGGCCCCTCTGTTTCTGCCCCTCTGTTTCAGCCCCTCTGTTTCAGCCCCTCTGTTTCTCGCCCTCTGTTTCAGCCCCACTGTTTCTCGCCCTCTGTTTCAGCCCCTCTGTTTCTCGCCCTCTGTTTCAGCCCCTCTGATTCAGCCTCTCTGTTTCAGCCCCTCTGATTCAGCCCCTCTGTTTCAGCCCGTCTGTTTCAGCCCCTCTGTTTCAGCCGCTCTGTTTCTCACCCTCTGTTTCTCGCCCTCTGTTTCATTCCCTCTGTTTTTCGCCCTCTGTTTCAGCCCCTCTGTTTCTCGCCCTCTGTTTCAGGCTCTCTGATTCAGCCCGTCTGTTTCAGCCCCACTGTTTCAGCCCCTCTGTTTCTCGCCCTCTTTTTCTCGCCCGCTGTTTCAGCCCGTTTGTTTCTCGCCCTCTGTTTCAGCCCCTCTGTTTCAGCCCCTCTGATTCAGCCCCTCTGATTCAGCACCTCTGTTTCTCGTCCTCTGTTTCAGCCCCTCTGTTTCAACCCCTCTGTTTCAGCCCTGCTGTTCCTCGCCCTCTGTTTCAGCCCCTCTGTTTCTCGCCCTCTGTTTCTGCCCCTCTGTTTCAGCCCATCTGTTTCAGCCCCTCTGAATCAGCCCCTCTGTTTCAGCCCCTCTGTTTCTCGCCCTCTGTTTCAGCCCCTCTGTTTCTCGCCTTCTGTTTCAGCCCCTCTGATTCAGCCCCTCTGTTTCAGCCCCACTGATTCAGCCCCTCTGTTTCAGCCCCTCTGTTTCAGCCCCTCAGTTTCAGCCCCTCTGTTTCATCCCCTCTGTTTCTCGCCCTCTGTTTCTCACCCTCTGTTTCTCGCCTTCTGTTTCAGCCCCTCTGTTTCAGCCCCTCTGTTTCAGCCCCTCTGTTTCTCGCCCTCTGTTTCAGCCCCTCTGTTTCTTGCCCTCTGTTTCACCACCTCTGATTCAGCCCCTCTGATTCAGCCCCTCTGTTTCTCGCCATCTGTTTCAGCCCCTCTGTTTCAGCCCCTCTGTTTCAGCCCCTCTGTTTCGCACCCTCTGTTTCAGCCCCTCTGATTCAGCCCCTCTGTTTCCCACCCCTCACTTTCAGCCCCTCGTTTTCTCGCCCTCTGTTTCAGCCCCTCTGTTTCAGCCCCTCTGTTTCAGCCCCTCTGTTTCTCGCCCTCTGTTTCAGCCCCTCTGTTTTTCGCCCTCTTTTTCAGCCCCTCTGTTTCAGACTATCTGTTTCTCGCCCTCTGTTTCATCCACTCTGTTTCTCGCCCTCTGTTTCAGCCCCTCTGTTTCTCGCCCTCGGTTTCAGCCCTTCTGTTTCTCGCCCACTGTTTCAGCCCCACTGTTTCAGCCCCTCTGTTTCAGCCCCTCTGTTTCAGCCCCTCTGTTTCTAGCCCTCTGTTTCAGCCCCTCTGTTTCTCGCCCTCTGTTTCAGCCCCTCTGTTACAGCCCCTCTGTTTCTCGCCCTCTGTTTCTGGCCCTCTGTTTCTCGCCCTCTGTTTCAGCCCCTCAGTTTCTCGCCTTCTGTTACAGCCCCGCTGATTCAGCCCCTCTGTTTCAGCCCCTCTAAATCAGCCCCTCTGATTCAGCCCCTCTGTTTCAGCCCCTCTGTTTCAGCCCCTCTGTTTCAGCCCCTCTGTTTCTCACCCTCTGTTTCAGCCCCTCTGTTTCTCAGCCTCTGTTTCAGCCCCTCTGTTTCTCGCCCTCTGTTTCAGCCCCTCTGATTCAGTCCCTCTGTTTCAGCCCCTCTGTTTCAGCCCCTCTGTTTCTCGCCCTCTGTTTCAGCCCCTCTGTTTCTCGCCCTCTGTTTCAGCCCCTCTGATGCAGCCCCTCTGTTTCTCGCCCTCTGTTTCAGCCCCTCTGTTTCAGCCCCTCTGTTTCTCGCCCTCTGTTTCAGCCCCTCTGTTTCTCGACCTCTGTTTCAGACCCTCTTTTTCAGCCCCTCTGTTTCAGCACCTCTGTTTCTCGCCCTCTGTTTCAACCCCTCTGTTTCTCGCCCTCTGTTTCAGCGCCTCTGTTTCTCGCCCTCTGTTTCAGCCCCTCTGTTTCAGCCCCTCTGTTTCAGCCCCTCTGTTTCTCGCCCTCTGTTTCTGCCCCTCTGTTTCAGCCCCTCTGTTTCTCGCCCTCTGTTTCAGCCCTTCTGTTTCAGCCCCTCTGTTTCAGCCCCTCTGTTTCTCGCCCTCTGATTCAGCCCCTCTGTTTCTCGCCCTCTGTTTCATCCACTCTGTTTCTCGCCCTCTGTTTCAGCTCCTCTGTTTCTCGCCCTCGGTTTCAGCCCTTCTGTTTCTCGCCCACTGTTTCAGCCCCACTGTTTCAGCCCCTCTGTTTCAGCCCCTCTGTTTCAGCCCCTCTGTTTCTAGCCCTCTGTTTCAGCCCCTCTGTTTCTCGCCCTCTGTTTCAGCCCCTCTGTTACAGCCCCTCTGTTTCTCGCCCTCTGTTTCTGGCCCTCTGTTTCTCGCCCTCTGTTTCAGCCCCTCAGTTTCTCGCCTTCTGTTACAGCCCCGCTGATTCAGCCCCTCTGTTTCAGCCCCTCTGAATCAGCCCCTCTGATTCAGCCCCTCTGTTTCAGCCCCTCTGTTTCAGCCCCTCTGTTTCAGCCCCTCTGTTTCTCACCCTCTGTTTCAGCCCCTCTGTTTCTCGGCCTCTGTTTCCGCCCCTCTGTTTCTCGCCCTCTGTTTCAGCCCCTCTGATTCAGTCCCTCTGTTTCAGCCCCTCTGTTTCAGCCCCTCTGTTTCTCGCCCTCTGTTTCAGCCCCTCTGTTTCTCGCCCTCTGTTTCAGCCCCTCTGATGCAGCCCCTCTGTTTCTCGCCCTCTGTTTCAGCCCCTCTGTTTCAGCCCCTCTGTTTCTCGCCCTCTGTTTCAGCCCCTCTGTTTCTCGACCTCTGTTTCAGCCCCTCTGTTTCAGCCCCTCTCTTTCAGCCCCTCTGATTCAGCCCCTCTGATTGACCCCCACTGTTTCTCACCCTCTGTTTCAGCCTCTCTGTTTCAGCCCTTCTGTTTCAGCTCCTCTGTTTCAGCCCCTCTGTTTCAGCCCCTCTGTTTCAGCCCCTCTGTTTCTCACCCTCTGTTTCAGCCCCTCTGTTTCAGCCCCTCTTTTTCAGCCCCTCTGTTTCTCGCCCTCTGTTTCAGCCCTTCTGTTTCAGCCCCTCTGTTTCAGCCCCTCTGTTTCTCGCCCTCTGTTTCAGCCCCTCTGTTTCTCGCCCTCTGTTTCAGCCCCTCTGATTCTCGCCCTCTGTTTCAGCCCCTCTGTTTCTCGCCCTCTGTTTCTCACCCTCTGTTTCAGCCCCTCTCTTTCTCGCCCTCTGTTTCAGCCACTCTGTTTCAGCCCCTCTGATTCAGCCCCTCTGATTCACCCCTCTGTTTCTCACCCTCTGTTTCAGCCCCTCTGTTTCAGACCCTCTGTTTCAGCCCCTCTGTTTCAGCCCCTCTGTTTCTCACCCTCTGTTTCAGCCCCTCTGTTTCTCGCCCTCTGTTTCAGCCCCTCTGTTTCTCGCCCTCTGTTTCTGACCCTCTGATTTATCCCCTCTGTTTCAGCCCCTCTGTTTCAGCCCCTCTGTTTCTCGCCCTCTGTTTCAGCCCCTCTGTTTCGCTCTCTCTGTTTCAGCTCCTCTGTTTCAGCCACTCTGTTTCTCACCCTCTGTTTCTGCCCCTCTGTTTCTCACCCTCTGTTTCAGCCCCTCTGTTTCTCGCCCTCTGTATCAGCCCCTCTGATTCAGCCCCTCTGTTTCAGCCTCTCTGAATCAGCCCCTCTGATTCAGCCCCTCTGTTTCAGCCCCTCTGTTTCAGCCCCTCTGTTTCTCGCCCTCTGTTTCAGCCCCTCTGTTCCAGCCCCTCTGTTTCTCGCCCTCTGTTTCAGCCCCTCTGATTCAGCCCCTCTGTTGCTCGCCCTCTGTTTCAGCCCCTCTGTTTCTCGCCCTCTGTATCAGCCCCTCTGTTTCTCGCCCTCTGTTTCAGCCCCTCTGTTTCTCGCCCTCTGTTTCTGCCCCTCTGTTTCTCGCCCCCTGTTTCAGCCCCTCTGTTTCTCGCCCTCTGTTTCAGCCCCTCTGATTGAGCCCCTCTGTTTCAGCCCCTCTGAATCAGCCCTTCTGATTCAGCCCCACTGTTTCAGCCCCTCTGTTTCAGCCCCTCTGTATCTCGCCCTCTGTTTTAGCCCCTCTGTTTCAGCCCCCTGTTTCAGCCCCTCTGTTTCTCGCCATCTGTTTCAGCCCCTCTGATTCAGCCCCTCTGTTTCTCGCCCTCTGTTTCAGCCGCTCTGTTTCAGTCCCTCTGTTTCAGGCCCTCTGTTTCTCGCCCTCTGTTTCAGCCCCTCTGTTTCGGCCCCTCTGTTTCTCGCCCTCTGTTTCTGCCCCTCTGTTTCTCGCCCCCTGTTTCAGCCCCTCTGTTTCTCGCCCTCTGTTTCAGCCCCTCTGATTGAGCCCCTCTGTTTCAGCCCCTCTGAATCAGCCCATCTGATTCAGCCCCACTGTTTCAGCCCCTCTGTTTCAGCTCCTCTGTTTCTCGCCCTCTGTTTCAGCCCCTCTGTTTCAGCCCCCTGTTTCAGCCCCTCTGTTTCTCGCCCTCTGTTTCAGCCCGTCTGTTTCAGCCCCTCTGTTTCAGCCCCTCTGTTTCTCGCCCTCTGTTTCTCGCACGCTGTTTCAGCCCGTTTGTTTCTCGCCCTCTGTTTCAGCCCCTCTGTTTCAGCCCCTCTGATTCAGCCCCTCTGATTCAGCACCTCTGTTTCTCGCCCTCTGTTTCAGCCCCTCTGTTTCTCGCCCTCTGTTTCAGCCGCTCTGTTTCAGTCCCTCTGTTTCAGGCCCTCTGTTTCTCGTCCTCTGTTTCAGCCCCTCTGTTTCTCGTCCTCTGTTTCAGCGCCTCTGTTTCTCGCCATCTGTTTCAGCCCCTCTGTTTCAGCCCCTCTGTTTCAGCCCCTCTGTTTCTTGCCCTCTGTTTCAGCCCCTCTGTTTCAGCCCCTCTGTTTCTCGCCCTCTGTTTCAGCCCCTCTGTTTCTCGCCCTCTGTTTCAGCCCCTCTGATTCTCGCCCTCTGCTTCAGCCCCTCTGTTTCAGCCCCTCTGATTCTCGCCCTCTGTTTCAGCCCCTCTGTTTCTCGCCCTCTGTTTCAGCCCCTCTGATGCAGCCACTCTGTTTCTCGCCCTCTGTTTCAGCCCCTCTGTTTCAGCCCCTCTTTTTCTCGCCCTCTGTTTCAGCCACTCTGTTTCTCGCCCTCTGTTTCAGCCCCTCTGTTTCTCGCCCTCTGTTTCAGCCCCTCTGTTTCAGCCCCTCTGTTTCTCGCCCTCTGTTTCAACCCCTCTGTTTCTCGCCCTCTGTTTCAGCGCCTCTGTTTCTCACCCTCTGTTTCAGCCCCTCTGTTTCAGCCCTTCTGTTTCTCGCCCTCTGTTTCAGCCCCTCTGTTTCAGCCCCTCTGTTTCTCGCCCTCTGTTTCAGCCCTTGTGTTTCAGCCCCTCTGTTTCAGCCCCTCTGTTTCTCGCCCTCTGTTTCAGCCCCTCTGTTTCTCGCCCTCTGTTTCAGCCCCTCTGATTCTCGCCCTCTGTTTCAGCCCCTCTGTTTCTCGCCCTCTGTTTCTCACCCTCTGTTTCAGCCCCTCTGTTTCTCGCCCTCTGTTTCAGCCACTCTGTTTCAGCCCCTCTGATTCAGCCCCTCTGATTCACCCCTCTGTTTCTCACCCTCTGTTTCAGCCCCTCTGTTTCAGCCCCTCTGTTTCAGCCCCTCTGTTTCAGCCCCTCTGTTTCTCACACTCTGTTTCAGCCCCTCTGTTTCTCGCCCTCTGTTTCAGCCCCTCTGTTTCTCGCCCTCTGTTTCTGCCCCTCTGATTTAGCCCCTCTGTTTCAGCCGCTCTGTTTCAGCCCCTCTGTTTCTCGCCCTCTGTTTCAGCCCCTCTGTTTCGCTCTCTCTGTTTCAGCTCCTCTGTTTCAGCCACTCTGCTTCTCACCCTCTGTTTCTGCCCCTCTGTTTCTCACCCTCTGTTTCAGCCCCTCTGTTTCTCGCCCTCTGTTTCAGCCCCTCTGATTCAGCCCCTCTGTTTCAGCCCCTCTGAATCAGCCCCTCTGATTCAGCCCCTCTGTTTCAGCCCCTCTGTTTCAGACCCTCTGTTTCTCGCCCTCTGTTTCAGCCCCTCTGTTCCAGCCCCTCTGTTTCCCGCCCTCTGTTTCAGCCCCTCTGATTCAGCCCCTCTGTTTCTCGCCCTCTGTTTCAGCCCCTCTGTTTCTCGCCCTCTGTATCAGCCCCTCTGTTTCAGCCCCTCTGTTTCTCGCCCTCTGTTTCAGCCCCTCTGTTTCTCGCCCTCTGTTTCTGCCCCTCTGTTTCTCGCCCCCTGTTTCAGCCCCTCTGTTTCTCGCCCTCTGTTTCAGCCCCTCTGATTGAGCCCCTCTGTTTCAGCCCCTCTGAATCAACCCATCTGATTCAGCCCCACTGGTTCAGCCCCTCTGTTTCAGCCCCTCTGTTTCTCGTCCTCTGTTTCAGCCCCTCTGTTTCAGCCCCCTGTTTCAGCCCCTCTGTTTCTCGCCATCTGTTTCAGCCACTCTGATTCAGCCCCTCTGTTTCTCGCCCTCTCTTTCAGCCGCTCTGTTTCAGTCCCTCTGTTTCAGGCCCCCTGTTTCTCGCCCTCTGTTTCAGCCCCTCTGTTTCGGCCCCTCTGTTTCTCGCCCTCTGCTTCAGCCCCTCTGTTTCTCCCCCTCTGTTTCAGCCCCTCTGTTTATCGCCCTCTGTTTCAGCCCCTCTGTTCCAGCCCCTCTGTTTCTCGCCCTCTGTTTCAGCTCCTCTGTTTCAGCCCCTCTGTTTCTCGCCCTCTGTTTCAGCCCCTCTGTTTCTCGCCCTCTGTTTCAGCCTCTCTGTTTCTCGTCCTCTGTTTCAGCCCCTCTGTTTCAGCCCCTCTGTTTCAGCCCCTCTGTTTCTCGCCCTCTGTTTCAGCCCCACGGTTTCTCGCCCTCTGTTTCAGCCTCCTCTGTTTCTCGCCCTCTGTTTCAGCCCCTCTGATTCAGACCCTCTGTTTCCGCCCCTCTGATTCAGCCCCTCTGTTTCAGCCCCTCTGTTTCAGCCCCTCTGTTTCAGGCCCTCTGTTTCTCGCCCTCTGGTTCTCACCCTCTGTTTCTCACCCTCTGTTTCAGCCCCTCTGTTTTTCGCCCTCTATTTCTCGCCCTCTGTTTCAGGCTCTCTGTTTCAGCCCGTCTGTTTCAGCCCCTCTGTTTCAGCCCCTCTGTTTCTCGCCCTCTGTTTCTCGCCCGCTGTTTCAGCCCGTTTGTTTCTCGCCCTCTGTTTCAGCCCCTCTGATTCAGCCCCTCTGATTCAGCCCCTCTGATTCAGCACCTCTGTTTCTCGCCCTCTGTTTCAGCCCCTCTGTTTCTCGCCCTCTGTTTCAGCCGCTCTGTTTCAGTCCCTCTGTTTCAGGCCCTCTGTTTCTCGCCCTCTGTTTCAGCCCCTCTGTTTCTCGCCCTCTGTTTCAGCGCCTCTGTTTCTCGCCCTCTGTTTCAGCCCCTTTGTTTCAGCCCCTCTGTTTCAGCCCCTCTGTTTCTCGCCCTCTGTTTCAGCCCCTCTGTTTCAGCCCCTCTGTTTCTCGCCAGCTGTTTCAGCCCTTCTGTTTCAGCCCCTCTGTTTCAGCCCCTCTGTTTCTCGCACTCTGTTTCAGCCCCTCTCTTTCTCGCCCTCTGTTTCAGCCCCTCTGATTCTCGCCCTCTGTTTCAGTCCCTCTGTTTCTCGCCCTCTGTTTCTCGCCCTCGGTTTCTGCCCCTCTGTTTCTCACCCTCTGTTTCAGCCTCTCTGTTTCAGCCCTTCTGTTTCAGCCCCTCTGTTTCAGCCCCTCTGTTTCAGCCCCTCTGTTTCAGCCCCTCTATTTCTCACCCTCTGTTTCAGCCCCTCTGTTTCAGCCCCTCTTTTTCAGCCCCTCTGTTTCTCACCCTCTGTTTCAGCCCTACTGTATCTCGCCCTCTGTTTCTGCCCCTCTGTTTCTCGCCCTCTGTTTCAGCCCCCCTGTTTCGCGCTCTCTGTTTCAGCTCCTCTGTTTCAGCCCCTCTGTTCCAGCCCCTCTGTTTCTCGCCCTCTGTTTCAAGCCTTTTGATTCAGCCCCTCTGTTTCAGCTCCCTCTGAATCAGCCCCACTGATTCAGCCCCTCTGTTTCTCGCCCTCTGTTTCTCACCCTCTGTTTCTCGCCCTCTGTTTCAGCCCCTCTGTTTTTCGCCCTCTGCTTCAGCCCCTCTGTTTCTCGCCCTCTGTTTCAGGCTCTCTGTTTCAGCCCGTCTGTTTCAGCCCCTCTGTTTCAGCCCCTCTGTTTCTCGCCCTCTGTTCCAGCCCGTTTGTTTCTCGCCCTCTGTTTCAGCCAATCTGTTTCAGCCCCTCTGATTCAGCCCCTCTGATTCAGCACCTCTGTTTCTCGCCCTCTGTTTCAGCCCCTCTGTTTCAGCCCCTCTGTTTCAGCCCCTCTGTTTCTCGCCCTCTGTTTCAGCCCCTCTGTTTCTCGCACTCTGTTTCAGCACCTCTGTTTCAGACCCTCTGTTTCAGCCCCTCTGTTTCAGCCCCTCTGTTTCTCGCCCTTTGTTTCAGCCCCTCTGTTTCTCGTCTTCTGTTTCAGCCCCTCTGATTCAGCCCCTCTGTTTCAGCCCCTCTGATTCAGCCCCTCTGTTTCAGCCCCTCAGTTTCACCCCCTCAGTTTCAGCCCCTCTGTTTCATCCCCTCTGTTTCTCGCCCTCTGTTTCTCACCCTCTATTTCTCGCCCTCTGTTTCAGCCCCTCTGTTTCTCGCCCTCTGTTTCAGCGCCTCTGTTTCAGCCCCTCTGTTTCTCGCCCTCTGTTTCAGCCCCTCTGTTTCAGCCCCTCTGAATCAGCCCCTCTGATTCAGCCCCTCTATTTCAGCCCCTCTGTTTCAGCCCCTTTTTTTCTCGCCCTATGTTTCAGCCCCTCTGTTTCTCGCCCTCTGTTTCAGCCCCTCTGTTTCTCGCCCTCTGTTTCAGCTCCTCTGATTCAGCCCCTCTGTTTCAGCCCCTTGATTCAGCCCCTCTGATTCAGCCCCTCTGATTCAGCCCCTCTGTTTCTCGCCCTCTGTTTCAGGCTCTCTGTTTCAGCCCCTCTGTTTCAGCCCCTCTGTTTCAGCCCCTCTGTTTCTCGCCCTCTGTTTCAGCCCCTCTGTTTCTCGCACTCTGTTTCAGCACCTCTGTTTCAGACCCTCTGTTTCAGCCCCTCTGTTTCAGCCCCTCTGTTTCTCGCCCTTTGTTTCAGCCCCTCTGTTTCTCGCCTTCTGTTTCAGCCCCTCTGATTCAGCCCCTCTGTTTCAGCCCCTCTGATTCAGCCCCTCTGTTTCAGCCCCTCAGTTTCACCCCCTCAGTTTCAGCCCCTCTGTTTCATCCCCTCTGTTTCTCGCCCTCTGTTTCTCACCCTCTATTTCTCGCCCTCTGTTTCAGCCCCTCTGTTTCTCGCCCTCTGTTTCAGCGCCTCTGTTTCAGCCCCTCTGTTTCTCGCCCTCTGTTTCAGCCCCTCTGTTTCAGCACCTCTGAATCAGCCCCTCTGATTCAGCCCCTCTATTTCAGCCCCTCTGTTTCAGCCCCTTTTTTTCTCGCCCTATGTTTCAGCCCCTCTGTTTCTCGCCCTCTGTTTCAGCCCCTCTGTTTCTCGCCCTCTGTTTCAGCTCCTCTGATTCAGCCCCTCTGTTTCAGCCCCTTGATTCAGCCCCTCTGATTCAGCCCCTCTGATTCAGCCCCTCTGTTTCTCGCCATCTGTTTCAGCCCCTCTGTTTCAGCCCCTCTGTTTCGCACACTCTGTTTCAGACCCTCTGTTTCAGTCCCTCTGATTCAGCCCCTCTGATTCAGCCCCTCTGATTCAGCCCCTCTGTTTCCCGCCCCACTGTTTCAGCCCCTCTGTTTCTCGCCCTCTGTTTCAGTCCCTCTGTTTCTCGCCCTCTTTTTCAGCCCATCTGTTTCAGCCCCTCTGTTTCTCGCCCTCTGTTTCAGCCCATCTGATTCAGCCCCTCTGTTTCTCGCCCTCTGTTTCAGCCCCTCTGTTTCTCGCCCTCTGTTTCAGCCCCTCTGTTTCAGCCCTTCTGTTTCTCGCCCTCTGTTTCAGCCCCTCTGTTTCTCGCCCTCTGTTTCAGCCCCTCTGATTCAGCCCCTCTGTTTCAGCCCCTCTGAATCAGCCCCTCTGATTCAGCCCCTCTGTTTCAGCCCCTCTGTTTCAGCCCCTCTGTTTCTTGCCCTTTGTTTCAGCCCCTCTGTTTCAGCCCCTCTGTTTCTACCCCTCTGTTTCTCGCCCTCTGTTTCAGCCCCTCTGATTCAGCCCCTCTGTTTTAGCCCCTCTGTTTCAGCCCCTCTGTTTCTCGCCCTCTGTTTCAGCCCATCTATTTCTCGCCCTCTGTTTCAGCCCCTCTGTTTCAGCCCCTCTGTTTCTCACCCTCTGTTTCAGCCCCTCTGTTTCTCGCCCTCTGTTTCAGCCCCTCTGTTTCTCGCCCTCTGTTTCTGCTCCTCTGATTTAGCCCCTCTGTTTCAGCCCCTCTGTTTCAGCCCCTCTGTTTCTCGCCCTCTGTTTCAGCCCCTCTGTTTCGTGCTCTCTGTTTCAGCTCCTCTGTTTCAGCCTCTCTGTTTCTCGCCCTCTGTTTCTGCCCCTCTGTTTCTCGCCCTCTGTTTCAGCCCCTCTGTTTCTCGCCCTCTGTTTCAGCCCCTCTGATTCAGCCCCTCTGTTTCAGCCCCTCTGAATCAGCCCCTCTGATTCAGCCCCTCTGTTTCAGCCCCTCTGTTTCAGCCCCTCTGTTTCTTGCCCTCTGTTTCAGCCCCTCTGTTTCAGCCCCTCTGTTTCAGCCCCTCTGTTTCTCGCCCTCTGTTTCAGCCCCTCTGATTCAGCCCCTCTGTTTCTCGCCCTCTGTTTCATCCCCTCTGTTTCTCGCCCTCTGTTTCAGCCCGTCTGTTTCAGCCCCTCTGTTTCTCGCCCTCTGTTTCAGCCCCTCTATTTCTCGCCCTCTGTTTCAGCCCCTCTGTTTCAGCCCCTCTGTTTCAGCCCCTCTGTTTCTCACCCTCTGTTTCAGCCCCTCTGTTTCTCGCCCTCTGTTTCAGCCCCTCTGTTTCCTGCCCTCTGTTTCTGCTCCTCTGAATTAGCCCCTCTGTTTCAGCCCCTCTGTTTGAGCCCCTCTGTATCTCGCCCTCTGTTTCAGCCCCTCTGTTTCGCGCTCTCTGTTTCAGCTCCTCTGTTTCAGCCACTCTGTTTCTCGCCCTCTGTTTCTGCCCCTCTGTTTCTCGCCCTCTGTTTCAGCCACTCTGATTCAGCCCCTCTGTTTCAGCCCCTCTGAATCAGCCCCTCTGATTCAGCCCCTCTGTTTTAGCTCCTGTTTCAGCCCCTCTGTTTCTCGCCATCTGTTTCAGCCCCTCTGATTCAGCCCCTCTGTTTCAGCCCCTCTGAATCAGCCCCTCTGATTCAGCCCCTCTGTTTCTCGCCCTCTGTTTCAGCCCCTCTGTTTCTCGCCCTCTGTTTCAGCCCCTCTGTTTCAGCCCCTCTGTTTCTCGCCCTCTGTTTCAGCCCCTCTATTTCTCGCCCTCTGTTTCAGCCTCTCTGATTCAGCCCCTCTGTTTCAGGCCCTCTGAATCAGCCCCTCTGATTAAGCCCCTCTGTTTCTCGCCCTCTGTTTCAGCCCCTCTGTTTCTCGCCCTCTGTTTCAGCCCCTCTGTTTCTCGCCCTCTGTTTCAGCCCCTCTGATTCAGCCCCTCTGTTTCTCGCCCTCTGTTTCAGCCCCCCTGTTTCTCGCCCTCTGTTTCAGCCCCTCTGTTTCATTCCCTCTGTTTCTCACCCTCTGTTTCAGCCCCTCTGTTTCTCGCCCTCTGTTTCAGCCTCTCAGTTTCTCGCCCTCTGTTTCGGCCCCTCGGTTTCAGCCCCTCTGTTTCAGCCCCTCTGTTTCAGCCCCTCTGTTTCTCGCCCTCTGTTTCAGCCCCACTGTTTCTCGCCCTCTGTTTCAGCTCCTCTGTTTCTCGCCCTCTGTTTCAGTCCCTCTGATTC
Source organism: Chiloscyllium punctatum (assembly GCF_047496795.1). Taxonomy (NCBI): domain Eukaryota; kingdom Metazoa; phylum Chordata; class Chondrichthyes; order Orectolobiformes; family Hemiscylliidae; genus Chiloscyllium; species Chiloscyllium punctatum. The sequence goes on from NW_027309817.1 coordinate 981,604, forward strand.
AGCCCCTCTGTTTCAGCCCCTCTGATTCAGCCCCTCTGTTTCAGCCCCTCTGTTTCAGCCCCTCTGTTTCAGCCCCTCTGTTTCTCGCCCTCTGTTTCAGCCCCTCTGATTCAGCCCCTCTGTTTCTCGCCCTCTGTTTCAGCCCCCCTGTTTCTCGCACTCTGTTTCAGCCCCTCTGTTTCATTCCCTCTGTTTCTCACCCTCTGTTTCAGCCCCTCTGTTTCTCGCCCTCTGTTTCAGCCTCTCAGTTTCTCGCCCTCTGTTTCGGCCCCTCGGTTTCAGCCCCTCTGTTTCAGCCCCTCTGTTTCAGCCCCTCTGTTTCTCGCCCTCTGTTTCAGCCCCACTGTTTCTCGCCCTCTGTTTCAGCTCCTCTGTTTCTCGCCCTCTGTTTCAGTCCCTCTGATTCAGCCCCTCTGTTTCAGCCCCTCTGATTTAGCCCCTCTGTTTCAGCCCCTCTGTTTCAGCCCCTCTGTTTCTCGCCCTCTGTTTCAGCCCCTCTGTTTCGTGCTCTCTGTTTCAGCTCCTCTGTTTCAGCCTCTCTGTTTCTCGCCCTCTGTTTCTGCCCCTCTGTTTCTCGCCCTCTGTTTCAGCCCCTCTGTTTCTCGCCCTCTGTTTCAGCCCCTCTGATTCAGCCCCTCTGTTTCAGCCCCTCTGAATCAGCCCCTCTGATTCAGCCCCTCTGTTTCAGCCCCTCTGTTTCAGCCCCTCTGTTTCTTGCCCTCTGTTTCAGCCCCTCTGTTTCAGCCCCTCTGTTTCAGCCCCTCTGTTTCTCGCCCTCTGTTTCAGCCCCTCTGATTCAGCCCCTCTGTTTCTCGCCCTCTGTTTCAGCCCCTCTGTTTCTCGCCCTCTGTTTCAGCCCGTCTGTTTCAGCCCCTCTGTTTCTCGCCCTCTGTTTCAGCCCCTCTATTTCTCGCCCTCTGTTTCAGCCCCTCTGTTTCAGCCCCTCTGTTTCAGCCCCTCTGTTTCTCACCCTCTGTTTCAGCCCCTCTGTTTCTCGCCCTCTGTTTCAGCCCCTCTGTTTCTCGCCCTCTGTTTCAGCCCCTCTGTTTCAGCCCCTCTGTTTCTCGCCCTCTGTTTCAGCCCCTCTATTTCTCGCCCTCTGTTTCAGCCTCTCTGATTCAGCCCCTCTGTTTCAGGCCCTCTGAATCAGCCCCTCTGATTAAGCCCCTCTGTTTCTCGCCCTCTGTTTCAGCCCCTCTGTTTCTCGCCCTCTGTTTCAGCCCCTCTGTTTCTCGCCCTCTGTTTCAGCCCCTCTGATTCAGCCCCTCTGTTTCTCGCCCTCTGTTTCAGCCCCCCTGTTTCTCGCCCTCTGTTTCAGCCCCTCTGTTTCATTCCCTCTGTTTCTCACCCTCTGTTTCAGCCCCTCTGTTTCTCGCCCTCTGTTTCAGCCTCTCAGTTTCTCGCCCTCTGTTTCGGCCCCTCGGTTTCAGCCCCTCTGTTTCAGCCCCTCTGTTTCAGCCCCTCTGTTTCTCGCCCTCTGTTTCAGCCCCACTGTTTCTCGCCCTCTGTTTCAGCTCCTCTGTTTCTCGCCCTCTGTTTCAGTCCCTCTGATTCAGCCCCTCTGTTTCAGCCCCTCTGATTCAGCCCCTCTGTTTCAGCCCCTCTGTTTCAGCCCCTCTGTTTCAGCCCCTCTGTTTCTCGCCCTCTGTTTCAGCCCCTCTGATTCAGCCCCTCTGTTTCTCGCCCTCTGTTTCAGCCCCCCTGTTTCTCGCACTCTGTTTCAGCCCCTCTGTTTCATTCCCTCTGTTTCTCACCCTCTGTTTCAGCCCCTCTGTTTCTCGCCCTCTGTTTCAGCCTCTCAGTTTCTCGCCCTCTGTTTCGGCCCCTCGGTTTCAGCCCCTCTGTTTCAGCCCCTCTGTTTCAGCCCCTCTGTTTCTCGCCCTCTGTTTCAGCCCCACTGTTTCTCGCCCTCTGTTTCAGCTCCTCTGTTTCTCGCCCTCTGTTTCAGTCCCTCTGATTCAGCCCCTCTGTTTCAGCCCCTCTGATTTAGCCCCTCTGTTTCAGCCCCTCTGTTTCAGCCCCTCTGTTTCTCGCCCTCTGTTTCAGCCCCTCTGTTTCGTGCTCTCTGTTTCAGCTCCTCTGTTTCAGCCTCTCTGTTTCTCGCCCTCTGTTTCTGCCCCTCTGTTTCTCGCCCTCTGTTTCAGCCCCTCTGTTTCTCGCCCTCTGTTTCAGCCCCTCTGATTCAGCCCCTCTGTTTCAGCCCCTCTGAATCAGCCCCTCTGATTCAGCCCCTCTGTTTCAGCCCCTCTGTTTCAGCCCCTCTGTTTCTTGCCCTCTGTTTCAGCCCCTCTGTTTCAGCCCCTCTGTTTCAGCCCCTCTGTTTCTCGCCCTCTGTTTCAGCCCCTCTGATTCAGCCCCTCTGTTTCTCGCCCTCTGTTTCAGCCCCTCTGTTTCTCGCCCTCTGTTTCAGCCCGTCTGTTTCAGCCCCTCTGTTTCTCGCCCTCTGTTTCAGCCCCTCTATTTCTCGCCCTCTGTTTCAGCCCCTCTGTTTCAGCCCCTCTGTTTCAGCCCCTCTGTTTCTCACCCTCTGTTTCAGCCCCTCTGTTTCTCGCCCTCTGTTTCAGCCCCTCTGTTTCCTGCCCTCTGTTTCTGCTCCTCTGAATTAGCCCCTCTGTTTCAGCCCCTCTGTTTCAGCCCCTCTGTATCTCGCCCTCTGTTTCAGCCCCTCTGTTTCGCGCTCTCTGTTTCAGCTCCTCTGTTTCAGCCACTCTGTTTCTCGCCCTCTGTTTCTGCCCCTCTGTTTCTCGCCCTCTGTTTCAGCCACTCTGATTCAGCCCCTCTGATTCAGCCCCTCTATTTCAGCCCCTCTGTTTCAGCCCCTTTTTTTCTCGCCCTATGTTTCAGCCCCTCTGTTTCTCGCCCTCTGTTTCAGCCCCTCTGTTTCTCGCCCTCTGTTTCAGCTCCTCTGATTCAGCCCCTCTGTTTCAGCCCCTTGATTCAGCCCCTCTGATTCAGCCCCTCTGTTTCTCGCCATCTGTTTCAGCCCCTCTGTTTCAGCCCCTCTGTTTCGCACACTCTGTTTCAGACCCTCTGTTTCAGTCCCTCTGATTCAGCCCCTCTGATTCAGCCCCTCTGATTCAGCCCCTCTGTTTCCCGCCCCACTGTTTCAGCCCCTCTGTTTCTCGCCCTCTGTTTCAGTCCCTCTGTTTCTCGCCCTCTTTTTCAGCCCATCTGTTTCAGCCCCTCTGTTTCTCGCCCTCTGTTTCAGCCCATCTGATTCAGCCCCTCTGTTTCTCGCCCTCTGTTTCAGCCCCTCTGTTTCTCGCCCTCTGTTTCAGCCCCTCTGTTTCAGCCCTTCTGTTTCTCGCCCTCTGTTTCAGCCCCTCTGTTTCTCGCCCTCTGTTTCAGCCCCTCTGATTCAGCCCCTCTGTTTCAGCCCCTCTGAATCAGCCCCTCTGATTCAGCCCCTCTGTTTCAGCCCCTCTGTTTCAGCCCCTCTGTTTCTTGCCCTTTGTTTCAGCCCCTCTGTTTCAGCCCCTCTGTTTCTACCCCTCTGTTTCTCGCCCTCTGTTTCAGCCCCTCTGATTCAGCCCCTCTGTTTTAGCCCCTCTGTTTCAGCCCCTCTGTTTCTCGCCCTCTGTTTCAGCCCATCTATTTCTCGCCCTCTGTTTCAGCCCCTCTGTTTCAGCCCCTCTGTTTCTCACCCTCTGTTTCAGCCCCTCTGTTTCTCGCCCTCTGTTTCAGCCCCTCTGTTTCTCGCCCTCTGTTTCTGCTCCTCTGATTTAGCCCCTCTGTTTCAGCCCCTCTGTTTCAGCCCCTCTGTTTCTCGCCCTCTGTTTCAGCCCCTCTGTTTCGTGCTCTCTGTTTCAGCTCCTCTGTTTCAGCCTCTCTGTTTCTCGCCCTCTGTTTCTGCCCCTCTGTTTCTCGCCCTCTGTTTCAGCCCCTCTGTTTCTCGCCCTCTGTTTCAGCCCCTCTGATTCAGCCCCTCTGTTTCAGCCCCTCTGAATCAGCCCCTCTGATTCAGCCCCTCTGTTTCAGCCCCTCTGTTTCAGCCCCTCTGTTTCTTGCCCTCTGTTTCAGCCCCTCTGTTTCAGCCCCTCTGTTTCAGCCCCTCTGTTTCTCGCCCTCTGTTTCAGCCCCTCTGATTCAGCCCCTCTGTTTCTCGCCCTCTGTTTCAGCCCCTCTGTTTCTCGCCCTCTGTTTCAGCCCGTCTGTTTCAGCCCCTCTGTTTCTCGCCCTCTGTTTCAGCCCCTCTATTTCTCGCCCTCTGTTTCAGCCCCTCTGTTTCAGCCCCTCTGTTTCTCACCCTCTGTTTCAGCCCCTCTGTTTCTCGCCCTCTGTTTCAGCCCCTCTGTTTCCTGCCCTCTGTTTCTGCTCCTCTGAATTAGCCCCTCTGTTTCAGCCCCTCTGTTTCAGCCCCTCTGTATCTCGCCCTCTGTTTCAGCCCCTCTGTTTCGCGCTCTCTGTTTCAGCTCCTCTGTTTCAGCCACTCTGTTTCTCGCCCTCTGTTTCTGCCCCTCTGTTTCTCGCCCTCTGTTTCAGCCACTCTGATTCAGCCCCTCTGTTTCAGCCCCTCTGAATCAGCCCCTCTGATTCAGCCCCTCTGTTTTAGCTCCTGTTTCAGCCCCTCTGTTTCTCGCCATCTGTTTCAGCCCCTCTGATTCAGCCCCTCTGTTTCAGCCCCTCTGAATCAGCCCCTCTGATTCAGCCCCTCTGTTTCTCGCCCTCTGTTTCAGCCCCTCTGTTTCTCGCCCTCTGTTTCAGCCCCTCTGTTTCAGCCCCTCTGTTTCTCGCCCTCTGTTTCAGCCCCTCTATTTCTCGCCCTCTGTTTCAGCCTCTCTGATTCAGCCCCTCTGTTTCAGGCCCTCTGAATCAGCCCCTCTGATTAAGCCCCTCTGTTTCTCGCCCTCTGTTTCAGCCCCTCTGTTTCTCGCCCTCTGTTTCAGCCCCTCTGTTTCTGCCCCTCTGTTTCTCGCCCTCTGTTTCAGCCCCCTTGTTTCTTGGCCTCTGTTTCAGCCCCTCTGTTTCTTGCCCTCTGTTTCAGCCCCTCTGTTTCTCGCCCTCTGTTTCAGCCCCTCTGATTCAGCCCCTCTGTTTCTCGCCCTCTGTTTCAGCCCCCCTGTTTCTCGCCCTCTGTTTCAGCCCCTCTGTTTCATTCCCTCTGTTTCTCACCCTCTGTTTCAGCCCCTCTGTTTCTCGCCCTCTGTTTCAGCCTCTCAGTTTCTCGCCCTCTGTTTCGGCCCCTCGGTTTCAGCCCCTCTGTTTCAGCCCCTCTGTTTCAGCCCCTCTGTTTCTCGCCCTCTGTTTCAGCCCCACTGTTTCTCGCCCTCTGTTTCAGCTCCTCTGTTTCTCGCCCTCTGTTTCAGTCCCTCTGATTCAGCCCCTCTGTTTCAGCCCCTCTGATTCAGCCCCTCTGTTTCAGCCCCTCTGTTTCAGCCCCTCTGTTTCAGCCCCTCTGTTTCTTGCTCTCTGTTTCTCACCCTCTGTTTCTCGCCCTCTGTTTTATTCCCTCTGTTTTTCGCCCTCTGTTTCAGGCTCTCTGATTCAGCCCGTCTGTTTCAGCCCCTCTGTTTCAGCCACTCTGTTTCTCGCCCTCTTTTCTCGCCCGCTGTTTCAGCCCGTTTGTTTCTCGCCCTCTGTTTCAGCCCCTCTGTTTCAGCCCCTCTGATTCAGCCCCTCTGATTCAGCACCTCTGTTTCTCGCCCTCTGTTTCAGCCCCTCTGTTTCAGCCCCTCTGTTTCAGCCCCTCTGTTTCTTGCCCTCTGTTTCAGCCCCTCTGTTTCTCGCCCTCTGTTTCAGCCCCTCTGTTTCAGCCCCTCTGTTTCAGCCCCTCTGTTTCTCGCCCTCTGTTTCAGCCCCTCTGTTTCTCGCCCTCTGTTTCAGCCCCTCTGTTTCTCGCCTTCTGTTTCAGCCCCTCTTATTCAGCCCCTCTGTTTCAGCCCCACTGATTCAGCCCCTCTGTTTCAGCCAAACTGTTTCAGCCCCTCAGTTTCAGCCCCTCTGTTTCATCCCCACTGTTTCTCGCCCTCTGTTTCTCACCCTCTGTTTCTCGCCTTCTGTTTCAGCCCCTCTGTTTCTCGCCCTCTGTTTCAGCCCCTCTGTTTCAGCCCCTCTGTTTCTCGCCCTCAGTTTCTGTCCCTCTGTTTCTCGCCCTCTGTTTCAGCCCCTCTGTTTTCTCTCCCTCTGTTTCAGCCCCGCTGATTGAGCCCCTCTGTTTCAGCCCCTCGGAATCAGCCCCTCTGTTTCAGCCCCTCTGTTTCTCGCCCTCTGTTTCAGCCCCTCTGTTTCTCGCCTTCTGTTTCAGCCCCTCAGATTCAGCCCCTCTGTTTCAGCCCCACTGATTCAGCCCCTCTGTTTCAGCCCCTCTGTTTCAGCCCCTCAGTTTCAGCCCCTCTGTTTCATCCCCTCTGTTTCTCGCCCTCTGTTTCTCACCCTCTGTTTCTCGCCTTCTGTTTCAGCCCCTCTATTTCAGCCCCTCTGTTTCAATCCCTCTGTTTCAGCCCCTCTGTTTCTCGCCATCTGTTTCAGCCCCTCTGTTTCTCGCCCTCCGTTTCAGCTTTTCTGATTCAGACCCTCTGTTTCAGCCCCTCTGATTCAGCCCCTCTGATTCAGCCCCTCTGTTTCTCGCCATCTGTTTCAGCCCCTCTGTTTCAGCCCCTCTGTTTCAGCCCTTCTGTTTCTCGCCCTCTGTTTCAGCCCCTCTGTTTCTCGCCCTCTGTTTCAGCCCCTCTGATTCAGCCCCTCTGTTTCAGCCCCTCTGAATCAGCCCCTCTGATTCAGCCCCTCTGTTTCAGCCCCTCTGTTTCAGCCCCTCTGTTTCTTGCCCTTTGTTTCAGCCCCTCTGTTTCAGCCCCTCTGTTTCTACCCCTCTGTTTCTCGCCCTCTGTTTCAGCCCCTCTGATTCAGCCCCTCTGTTTTAGCCCCTCTGTTTCAGCCCCTCTGTTTCTCGCCCTCTGTTTCAGCCCATCTATTTCTCGCCCTCTGTTTCAGCCCCTCTGTTTCAGCCCCTCTGTTTCTGACCCTCTGTTTCAGCCCCTCTGTTTCTCGCCCTCTGTTTCAGCCCCTCTGTTTCTCGCCCTCTGTTTCTGCTCCTCTGATTTAGCCCCTCTGTTTCAGCCCCTCTGTTTCAGCCCCTCTGTTTCTCGCCCTCTGTTTCAGCCCCTCTGTTTCGTGCTCTCTGTTTCAGCTCCTCTGTTTCAGCCTCTCTGTTTCTCGCCCTCTGTTTCTGCCCCTCTGTTTCTCGCCCTCTGTTTCAGCCCCTCTGTTTCTCGCCCTCTGTTTCAGCCCCTCTGATTCAGCCCCTCTGTTTCAGCCCCTCTGAATCAGCCCCTCTGATTCAGCCCCTCTGTTTCAGCCCCTCTGTTTCAGCCCCTCTGTTTCTTGCCCTCTGTTTCAGCCCCTCTGTTTCAGCCCCTCTGTTTCAGCCCCTCTGTTTCTCGCCCTCTGTTTCAGCCCCTCTGATTCAGCCCCTCTGTTTCTCGCCCTCTGTTTCAGCCCCTCTGTTTCTCGCCCTCTGTTTCAGCCCGTCTGTTTCAGCCCCTCTGTTTCTCGCCCTCTGTTTCAGCCCCTCTATTTCTCGCCCTCTGTTTCAGCCCCTCTGTTTCAGCCCCTCTGTTTCAGCCCCTCTGTTTCTCACCCTCTGTTTCAGCCCCTCTGTTTCTCGCCCTCTGTTTCAGCCCCTCTGTTTCCTGCCCTCTGTTTCTGCTCCTCTGAATTAGCCCCTCTGTTTCAGCCCCTCTGTTTCAGCCCCTCTGTATCTCGCCCTCTGTTTCAGCCCCTCTGTTTCGCGCTCTCTGTTTCAGCTCCTCTGTTTCAGCCACTCTGTTTCTCGCCCTCTGTTTCTGCCCCTCTGTTTCTCGCCCTCTGTTTCAGCCACTCTGATTCAGCCCCTCTGTTTCAGCCCCTCTGAATCAGCCCCTCTGATTCAGCCCCTCTGTTTTAGCTCCTGTTTCAGCCCCTCTGTTTCTCGCCATCTGTTTCAGCCCCTCTGATTCAGCCCCTCTGTTTCAGCCCCTCTGAATCAGCCCCTCTGATTCAGCCCCTCTGTTTCTCGCCCTCTGTTTCAGCCCCTCTGTTTCTCGCCCTCTGTTTCAGCCCCTCTGTTTCAGCCCCTCTGTTTCTCGCCCTCTGTTTCAGCCCCTCTATTTCTCGCCCTCTGTTTCAGCCTCTCTGATTCAGCCCCTCTGTTTCAGGCCCTCTGAATCAGCCCCTCTGATTAAGCCCCTCTGTTTCTCGCCCTCTGTTTCAGCCCCTCTGTTTCTCGCCCTCTGTTTCAGCCCCTCTGTTTCTGCCCCTCTGTTTCTCGCCCTCTGTTTCAGCCCCCTTGTTTCTTGGCCTCTGTTTCAGCCCCTCTGTTTCTCGCCCTCTGTTTCAGCCCCTCTGTTTCTCGCCCTCTGTTTCAGCCCCTCTGATTCAGCCCCTCTGTTTCTCGCCCTCTGTTTCAGCCCCCCTGTTTCTCGCCCTCTGTTTCAGCCCCTCTGTTTCATTCCCTCTGTTTCTCACCCTCTGTTTCAGCCCCTCTGTTTCTCGCCCTCTGTTTCAGCCTCTCAGTTTCTCGCCCTCTGTTTCGGCCCCTCGGTTTCAGCCCCTCTGTTTCAGCCCCTCTGTTTCAGCCCCTCTGTTTCTCGCCCTCTGTTTCAGCCCCACTGTTTCTCGCCCTCTGTTTCAGCTCCTCTGTTTCTCGCCCTCTGTTTCAGTCCCTCTGATTCAGCCCCTCTGTTTCAGCCCCTCTGATTCAGCCCCTCTGTTTCAGCCCCTCTGTTTCAGCCCCTCTGTTTCAGCCCCTCTGTTTCTTGCTCTCTGTTTCTCACCCTCTGTTTCTCGCCCTCTGTTTTATTCCCTCTGTTTTTCGCCCTCTGTTTCAGGCTCTCTGATTCAGCCCGTCTGTTTCAGCCCCTCTGTTTCAGCCACTCTGTTTCTCGCCCTCTTTTCTCGCCCGCTGTTTCAGCCCGTTTGTTTCTCGCCCTCTGTTTCAGCCCCTCTGTTTCAGCCCCTCTGATTCAGCCCCTCTGATTCAGCACCTCTGTTTCTCGCCCTCTGTTTCAGCCCCTCTGTTTCAGCCCCTCTGTTTCAGCCCCTCTGTTTCTTGCCCTCTGTTTCAGCCCCTCTGTTTCTCGCCCTCTGTTTCAGCCCCTCTGTTTCAGCCCCTCTGTTTCAGCCCCTCTGTTTCTCGCCCTCTGTTTCAGCCCCTCTGTTTCTCGCCCTCTGTTTCAGCCCCTCTGTTTCTCGCCTTCTGTTTCAGCCCCTCTTATTCAGCCCCTCTGTTTCAGCCCCACTGATTCAGCCCCTCTGTTTCAGCCAAACTGTTTCAGCCCCTCAGTTTCAGCCCCTCTGTTTCATCCCCACTGTTTCTCGCCCTCTGTTTCTCACCCTCTGTTTCTCGCCTTCTGTTTCAGCCCCTCTGTTTCTCGCCCTCTGTTTCAGCCCCTCTGTTTCAGCCCCTCTGTTTCTCGCCCTCAGTTTCTGTCCCTCTGTTTCTCGCCCTCTGTTTCAGCCCCTCTGTTTTCTCTCCCTCTGTTTCAGCCCCGCTGATTGAGCCCCTCTGTTTCAGCCCCTCGGAATCAGCCCCTCTGTTTCAGCCCCTCTGTTTCTCGCCCTCTGTTTCAGCCCCTCTGTTTCTCGCCTTCTGTTTCAGCCCCTCAGATTCAGCCCCTCTGTTTCAGCCCTACTGATTCAGCCCCTCTGTTTCAGCCCCTCTGTTTCAGCCCCTCAGTTTCAGCCCCTCTGTTTCATCCCCTCTGTTTCTCGCCCTCTGTTTCTCACCCTCTGTTTCTCGCCTTCTGTTTCAGCCCCTCTATTTCAGCCCCTCTGTTTCAATCCCTCTGTTTCAGCCCCTCTGTTTCTCGCCATCTGTTTCAGCCCCTCTGTTTCTCGCCCTCCGTTTCAGCTCCTCTGATTCAGACCCTCTGTTTCAGCCCCTCTGATTCAGCCCCTCTGATTCAGCCCCTCTGATTCAGCCCCTCTGTTTCTCGCCATCTGTTTCAGCCCCTCTGTTTCAGCCCCTCTGTTTCAGCCCCACTGTTTCGCACCCTCTGTTTCAGCCCCTCTGATTCAGCCCCTCTGTTTCCCGCCCCTCAGTTTCAGCGCCTCTGTTTCTCGCCCTCTGTTTCAGCCCCTCTGTTTCTCGCCCTCTGTTTCAGCCCCTCTGTTTCGGCCCCTCTGTTTCTCGCCTCTGTTTCAGCCCATCTGTTTCTCGCCCTCTGTTTCAGCCCCTCTGATTAGGCTCCTCTGTTTCAGCCCCTCTGTTTCTCCCCCACTGTTCCAGCCCCTCTGTTTCAGCCCCTCTGTTTCAGCCACTCTGTTTCAGCCCCTCTGTTTCAGCCCCTCTGTTTCTCGCCCTCTGTTTCAGCCCCTCTGTTTTTCGCCCTCTTTTTCAGCCCCTCTGTTTCAGCCCATCTGTTTCAGCCCCTCTGTTTCTCACCCTCTTTTTCAGCACCTCTGATTCAGCCCCTCTGTTTCTCGCCCTCTGTTTCAGCCACTCTGTTTCTCGCCCTCTGTTTCAGCCCCTCTGTTTCAGCCCCTCAGTTTCAGCCCCTCTGTTTCATCCCCACTGTTTCTCGCCCTCTGTTTCTCACCCTCTGTTTCTCGCCTTCTGTTTCAGCCCCTCTGTTTCTCGCCCTCTGTTTCAGCCCCTCTGTTTCAGCCCCTCTGTTTTTCGCCCTCAGTTTCTGTCCCTCTATTTCTCGCCCTCTGTTTCAGCCCCTCTGTTTTCTCTCCCTCTGTTTCAGCCCCGCTGATTGAGCCCCTCTGTTTCAGCCCCTCTGAATCAGCCCCTCTGTTTCAGCCCCTCTGTTTCTCGCCCTCTGTTTCAGCCCCTCTGTTTCAGCCCCTCTGTTTCTCACCCTCTGTTTCAGCCCCTCTGTATCTCGCCCTCTGTTTCAGCCCCTCTGTTTCCCGCCCTCTGTTTCTGCTCCTCTGATTTAGCCCCTCTGTTTCAGCCCCTCTGTTTCAGCCCCTCTGTATCTCGCCCTCTGTTTCAGCCCCTCTGTTTCGAGCTCTCTGTTTCAGCTCCTCTGTTTCAGCCACTCTGTTTCTCGCCCTCTGTTTCTGCCCCTCTGTTTCTCGCCCTCTGTTTCAGCCACTCTGTTTCTCGCCCTCTGTTTCAGCCACTCTGATTCAGCCCCTCTGTTTCAGCCCCTCTGAATCAGCCCCTCTGATTCAGCCCCTCTGTTTTAGCTCCTCTGTTTCTCGCCCTCTGTTTCAGCCCCTCTGTTTCAGCCCCTCTGATTCAGCCCCTCTGTTTCAGCCCCTCTGAATCAGCCCCTCTGATTCAGCCCCTCTGTTTCTCGCCCTCTGTTTCAGCCCCTCTGTTTCTCGCCCTCTGTTTCAGCCCCTCTGTTTCAGCCCCTCTGTTTCTCGCCCTCTGTTTCAGCCCCTCTATTTCTCGCCCTCTGTTTCAGCCTCTCTGATTCAGCCCCTCTGTTTCAGGCCCTCTGAATCAGCCCCTCTGATTAAGCCCCTCTGTTTCTCGCCCTCTGTTTCAGCCCCTCTGTTTCTCGCCCTCTGTTTCAGGCCCTCTGTTTCAGCCCCTCTGTTTCAGCCCCTCTGTTTCAGCCCCCCTGTTTCTTGGCCTCTGTTTCAGCCCCTCTGTTTCTCGCCCTCTGTTTCAGCCCCACTGTTTCTCGCCCTCTGTTTCAGCTCCTCTGTTTCTCGCCCTCTGTTTCAGCCCCTCTGATTCAGCCCCTCTGTTTCAGCCCCTCTGTTTCAGCCCCTCTGTTTCAGCCCCTCTGTTTCTTGCCCTCTGTTTCAGCCCCTCTGTTTCTCGCCCTCTGTTTTATTCCCTCTGTTTTTCGCCCTCTGTTTCAGGCTCTCTGATTCAGCCCGTCTGTTTCAGCCCCTCTGTTTCAGCCACTCTGTTTCTCGCCCTCTTTTCTCGCCCGCTGTTTCAGCCCGTTTGTTTCTCGCCCTCTGTTTCAGCCCCTCTGTTTCAGCCCCTCTGATTCAGCCCCTCTGATTCAGCACCTCTGTTTCTCGCCCTCTGTTTCAGCCCCTCTGTTTCAGCCCCTCTGTTTCAGCCCCTCTGTTTCTTGCCCTCTGTTTCAGACCCTCTGTTTCTCGCCCTCTGTTTCAGCCCCTCTGTTTCAGCCCCTCTGTTTCAGCCCCTCTGTTTCTCGCCCTCTGTTTCAGCCCCTCTGTTTCTCGCCCTCTGTTTCAGCCCCCCTGTTTCTCGCCCTCTGTTTCAGCCCCTCTGTTTCATTCCCTCTGTTTCTCACCCTCTGTTTCAGCCCCTCTGTTTCTCGCCCTCTGTTTCAGCCTCTCAGTTTCTCGCCCTCTGTTTCGGCCCCTCGGTTTCAGCCCCTCTGTTTCAGCCCCTCTGTTTCAGCCCCTCTGTTTCTCGCCCTCTGTTTCAGCCCCACTGTTTCTCGCCCTCTGTTTCAGCTCCTCTGTTTCTCGCCCTCTGTTTCAGTCCCTCTGATTCAGCCCCTCTGTTTCAGCCCCTCTGATTCAGCCCCTCTGTTTCAGCCCCTCTGTTTCAGCCCCTCTGTTTCAGCCCCTCTGTTTCTTGCTCTCTGTTTCTCACCCTCTGTTTCTCGCCCTCTGTTTTATTCCCTCTGTTTTTCGCCCTCTGTTTCAGGCTCTCTGATTCAGCCCGTCTGTTTCAGCCCCTCTGTTTCAGCCACTCTGTTTCTCGCCCTCTTTTCTCGCCCGCTGTTTCAGCCCGTTTGTTTCTCGCCCTCTGTTTCAGCCCCTCTGTTTCAGCCCCTCTGATTCAGCCCCTCTGATTCAGCACCTCTGTTTCTCGCCCTCTGTTTCAGCCCCTCTGTTTCAGCCCCTCTGTTTCAGCCCCTCTGTTTCTTGCCCTCTGTTTCAGCCCCTCTGTTTCTCGCCCTCTGTTTCAGCCCCTCTGTTTCAGCCCCTCTGTTTCAGCCCCTCTGTTTCTCGCCCTCTGTTTCAGCCCCTCTGTTTCTCGCCCTCTGTTTCAGCCCCTCTGTTTCTCGCCTTCTGTTTCAGCCCCTCTTATTCAGCCCCTCTGTTTCAGCCCCACTGATTCAGCCCCTCTGTTTCAGCCAAACTGTTTCAGCCCCTCAGTTTCAGCCCCTCTGTTTCATCCCCACTGTTTCTCGCCCTCTGTTTCTCACCCTCTGTTTCTCGCCTTCTGTTTCAGCCCCTCTGTTTCTCGCCCTCTGTTTCAGCCCCTCTGTTTCAGCCCCTCTGTTTCTCGCCCTCAGTTTCTGTCCCTCTGTTTCTCGCCCTCTGTTTCAGCCCCTCTGTTTTCTCTCCCTCTGTTTCAGCCCCGCTGATTGAGCCCCTCTGTTTCAGCCCCTCGGAATCAGCCCCTCTGTTTCAGCCCCTCTGTTTCTCGCCCTCTGTTTCAGCCCCTCTGTTTCTCGCCTTCTGTTTCAGCCCCTCAGATTCAGCCCCTCTGTTTCAGCCCCACTGATTCAGCCCCTCTGTTTCAGCCCCTCTGTTTCAGCCCCTCAGTTTCAGCCCCTCTGTTTCATCCCCTCTGTTTCTCGCCCTCTGTTTCTCACCCTCTGTTTCTCGCCTTCTGTTTCAGCCCCTCTATTTCAGCCCCTCTGTTTCAATCCCTCTGTTTCAGCCCCTCTGTTTCTCGCCATCTGTTTCAGCCCCTCTGTTTCTCGCCCTCCGTTTCAGCTTTTCTGATTCAGACCCTCTGTTTCAGCCCCTCTGATTCAGCCCCTCTGATTCAGCCCCTCTGTTTCTCGCCATCTGTTTCAGCCCCTCTGTTTCAGCCCCTCTGTTTCAGCCCTTCTGTTTCTCGCCCTCTGTTTCAGCCCCTCTGTTTCTCGCCCTCTGTTTCAGCCCCTCTGATTCAGCCCCTCTGTTTCAGCCCCTCTGAATCAGCCCCTCTGATTCAGCCCCTCTGTTTCAGCCCCTCTGTTTCAGCCCCTCTGTTTCTTGCCCTTTGTTTCAGCCCCTCTGTTTCAGCCCCTCTGTTTCTACCCCTCTGTTTCTCGCCCTCTGTTTCAGCCCCTCTGATTCAGCCCCTCTGTTTTAGCCCCTCTGTTTCAGCCCCTCTGTTTCTCGCCCTCTGTTTCAGCCCATCTATTTCTCGCCCTCTGTTTCAGCCCCTCTGTTTCAGCCCCTCTGTTTCTGACCCTCTGTTTCAGCCCCTCTGTTTCTCGCCCTCTGTTTCAGCCCCTCTGTTTCTCGCCCTCTGTTTCTGCTCCTCTGATTTAGCCCCTCTGTTTCAGCCCCTCTGTTTCAGCCCCTCTGTTTCTCGCCCTCTGTTTCAGCCCCTCTGTTTCGTGCTCTCTGTTTCAGCTCCTCTGTTTCAGCCTCTCTGTTTCTCGCCCTCTGTTTCTGCCCCTCTGTTTCTCGCCCTCTGTTTCAGCCCCTCTGTTTCTCGCCCTCTGTTTCAGCCCCTCTGATTCAGCCCCTCTGTTTCAGCCCCTCTGAATCAGCCCCTCTGATTCAGCCCCTCTGTTTCAGCCCCTCTGTTTCAGCCCCTCTGTTTCTTGCCCTCTGTTTCAGCCCCTCTGTTTCAGCCCCTCTGTTTCAGCCCCTCTGTTTCTCGCCCTCTGTTTCAGCCCCTCTGATTCAGCCCCTCTGTTTCTCGCCCTCTGTTTCAGCCCCTCTGTTTCTCGCCCTCTGTTTCAGCCCGTCTGTTTCAGCCCCTCTGTTTCTCGCCCTCTGTTTCAGCCCCTCTATTTCTCGCCCTCTGTTTCAGCCCCTCTGTTTCAGCCCCTCTGTTTCAGCCCCTCTGTTTCTCACCCTCTGTTTCAGCCCCTCTGTTTCTCGCCCTCTGTTTCAGCCCCTCTGTTTCCTGCCCTCTGTTTCTGCTCCTCTGAATTAGCCCCTCTGTTTCAGCCCCTCTGTTTGAGCCCCTCTGTATCTCGCCCTCTGTTTCAGCCCCTCTGTTTCGCGCTCTCTGTTTCAGCTCCTCTGTTTCAGCCACTCTGTTTCTCGCCCTCTGTTTCTGCCCCTCTGTTTCTCGCCCTCTGTTTCAGCCACTCTGATTCAGCCCCTCTGTTTCAGCCCCTCTGAATCAGCCCCTCTGATTCAGCCCCTCTGTTTTAGCTCCTGTTTCAGCCCCTCTGTTTCTCGCCATCTGTTTCAGCCCCTCTGATTCAGCCCCTCTGTTTCAGCCCCTCTGAATCAGCCCCTCTGATTCAGCCCCTCTGTTTCTCGCCCTCTGTTTCAGCCCCTCTGTTTCTCGCCCTCTGTTTCAGCCCCTCTGTTTCAGCCCCTCTGTTTCTCGCCCTCTGTTTCAGCCCCTCTATTTCTCGCCCTCTGTTTCAGCCTCTCTGATTCAGCCCCTCTGTTTCAGGCCCTCTGAATCAGCCCCTCTGATTAAGCCCCTCTGTTTCTCGCCCTCTGATTCAGCCCCTCTGTTTCTCGCCCTCTGTTTCAGCCCCTCTGTTTCTGCCCCTCTGTTTCTCGCCCTCTGTTTCAGCCCCCTTGTTTCTTGGCCTCTGTTTCAGCCCCTCTGTTTCTCGCCCTCTGTTTCAGCCCCTCTGTTTCTCGCCCTCTGTTTCAGCCCCTCTGATTCAGCCCCTCTGTTTCTCGCCCTCTGTTTCAGCCCCCCTGTTTCTCGCCCTCTGTTTCAGCCCCTCTGTTTCATTCCCTCTGTTTCTCACCCTCTGTTTCAGCCCCTCTGTTTCTCGCCCTCTGTTTCAGCCTCTCAGTTTCTCGCCCTCTGTTTCGGCCCCTCGGTTTCAGCCCCTCTGTTTCAGCCCCTCTGTTTCAGCCCCTCTGTTTCTCGCCCTCTGTTTCAGCCCCACTGTTTCTCGCCCTCTGTTTCAGCTCCTCTGTTTCTCGCCCTCTGTTTCAGTCCCTCTGATTCAGCCCCTCTGTTTCAGCCCCTCTGATTCAGCCCCTCTGTTTCAGCCCCTCTGTTTCAGCCCCTCTGTTTCAGCCCCTCTGTTTCTTGCTCTCTGTTTCTCACCCTCTGTTTCTCGCCCTCTGTTTTATTCCCTCTGTTTTTCGCCCTCTGTTTCAGGCTCTCTGATTCAGCCCGTCTGTTTCAGCCCCTCTGTTTCAGCCACTCTGTTTCTCGCCCTCTTTTCTCGCCCGCTGTTTCAGCCCGTTTGTTTCTCGCCCTCTGTTTCAGCCCCTCTGTTTCAGCCCCTCTGATTCAGCCCCTCTGATTCAGCACCTCTGTTTCTCGCCCTCTGTTTCAGCCCCTCTGTTTCAGCCCCTCTGTTTCAGCCCCTCTGTTTCTTGCCCTCTGTTTCAGCCCCTCTGTTTCTCGCCCTCTGTTTCAGCCCCTCTGTTTCAGCCCCTCTGTTTCAGCCCCTCTGTTTCTCGCCCTCTGTTTCAGCCCCTCTGTTTCTCGCCCTCTGTTTCAGCCCCTCTGTTTCTCGCCTTCTGTTTCAGCCCCTCTTATTCAGCCCCTCTGTTTCAGCCCCACTGATTCAGCCCCTCTGTTTCAGCCAAACTGTTTCAGCCCCTCAGTTTCAGCCCCTCTGTTTCATCCCCACTGTTTCTCGCCCTCTGTTTCTCACCCTCTGTTTCTCGCCTTCTGTTTCAGCCCCTCTGTTTCTCGCCCTCTGTTTCAGCCCCTCTGTTTCAGCCCCTCTGTTTCTCGCCCTCAGTTTCTGTCCCTCTGTTTCTCGCCCTCTGTTTCAGCCCCTCTGTTTTCTCTCCCTCTGTTTCAGCCCCGCTGATTGAGCCCCTCTGTTTCAGCCCCTCGGAATCAGCCCCTCTGTTTCAGCCCCTCTGTTTCTCGCCCTCTGTTTCAGCCCCTCTGTTTCTCGCCTTCTGTTTCAGCCCCTCAGATTCAGCCCCTCTGTTTCAGCCCTACTGATTCAGCCCCTCTGTTTCAGCCCCTCTGTTTCAGCCCCTCAGTTTCAGCCCCTCTGTTTCATCCCCTCTGTTTCTCGCCCTCTGTTTCTCACCCTCTGTTTCTCGCCTTCTGTTTCAGCCCCTCTATTTCAGCCCCTCTGTTTCAATCCCTCTGTTTCAGCCCCTCTGTTTCTCGCCATCTGTTTCAGCCCCTCTGTTTCTCGCCCTCCGTTTCAGCTTTTCTGATTCAGACCCTCTGTTTCAGCCCCTCTGATTCAGCCCCTCTGATTCAGCCCCTCTGATTCAGCCCCTCTGTTTCTCGCCATCTGTTTCAGCCCCTCTGTTTCAGCCCCTCTGTTTCAGCCCCACTGTTTCGCACCCTCTGTTTCAGCCCCTCTGATTCAGCCCCTCTGTTTCCCGCCCCTCAGTTTCAGCGCCTCTGTTTCTCGCCCTCTGTTTCAGCCCCTCTGTTTCTCGCCCTCTGTTTCAGCCCCTCTGTTTCGGCCCCTCTGTTTCTCGCCTCTGTTTCAGCCCATCTGTTTCTCGCCCTCTGTTTCAGCCCCTCTGATTAGGCTCCTCTGTTTCAGCCCCTCTGTTTCTCCCCCACTGTTCCAGCCCCTCTGTTTCAGCCCCTCTGTTTCAGCCACTCTGTTTCAGCCCCTCTGTTTCAGCCCCTCTGTTTCTCGCCCTCTGTTTCAGCCCCTCTGTTTTTCGCCCTCTTTTTCAGCCCCTCTGTTTCAGCCCATCTGTTTCAGCCCCTCTGTTTCTCACCCTCTTTTTCAGCACCTCTGATTCAGCCCCTCTGTTTCTCGCCCTCTGTTTCAGCCACTCTGTTTCTCGCCCTCTGTTTCAGCCCCTCTGTTTCAGCCCCTCAGTTTCAGCCCCTCTGTTTCATCCCCACTGTTTCTCGCCCTCTGTTTCTCACCCTCTGTTTCTCGCCTTCTGTTTCAGCCCCTCTGTTTCTCGCCCTCTGTTTCAGCCCCTCTGTTTCAGCCCCTCTGTTTTTCGCCCTCAGTTTCTGTCCCTCTATTTCTCGCCCTCTGTTTCAGCCCCTCTGTTTTCTCTCCCTCTGTTTCAGCCCCGCTGATTGAGCCCCTCTGTTTCAGCCCCTCTGAATCAGCCCCTCTGTTTCAGCCCCTCTGTTTCTCGCCCTCTGTTTCAGCCCCTCTGTTTCAGCCCCTCTGTTTCTCACCCTCTGTTTCAGCCCCTCTGTTTCTCGCCCTCTGTTTCAGCCCCTCTGTTTCCCGCCCTCTGTTGCTGCTCCTCTGATTTAGCCCCTCTGTTTCAGCCCCTCTGTTTCAGCCCCTCTGTATCTCGCCCTCTGTTTCAGCCCCTCTGTTTCGAGCTCTCTGTTTCAGCTCCTCTGTTTCAGCCACTCTGTTTCTCGCCCTCTGTTTCTGCCCCTCTGTTTCTCGCCCTCTGTTTCAGCCACTCTGTTTCTCGCCCTCTGTTTCAGCCACTCTGATTCAGCCCCTCTGTTTCAGCCCCTCTGAATCAGCCCCTCTGATTCAGCCCCTCTGTTTTAGCTCCTCTGTTTCTCGCCCTCTGTTTCAGCCCCTCTGTTTCAGCCCCTCTGATTCAGCCCCTCTGTTTCAGCCCCTCTGAATCAGCCCCTCTGATTCAGCCCCTCTGTTTCTCGCCCTCTGTTTCAGCCCCTCTGTTTCTCGCCCTCTGTTTCAGCCCCTCTGTTTCAGCCCCTCTGTTTCTCGCCCTCTGTTTCAGCCCCTCTATTTCTCGCCCTCTGTTTCAGCCTCTCTGATTCAGCCCCTCTGTTTCAGGCCCTCTGAATCAGCCCCTCTGATTAAGCCCCTCTGTTTCTCGCCCTCTGTTTCAGCCCCTCTGTTTCTCGCCCTCTGTTTCAGGCCCTCTGTTTCAGCCCCTCTGTTTCAGCCCCTCTGTTTCAGCCCCCCTGTTTCTTGGCCTCTGTTTCAGCCCCTCTGTTTCTCGCCCTCTGTTTCAGCCCCACTGTTTCTCGCCCTCTGTTTCAGCTCCTCTGTTTCTCGCCCTCTGTTTCAGCCCCTCTGATTCAGCCCCTCTGTTTCAGCCCCTCTGTTTCAGCCCCTCTGTTTCAGCCCCTCTGTTTCTTGCCCTCTGTTTCAGCCCCACTGTTTCTCGCCCTCTGTTTTATTCCCTCTGTTTTTCGCCCTCTGTTTCAGGCTCTCTGATTCAGCCCGTCTGTTTCAGCCCCTCTGTTTCAGCCACTCTGTTTCTCGCCCTCTTTTCTCGCCCGCTGTTTCAGCCCGTTTGTTTCTCGCCCTCTGTTTCAGCCCCTCTGTTTCAGCCCCTCTGATTCAGCCCCTCTGATTCAGCACCTCTGTTTCTCGCCCTCTGTTTCAGCCCCTCTGTTTCAGCCCCTCTGTTTCAGCCCCTCTGTTTCTTGCCCTCTGTTTCAGACCCTCTGTTTCTCGCCCTCTGTTTCAGCCCCTCTGTTTCAGCCCCTCTGTTTCAGCCCCTCTGTTTCTCGCCCTCTGTTTCAGCCCCTCTGTTTCTCGCCCTCTGTTTCAGCCCCTCTGTTTCTCGCCTTCTGTTTCAGCCCCTCTTATTCAGCCCCTCTGTTTCAGCCCCACTGATTCAGCCCCTCTGTTTCAGCCAAACTGTTTCAGCCCCTCAGTTTCAGCCCCTCTGTTTCATCCCCACTGTTTCTCGCCCTCTGTTTCTCACCCTCTGTTTCTCGCCTTCTGTTTCAGCCCCTGTTTCTCGCCGTCTGTTTCAGCCCCTCTGTTTCTCGCCCTCAGTTTCTGTCCCTCTGTTTCTCGCCCTCTGTTTCAGCCCCTCTGTTTTCTCTCCCTCTGTTTCAGCCCCGCTGATTGAGCCCCTCTGTTTCAGCCCCTCTGAATCAGCCCCTCTGTTTCAGCCCCTCTGTTTCTCGCCCTCTGTTTCAGCCCCTCTGTTTATCGCCTTCTGTTTCAGCCCCTCAGATTCAGCCCCTCTGTTTCAGCCCCACTGATTCAGCCCCTCTGTTTCAGCCCCTCTGTTTCAGCCCCTCAGTTTCAGCCCCTCTGTTTCATCCCCTCTGTTTCTCGCCCTCTGTTTCTCACCCTCTGTTTCTCGCCTTCTGTTTCAGCCCC
The DNA here is from genome assembly GCF_047496795.1 of Chiloscyllium punctatum. Taxonomy (NCBI): domain Eukaryota; kingdom Metazoa; phylum Chordata; class Chondrichthyes; order Orectolobiformes; family Hemiscylliidae; genus Chiloscyllium; species Chiloscyllium punctatum. Next base: position 1,001,301 of record NW_027309817.1, read on the forward strand.
TCTATTTCAGCCCCTCTGTTTCAATCCCTCTGTTTCAGCCCCTCTGTTTCTCGCCCTCTGTTTCAGCCCCTCTGTTTCTCGCCCTCCGTTTCAGCTCCACTGATTCAGACCCTCTGTTTCAGCCCCTCTGATTCAGCTCCTCTGATTCAGCCCCTCTGTTTCTCGCCATCTGTTTCAGCCCCTCTGTTTCAGCCCCTCTGTTTCAGCCCCACTGTTTCGCACCCTCTGTTTCAGCCCCTCTGATTCAGCCCCTCTGATTCAGCCCCTCTGTTTCCCGCCACTCAGTTTCAGCGCCTCTGTTTCTCGCCCTCTGTTTCAGCCCCTCTGTTTCTCGCCCTCTGTTTCAGCCCCTCTGTTTCAGCCCCTCTGTTTCTCGCCTCTGTTTCAGCCCATCTGTTTCTCGCCCTCTGTTTCAGCCCCTCTGATTAGGCTCCTCTGTTTCAGCCCCTCTGTTTCTCGCCCTCTGTTTCAGCCACTCTGTTTCTCGCCCTCTGTTTCAGCCACTCTGATTCAGCCCCTCTGTTTCAGCCCCTCTGAATCAGCCCCTCTGATTCAGCCCCTCTGTTTTAGCTCCTCTGTTTCAGCCCCTCTGTTTCTCGCCCTCTGTTTCAGCCCCTCTGATTCAGCCCCTCTGTTTCAGCCCCTCTGAATCAGCCCCTCTGATTCAGCCCCTCTGTTTCTCGCCCTCTGTTTCAGCCCCTCTGTTTCTCGCCCTCTGTTTCAGCCCCTCTGTTTCAGCCCCTCTGTTTCTCGCCCTCTGTTTCAGCCCCTCTATTTCTCGCCCTCTCTTTCAGCCTCTCTGATTCAGCCCCTCTGTTTCAGGCCCTCTGAATCAGCCCCTCTGATTAAGCCCCTCTGTTTCTCGCCCTCTGTTTCAGCCCCTCTGTTTCTCGCCCTCTGTTTCAGCCCCACTGTTTCTCGCCCTCTGTTTCAGCTCCTCTGTTTCTCGCCCTCTGTTTCAGTCCCTCTGATTCAGCCCCTCTGTTTCAGCCCCTCTGATTCAGCCCCTCTGTTTCAGCCCCTCTGTTTCAGCCCCTCTGTTTCAGCCCCTCTGTTTCTTGCCCTCTGTTTCTCACCCTCTGTTTCTCGCCCTCTGTTTTATTCCCTCTGTTTTTCGCCCTCTGTTTCAGGCTCTCTGATTCAGCCCGTCTGTTTCAGCCCCTCTGTTTCAGCCACTCTGTTTCTCGCCCTCTTTTCTCGCCCGCTGTTTCAGCCCGTTTGTTTCTCGCCCTCTGTTTCAGCCCCTCTGTTTCAGCCCCTCTGATTCAGCCCCTCTGATTCAGCACCTCTGTTTCTCGCCCTCTGTTTCAGCCCCTCTGTTTCAGCCCCTCTGTTTCAGCCCCTCTGTTTCTTGCCCTCTGTTTCAGCCCCTCTGTTTCTCGCCCTCTGTTTCAGCCCCTCTGTTTCAGCCCCTCTGTTTCTCGCCCTCTGTTTCAGCCCCTCTGTTTCTCGCCCTCTGTTTCAGCCCCTCTGTTTCTCGCCTTCTGTTTCAGCCCCTCTTATTCAGCCCCTCTGTTTCAGCCCCACTGATTCAGCCCCTCTGTTTCAGCCAAACTGTTTCAGCCCCTCAGTTTCAGCCCCTCTGTTTCATCCCCACTGTTTCTCGCCCTCTGTTTCTCACCCTCTGTTTCTCGCCTTCTGTTTCAGCCCCTCTGTTTCTCGCCCTCTGTTTCAGCCCCTCTGTTTCAGCCCCTCTGTTTCTCGCCCTCAGTTTCTGTCCCTCTGTTTCTCGCCCTCTGTTTCAGCCCCTCTGTTTTCTCTCCCACTGTTTCAGCCCCGCTGATTGAGCCCCTCTGTTTCAGCCCCTCGGAATCAACCCCTCTGTTTCAGCCCCTCTGTTTCTCGCCCTCTGTTTCAGCCCCTCTGTTTCTCGCCTTCTGTTTCAGCCCCTCAGATTCAGCCCCTCTGTTTCAGCCCCACTGATTCAGCCCCTCTGTTTCAGCCCCTCTGTTTCAGCCCCTCAGTTTCAGCCCCTCTGTTTCATCCCCTCTGTTTCTCGCCCTCTGTTTCTCACCCTCTGTTTCTCGCCTTCTGTTTCAGCCCCTCTATTTCAGCCCCTCTGTTTCAATCCCTCTGTTTCAGCCCCTCTGTTTCTCGCCATCTGTTTCAGCCCCTCTGTTTCTCGCCCTCCGTTTCAGCTCCTCTGATTCAGACCCTCTGTTTCAGCCCCTCTGATTCAGCCCCTCTGATTCAGCCCCTCTGATTCAGCCCCTCTGTTTCTCGCCATCTGTTTCAGCCCCTCTGTTTCAGCCCCTCTGTTTCAGCCCCACTGTTTCGCACCCTCTGTTTCAGCCCCTCTGATTCAGCCCCTCTGTTTCCCGCCCCTCAGTTTCAGCGCCTCTGTTTCTCGCCCTCTGTTTCAGCCCCTCTGTTTCTCGCCCTCTGTTTCAGCCCCTCTGTTTCGGCCCCTCTGTTTCTCGCCTCTGTTTCAGCCCATCTGTTTCTTGCCCTCTGTTTCAGCCCCTCTGATTAGGCTCCTCTGTTTCAGCCCCTCTGTTTCTCCCCCACTGTTCCAGCCCCTCTGTTTCAGCCCCTCTGTTTCAGCCACTCTGTTTCAGCCCCTCTGTTTCAGCCCCTCTGTTTCAGCCCCTCTGTTTCTCGCCCTCTGTTTCAGCCCCTCTGTTTTTCGCCCTCTTTTTCAGCCCCTCTGTTTCAGCCCATCTGTTTCAGCCCCTCTGTTTCTCACCCTCTTTTTCAGCACCTCTGATTCAGCCCCTCTGTTTCTCGCCCTCTGTTTCAGCCACTCTGTTTCTCGCCCTCTGTTTCAGCCCCTCTGTTTCAGCCCCTCAGTTTCAGCCCCTCTGTTTCATCCCCACTGTTTCTCGCCCTCTGTTTCTCACCCTCTGTTTCTCGCCCTCTGTTTCAGCCCCTCTGATTCAGCCCCTCTGTTTCTCGCCCTCTGTTTCAGCCCCTCTGTTTCTCGCCCTCTGTTTCAGCCCCTCTGTTTCAGCCCCTCTGTTTTTCACCCTCAGTTTCTGTCCCTCTGTTTCTCGCCCTCTGTTTCAGCCCCTCTGTTTTCTCTCCCTCTGTTTCAGCCCCGCTGATTGAGCCCCTCTGTTTCAGCCCCTCTGAATCAGCCCCTCTGTTTCAGCCCCTCTGTTTCTCGCCCTCTGTTTCAGCCCCTCTGTTTCAGCCCCTCTGTTTCTCACCCTCTGTTTCAGCCCCTCTGTTTCTCGCCCTCTGTTTCAGCCCCTCTGTTTCCCGCCCTCTGTTTCTGCTCCTCTGATTTAGGCCCTCTGTTTCAGCCCCTCTGTTTCAGCCCCTCTGTATCTCGCCCTCTGTTTCAGCCCCTCTGTTTCGAGCTCTCTGTTTCAGCTCCTCTGTTTCAGCCACTCTGTTTCTCGCCCTCTGTTTCTGCCCCTCTGTTTCTCGCCCTCTGTTTCAGCCACTCTGTTTCTCGCCCTCTGTTTCAGCCACTCTGATTCAGCCCCTCTGTTTCAGCCCCTCTGAATCAGCCCCTCTGATTCAGCCCCTCTGTTTTAGCTCCTCTGTTTCAGCCCCTCTGTTTCTCGCCCTCTGTTTCAGCCCCTCTGATTCAGCCCCTCTTTTTCAGCCCCTCTGAATCAGCCCCTCTGATTCAGCCCCTCTGTTTCTCGCCCTCTGTTTCAGCCCCTCTGTTTCTCGCCCTCTGTTTCAGCCCCTCTATTTCTCGCCCTCTGTTTCAGCCTCTCTGATTCAGCCCCTCTGTTTCAGGCCCTCTGAATCAGCCCCTCTGATTAAGCCCCTCTGTTTCTCGCCCTCTGTTTCAGCCCCTCTGTTTCTCGCCCTCTGTTTCAGCCCCTCTGTTTCAGCCCCTCTGTTTCAGCCCCTCTGTTTCAGCCCCCCTGTTTCTTGGCCTCTGTTTCAGCCCCTCTGTTTCTCGCCCTCTGTTTCAGCCCCTCTGTTTCTCGCCCTCTGTTTCAGCCCCTCTGATTCAGCCCCTCTGTTTCTGCCCTCTGTTTCAGCCCCCCTGTTTCTCGCCCTCTGTTTCAGCCCCTCTGTTTCATTCCCTCTGTTTCTCACCCTCTGTTTCAGCCCCTCTGTTTCAGCCCCTCTGTTTCAGCCCCTCTGTTTCTAGCCCTCTGTTTCAGCCCCTCTGTTTCAGCCCCTCTGTTTCTCGCCCTCTGTTTCTCGCCCCCTGTTTCAGCCCCACTGTTTCAGGCCCTCGGTTTCTCGCCCTCTGTTTCAGCCCCTCTGTTTCAGCCCCTTTGTTTCAGCCCCTCTGTTTCAGCCCCTCTGTTTCTCGCCCTCTGTTTCAGCACCTCTGTTTCTCGCCCTCTGTTTCAGCCCCTCTGTTTCAGCCCCTCTGTTTCAGCCCCTCTGTTAAGCCCCTCTGTTTCAGCCCCTCTGTTTCAGCCCCTCGGTTTCTCGCCCTCTGTTTCAGCCCCCCTGTTTCAGCCCCTCTGTTTCTCGCCCTCTGTTTCAGCCCCTCTGTTTCTCACCCTCTGTTTCAGCCCCTCTGTTTCTCACCCTCTGTTTCATCCCCTCTGTTTCAGCCCCTCTGTTTCAGCCCCTCTGTTTCTCGCCCTCTGTTTCAGCCCCTCGGATTCTCGCCCTCTGTTTCAGCCCCTCTGTTTCAGCCGCTCTGTTTCTCGCCCTCTGTTTCAGCCCCTCTGTTTCAGCCCCTCTGTTTCTCGCCCTCTGTTTCAGCCCCTCTGTTTCAGCCCCTGTGTTTCTCGCCCTCTGTTTCAGCCCCTCTGTTTCAGCCCCACTGTTTCAGCCCCTCTTTTTCTCCCCCTCTGTTTCAGCCCCACTGTTTCAGCCCCTCTGTTTCTCGCCCTCTGTTTCAGCCCCTCTGTTTCAGCCCCTCTTTTTCTCGCCCGCTGTTTCCGCCCCTCTGTTTCAGCCCCTCGGTTTATCGCCCTCTGTTTCAGCCCCTCTGTTTCTCGCCCTCTGTTTCAGCCCCTCTGTTTCTCGCCCTCTGTTTCAGCCCCTCGGTTTCTCGCCCTCTGTTTCAGCCCCTCTGTTTCAGCCCCTCTGTTTCAGCCCCTCTGTTTCTTGTCCTCTGTTTCAGCCCCTCTGTTTCTCGCCCTCTGTTTCAGCCCCTCTGTTTCAGCCCCTCTGTTTCAGCCCCTCTGTTTCAGCCCCCCTGTTTCTCGCCCCCTGTTTCTCGCCCCCTGTTTCAGCCCCTCTGTTTCAGCCCCTCTGTTTCTCGCCCCCTGTTTCAGCCCCTATGTTTCAGCCCCTCTGTTTCAGCCCCTCTGTTTCTCGCCCTCTGTTTCTCGCCCCCTGTTTCAGCCCCTCTGTTTCAGCCCCATTGTTTCAGCCCTTCTGTTTCTCACCCTCTGTTTCAGCCCCTCTGTTTCAGCCACTCTGTTTCAGCCCCTCTGTTTCAGCCCCTCTGTTTCTCGCCCCCTGTTTCAGCCCCTCTGTTTCAGCCCCTCTGTTTCAGCCCCACTGTTTCAGCCCGTCTGTTTCTCGCCCTCTGTTTCAGCCCCTCTGTTTCTCGCCCACTGTTTCAGCCCCTCTGTTTCAGCCCCTCTGTTTCAGCCCCACTGTTTCAGCCCCTCTGTTTCTCGCCCTCTGTTTCAGCAACTCTGTTTCTCGACCTCTGTTTCAGCCCCTCTGTTTCAGCCCTTCTGTTTCAGCCCCTCTGTTTCAGGCCCTCTGTTTCTCGCCCTCTGTTTCTCGCCCTCTGTTTCTCGCCTTCTGTTTCAGCCCCTCTGTTTCAGCACCTCTGTTTCAGCCCCTCTGTTTCAGCCCCTCGGTTTCTCGCCCTCTGTTTCAGCCCCTCTGTTTCTCGCCCTCTGTTTCAGCCCCTCGGTTTCTCGCCCTCTGTTTCAGCTCCTCTGTTTCAGCCCCTCTGTTTCAGCCCCTCTGTTTCTCGCCCTCTGTTTCAGCCCCTCTGTTTCTCGCCCCCTGTTTCTCGCCCCCTGTTTCAGCCCCTCTGTTTCAGCCCCTCTGTTTCTCGCCCCCTGTTTCAGCCCCTCTGTTTCAGCCCCTCTGTTTCTTGCCCTCTGTTTCAGCCCCTCTGTTTCTCGCCCTCTGTTTCTCGCCCGCTGTTTCGGCCCCTCTGTTTCAACCCTCTGTTTCAGCCCCTCTGTTTCAGCCCCTCTGTTTCAGCCCCTCTGGTTCTAGCCCTCTGTTTCAGCCCCTCTGTTTCAGCCCCTCTGTTTCAGCCCCTCTGTTTCTCGCCCTCTGTTTCTCGCCCCCTGTTTCCGCCCCTCTGTTTCAGCCCCTCGGTTTCTCGCCCTCTGTTTCAGCCACTCTGTTTCAGCCCCTCTGTTTCTCGCCCTCTGTTTCAGCCCCTCTGTTTCTCGCCCTCTGTTTCAGCCCCTCGGTTTCTCGCCCTCTGTTTCAGCCCCTCTGTTTCAGCCCCTCTGTTTCAGCCCCTCTGTTTCTCGTCCTCTGTTTCAGCCCCTCTGTTTCTCGCCCTCTGTTTCAGCCCCTCTGTTTCAGCCCCTCTGTTTCAGCCCCCCTGTTTCTCGCCCCCTGTTTCTCGCCCCCTGTTTCAGCCCCTCTGTTTCAGCCCCTCTGTTTCTCGCCCCCTGTTTCAGCCCCTCTGTTTCAGCCCCTCTGTTTCTCGCCCCCTGTTTCAGCCCCTCTGTTTCAGCCCCTCTGTTTCTCGCCCTCTGTTTCAGCCCCTCTGTTTCTCCCCCGCTGTTTCAGCCCCTCTGTTTCAGCCCCTCTGTTTCAGCCCCTCTGTTTCAGCCCCTCTGTTTCTAGCCCTCTGTTTCAGCCCCTCTGTTTCAGCCCCTCTGTTTCAGCCCCTCTGTTCAGCCCCTCGGTTTCTCGCCCTCTGTTTCAGCCCCTCGGTTTCTCGCCTTCTGTTTCAGCCCCTCTGTTTCAGCCCCTCTGTTTCTCGCCCTCTGTTTCAGCCCCACTGTTTCAGCCCCTCTGTTTCTCGCCCTCTGTTTCAGCCCCTCTGTTTCTCACCCTCTGTTTCAGCCCCTCTGTTTCAGCCAATCTGTTTCTCGCCCACTGTTTCAGCCCCTCTGTTTCAGCCCCTCTGTTTCTCGCCCTCTGTTTCAGTCCCTCTGTTTCTCGCCCTCTGTTTCTCGCCCTCTGTTTCAGCCCCTCTGTTTCAGCCCCTCTGTTTCAGCCCCTCTGTTTCTAGCCCTCTGTTTCAGCCCCTCTGTTTCAGCCCCTCTGTTTCTCGCCCTCTGTTTCTCGCCCCCTGTTTCAGCCCCACTGTTTCAGGCCCTCGGTTTCTCGCCCTCTGTTTCAGCCCCTCTGTTTCAGCCCCTTTGTTTCAGCCCCTCTGTTTCAGCCCCTCTGTTTCTCGCCCTCTGTTTCAGCCCCTCTGTTTCTCGCCCTCTGTTTCAGCCCCTCTGTTTCAGCCCCTCTGTTTCAGCCCCTCTGTTAAGCCCCTCTGTTTCAGCCCCTCTGTTTCAGCCCCTCGGTTTCTCGCCCTCTGTTTCAGCCCCTCTGTTTCAGCCCCTCTGTTTCTCGCCCTCTGTTTCAGCCCCTTTGTTTCTCGCCCTCTGTTTCAGCCCCTCTGTTTCTCACCCTCTGTTTCATCCCCTCTGTTTCAGCCCCTCTGTTTCAGCCCCTCTGTTTCTCGCCCTCTGTTTCAGCCCCTCGGATTCTCGCCCTCTGTTTCAGCCCCTCTGTTTCAGCCGCTCTGTTTCTCGCCCTCTGTTTCAGCCCCTCTGTTTCAGCCCCTCTGTTTCTCGCCCTCTGTTTCAGCCCCTCTGTTTCAGCCCCTGTGTTTCTCGCCCTCTGTTTCAGCCCCTCTGTTTCAGCCCCACTGTTTCAGCCCCTCTTTTTCTCCCCCTCTGTTTCAGCCCCACTGTTTCAGCCCCTCTGTTTCTCGCCCTCTGTTTCAGCCCCTCTGTTTCAGCCCCTCTTTTTCTCGCCGTCTGTTTCAGCCCCTCTGTTTCAGCCCCTCTGTTTCTCGCCCTCTGTTTCAGCCCCTCGGTTTCTCGCCCTCTGTTTCAGCGCCTCTGTTTCAGCCCCGCTGTTTCAGCCCCTCTGTTTCAGCCCCTCTGTCGCTCGCCCTCTGTTTCAGCCCCTCTGTTTCTCGCCCTCTGTTTCAGCCCCTCTGATTGAGCCCCTCTGTTTCTCGCCACCTGTTTCAGCCCCTCTGTTTCAGACCCTCTGTTTCTCGCCCTCTGTTTCAACCCCTCGGTTTCTCGCCCTCTGTTTCTCGCCCTCAGTTTCAGCCCCTCTGTTTCAGCCCCTCTGTTTCAGTCACTCTGTTTCAGCCCCTCGGTTTCTCACCCTCTGTTTCAGCCCCTCGGTTTCTCGCCCTCTGTTTCAGCCCCTCTGTTTCAGCCCCTCTGTTTCAGCCCCTCTGTTTCTCGCCCCCTGTTTCAGCCCCTCTGTTTCAGCCCCTCTGTTTCTCGCCCTCTGTTTCAGCCCCTCTGTTTCAGCCCCTCTGTTTCAGCCCCTCTGTTTCTCGCCCTCTGTTTCTCGCCCGCTGTTTCCGCCCCTCTGTTTCAGCCCCTCGGTTTATCGCCCTCTGTTTCAGCCCCTCTGTTTCAGCCCCTCTGTTTCTCGCCCTCTGTTTCAGCCCCTCTGTTTCTCGCCCTCTGTTTCAGCCCCTCGGTTTCTCGCCCTCTGTTTCAGCCCCTCTGTTTCAGCCCCTCTGTTTCAGCCCCTCTGTTTCTTGTCCTCTGTTTCAGCCCATCTGTTTCTCGCCCTCTGTTTCAGCCCCTCTGTTTCAGCCCCTCTGTTTCAGCCCCTCTGTTTCAGCCCCCCTGTTTCTCGCCCCCTGTTTCTCGCCCCCTGTTTCAGCCCCTCTGTTTCAGCCCCTCTGTTTCAGCCCCTCTGTTTCTCGCCCTCTGTTTCAGCCCCTCTGTTTCTCGCCCTCTGTTTCAGCCCCTCTGTTTCAGCCCCTCTGTTTCAGCCCCTCCGTTAAGCCCCTCTGTTTCAGCCCCTCTGTTTCAGCCCCTCGGTTTCTCGCCCTCTGTTTCAGCCCCTCTGTTTCAGCCCCTCTGTTTCTCGCCCTCTGTTTCAGCCCCTTTGTTTCTCGCCCTCTGTTTCAGCCCCTCTGTTTCTCACCCTCTGTTTCATCCCCTCTGTTTCAGCCCCTCTGTTTCAGCCCCTCTGTTTCTCGCCCTCTGTTTCAGCCCCTCGGATTCTCGCCCTCTGTTTCAGCCCCTCTGTTTCAGCCGCTCTGTTTCTCGCCCTCTGTTTCAGCCCCTCTGTTTCAGCCCCTCTGTTTCTCGCCCTCTGTTTCAGCCCCTCTGTTTCAGCCCCTGTGTTTCTCGCCCTCTGTTTCAGCCCCTCTGTTTCAGCCCCACTGTTTCAGCCCCTCTTTTTCTCCCCCTCTGTTTCAGCCCCACTGTTTCAGCCCCTCTGTTTCTCGCCCTCTGTTTCAGCCCCTCTGTTTCAGCCCCTCTTTTTCTCGCCGTCTGTTTCAGCCCCTCTGTTTCAGCCCCTCTGTTTCTCGCCCTCTGTTTCAGCCCCTCGGTTTCTCGCCCTCTGTTTCAGCGCCTCTGTTTCAGCCCCGCTGTTTCAGCCCCTCTGTTTCAGCCCCTCTGTCGCTCGCCCTCTGTTTCAGCCCCTCTGTTTCTCGCCCTCTGTTTCAGCCCCTCTGATTGAGCCCCTCTGTTTCTCGCCACCTGTTTCAGCCCCTCTGTTTCAGCCCCTCTGTTTCTCGCCCTCTGTTTCAACCCCTCGGTTTCTCGCCCTCTGTTTCTCGCCCTCAGTTTCAGCCCCTCTGTTTCAGCCCCTCTGTTTCAGTCACTCTGTTTCAGCCCCTCGGTTTCTCACCCTCTGTTTCAGCCCCTCGGTTTCTCGCCCTCTGTTTCAGCCCCTCTGTTTCAGCCCCTCTGTTTCAGCCCCTCTGTTTCTCGCCCCCTGTTTCAGCCCCTCTGTTTCAGCCCCTCTGTTTCTCGCCCTCTGTTTCAGCCCCTCTGTTTCAGCCCCTCTGTTTCAGCCCCTCTGTTTCTCGCCCTCTGTTTCTCGCCCGCTGTTTCCGCCCCTCTGTTTCAGCCCCTCGGTTTATCGCCCTCTGTTTCAGCCCCTCTGTTTCAGCCCCTCTGTTTCTCGCCCTCTGTTTCAGCCCCTCTGTTTCTCGCCCTCTGTTTCAGCCCCTCGGTTTCTCGCCCTCTGTTTCAGCCCCTCTGTTTCAGCCCCTCTGTTTCAGCCCCTCTGTTTCTTGTCCTCTGTTTCAGCCCATCTGTTTCTCGCCCTCTGTTTCAGCCCCTCTGTTTCAGCCCCTCTGTTTCAGCCCCTCTGTTTCAGCCCCCCTGTTTCTCGCCCCCTGTTTCTCGCCCCCTGTTTCCGCCCCTCTGTTTCAGCCCCTCTGTTTCTCGCCCCCTGTTTCAGCCCCTATGTTTCAGCCCCTCTGTTTCAGCCCCTCTGTTTCTCGCCCTCTGTTTCTCGCCCCCTGTTTCAGCCCCTCTGTTTCAGCCCCATTGTTTCAGCCCTTCTGTTTCTCACCCTCTGTTTCAGCCCCTCTGTTTCAGCCACTCTGTTTCAGCCCCTCTGTTTCAGCCCCTCTGTTTCTCGCCCCCTGTTTCAGCCCCTCTGTTTCAGCCCCTCTGTTTCAGCCCCACTGTTTCAGCCCCTCTGTTTCTCGCCCTCTGTTTCAGCCCCTCTGTTTCTCGCCCACTGTTTCAGCCCCTCTGTTTCAGCCCCTCTGTTTCTCGCCCTCTGTTTCTCGCCCTCAGTTTCAGCCCCTCTGTTTCAGCCCCTCTGTTTCAGCCACTCTGTTTCAGCCCCTCGGTTTCTCGCCCTCTGTTTCAGCCCCTCTGTTTCTCGCCCTCTGTTTCAGCCCCTCTGTTTCAGCCCTTCTGTTTCAGCCCCTCTGTTTCAGCCCCTCTGTTTCTCGCCCTCTGTTTCTCGCCCTCTGTTTCTCGCCTTCTGTTTCAGCCCCTCTGTTTCAGCACCTCTGTTTCAGCCCCTCTGTTTCAGCCCCTCGGTTTCTCGCCATCTGTTTCAGCCCCTCTGTTTCTCGCCCTCTGTTTCAGCCCCTCGGTTTCTCGCCCTCTGTTTCAGCCCCTCTGTTTCTCGCCCTCTGTTTCAGCCCCTCTGTTTCAGCCCCTCTGTTTCAGCCCCTCTGTTTCAGCCCCTCTGTTTCTCGCCCTCTGTTTCAGCCCCTCTGTTTCTCGCCCTCTGTTTCAGCCCCTCTGTTTCAGCCCCTCTGTTTCAGCCCCTCTGTTTCAGCCCCCCTGTTTCTCGCCCCCTGTTTCTCGCCCCCTGTTTCAGCCCCTCTGTTTCAGCCCCTCTGTTTCTCGCCCCCTGTTTCAGCCCCTCTGTTTCAGCCACTCTGTTTCTCGCCCCCTGTTTCAGCCCCTCTGTTTCAGCCCCTCTGTTTCTTGCCCTCTGTTTCAGCCCCTCTGTTTCTCGCCCTCTGTTTCTCGCCCGCTGTTTCAGCCCCTCTGTTTCAGCCCCTCTGTTTCAGCCCCTCTGTTTCAGCCCCTCTGTTTCAGCCCCTCTGTTTCTAGCCCTCTGTTTCAGCCCCTCTGTTTCAGCCCCTCTGTTTCAGCCCCTCTGTTTCTCGCCCTCTGTTTCTCGCCCCCTGTTTCCGCCCCTCTGTTTCAGCACCTCGGTTTCTCGCCCTCTGTTTCAGCCCCTCTGTTTCAGCCCCTCTGTTTCAGCACCTCTGTTTCTCTTCCTCTGTTTCAGCCCCTCGGTTTGTCGCCCTCTGTTTCAGCCCCTCTGCTTCAGCCCCTCTGTTTCTCGCCCTCTGTTTCAGCCCCTCTGTTTCAGCCCCTCTGTTTCAGCCCCTCTGTTTCAGCCCCTCTGTTTCTCGCCCTCTGTTTCAGCCCCTCTGTTTCTCGCCCTCTGTTTCAGCCCCTCTGTTTCAGCCCCTCTGTTTCAGCCCCCCTGTTTCTCGCCCCCTGTTTCTCGCCCCCTGTTTCAGCCCCTCTGTTTCAGCCCCTCTGTTTCTCGCCCCCTGTTTCAGCCCCTCTGTTTCAGCCACTCTGTTTCTCGCCCCCTGTTTCAGCCCCTCTGTTTCAGCCCCTCTGTTTCTTGCCCTCTGTTTCAGCCCCTCTGTTTCTCGCCCTCTGTTTCTCGCCCGCTGTTTCAGCCCCTCTGTTTCAGCCCCTCTGTTTCAGCCCCTCTGTTTCAGCCCCTCTGTTTCAGCCCCTCTGTTTCTAGCCCTCTGTTTCAGCCCCTCTGTTTCAGCCCCTCTGTTTCAGCCCCTCTGTTTCTCGCCCTCTGTTTCTCGCCCCCTGTTTCCGCCCCTCTGTTTCAGCCCCTCTGTTTCTCGCCCCCTGTTTCAGCCCCTCTGTTTCAGCCCCTCTGTTTCTCGCCCTCTGTTTCAGCCCCTCTGTTTCAGCCCCTCTGTTTCAGCCCCTCTGTTTCTCGCCCTCTGTTTCTCGCCCGCTGTTTCCGCCCCTCTGTTTCAGCCCCTCGGTTTATCGCCCTCTGTTTCAGCCCCTCTGTTTCAGCCCCTCTGTTTCTCGCCCTCTGTTTCAGCCCCTCTGTTTCTCGCCCTCTGTTTCAGCCCCTCGGTTTCTCGCCCTCTGTTTCAGCCCCTCTGTTTCAGCCCCTCTGTTTCAGCCCCTCTGTTTCTTGTCCTCTGTTTCAGCCCATCTGTTTCTCGCCCTCTGTTTCAGCCCCTCTGTTTCAGCCCCTCTGTTTCAGCCCCTCTGTTTCAGCCCCCCTGTTTCTCGCCCCCTGTTTCTCGCCCCCTGTTTCCGCCCCTCTGTTTCAGCCCCTCTGTTTCTCGCCCCCTGTTTCAGCCCCTATGTTTCAGCCCCTCTGTTTCAGCCCCTCTGTTTCTCGCCCTCTGTTTCTCGCCCCCTGTTTCAGCCCCTCTGTTTCAGCCCCATTGTTTCAGCCCTTCTGTTTCTCACCCTCTGTTTCAGCCCCTCTGTTTCAGCCACTCTGTTTCAGCCCCTCTGTTTCAGCCCCTCTGTTTCTCGCCCCCTGTTTCAGCCCCTCTGTTTCAGCCCCTCTGTTTCAGCCCCACTGTTTCAGCCCCTCTGTTTCTCGCCCTCTGTTTCAGCCCCTCTGTTTCTCGCCCACTGTTTCAGCCCCTCTGTTTCAGCCCCTCTGTTTCTCGCCCTCTGTTTCAGCCCCTCTGTTTCTCGCCCTCTGTTTCTCGCCCTCAGTTTCAGCCCCTCTGTTTCAGCCCCTCTGTTTCAGCCACTCTGTTTCAGCCCCTCGGTTTCTCGCCCTCTGTTTCAGCCCCTCTGTTTCTCGCCCTCTGTTTCAGCCCCTCTGTTTCAGCCCTTCTGTTTCAGCCCCTCTGTTTCAGCCCCTCTGTTTCTCGCCCTCTGTTTCTCGCCCTCTGTTTCTCGCCTTCTGTTTCAGCCCCTCTGTTTCAGCACCTCTGTTTCAGCCCCTCTGTTTCAGCCCCTCGGTTTCTCGCCATCTGTTTCAGCCCCTCTGTTTCTCGCCCTCTGTTTCAGCCCCTCGGTTTCTCGCCCTCTGTTTCAGCCCCTCTGTTTCTCGCCCTCTGTTTCAGCCCCTCTGTTTCAGCCCCTCTGTTTCAGCCCCTCTGTTTCAGCCCCTCTGTTTCTCGCCCTCTGTTTCAGCCCCTCTGTTTCTCGCCCTCTGTTTCAGCCCCTCTGTTTCAGCCCCTCTGTTTCAGCCCCTCTGTTTCAGCCCCTCTGTTTCTCGCCCCCTGTTTCAGCCCCTCTGTTTCAGCCACTCTGTTTCTCGCCCCCTGTTTCTCGCCCCCTGTTTCTCGCCCCCTGTTTCAGCCCCTCTGTTTCAGCCCCTCTGTTTCTCGCCCCCTGTTTCAGCCCCTCTGTTTCAGCCACTCTGTTTCTCGCCCCCTGTTTCAGCCCCTCTGTTTCAGCCCCTCTGTTTCTTGCCCTCTGTTTCAGCCCCTCTGTTTCTCGCCCTCTGTTTCTCGCCCGCTGTTTCAGCCCCTCTGTTTCAGCCCCTCTGTTTCAGCCCCTCTGTTTCAGCCCCTCTGTTTCAGCCCCTCTGTTTCTAGCCCTCTGTTTCAGCCCCTCTGTTTCAGCCCCTCTGTTTCAGCCCCTCTGTTTCTCGCCCTCTGTTTCTCGCCCCCTGTTTCCGCCCCTCTGTTTCAGCACCTCGGTTTCTCGCCCTCTGTTTCAGCCCCTCTGTTTCAGCCCCTCTGTTTCAGCACCTCTGTTTCTCTTCCTCTGTTTCAGCCCCTCGGTTTGTCGCCCTCTGTTTCAGCCCCTCTGCTTCAGCCCCTCTGTTTCTCGCCCTCTGTTTCAGCCCCTCAGTTTCAGCCCCTCTGTTTCAGCCCCTCTGTTTCAGCCCCTCTGTTTCTCGCCCTCTGTTTCAGCCCCTCTGTTTCTCGCCCTCTGTTTCAGCCCCTCTGTTTCAGCCCCTCTGTTTCAGCCCCCCTGTTTCTCGCCCCCTGTTTCTCGCCCCCTGTTTCAGCCCCTCTGTTTCAGCCCCTCTGTTTCTCGCCCCCTGTTTCAGCCCCTCTGTTTCAGCCACTCTGTTTCTCGCCCCCTGTTTCAGCCCCTCTGTTTCAGCCCCTCTGTTTCTTGCCCTCTGTTTCAGCCCCTCTGTTTCTCGCCCTCTGTTTCTCGCCCGCTGTTTCAGCCCCTCTGTTTCAGCCCCTCTGTTTCAGCCCCTCTGTTTCAGCCCCTCTGTTTCAGCCCCTCTGTTTCTAGCCCTCTGTTTCAGCCCCTCTGTTTCAGCCCCTCTGTTTCAGCCCCTCTGTTTCTCGCCCTCTGTTTCTCGCCCCCTGTTTCCGCCCCTCTGTTTCAGCACCTCGGTTTCTCGCCCTCTGTTTCAGCCCCTCTGTTTCAGCCCCTCTGTTTCTCGCCCTCTGTTTCAGCCCCTCTGTTTCTCGCCCTCTGTTTCAGCCCCTCGGTTTCTCGCCCTCTGTTTCAGCCACTCTGTTTCAGCCCCTCTGTTTCAGCCCCTCTGTTTCTCGTCCTCTGTTTCAGCCCCTCTGTTTCTCGCCCTCTGTTTCAGCCCCTCTGTTTCAGCCCCTCTGTTTCAGCCCCCCTGTTTCTCGCCCCCTGTTTCTCGCCCCCTGTTTCAGCCCCTCTGTTTCAGCCCCTCTGTTTCTCCCCCCCTGTTTCAGCCCCTCTGTTTCAGCCCCTCTGTTTCTCGCCCCCTGTTTCAGCCCCTCTGTTTCAGCCCCTCTGTTTCTCGCCCTCTGTTTCAGCCCCTCTGTTTCTCGCCCGCTGTTTCAGCCCCTCTGTTTCAGCCCCTCTGTTTCAGCCCCTCTGTTTCTAGCCCTCTGTTTCAGCCCCTCCGTTTCAGCCACTCTGTTTCAGCCCCTCTGTTCAGCCCCTCGGTTTCTCGCCCTCTGTTTCAGCCCCTCGGTTTCTCGCCTTCTGTTTCAGCCCCTCTGTTTCAGCCCCTCTGTTCCAGCCCCTCTGTTTCAGCCCCTCTGTTTCAGCCGCTCTGTTTCTCGCCCTCTGTTTCAGCCCCTCTGTTTCAGCCCCTCTGTTTCTCGCCCTCTGTTTCAGCCCCTCTGTTTCAGCCCCTGTGTTTCTCGCCCTCTGATTCAGCCCCTCTGTTTCAGCCCCACTGTTTCAGCCCCTCTTTTTCTCCCCCTCTGTTTCAGCCCCACTGTTTCAGCCCCTCTGTTTCTCGCCCTCTGTTTCAGCCCCTCTGTTTCAGCCCCTCTTTTTCTCGCCGTCTGTTTCAGCCCCTCTGTTTCAGCCCCTCTGTTTCTCGCCCTCTGTTTCAGCCCCTCGGTTTCTCGCCCTCTGTTTCAGCGCCTCGGTTTCAGCCCCGCTGTTTCAGCCCCTCTGTTTCAGCCCCTCTGTCGCTCGCCCTCTGTTTCAGCCCCTCTGTTTCTCGCCCTCTGTTTCAGCCCCTCTGATTGAGCCCCTCTGTTTCTCGCCACCTGTTTCAGCCCCTCTGTTTCAGCCCCTCTGTTTCTCGCCCTCTGTTTCAACCCCTCGGTTTCTCGCCCTCTGTTTCTCGCCCTCAGTTTCAGCCCCTCTGTTTCAGCCCCTCTGTTTCAGCCACTCTGTTTCAGCCCCTCGGTTTCTCACCCTCTGTTTCAGCCCCTCGGTTTCTCGCCCTCTGTTTCAGCCCCTCTGTTTCAGCCCCTCTGTTTCAGCCCCTCTGTTTCTCGCCCCCTGTTTCAGCCCCTCTGTTTCAGCCCCTCTGTTTCTCGCCCTCTGTTTCAGCCCCTCTGTTTCAGCCCCTCTGTTTCAGCCCCTCTGTTTCTCGCCCTCTGTTTCTCGCCCGCTGTTTCCGCCCCTCTGTTTCAGCCCCTCGGTTTATCGCCCTCTGTTTCAGCCCCTCTGTTTCAGCCCCTCTGTTTCTCGCCCTCTGTTTCAGCCCCTCTGTTTCTCGCCCTCTGTTTCAGCCCCTCGGTTTCTCGCCCTCTGTTTCAGCCCCTCTGTTTTTCACCCCCTGTTTCAGACCCTCTGTTTCAGCCCCTCTGTTTCTCGCCCCCTGTTTCAGCCCCTCTGTTTCAGCCCTTCTGTTTCTCGCTCTCTGTTTCAGCCCCTCGGTTTCTCGCCCTCTGTTTCAGCCCCTCTGTTTCAGCCCCTCTGTTTCAGCCCCACTGTTTCTCGCCCTCTGTTTCAGCCCCTCTGTTTCTCGCCCTCTGTTTCAGCCCCTCTGTTTCAGCCCCTCTGTTTCTCGCCCTCTGTTTCAGCCCCTCTGTTTCAGCCCCTCTTTTTCTCGCCCTCTGTTTCAGCCCCTCTGTTTCAGCCCGTCTGTCTCAGCCCCTCTGTTTCTCGCCCTCTGTTTCAGCCCCTCGGTTTCTCGCCCTCTGTTTCAGCCCCTCTGTTTCAGCCCCTCTGTTTCAGCCCCTCTGTTTCTAGTCCTCTGTTTCAGCCCCTCTGTTTCAGCTCCCTGTTTCTCGCCCTCTGTTTCAGCCCCTCTGTTTCAGCCCCTCTGTTTCAGCTCCTCTGTTTCTCGCCCTCTGTTTTAGCCCCTCAGTTTCGCGCCCTCTGTTTCAGCCCTTCTGTTTCTCGCCCTCTGTTTCGCGCCCTCTGTTTCAGCCCCTCTGTTTCTCGCCCTCTGTTTCAGCCCCTCTGTTTCATCCCCTCTGTTTCAGCCCTCTGTTTCTCGCCCTCTGTTTCAGCCCCTCTGTTTCAGCCCCTCTGTTTCAGCCCCTCTGTTTCAGCCCCTCTGTTTCTCGCCCCCTGTTTCAGCCCCTCTGTTTCAGCCCCTCTGTTTCAGCCCCTTTGTTTCAGCCCCTCTGTTTCAGCCCCTCTATTTCTCGCCCTCTGTTTAAGCCCCTCTGTTTCAGCCCCTCGGTTTCTCGCCCTCTGTTTCAGCCCCTCGGTTTCTCGCCCTCTGTTTCAGCCCCTCTGTTTCAGCCCCTCTGTTTCAGCCCCTCTGTTTCAGCCCCTCTGTTTCTCGTACTCTGTTTTAGCCCCTCTGTTTCAGCCCCCTGTTTCTCGCCCTCTGTTTCAGCCATTCTGTTTCAGCCCCTCTGTTTCAGCCCCTCTGTTTCTCGCCCTCTGTTTCAGCCCCTCTGTTTCAGCCCCTCTGTTTCAGCCCTTCTGTTTCTCGCCCTCTGTTTCAGCCCCTCTGTTTCTCGCCGTCTGTTTCAGCCCCTCTGTTTCAGCCCCTCTGTTTCAGCCCCTCTGTTTCTCGCCCTCTGTTTCAGCCCCTCTGTTTCAGCCCCTCTGTTTCAGCCCCCCTGTTTCTCGCCCCCTGTTTCTCGCCCCCTGTTTCAGCCCCTCTGTTTCAGCCCCTCTGTTTCTCGCCCCCTGTTTCAGCCCCTCTGTTTCAGCCCCTCTGTTTCTCGCCCCCTGTTTCAGCCCCTCTGTTTCAGCCCCTCTGTTTCTCGCCCTCTGTTTCAGCCCCTCTGTTTCTCCCCCGCTGTTTCAGCCCCTCTGTTTCAGCCCCTCTGTTTCAGCCCCTCTGTTTCAGCCCCTCTGTTTCTCGCCCTCTGTTTCAGCCCCTCTGTTTCAGCCCCTCTGTTTCAGCCCCTCTGTTTCTAGCCCTCTGTTTCAGCCCCTCTGTTTCAGCCCCTCTGTTTCAGCCCCTCTGTTCAGCCCCTCGGTTTCTCGCCCTCTGTTTCAGCCCCTCGGTTTCTCGCCTTCTGTTTCAGCCCCTCTGTTTCAGCCCCTCTGTTTCAGCCCCTCTGTTTCTCGCCCTCTGTTTCAGCCCCACTGTTTCAGCCCCTCTGTTTCTCGCCCTCTGTTTCAGCCCCTCTGTTTCTCACCCTCTGTTTCAGCCCCTCTGTTTCAGGCAATCTGTTTCTCGCCCACTGTTTCAGCCCCTCTGTTTCAGCCCCTCTGTTTCTCGCCCTCTGTTTCAGTCCCTCTGTTTCTCGCCCTCTGTTTCTCGCCCTCTGTTTCAGCCCCTCTGTTTCAGCCCCTCTGTTTCAGCCCCTCTGTTTCTAGCCCTCTGTTTCAGCCCCTCTGTTTCAGCCCCTCTGTTTCTCGCCCTCTGTTTCTCGCCCCCTGTTTCAGCCCCACTGTTTCAGGCCCTCGGTTTCTCGCCCTCTGTTTCAGCCCCTCTGTTTCAGCCCCTTTGTTTCAGCCCCTCTGTTTCTGCCCCTCTGTTTCTCGCCCTCTGTTTCAGCCCCTCTGTTTCTCGCCCTCTGTTTCAGCCCCTCTGTTTCAGCCCCTCTGTTTCAGCCCCTCTGTTAAGCCCCTCTGTTTCAGCCCCTCTGTTTCAGCCCCTCGGTTTCTCGCCCTCTGTTTCAGCCCCTCTGTTTCAGCCCCTCTGTTTCTCGCCCTCTGTTTCAGCCCCTTTGTTTCTCGCCCTCTGTTTCAGCCCCTCTGTTTCTCACCCTCTGTTTCATCCCCTCTGTTTCAGCCCCTCTGTTTCAGCCCCTCTGTTTCTCGCCCTCTGTTTCAGCCCCTCCGATTCTCGCCCTCTGTTTCAGCCCCTCTGTTTCAGCCGCTCTGTTTCTCGCCCTCTGTTTCAGCCCCTCTGTTTCAGCCCCTCTGTTTCTCGCCCTCTGTTTCAGCCCCTCTGTTTCAGCCCCTGTGTTTCTCGCCCTCTGTTTCAGCCCCTCTGTTTCAGCCCCACTGTTTCAGCCCCTCTTTTTCTCCCCCTCTGTTTCAGCCCCACTGTTTCAGCCCCTCTGTTTCTCGCCCTCTGTTTCAGCCCCTCTGTTTCAGCCCCTCTTTTTCTCGCCGTCTGTTTCAGCCCCTCTGTTTCAGCCCCTCTGTTTCTCGCCCTCTGTTTCAGCCCCTCGGTTTCTCGCCCTCTGTTTCAGCGCCTCTGTTTCAGCCCCGCTGTTTCAGCCCCTCTGTTTCAGCCCCTCTGTCGCTCGCCCTCTGTTTCAGCCCCTCTGTTTCTCGCCCTCTGTTTCAGCCCCTCTGATTGAGCCCCTCTGTTTCTCGCCACCTGTTTCAGCCCCTCTGTTTCAGCCCCTCTGTTTCTCGCCCTCTGTTTCAACCCCTCGGTTTCTCGCCCTCTGTTTCTCGCCCTCAGTTTCAGCCCCTCTGTTTCAGCCCCTCTGTTTCAGTCACTCTGTTTCAGCCCCTCGGTTTCTCACCCTCTGTTTCAGCCCCTCGGTTTCTCGCCCTCTGTTTCAGCCCCTCTGTTTCAGCCCCTCTGTTTCAGCCCCTCTGTTTCTCGCCCCCTGTTTCAGCCCCTCTGTTTCAGCCCCTCTGTTTCTCGCCCTCTGTTTCAGCCCCTCTGTTTCAGCCCCTCTGTTTCAGCCCCTCTGTTTCTCGCCCTCTGTTTCTCGCCCGCTGTTTCCGCCCCTCTGTTTCAGCCCCTCGGTTTATCGCCCTCTGTTTCAGCCCCTCTGTTTCAGCCCCTCTGTTTCTCGCCCTCTGTTTCAGCCCCTCTGTTTCTCGCCCTCTGTTTCAGCCCCTCGGTTTCTCGCCCTCTGTTTCAGCCCCTCTGTTTCAGCCCCTCTGTGTCAGCCCCTCTGTTTCTTGTCCTCTGTTTCAGCCCATCTGTTTCTCGCCCTCTGTTTCAGCCCCTCTGTTTCAGCCCCTCTGTTTCAGCCCCTCTGTTTCAGCCCCCCTGTTTCTCGCCCCCTGTTTCTCGCCCCCTGTTTCAGCCCCTCTGTTTCAGCCCCTCTGTTTCAGCCCCTCTGTTTCTCGCCCTCTGTTTCAGCCCCTCTGTTTCTCGCCCTCTGTTTCAGCCCCTCTGTTTCAGCCCCTCTGTTTCAGCCCCTCTGTTAAGCCCCTCTGTTTCAGCCCCTCTGTTTCAGCCCCTCGGTTTCTCGCCCTCTGTTTCAGCCCCTCTGTTTCAGCCCCTCTGTTTCTCGCCCTCTGTTTCAGCCCCTTTGTTTCTCGCCCTCTGTTTCAGCCCCTCTGTTTCTCACCCTCTGTTTCATCCCCTCTGTTTCAGCCCCTCTGTTTCAGCCCCTCTGTTTCTCGCCCTCTGTTTCAGCCCCTCGGATTCTCGCCCTCTGTTTCAGCCCCTCTGTTTCAGCCGCTCTGTTTCTCGCCCTCTGTTTCAGCCCCTCTGTTTCAGCCCCTCTGTTTCTCGCCCTCTGTTTCAGCCCCTCTGTTTCAGCCCCTGTGTTTCTCGCCCTCTGTTTCAGCCCCTCTGTTTCAGCCCCACTGTTTCAGCCCCTCTTTTTCTCCCCCTCTGTTTCAGCCCCACTGTTTCAGCCCCTCTGTTTCTCGCCCTCTGTTTCAGCCCCTCTGTTTCAGCCCCTCTTTTTCTCGCCGTCTGTTTCAGCCCCTCTGTTTCAGCCCCTCTGTTTCTCGCCCTCTGTTTCAGCCCCTCGGTTTCTCGCCCTCTGTTTCAGCGCCTCTGTTTCAGCCCCGCTGTTTCAGCCCCTCTGTTTCAGCCCCTCTGTCGCTCGCCCTCTGTTTAAGCCCCTCTGTTTCTCGCCCTCTGTTTCAGCCCCTCTGATTGAGCCCCTCTGTTTCTCGCCACCTGTTTCAGCCCCTCTGTTTCAGCCCCTCTGTTTCTCGCCCTCTGTTTCAACCCCTCGGTTTCTCGCCCTCTGTTTCTCGCCCTCAGTTTCAGCCCCTCTGTTTCAGCCCCTCTGTTTCAGTCACTCTGTTTCAGCCCCTCGGTTTCTCACCCTCTGTTTCAGCCCCTCGGTTTCTCGCCCTCTGTTTCAGCCCCTCTGTTTCAGCCCCTCTGTTTCAGCCCCTCTGTTTCTCGCCCCCTGTTTCAGCCCCTCTGTTTCAGCCCCTCTGTTTCTCGCCCTCTGTTTCAGCCCCTCTGTTTCAGCCCCTCTGTTTCAGACCCTCTGTTTCTCGCCCTCTGTTTCTCGCCCGCTGTTTCCGCCCCTCTGTTTCAGCCCCTCGGTTTATCGCCCTCTGTTTCAGCCCCTCTGTTTCAGCCCCTCTGTTTCTCGCCCTCTGTTTCAGCCCCTCTGTTTCTCGCCCTCTGTTTCAGCCCCTCGGTTTCTCGCCCTCTGTTTCAGCCCCTCTGTTTCAGCCCCTCTGTTTCAGCCCCTCTGTTTCTTGTCCTCTGTTTCAGCCCATCTGTTTCTCGCCCTCTGTTTCAGCCCCTCTGTTTCAGCCCCTCTGTTTCAGCCCCTCTGTTTCAGCCCCCCTGTTTCTCGCCCCCTGTTTCTCGCCCCCTGTTTCCGCCCCTCTGTTTCAGCCCCTCTGTTTCTCGCCCCCTGTTTCAGCCCCTATGTTTCAGCCCCTCTGTTTCAGCCCCTCTGTTTCTCGCCCTCTGTTTCTCGCCCCCTGTTTCAGCCCCTCTGTTTCAGCCCCATTGTTTCAGCCCTTCTGTTTCTCACCCTCTGTTTCAGCCCCTCTGTTTCAGCCACTCTGTTTCAGCCCCTCTGTTTCAGCCCCTCTGTTTCTCGCCCCCTGTTTCAGCCCCTCTGTTTCAGCCCCTCTGTTTCAGCCCCACTGTTTCAGCCCCTCTGTTTCTCGCCCTCTGTTTCAGCCCCTCTGTTTCTCGCCCACTGTTTCAGCCCCTCTGTTTCAGCCCCTCTGTTTCTCGCCCTCTGTTTCAGCCCCTCTGTTTCTCGCCCTCTGTTTCTCGCCCTCAGTTTCAGCCCCTCTGTTTCAGCCCCTCTGTTTCAGCCACTCTGTTTCAGCCCCTCGGTTTCTCGCCCTCTGTTTCAGCCCCTCTGTTTCTCGCCCTCTGTTTCAGCCCCTCTGTTTCAGCCCTTCTGTTTCAGCCCCTCTGTTTCAGCCCCTCTGTTTCTCGCCCTCTGTTTCTCGCCCTCTGTTTCTCGCCTTCTGTTTCAGCCCCTCTGTTTCAGCACCTCTGTTTCAGCCCCTCTGTTTCAGCCCCTCGGTTTCTCGCCATCTGTTTCAGCCCCTCTGTTTCTCGCCCTCTGTTTCAGCCCCTCGGTTTCTCGCCCTCTGTTTCAGCCCCTCTGTTTCTCGCCCTCTGTTTCAGCCCCTCTGTTTCAGCCCCTCTGTTTCAGCCCCTCTGTTTCAGCCCCTCTGTTTCTCGCCCTCTGTTTCAGCCCCTCTGTTTCTCGCCCTCTGTTTCAGCCCCTCTGTTTCAGCCCCTCTGTTTCAGCCCCTCTGTTTCAGCCCCCCTGTTTCTCGCCCCCTGTTTCTCGCCCCCTGTTTCAGCCCCTCTGTTTCAGCCCCTCTGTTTCTCGCCCCCTGTTTCAGCCCCTCTGTTTCAGCCACTCTGTTTCTCGCCCCCTGTTTCAGCCCCTCTGTTTCAGCCCCTCTGTTTCTTGCCCTCTGTTTCAGCCCCTCTGTTTCTCGCCCTCTGTTTCTCGCCCGCTGTTTCAGCCCCTCTGTTTCAGCCCCTCTGTTTCAGCCCCTCTGTTTCAGCCCCTCTGTTTCAGCCCCTCTGTTTCTAGCCCTCTGTTTCAGCCCCTCTGTTTCAGCCCCTCTGTTTCAGCCCCTCTGTTTCTCGCCCTCTGTTTCTCGCCCCCTGTTTCCGCCCCTCTGTTTCAGCACCTCGGTTTCTCGCCCTCTGTTTCAGCCCCTCTGTTTCAGCCCCTCTGTTTCAGCACCTCTGTTTCTCTTCCTCTGTTTCAGCCCCTCGGTTTGTCGCCCTCTGTTTCAGCCCCTCTGCTTCAGCCCCTCTGTTTCTCGCCCTCTGTTTCAGCCCCTCTGTTTCAGCCCCTCTGTTTCAGCCCCTCTGTTTCAGCCCCTCTGTTTCTCGCCCTCTGTTTCAGCCCCTCTGTTTCTCGCCCTCTGTTTCAGCCCCTCTGTTTCAGCCCCTCTGTTTCAGCCCCCCTGTTTCTCGCCCCCTGTTTCTCGCCCCCTGTTTCAGCCCCTCTGTTTCAGCCCCTCTGTTTCTCGCCCCCTGTTTCAGCCCCTCTGTTTCAGCCACTCTGTTTCTCGCCCCCTGTTTCAGCCCCTCTGTTTCAGCCCCTCTGTTTCTTGCCCTCTGTTTCAGCCCCTCTGTTTCTCGCCCTCTGTTTCTCGCCCGCTGTTTCAGCCCCTCTGTTTCAGCCCCTCTGTTTCAGCCCCTCTGTTTCAGCCCCTCTGTTTCAGCCCCTCTGTTTCTAGCCCTCTGTTTCAGCCCCTCTGTTTCAGCCCCTCTGTTTCAGCCCCTCTGTTTCTCGCCCTCTGTTTCTCGCCCCCTGTTTCCGCCCCTCTGTTTCAGCACCTCGGTTTCTCGCCCTCTGTTTCAGCCCCTCTGTTTCAGCCCCTCTGTTTCTCGCCCTCTGTTTCAGCCCCTCTGTTTCTCGCCCTCTGTTTCAGCCCCTCGGTTTCTCGCCCTCTGTTTCAGCCACTCTGTTTCAGCCCCTCTGTTTCAGCCCCTCTGTTTCTCGTCCTCTGTTTCAGCCCCTCTGTTTCTCGCCCTCTGTTTCAGCCCCTCTGTTTCAGCCCCTCTGTTTCAGCCCCCCTGTTTCTCGCCCCCTGTTTCTCGCCCCCTGTTTCAGCCCCTCTGTTTCAGCCCCTCTGTTTCTCCCCCCCTGTTTCAGCCCCTCTGTTTCAGCCCCTCTGTTTCTCGCCCCCTGTTTCAGCCCCTCTGTTTCAGCCCCTCTGTTTCTCGCCCTCTGTTTCAGCCCCTCTGTTTCTCGCCCGCTGTTTCAGCCCCTCTGTTTCAGCCCCTCTGTTTCAGCCCCTCTGTTTCAGCCCCTCTGTTTCTAGCCCTCTGTTTCAGCCCCTCCGTTTCAGCCACTCTGTTTCAGCCCCTCTGTTCAGCCCCTCGGTTTCTCGCCCTCTGTTTCAGCCCCTCGGTTTCTCGCCTTCTGTTTCAGCCCCTCTGTTTCAGCCCCTCTGTTCCAGCCCCTCTGTTTCAGCCCCTCTGTTTCAGCCGCTCTGTTTCTCGCCCTCTGTTTCAGCCCCTCTGTTTCAGCCCCTCTGTTTCTCGCCCTCTGTTTCAGCCCCTCTGTTTCAGCCCCTGTGTTTCTCGCCCTCTGATTCAGCCCCTCTGTTTCAGCCCCACTGTTTCAGCCCCTCTTTTTCTCCCCCTCTGTTTCAGCCCCACTGTTTCAGCCCCTCTGTTTCTCGCCCTCTGTTTCAGCCCCTCTGTTTCAGCCCCTCTTTTTCTCGCCGTCTGTTTCAGCCCCTCTGTTTCAGCCCCTCTGTTTCTCGCCCTCTGTTTCAGCCCCTCGGTTTCTCGCACTCTGTTTCAGCGCCTCTGTTTCAGCCCCGCTGTTTCAGCCCCTCTGTTTCAGCCCCTCTGTCGCTCGCCCTCTGTTTCAGCCCCTCTGTTTCTCGCCCTCTGTTTCAGCCCCTCTGATTGAGCCCCTCTGTTTCTCGCCACCTGTTTCAGCCCCTCTGTTTCAGCCCCTCTGTTTCTCGCCCTCTGTTTCAACCCCTCTGTTTCTCGCCCTCTGTTTCTCGCCCTCAGTTTCAGCCCCTCTGTTTCAGCCCCTCTGTTTCAGCCACTCTGTTTCAGCCCCTCGGTTTCTCACCCTCTGTTTCAGCCCCTCGGTTTCTCGCCCTCTGTTTCAGCCCCTCTGTTTCAGCCCCTCTGTTTCAGCCCCTCTGTTTCTCGCCCCCTGTTTCAGCCCCTCTGTTTCAGCCCTTCTGTTTCTCGCCCTCTGTTTCAGCCCCTCTGTTTCAGCCCCTCTGTTTCAGCCCCTCTGTTTCTCGCCCTCTGTTTCTCGCCCGCTGTTTCCGCCCCTCTGTTTCAGCCCCTCGGTTTATCGCCCTCTGTTTCAGCCCCTCTGTTTCAGCCCCTCTGTTTCTCGCCCTCTGTTTCAGCCCCTCTGTTTCTCGCCCTCTGTTTCAGCCCCTCGGTTTCTCGCCCTCTGTTTCAGCCCCTCTGTTTTTCACCCCCTGTTTCAGACCCTCTGTTTCAGCCCCTCTGTTTCTCGCCCCCTGTTTCAGCCCCTCTGTTTCAGCCCTTCTGTTTCTCGCTCTCTGTTTCAGCCCCTCGGTTTCTCGCCCTCTGTTTCAGCCCCTCTGTTTCAGCCCCTCTGTTTCAGCCCCACTGTTTCTCGCCCTCTGTTTCAGCCCCTCTGTTTCTCGCCCTCTGTTTCAGCCCCTCTGTTTCAGCCCCTCTGTTTCTCGCCCTCTGTTTCAGCCCCTCTGTTTCAGCCCCTCTTTTTCTCGCCCTCTGTTTCAGCCCCTCTGTTTCAGCCCGTCTGTCTCAGCCCCTCTGTTTCTCGCCCTCTGTTTCAGCCCCTCGGTTTCTCGCCCTCTGTTTCAGCCCCTCTGTTTCAGCCCCTCTGTTTCAGCCCCTCTGTTTCTAGTCCTCTGTTTCAGCCCCTCTGTTTCAGCCCCCTGTTTCTCGCCCTCTGTTTCAGCCCCTCTGTTTCAGCCCCTCTGTTTCAGCTCCTCTGTTTCTCGCCCTCTGTTTTAGCCCCTCAGTTTCGCGCCCTCTGTTTCAGCCCTTCTGTTTCTCGCCCTCTGTTTCGCGCCCTCTGTTTCAGCCCCTCTGTTTCTCGCCCTCTGTTTCAGCCCCTCTGTTTCATCCCCTCTGTTTCAGCCCTCTGTTTCTCGCCCTCTGTTTCAGCCCCTCTGTTTCAGCCCCTCTGTTTCAGCCCCTCTGTTTCAGCCCCTCTGTTTCTCGCCCCCTGTTTCAGCCCCTCTGTTTCAGCCCCTCTGTTTCAGCCCCTTTGTTTCAGCCCCTCTGTTTCAGCCCCTCTATTTCTCGCCCTCTGTTTAAGCCCCTCTGTTTCAGCCCCTCGGTTTCTCGCCCTCTGTTTCAGCCCCTCGGTTTCTCGCCCTCTGTTTCAGCCCCTCTGTTTCAGCCCCTCTGTTTCAGCCCCTCTGTTTCAGCCCCTCTGTTTCTCGTACTCTGTTTTAGCCCCTCTGTTTCAGCCCCCTGTTTCTCGCCCTCTGTTTCAGCCATTCTGTTTCAGCCCCTCTGTTTCAGCCCCTCTGTTTCTCGCCCTCTGTTTCAGCCCCTCTGTTTCAGCCCCTCTGTTTCAGCCCTTCTGTTTCTCGCCCTCTGTTTCAGCCCCTCTGTTTCTCGCCGTCTGTTTCAGCCCCTCTGTTTCAGCCCCTCTGTTTCAGCCCCCCTGTTTCTCGCTCCCTGTTTCTGGCCCCTGTTTCAGCCCCTCTGTTTCAGCCCCTCTGTTTCTTGCCCCCTGTTTCAGCCCCTCTGTTTCAGCCCCTATGTTTCTCGCCCTCTGTTTCAGCCCCTCTGTTTCTCGCCCTCTGTTTCTCGCCCTCTGTTTCAGCCCCTCTGTTTCAGCCCCTCTGTTTCTCGCCCTCTGATTCAGCCCCTCTGTTTCAGCCCCTCTGTTTCAGCCCCTCTGTTTCAGCCCCTCTGTTTCTAGCCCTCTGTTTCAGCCCCTCTATTTCATCCCCTCTGTTTCAGCCCCTCTGTTTCAGCCCCTCTGTTTCTCGCCCACTGTTTCGCGCCCCCTGTTTCAGCCCCTCTGTTTCAGCCCCTCGGTTTCTCGCCCTCTGTTTCAGCCCCTCTGTTTCAACCCCTCTGTTTCAGCCCCTCTGTTTCAACCCCTCTGTTTCTCGCCCTCTGTTTCAACCCCTCTGTTTCTCGCCCTCTGTTTCAGCCCCTCTGTTTCAGCCCCTCTGTTTCAGCCCCTCTGTTCAGCCCCTCGGTTTCTCGCCCTCTGTTTCAGCCCCTCGGTTTCTCACCCTCTGTTTCAGCCCCTCTGTTTCAGCCCCTCTGGTTCAGCCCCTCTGTTTCTCGCCCTCTGTTTCAGCCCCTCTGTTTCAGCCCCTCTGTTTCTCGCCCTCTGTTTCAGCCCCTCTGTTTCTCGCCCTCTGTTTCTCGCCCTCTGTTTCAGCCCCTCTGTTTCAGCCCCTCTGTTTCAGCCCTCTGTTTCTCGCCCTCTGTTTCAGCCCCTCTGTTTCAGCCCCTCTGTTTCTCGCCCTCTGTTTCAGCCCCTCTGTTTCAGCCCCTCTGTTTCTCGCACTCTGTTTCAGCCCCTCTGTTTCAGCCCCTCTGTTTCTCGCCCTCTGTTTCAGCCCCTCGGTTTCTTGCCCTCTGTTTCAGCCCCTCTGTTTCTCGCCCTCTGTTTCAGCCCCTGTGTTTCAGCTCCTCTGTTTCAGCCCCTCTTTTTCTCACCCACTGTTTCAGCCCCTCTGCTTCTCGCCCTCTGTTTCAGCCCCTCTGTTTCAGCCCCTCTGTTTCTCACCCTCTGTTTCAGCCCCTCTGTTTCAGCCCTTCTGTTTCAGCCCCTCTGTTTCTCGCCCTCTGTTTCAGCCCCTCGGTTTCTCGCCCTCTGTTTCAGCCCCTCTGTTTCAGCTCCTCTTATTCAGCCCCTCTGTTTCTCGCCCTCTTATTCAGCCCCTCTGTTTCTCGCCCTCTGTTTCAGCCGCTCTTTTTGAGCCCCTCTGTTTCAGCCCCTCTGTTTCTCGCCCTCTGTTTCAGCCCCTCTGTTTCAGCCCCTCTGTTTCTCGCCCTCTGTTTCAGCCCCTCTGTTTCTCGCGCTCTATTTCAGCCCCTCTGTTTCAGCCCCTCTGTTTCAGCCCCTCTGTTTCAGCCCCTCTGTTTCTCGCCCTCTGTTTCAGCCACTCTGTTTCAGCCCCTCTGTTTCAGCCCCTCTGTTTCAGCCCCTCGGTTTCTCGCCCTCTGTTTCAGCCCCTCTGTTTCAGCCCCTCTGTTTCAGCCCCACTGTTTCTCGCCCTCTGTTTCAGCCCCTCTGTTTCTCGCCCTCTGTTTCAGCCCCTCTGTTTCAGCCCCTCTGTTTCTCGCCCTCTGTTTCAGCCCCTCTGTTTCTCGCGCTCTATTTCAGCCCCTCTGTTTCAGCCCCTCTGTTTCAGCCCCTCTGTTTCTCGCCCTCTGTTTCAGCCACTCTGTTTCAGCCCCTCTGTTTCAGCCCCTCTGTTTCAGCCCCTCTGTTTCTCGCCCTCTGTTTCAGCCCCTCTGTTTCTCGCACTCTGTTTCAGCCCCTCTGTTTCTCGCCCTCTGTTTCAGCACCTCGGTTTCTTGCCCTCTGTTTCAGCCCCTCTGTTTCTCGCCCTCTCTTTCAGCCCCTCTGTTTCAGCTCCTCTGTTTCAGCCCCTCTTTTTCTCACCGACTGTTTCAGCCGCTCTGCTTCTCGCCCTCTGTTTCAGCCCCTCAGTTTCAGCCCCTCTGTTTCTCACCCTCTGTTTCAGCCCCTCTGTTTCAGCCCCTCTGTTTCAGCCCCTCTGTTTCTCGCCCTCTGTTTCAGCCCCTCGGTTTCTCGCCCTCTGTTTCAGCCCCTCTGTTTCAGCTCCTCTGTTTCAGCCCCTCTGTTTCTCGCCCTCTTATTCAGCCCCTCTGTTTCTCGCCCTCTGTTTCAGCCGCTCTGTTTGAGCCCCTCTGTTTCAGCCCCTCTGTTTCTCGCCCTCTGTTTCAGCCCCTCTGTTTCAGCCCCTCTGTTTCTTGCCATCTGTTTCAGCCCCTCTGTTTCTCGCCCTCTGTTTCAGCCCCTCTGTTTCTCGCCCTCTGTTTCAGCCCCTCTGTTTCAGCCCCTCTGTTTCTCGCCCTCTGTTTCAGCCCCTCGGTTTCTTGCCCTCTGTTTCAGCCCCTCTGTTTCAGCCCCTCTGTTTCAGCCCCTCTGTTTCTCGCCCTCGGTTTCAGCCCCTCGGTTTCTCGACCTCTGTTTCAGCCCCTCTGTTTCAGACCCTCGGATTCTCGCCCTCTGTTTCAGCCCCACTGTTTCAGCCCTTCTGTTTCTCGCCCTCTGTTTCAGCCCCTCTGTTTCAGCCCCTCTGTTTCAGCCCCTCTGTTTCAGCCCCTCTGTTTCTCACCCTCTGTTTCAGCACCTCTGTTTCTCGCCCTCTGATTCTCGCCCTCTGTTTCAGCCCCTCTGTTTCAGCCCCTCTGTTTCAGCCCCTCTGTTTCAGCCCCTCTGTTTCTTGCCCTCTGTTTCAGCCCCTCTATTTCAGCCCTTCTGTTTCAGCCCTTCTGTTTCAGCCCCTCTGTTTCAGCCCCTCTGTTTCTCGCCTTCTGTTTCAGCCCCTCTGTTTCAGCCCCTCGGTTTCAGCCCCTCGGTTTCAGCCCCTCGGTTTCTCGCCCTCTGTTTCAGCCTTACTGTTTGTCGCCCTCTGTTTCAGCCCCTCTGTTTCAGCCCCCTGTTTCTCGCCCTCTGTTTCAGCCCCTCTGTTTCAGCCCCTCTGTTTCAGCCCCTCTGTTTCTCGCCCTCTGTTTCTCGCCCCCTGTTTCAGCCCCTCTGTTTCAGCCCCTCGGTTTCTCGCCCTCTGTTTCAGCCCCTCTGTTTCAGTCCCACTGTTTCAGCCCCTCTGTTTCTCGCCCTCTGTTTCAGCCCCTCTGTTTCAGCCCCTCTGTTTCTAGCCCTCTGTTTCAGCCCCTCTGTTTCAGCCCCCTGTTTCAGCCCCTCTGTTTCTCGCCCTCTGTTTCAGCCCCTCTGTTTCAGTCCCTCTGTTTCAGCCCCTCTGATTCTCGCCCTCTGTTTCAGCCCCTCTGTTTCTCGCCCTCTGTTTCAGCCCCTCTGTTTCTCGCCCTATGTTTCAGCCCCTCTGTTTCAGCCCCTCTGTTTCAGCACCTCTGTTTCTCGCCCTCTGTTTCTCGCCCACTGTTTCAGCCCCTCTGTTTCTCGCCCTATGTTTCAGCCCCTCTGTTTCAGCCCCTCTGTTTCAGCACCTCTGTTTCTCGCCCTCTGTTTCTCGCCTTCTGTTTCAGCCCCTCTGTTTCAGCCCCTCTGTTTCAGCCCCTCGGTTTCTTGCCCTCTGTTTCATCCCCTCTGTTTCAGCCCCTCTGTTTCAGCCCCTCTGTTTCAGCCCCTCGGTTTCTCGCCCTCTGTTTCAGCCCCTCTGTTTCAGCCCCTCTGTGTCAGCCCCTCTTTTTCAGCCCCCCTGTTTCTCGCCCCCTGTTTCTCGCCCCCTGTTTCTCACCCCCTGTTTCAGACCCTCTGTTTCAGCCCCTCTGTTTCTCGCCCCCTGTTTCAGCCCCTCTGTTTCAGCCCCTCTGTTTCTCGCCCTCTGTTTCAGCCCCTCAGTTTCTCGCCCTCTGTTTCTCGCCCTCTGTTTCAGCCCCTCTGTTTCATCCCCTCTGTTTCAGCCCCTCTGTTTCTCGCCCTCTGTTTCAGCCCTTCTGTTTCAGCCCCTCTGTTTCAGCCCCTCTGTTTCTAGCCCTCTGTTTCAGCCCCTCTATTTCAGCCCCTCTGTTTCAGCCCCTCTGTTTCAGCGCCTCTGTTTCAGCCCCTCTGTTTCTCGCCCTCTGTTTCTCGCCCCCTGTTTCAGCCCCTCTGTTTCAGCCCCTCGGTTTCTCGCCCTCTGTTTAAACCCCTCTGTTTTAGCCCCTCTGTTTCAGCCCCACTGTTTCAGCCCCTCGGTTTCTCGCCCTCTGTTTCAACCCCTCTGTTTCTCGCCCTCTGTTTCAGCCCCTCTGTTTCAGCCCCTCTGTTTAAGCCCCTCTGTTCAGACCCTCGGTTTCTCGCCCTCTGTTTCAGCCCCTCTGTTTCAGCCCCTCTGTTTCAGCCCCTCTGTTTCCTGCCCTCTGTTTCAGCCCCTCTGTTTCTCGCCCTCTGTTTCAGCCCCTCTGTTTCTCGCCCTCTGTTTCAGCCCCTCTGCTTCAGCCCCTCTGTTTCTCGCCCTCTGTTTCAGCCCCTCTGTTTCTCGCCCTCTTATTCAGCCCCTCTGTTTCTCGCCCTCTGTTTCAGCCGCTCTGTTTGAGCCCCTCTGTTTCAGCCCCTCTGTTTCTCGCCCTCTGTTTCAGCCCCTCGGTTTCTCGCCCTCTGTTTCAGCCCCTCTGTTTCAGCCCCTCTGTTTCAGCCCCTCTGTTTCAGCCCCTCTGTGTCAGCCCCTCTTTTTCAGCCTCCCTGTTTCTCGCCCCCTGTTTCTCGCCCCCTGTTTCTCACCCCCTGTTTCAGACCCTCTGTTTCAGCCCCTCTGTTTCTCGCCCCCTGTTTCAGCCCCTCTGTTTCAGCCCCTCTGTTTCTCGCCCTCTGTTTCAGCCCCTCAGTTTCTCGCCCTCTGTTTCTCGCCCTCTGTTTCAGCCCCTCTGTTTCATCCCCTCTGTTTCAGCCCCTCTGTTTCTCGCCCTCTGTTTCAGCCCTTCTGTTTCAGCCCCTCTGTTTCAGCCCCTCTGTTTCTAGCCCTCTGTTTCAGCGCCTCTATTTCAGCCCCTCTGTTTCAGCCCCTCTGTTTCAGCGCCTCTGTTTCAGCCCCTCTGTTTCTCGCCCTCTGTTTCTCGCCCCCTGTTTCAGCCCCTCTGTTTCAGCCCCTCGGTTTCTCGCCCTCTGTTTAAACCCCTCTGTTTTAGCCCCTCTGTTTCAGCCCCACTGTTTCAGCCCCTCGGTTTCTCGCTCTCTGTTTCAACCCCTCTGTTTCTCGCCCTCTGTTTCAGCCCCTCTGTTTCAGCCCCTCTGTTTAAGCCCCTCTGTTCAGACCCTCGGTTTCTCGCCCTCTGTTTCAGCCCCTCTGTTTCAGCCCCTCTGTTTCAGCCCCTCTGTTTCTTGCCCTCTGTTTCAGCCCCTCTGTTTCTCGCCCTCTGTTTCAGCCCCTCTGTTTCTCGCCCTCTGTTTCAGCCCCTCTGTTTCAGCCACTCTGTTTCTCTACCGCTGTTTCAGCCCCTCGGTTTCTCGCCCTCTGTTTCAGCCCCTCTGTTTCAGCCCCTCTGTTTCAGCCCCTCTGTTTCTCGCCCTCTGTTTCAGCCCCTCTGTTTCTCGCCCCCTGTTTCAGCCCCTCTGTTTCAGCCCCTCTGTTTCTCGCCCTCTGTTTCAGCCCCTCTGTTTCTCGCCCTCTGTTTCTCGCCCTCTGTTTCAGCCCCTCTGTTTCAGCCCCTCTGTTTCAGCCCCTCGGTTTCTCGTCCTCTGTTTCAGCCCCTCTGTTTCTCGCCCTCTGTTTCAGCCCCTCTGTTTCAGCCCTTCTGTTTCAGCCCCTCTGTTTCAGCCCCTCTGTTTCAGCCCCTCTGTTTCTCGCCCTCTGTTTCAGCCCCTCTGTTTCTCGCCCTCTGTTTCTCGCCCTCTGTTTCAGCCCCTCTGTTTCAGCCCCTCTGTTTCTGCCCCACTGTTTCTCGCCCTCTGTTTCAGCCCCTCTGTTTCTCGCCCTCTGTTTCAGCCCCTCTGTTTCAGCCCCTCTGTTTCTCGCCCTCTGTTTCAGCCCCTCTGTTTCTCGCGCTCTATTTCAGCCCCTCTGTTTCAGCCCCTCTGTTTCAGCCCCTCTGTTTCGGCCGCTCTGTTTCTCGCCCTCTGTTTCAGCCCCTCTGTTTCAGCCCCTCTGTTTCTCGCCCTCTGTTTCAGCACCTCTGTTTCTCGCACTCTGTTTCAGCCCCTCTGTTTCTCGCCCTCTGTTTCAGCACCTCGGTTTCTTGCCCTCTGTTTCAGCCCCTCTGTTTCTCTCCCTCTCTTTCAGCCCCTCTGTTTCAGCTCCTCTGTTTCAGCCCCTCTTTTTCTCACCCACTGTTTCAGCCCCTCTGCTTCTCGCCCTCTGTTTCAGCCCCTCAGTTTCAGCCCCTCTGTTTCTCACCCTCTGTTTCAGCCCCTCTGTTTCAGCCCCTCTGTTTCAGCCCCTCTGTTTCTCGCCCTCTGTTTCAGCCCCTCGGTTTCTCGCCCTCTGTTTCAGCCCCTCTGTTTCAGCTCCTCTGTTTCAGCCCCTCTGTTTCTCGCCCTCTTATTCAGCCCCTCTGTTTCTCGCCCTCTGTTTGAGCCCCTCTGTTTGAGCCCCTCTGTTTCAGCCCCTCTGTTTCTCGCCCTCTGTTTCAGCCCCTCTGTTTCAGCCCCTCTGTTTCAGCCCCTCTGTTTCTCGCCCTCTGTTTCAGCACCTCAGTTTCTCGCACTCTGTTTCAGCCCCTCTCTTTCTCGCCCTCTGTTTCAGCACCTCGGTTTCTTGCCCTCTGTTTCAGCCCCTCTGTTTCTCGCCCTCTCTTTCAGCCCCTCTGTTTCAGCTCCTCTGTTTCAGCCCCTCTTTTTCTCACCCACTGTTTCAGCCCCTCTGCTTCTCGCCCTCTGTTTCAGCCCCTCAGTTTCAGCCCCTCTGTTTCTCACCCTCTGTTTCAGCCCCTCTGTTTCAGCCCCTCTGTTTCAGTCCCTCTGTTTCTCGCCCTCTGTTTCAGCCCCTCGGTTTCTCGCCCTCTGTTTCAGCCCCTCTGTTTCAGCTCCTCTGTTTCAGCCCCTTTGTTTCTCGCCCTCTTATTCAGCCCCTCTGCTTCTCGCCCTCTGTTTCAGCCCCTCAGTTTCAGCCCCTCTGTTTCTCACCCTCTGTTTCAGCCCCTCTGTTTCAGCCCCTCTGTTTCAGCCCCTCTGTTTCTCGCCCTCTGTTTCAGCCCCTCGGTTTCTCGCCCTCTGTTTCAGCCCCTCTGTTTCAGCTCCTCTGTTTCAGCCCCTTTGTTTCTCGCCCTCTTATTCAGCCCCTCTGTTTCTCGCCCTCTGTTTGAGCCCCTCTGTTTGAGCCCCTCTGTTTCAGCCCCTCTGTTTCTCGCCCTCTGTTTCAGCCCTTCTGTTTCAGCCCCTCTGTTTCAGCCCCTCTGTTTCTCGCCCTCTGTTTCAGCCACTCTGTTTCTCGCCTTCTGTTTCAGCCCCTCTGTTTCTCGCCCTCTGTTTCAGCCCCTCTGTTTCAGCCCCGCTGTTTCAGCTCCTCTGTTTCAGCCCCACTGTTTCTCGCCCTCTCTTTCAGCCCCTCTGTTTCTCGCCCTCTGTTTCAGCCCCTCTCTTTCTCGCCCTCTGTTTCAGCCCCTCTGTTTCTCGCCCTCTGTTTCAGCCCCTCTGTTTCTCGCCCTCAGTTTCTGCCCCTCTGTTTCAGCTCCTCTGTTTCAGCCCCTCTTTTTCTCACCCACTGTTTCAGCCCCTCTGCTTCTCGCCCTCTGTTTCAGCCCTCTGTTTCAGCCCCTCTGTTTCTCACCCTCTGTTTCAGCCCCTCTGTTTCAGCCCCTCTGTTTCAGCCCCTCTGTTTCTCGCCCTCTGTTTCAGCCCCTCTGTTTCTCGCCCTCTGTTTCAGCCCCTCTGTTACTACTCCTCTGTTTCAGCCCCTCTGTTTCTCGCCCTCTTATTCAGCCCCTCTGTTTCTCGCCCTCTGTTTCAGCCGCTCTGTTTGAGCCCCTCTGTTTCAGCCCCCTGTTTCTCGCCCTCTGTTTCAGCCCCTCTGTTTCAGCCCCTCTGTTTCAGCCCCTCTGTTTCTCGCCCTCTGTTTCTCGCCCCCTATTTCAGCCCCTCTGTTTCAGCCCCTCGGTTTCTCGCCCTCTGTTTCAGCCCCTCTGTTTCAGTCCCACTGTTTCAGCCCCTCTGTTTCTCGCCCTCTGTTTCAGCCCCTCTGTTTCAGCCCCTCTGTTTCTAGCCCTCTGTTTCAGCCCCTCTGTTTCAGCCCCCTGTTTCAGCCCCTCTGTTTCTCGCCCTCTGTTTCAGCCCCTCTGTTTCAGTCCCTCTGTTTCAGCCCCTCTGATTCTCGCCCTCTGTTTCAGCCCCTCTGTTTCTCGCCCTCTGTTTCAGCCCCTCTGTTTCTCACCCTATGTTTCAGCCCCTCTGTTTCAGCCCCTCTGTTTCAGCACCTCTGTTTCTCGCCCTCTGTTTCTCGCCCACTGTTTCAGCACCTCTGTTTCAGCCCCTTGGTTTCTCGCCCTCTGTTTCAGCCCCTCTGTTTCAGCCCCTCTGTTTCAGCCCCTCTGTTTCTTGCCCTCTGTTTCTCGCCCAATGTTTCAGCCCCTCTGTTTCAGCCCCTCTGTTTCCGCGCTCTGTTTCAGCCCCTCGGTTTCTCGCCCTCTGTTTCAGCCCCTCTGTTTCAGCCCCTCTGTTTCAGCTCCTCTGTTTCTCGCCCTCTGTTTGAGCCCCTCTGTTTCGCGCCCTCTGTTTCAGCCCTTCTGTTTCCCGCCCTCTGTTTCTCGCCCTCTGTTTCAGCCCCTCTGTTTCTCGCCCTCTGTTTCAGCCCCTCTGTTTCAGCCCCTCTGTTTCAGCCCTCTGTTTCTCGCCCTCTGTTTCAGCCCCTCTGTTTCAGCCCCTCTGTTTCAGTCCCTCTGTTTCAGCCCCTCTGTTTCTCGCCCCCTGTTTCAGCCCCTTTGTTTCAGCCCCTCTGTTTCAGCCCCCTGTTTCTCGCCCTCTGTTTCAGCCCTTCTGTTTCAGCCCCTCTGTTTCTCGCCCTCTGTTTCAGCCACTCTGTTTCTCGCCTTCTGTTTCAGCCCCTCTGTTTCTCGCCCTCTGTTTCAGCCCCTCTGTTTCAGCCCCGCTGTTTCAGCTCCTCTGTTTCAGCCCCACTGTTTCTCGCCCTCTCTTTCAGCCCCTCTGTTTCTCGCCCTCTGTTTCAGCCCCTCTCTTTCTCGCCCTCTGTTTCAGCGCCTCTGTTTCTCGCCCTCTGTTTCAGCCCCTCTGTTTCTCGCCCTCAGTTTCTGCCCCTCTGTTTCAGCTCCTCTGTTTCAGCCCCTCTTTTTCTCACCCACTGTTTCAGCCCCTCTGCTTCTCGCCCTCTGTTTCAGCCCCTCTGTTTCAGCCCCTCTGTTTCTCACCCTCTGTTTCAGCCCCTCTGTTTCAGCCCCTCTGTTTCAGCCCCTCTGTTTCTCGCCCTCTGTTTCAGCCCCTCGGTTTCTCGCCCTCTGTTTCAGCCCCTCTGTTTCTACTCCTCTGTTTCAGCCCCTCTGTTTCTCGCCCTCTTATTCAGCCCCTCTGTTTCTCGCCCTCTGTTTCAGCCGCTCTGTTTGAGCCCCTCTGTTTCAGCCCCTCTGTTTCTCGCCCTCTGTTTCAGCCCCTCTGTTTCTCGCCCTCTGTTTCAGCCCCTCTGTTTCAGCCACTCTGTTTCTCGCCCGCTGTTTCAGCCCCTCGGTTTCTCGCCCTCTGTTTCAGCCCCTCTGTTTCAGCCCCTCTGTTTCTCGCCCTCTGCTTCAGCCCCTCTGTTTCTCGCCCCCTGTTTCAGCCCCTCTGTTTCAGCCCCTCTGTTTCTCGCCCTCTGTTTCAGCCCCTCTGTTTCTCGCCCTCTGATTCTCGCCCTCTGTTTCAGCCCCTCTGTTTCAGCCCCTCTGTTTCAGCCCCTCGGTTTCTCGCCCTCTGTTTCAGCCCCTCTGTTTCTTGCCCTCTGTTTCAGCCCCTCTATTTCAGCCCTTCTGTTTCAGCCCCTCTGTTTCAGCCCCTCTGTGTCTCGCCCTCTGTTTCTCGCCCTCTGTTTCTCGCCTTCTGTTTCAGCCCCTCTGTTTCAGCCCCTCGGTTTCAGCCCCTCGGTTTCAGCCCCTCGGTTTCTCGCCCTCTGTTTCAGCCTTACTGTTTGTCGCCCTCTGTTTCAGCCCCTCTGTTTCAGCCCCCTGTTTCTCGCCCTCTGTTTCAGCCCCTCTGTTTCAGCCCCTCTGTTTCAGCCCCTCTGTTTCTCGCCCTCTGTTTCTCGCCCCCTGTTTCAGCCCCTCTGTTTCAGCCCCTCGGTTTCTCGCCCTCTGTTTCAGCCCCTCTGTTTCAGTCCCACTGTTTCAGCCCCTCTGTTTCTCGCCCTCTGTTTCAGCCCCTCTGTTTCAGCTCCTCTGTTTCTCGCCCTCTGTTTCAGCCCCTCTGTTTCAGCCCCCTGTTTCAACCCCTCTGTTTCTCGCCCTCTGTTTCAGCCCCTCTGTTTCAGTCCCTCTGTTTCAGCCCCTCTGATTCTCGCCCTCTGTTTCAGCCCCTCTGTTTCTCGCCCTTTGTTTCAGCCCCTCTGTTTCTCGCCCTATGTTTCAGCCCCTCTGTTTCAGCCCCTCTGTTTCAGCCCCTCTGTTTCAGCCCCTCTGTTTCAGCCCCTCTGTTTCTCGCCCTCTGTTTCAGCACCTCTGTTTCTCGCACTCTGTTTCAGCCCCTCTGTTTCTCGCCCTCTGTTTCCGCACCTCGGTTTCTTGCCCTCTGTTTCAGCCCCTCTGTTTCTCTCCCTCTCTTTCAGCCCCTCTGTTTCAGCTCCTCTGTTTCAGCCCCTCTTTTTCTCACCCACTGTTTCAGCCCCTCTGCTTCTCGCCCTCTGTTTCAGCCCCTCAGTTTCAGCCCCTCTGTTTCTCACCCTCTGTTTCAGCCCCTCTGTTTCAGCCCCTCTGTTTCAGCCCCTCTGTTTCTCGCCCTCTGTTTCAGCCCCTCGGTTTCTCGCCCTCTGTTTCAGCCCCTCTGTTTCAGCTCCTCTGTTTCAGCCCCTCTGTTTCTCGCCCTCTTATTCAGCCCCTCTGTTTCTCGCCCTCTGTTTGAGCCCCTCTGTTTGAGCCCCTCTGTTTCAGCCCCTCTGTTTCTCGCCCTCTGTTTCAGCCCCTCTGTTTCAGCCCCTCTGTTTCAGCCCCTCTGTTTCTCGCCCTCTGTTTCAGCACCTCTGTTTCTCGCACTCTGTTTCAGCCCCTCTGTTTCTCGCCCTCTGTTTCAGCACCTCGGTTTCTTGCCCTCTGTTTCAGCCCCTCTGTTTCTCGCCCTCTCTTTCAGCCCCTCTGTTTCAGCTCCTCTGTTTCAGCCCCTCTTTTTCTCACCCACTGTTTCAGCCCCTCTGCTTCTCGCCCTCTGTTTCAGCCCCTCAGTTTCAGCCCCTCTGTTTCTCACCCTCTGTTTCAGCCCCTCTGTTTCAGCCCCTCTGTTTCAGCCCCTCTGTTTCTCGCCCTCTGTTTCAGCCCCTCGGTTTCTCGCCCTCTGTTTCAGCCCCTCTGTTTCAGCTCCTCTGTTTCAGCCCCTTTGTTTCTCGCCCTCTTATTCAGCCCCTCTGCTTCTCGCCCTCTGTTTCAGCCCCTCAGTTTCAGCCCCTCTGTTTCTCGCCCTCTCTTTCAGCCCCTCTGTTTCAGCTCCTCTGTTTCAGCCCCTCTTTTTCTCACCCACTGTTTCAGCCCCTCTGCTTCTCGCCCTCTGTTTCAGCCCCTCAGTTTCAGCCCCTCTGTTTCTCACCCTCTGTTTCAGCCCCTCTGTTTCAGCCCCTCTGTTTCAGCCCCTCTGTTTCTCGCCCTCTGTTTCAGCCCCTCGGTTTCTCGCCCTCTGTTTCAGCCCCTCTGTTTCAGCTCCTCTGTTTCAGCCCCTTTGTTTCTCGCCCTCTTATTCAGCCCCTCTGCTTCTCGCCCTCTGTTTCAGCCCCTCTGTTTCAGCCCCTCTGTTTCAGCCCCTCTGTTTCTCGCCCTCTGTTTCAGCCCCTCGGTTTCTCGCCCTCTGTTTCAGCCCCTCTGTTTCAGCTCCTCTGTTTCAGCCCCTTTGTTTCTCGCCCTCTTATTCAGCCCCTCTGTTTCTCGCCCTCTGTTTGAGCCCCTCTGTTTGAGCCCCTCTGTTTCAGCCCCTCTGTTTCTCGCCCTCTGTTTCAGCCCCTCTGTTTCAGCCCCTCTGATTCTTGCCCTCTGTTTCAGCCCCTCTGTTTCTCGCCCTCTGTTTCAGCCCCTCTGTTTCTCGCCCTCTGTTTCAGCCCCTCTGTTTCAGCCCCTCGGTTTCTCGCCCTCTGTTTCAGCCCCTCTGTTTCAGCCCCTCTGTTTCAGCCCCTCTGTTTCTCGCCCTCTGTTTCAGCACCTCTGTTTCTCGCACTCTGTTTCAGCCCCTCTGTTTCTCGCCCTCTGTTTCAGCACCTCGGTTTCTTGCCCTCTGTTTCAGCCCCTCTGTTTCTCGCCCTCTCTTTCAGCCCCTCTGTTTCAGCTCCTCTGTTTCAGCCCCTCTTTTTCTCACCCACTGTTTCAGCCGCTCTGCTTCTCGCCCTCTGTTTCAGCCCCTCAGTTTCAGCCCCTCTGTTTCTCACCCTCTGTTTCAGCCCCTCTGTTTCAGCCCCTCTGTTTCAGCCCCTCTGTTTCTCGCCCTCTGTTTCAGCCCCTCGGTTTCTCGCCCTCTGTTTCAGCCCCTCTGTTTCAGCTCCTCTGTTTCAGCCTCTCTGTTTCTCGCCCTCTTATTCAGCCCCTCTGTTTCTCGCCCTCTGTTTGAGCCCCTCTGTTTGAGCCCCTCTGTTTCAGCCCCTCTGTTTCTCGCCCTCTGTTTCAGCCCCTCTGTTTCAGCCCCTCTGTTTCTTGCCCTCTGTTTCAGCCGCTCTGTTTCTCGCCCTCTGTTTCAGCCCCTCTGTTTCTCGCCCTCTGTTACAGCCCCTCTGTTTCAGCCCCTCTGTTTCTCGCCCTCTGTTTCAGCCCCTCGGTTTCTTGCCCTCTGTTTCAGCCTCTCTGTTTCTGCCCCTCTGTTTCAGCCCCTCTGTTTCTCGCCCTCGGTTTCAGCCCCTCGGTTTCTCGACCTCTGTTTCAGCCCCTCTGTTTCAGACCCGCGGTTTCTCGTCCTCTGTTTCAGCCCCACTGTTTCAGCCCTTCTGTTTCTCGCCCTCTGTTTCAGCCCCTCTGTTTCAGCCCCTCTGTTTCAGCCCCTCTGTTTCAGCCCCTCTGTTTCTCTCCCTCTGTTTCAGCCCCTCTGTTTCTCGCCCTCTGATTCTCGCCCTCTGTTTCAGCCCCTCTGTTTCAGCCCCTCTGTTTCAGCCCCTCGGTTTCTCGCCCTCTGTTTCAGCCCCTCTGTTTCTTGCCCTCTGTTTCAGCCCCTCTATTTCAGCCCTTCTGTTTCAGCCCCTCTCTTTCAGCCCCTCTGTTTCTCGCCCTCTGTTTCTCGCCCTCTGTTTCTCGCCTTCTGTTTCAGCCCCTCTGTTTCAGCCCCTCGGTTTCAGCCCCTCGGTTTCAGCCCCTCGGTTTCTCGCCCTCTGTTTCAGCCTTACTGTTTGTTGCCCTCTGTTTCAGCCCCTCTGTTTCAGCCCCCTGTTTCTCGCCCTCTGTTTCAGCCCCTCTGTTTCAGCCCCTCTGTTTCAGCCCCTCTGTTTCTCGCCCTCTGTTTCTCGCCCCCTGTTTCAGCCCCTCTGTTTCAGCCCCTCGGTTTCTCGCCCTCTGTTTCAGCCCCTCTGTTTCAGTCCCACTGTTTCAGCCCCTCTGTTTCTCGCCCTCTGTTTCAGCCCCTCTGTTTCAGCCCCTCTGTTTCTAGCCCTCTGTTTCAGCCCCTCTGTTTCAGCCCCCTGTTTCAGCCCCTATGTTTCTCGCCCTCTGTTTCAGCCCCTCTGTTTCAGTCCCTCTGTTTCAGCCCCTCTGATTCTCGCCCTCTGTTTCAGCCCCTCTGTTTCTCGCCCTCTGTTTCAGCCCCTCTGTTTCTCGCCCTATGTTTCAGCCCCTCTGTTTCAGCCCCTCTGTTTCAGCACCTCTGTTTCTCGCCCTCTGTTTCTCGCCCACTGTTTCAGCCCCTCTGTTTCAGCCCCTTGGTTTCTCGCCCTCTGTTTCAGCCCCTCTGTTTCAGCCCCTCTGTTTCTTGCCCTCTGTTTCTCGCCCTATGTTTCAGCCCCTCTGTTTCAGCCCCTCTGTTTCTCGCCCTCTGTTTCAGCCCCTCGGTTTCTCGCCCTCTGTTTCAGCCCCTCTGTTTCAGCCCCTCTGTTTCAGCCCCTCTGTTTCTAGTCCTCTGTTTCAGCCCCTCTGTTTCAGCCCCCTGTTTCTCGCCCTCTGTTTCAGCCCCTCTGTTTCAGCCCCTCTGTTTCAGCTCCTCTGTTTCTCGCCCTCTGTTTGAGCCCCTCTGTTTCGCGCCCTCTGTTTCAGCCCTTCTGTTTCCCGCCCTCTGTTTCTCGCCCTCTGTTTCAGCCCCTCTGTTTCTCGCCCTCTGTTTCAGCCCCTCTGTTTCAGCCCCTCTGTTTCAGCCCACTGTTTCTCGCCCTCTGTTTCAGCCCCTCTGTTTCAGCCCCTCTGTTTCAGTCCCTCTGTTTCAGCCCCTCTGTTTCTCGCCCCCTGTTTCAGTCCCTCTGTTTCAGCCCCTCGGTTTCTCGCCCTATGTTTCAGCCCCTCTGTTTCAGCCCCTCTGTTTCAGCCCCTCTGTTTCAGCCCACTGTTTCTCGCCCTCTGTTTCAGCCCCTCTGTTTCAGCCCCTCTGTTTCAGCCCCTCTGTTTCAGCCCCCTGTTTCTCGCCCTCTGTTTCAGCCCTTCTGTTTCAGCCCCTCTGTTTCAGCCCCTCTGTTTGTCGCCCTCTGTTTCAGCCACTCTGTTTCTCGCCTTCTGTTTCAGCCCCTCTGTTTCTCGCCCTCTGTTTCAGCCCCTCTGTTTCAGCCCCGCTGTTTCAGCTCCTCTGTTTCAGCCCCACTGTTTCTCGCCCTCTCTTTCAGCCCCTCTGTTTCTCGCCCTCTGTTTCAGCCCCTCTCTTTCTCGCCCTCTGTTTCAGCCCCTCTGTTTCTCGCCCTCTGTTTCAGCCCCTCTGTTTCTCGCCCTC
Organism: Chiloscyllium punctatum; assembly: GCF_047496795.1. Taxonomy (NCBI): domain Eukaryota; kingdom Metazoa; phylum Chordata; class Chondrichthyes; order Orectolobiformes; family Hemiscylliidae; genus Chiloscyllium; species Chiloscyllium punctatum. The sequence continues at coordinate 1,042,216 of NW_027309817.1, forward strand.
AGTTTCTGCCCCTCTGTTTCAGCTCCTCTGTTTCAGCCCCTCTTTTTCTCACCCACTGTTTCAGCCCCTCTGCTTCTCGCCCTCTGTTTCAGCCCCTCTGTTTCAGCCCCTCTGTTTCTCACCCTCTGTTTCAGCCCCTCTGTTTCAGCCCCTCTGTTTCAGCCCCTCTGTTTCTCGCCCTCTGTTTCAGCCCCTCTGTTTCTCGCCCTCTGTTTCAGCCCCTCTGTTTCTACTCCTCTGTTTCAGCCCCTCTGTTTCTCGCCCTCTTATTCAGCCCCTCTGTTTCTCGCCCTCTGTTTCAGCCGCTCTGTTTGAGCCCCTCTGTTTCAGCCCCCTGTTTCTCGCCCTCTGTTTCAGCCCCTCTGTTTCAGCCCCTCTGTTTCAGCCCCTCTGTTTCTCGCCCTCTGTTTCTCGCCCCCTATTTCAGCCCCTCTGTTTCAGCCCCTCGGTTTCTCGCCCTCTGTTTCAGCCCCTCTGTTTCAGTCCCACTGTTTCAGCCCCTCTGTTTCTCGCCCTCTGTTTCAGCCCCTCTGTTTCAGCCCCTCTGTTTCTAGCCCTCTGTTTCAGCCCCTCTGTTTCAGCCCCCTGTTTCAGCCCCTCTGTTTCTCGCCCTCTGTTTCAGCCCCTCTGTTTCAGTCCCTCTGTTTCAGCCCCTCTGATTCTCGCCCTCTGTTTCAGCCCCTCTGTTTCTCGCCCTCTGTTTCAGCCCCTCTGTTTCTCACCCTATGTTTCAGCCCCTCTGTTTCAGCCCCTCTGTTTCAGCACCTCTGTTTCTCGCCCTCTGTTTCTCGCCCACTGTTTCAGCCCCTCTGTTTCAGCCCCTTGGTTTCTCGCCCTCTGTTTCAGCCCCTCTGTTTCAGCCCCTCTGTTTCAGCCCCTCTGTTTCTTGCCCTCTGTTTCTCGCCCTATGTTTCAGCCCCTCTGTTTCAGCCCCTCTGTTTCCGCCCTCTGTTTCAGCCCCTCGGTTTCTCGCCCTCTGTTTCTCGCCCTCTGTTTCAGCCCCTCTGTTTCAGCCCCTCTGTTTCAGCCCCTCGGTTTCTCGCCATCTGTTTCTCGCCCTCTGTTTCTCGCCCTCTGTTTCAGCCCCTCTGTTTCAGCCCCTCTGTTTCAGCCCCTCTGTTTCCCGCCCTCTGTTTCTCGCCCTCTGTTTCAGCCCCTCTGTTTCTCGCCCTCTGTTTCAGCCCCTCTGTTTCAGCCCCTCTGTTTCAGCCCTCTGTTTCTCGCCCTCTGTTTCAGCCCCTCTGTTTCAGCCCCTCTGATTCTTGCCCTCTGTTTCAGCCCCTCTGTTTCTCGCCCTCTGTTTCAGCCCCTCTGTTTCTCGCCCTCTGTTTCAGCCCCTCTGTTTCAGCCCCTCGGTTTCTCGCCCTCTGTTTCAGCCCCTCTGTTTCTTGCCCTCTGTTTCAGCCCCTCTATTTCAGCCCTTCTGTTTCAGCCCCTCTGTTTCAGCCCCTCTGTGTCTCGCCCTCTGTTTCTCGCCCTCTGTTTCTCGCCTTCTGTTTCAGCCCCTCTGTTTCAGCCCCTCGGTTTCAGCCCCTCGGTTTCAGCCCCTCGGTTTCTCGCCCTCTGTTTCAGCCTTACTGTTTGTCGCCCTCTGTTTCAGCCCCTCTGTTTCAGCCCCCTGTTTCTCGCCCTCTGTTTCAGCCCCTCTGTTTCAGCCCCTCTGTTTCAGCCCCTCTGTTTCTCGCCCTCTGTTTCTCGCCCCCTGTTTCAGCCCCTCTGTTTCAGCCCCTCGGTTTCTCGCCCTCTGTTTCAGCCCCTCTGTTTCAGTCCCACTGTTTCAGCCCCTCTGTTTCTCGCCCTCTGTTTCAGCCCCTCTGTTTCAGCTCCTCTGTTTCTCGCCCTCTGTTTCAGCCCCTCTGTTTCAGCCCCCTGTTTCAACCCCTCTGTTTCTCGCCCTCTGTTTCAGCCCCTCTGTTTCAGTCCCTCTGTTTCAGCCCCTCTGATTCTCGCCCTCTGTTTCAGCCCCTCTGTTTCTCGCCCTTTGTTTCAGCCCCTCTGTTTCTCGCCCTATGTTTCAGCCCCTCTGTTTCAGCCCCTCTGTTTCAGCCCCTCTGTTTCAGCCCCTCTGTTTCAGCCCCTCTGTTTCTCGCCCTCTGTTTCAGCACCTCTGTTTCTCGCACTCTGTTTCAGCCCCTCTGTTTCTCGCCCTCTGTTTCCGCACCTCGGTTTCTTGCCCTCTGTTTCAGCCCCTCTGTTTCTCTCCCTCTCTTTCAGCCCCTCTGTTTCAGCTCCTCTGTTTCAGCCCCTCTTTTTCTCACCCACTGTTTCAGCCCCTCTGCTTCTCGCCCTCTGTTTCAGCCCCTCAGTTTCAGCCCCTCTGTTTCTCACCCTCTGTTTCAGCCCCTCTGTTTCAGCCCCTCTGTTTCAGCCCCTCTGTTTCTCGCCCTCTGTTTCAGCCCCTCGGTTTCTCGCCCTCTGTTTCAGCCCCTCTGTTTCAGCTCCTCTGTTTCAGCCCCTCTGTTTCTCGCCCTCTTATTCAGCCCCTCTGTTTCTCGCCCTCTGTTTGAGCCCCTCTGTTTGAGCCCCTCTGTTTCAGCCCCTCTGTTTCTCGCCCTCTGTTTCAGCCCCTCTGTTTCAGCCCCTCTGTTTCAGCCCCTCTGTTTCTCGCCCTCTGTTTCAGCACCTCTGTTTCTCGCACTCTGTTTCAGCCCCTCTGTTTCTCGCCCTCTGTTTCAGCACCTCGGTTTCTTGCCCTCTGTTTCAGCCCCTCTGTTTCTCGCCCTCTCTTTCAGCCCCTCTGTTTCAGCTCCTCTGTTTCAGCCCCTCTTTTTCTCACCCACTGTTTCAGCCCCTCTGCTTCTCGCCCTCTGTTTCAGCCCCTCAGTTTCAGCCCCTCTGTTTCTCACCCTCTGTTTCAGCCCCTCTGTTTCAGCCCCTCTGTTTCAGCCCCTCTGTTTCTCGCCCTCTGTTTCAGCCCCTCGGTTTCTCGCCCTCTGTTTCAGCCCCTCTGTTTCAGCTCCTCTGTTTCAGCCCCTTTGTTTCTCGCCCTCTTATTCAGCCCCTCTGCTTCTCGCCCTCTGTTTCAGCCCCTCAGTTTCAGCCCCTCTGTTTCTCACCCTCTGTTTCAGCCCCTCTGTTTCAGCCCCTCTGTTTCAGCCCCTCTGTTTCTCGCCCTCTGTTTCAGCCCCTCGGTTTCTCGCCCTCTGTTTCAGCCCCTCTGTTTCAGCTCCTCTGTTTCAGCCCCTTTGTTTCTCGCCCTCTTATTCAGCCCCTCTGTTTCTCGCCCTCTGTTTGAGCCCCTCTGTTTGAGCCCCTCTGTTTCAGCCCCTCTGTTTCTCGCCCTCTGTTTCAGCCCCTCTGTTTCAGCCCCTCTGATTCTTGCCCTCTGTTTCAGCCCCTCTGTTTCTCGCCCTCTGTTTCAGCCCCTCTGTTTCTCGCCCTCTGTTTCAGCCCCTCTGTTTCAGCCCCTCGGTTTCTCGCCCTCTGTTTCAGCCCCTCTGTTTCAGCCCCTCTGTTTCAGCCCCTCTGTTTCTCGCCCTCTGTTTCAGCACCTCTGTTTCTCGCACTCTGTTTCAGCCCCTCTGTTTCTCGCCCTCTGTTTCAGCACCTCGGTTTCTTGCCCTCTGTTTCAGCCCCTCTGTTTCTCGCCCTCTCTTTCAGCCCCTCTGTTTCAGCTCCTCTGTTTCAGCCCCTCTTTTTCTCACCCACTGTTTCAGCCGCTCTGCTTCTCGCCCTCTGTTTCAGCCCCTCAGTTTCAGCCCCTCTGTTTCTCACCCTCTGTTTCAGCCCCTCTGTTTCAGCCCCTCTGTTTCAGCCCCTCTGTTTCTCGCCCTCTGTTTCAGCCCCTCGGTTTCTCGCCCTCTGTTTCAGCCCCTCTGTTTCAGCTCCTCTGTTTCAGCCTCTCTGTTTCTCGCCCTCTTATTCAGCCCCTCTGTTTCTCGCCCTCTGTTTGAGCCCCTCTGTTTGAGCCCCTCTGTTTCAGCCCCTCTGTTTCTCGCCCTCTGTTTCAGCCCCTCTGTTTCAGCCCCTCTGTTTCTTGCCCTCTGTTTCAGCCCCTCTGTTTCTCGCCCTCTGTTTCAGCCCCTCTGTTTCTCGCCCTCTGTTACAGCCCCTCTGTTTCAGCCCCTCTGTTTCTCGCCCTCTGTTTCAGCCCCTCGGTTTCTTGCCCTCTGTTTCAGCCTCTCTGTTTCTGCCCCTCTGTTTCAGCCCCTCTGTTTCTCGCCCTCGGTTTCAGCCCCTCGGTTTCTCGACCTCTGTTTCAGCCCCTCTGTTTCAGACCCGCGGTTTCTCGTCCTCTGTTTCAGCCCCACTGTTTCAGCCCTTCTGTTTCTCGCCCTCTGTTTCAGCCCCTCTGTTTCAGCCCCTCTGTTTCAGCCCCTCTGTTTCAGCCCCTCTGTTTCTCTCCCTCTGTTTCAGCCCCTCTGTTTCTCGCCCTCTGATTCTCGCCCTCTGTTTCAGCCCCTCTGTTTCAGCCCCTCTGTTTCAGCCCCTCGGTTTCTCGCCCTCTGTTTCAGCCCCTCTGTTTCTTGCCCTCTGTTTCAGCCCCTCTATTTCAGCCCTTCTGTTTCAGCCCCTCTCTTTCAGCCCCTCTGTTTCTCGCCCTCTGTTTCTCGCCCTCTGTTTCTCGCCTTCTGTTTCAGCCCCTCTGTTTCAGCCCCTCGGTTTCAGCCCCTCGGTTTCAGCCCCTCGGTTTCTCGCCCTCTGTTTCAGCCTTACTGTTTGTTGCCCTCTGTTTCAGCCCCTCTGTTTCAGCCCCCTGTTTCTCGCCCTCTGTTTCAGCCCCTCTGTTTCAGCCCCTCTGTTTCAGCCCCTCTGTTTCTCGCCCTCTGTTTCTCGCCCCCTGTTTCAGCCCCTCTGTTTCAGTCCCACTGTTTCAGCCCCTCTGTTTCTCGCCCTCTGTTTCAGCCCCTCTGTTTCAGCCCCTCTGTTTCTAGCCCTCTGTTTCAGCCCCTCTGTTTCAGCCCCCTGTTTCAGCCCCTCTGTTTCTCGCCCTCTGTTTCAGCCCCTCTGTTTCAGTCCCTCTGTTTCAGCCCCTCTGATTCTCGCCCTCTGTTTCAGCCCCTCTGTTTCTCGCCCTCTGTTTCAGCCCCTCTGTTTCTCGCCCTATGTTTCAGCCCCTCTGTTTCAGCCCCTCTGTTTCAGCACCTCTGTTTCTCGCCCTCTGTTTCTCGCCCACTGTTTCAGCCCCTCTGTTTCAGCCCCTTGGATTCTCGCCCTCTGTTTCAGCCCCTCTGTTTCAGCCCCTCTGTTTCTTGCCCTCTGTTTCTCGCCCTATGTTTCAGCCCCTCTGTTTCAGCCCCTCTGTTTCTCGCCCTCTGTTTCAGCCCCTCGGTTTCTCGCCCTCTGTTTCAGCCCCTCTGTTTCAGCCCCTCTGTTTCAGCCCCTCTGTTTCTAGTCCTCTGTTTCAGCCCCTCTGTTTCAGCCCCCTGTTTCTCGCCCTCTGTTTCAGCCCCTCTGTTTCAGCCCCTCTGTTTCAGCTCCTCTGTTTCTCGCCCTCTGTTTGAGCCCCTCTGTTTCGCGCCCTCTGTTTCAGCCCTTCTGTTTCCCGCCCTCTGTTTCTCGCCCTCTGTTTCAGCCCCTCTGTTTCTCGCCCTCTGTTTCAGCCCCTCTGTTTCAGCCCCTCTGTTTCAGCCCACTGTTTCTCGCCCTCTGTTTCAGCCCCTCTGTTTCAGCCCCTCTGTTTCAGTCCCTCTGTTTCAGCCCCTCTGTTTCTCGCCCCCTGTTTCAGTCCCTCTGTTTCAGCCCCTCTGTTTCTCGCCCTATGTTTCAGCCCCTCTGTTTCAGCCCCTCTGTTTCAGCCCCTCTGTTTCAGCCCACTGTTTCTCGCCCTCTGTTTCAGCCCCTCTGTTTCAGCCCCTCTGTTTCAGCCCCTCTGTTTCAGCCCCCTGTTTCTCGCCCTCTGTTTCAGCCCTTCTGTTTCAGCCCCTCTGTTTCAGCCCCTCTGTTTGTCGCCCTCTGTTTCAGCCACTCTGTTTCTCGCCTTCTGTTTCAGCCCCTCTGTTTCTCGCCCTCTGTTTCAGCCCCTCTGTTTCAGCCCCGCTGTTTCAGCTCCTCTGTTTCAGCCCCACTGTTTCTCGCCCTCTCTTTCAGCCCCTCTGTTTCTCGCCCTCTGTTTCAGCCCCTCTCTTTCTCGCCCTCTGTTTCAGCCCCTCTGTTTCTCGCCCTCTGTTTCAGCCCCTCTGTTTCTCGCCCTCAGTTTCTGCCCCTCTGTTTCAGCTCCTCTGTTTCAGCCCCTCTTTTTCTCACCCACTGTTTCAGCCCCTCTGCTTCTCGCCCTCTGTTTCAGCCCCTCTGTTTCAGCCCCTCTGTTTCTCACCCTCTGTTTCAGCCCCTCTGTTTCAGCCCCTCTGTTTCAGCCCCTCTGTTTCTCGCCCTCTGTTTCAGCCCCTCTGTTTCTCGCCCTCTGTTTCAGCCCCTCTGTTTCTACTCCTCTGTTTCAGCCCCTCTGTTTCTCGCCCTCTTATTCAGCCCCTCTGTTTCTCGCCCTCTGTTTCAGCCGCTCTGTTTGAGCCCCTCTGTTTCAGCCCCCTGTTTCTCGCCCTCTGTTTCAGCCCCTCTGTTTCAGCCCCTCTGTTTCAGCCCCTCTGTTTCTCGCCCTCTGTTTCTCGCCCCCTATTTCAGCCCCTCTGTTTCAGCCCCTCGGTTTCTCGCCCTCTGTTTCAGCCCCTCTGTTTCAGTCCCACTGTTTCAGCCCCTCTGTTTCTCGCCCTCTGTTTCAGCCCCTCTGTTTCAGCCCCTCTGTTTCTAGCCCTCTGTTTCAGCCCCTCTGTTTCAGCCCCCTGTTTCAGCCCCTCTGTTTCTCGCCCTCTGTTTCAGCCCCTCTGTTTCAGTCCCTCTGTTTCAGCCCCTCTGATTCTCGCCCTCTGTTTCAGCCCCTCTGTTTCTCGCCCTCTGTTTCAGCCCCTCTGTTTCTCACCCTATGTTTCAGCCCCTCTGTTTCAGCCCCTCTGTTTCAGCACCTCTGTTTCTCGCCCTCTGTTTCTCGCCCACTGTTTCAGCCCCTCTGTTTCAGCCCCTTGGTTTCTCGCCCTCTGTTTCAGCCCCTCTGTTTCAGCCCCTCTGTTTCAGCCCCTCTGTTTCTTGCCCTCTGTTTCTCGCCCTATGTTTCAGCCCCTCTGTTTCAGCCCCTCTGTTTCCGCCCTCTGTTTCAGCCCCTCGGTTTCTCGCCCTCTGTTTCTCGCCCTCTGTTTCAGCCCCTCTGTTTCAGCCCCTCTGTTTCAGCCCCTCGGTTTCTCGCCCTCTGTTTCTCGCCCTCTGTTTCTCGCCCTCTGTTTCAGCCCCTCTGTTTCAGCCCCTCTGTTTCAGCCCCTCTGTTTCCCGCCCTCTGTTTCTCGCCCTCTGTTTCAGCCCCTCTGTTTCTCGCCCTCTGTTTCAGCCCCTCTGTTTCAGCCCCTCTGTTTCAGCCCTCTGTTTCTCGCCCTCTGTTTCAGCCCCTCTGTTTCAGCCCCTCTGTTTCAGTCCCTCTGTTTCAGCCCCTCTGTTTCTCGCCCCCTGTTTCAGCCCCTTTGTTTCAGCCCCTCTGTTTCAGCCCCCTGTTTCTCGCCCTCTGTTTCAGCCCTTCTGTTTCAGCCCCTCTGTTTCTCGCCCTCTGTTTCAGCCACTCTGTTTCTCGCCTTCTGTTTCAGCCCCTCTGTTTCTCGCCCTCTGTTTCAGCCCCTCTGTTTCAGCCCCGCTGTTTCAGCTCCTCTGTTTCAGCCCCACTGTTTCTCGCCCTCTCTTTCAGCCCCTCTGTTTCTCGCCCTCTGTTTCAGCCCCTCTCTTTCTCGCCCTCTGTTTCAGCGCCTCTGTTTCTCGCCCTCTGTTTCAGCCCCTCTGTTTCTCGCCCTCAGTTTCTGCCCCTCTGTTTCAGCTCCTCTGTTTCAGCCCCTCTTTTTCTCACCCACTGTTTCAGCCCCTCTGCTTCTCGCCCTCTGTTTCAGCCCCTCTGTTTCAGCCCCTCTGTTTCTCACCCTCTGTTTCAGCCCCTCTGTTTCAGCCCCTCTGTTTCAGCCCCTCTGTTTCTCGACCTCTGTTTCAGCCCCTCGGTTTCTCGCCCTCTGTTTCAGCCCCTCTGTTTCTACTCCTCTGTTTCAGCCCCTCTGTTTCTCGCCCTCTTATTCAGCCCCTCTGTTTCTCGCCCTCTGTTTCAGCCGCTCTGTTTGAGCCCCTCTGTTTCAGCCCCTCTGTTTCTCGCCCTCTGTTTCAGCCCCTCTGTTTCTCGCCCTCTGTTTCAGCCCCTCTGTTTCAGCCACTCTGTTTCTCGCCCGCTGTTTCAGCCCCTCGGTTTCTCGCCCTCTGTTTCAGCCCCTCTGTTTCAGCCCCTCTGTTTCTCGCCCTCTGCTTCAGCCCCTCTGTTTCTCGCCCCCTGTTTCAGCCCCTCTGTTTCAGCCCCTCTGTTTCTCGCCCTCTGTTTCAGCCCCTCTGTTTCTCGCCCTCTGATTCTCGCCCTCTGTTTCAGCCCCTCTGTTTCAGCCCCTCTGTTTCAGCCCCTCGGTTTCTCGCCCTCTGTTTCAGCCCCTCTGTTTCTTGCCCTCTGTTTCAGCCCCTCTATTTCAGCCCTTCTGTTTCAGCCCCTCTGTTTCAGCCCCTCTGTGTCTCGCCCTCTGTTTCTCGCCCTCTGTTTCTCGCCTTCTGTTTCAGCCCCTCTGTTTCAGCCCCTCGGTTTCAGCCCCTCGGTTTCAGCCCCTCGGTTTCTCGCCCTCTGTTTCAGCCTTACTGTTTGTCGCCCTCTGTTTCAGCCCCTCTGTTTCAGCCCCTCTGTTTCTCGCCCTCTGTTTCTCGCCCCCTGTTTCAGCCCCTCTGTTTCAGCCCCTCGGTTTCTCGCCCTCTGTTTCAGCCCCTCTGTTTCAGTCCCACTGTTTCACCCCCTCTGTTTCTCGCCCTCTGTTTCAGCCCCTCTGTTTCAGCTCCTCTGTTTCTCGCCCTCTGTTTCAGCCCCTCTGTTTCAGCCCCCTGTTTCAACCCCTCTGTTTCTCGCCCTCTGTTTCAGCCCCTCTGTTTCAGTCCCTCTGTTTCAGCCCCTCTGATTCTCGCCCTCTGTTTCAGCCCCTCTGTTTCTCGCCCTTTGTTTCAGCCCCTCTGTTTCTCGCCCTATGTTTCAGCCCCTCTGTTTCAGCCCCTCTGTTTCAGCACCTCTGTTTCTCGCCCTCTGTTTCTCGCCCACTGTTTCAGCCCCTCTGTTTCAGCCCCTTGGTTTCTCGCCCTCTGTTTCAGCCCCTCTGTTTCAGCCCCTCTGTTTCAGCCCCTCTGTTTCTTGCCCTCTGTTTCTCGCCCTATGTTTCAGCCCCTCTGTTTCAGCCCCTCTGTTTCTCGCCCTCTGTTTCAGCCCCTCGGTTTCTCGCCCTCTGTTTCAGCCCCTCTGTTTCAGCCCCTCTGTTTCAGCCCCTCTGTTTCTAGTCCTCTGTTTCAGCCCCTCTGTTTCAGCCCCCTGTTTCTCGGCCTCTGTTTCAGCCCCTCTGTTTCAGCCCCTCTGTTTCAGCTCCTCTGTTTCTCGCCCTCTGTTTGAGCCCCTCTGTTTCGCGCCCTCTGTTTCAGCCCTTCTGTTTCCCGCCCTCTGTTTCTCGCCCTCTGTTTCAGCCCCTCTGTTTCAGCCCCTCTGTTTCAGCCCTCTGTTTCTCGCCCTCTGTTTCAGCCCCTCTGTTTCAGCCCCTCTGTTTCAGCCCCTCTGTTTCTTGCCCTCTGTTTCTCGCCCTATGTTTCAGCCCCTCTGTTTCAGCCCCTCTGTTTCAGCCCCTCTGTTTCAGCTCCTCTGTTTCTCGCCCTCTGTTTGAGCCCCTCTGTTTCGCGCCCTCTGTTTCAGCCCTTCTGTTTCCCGCCCTCTGTTTCTCGCCCTCTGTTTCAGCCCCTCTGTTTCTCGCCCTCTGTTTCAGCCCCTCTGTTTCAGCCCCTCTGTTTCAGCCCTCTGTTTCTCGCCCTCTGTTTCAGCCCCTCTGTTTCAGCCCCTCTGTTTCAGCCCCTCTGTTTCTTGCCCTCTGTTTCTCGCCCTATGTTTCAGCCCCTCTGTTTCAGCCCCTCGGTTTCTCGCCCTCTGTTTCAGCCTTACTGTTTGTCGCCCTCTGTTTCAGCCCCTCTGTTTCAGCCCCTCTGTTTCAGCCCCTCTGTTTCAGCTCCTCTGTTTCTCGCCCTCTGTTTGAGCCCCTCTGTTTCGCGCCCTCTGTTTCAGCCCTTCTGTTTCCCGCCCTCTGTTTCTCGCCCTCTGTTTCAGCCCCTCTGTTTCTCGCCCTCTGTTTCAGCCCCTCTGTTTCAGCCCCTCTGTTTCAGCCCTCTGTTTCTCGCCCTCTGTTTCAGCCCCTCTGTTTCAGCCCCTCTGTTTCAGTCCCTCTGTTTCAGCCCCTCTGTTTCTCGCCCCCTGTTTCAGCCCCTTTGTTTCAGCCCCTCTGTTTCAGCCCCCTGTTTCTCGCCCTCTGTTTCAGCCCTTCTGTTTCAGCCCCTCTGTTTCTCGCCCTCTGTTTCAGCCACTCTGTTTCTCGCCTTCTGTTTCAGCCCCTCTGTTTCTCGCCCTCTGTTTCAGCCCCTCTGTTTCAGCCCCGCTGTTTCAGCTCCTCTGTTTCAGCCCCACTGTTTCTCGCCCTCTCTTTCAGCCCCTCTGTTTCTCGCCCTCTGTTTCAGCCCCTCTCTTTCTCGCCCTCTGTTTCAGCGCCTCTGTTTCTCGCCCTCTGTTTCAGCCCCTCTGTTTCTCGCCCTCAGTTTCTGCCCCTCTGTTTCAGCTCCTCTGTTTCAGCCCCTCTTTTTCTCACCCACTGTTTCAGCCCCTCTGCTTCTCGCCCTCTGTTTCAGCCCCTCTGTTTCAGCCCCTCTGTTTCTCACCCTCTGTTTCAGCCCCTCTGTTTCAGCCCCTCTGTTTCAGCCCCTCTGTTTCTCGCCCTCTGTTTCAGCCCCTCGGTTTCTCGCCCTCTGTTTCAGCCCCTCTGTTTCTACTCCTCTGTTTCAGCCCCTCTGTTTCTCGCCCTCTTATTCAGCCCCTCTGTTTCTCGCCCTCTGTTTCAGCCGCTCTGTTTGAGCCCCTCTGTTTCAGCCCCTCTGTTTCTCGCCCTCTGTTTCAGCCCCTCTGTTTCTCGCCCTCTGTTTCAGCCCCTCTGTTTCAGCCACTCTGTTTCTCGCCCGCTGTTTCAGCCCCTCGGTTTCTCGCCCTCTGTTTCAGCCCCTCTGTTTCAGCCCCTCTGTTTCTCGCCCTCTGCTTCAGCCCCTCTGTTTCTCGCCCCCTGTTTCAGCCCCTCTGTTTCAGCCCCTCTGTTTCTCGCCCTCTGTTTCAGCCCCTCTGTTTCTCGCCCTCTGATTCTCGCCCTCTGTTTCAGCCCCTCTGTTTCAGCCCCTCTGTTTCAGCCCCTCGGTTTCTCGCCCTCTGTTTCAGCCCCTCTGTTTCTTGCCCTCTGTTTCAGCCCCTCTATTTCAGCCCTTCTGTTTCAGCCCCTCTGTTTCAGCCCCTCTGTGTCTCGCCCTCTGTTTCTCGCCCTCTGTTTCTCGCCTTCTGTTTCAGCCCCTCTGTTTCAGCCCCTCGGTTTCAGCCCCTCGGTTTCAGCCCCTCGGTTTCTCGCCCTCTGTTTCAGCCTTACTGTTTGTCGCCCTCTGTTTCAGCCCCTCTGTTTCAGCCCCTCTGTTTCTCGCCCTCTGTTTCTCGCCCCCTGTTTCAGCCCCTCTGTTTCAGCCCCTCGGTTTCTCGCCCTCTGTTTCAGCCCCTCTGTTTCAGTCCCACTGTTTCACCCCCTCTGTTTCTCGCCCTCTGTTTCAGCCCCTCTGTTTCAGCTCCTCTGTTTCTCGCCCTCTGTTTCAGCCCCTCTGTTTCAGCCCCCTGTTTCAACCCCTCTGTTTCTCGCCCTCTGTTTCAGCCCCTCTGTTTCAGTCCCTCTGTTTCAGCCCCTCTGATTCTCGCCCTCTGTTTCAGCCCCTCTGTTTCTCGCCCTTTGTTTCAGCCCCTCTGTTTCTCGCCCTATGTTTCAGCCCCTCTGTTTCAGCCCCTCTGTTTCAGCACCTCTGTTTCTCGCCCTCTGTTTCTCGCCCACTGTTTCAGCCCCTCTGTTTCAGCCCCTTGGTTTCTCGCCCTCTGTTTCAGCCCCTCTGTTTCAGCCCCTCTGTTTCAGCCCCTCTGTTTCTTGCCCTCTGTTTCTCGCCCTATGTTTCAGCCCCTCTGTTTCAGCCCCTCTGTTTCTCGCCCTCTGTTTCAGCCCCTCGGTTTCTCGCCCTCTGTTTCAGCCCCTCTGTTTCAGCCCCTCTGTTTCAGCCCCTCTGTTTCTAGTCCTCTGTTTCAGCCCCTCTGTTTCAGCCCCCTGTTTCTCGCCCTCTGTTTCAGCCCCTCTGTTTCAGCCCCTCTGTTTCAGCTCCTCTGTTTCTCGCCCTCTGTTTGAGCCCCTCTGTTTCGCGCCCTCTGTTTCATCCCTTCTGTTTCCCGCCCTCTGTTTCTCGCCCTCTGTTTCAGCCCCTCTGTTTCTCGCCCTCTGTTTCAGCCCCTCTGTTTCAGCCCCTCTGTTTCAGCCCTCTGTTTCTCGCCCTCTGTTTCAGCCCCTCTGTTTCAGCCCCTCTGTTTCAGTCCCTCTGTTTCAGCCCCTCTGTTTCTCGCCCCCTGTTTCAGCCCCTTTGTTTCAGCCCCTCTGTTTCAGCCCCCTGTTTCTCGCCCTCTGTTTCAGCCCTTCTGTTTCAGCCCCTCTGTTTCAGCCCCTCTGTTTCTCGCCCTCTGTTTCAGCCACTCTGTTTCTCGCCCTCTGTTTCAGCCACTCGGTTTCTCGCCCTCTGTTTCAGCCCCTCTGTTTCAGCTCCTGTTTCAGCCCCTCTGTTTCTAGCCCTCTTATTCAGCCCCTCTGTTTCTCGCCCTCTGTTTGAGCCCCTCTGTTTGAGCCCCTCTGTTTCAGCCCCTCTGTTTCTCGCCCTCTGTTTCAGCCCCTCTGTTTCAGCCCCTCTGTTTCTTGCCCTCTGTTTCAGCCCCTCTGTTTCTCGCCCTCTGTTTCAGCCCCTCTGTTTCTCGCCCTCTGTTTCAGCCCCTCTGTTTCAGCCCCTCTGTTTCTCGCCCTCTGTTTCAGCCCCTCGGTTTCTTGCCCTCTGTTTCAGCCTCTCTGTTTCTGCCCCTCTGTTTCAGCCCCTCTGTTTCTCGCCCTCGGTTTCAGCCCCTCGGTTTCTCGACCTCTGTTTCAGCCCCTCTGTTTCAGACCCTCGGTTTCTCGCCCTCTGTTTCAGCCCCACTGTTTCAGCCCTTCTGTTTCTCGCCCTCTGTTTCAGCCCCTCTGTTTCAGCCCCTCTGTTTCAGCCCCTCTGTTTCAGCCCCTCTGTTTCTCGCCCTCTGTTTCAGCCCCTCTGTTTCTCGCCCTCTGATTCTCGCCCTCTGTTTCAGCCCCTCTGTTTCAGCCCCTCTGTTTCAGCCCCTCGGTTTCTCGCCCTCTGTTTCAGCCCCTCTGTTTCTTGCCCTCTGTTTCAGCCCCTCTATTTCAGCCCTTCTGTTTCAGCCCCTCTCTTTCAGCCCCTCTGTTTCTCGCCCTCTGTTTCTCGCCCTCTGTTTATCGCCTTCTGTTTCAGCCCCTCTGTTTCAGCCCCTCTGTTTCAGCCCCTCGGTTTCAGCCCCTCGGTTTCTCGCCCTCTGTTTCAGCCTTACTGTTTGTCGCCCTCTGTTTCAGCCCCTCTGTTTCAGCCCCCTGTTTCTCGCCCTCTGTTTCAGCCCCTCTGTTTCAGCCCCTCTGTTTCAGCCCCTCTGTTTCTCGCCCTCTGTTTCTCGCCCCCTGTTTCAGCCCCTCTGTTTCAGCCCCTCGGTTTCTCGCCCTCTGTTTCAGCCCCTCTGTTTCAGTCCCACTGTTTCAGCCCCTCTGTTTCTCGCCCTCTGTTTCAGCCCCTCTGTTTCAGCCCCTCTGTTTCTAGCCCTCTGTTTCAGCCCCTCTGTTTCAGCCCCCTGTTTCAGCCCCTCTGTTTCTCGCCCTCTGTTTCAGCCCCTCTGTTTCAGTCCCTCTGTTTCAGCCCCTCTGATTCTCGCCCTCTGTTTCAGCCCCTCTGTTTCTCGCCCTCTGTTTCAGCCCCTCTGTTTCTCGCCCTATGTTTCAGCCCCTCTGTTTCAGCCCCTCTGTTTCAGCACCTCTGTTTCTCGCCCTCTGTTTCTCGCCCACTGTTTCAGCCCCTCTGTTTCAGCCCCTTGGTTTCTCGCCCTCTGTTTCAGCCCCTCTGTTTCAGCCCCTCTGTTTCAGCCCCTCTGTTTCTTGCCCTCTGTTTCTCGCCCTATGTTTCAGCCCCTCTGTTTCAGCCCCTCTGTTTCTCGCCCTCTGTTTCAGCCCCTCGGTTTCTCGCCCTCTGTTTCAGCCCCTCTGTTTCAGCCCCTCTGTTTCAGCCCCTCTGTTTCTAGTCCTCTGTTTCAGCCCCTCTGTTTCAGCCCCCTGTTTCTCGCCCTCTGTTTCAGCCCCTCTGTTTCAGCTCCTCTGTTTCTCGCCCTCTGTTTGAGCCCCTCTGTTTCGCGCCCTCTGTTTCAGCCCTTCTGTTTCCCGCCCTCTGTTTCTCGCCCTCTGTTTCAGCCCCTCTGTTTCTCGCCCTCTGTTTCAGCCCCTCTGTTTCAGCCCCTCTGTTTCAGCCCACTGTTTCTCGCCCTCTGTTTCAGCCCCTCTGTTTCAGCCCCTCTGTTTCAGTCCCTCTGTTTCAGCCCTTATGTTTCTCGCCCCCTGTTTCAGCCCCTTTGTTTCAGCCCCTCTGTTTCAGCCCCCTGTTTCTCGCCCTCTGTTTCAGCCCTTCTGTTTCAGCCCCTCTGTTTCAGCCCCTCTGTTTGTCGCCCTCTGTTTCAGCCACTCTGTTTCTCGCCTTCTGTTTCAGCCCCTCTGTTTCTCGCCCTCTGTTTCAGCCCCTCTGTTTCAGCCCCGCTGTTTCAGCTCCTCTGTTTCAGCCCCACTGTTTCTCGCCCTCTCTTTCAGCCCCTCTGTTTCTCGCCCTCTGTTTCAGCCCCTCTCTTTCTCGCCCTCTGTTTCAGCCCCTCTGTTTCTCGCCCTCTGTTTCAGCCCCTCTGTTTCTCGCCCTCAGTTTCTGCCCCTCTGTTTCAGCTCCTCTGTTTCAGCCCCTCTTTTTCTCACCCACTGTTTCAGCCCCTCTGCTTCTCGCCCTCTGTTTCAGCCCCTCTGTTTCAGCCCCTCTGTTTCTCACCCTCTGTTTCAGCCCCTCTGTTTCAGCCCCTCTGTTTCAGCCCCTCTGTTTCTCGCCCTCTGTTTCAGCCCCTCTGTTTCTCGCCCTCTGTTTCAGCCCCTCTGTTTCTACTCCTCTGTTTCAGCCCCTCTGTTTCTCGCCCTCTTATTCAGCCCCTCTGTTTCTCGCCCTCTGTTTCAGCCGCTCTGTTTGAGCCCCTCTGTTTCAGCCCCCTGTTTCTCGCCCTCTGTTTCAGCCCCTCTGTTTCAGCCCCTCTGTTTCTCGCCCTCTGTTTCTCGCCCCCTGTTTCAGCCCCTCTGTTTCAGCCCCTCGGTTTCTCACCCTCTGTTTCAGCCCCTCTGTTTCAGTCCCACTGTTTCAGCCCCTCTGTTTCTCGCCCTCTGTTTCAGCCCCTCTGTTTCAGCCCCTCTGTTTCTAGCCCTCTGTTTCAGCCCCTCTGTTTCAGCCCCCTGTTTCAGCCCCTGTTTCTCGCCCTCTGTTTCAGCCCCTCTGTTTCAGTCCCTCTGTTTCAGCCCCTCTGATTCTCGCCCTCTGTTTCAGCCCCTCTGTTTCTCGCCCTCTGTTTCAGCCCCTCTGTTTCTCACCCTATGTTTCAGCCCCTCTGTTTCAGCCCCTCTGTTTCAGCAACTCTGTTTCTCGCCCTCTGTTTCTCGCCCACTGTTTCAGCCCCTCTGTTTCAGCCCCTTGGTTTCTCGCCCTCTGTTTCAGCCCCTCTGTTTCAGCCCCTCTGTTTCAGCCCCTCTGTTTCTTGCCCTCTGTTTCTCGCCCTATGTTTCAGCCCCTCTGTTTCAGCCCCTCTGTTTCTCGCCCTCTGTTTCAGCCCCTCGGTTTCTCGCCCTCTGTTTCAGCCCCTCTGTTTCAGCCCCTCTGTTTCAGCCCCTCTGTTTCTAGTCCTCTGTTTCAGCCCCTCTGTTTCAGCCCCCTGTTTCTCGCCCTCTGTTTCAGCCCCTCTGTTTCAGCCCCTCTGTTTCAGCTCCTCTGTTTCTCGCCCTCTGTTTGAGCCCCTCTGTTTCGCGCCCTCTGTTTCAGCCCTTCTGTTTCCCGCCCTCTGTTTCTCGCCCTCTGTTTCAGCCCCTCTGTTTCTCGCCCTCTGTTTCAGCCCCTCTGTTTCTAGCCCCTCTGTTTCAGCCCCTCTGTTTCAGCCCCTCTGTTTCAGCCCCTCTGTTTCAATCCCTCTGTTTCAGCCCCTCTGTTTCTCGCCCCCTGTTTCAGCCCCTTTGTTTCAGCCCCTCTGTTTCAGCCCCCTGTTTCTCGCCCTCTGTTTCAGCCCTTCTGTTTCAGCCCCTCTGTTTCTCGCCCTCTGTTTCAGCCACTCTGTTTCTCGCCTTCTGTTTCAGCCCCTCTGTTTCTCGCCCTCTGTTTCAGCCCCTCTGTTTCAGCCCCGCTGTTTCAGCTCCTCTGTTTCAGCCCCACTGTTTCTCGCCCTCTCTTTCAGCCCCTCTGTTTCTCGCCCTCTGTTTCAGCCCCTCTCTTTCTCGCCCTCTGTTTCAGCGCCTCTGTTTCTCGCCCTCTGTTTCAGCCCCTCTGTTTCTCGCCCTCAGTTTCTGCCCCTCTGTTTCAGCTCCTCTGTTTCAGCCCCTCTTTTTCTCACCCACTGTTTCAGCCCCTCTGCTTCTCGCCCTCTGTTTCAGCCCCTCTGTTTCAGCCCCTCTGTTTCTCACCCTCTGTTTCAGCCCGTCTGTTTCAGCCCCTCTGTTTCAGCCCCTCTGTTTCAGCCCCGCTGTTTCAGCTCCTCTGTTTCAGCCCCACTGTTTCTCGCCCTCTCTTTCAGCCCCTCTGTTTCTCGCCCTCTGTTTCAGCCCCTCTCTTTCTCGCCCTCTGTTTCAGCCCCTCTGTTTCTCGCCCTCTGTTTCAGCCCCTCTGTTTCTCGCCCTCAGTTTCTGCCCCTCTGTTTCAGCTCCTCTGTTTCAGCCCCTCTTTTTCTCACCCACTGTTTCAGCCCCTCTGCTTCTCGCCCTCTGTTTCAGCCCCTCTGTTTCAGCCCCTCTGTTTCTCACCCTCTGTTTCAGCCCCTCTGTTTCAGCCCCTCTGTTTCAGCCCCTCTGTTTCTCGCCCTCTGTTTCAGCCCCTCTGTTTCTCGCCCTCTGTTTCAGCCCCTCTGTTTCTACTCCTCTGTTTCAGCCCCTCTGTTTCTCGCCCTCTTATTCAGCCCCTCTGTTTCTCGCCCTCTGTTTCAGCTGCTCTGTTTGAGCCCCTCTGTTTCAGCCCCCTGTTTCTCGCCCTCTGTTTCAGCCCCTCTGTTTCAGCCCCTCTGTTTCTCGCCCTCTGTTTCTCGCCCCCTGTTTCAGCCCCTCTGTTTCAGCCCCTCGGTTTCTCGCCCTCTGTTTCAGCCCCTCTGTTTCAGTCCCACTGTTTCAGCCCCTCTGTTTCTCGCCCTCTGTTTCAGCCCCTCTGTTTCAGCCCCTCTGTTTCTAGCCCTCTGTTTCAGCCCCTCTGTTTCAGCCCCCTGTTTCAGCCCCTGTTTCTCGCCCTCTGTTTCAGCCCCTCTGTTTCAGTCCCTCTGTTTCAGCCCCTCTGATTCTCGCCCTCTGTTTCAGCCCCTCTGTTTCTCGCCCTCTGTTTCAGCCCCTCTGTTTCTCACCCTATGTTTCAGCCCCTCTGTTTCAGCCCCTCTGTTTCAGCAACTCTGTTTCTCGCCCTCTGTTTCTCGCCCACTGTTTCAGCCCCTCTGTTTCAGCCCCTTGGTTTCTCGCCCTCTGTTTCAGCCCCTCTGTTTCAGCCCCTCTGTTTCAGCCCCTCTGTTTCTTGCCCTCTGTTTCTCGCCCTATGTTTCAGCCCCTCTGTTTCAGCCCCTCTGTTTCTCGCCCTCTGTTTCAGCCCCTCGGTTTCTCGCCCTCTGTTTCAGCCCCTCTGTTTCAGCCCCTCTGTTTCAGCCCCTCTGTTTCTAGTCCTCTGTTTCAGCCCCTCTGTTTCAGCCCCCTGTTTCTCGCCCTCTGTTTCAGCCCCTCTGTTTCAGCCCCTCTGTTTCAGCTCCTCTGTTTCTCGCCCTCTGTTTGAGCCCCTCTGTTTCGCGCCCTCTGTTTCAGCCCTTCTGTTTCCCGCCCTCTGTTTCTCGCCCTCTGTTTCAGCCCCTCTGTTTCTCGCCCTCTGTTTCAGCCCCTCTGTTTCTAGCCCCTCTGTTTCAGCCCCTCTGTTTCAGCCCCTCTGTTTCAGTCCCTCTGTTTCAGCCCCTCTGTTTCTCGCCCCCTGTTTCAGCCCCTTTGTTTCAGCCCCTCTGTTTCAGCCCCCTGTTTCTCGCCCTCTGTTTCAGCCCTTCTGTTTCAGCCCCTCTGTTTCTCGCCCTCTGTTTCAGCCACTCTGTTTCTCGCCTTCTGTTTCAGCCCCTCTGTTTCTCGCCCTCTGTTTCAGCCCCTCTGTTTCAGCCCCGCTGTTTCAGCTCCTCTGTTTCAGCCCCACTGTTTCTCGCCCTCTCTTTCAGCCCCTCTGTTTCTCGCCCTCTGTTTCAGCCCCTCTCTTTCTCGCCCTCTGTTTCAGCGCCTCTGTTTCTCGCCCTCTGTTTCAGCCCCTCTGTTTCTCGCCCTCAGTTTCTGCCCCTCTGTTTCAGCTCCTCTGTTTCAGCCCCTCTTTTTCTCACCCACTGTTTCAGCCCCTCTGCTTCTCGCCCTCTGTTTCAGCCCCTCTGTTTCAGCCCCTCTGTTTCTCGCCCTCTGTTTCTCGCCCCCTGTTTCAGCCCCTCTGTTTCAGCCCCTCGGTTTCTCGCCCTCTGTTTCAGCCCCTCTGTTTCAGTCCCACTGTTTCAGCCCCTCTGTTTCTCGCCCTCTGTTTCAGCCCCTCTGTTTCAGCCCCTCTGTTTCTAGCCCTCTGTTTCAGCCCCTCTGTTTCAGCCCCCTGTTTCAGCCCCTGTTTCTCGCCCTCTGTTTCAGCCCCTCTGTTTCAGTCCCTCTGTTTCAGCCCCTCTGATTCTCGCCCTCTGTTTCAGCCCCTCTGTTTCTCGCCCTCTGTTTCAGCCCCTCTGTTTCTCACCCTATGTTTCAGCCCCTCTGTTTCAGCCCCTCTGTTTCAGCAACTCTGTTTCTCGCCCTCTGTTTCTCGCCCACTGTTTCAGCCCCTCTGTTTCAGCCCCTTGGTTTCTCGCCCTCTGTTTCAGCCCCTCTGTTTCAGCCCCTCTGTTTCAGCCCCTCTGTTTCTTGCCCTCTGTTTCTCGCCCTATGTTTCAGCCCCTCTGTTTCAGCCCCTCTGTTTCTCGCCCTCTGTTTCAGCCCCTCGGTTTCTCGCCCTCTGTTTCAGCCCCTCTGTTTCAGCCCCTCTGTTTCAGCCCCTCTGTTTCTAGTCCTCTGTTTCAGCCCCTCTGTTTCAGCCCCCTGTTTCTCGCCCTCTGTTTCAGCCCCTCTGTTTCAGCCCCTCTGTTTCAGCTCCTCTGTTTCTCGCCCTCTGTTTGAGCCCCTCTGTTTCGCGCCCTCTGTTTCAGCCCTTCTGTTTCCCGCCCTCTGTTTCTCGCCCTCTGTTTCAGCCCCTCTGTTTCTCGCCCTCTGTTTCAGCCCCTCTGTTTCTAGCCCCTCTGTTTCAGCCCCTCTGTTTCAGCCCCTCTGTTTCAGCCCCTCTGTTTCAGTCCCTCTGTTTCAGCCCCTCTGTTTCTCGCCCCCTGTTTCAGCCCCTTTGTTTCAGCCCCTCTGTTTCAGCCCCCTGTTTCTCGCCCTCTGTTTCAGCCCTTCTGTTTCAGCCCCTCTGTTTCTCGCCCTCTGTTTCAGCCACTCTGTTTCTCGCCTTCTGTTTCAGCCCCTCTGTTTCTCGCCCTCTGTTTCAGCCCCTCTGTTTCAGCCCCGCTGTTTCAGCTCCTCTGTTTCAGCCCCACTGTTTCTCGCCCTCTCTTTCAGCCCCTCTGTTTCTCGCCCTCTGTTTCAGCCCCTCTCTTTCTCGCCCTCTGTTTCAGCGCCTCTGTTTCTCGCCCTCTGTTTCAGCCCCTCTGTTTCTCGCCCTCAGTTTCTGCCCCTCTGTTTCAGCTCCTCTGTTTCAGCCCCTCTTTTTCTCACCCACTGTT
Source organism: Chiloscyllium punctatum (assembly GCF_047496795.1). NCBI lineage: Eukaryota > Metazoa > Chordata > Chondrichthyes > Orectolobiformes > Hemiscylliidae > Chiloscyllium > Chiloscyllium punctatum. The sequence continues at coordinate 1,062,206 of NW_027309817.1, forward strand.
TCAGCCCCTCTGCTTCTCGCCCTCTGTTTCAGCCCCTCTGTTTCAGCCCCTCTGTTTCTCACCCTCTGTTTCAGCCCCTCTGTTTCAGCCCCTCTGTTTCAGCCCCTCTGTTTCTCGCCCTCTGTTTCAGCCCCTCGGTTTCTCGCCCTCTGTTTCAGCCCCTCTGTTTCTACTCCTCTGTTTCAGCCCCTCTGTTTCTTGCCCTCTTATTCAGCCCCTCTGTTTCTCGCCCTCTGTTTCAGCCGCTCTGTTTGAGCCCCTCTGTTTCAGCCCCTCTGTTTCTCGCCCTCTGTTTCAGCCCCTCTGTTTCTCGCCCTCTGTTTCAGCCCCTCTGTTTCAGCCCCTCTGTTTCAGCCCCTCTGTTTCAGCCCCTCTGTTTCTTGCCCTCTGTTTCTCGCCCTATGTTTCAGCCCCTCTGTTTCAGCCCCTCTGTTTCTCGCCCTCTGTTTCAGCCCCTCGGTTTCTCGCCCTCTGTTTCAGCCCCTCTGTTTCAGCCCCTCTGTTTCAGCCCCTCTGTTTCTAGTCCTCTGTTTCAGCCCCTCTGTTTCAGCCCCCTGTTTCTCGCCCTCTGTTTCAGCCCCTCTGTTTCAGCCCCTCTGTTTCAGCTCCTCTGTTTCTCGCCCTCTGTTTGAGCCCCTCTGTTTCGCGCCCTCTGTTTCAGCCCTTCTGTTTCCCGCCCTCTGTTTCTCGCCCTCTGTTTCAGCCCCTCTGTTTCTCGCCCTCTGTTTCAGCCCCTCTGTTTCAGCCCCTCTGTTTCAGCCCACTGTTTCTCGCCCTCTGTTTCAGCCCCTCTGTTTCAGCCCCTCTGTTTCAGTCCCTCTGTTTCAGCCCCTCTGTTTCTCGCCCCCTGTTTCAGCCCCTTTGTTTCAGCCCCTCTGTTTCAGCCCCCTGTTTCTCGCCCTCTGTTTCAGCCCTTCTGTTTCAGCCCCTCTGTTTCAGCCCCTCTGTTTGTCGCCCTCTGTTTCAGCCACTCTGTTTCTCGCCTTCTGTTTCAGCCCCTCTGTTTCTCGCCCTCTGTTTCAGCCCCTCTGTTTCAGCCCCGCTGTTTCAGCTCCTCTGTTTCAGCCCCACTGTTTCTCGCCCTCTCTTTCAGCCCCTCTGTTTCTCGCCCTCTGTTTCAGCCCCTCTCTTTCTCGCCCTCTGTTTCAGCCCCTCTGTTTCTCGCCCTCTGTTTCAGCCCCTCTGTTTCTCGCCCTCAGTTTCTGCCCCTCTGTTTCAGCTCCTCTGTTTCAGCCCCTCTTTTTCTCACCCACTGTTTCAGCCCCTCTGCTTCTCGCCCTCTGTTTCAGCCCCTCTGTTTCAGCCCCTCTGTTTCTCACCCTCTGTTTCAGCCCCTCTGTTTCAGCCCCTCTGTTTCAGCCCCTCTGTTTCTCGCCCTCTGTTTCAGCCCCTCTGTTTCTCGCCCTCTGTTTCTACTCCTCTGTTTCAGCCCCTCTGTTTCTCGCCCTCTTATTCAGCCCCTCTGTTTCTCGCCCTCTGTTTCAGCCGCTCTGTTTGAGCCCCTCTGTTTCAGCCCCCTGTTTCTCGCCCTCTGTTTCAGCCCCTCTGTTTCAGCCCCTCTGTTTCTCGCCCTCTGTTTCTCGCCCCCTGTTTCAGCCCCTCTGTTTCAGCCCCTCGGTTTCTCGCCCTCTGTTTCAGCCCCTCTGTTTCAGTCCCACTGTTTCAGCCCCTCTGTTTCTCGCCCTCTGTTTCAGCCCCTCTGTTTCAGCCCCTCTGTTTCTAGCCCTCTGTTTCAGCCCCTCTGTTTCAGCCCCCTGTTTCAGCCCCTGTTTCTCGCCCTCTGTTTCAGCCCCTCTGTTTCAGTCCCTCTGTTTCAGCCCCTCTGATTCTCGCCCTCTGTTTCAGCCCCTCTGTTTCTCGCCCTCTGTTTCAGCCCCTCTGTTTCTCACCCTATGTTTCAGCCCCTCTGTTTCAGCCCCTCTGTTTCAGCACCTCTGTTTCTCGCCCTCTGTTTCTCGCCCACTGTTTCAGCCCCTCTGTTTCAGCCCCTTGGTTTCTCGCCCTCTGTTTCAGCCCCTCTGTTTCAGCCCCTCTGTTTCAGCCCCTCTGTTTCTTGCCCTCTGTTTCTCGCCCTATGTTTCAGCCCCTCTGTTTCAGCCCCTCTATTTCTCGCCCTCTGTTTCAGCCCCTCGGTTTCTCGCCCTCTGTTTCAGCCCCTCTGTTTCAGCCCCTCTGTTTCAGCCCCTCTGTTTCTAGTCCTCTGTTTCAGCCCCTCTGTTTCAGCCCCCTGTTTCTCGCCCTCTGTTTCAGCCCCTCTGTTTCAGCCCCTCTGTTTCAGCTCCTCTGTTTCTCGCCCTCTGTTTGAGCCCCTCTGTTTCGCGCCCTCTGTTTCAGCCCTTCTGTTTCCCGCCCTCTGTTTCTCGCCCTCTGTTTCAGCCCCTCTGTTTCTCGCCCTCTGTTTCAGCCCCTCTGTGTCAGCCCCTCTGTTTCAGCCCTCTGTTTCTCGCCCTCTGTTTCAGCCCCTCTGTTTCAGCCCCTCTGTTTCAGTCCCTCTGTTTCAGCCCCTCTGTTTCTCGCCCCCTGTTTCAGCCCCTTTGTTTCAGCCCCTCTGTTTCAGCCCCCTGTTTCTCGCCCTCTGTTTCAGCCCTTCTGTTTCAGCCCCTCTGTTTCTCGCCCTCTGTTTCAGCCACTCTGTTTCTCGCCTTCTGTTTCAGCCCCTCTGTTTCTCGCCCTCTGTTTCAGCCCCTCTGTTTCAGCCCCGCTGTTTCAGCTCCTCTGTTTCAGCCCCACTGTTTCTCGCCCTCTCTTTCAGCCCCTCTGTTTCTCGCCCTCTGTTTCAGCCCCTCTCTTTCTCGCCCTCTGTTTCAGCGCCTCTGTTTCTCGCCCTCTGTTTCAGCCCCTCTGTTTCTCGCCCTCAGTTTCTGCCCCTCTGTTTCAGCTCCTCTGTTTCAGCCCCTCTTTTTCTCACCCACTGTTTCAGCCCCTCTGCTTCTCGCCCTCTGTTTCAGCCCCTCTGTTTCAGCCCCTCTGTTTCTCACCCTCTGTTTCAGCCCCTCTGTTTCAGCCCCTCTGTTTCAGCCCCTCTGTTTCTCGCCCTCTGTTTCAGCCCCTCGGTTTCTCGCCCTCTGTTTCAGCCCCTCTGTTTCTACTCCTCTGTTTCAGCCCCTCTGTTTCTCGCCCTCTTATTCAGCCCCTCTGTTTCTCGCCCTCTGTTTCAGCCGCTCTGTTTGAGCCCCTCTGTTTCAGCCCCTCTGTTTCTCGCCCTCTGTTTCAGCCCCTCTGTTTCTCGCCCTCTGTTTCAGCCCCTCTGTTTCAGCCACTCTGTTTCTCGCCCGCTGTTTCAGCCCCTCGGTTTCTCGCCCTCTGTTTCAGCCCCTCTGTTTCAGCCCCTCTGTTTCTCGCCCTCTGCTTCAGCCCCTCTGTTTCTCGCCCCCTGTTTCAGCCCCTCTGTTTCAGCCCCTCTGTTTCTCGCCCTCTGTTTCAGCCCCTCTGTTTCTCGCCCTCTGATTCTCGCCCTCTGTTTCAGCCCCTCTGTTTCAGCCCCTCTGTTTCAGCCCCTCGGTTTCTCGCCCTCTGTTTCAGCCCCTCCGTTTCTTGCCCTCTGTTTCAGCCCCTCTATTTCAGCCCTTCTGTTTCAGCCCCTCTGTTTCAGCCCCTCTGTTTCTCGCCCTCTGTTTCTCGCCCTCTGTTTCTCGCCTTCTGTTTCAGCCCCTCTGTTTCAGCCCCTTGGTTTCAGCCCCTCGGTTTCAGCCCCTCGGTTTCTCGCCCTCTGTTTCAGCCTTACTGTTTGTCGCCCTCTGTTTCAGCCCCTCTGTTTCAGCCCCCTGTTTCTCGCCCTCTGTTTCAGCCCCTCTGTTTCAGCCCCTCTGTTTCAGCCCCTCTGTTTCTCGCCCTCTGTTTCTCGCCCCCTGTTTCAGCCCCTCTGTTTCAGCCCCTCGGTTTCTCGCCCTCTGTTTCAGCCCCTCTGTTTCAGTCCCACTGTTTCAGCCCCTCTGTTTCTCGCCCTCTGTTTCAGCCCCTCTGTTTCAGCACCTCTGTTTCTCGCCCTCTGTTTCAGCCCCTCTGTTTCAGCCCCCTGTTTCAACCCCTCTGTTTCTCGCCCTCTGTTTCAGCCCCTCTGTTTCAGTCCCTCTGTTTCAGCCCCTCTGATTCTCGCCCTCTGTTTCAGCCCCTCTGTTTCTCGTCCTTTGTTTCAGCCCCTCTGTTTCTCGCCCTATGTTTCAGCCCCTCTGTTTCAGCCCCTCTGTTTCAGCACCTCTGTTTCTCGCCCTCTGTTTCTCGCCCACTGTTTCAGCCCCTCTGTTTCAGCCCCTTGGTTTCTCGCCCTCTGTTTCAGCCCCTCTGTTTCAGCCCCTCTGTTTCAGCCCCTCTGTTTCTTGCCCTCTGTTTCTCGCCCTATGTTTCAGCCCCTCTGTTTCAGCCCCTCTGTTTCTCGCCCTCTGTTTCAGCCCCTCGGTTTCTCGCCCTCTGTTTCAGCCCCTCTGTTTCAGCCCCTCTGTTTCAGCCCCTCTGTTTCTAGTCCTCTGTTTCAGCCCCTCTGTTTCAGCCCCCTGTTTCTCGCCCTCTGTTTCAGCCCCTCTGTTTCAGCCCCTCTGTTTCAGCTCCTCTGTTTCTCGCCCTCTGTTTGAGCCCCTCTGTTTCGCGCCCTCTGTTTCAGCCCCTCTGTTTCAGCTCCTCTGTTTCTCGCCCTCTGTTTCAGCACCTCTGTTTCTCGCCCTCTGTTTCAGCCCCTCTGTTTCAGCCCCTCTGTTTCAGCCCTCTGTTTCTCGCCCTCTGTTTCAGCCCCTCTGTTTCAGCCCCTCTGTTTCAGTCCCTCTGTTTCAGCCCCTCTGTTTCTCGCCCCCTGTTTCAGCCCCTTTGTTTCAGCCCCTCTGTTTCAGCCCCCTGTTTCTCGCCCTCTGTTTCAGCCCTTCTGTTTCAGCCCCTCTGTTTCAGCCCCTCTGTTTCTCGCCCTCTGTTTCAGCCACTCTGTTTCTCGCCTTCTGTTTCAGCCCCTCTGTTTCTCGCCCTCTGTTTCAGCCCCTCTGTTTAAGCCCCGCTGTTTCAGCTCCTCTGTTTCAGCCCCACTGTTTCTCGCCCTCTCTTTCAGCCCCTCTGTTTCTCGCCCTCTGTTTCAGCCCCTCTCTTTCTCGCCCTCTGTTTCAGCCCCTCTTTTTCTCACCCACTGTTTCAGCCCCTCTGCTTCTCGCCCTCTGTTTCAGCCCCTCTGTTTCAGCCCCTCTGTTTCTCACCCTCTGTTTCAGCCCCTCTGTTTCAGCCCCTCTGTTTCAGCCCCTCTGTTTCTCGCCCTCTGTTTCAGCCCCTCGGTTTCTCGCCCTCTGTTTCAGCCCCTCTGTTTCTACTCCTCTGTTTCAGCCCCTCTGTTTCTCGCCCTCTTATTCAGCCCCTCTGTTTCTCGCCCTCTGTTTCAGCCGCTCTGTTTGAGCCCCTCTGTTTCAGCCCCTCTGTTTCTCGCCCTCTGTTTCAGCCCCTCTGTTTCTCGCCCTCTGTTTCAGCCCCTCTGTTTCTCGCCCTCTGTTTCAGCCCCTCTGTTTCAGCCACTCTGTTTCTCGCCCGCTGTTTCAGCCCCTCGGTTTCTCGCCCTCTGTTTCAGCCCCTCTGTTTCAGCCCCTCTGTTTCAGCCCCTCTGTTTCTCGCCCTCTGTTTCAGCCCCTCTGTTTCTCGCCCCCTGTTTCAGCCCCTCTGTTTCAGCCCCTCTGTTTCAGCCCCTCTGTTTCAGCCCCTCTGTTTCTCGCCCTCTGTTTCAGCCCCTCTGTTTCTCGCCCTCTGTTTCAGCCCCTCTGTTTCTCGCCCTCTGTTTCAGCCCCTCTGTTTCTCGCCCTCTGTTTCTCGCCCTCTGTTTCAGCCCCTCGGTTTCTCGTCCTCTGTTTCAGCCCCTCTGTTTCTCGCCCTCTGTTTCAGCCCCTCTGTTTCAGCCCTTCTGTTTCAGCGCCCTCTGTTTCAGCCCCTCTGTTTCTCGCCTTCAGTTTCTCGCCCTCTGTTTCTCGCCTTCTGTTTCAGCCCCTTTGTTTCAGCCCCTCTGTTTCAGCCCCTCGGTTTCTTGCCCTCTGTTTCAGCCCCTCGGTTTCTCGCCCTCTGTTTCAGCCCCTCTGTTTCAGCCCCTCGGTTTCTCGCCCTCTGTTTCAGCCCCTCTGTTTCAGCCCCTCTGTGTCAGCCCCTCTTTTTCAGCCCCCCTGTTTCTCGCCCCCTGTTTCTCACCCCCTGTTTCTCACCCCCTGTTTCAGACCCTCTGTTTCAGCCCCTCTGTTTCTCGCCCCCTGTTTCAGCCCCTCTGTTTCAGCCCCTCTGTTTCTCGCCCTCTGTTTCAGCCCCTCAGTTTCTCGCCCTCTGTTTCTCGCCCTCTGTTTCAGCCCCTCTGTTTCAGCCCCTCTGTTTCTCGCCCTGTGTTTCAGCCCCTCTGTTTCAGCCCCTCTGTTTCAGCCCCTCTGTTTCTAGCCCTCTGTTTCAGCCCCTCTATTTCAGCCCCTCTGTTTCAGCCCCTCTGTTTCAGCCCCTCTGTTTCAGCCCCTCTGTTTCTCGCCCTCTGTTTCTCGCCCCCTGTTTCAGCCCCTCTGTTTCAGCCCCTCGGTTTCTCGCCCTCTGTTTCAACCCCTCTGTTTTAGCCCCTCTGTTTCAGCCCCACTGTTTCAGCCCCTCGGTTTCTCGCCCTCTGTTTCAACCCCTCTGTTTCTCGCCCTCTGTTTCAGCCCCTCTGTTTCAGCCCCTCTGTTTAAGCCCCTCTGTTCAGACCCTCGGTTTCTCGCCCTCTGTTTCAGCCCCTCTGTTTCAGCCCCTCTGTTTCAGCCCCTCTGTTTCAGTCCCTCGGTTTCTCGTCCTCTGTTTCAGCCCCTCTGTTTCTCGCCCTCTGTTTCAGCCCCTCTGTTTCAGCCCTTCTGTTTCAGCCCCTCTGTTTCAGCCCCTCTGTTTCTCGCCTTCAGTTTCTCGCCCTCTGTTTCTCGCCTTCTGTTTCAGCCCCTCTGTTTCAGCCCCTCTGTTTCAGCCCCTCGGTTTCTTGCCCTCTGTTTCAGCCCCTCTGTTTCAGCCCCTCTGTTTCAGCCCCTCTGTTTCAGCCCCTCGGTTTCTCGCCCTCTGTTTCAGCCCCTCTGTTTCAGCCCCTCTGTGTCAGCCCCTCTTTTTCAGCCCCCCTGTTTCTCGCCCCCTGTTTCTCGCCCCCTGTTTCTCGCCCTCTGTTTCAGCCCCTCTGTTTCAGCCCCTCTGTTTCAGCCCCTCGGTTTCTCGTCCTCTGTTTCAGCCCCTCTGATTCTCGCCCTCTGTTTCAGCCCCTCTGTTTCAGCCCTTCTGTTTCAGCCCCTCTGTTTCAGCCCCTCTGTTTCAGCCCCTCTGTTTCTCGCCCTCTGTTTCAGCCCCTCTGTTTCTCGCCCTCTGTTTCAGTCCCTCTGTTTCAGCCCCTCTGTTTCAGCCCCTCTGTTTCAACCCCACTGTTTCTCGCCCTCTGTTTCAGCCCCTCTGTTTCTCGCCCTCTGTTTCAGCCCCTCTGTTTCAGCCCATCTGTTTCTCGCCCTCTGTTTCAGCCCCTCTGTTTCTCGCGCTCTATTTCAGCCCCTCTGTTTCAGCCCCTCTGTGTCAGCCCCTCTGTTTCAGCCGCTCTGTTTCTCGCCCTCTGTTTCAGCCACTCTGTTTCAGCCCCTCTGTTTCAGCCCCTCTGTTTCAGCCCCTCTGTTTCTCGCCCTCTGTTTCAGCCCCTCGGTTTCTCGCCCTCTGTTTCAGCCCCTCTGTTTCAGCCCCTCTGTTTCAGCCCCACTGTTTCTCGCCCTCTGTTTCAGCCCCTCTGTTTCTCGCCCTCTGTTTCAGCCCCTCGGTTTCTCGACCTCTGTTTCAGCCCCTCTGTTTCAGCCCCTCTGTTTCAGCCCCTCTGTTTCTCGCCCTCTGTTTCAGCACCTCTGTTTCTCGCACTCTGTTTCAGCCCCTCTGTTTCTCGCCCTCTGTTTCAGCACCTCGGTTTCTTGCCCTCTGTTTCAGCCCCTCTGTTTCTCGCCCTCTCTTTCAGCCCCTCTGTTTCAGCTCCTCTGTTTCAGCCCCTCTTTTTCTCACCCACTGTTTCAGCCCCTCTGCTTCTCGCCCTCTGTTTCAGCCCCTCAGTTTCAGCCCCTCTGTTTCTCACCCTCTGTTTCAGCCCCTCTGTTTCAGCCCCTCTGTTTCAGCCCCTCTGTTTCTCGCCCTCTGTTTCAGCCCCTCGGTTTCTCGCCCTCTGTTTCAGCCCCTCTGTTTTAGCTCCTCTGTTTCAGCCCCTCTGTTTCTCGCCCTCTTATTCAGCCCCTCTGTTTCTCGCCCTCTGTTTGAGCCCCTCTGTTTGAGCCCCTCTGTTTCAGCCCCTCTGTTTCTCGCCCTCTGTTTCAGCCCCTCTGTTTCAGCCCCTCTGTTTCTTGCCCTCTGTTTCAGCCCCTCTGTTTCTCGCCCTCTGTTTGAGCCCCTCTGTTTCTCGCCCTCTGTTTCAGCCCCTCTGTTTCAGCCCATCTGTTTCTCGCCCTCTGTTTCAGCCCCTCGGTTTCTTGCCCTCTGTTTCAGCCTCTCTGTTTCAGCCCCTCTGTTTCAGCCCCTCTGTTTCCCGCCCTCGGTTTCAGCCCCTCGGTTTCTCGACCTCTGTTTCAGCCCCTCTGTTTCAGACCCTCGGTTTCTCGCCCTCTGTTTCAGCCCCACTGTTTCAGCCCTTCTGTTTCTCGCCCTCTGTTTCAGCCCCTCTGTTTCTGCCCCTCTGTTTCAGCCCCTCTGTTTCAGCCCCTCTGTTTCTCGCCCTCTGTTTCAGCCCCTCTGTTTCTCGCCCCCTGTTTCAGCCCCTCTGTTTCAGCCCCTCTGTTTCTCGCCCTCTGTTTCAGCCCCTCTGTTTCTCGCCCTCTGTTTCTCGCCCTCTGTTTCAGCCCCTCTGTTTCAGCCCCTCTGTTTCAGCCCCTCGGTTTCTCGTCCTCTGTTTCAGCCCCTCTGTTTCTCGCCCTCTGTTTCAGCCCCTCTGTTTCAGCCCTTCTGTTTCAGCGCCCTCTGTTTCAGCCCCTCTGTTTCTCGCCTTCAGTTTCTCGCCCTCTGTTTCTCGCCGTCTGTTTCAGCCCCTCTGTTTCAGCCCCTCTGTTTCAGCCCCTCGGTTTCTTGCCCTCTGTTTCAGCCCCTCTGTTTCTCGCCCTCTGTTTCAGCCCCTCTGTTTCAGCCCCTCGGTTTCTCGCCCTCTGTTTCAGCCCCTCTGTTTCAGCCCCTCTGTGTCAGCCCCTCTTTTTCAGCCCCCCTGTTTCTCGCCCCCTGTTTCTCGCCCCCTGTTTCTCACCCCCTGTTTCAGACCCTCTGTTTCAGACACTCTGTTTCTCGCCCCCTGTTTCAGCCCCTCTGTTTCAGCCCCTCTGTTTCTCGCCCTCTGTTTCAGCCCCTCAGTTTCTCGCCCTCTGTTTCTCGCCCTCTGTTTCAGCCCCTCTGTTTCATCCCCTCTGTTTCAGCCCCTCTGTTTCTCGCCCTCTGTTTCAGCCCCTCTGTTTCAGGCCCTCTGTTTCAGCCCCTCTGTTTCTAGCCCTCTGTTTCAGCCCCTCTATTTCAGCCCCTCTGTTTCAGCCCCTCTGTTTCAGCCCCTCTGTTTCAGCCCCTCTGTTTCTCGCCCTCTGTTTCTCGCCCCCTGTTTCAGCCCCTCTGTTTCAGCCCCTCGGTTTCTCGCCCTCTGTTTCAACCCCTCTGTTTTAGCCCCTCTGTTTCAGCCCCACTGTTTCAGCCCCTCGGTTTCTCGCCCTCTGTTTCAACCCCTCTGTTTCTCGCCCTCTGTTTCAGCCCCTCTGTTTCAGCCCCTCTGTTTAAGCCCCTCTGTTCAGACCCTCGGTTTCTCGCCCTCTGTTTCAGCCCCTCTGTTTCAGCCCCTCTGTTTCAGCCCCTCTGTTTCAGCCCCTCGGTTTCTCGTCCTCTGTTTCAGCCCCACTGTTTCTCGCCCTCTGTTTCAGCCCTTCTGTTTCAGCCCCTCTGTTTCAGCCCCTCTGTTTCTCGCCTTCAGTTTCTCGCCCTCTGTTTCTCGCCTTCTGTTTCAGCCCCTCTGTTTCAGCCCCTCTGTTTCAGCCCCTCGGTTTCTTGCCCTCTGTTTCAGCCCCTCTGTTTCAGCCCCTCTGTTTCAGCCCCTCTGTTTCAGCCCCTCGGTTTCTCGCCCTCTGTTTCAGCCCCTCTGTTTCAGCCCCTCTGTGTCAGCCCCTCTTTTTCAGCCCCCCGTTTCTCGCCCCCTGTTTCTCGCCCCCTGTTTCTCACCCCCTGTTTCAGACCCTCTGTTTCAGCCGCTCTGTTTCTCGCCCTCTGTTTCTTGCCCTCTGTTTCAGCCCCTCTGTTTCAGCCCCTCGGTTTCTCGTCCTCTGTTTCAGCCCCTCTGTTTCTCGCCCTCTGTTTAAGCCCCTCTGTTTCAGCCCTTCTGTTTCAGCCCCTCTGTTTCAGCCCCTCTGTTTCAGCCCCTCTGTTTCTCGCCCTCTGTTTCAGCCCCTCTGTTTCTCGCCCTCTGTTTCAGTCCCTCTGTTTCAGCCCCTCTGTTTCAGCCCCTCTGTTTCAGCCCCACTGTTTCTCGCCCTCTGTTTCAGCCCATCTGTTTCTCGCCCTCTGTTTCAGCCCCTCTGTTTCAGCCCCTCTGTTTCTCGCCCTCTGTTTCAGCCCCTCTGTTTCTCGCGCTCGATTTCAGCCCCTCTGTTTCAGCCCCTCTGTTTCAGCCCCTCTGTTTCAGCCGCTCTGTTTCTCGCCCTCTGTTTCAGCCACTCTGTTTCAGCCCCTCTGTTTCAGCCCCTCTGTTTCAGCCCCTCTGTTTCTCGCCCTCTGTTTCAGCCCCTCGGTTTCTCGCCCTCTGTTTCAGCCCCTCTGTTTCAGCCCCTCTGTTTCAGCCCCACTGTTTCTCGCCCTCTGTTTCAGCCCCTCTGTTTCTCGCCCTCTGTTTCAGCCCCTCGGTTTCTCGCCCTCTGTTTCAGCCCCTCTGTTTCAGCCCCTCTGTTTCAGCCCCTCTGTTTCTCGCCCTCTGTTTCAGCACCTCTGTTTCTCGCACTCTGTTTCAGCCCCTCTGTTTCTCGCCCTCTGTTTCAGCACCTCGGTTTCTTGCCCTCTGTTTCAGCCCCTCTGTTTCTGGCCCTCTCTTTCAGCCCCTCTGTTTCAGCTCCTCTGTTTCAGCCCCTCTTTTTCTCACCCACTGTTTCAGCCCCTCTGCTTCTCGCCCTCTGTTTCAGCCCCTCAGTTTCAGCCCCTCTGTTTCTCACCCTCTGTTTCAGCCCCTCTGTTTCAGCCCCTCTGTTTCAGCCCCTCTGTTTCTCGCCCTCTGTTTCAGCCCCTCGGTTTCTCGCCCTCTGTTTCAGCCCCTCTGTTTCAGCTCCTCTGTTTCAGCCCCTCTGTTTCTCGCCCTCTTATTCAGCCCCTCTGTTTCTCGCCCTCTGTTTGAGCCCCTCTGTTTGAGCCCCTCTGTTTCAGCCCCTCTGTTTCTCGCCCTCTGTTTCAGCCCCTCTGTTTCAGCCCCTCTGTTTCTTGCCCTCTGTTTCAGCCCCTCTGTTTCTCGCCCTCTGTTTGAGCCCCTCTGTTTCTCGCCCTCTGTTTCAGCCCCTCTGTTTCAGCCCCTCTGTTTCTCGCCCTCTGTTTCAGCCCCTCGGTTTCTTGCCCTCTGTTTCAGCCTCTCTGTTTCAGCCCCTCTGTTTCAGCCCCTCTGTTTCTCGCCCTCGGTTTCAGCCCCTCGGTTTCTCGACCTCTGTTTCAGCCCCACTGTTTCAGCCCTTCTGTTTCTCGCCCTCTGTTTCAGCCCCTCTGTTTCAGCCCCTCTGTTTCAGCCCCTCTGTTTCTCGCCCTCTGTTTCAGCCCCTCTGTTTCTCGCCCTCTGATTCTCGCCCTCTGTTTCAGCCCCTCTGTTTCAGCCCCTCTGTTTCAGCCCCTCGGTTTCTCGCCCTCTGTTTCAGCCCCTCTGTTTCTTGCCCTCTGTTTCAGCCCCTCTATTTCAGCCCTTCTGTTTCAGCCCCTCTGTTTCAGCCTCTCTGTTTCTCGCCCTCTGTTTCTCGCCCTCTGTTTCTCGCCTTCTGTTTCAGCCCCTCTGTTTCAGCACCTCGGTTTCAGCCCCTCGGTTTCAGTCCCTCCGTTTCTCGCCCTCTGTTTCAGCCTTACTGTTTGTCGCCCTCTGTTTCAGCCCCTCTGTTTCAGCCCCCTGTTTCTCGCCCTCTGTTTCAGCCCCTCTGTTTCAGCCCCTCTGTTTCAGCCCCTCTGTTTCTCGCCCTCTGTTTCTCGCCCCCTGTTTCAGACCCTCTGTTTCAGCCCCTCGGTTTCTCGCCCTCTGTTTCAGCCCCTCTGTTTCAGTCCCACTGTTTCAGCCCCTCTGTTTCTCGCCCTCTGTTTCAACCCCTCTGTTTCAGCCCCTCTGTTTCTAGCCCTCTGTTTCAGCCCCTCTGTTTCAGCCCCCTGTTTCAGCCCCTCTGTTTCTCGCCCTCTGTTTCAGCCCCTCTGTTTCAGTCCCTCTGTTTCAGCGCCTCTGATTCTCGCCCTCTGTTTCAGCCCCTCTGTTTCTCGCCCTCTGTTTCAGCCCCTCTGTTTCTCGCCCTATGTTTCAGCCCCTCTGTTTCAGCCCCTCTGTTTCAGCACCTCTGTTTCTCGCCCTCTGTTTCTCGCCCACTGTTTCAGCCCCTCTGTTTCAGCCCCTCTGTTTCAGCCCCTCTGTTTCTTGCCCTCTATTTCTCGCCCTATGTTTCAGCCCCTCTGTTTCAGCCCCTCTGTTTCTCGCCCTCTGTTTCAGCCCCTCGGTTTCTCGCCCTCTGTTTCAGCCCCTCTGTTTCAGCCCCTCTGTTTCAGCCCCTCTGTTTCTAGTCCTCTGTTTCAGCCCCTCTGTTTCAGCCCCCTGTTTCTCGCCCTCTGTTTCAGCCCCTCTGTTTCAGCCCCTCTGTTTCAGCTCCTCTGTTTCTCGCCCTCTGTTTCAGCCCCTCTGTTTCGCGCTCTCTGTTTCAGCCCTTCTGTTTCCCGCCCTCTGTTTCTCGCCCTCTGTTTCAGCCCCTCTGTTTCTCGCCCTCTGTTTCAGCCCCTCTGTTTCAGCCCTTCTGTTTCCCGCCCTCTGTTTCTCGCCCTCTGTTTCAGCCCCTCTGTTTCTCGCCCTCTGTTCCAGCCCCTCTTTTTCAGCCCCTCTGTTTCAGCCCCTCTGTTTCAGCCCCTCTGTTTCTTGCCCTCTGTTTCTCGCCCTATGTTTCAGCCACTCTGTTTCAGCCCCTCTGTTTCTCGCCCTCTGTTTCAGCCCCTCGGTTTCTCGCCCTCTGTTTCAGCCCCTCTGTTTCAGCCCCTCTGTTTCAGCCCCTCTGTTTCTAGTCCTCTGTTTCAGCCCCTTTGTTTCAGCCCCCTGTTTCTCGCCCTCTGTTTCAGCCCCTCTGTTTCAGCCCCTCTGTTTCAGCTCCTCTGTTTCTCGCCCTCTGTTTGAGCCCCTCTGTTTCGCGCCCTCTGTTTCAGCCCTTCTGTTTCCCGCCCTCTGTTTCTCGCCCTCTGTTTCAGCCCCTCTGTTTCTCGCCCTCTGTTTCAGCCCCTCTGTTTCAGCCCCTCTGTTTCAGCCCTCTGTTTCTCGCCCTCTGTTTCAGCCCCTCTGTTTCAGCCCCTCTGTTTCAGTCCCTCTGTTTCAGCCCCTCTGTTTCTCGCCCCCTGTTTCAGCCCCTTTGTTTCAGCCCCTCTGTTTCAGCCCCCTGTTTCTCGCCCTCTGTTTCAGCCCTTCTGTTTCAGCCCCTCTGTTTCTGCCCCTCTGTTTCTCGCCCTCTGTTTCAGCCACTCTGTTTCTCGCTTTCTGTTTCAGCCCCTCTGTTTCTCCCCCTCTGTTTCAGCCCCTCTGTTTCAGCCCCGCTGTTTCAGCTCCTCTGTTTCAGCCCCACTGTTTCTCGCCCTCTCTTTCAGCCCCTCTGTTTCTCGCCCTCTGTTTCAGCCCCTCTCTTTCTCGCCCTCTGTTTCAGCCCCTCTGTTTCTCGCCCTCTGTTTCAGCCCCTCTGTTTCTCGCCCTCAGTTTCTGCCCCTCTGTTTCAGCTCCTCTGTTTCAGCCCCTCTTTTTCTCACCCACTGTTTCATCCCCTCTGCTTCTCGCCCTCTGTTTCAGCCCCTCTGTTTCAGCCCCTCTGTTTCTCACCCTCTGTTTCAGCCCCTCTGTTTCAGCCCCTCTGTTTCAGCCCCTCTGTTTCAGCCCCTCTGTTTCTCGCCCTCTGTTTCAGCCCCTCGGTTTCTCGCCCTCTTATTCAGCCCCTCTGTTTCTCGCCCTCTGTTTCAGCCGCTCTGTTTGAGCCCCTCTGTTTCAGCCCCTCTGTTTCTCGCCCTCTGTTTCAGCCCCTCTGTTTCTCGCCCTATGTTTCAGCCCCTCTGTTTCAGCCCCTCTGTTTCAGCACCTCTGTTTCTCGCCCTCTGTTTCTCGCCCACTGTTTCAGCCCCTCTGTTTCAGCCCCTCTGTTTCAGCCCCTCTGTTTCTTGCCCTCTGTTTCTCGCCCTATGTTTCAGCCCCTCTGTTTCAGCCCCTCTGTTTCTCGCCCTCTGTTTCAGCCCCTCGGTTTCTCGCCCTCTGTTTCAGCCCCTCTGTTTCAGCCCCTCTGTTTCAGCCCCTCTGTTTCTAGTCCTCTGTTTCAGCCCCTCTGTTTCAGCCCCCTGTTTCTCGCCCTCTGTTTCAGCCCCTCTGTTTCAGCCCCTCTGTTTCAGCTCCTCTGTTTCTCGCCCTCTGTTTGAGCCCCTCTGTTTCGCGCTCTCTGTTTCAGCCCTTCTGTTTCCCGCCCTCTGTTTCTCACCCTCTGTTTCAGCCCCTCTGTTTCTCGCCCTCTGTTTCAGCCCCTCTGTTTCAGCCCTTCTGTTTCCCGCCCTCTGTTTCTCGCCCTCTGTTTCAGCCCCTCTGTTTCTCGCCCTCTGTTTCAGCCCCTCTTTTTCAGCCCCTCTGTTTCAGCCCCTCTGTTTCAGCCCCTCTGTTTCTTGCCCTCTGTTTCTCGCCCTATGTTTCAGCCCCTCTGTTTCAGCCCCTCTGTTTCTCGCCCGCTGTTTCAGCCCCTCGGTTTCTCGCCCTCTGTTTCAGCCCCTCTGTTTCAGCCCCTCTGTTTCAGCCCCTCTGTTTCTAGTCCTCTGTTTCAGCCCCTCTGTTTCAGCCCCCTGTTTCTCGCCCTCTGTTTCAGCCCCTCTGTTTCAGCCCCTCTGTTTCAGCTCCTCTGTTTCTCGCCCTCTGTTTGAGCCCCTCTGTTTCGCGCCCTCTGTTTCAGCCCCTCTGTTTCAGCCCCTCTGTTTCAGCTCCTCTGTTTCTCGCCCTCTGTTTGAGCCCCTCTGTTTCCCGCCCTCTGTTTCTCGCCCTCTGTTTCAGCCCCTCTGTTTCTCGCCCTCTGTTTCAGCCCCTCTGTTTCAGCCCCTCTGTTTCAGCCCTCTGTTTCTCGCCCTCTGTTTCAGCCCGTCTGTTTCAGCCCCTCTGTTTCAGTCCCTCTGTTTCAGCCCCTCTGTTTCTCGCCCCCTGTTTCAGCCCCTTTGTTTCAGCCCCTCTGTTTCAGCCCCCTGTTTCTCGCCCTCTGTTTCAGCCCTTCTGTTTCAGCCCCTCTGTTTCAGCCCCTCTGTTTCTCGCCCTCTGTTTCAGCCACTCTGTTTCTCGCTTTCTGTTTCAGCCCCTCTGTTTCTCCCCCTCTGTTTCAGCCCCTCTGTTTCAGCCCCGCTGTTTCAGCTCCTCTGTTTCAGCCCCACTGTTTCTCGCCCTCTCTTTCAGCCCCTCTGTTTCTCGCCCTCTGTTTCAGCCCCTCTCTTTCTCGCACTCTGTTTCAGCACCTCTGTTTCTCGCCCTCTGTTTCAGCCCCTCTGTTTCTCGCCCTCAGTTTCTGCCCCTCTGTTTCAGCTCCTCTGTTTCAGCCCCTCTTTTTCTCACCCACTGTTTCATCCCCTCTCCTTCTCGCCCTCTGTTTCAGCCCCTCTGTTTCAGCCCCTCTGTTTCTCACCCTCTGTTTCAGCCCCTCTGTTTCAGCCCCTCTGTTTCAGCCCCTCTGTTTCAGCCCCTCTGTTTCTCGCTCTCTGTTTCAGCCCCTCGGTTTCTCGCCCTCTGTTTCAGCCACTCTGTTTCTACTCCTCTGTTTCAGCCCCTCTGTTTCTCGCCCTCTTATTCAGCCCCTCTGTTTCTCGCCCTCTGTTTCAGCCGCTCTGTTTGAGCCCCTCTGTTTCAGCCCCTCTGTTTCTCGCCCTCTGTTTCAGCCCCTCTGTTTCTCGCCCTCTGTTTCAGCCCCTCTGTTTCTCGCCCTCTGTTTCAGCCCCTCTGTTTCAGCCACTCTGTTTCTCGCCCGCTGTTTCAGCCCCTCAGTTTCTCGCCCTCTGTTTCAGCCCCTCTGTTTCAGCCCCTCTGTTTCAGCCCCTCTGTTTCTCGCCCTCTGTTTCAGCCCCTCTGTTTCTCGCCCCCTGTTTCAGCCCCTCTGTTTCAGCCCCTCTGTTTCTCGCCCTCTGTTTCAGCCCCTCTGTTTCTCGCCCTCTGTTTCTCGCCCTCTGTTTCAGCCCCTCTGTTTCAGCCCCTCTGTTTCAGCCCCTCTGTTTCTCGTCCTCTGTTTCAGCCCCTCTGTTTCTCGCCCTCTGTTTCAGCCCCTCTGTTTCAGCCCTTCTGTTTCAGCGCCCTCTGTTTCAGCCCCTCTGTTTCTCGCCTTCAGTTTCTCGCCCTCTGTTTCTCGCCTTCTGTTTCAGCCTCTCTGTTTCAGCCCCTCTGTTTCAGCCCCTCGGTTTCTTGCCCTCTGTTTCAGCACCTCTGTTTCTCGCCCTCTGTTTCAGCCCCTCTGTTTCAGCCCCTCGGTTTCTCGCCCTCTGTTTCAGTCCCTCTGTTTCAGCCCCTCTGTGTCAGCCCCTCTTTTTCAGCCCCCCTGTTTCTCGCCCCCTGTTTCTCGCCCCCTGTTTCTCACCCCCTGTTTCAGACCCTCTGTTTCAGCCCCTCTGTTTCTCGCCCCCTGTTTCAGCCCCTCTGTTTCAGCCCCTCTGTTTCTCGCCCTCTGTTTCAGCCCCTCAGTTTCTCGCCCTCTGTTTCTCGCCCTCTGTTTCAGCCCCTCTGTTTCATCCCCTCTGTTTCAGCCCCTCTGTTTCTCGCCCTCTGTTTCAGCCCCTCTGTTTCAGCCCCTCTGTTTCAGCCCCTCTGTTTCTAGCCCTCTGTTTCAGCCCCTCTATTTCAGCCCCTCTGTTTCAGCCCCTCTGTTTCAGCCCCTCTGTTTCAGCCCCTCTGTTTCTCGCCCTCTGTTTCTCGCCCCCTGTTTCAGCCCCTCTGTTTCAGCCCCTCGGTTTCTCGCCCTCTGTTTCAACCCCTCTGTTTTAGCCCCTCTGTTTCAGCCCCACTGTTTCAGCCCCTCGGTTTCTCGCCCTCTGTTTCAACCCCTCTGTTTCTCGCCCTCTGTTTCAGCCCCGCTGTTTCAGCCCCTCTGTTTAAGCCCCTCTGTTCAGACCCTCGGTTTCTCGCCCTCTGTTTCAGCCCCTCTGTTTCAGCCCCTCTGTTTCAGCCCCTCTGTTTCTTGCCCTCTGTTTCAGCCCCTCTGTTTCTCGCCCTCTGTTTCAGCCCCTCTGTTTCTCGCCCTCTGTTTCAGCCCCTCTGTTACAGCCACTCTGTTTCTCGCCCGCTGTTTCAGCCCCTCGGTTTCTCGCCCTCTGTTTCAGCCCCTCTGTTTCAGCCCCTCTGTTTCAGCCCCTCTGTTTCTCGCCCTCTGTTTCAGCCCCTCTGTTTCTCGCCCCCTGTTTCAGCCCCTCTGTTTCAGCCCCTCTGTTTCTCGCCCCCTGTTTCAGCCCCTCTGTTCCTCGCCCTCTGTTTCAGCCCCTCTGTTTCTCGCCCTCTGTTTCTCGCCCTCTGTTTCAGCCCCTCTGTTTCAGCCCCTCTGTTTCAGCCCCTCTGTTTCTCGTCCTCTGTTTCAGCCCCTCTGTTTCTCGCCCTCTGTTTCAGCCCCTCTGTTTCAGCCCTTCTGTTTCAGCCCCTCTGTTTCAGCCCTCTGTTTCTCGCCTTCAGTTTCTCGCCCTCTGTTTCTCGCCTTCTGTTTCAGCCCCTCTGTTTCAGCCCCTCTGTTTCAGCCCCTCGGTTTCTTGCCCTCTGTTTCAGCCCCTCTGTTTCTCGCCCTCTGTTTCAGCCCCTCTGTTTCAGCCCCTCGGTTTCTCGCCCTCAGTTTCAGCCCCTCTGTTTCAGCCCCTCTGTTTCAGCCCCTCTGTTTCAGCCCCTCTGTTTCTCGCCCTCTGTTTCAGCCCCTCTGTTTCAGCCCCTCTGTTTCAGCCCCTCTGTTTCAGCCCCTCTGTTTCTCGCCTTCAGTTTCTCGCCCTCTGTTTCTCGCCTTCTGTTTCAGCCCCTCTGTTTCAGCCCCTCTGTTTCAGCCCCTCGGTTTCTTGCCCTCTGTTTCAGCCCCTCTGTTTCTCGCCCTCTGTTTCAGCCCCTCTGTTTCAGCCCCTCGGTTTCTCGCCCTCTGTTTCAACCCCTCTGTTTCAGCCCCTCTGTTTCAGCCCCTCTGTTTCAGCTCCTCTGTTTCTCGCCCTCTGTTTGAGCCCCTCTGTTTCGCGCCCTCTGTTTCAGCCCTTCTGTTTCCCGCCCTCTGTTTCTCGCCCTCTGTTTCAGCCCCTCTGTTTCTCTCCCTCTGTTTCAGCCCCTCTGTTTCAGCCCCTCTGTTTCAGCCCTCTGTTTCTCGCCCTCTGTTTCAGCCCCTCTGGTTCAGCCCCTCTGTTTCAGCCCCTCTGTTTCTCGCCCTCTGTTTCAGCCCCTCTGTTTCTCGCCCCCTGTTTCAGCCCCTCTGTTTCAGCCCCTCTGTTTCTCGCCCCCTGTTTCAGCCCCTCTGTTCCTCGCCCTCTGTTTCAGCCCCTCTGTTTCTCGCCCTCTGTTTCTCGCCCTCTGTTTCAGCCCCTCTGTTTCAGCCCCTCTGTTTCAGCCCCTCTGTTTCTCGTCCTCTGTTTCAGCCCCTCAGTTTCTCGTCCTCTGTTTCTCGCCTTCTGTTTCAGCCCCTCTGTTTCAGCCCCTCTGTTTCAGCCCCTCGGTTTCTTGCCCTCTGTTTCAGCCCCTCTGTTTCTCGCCCTCTGTTTCAGCCCCTCTGTTTCAGCCCCTCGGTTTCTCGCCCTCTGTTTCAGCCCCTCTGTTTCAGCCCCTCTGTTTCAGCCCCTCTGTTTCAGCCCCTCTGTTTCTCGCCCTCTGTTTCAGCCCCTCTGTTTCTCGCCCTCTGTTTCAGCCCCTCTGTTTCTCGCCTTCAGTTTCTCGCCCTCTGTTTCTCGCCTTCTGTTTCAGCCCCTCTGTTTCAGCCCCTCTGTTTCAGCCCCTCGGTTTCTTGCCCTCTGTTTCAGCCCCTCTGTTTCTCGCCCTCTGTTTCAGCCCCTCTGTTTCAGCCCCTCGGTTTCTCGCCCTCTGTTTCAACCCCTCTGTTTCAGCCCCTCTGTTTCAGCCCCTCTGTTTCAGCTCCTCTGTTTCTCGCCCTCTGTTTGAGCCCCTCTGTTTCGCGCCCTCTGTTTCAGCCCTTCTGTTTCCCGCCCTCTGTTTCTCGCCCTCTGTTTCAGCCCCTCTGTTTCTCTCCCTCTGTTTCAGCCCCTCTGTTTCAGCCCCTCTGTTTCAGCCCTCTGTTTCTCGCCCTCTGTTTCAGCCCCTCTGGTTCAGCCCCTCTGTTTCAGCCCCTCTGTTTCTCGCCCTCTGTTTCAGCCCCTCTGTTTCTCGCCCCCTGTTTCAGCCCCTCTGTTTCAGCCCCTCTGTTTCTCGCCCCCTGTTTCAGCCCCTCTGTTCCTCGCCCTCTGTTTCAGCCCCTCTGTTTCTCGCCCTCTGTTTCTCGCCCTCTGTTTCAGCCCCTCTGTTTCAGCCCCTCTGTTTCAGCCCCTCGGTTTCTCGTCCTCTGTTTCAGCCCCTCTGTTTCTCCCCCTCTGTTTCAGCCCCTCTGTTTCAGCCCTTCTGTTTCAGCCCCTCTGTTTCAGCCCTCTGTTTCTCGCCTTCAGTTTCTCGCCCTCTGTTTCTCGCCTTCTGTTTCAGCCCCTCTGTTTCAGCCCCTCTGTTTCAGCCCCTCGGTTTCTTGCCCTCTGTTTCAGCCCCTCTGTTTCTCGCCCTCTGTTTCAGCCCCTCTGTTTCAGCCCCTCGGTTTCTCGCCCTCTGTTTCAGCCCCTCTGTTTCAGCCCCTCTGTTTCAGCCCCTCTGTTTCAGCCCCTCTGTTTCTCGCCCTCTGTTTCAGCCCCTCTGTTTCAGCCCTTCTGTTTCAGCCCCTCTGTTTCAACCCCTCTGTTTCTCGCCTTCAGTTTCTCGCCCTCTGTTTCTCGCCTTCTGTTTCAGCCCCTCTGTTTCAGCCCCTCTGTTTCAGCCCCTCGGTTTCTTGCCCTCTGTTTCAGCCCCTCTGTTTCTCGCCCTCTGTTTCAGCCCCTCTGTTTCAGCCCCTCGGTTTCTCGCCCTCTGTTTCAACCCCTCTGTTTCAGCCCCTCTGTTTCAGCCCCTCTGTTTCAGCTCCTCTGTTTCTCGCCCTCTGTTTGAGCCCCTCTGTTTCGCGCCCTCTGTTTCAGCCCTTCTGTTTCCCGCCCTCTGTTTCTCGCCCTCTGTTTCAGCCCCTCTGTTTCTCGCCCTCTGTTTCAGCCCCTCTGTTTCAGCCCCTCTGTTTCAGCCCTCTGTTTCTCGCCCTCTGTTTCAGCCCCTCTGTTTCAGCCCCTCTGTTTCAGTCCCTCTGTTTCAGCCCCTCTGTTTCTCGCCCCCTGTTTCAGCCCCTTTGTTTCAGCCCCTCTGTTTCAGCCCCCTGTTTCTCGCCCTCTGTTTCAGCCCTTCTGTTTCAGCCCCTCTGTTTCAGCCCCTCTGTTTCTCGCCCTCTGTTTCAGCCACTCTGTTTCTCGCCTTCTGTTTCAGCCCCTCTGTTTCTCGCCCTCTGTTTCAGCCCCTCTGTTTCAGCCCCGCTGTTTCAGCTCCTCTGTTTCAGCCCCTCTGTTTCTCGCCCTCTCATTCAGCCCCTCTGTTTCTCGCCCTCTGTTTCAGCCCCTCTCTTTCTCGCCATCTGTTTCAGCCCCTCTGTTTCTCGCCCTCTGTTTCAGCCCCTCTGTTTCTCGCCCTCAGTTTCTGCCCCTCTGTTTCAGCTCCTCTGTTTCAGCCCCTCTTTTTCTCACCCACTGTTTCATCCCCTCTGCTTCTCGCCCTCTGTTTCAGCCCCTCTGTTTCAGCCCCTCTGTTTCTCACCCTCTGTTTCAGCCCCTCTGTTTCAGCCCCTCTGTTTCAGCCCCTCTGTTTCAGCCCCTCTGTTTCTCGCCCTCTGTTTCAGCCCCTCGGTTTCTCGCCCTCTGTTTCAGCCCCTCTGTTTCTACTCCTCTGTTTCAGCCCCTCTGTTTCTCGCCCTCTGTTTCAGCCCCTCTGTTTCTCGCCCTCTGTTTCAGCCGCTCTGTTTGATCCCCTCTGTTTCAGCCCCTCTGTTTCTCGCCCTCTGTTTCAGCCCCTCTGTTTCTCGCCCTCTGTTTCAGCCCCTCTGTTTCAGCCACTCTGTTTCTCGCCCGCTGTTTCAGCCCCTCGGTTTCTCGCCCTCTGTTTCAGCCCCTCTGTTTCAGCCCCTCTGTTTCAGCCCCTCTGTTTCTCGCCCTCTGTTTCAGCCCCTCTGTTTCTCGCCCCCTGTTTCAGCCCCTCTGTTTCAGCCCCTCTGTTTCTCGCCCTCTGTTTCAGCCCCTCTGTTTCTCGCCCTCTGTTTCTCGCCCTCTGTTTCAGCCCCTCTGTTTCAGCCCCTCTGTTTCAGCCCCTCGGTTTCTCGTCCTCTGTTTCAGCCCCTCTGTTTCTCGCCCTCTGTTTCAGCCCCTCTGTTTCAGCCCTTCTGTTTCAGCGCCCTCTGTTTCAGCCCCTCTGTTTCTCGCCTTCAGTTTCTCGCCCTCTGTTTCTCGCCCCCTGTTTCAGCCCCTCTGTTTCAGCCCCTCTGTTTCTCGCCCTCTGTTTCAGCCCCTCTGTTTCTCGCCCTCTGTTTCTCGCCCTCTGTTTCAGCCCCTCTGTTTCAGCCCCTCTGTTTCAGCCCCTCGGTTTCTCGTCCTCTGTTTCAGCCCCTCTGTTTCTCGCCCTCTGTTTCAGCCCCTCTGTTTCAGCCCTTCTGTTTCAGCGCCCTCTGTTTCAGCCCCTCTGTTTCTCGCCTTCAGTTTCTCGCCCTCTGTTTCTCGCCTTCTGTTTCAGCCTCTCTGTTTCAGCCCCTATGTTTCAGCCCCTCGGTTTCTCGCCCTCTGTTTCAGCCCCTCTGTTTCAGCCCCTCTGTGTCAGCCCCTCTTTTTCAGCCCCCCTGTTTCTCGCCCCCTGTTTCTCGCCCCCTGTTTCTCACCCCCTGTTTCAGACCCTCTGTTTCAGCCCCTCTGTTTCTCGCCCCCTGTTTCAGCCCCTCTGTTTCAGCCCCTCTGTTTCTCGCCCTCTGTTTCAGCCCCTCTGTTTTACTCCCTCTTTTTCAGCCCCTCTGTTTCAGCCCATCTGTTTCAGCCACTCTGTTTCTCGCCCTCTGTTTCAGCCCCTCTGTTTCTCTCCCTCTGTTTCAGCCCCTCTGATTCAGGCCCTCTGTTTCTCGCCCTCTGTTTCTCGCCCTCTGTTTCAGCCCCTCTGTTTCTCGCCCCCTGTTTCAGCCCCTCTGTTCCTCGCCCTCCGTTTCAGCCCCTCTGTTTCTCGCCCTCTGTTTCAGCCCCTCTGTTTCAGCCCCTCTGTTTCAGCCCCTCTGTTTCTAGCCCTCTGTTTCAGCCCCTCTATTTCAGCCCCTCTGTTTCAGCCCCTCTGTTTCAGCCCCTCTGTTTCAGCCCCTCTGTTTCTCGCCCTCTGTTTCTCGCCCTCTGTTTCAGCCACTCTGTTTCAGCCCCTCGGTTTCTCGCCCTCTGTTTCAACCCCTCTGTTTTAGCCCCTCTGTTTCAGCCCCACTGTTTCAGCCCCTCGGTTTCTCGCCCTCTGTTTCAACCCCTCTGTTTCTCGCCCTCTGTTTCAGCCCCGCTGTTTCAGCCCCTCTGTTTAAGCCCCTCTGTTCAGACCCTCGGTTTCTCGCCCTCTGTTTCAGCCCCTCTGTTTCAGCCCCTCTGTTTCAGCCCCTCTGTTTCTTGCCCTCTATTTCAGCCCCTCTGTTTCTCGCCCTCTGTTTCAGCCCCTCTGTTTCTCGCCCTCTGTTTCAGCCCCTCTGTTACAGCCACTCTGTTTCTCGCCCGCTGTTTCAGCCCATCGGTTTCTCGCCCTCTGTTTCAGCCCCTCTGTTTCAGCCCCTCTGTTTCAGCCCCTCTGTTTCTCGCCCTCTGTTTCAGCCCCTCTGTTTCTCGCCCCCTGTTTCAGCCCCTCTGTTTCAGCCCCTCTGTTTCTCGCCCCCTGTTTCAGCCCCTCTGTTCCTCGCCCTCCGTTTCAGCCCCTCTGTTTCTCGCCCTCTGTTTCAGCCCCTCTGTTTCAGCCCCTCTGTTTCAGCCCCTCGGTTTCTCGTCCTCTGTTTCAGCCCCTCTGTTTCTCGCCCTCTGTTTCAGCCCCTCTGTTTCAGCCCTTCTGTTTCAGCTCCTCTGTTTCAGCCCCTCTGTTTCTCGCCTTCAGTTTCTCGCCCTCTGTTTCTCGCCTTCTGTTTCAGCCCCTCTGTTTCAGCCCCTCTGTTTCAGCCCCTCGGTTTCTTGCCCTCTGTTTCAGCCCCTCTGTTTCTCGCCCTCTGTTTCAGCCCCTCTGTTTCAGCCCCTCGGTTTCTCGCCCTCTGTTTCAGCCCCTCTGTTTCAGCCCCTCTGTTTCAGCCCCTCTGTTTCAGCCCCTCTGTTTCTCGCCCTCTGTTTCAGCCCCTCTGTTTCTCGCCCTCTGTTTCAGCCCCTCTGTTTCAGCCCCTCTGTGTCAGCCCCTCTTTTTCAGCCCCCCTGTTTCTCGCCCCCTGTTTCTCGCCCCCTGTTTCTCACCCCCTGTTTCAGACCCTCTTTTTCAGCCCCTCTGTTTCTCGCCCCCTGTTTCAGCCACTCTGTTTCAGCCCCTCTGTTTCTCGCCCTCTGTTTCAGCCCCTCTGTTTCTCGCCCTCTGTTTCTCGCCCTCTGTTTCAGCCCCTCTGTTTCAGCCCCTCTGTTTCAGCCCCTCTGTTTCTCGCCCTCTGTTTCAGCCCCTCTGTTTCAGCCCCTCTGTTTCAGCCCCTCTGTTTCTAGCCCTCTGTTTCAGCCCCTCTATTTCAGCCCCTCTGTTTCAGCCCCTCTGTTTCAGCCCCTCTGTTTCAGCCCCTCTGTTTCTCGCCCTCTGTTTCTCGCCCCCTGTTTCAGCCCCTCTGTTTCAGCCCCTCGGTTTGTCGCCCTCTGTTTCAACCCCTCTGTTTTAGCCCCTCTGTTTCAGCCCCAATGTTTCAGCCCCTCGGTTTCTCGCCCTCTGTTTCAACCCCTCTGTTTCTCGCCCTCTGTTTCAGCCCCTCTGTTTCAGCCCCTCTGTTTAAGCCCCTCTGTTCATACCCTCGGTTTCTCGCCCTCTGTTTCAGCCCCTCTGTTTCAGCCCCTCGGTTTCTCGCCCTCTGTTTCAGCCCCTCTGTTTCAGCCCCTCTGTTTCAGCCCCTCTGTTTCTCGCCCTCTGTTTCAGCCCCTCTGTTTCTCGCCCCCTGTTTCAGCCCCTCTGTTTCAGCCCCTCTGTTTCTCGCCCTCTGTTTCAGCCCCTCTGTTTCTCGCCCTCTGTTTCTCGCCCTCTGTTTCAGCCCCTCTGTTTCTCGCCCCCTGTTTCAGCCCCTCTGTTTCAGCCCCTCTGTTTCTCGCCCCCTGTTTCAGCCCCTCTGTTCCTCGCCCTCTGTTTCAGCCCCTCTGTTTCTCGCCCTCTGTTTCTCGCCCTCTGTTTCAGCCCCTCTGTTTCAGCCCCTCTGTTTCAGCCCCTCGGTTTCTCGTCCTCTGTTTCAGCCCCTCTGTTTCTCGCCCTCTGTTTCAGCCCCTCTGTTTCAGCCCTTCTGTTTCAGCCCCTCTGTTTCAGCCCTCTGTTTCTCGCCTTCAGTTTCTCGCCCTCTGTTTCTCGCCTTCTGTTTCAGCCCCTCTGTTTCAGCCCCTCTGTTTCAGCCCCTCGGTTTCTTGCCCTCTGTTTCAGCCCCTCTGTTTCTCGCCCTCTGTTTCAGCCCCTCTGTTTCAGCCCCTCGGTTTCTCGCCCTCTGTTTCAGCCCCTCTGTTTCAGCCCCTCTGTTTCAGCCCCTCTGTTTCAGCCCCTCTGTTTCTCGCCCTCTGTTTCAGCCCCTCTGTTTCAGCCCTTCTGTTTCAGCCCCTCTGTTTCAGCCCCTCTGTTTCTCGCCTTCAGTTTCTCGCCCTCTGTTTCTCGCCTTCTGTTTCAGCCCCTCTGTTTCAGCCCCTCTGTTTCAGCCCCTCGGTTTCTTGCCCTCTGTTTCAGCCCCTCTGTTTCTCGCCCTCTGTTTCAGCCCCTCTGTTTCAGCCCCTCGGTTTCTCGCCCTCTGTTTCAACCCCTCTGTTTCAGCCCCTCTGTTTCAGCCCCTCTGTTTCAGCTCCTCTGTTTCTCGCCCTCTGTTTGAGCCCCTCTGTTTCGCGCCCTCTGTTTCAGCCCTTCTGTTTCCCGCCCTCTGTTTCTCGCCCTCTGTTTCAGCCCCTCTGTTTCTCGCCCTCTGTTTCAGCCCCTCTGTTTCAGCCCCTCTGTTTCAGCCCTCTGTTTCTCGCCCTCTGTTTCAGCCCCTCTGTTTCAGCCCCTCTGTTTCAGTCCCTCTGTTTCAGCCCCTCTGTTTCTCGCCCCCTGTTTCAGCCCCTTTGTTTCAGCCCCTCTGTTTCAGCCCCCTGTTTCTCGCCCTCTGTTTCAGCCCTTCTGTTTCAGCCCCTCTGTTTCAGCCCCTCTGTTTCTCGCCCTCTGTTTCAGCCACTCTGTTTCTCGCCTTCTGTTTCAGCCCCTCTGTTTCTCGCCCTCTGTTTCAGCCCCTCTGTTTCAGCCCCGCTGTTTCAGCTCCTCTGTTTCAGCCCCTCTGTTTCTCGCCCTCTCATTCAGCCCCTCTGTTTCTCGCCCTCTGTTTCAGCCCCTCTCTTTCTCGCCATCTGTTTCAGCCCCTCTGTTTCTCGCCCTCTGTTTCAGCCCCTCTGTTTCTCGCCCTCAGTTTCTGCCCCTCTGTTTCAGCTCCTCTGTTTCAGCCCCTCTTTTTCTCACCCACTGTTTCATCCCCTCTGCTTCTCGCCCTCTGTTTCAGCCCCTCTGTTTCAGCCCCTCTGTTTCTCACCCTCTGTTTCAGCCCCTCTGTTTCAGCCCCTCTGTTTCAGCCCCTCTGTTTCAGCCCCTCTGTTTCTCGCCCTCTGTTTCAGCCCCTCGGTTTCTCGCCCTCTGTTTCAGCCGCTCTGTTTCTACTCCTCTGTTTCAGCCCCTCTGTTTCTCGCCCTCTTATTCAGCCCCTCTGTTTCTCGCCCTCTGTTTCAGCCGCTCTGTTTGATCCCCTCTGTTTCAGCCCCTCTGTTTCTCGCCCTCTGTTTCAGCCCCTCTGTTTCTCGCCCTCTGTTTCAGCCCCTCTGTTTCTCGCCCTCTGTTTCAGCCCCTCTGTTTCAGCCACTCTGTTTCTCGCCCGCTGTTTCAGCCCCTCGGTTTCTCGCCCTCTGTTTCAGCCCCTCTGTTTCAGCCCCTCTGTTTCAGCCCCTCTGTTTCTCGCCCTCTGTTTCAGCCCCTCTGTTTCTCGCCCCCTGTTTCAGCCCCTCTGTTTCAGCCCCTCTGTTTCTCGCCCTCTGTTTCAGCCCCTCTGTTTCTCGCCCTCTGTTTCTCGCCCTCTGTTTCAGCCCCTCTGTTTCAGCCCCTCTGTTTCAGCCCCTCGGTTTCTCGTCCTCTGTTTCAGCCCCTCTGTTTCTCGCCCTCTGTTTCAGCCCCTCTGTTTCAGCCCTTCTGTTTCAGCGCCCTCTGTTTCAGCCCCTCTGTTTCTCGCCTTCAGTTTCTCGCCCTCTGTTTCTCGCCTTCTGTTTCAGCCTCTCTGTTTCAGCCCCTCTGTTTCAGCCCCTCGGTTTCTTGCCCTCTGTTTCAGCCCCTCTGTTTCTCGCCCTCTGTTTCAGCCCCTATGTTTCAGCCCCTCGGTTTCTCGCCCTCTGTTTCAGCCCCTCTGTTTCAGCCCCTCTGTGTCAGCCCCTCTTTTTCAGCCCCCCTGTTTCTCGCCCCCTGTTTCTCGCCCCCTGTTTCTCACCCCCTGTTTCAGACCCTCTGTTTCAGCCCCTCTGTTTCTCGCCCCCTGTTTCAGCCCCTCTGTTTCAGCCCCTCTGTTTCTCGCCCTCTGTTTCAGCCCCTCAGTTTCTCGCCCTCTGTTTCTCGCCCTCTGTTTCAGCCCCTCTGTTTCAGCCCCTCTGTTTCTCGCCCCCTGTTTCAGCCCCTCTGTTCCTCGCCCTCCGTTTCAGCCCCTCTGTTTCTCGCCCTCTGTTTCAGCCCCTCTGTTTCAGCCCCTCTGTTTCTAGCCCTCTGTTTCAGCCCCTCTATTTCAGCCCCTCTGTTTCAGCCCCTCTGTTTCAGCCCCTCTGTTTCAGCCCCTCTGTTTCTCGCCCTCTGTTTCTCGCCCTCTGTTTCAGCCCCTCTGTTTCAGCCCCTCGGTTTCTCGCCCTCTGTTTCAACCCCTCTGTTTTAGCCCCTCTGTTTCAGCCCCACTGTTTCAGCCCCTCGGTTTCTCGCCCTCTGTTTCAACCCCTCTGTTTCTCGCCCTCTGTTTCAGCCCCGCTGTTTCAGCCCCTCTGTTTAAGCCCCTCTGTTCAGACCCTCGGTTTCTCGCCCTCTGTTTCAGCCCCTCTGTTTCAGCCCCTCTGTTTCAGCCCCTCTGTTTCTTGCCCTCTATTTCAGCCCCTCTGTTTCTCGCCCTCTGTTTCAGCCCCTCTGTTTCTCGCCCTCTGTTTCAGCCCCTCTGTTACAACCACTCTGTTTCTCGCCCGCTGTTTCAGCCCATCGGTTTCTCGCCCTCTGTTTCAGCCCCTCTGTTTCAGCCCCTCTGTTTCAGCCCCTCTGTTTCTCGCCCTCTGTTTCAGCCCCTCTGTTTCTCGCCCCCTGTTTCAGCCCCTCTGTTTCTCGCCCTCTGTTTCAGCCCCTCTGTTTCAGCCCCTCTGTTTCAGCCCCTCGGTTTCTCGTCCTCTGTTTCAGCCCCTCTGTTTCTCGCCCTCTGTTTCAGCCCCTCTGTTTCAGCCCTTCTGTTTCAGCCCCTCTGTTTCAGCCCCTCTGTTTCTCGCCTTCAGTTTCTCGCCCTCTGTTTCTCGCCTTCTGTTTCAGCCCCTCTGTTTCAGCCCCTCTGTTTCAGCCCCTCGGTTTCTTGCCCTCTGTTTCAGCCCCTCTGTTTCTCGCCCTCTGTTTCAGCCCCTCTGTTTCAGCCCCTCGGTTTCTCGCCCTCTGTTTCAGCCCCTCTGTTTCAGCCCCTCTGTTTCAGCCCCTCTGTTTCAGCCCCTCTGTTTCTCGCCCTCTGTTTCAGCCCCTCTATTTCTCGCCCTCTGTTTCAGCCCCTCTGTTTCAGCCCCTCTGTGTCAGCCCCTCTTTTTCAGCCCCCCTGTTTCTCGCCCCCTGTTTCTCGCCGCCTGTTTCTCACCCCCTGTTTCAGACCCTCTTTTTCAGCCCCTCTGTTTCTCGCCCCCTGTTTCAGCCACTCTGTTTCAGCCCCTCTGTTTCTCGCCCTCTGTTTCAGCCCCTCTGTTTCTCGCCCTCTGTTTCTCGCCCTCTGTTTCAGCCCCTCTGTTTCAGCCCCTCTGTTTCAGCCCCTCTGTTTCTCGCCCTCTGTTTCAGCCCCTCTGTTTCAGCCCCTCTGTTTCAGCCCCTCTGTTTCTAGCCCTCTGTTTCAGCCCCTCTATTTCAGCCCCTCTGTTTCAGCCCCTCTGTTTCAGCCCCTCTGTTTCAGCCCCTCTGTTTCTCGCCCTCTGTTTCTCGCCCCCTGTTTCAGCCCCTCTGTTTCAGCCCCTCGGTTTGTCGCCCTCTGTTTCAACCCCTCTGTTTTAGCCCCTCTGTTTCAGCCCCAATGTTTCAGCCCCTCGGTTTCTCGCCCTCTGTTTCAACCCCTCTGTTTCTCGCCCTCTGTTTCAGCCCCTCTGTTTCAGCCCCTCTGTTTAAGCCCCTCTGTTCAGACCCTCGGTTTCTCGCCCTCTGTTTCAGCCCCTCTGTTTCAGCCCCTCTGTTTCAGCCCCTCGGTTTCTCGCCCTCTGTTTCAGCCCCTCTGTTTCAGCCCCTCTGTTTCAGCCCCTCTGTTTCTCGCCCTCTGTTTCAGCCCCTCTGTTTCTCGCCCCCTGTTTCAGCCCCTCTGTTTCAGCCCCTCTGTTTCTCGCCCTCTGTTTCAGCCCCTCTGTTTCTCGCCCTCTGTTTCTCGCCCTCTGTTTCAGCCCCTCTGTTTCAGCCCCTCTGTTTCAGCCCCTCGGTTTCTCGTCCTCTGTTTCAGCCCCTCTGTTTCTCGCCCTCTGTTTCAGCCCCTCTGTTTCAGCCCTTCTGTTTCAGCCCCTCTGTTTCAGCCCCTCTGTTTCTCGCCTTCAGTTTCTCGCCCTCTGTTCCAGCCCCTCTGTTTCAGCCCCTCTGTTTCAGCCCCTCTGTTTCAGCCCCTCGGTTTCTTGCCCTCTGTTTCAGCCCCTCTTTTTCTCGCCCTCTGTTTCAGCCCCTCTGTTTCAGCCCCTCGGTTTCTCGCCCTCTGTTTCAGCCCCTCTGTTTCAGCCACTCTGTTTCTCGCCCTCTCTTTCAGCCCCTCTGTTTCAGCTCCTCTGTTTCAGCCCCTCTTTTTCTCACCGACTGTTTCAGCCCCTCTGCTTCTCGCCCTCTGTTTCAGCCCCTCAGTTTCAGCCCCTCTGTTTCTCACCCTCTGTTTCAGCCCCTCTGTTTCAGCCCCTCTGTTTCAGCCCCTCTGTTTCTCGCCCTCTGTTTCAGCCCCTCGGTTTCTCGCCCTCTGTTTCAGCCCCTCTGTTTCAGCTCCTCTGTTTCAGCCCCTCTGTTTCTCGCCCTCTTATTCAGCCCCTCTGTTTCTCGCCCTCTGTTTCAGCCGCTCTGTTTGAGCCCCTCTGTTTCAGCCCCGCTGTTTCTCGCCCTCTGTTTCAGCCCCTCTGTTTCAGCCCCTCTGTTTCTTGCCCTCTGTTTCAGCCCCTCTGTTTCTCGCCCTCTGTTTCAGCCCCTCTGTTTCTCGCCCTCTGTTTCAGCCCCTCGGTTTCAGCCCCTCTGATTCTCGCCCTCTGTTTCAGCCCCTCGGTTTCTTGCCCTCTGTTTCAGCCCCTCTGTTTCAGCCCCTCTGTTTCAGACCCTCTGTTTCTCGCACTCGGTTTCAGCCCCTCTGTTTCTCGACCTCTGTTTCAGCCCCTCTGTTTCAGACCCTCGGTTTCTCGCCCTCTGTTACAGCCCCACTGTTTCAGCCCTTCTGTTTCTCGCCCTCTGTTTCAGCCCCTCTGTTTCAGCCCCTCTGTTTCAGCCCCTCTGTTTCAGCCCCTCTGTTTCTCGCCCTCTGTTTCAACCCCTCTGTTTCTCGCCCTCTGATTCTCGCCCTCTGTTTCAGCCCCACTGTTTCAGCCCCTCTGTTTCAGCCCCTCGGTTTCTCGCCCTCTGTTTCAGCCCCTCTGTTTCTTGCCCTCTGTTTCAGCCCCTCTATTTCAGCCCTTCTGTTTCAGCCCCTCTGTTTCAGCCCCTCTGTTTCTCGCCCTCTGTTTCTCGCCCTCTGTTTCTCGCCTTCTGTTTCAGCCCCTCTGTTTCAGCCCCTCTGTTTCAGCCCCTCGGTTTCAGCCCCTCGGTTTCTCGCCCTCTGTTTCAGCCTTACTGTTTGTCGCCCTCTGTTTCAGCCCCTCTGTTTCAGCCCCCTGTTTCTCGCCCTCTGTTTCAGCCCCTCTGTTTCAGCCCCTCGGTTTCTCGCCCTCTGTTTCTCGCCCCCTGTTTCAGCCCCTCTGTTTCAGCCCCTCGGTTTCTCGCCCTCTGTTTCAGCCCCTCTGTTTCAGTCCCACTGTTTCAGCCCCTCTGTTTCTCGCCCTCTGTTTCAGCCCCTCTGTTTCAGCCCCTCTGTTTCTAGCCCTCTGTTTCAGCCCCTCTGTTTCAGCACTCTGTTTCAGCCCCTCTGTTTCTCGCCCTCTGTTTCAGCCCCTCTGGTTCAGTCCCTCTGTTTCAGACCCTCTGATTCTCGCCCTCTGTTTCAGCCCCTCTGTTTCTCGCCCTCTGTTTCAGCCCCTCTGTTTCTCGCCCTATGTTTCAGCCCCTCTGTTTCAGCCCCTCTGTTTCAGCACCTCTGTTTCTCGCCCTCTGTTTCAGCCCCTCTGTTTCAGCCCCTCTGTTTCTCGCCCTATGTTTCAGCCCCTCTGTTTCAGCCCCTCTATTTCTCGCCCTCTGTTTCAGCCCCTCGGTTTCTCGCCCTCTGTTTCAGCCCCTCTGTTTCAGCCCCTCTGTTTCAGCCCCTCTGTTTCAAGTCCTCTGTTTCAGCCCCTCTGTTTCAGCCCCCTGTTTCTTGCCCTCTGTTTCAGCCCCTCTATTTCAGCCCTTCTGTTTCAGCCCCTCTGTTTCAGCTCCTCTGTTTCTCGCCCTCTGTTTTAGCCCCTCTGTTTCGCGCCATCTGTTTCAGCCCTTCTGTTTCCCGCCCTCTGTTTCTCGCCCTCTGTTTCAGCCCCTCTGTTTCAGCCCCTCTGTTTCAGCCCTCTGTTTCTCGCCCTCTGTTTCAGCCCCTCTGTTTCAGTCCCTCTGTTTCAGCCCCTCTGTTTCTCGCCCCCTGTTTCAGCCCCTTTGTTTCAGCCCCTCTGTTTCAGCCCCCTGTTTCTTGCCCTCTGTTTCAGCCCTTCTGTTTCAGCCCCTCTGTTTCAGCCCCTCTGTTTCTCGCCCTCTGTTTCAGCCACTCTGTTTCTCGCCTTCTGTTTCAGCCCCTCTGTTTCTCGCCCTCTGTTTCAGCCCCTCTGTTTCAGCCCCGCTGTTTCAGCTCCTCTGTTTCAGCCCCACTGTTTCTCGCCCTCTGTTTCAGCCCCTCTGTTTCTCGCCCTCTGTTTCAGCCCCTCTCTTTCTCGCCCTCTGTTTCAGCCCCTCTGTTTCTCGCCCTCTGTTTCAGCCCCTCTGTTTCTCGCCCTCAGTTTCTGCACCTCTGTTTCAGCTCCTCTGTTTCAGCCCCTCTTTTTCTCACCCACTGTTTCAGCCCCTCTGCTTCTCGCCCTCTGTTTCAGCCCCTCTGTTTCAGCCCCTCTGTTTCTCACCCTCTGTTTCAGCCCCTCTGTTTCAGCCCCTCTGTTTCAGCCCCTCTGTTTCTCGCCCTCTGTTTCAGCCCCTCTGTTTCAGCCCCTCTGTTTCAGCTCCTCTGTTTCTCGCCCTCTGTTTCAGCCCCTCTGTTGCAGCCCCTCTGTTACAGCCCTCTGTTTCTCGCCCTATGTTTCAGCCCCTCTGTTTCAGCCCCTCTGTTTCAGTCCCTCTGTTTCAGCCCCTCTGTTTCTCGCCCCCTGTTTCATCCCCTTTGTTTCAGCCCCTCTGTTTCAGCCCCCTGTTTCTCGCCCTCTGTTTCAGCCCTTCTGTTTCAGCCCCTCTGTTTCAGCCCCTCTGTTTCTCGCCCTCTGTTTCAGCCACTCTGTTTCTCGCCTTCTGTTTCAGCCCCTCTGTTTCTCGCCCTCTGTTTCAGCCCCTCTGTTTCAGCCCCGCTGTTTCAGCTCCTCTGTTTCAGCCCCGCTGTTTCTCGCCCTCTCTTTCAGCCCCTCTGTTTCTCGCTCTCTGTTTCAGCCCCTCTCTTTCTCGCCCTCTGTTTGAGCCCCTCTGTTTCTCGCCCTCTGTTTCAGCCCCTCTGTTTCTCGCCCTCAGTTTCTGCACCTCTGTTTCAGCTCCTCTGTTTCAGCCCCTCTTTTTCTCACCCACTGTTTCAGACCCTCTGCTTCTCGCCCTCTGTTTCAGCCCCTCTGTTTCAGCCCCTCTGTTTCTCACCCTCTGTTTCAGCCCCTCTGTTTCAGCCCCTCTGTTTCAGCACCTCTGTTTCTCGCCCTCTGTTTCAGCCCCTCGGTTTCTCGCCCTCTGTTTCAGCCCCTCTGTTTCTACTCCTCTGTTTCAGCCCCTCTGTTTCTCGCCCTCTTATTCTGCCCCTCTGTTTCTCGCCCTCTGTTTCAGCCGCTCTGTTTGAGCCCCTCTGTTTCAGCCCCTCTGTTTCTCGCCCACTGTTTCAGCCCCTCGGTTTCTCGCCCTCTGTTTCAGCCCCTCTGTTTCAGCCCCTCTATTTCAGCCCCTCTGTTTCAACCCCTCTGTTTCAGCCCTTCTGTTTCTCGCCCTCTGTTTCAGCCCCTCTGTTTCTCACCCTCTGTTTCATCCCCTCTGTTTCAGCCACTCTGTTTCTCGCCCGCTGTTTCAGCCCCTCGGTTTCTCGCCCTCTGTTTCAGCCCCTCTGTTTCAGCCCCTCTGTTTCAGCCCCTCTGTTTCTCGCCCTCTGTTTCAGCCCCTCTGTTTCTCGCCCCCTGTTTCAGCCCTTCTGTTTCAGCCCCTCTGTTTCAGCCCTTCTGTTTCAGCCCCTCTGTTTCAGCCCCTCTGTTTCTCGCCCTCTGTTTCAGCCACTCTGTTTCTCGCCTTCTGTTTCAGCCCCTCTGTTTCTCGCCCTCTGTTTCAGCCCCTCTGTTTCAGCCCCGCTGTTTCAGCTCCTCTGTTTCAGCCCCACTGTTTCTCGCCCTCTGTTTCAGCCCCTCTGTTTCTCGCCCTCTGTTTCAGCCCCTCTCTTTCTCGCCCTCTGTTTCAGCCCCTCTGTTTCTCGCCCTCTGTTTCAGCCCCTCTGTTTCTCGCCCTCAGTTTCTGCACCTCTGTTTCAGCTCCTCTGTTTCAGCCCCTCTTTTTCTCACCCACTGTTTCAGCCCCTCTGCTTCTCGCCCTCTGTTTCAGCCCCTCTGTTTCAGCCCCTCTGTTTCTCACCCTCTGTTTCAGCCCCTCTGTTTCAGCCCCTCTGTTTCAGCCCCTCTGTTTCTCGCCCTCTGTTTCAGCCCCTCTGTTTCAGCCCCTCTGTTTCAGCTCCTCTGTTTCTCGCCCTCTGTTTCAGCCCCTCTGTTGCAGCCCCTCTGTTACAGCCCTCTGTTTCTCGCCCTCTGTTTCAGCCCCTCTGTTTCAGCCCCTCTGTTTCAGTCCCTCTGTTTCAGCCCCTCTGTTTCTCGCCCCCTGTTTCAGCCCCTTTGTTTCAGCCCCTCTGTTTCAGCCCCCTGTTTCTCGCCCTCTGTTTCAGCCCTTCTGTTTCAGCCCCTCTGTTTCAGCCCCTCTGTTTCTCGCCCTCTGTTTCAGCCACTCTGTTTCTCGCCTTCTGTTTCAGCCCCTCTGTTTCTCGCCCTCTGTTTCAGCCCCTCTGTTTCAGCCCCGCTGTTTCAGCTCCTCTGTTTCAGCCCCGCTGTTTCTCGCCCTCTCTTTCAGCCCCTCTGTTTCTCGCTCTCTGTTTCAGCCCCTCTCTTTCTCGCCCTCTGTTTGAGCCCCTCTGTTTCTCGCCCTCTGTTTCAGCCCCTCTGTTTCTCGCCCTCAGTTTCTGCACCTCTGTTTCAGCTCCTCTGTTTCAGCCCCTCTTTTTCTCACCCACTGTTTCAGCCCCTCTGCTTCTCGCCCTCTGTTTCAGCCCCTCTGTTTCAGCCCCTCTGTTTCTCACCCTCTGTTTCAGCCCCTCTGTTTCAGCCCCTCTGTTTCAGCACCTCTGTTTCTCGCCCTCTGTTTCAGCCCCTCGGTTTCTCGCCCTCTGTTTCAGCCCCTCTGTTTCTACTCCTCTGTTTCAGCCCCTCTGTTTCTCGCCCTCTTATTCTGCCCCTCTGTTTCTCGCCCTCTGTTTCAGCCGCTCTGTTTGAGCCCCTCTGTTTCAGCCCCTCTGTTTCTCGCCCACTGTTTCAGCCCCTCGGTTTCTCGCCCTCTGTTTCAGCCCCTCTGTTTCAGCCCCTCTATTTCAGCCCCTCTGTTTCAACCCCTCTGTTTCAGCCCCTCTGTTTCTCGCCCTCTGTTTCAGCCCCTCTGTTTCTCGCCCTCTGTTTCATCCCCTCTGTTTCAGCCACTCTGTTTCTCGCCCGCTGTTTCAGCCCCTCGGTTTCTCGCCCTCTGTTTCAGCCCCTCTGTTTCAGCCCCTCTGTTTCAGCCCCTCTGTTTCTCGCCCTCTGTTTCAGCCCCTCTGTTTCTCGCCCCCTGTTTCAGCCCCTCTGTTTCAGCCCCTCTGTTTCTCGCCCTCTGTTTCAGCCCCTCTGTTTCTCGCCCTCTGTTTCTCGCCCTCTGTTTCAGCCCCTCTGTTTCAGCCCCTCGGTTTCTCGTCCTCTGTTTCAGCCCCTCTGTTTCTCGCCCTCTGTTTCAGCCCCTCTGTTTCAGCCCTTCTGTTTCTCGCCCTCTGTTTCAGCCCCTCTGTTTCTCGCCTTCAGTTTCTCGCCCTCTGTTTCTCGCCTTCTGTTTCAGCCCCTCTGTTTCAGCCCCTCTGTTTCAGCCCTTCGGTTTCTTGCCCTCTGTTTCAGCCCCTCTGTTTCTCGCCCTCTGTTTCAGCCCCTCGGTTTCTCGCCCTCTGTTTCAGCCCCTCTGTTTCAGCCCCTCTGTTTCAGCCCTTCTGTTTCTCGCACTCTGTTTCAGCCCCTCTGTTTCTCGCCCTCTGTTTCAGCCCCTCTGTTTCAGCCCCTCTGTGTCAGCCCCTCTTTTTCAGCCCCCCTGTTTCTCGCCCCCTGTTTCTCGCCCCCTGTTTCTCACCCCCTGTTTCAGACCCACTGTTTCAGCCCCTCTGTTTCTCGCCCCCTGTTTCAGCCCCTCTGTTTCAGCCCCTCTGTTTCTCGCCCTCTGTTTCAGCCCCGCTGTTTCTCGCCCTCTGTTTCTCGCCCTCTGTTTCAGCCCCTCTGTTTCAGCCCCTCTGTTTCAGCCCCTCTGTTTCTCGCTCTCTGTTTCAGCTCCTCTGTTTCAGCACCTCTGTTTCAGCCCCTCTGTTTCTAGCCCTCTGTTTCAGCCCCTCTATTTCAGCCCCTCTGTTTCAGCCCCTCTGTTTCAGCCCCTCTGTTTCAGCCCTCTGTTTCTCGCCCTCTGTTTCTCGCCCCCTGTTTCAGCCCCTCTGTTTCAGCCCCTCGGTTTCTCGCCCTCTGTTTCAACCCCTCTGTTTTAGCCCCTCTGTTTCAGCCCCACTGTTTCAGCCCCTCGGTTTCTCGCCCTCTGTTTCAACCCCTCTGTTTCTCGCCCTCTGTTTCAGCCCCTCTGTTTCAGCCCCTCTGTTTAAGCCCCTCTGTTCAGACCCTCCGTTTCTCGCCCTCTGTTTCAGCCCCTCTGTTTCAGCCCCTCTGTTTCAGCCCCTCGGTTTCTCGCCCTCTGTTTCAGCCCCTCTGTTTCAGCCCCTCTGTTTCAGCCCCTCTGTTTCTCGCCCTCTGTTTCAGCCCCTCTGTTTCTCGCCTCCTGTTTCAGCCCCTCTGTTTCAGCCCCTCTGTTTCTCGCCCTCTGTTTCAGCCCCTCTGTTTCTCGCCCTCTGTTTCTCGCCCTCTGTTTCAGCCCCTCTGTTTCAGCCCCTCTGTTTCAGCCCCTCGGTTTCTCGTCCTCAGTTTCAGCCCCTCTGTTTCTCGCCCTCTGTTTCAGCCCCTCTGTTTCAGCCCTTCTGTTTCAGCCCCTCTGTTTCTCGCCTTCAGTTTCTCGCCCTCTGTTTCAGCCACTCTGTTTCAGCCCCTCTGTTTCAGCCCCTCTGTTTCACCCCCTCGGTTTCTTGCCCTCTGTTTCAGCCCCTCTGTTTCTCGCCCTCTTTTTCAGCCCCTCTGTTTCAGCCCCTCGGTTTCTCGCCCTCTGTTTCAGCCCCTCTGTTTCAGCCCCTCTGTTTCAGCCCTTCTGTTTCTCGCCCTCTGTTTCAGCACCTCGGTTTCTTGCCCTCTGTTTCAGCCCCTCTGTTTCTCGCCCTCTCTTTCAGCCCCTCTGTTTCAGCTCCTCTGTTTCAGCCCCTCTTTTTCTCACCCACTGTTTCAGCCCCTCTGCTTCTCGCCCTCTGTTTCAGCCCCTCTGTTTCAGCCCCTCTGTTTCTCACCCTCTGTTTCAGCCCCTCTGTTTCAGCCCCTCTGTTTCAGCCCCTCTGTTTCTCGCCCTCTGTTTCAGCCCCTCGGTTTCTCGCCCTCTGTTTCAGCCCCTCTGTTTCAGCCCCTCTGTTTCAGCCCTTCTGTTTCTCGCCCTCTGTTTCAGCCCCTCTGTTTCTTGCCCTCTGTTTCAGCCCCTCTGTTTCTCACCCTCTCTTTCAGCCCCTCTGTTTCAGCTCCTCTGTTTCAGCCCCTCTTTTTCTCACCCACTGTTTCAGCCCCTCTGCTTCTCGCCCTCTGTTTCAGCCCCTCAGTTTCAGCCCCTCTGTTTCTCACCCTCTGTTTCAGCCCCTCTGTTTCAGCCCCTCTGTTTCAGCCCCTCTGTTTCTCGCCCTCTGTTTCAGCCCCTCGGTTTCTCGCCCTCTGTTTCAGCCCCTCTGTTTCAGCTCCTCTGTTTCAGCCCCTCTGTTTCTCGCCCTTTTATTCAGCCCCTCTGTTTCTCACCCTCTGTTTCAGCCGCTCTGTTTGAGCCCCTCTGTTTCAGCCCCTCTGTTTCTCGCCCTCTGTTTCAGCCCCTCTGTTTCAGCCCCTCTGTTTCTTGCCCTCTGTTTCAGCCCCTCTGTTTCAGCCCCTCTGTTACAGCCCTCTGTTTCTCGCCCTCTGTTTCAGCCCCTCTGTTTCAGCCCCTCTGTTTCAGTCCATCTGTTTCAGCCCCTCTGTTTCTCGCACCCTGTTTCAGCCCCTTTGTTTCAGCCCCTCTGTTTCAGCCCCCTGTTTCTCGCCCTCTGTTTCAGCCCTTCTGTTTCAGCCCCTCTGTTACAGCCCCTCTGTTTCTCGCCCTCTGTTTCAGCCACTCTGTTTCTCGCCTTCTGTTTCAGCCCCTCTGTTTCTCGCCCTCTGTTTCAGCACCTCTGTTTCAGCCCCGCTGTTTCAGCTCCTCTGTTTCAGCCCCACTGTTTCTCGCCCTCTCTTTCAGCCCCTCTGTTTCTCGCTCTCTGTTTCAGCCCCTCTCTTTCTCGCCCTCTGTTTCAGCCCCTCTGTTTCTCGCCCTCTGTTTCAGCCCCTCTGTTTCTCGCCCTCAGTTTCTGCACCTCTGTTTCAGCTCCTCTGTTTCAGCCCCTCTTTTTCTCACCCACTGTTTCAGCCCCTCTGCTTCTCGCCCTCTGTTTCAGCCCCTCTGTTTCAGCCCCTCTGTTTCTCACCCTCTGTTTCAGCCCCTCTGTTTCAGCACCTCTGTTTCTCGCCCTCTGTTTCAGCCCCTCTGTTTCTCACCCTCTGTTTCAGCCCCTCTGTTTCAGCCCCTCTGTTTCAGCTCCTCTGTTTCAGCCCCTCTGTTTCTCGCCCTTTTATTCAGCCCCTCTGTTTCTCGCCCTCTGTTTCAGCCGCTCTGTTTGAGCCCCTCTGTTTCAGCCCCTCTGTTTCTCGCCCTCTGTTTCAGCCCCTCTGTTTCAGCCCCTCTGTTTCTTGCCCTCTGTTTCAGCCCCTCTGTTTCAGCCCCTCTGTTACAGCCCTCTGTTTCTCGCCCTCTGTTTCAGCCCCTCTGTTTCAGCCCCTCTGTTTCAGTCCCTCTGTTTCAGCCCCTCTGTTTCTCGCCCCCTGTTTCAGCCCCTTTGTTTCAGCCCCTCTGTTTCAGCCCCCTGTTTCTCGCCCTCTGTTTCAGCCCTTCTGTTTCAGCCCCTCTGTTTCAGCCCCTCTGTTTCTTGCCCTCTGTTTCAGCCACTCTGTTTCTCGCCTTCTGTTTCAGCCCCTCTGTTTCTCGCCCTCTGTTTCAGCCCCTCTGTTTCAGCCCCGCTGTTTCAGCTCCTCTGTTTCAGCCCCACTGTTTCTCGCCCTCTCTTTCAGCCCCTCTGTTTCTCGCTCTCTGTTTCAGCCCCTCTCTTTCTCGCCCTCTGTTTCAGCCCCTCTGTTTCTCGCCCTCTGTTTCAGCCCCTCTGTTTCTCGCCCTCAGTTTCTGCACCTCTGTTTCAGCTCCTCTGTTTCAGCCCCTCTTTTTCTCACCCACTGTTTCAGCCCCTCTGCTTCTCGCCCTCTGTTTCAGCCCCTCTGTTTCAGCCCCTCTGTTTCTCACCCTCTGTTTCAGCCCCTCTGTTTCAGCCCCTCTGTTTCAGCCCTTCTGTTTCAGCCCCTCTGTTTCAGCCCCTCTGTTTCTCGCCCTCTGTTTCAGCCACTCTGTTTCTCGCCTTCTGTTTCAGCCCCTCTGTTTCTCGCCCTCTGTTTCAGCCCCTCTGTTTCAGCCCCGCTGTTTCAGCTCCTCTGTTTCAGCCCCACTGTTTCTCGCCCTCTCTTTCAGCCCCTCTGTTTCTCGCTCTCTGTTTCAGCCCCTCTCTTTCTCGCCCTCTGTTTCAGCCCCTCTGTTTCTCGCCCTCTGTTTCAGCCCCTCTGTTTCTCGCCCTCAGTTTCTGCACCTCTGTTTCAGCTCCTCTGTTTCAGCCCCTCTTTTTCTCACCCACTGTTTCAGCCCCTCTGCTTCTCGCCCTCTGTTTCAGCCCCTCTGTTTCAGCCCCTCTGTTTCTCACCCTCTGTTTCAGCCCCTCTGTTTCAGCCCCTCTGTTTCAGCCCCTCTGTTTCTCGCCCTCTGTTTCAGACGCTCTGTTTCAGCCCCTCTGTTTCAGACCCTCTGTTTCTCGCCCACTGTTTCAGCCCCTCTGTTTCAGCCCCTCTGTTTCTCGCCCTCTGTTTCAGCCCCTCTGTTTCTCGCCCTCTGTTTCTCGCCCTCAGTTTCAGCCCCTCTGTTTCAGCCCCTCTGTTTCAGCCACACTGTTTCTGCCCCTCGGATTCTCGCCCTCTGTTTCAGCCCCTCTGTTTCTCGCCCTCTGTTTCAGCCCCTCTGTTTCAGCCCTTCTGTTTCAGCCCCTCTGTTTCAGCCCCTCTGTTTCTCGCCCTCTGTTTCTCGCCCTCTGTTTCTCGCCTTCTGTTTCAGCCCCTCTGTTTCAGCACCTCTGTTTCAGCCCCTCTGTTTCAGCCCCTCGGTTTCTCGCCCTCTGTTTCAGCCCCTCTGTTTCAGCCCCTCGGTTTCTCGCCCTCTGTTTCAGCCCCTCTGTTTCTCGCCCTCTGTTTCAGCCCCTCTGTTTCTCGCACTCTGTTTCAGCCCATCTGTTTCAGCCCCCCTGTTCAGCCGCTCGGTTTCTCGCCCTCTGTTTCAGCCCCTCGGTTTCTCGCCCTCTGTTTCAGCCCCTCTGTTTCAGCCCTCTGTTTCAGCCCCTCTGTTTCAGCCCCTCTGTTTCTCGCCCTCTGTTTCAGCCCCTCTGTTTCTCGCCCTCTGTTTCAGCCCCTCTGTTTCTCACCCTCTGTTTCAGCCCCTCTGTTTCAGCCCCTCTGTTTCTCGCCCCCTGTTTCAGCCCCTCTGTTTCAGCCCCACTGTTTCTCGCCCTCTGTTTCAGCCCCTCTGTTTCTCGCCCTCTGTTTCTCGCCCTCTGTTTCAGCCCCTCTGTTTCAGCCCCTCTGTTTCTCGCCCTCTGTTTCAGACCCTCGGTTTCTCGCCCTCTGTTTCCGCCCATCTGTTTCTCGCCCTCTGTTTCAGACCCTCTGTTTCAGATCCTCTGTTTCAGCCCCTCTTTTTCTCACCCACTGTTTCAGCCCCTCTGCTTCTCGCCCTCTGTTTCAGCACCTCTGTTTCAGCCCCTCGGTTTCTCGCCCTCTGTTTCAGCCCCTCTGTTTCAGCTCCTCTGTTTCAGCCCCTCTGTTTCAGCCCCTCGGTTTCTCGCCCTCTGTTTCAGCCCCTCTGTTTCTCGCCCTCTGTTTCAGCCCATCTTTTTCAGCCCCTCTGTTCAGCCACTCGGTTTCTCGCCCTCTGTTTCAGCCCCTCTGTTTCTCGCCCTCTGTTTCTCGCCCTCTGTTTCAGCCCAACTGTTTCTGCCCCTCTGTTTCTCGCCCTCTGTTTCAGACCCTCTGTTTCAGCTCCTCTGTTTCAGCACCTCTTTTTCTCACCCACTGTTTCAGCCCCTCTGCTTCTCGCCCTCTGTTTCAGCCCCTCTGTTTCAGCCCCTCTGTTTCAGCTCCTCTGTTTCAGCACCTCTTTTTCTCACCCACTGTTTCAGCCCCTCTGCTTCTCGCCCTCTGTTTCAGCCCCTCTGTTTCAGCCCCTCTGTTTCAGCTCCTCTGTTTCAGCCCCTCTGTTTCTCGCTCTCTTATTCAGCCCCTCTGTTTCTCGCCCTCTGTTTCAGCCCCTCTGTTTGAGCCCCTCTGTTTCAGCCCCTCTGTTTCTCGCCCTCTGTTTCAGCCCCTCGGTTTCTCGCCCTCTGTTTCAGCCCCTCTGTTTCAGCCCCTCTGTTTCAGCCCCTCTGTTTCTCGCCCTCTGTTTCAACCCCTCGGTTTCTCGCCTTCTGTTTTAGCCCCTCTGTTTGAGCCACTCTGTTTCAGCCCCTCTGTTTCAGCCCCTCTGTTTCTCACCCTCTGTTTGAGCACCTCGGTTTCTCGCCCTCTGTTTCAGCCCCTCTGTTTCAGCCCCTCTGTTTCACCCCTCGGTTTCTCACCCTCTGTTTCAGCCCCACTGTTTCAGCCCTTCTGTTTCTCGCCCTCTGTTTCAGCCCCTCTGTTTCAGCCCCTCTGTTTATCGCCCTCTGTTTCTCGCCCCCTGTTTCAGCCCCTCTGTTTCAGCCCCTCTGTTTCAGCCCCTCTGTTTCTCGCCCTCAGTTTCAGCCCCTCTGTATCAGCCCCTCTGTTTCAGCCCCTCTGTTTCAGCCCCTCTGTTTCTCGCCCTCTGTTTCTCGCCCCCTGTTTCAGCCCCTCTGTTTCTGCCCCTCGGTTTCTCGCCCTCTGTTTCAGCCCCTCTGTTTCAGCCCCTCTGTTTCTCGCCCTCTGTTTCTCGCCCTCTGTTTCTCGCCCTCTGTTTCAGCACCTCTGTTTCAGCCCCTCTGTTCAGCCCATCGGTTTCTCGCCCTCTGTTTCAGCCCCTCGGTTTCTCGCCCTCTGTTTCAGCCCGTCTGTTTCAGCCCTTCTGTTTCAGCCCCTCTGTTTCTCGCCCTCTGTTTCAGCCCCTCTGTTTCAGCCCCTCTGTTTCTCGCCCTCTGTTTCAGCCCCTCTGTTTCTCGCCCTCTGTTTCTCGCCCTCTGTTCCAGCCCCTCTGTTTCAGCCCCTCTGTTTCAGCCCCTCTGTTTCTAGCCCTCTGTTTCAGCCCCTCTGTTTCTCGCCCTCTGTTTCTCGCCCCCAGTTTCAGCCCCACTGTTTCAGCCCCTCGGTTTCTCGCCCTCTGTTTCAGCCCCTCTGTTTCAGCCGCTTTGTTTCAGCCCCTCTGTTTCAGCCCCTCTGTTTCTCGCCCTCTGTTTCAGCCCCTCTGTTTCAGCCCCTCTGTTTCAGCCCCTCTGTTTCTCACCCTCTGTTTCTCGCCCTCTGTTTCAGCCCCTCGGTTTCTCGCCCTCTGTTTCAGCCCCTCTGTTTCAGCCCCTCTGTTTCTCGCCCTCTGTTTCAGCCCCTCTGTTTCTCGCCCTCTGTTTCAGCCCCTCTGTTTCTCACCCTCTGTTTCAGCCCCTCTGTTTCAGCCCCTCTGTTTCAGCCCCTCTGTTTCTCGCCCTCTGTTTCAACCCCTCGGTTTCTCGCCTTCTGTTTTAGCCCCTCTGTTTGAGCCACTCTGTTTCAGCCCCTCTGTTTCAGCCCCTCTGTTTCTCACCCTCTGTTTGAGCACCTCGGTTTCTCGCCCTCTGTTTCAGCCCCTCTGTTTCAG
Organism: Chiloscyllium punctatum; assembly: GCF_047496795.1. NCBI lineage: Eukaryota > Metazoa > Chordata > Chondrichthyes > Orectolobiformes > Hemiscylliidae > Chiloscyllium > Chiloscyllium punctatum. The sequence continues at coordinate 1,104,420 of NW_027309817.1, forward strand.
CCCCTCTGTTTCACCCCTCGGTTTCTCACCCTCTGTTTCAGCCCCACTGTTTCAGCCCTTCTGTTTCTCGCCCTCTGTTTCAGCCCCTCTGTTTCAGCCCCTCTGTTTATCGCCCTCTGTTTCTCGCCCCCTGTTTCAGCCCCTCTGTTTCAGCCCCTCTGTTTCAGCCCCTCTGTTTCTCGCCCTCAGTTTCAGCCCCTCTGTATCAGCCCCTCTGTTTCAGCCCCTCTGTTTCAGCCCCTCTGTTTCTCGCCCTCTGTTTCTCGCCCCCTGTTTCAGCCCCTCTGTTTCAGCCCCTCGGTTTCTCGCCCTCTGTTTCAGCCCCTCTGTTTCAGCCCCTCTGTTTCTCGCCCTCTGTTTCTCGCCCTCTGTTTCTCGCCTTCTGTTTCAGCCCCTCTGTTTCAGCCCCTCTGTTCAGCCCCTCGGTTTCTCGCCCTCTGTTTCAGCCCCTCGGTTTCTCGCCCTCTGTTTCAGCCAGTCTGTTTCAGCCCCTCTGTTTCAGCCCCTCTGTTTCTCGCCCCCTGTTTCAGCCCCTCTGTTTCAGCCCCTCTGTTTCTCGCCCTCTGTTTCGGCCCCTCTGTTTCTCGCCCTCTGTTTCTCGCCCTCTGTTTCAGCCCCTCTGTTTCAGCCCCTCTGTTCCAGCCCCTCTGTTTCAGCCCCTCTGTTTCAGCCCCTCTGTTTCTAGCCCTCTGTTTCAGCCCCTCTGTTTCAGCCCCTCTGTTTCTCGCCCTCTGTTTCTCGCCCCCAGTTTCAGCCCCACTGTTTCAGCCCCTCGGTTTCTCGCCCTCTGTTTCAGCCCCTCTGTTTCAGCCCTTCTGATTCAGCCCCTTTGTTTCAGCCCCTCTGTTTCAGCCCCTCTGTTTCTCGCCCTCTGTTTCAGCCCCTCTGTTTCAGCCCCTCTGTTTCAGCCCCTCTGTTTCTCCCCCTCTGTTTCTCGCCCTCTGTTTCAGCCCCTCGGTTTCTCGCCCTCTGTTTGAGCCCCTCTGTTTCAGCCCGTCTGTTTCTCGCCCTCTGTTTCAGCCCCTCTGTTTCTCGCCCTCTGTTTCAGCCCCTCTGTTTCTCACCCTCTGTTTCAGCCCCTCTGTTTCAGCCCCTCTGTTTCAGCCCCTCTGTTTCTCGCCCTCTGTTTCAGCCCCTCGGATTCTCGCCCTCTGTTTCAGCCCCTCTGTTTCAGCCCCTCTGTTTCAGCCCCTCTGTTTCTCGCCCTCTGTTTCAGCCCCTCTGTTTCAGCCCCTCTGTTTCAGCCCCTCTTTTTCTCGCCCTCTCTTTCAGCCCCTCTGTTTCAGCCCCTCTGTTTCAGCCCCTCTTTTTCTCGCCCTCTGTTTCAGCCCCACTGTTTCAGCCCCTCTGTTTCTCGCCCTCTGTTTCAGCCCCTCTGTTTCTCACCCCCTGTTTCTCGCCCCCTGTTTTAGCCCCTCTCTTTCAGCCCCTCTGTTTCTCGCCCCATGTTTCAGCCCCTCTGTTTCAGCCCCTCTGTTTCTCGCCCCCTGTTTCAGACCCTCTGTTTCAGCCCCTCTGTTTCTCGCCCTCTGTTTCAGCCCCTCTGTTTCTCGCCCTCTGTTTCTCGCCCTCTGTTTCAGCCCCTCTGTTTCAGCCACTCTGTTTCAGCCCCTCTGTTTCAGCCCCTCTGTTTCTCGCCCTCTGTTTCAGTCCCGCTGTTTCAGCCCCTCTGTTTCAGCCCCTCTGTTTCTAGCCCTCAGTTTCAGGCCCTCTGTTTCAGCCCCTCTGTTTCAGCCCCGCTGTTTCTCGCCCTCTGTTTCTCGCCCCCTGCTTCAGCCCCTCTGTTTCAGCCCCTCTGTTTCTCGCCCTCTGTTTCAGCCCCTCTGTTTCAGCCCTTCTGTTTCAGCCCCTCTGTTTCAGCCCCTCTGTTTCTCGCCCTCTGTTTCAGCCCCTCTGTTTCTCGCACTCTGTTTCAGCCCATCTGTTTCAGCCCCCCTGTTCAGCCGCTCGGTTTCTCGCCCTCGGTTTCTCGCCCTCTGTTTCAGCCCCTCTGTTTCAGCCCTCTGTTTCAGCCCCTCTGTTTCAGCCCTTCTGTTTCTCGCCCTCTGTTTCAGCCCCTCTGTTTCTCGCCCTCTGTTTCAGCCCCTCTGTTTCTCACCCTCTGTTTCAGCCCCTCTGTTTCAGCCCCTCTGTTTCTCGCCCCCTGTTTCAGCCCCTCTGTTTCAGCCCCTCTGTTTCAGCACCTCTGTTTCAGCCCCTCTGTTTCTCGCCCTCTGTTTCTCGCCCTCTGTTTCAGCCCCTCTGTTTCTCGCCCTCTGTTTCAGCCCCTCGGTTTCTCGCCCTCTGTTTCCGCCCATCTGTTTCTCGCCCTCTGTTTCAGACCCTCTGTTTCAGCTCCTCTGTTTCAGCCCCTCTTTTTCTCACCCACTGTTTCAGCCCCTCTGTTTCAGCCCCTCTGTTTCTCGCCCTCTGTTTCAGCCCCACTGTTTCTCGCCCTCTGTTTCTCACGCTCTGTTTCAGCCCCTCTGTTTCAGCCCCTCTGTTTCTCGCCCCCTGTTTCAGCCCCTCTGTTTCAGCTCCTCTGTTTCTCGCCCTCTGTTTCAGCCCCTCTGTTACTCGCCCTCTGTTTCTCGCCCTCTGTTTCAGCCCCTCTGTTTCAGCCCCTCTGTTTGTCGCCCTCTGTTTCAGCCCCTCGGTTTTTCGCCCTCTGTTTCCGCCCCTCTGTTTCTCGCCCTCTGTTTCAGACCCTCTGTTTCAGCTCCTCTGTTTCAGCCCCTCTTTTTCCCACCCACTGTTTCAGCCACTCTGCTTCTCGCCCTCTGTTTCAGCCCCTCTGTTTCAGCCCCTCTGTTTCAGCCCCTCGGTTTCTCGCCCTCTGTTTCAGCCCCTCTGTTTCAGCTCCTCTGTTTCAGCCCCTCTGTTTCTCGCCCTCTTATTCAGCCCCTCTGTTTCTCGCCCTCTGTTTCAGCCCCTCTGTTTGAGCCCCTCTGTTTCAGCACCTCTGTTTCTCGCCCTCGGTTTCAGCCCCTCGGTTTCTCGCCCTCTGTTTCAGCCCCTCTGTTTCAGCCCCTCTGTTTCAGCCCCTCTGTTTCTCGCCCTCTGTTTCAGCCCCTCTGTTTCTCGCCCTCTGTTTCAGCCCATCTGTTTCAGCCCCTCTGTTCAGCCACTCAGTTTCTCGCCCTCTGTTTCAGCCCCTCTGTTTCTCGCCCTCTGTTTCTCGCCCTCTGTTTCAGCCCCACTGTTTCTGCCCCTCTGTTTCTCGCCCTCTGTTTCAGACCCTCTGTTTCAGCTCCTCTGTTTCAGGACCTCTTTTTCTCACCCACTGTTTCAGCCCCTCTGCTTCTCGCCCTCTGTTTCAGCCCCTCTGTTTCAGCCCCTCTGTTTCAGCCCCTCTGTTTCAGCCCCTCGGTTTCTCGCCCTCTGTTTCAGCCCCTCTGTTTCAGCTCCTCTGTTTCAGCCCCTCTGTTTCAGCCCCTCTGTTTCAGCCCCTCTGTTTCTCGCCCTCTGTTTCAACCCCTCGGTTTCTCGCCCTCTGTTTTAGCCCCTCTGTTTGAGCCCCTCTGTTTCAGCCCCTCTGTTTCAGCCCCTCTGATTCTCACCCTCTGTTTGAGCACCTCGGTTTCTCGCCCTCTGTTTCAGCCCCTCTGTTTCAGCCCCTCTGTTTCACCCCTCGGTTTCTCACCCTCTGTTTCAGCCCCACTGTTTCAGCCCTTCTGTTTCTCGCCCTCTGTTTCAGCCCCTCTGTTTCAGCCCCTCTGTTTATCGCCCTCTGTTTCTCGCCCCCTGTTTCAGCCCCTCTGTTTCAGCCCCTCTGTTTCAGCCCCTCTGTTTCTCGCCCTCTGTTTCAGCCCCTCTGTTTCAGCCCCTCTGTTTCAGCCCCTCTGTTTCAGCCCCTCTGTTTCTCGCCCTCTGTTTCTCGCCCCCTGTTTCAGCCCCTCTGTTTCAGCCCCTCGGTTTCTCGCCCTCTGTTTCAGCCCCTCTGTTTCAGCCCCTCTGTTTCTCGCCCTCTGTTTCTCGCCCTCTGTTTCTCGCCCTCTGTTTCAGCCCCTCTGTTTCAGCCCCTCTGTTTCAGCCCCTCTGTTCAGCCCCTCGGTTTCTCGCCCTCTGTTTCAGCCCCTCGGTTTCTCGCCCTCTGTTTCAGCCCCTCTGTTTCAGCCCCTCTGTTTCAGCCCCTCTGTTTCTCGCCCCCTGTTTCAGCCCCTCTGTTTCAGCCCCTCTGTTTCTCGCCCTCTGTTTCAGCCCCTCTGTTTCTCGCCCTCTGTTTCTCGCCCTCTGTTTCAGCCCCTCTGTTTCAGCCCCTCTGTTCCAGCCCCTCTGTTTCAGCCCCTCTGTTTCAGCCCCTCTGTTTCTAGCCCTCTGTTTCAGGCCCTCTGTTTCAGCCCCTCTGTTTCAGCCCCTCTGTTTCTCGCCCTCTGTTTCTCGCCCCCTGTTTCAGCCCCACTGTTTCAGCCCCTCGGTTTCTCGCCCTCTGTTTCAGCCCCTCTGTTTCAGCCCCTTTGTTTCAGCCCCTCTGTTTCAGCCCCTCTGTTTCTCGCCCTCTGTTTCAGCCCCTCTGTTTCTCGCCCTCTGTTTCAGCCCCTCTGTTTCAGCCCCTCTGTTCAGCCCCTCGGTTTCTTGCCCTCTGTTTCAGCCCCTCTGTTTCTCGCCCTCTGTTTCAGCCCCTCTGTTTCTCGCCCTCTGTTTCAGCCCCTCTGTTTCTCACCCTCTGTTTCAGCCCCTCTGTTTCAGCCCCTCTATTTCAGCCCCTCTGTTTCTCGCCCTCTGTTTCAGCCCCTCGGATTCTCGCCCTCTGTTTCAGCCCCTCTGTTTCAGCCCCTCTGTTTCAGCCCCTCTGTTTCTCGCCCTCTGTTTCAGCCCCTCTGTTTCAGCCCCTCTGTTTCAGCCCCTCTGTTTCTCGCCCTCTGTTTCAGCCCCTCTGTTTCAGCCCCTCTGTTTCAGCCACTCTTTTTCTCGCACTCTCTTTCAGCCCCTCTGTTTCAGCCCCTCTGTTTCAGCCCCTCTTTTTCTCGCCCTCTGTTTCAGCCCCACTGTTTCAGCCCCTCTGTTTCTCGCCCTCTGTTTCAGCCCCTCTGTTTCTCACCCCCTGTTTCTCGCCCCCTGTTTTAGCCCCTCTCTTTCAGCCCCTCTGTTTCTCGCCCCATGTTTCAGCCCCTCTGTTTCAGCCCCTCTGTTTCTCGCCCCCTGTTTCAGACCCTCTGTTTCAGCCCCTCTGTTTCTCGCCCTCTGTTTCAGCCCCTCTGTTTCTCGCCCTCTGTTTCTCGCCCTCTGTTTCAGCCCCTCTGTTTCAGCCCCTCTGTTTCAGCCCCTCTGTTTCTCGCCCTCTGTTTCAGTCCCGCTGTTTCAGCCCCTCTGTTTCAGCCCCTCTGTTTCTAGCCCTCAGTTTCAGGCCCTCTGTTTCAGCCCCTCTGTTTCAGCCCCTCTGTTTCTCGCCCTCTGTTTCTCGCCCCCTGTTTCAGCCCCTCTGTTTCAGCCCCTCTGTTTCTCGCCCTCTGTTTCAGCCCCTCTGTTTCAGCACTTCTGTTTCAGCCCCTCTGCTTCAGCCCCTCTGTTTCTCGCCGTCTGTTTCTCGCCCTCTGTTTCAGCCCTTTCGGTTTCTCGCCCTCTGTTTCAGCCCCTCTGTTTCTCGCCCTCTGTTTCAGCCCCTCTGTTTCTCGCACTCTGTTTCAGCCCATCTGTTTCAGCCCCCCTGTTCAGCCGCTCGGTTTCTCGCCCTCGGTTTCTCGCCCTCTGTTTCAGCCCCTCTGTTTCAGCCCTCTGTTTCAGCCCCTCTGTTTCAGCCCCTGTTTCTCGCCCTCTGTTTCAGCCCCACTGTTTCTCGCCCTCTGTTTCAGCCCCTCTGTTTCTCACCCTCTGTTTCAGCCCCTCTGTTTCAGCCCCTCTGTTTCTCGCCCCCTGTTTCAGCCCCTCTGTTTCAGCCCCTCTGTTTCTCGCCATCTGTTTCAGCCCCTCTGTTACTCGCCATCTGTTTCTCGCCCTCTGATTCAGCCCCTCTGTTTCAGACCCTCTGTTTCTCGCCCTCTGTTTCAGCCCCTCGGTTTTTCGCCCTCTGTTTCCGCCCCTCTGTTTCTCGCCCTCTGTTTCAGACCCTCTGTTTCAGCTCCTCTGTTTCAGCCCCTCTTTTTCCCACACACTGTTTCAGCCCCTCTGCTTCTCGCCCTCTGTTTCAGCCCCTCTGTTTCAGTTCCTCTGTTTCAGCCCCTCTGTTTCAGCACCTCGGTTTCTCGCCCTCTGTTTCAGCCCCTCTGTTTCAGCTCCTCTGTTTCAGCCCCTCTGTTTTTCGCCCTCTTATTCAGCCCCTCTGTTTCTCGCCCTCTGTTTCAGCCCCTCTGTTTGAGCCCTTCTGTTTCAGCACCTCTGTTTCTCGCCCTCGGTTTCAGCCCCTCGGTTTCTCGCCCTCTGTTTCAGCCCCTCTGTTTCAGCCCCTCTGTTTCAGCCCCTCTGTTTCTCGCCCTCTGTTTCAGCCCCTCGGTTTCTCGCCCTCTGTTTCAGCCCCTCTGTTTCAGCCCCTCTGTTTCAGCCCCTCTGTTTCTCGCCCTCGGTTTCAACCCCTCGGTTTCTCGCCCTCTGTTTCAGCCCCTCTGTTTCAGCCCCTCTGTTTCTCAGCCTCTGTTTGAGCCCCTCGGTTTCTCGCCCTCTGTTTCAGCCCCTCTGTTTCAGCCCCTCTGTTTCACCCCTCGGTTTCTCACCCTCTGTTTCAGCCCCACTGTTTCAGCCCTTCTGTTTCTCGCCCTCTGTTTCAGCCCCTCTGTTTCAGCCCCTCTGTTTCTCGCCCTCTGTTTCTCGCCCCCTGTTTCAGACCCTCTGTTTCAGTCCCATTGTTTCAGCCCTTCTGTTTCTCGCCCTCTGTTTCAGACCCTCTGTTTCAGCCCCTCTGTTTCAGACGCTCTGTTTCTCGCCCACTGTTTCAGCCCCTTTGTTTCAGCCCCTCTGTTTCTCGCCCTCTGTTTCAGCCCCTCTGTTTCTCGCCCTCTGTTTCTCGCCCTCAGTTTCAGCCCCTCTGTTTCAGCCACACTGTTTCAGCCCCTCGGTTTCTCGCCCACTGTTTCAGCCCCTCTGTTTCTCGCCCTCTGTTTCAGCCCCTCTGTTTCAGCCCTTCTGTTTCAGCCCCTCTGTTTCAGCCCCTCTGTTTCTCGCCCTCTGTTTCTCGCCCTCTGTTTCTCGCCTTCTGTTTCAGCCCCTCTGTTTCAGCACCTCTGTTTCAGCCCCTCTGTTTCAGCCCCTCTGTTTCAGCCCCTCTGTTTCAGCCCCTCTGTTTCTCGCCCTCTGTTTCTCGCCCTCTGTTTCAGCCCCTCTGTTTCAGCCCCTCGGTTTCTCGCCCTCTGTTTCAGCCCCTCTGTTTCTCGCCCTCTGTTTCAGCCCCTCGGTTTCTCGCCCTCTGTTTCAGCACCTCTGTTTCAGCCCCTCTGTTTCAGCCCCTCTGTTTCTCGCCCTCTGTTTCAGCCCCTCTGTTTCTCGCCCTCTGTTTCTCGCCCTCTGTTTCAGCCCCTCTGTTTCAGCCCCTCTTTTCCAGCCCCTCTGTTTCAGCCCCTCTGTTTCGGCCCCTCTGTTTGTAGCCCTCTGTTTCAGCCCCTCTGTTTCAGCCCCTCTGTTTCAGCCCCTCTGTTCCAGCCCCTTTGTTTCAGCCCCTCTGTTTCAGCCCCTCTGTTTCAGCCCCCTGTTCCAGCCGCTTTGTTTCAGCCCCTCTGTTTCAGCCCCTCTGTTTCAGCCCCTCTGTTTCTCGCCCACTGTTTCAGCCCCTCTGTTTCTCGCCCTCTGTTTCTCGCCCTCTGTTTCAGCCCCTCTGTTTCAGCCCCTCTGTTCCAGCCCCTCTGTTTCAGCCCCTCTGTTTCAGCCCCTCTGTTTCTAGCCCTCTGTTTCAGCCCCTCTGTTTCAGCCCCTCTGTTTCAGCCCCTCTGTTTCTCGCCCTCTGTTTCTCGCCCCCTCTTTCAGCCCCACTGTTTCAGCCCCTCGGTTTCTCGCCCTCTGTTTCAGCCCCTCTGTTTCAGCCCCTTTGTTTCAGCCCCTCTGTTTCAACCCCTCTGTTTCTCGCCCTCTGTTTCCGCCCATCTGTTTCTCGCCCTCTGTTTCAGATCCTCTGTTTCAGCTCCTCTGTTTCAGCCCCTCTTTTCCTCACCCACTGTTTCTCGCCCTCTGTTTCAGCCCCTCGGTTTCTCGCCCTCTGTTTCAGCCCCTCTGTTTCAGCCCCTCTGTTTCTCGCCCTCTGTTTCAGCCCCTCTGTTTCTCGCCCTCTGTTTCAGCCCCTCTGTTTCTCGCCCTCTGTTTCTCGCCCCCTGTTTCAGCCCCTCTGTTTCAGCCCCTCTGTTTCTCGCCCTCTGTTTCAGCCCCTCTGTTTCAGCCCTTCTGTTTCAGCCCCTCTGCTTCAGCCCCTCTGTTTCTCGCCGTCTGTTTCACGCCCTCTGTTTCTCGCCTTCTGTTTCAGCCCCTCTGTTTCAGCACCTCTGTTTCAGCCCCTCTGTTTCAGCCCCTCGGTTTCTCGCCCTCTGTTTCAGCCCCTCTGTTTCTCGCCCTCTGTTTCAGCCCCTCTGTTTCTCGCACTCTGTTTCAGCCCATCTGTTTCAGCCCCCCTGTTCAGCCGCTCGGTTTCTCGCCCTCTGTTTCAGCCCCTCGGTTTCTCGCCCTCTGTTTCAGCCCCTCTGTTTCAGCCCCTCTGTTTCAGCCCTTCTGTTTCAGCCCCTCTGCTTCAGCCCCTCTGTTTCTCGCCGTCTGTTTCACGCCCTCTGTTTCTCGCCTTCTGTTTCAGCCCCTCTGTTTCAGCACCTCTGTTTCAGCCCCTCTGTTTCAGCCCCTCGGTTTCTCGCCCTCTGTTTCAGCCCCTCTGTTTCTCGCCCTCTGTTTCAGCCCCTCTGTTTCTCGCACTCTGTTTCAGCCCATCTGTTTCAGCCCCCCTGTTCAGCCGCTCGGTTTCTCGCCCTCTGTTTCAGCCCCTCGGTTTCTTGCCCTCTGTTTCAGCCCCTCTGTTTCAGCCCTCTGTATCAGCCCCTCTGTTTCAGCCCCTCTGTTTCAGCCCTCTATTTCAGCCCCTCTGTTCCTCGCCCTCTGTTTCAGCACCTCTGGTTCTCACCCTCTGTTTCAGCCCCTCTGTTTCAGCCCCTCTGTTTCTCGCCCCCTGTTTCAGCCCCTCTGTTTCAGCCCCTCTGTTTCTCGCCCTCTGTTTCAGCCCCTCTGTTTCTCGCCCTCTGTTTCTCGCCCTCTGTTTCAGCCCCTCTGTTTCAGCCCCTCTGTTTCTCGCCCTCTGTTTCAGCCCCTCGGTTTCTCGCCCTCTGTTTCCGCCCATCTGTTTCTCGCCCTCTGTTTCAGACCCTCTGTTTCAGCTCCTCTGTTTCAGCCCCTCTTTTCCTCACCCACTGTTTCAGCCCCTCTGCTTCTCGCCCTCTGTTTCAGCCCCTCTGTTTCAGCCCCTCGGTTTCTCGCCCTCTGTTTCAGCCCCTCTGTTTCAGCTCCTCTGTTTCAGCCCCTCTGTTTCAGCCCCTCGGTTTCTCGCCCTCTGTTTCAGCCCCTCTGTTTCTCGCCCTCTGTTTCAGCCCATCTGTTTCAGCCCCTCTGTTCAGCCACTCGGTTTCTCGCCCTCTGTTTCAGCCCCTCTGTTTCTCGCCCTCTGTTTCAGCCCATCTGTTTCAGCCCCTCAGTTCAGCCACTCGGTTTCTCGCCCTCTGTTTCAGCCCCTCTGTTTCTCGCCCTCTGTTTCTCGCCCTCTGTTTCAGCCCCACTGTTTCTGCCCCTCTGTTTCTCGCCCTCTGTTTCAGACCCTCTGTTTCAGCTCCTCTGTTTCAGCACCTCTTTTTCTCACCCACTGTTTCAGCCCCTCTGCTTCTCGCCCTCTGTTTCAGCTCCTCTGTTTCAGCCCCTCTGTTTCAGCCCCTCTGTTTCAGCCCCTCGGTTTCTCGCCCTCTGTTTCAGCCCCTCTGTTTCAGCTCCTCTGTTTCAGCCCCTCTGTTTCTCGCTCTCTTATTCAGCCCCTCTGTTTCTCGCCCTCTGTTTCAGCCCCTCTGTTTGAGCCCCTCTGTTTCAGCCCCTCTGTTTCTCGCCTTCTGTTTCAGCCCCTCGGTTTCTCGCCCTCTGTTTCAGCCCCTCTGTTTCAGCCCCTCTGTTTCAGCCCCTCTGTTTCAGCCCCTCTATTTCAGCCCCTCTGTTTCTCGCCCTCTGTTTCTCGCCCTCTATTTCTCGCCCTCTGTTTCAGCCCCTCTGTTTCAGCCCCTCTGTTTCAGCCCCTCTGTTCAGCCCCTCGGTTTCTCGCCCTCTGTTTCAGCCCCTCTGTTTCAGCCCCTCTGTTTCAGCCCCTCTGTTTCTCGCCCTCTGTTTCAGCCCCTCTGTTTCTCGCCCCCTGTTTCAGCCTCTCTGTTTCAGCCCCTCTGTTGCTCGCCCTCTGTTTCAGCCCCTCTGTTTCTCGCCCTCTGTTTCTCGCCCTCTGTTTCAGCCCCTCTGTTTCAGGCCCTCTGTTCCAGCCCCTCTGTTTCAGCCCCTCTGTTTCAGCCCCTCTGTTTCTAGCCCTCTGTTTCAGCCCCTCTGTTTCAGCCCCTCTGTTTCAGCCCCTCTGTTTCTCGCCCTCTGTTTCTCGCCCCCTGTTTCAGCCCCACTGTTTCAGCCCCTCGGTTTCTCGCCCTCTGTTTCAGCCCCTCTGTTTCAGCCCCTTTGTTTCAGCCCCTCTGTTTCAGCCCCTCTGTTTCTCGCCCTCTGTTTCAGCCCCTCTGTTTCTCGCCCTCTGTTTCAGCCCCTCTGTTTCAGACCCTCTGTTTCAGCCCCTCTGTTCAGCCCCTCGGTTTCTCGCCCTCTGTTTCAGCCCCTCTGTTTCAGCCCCTCTGTTTCAGCCCCTCTGTTTCTCGCCCTCTGTTTCAGCCCCTCTGTTTCTCGCCCCCTGTTTCAGCCTCTCTGTTTCAGCCCTTCTGTTTCTCGCCCTCTGTTTCAGCCCCTCTGTTTCTCGCCCTCTGTTTCTCGCCCTCTGTTTCAGCCCCTCTGTTTCAGCCCCTCGGTTCCAGCCCCTCTGCTTCAGCCCCTCTGTTTCAGCCCCTCTGTTTCTAGCCCTCTGTTTCAGCCCCTCTGTTTCAGCCCCTCTGTTTCTCGCCCTCTGTTTCTCGCCCCCTGTTTCAGCCCCACTGTTTCAGCCCCTCGGTTTCTCGCCCTCTGTTTCAGCCCCTCTGTTTCAGCCCCTTTGTTTCAGCCCCTCAGTTTCAGCCCCTCTGTTTCTCGCCCTCTGTTTCAGCCCCTCTGTTTCTCGCCCTCTGTTTCAGCCCCTCTGTTTCAGACCCTCTGTTTCAGCCCCTCTGTTCAGCCCCTCGGTTTCTCGCCCTCTGTTTCAGCCCCTCTGTTTCAGCCCCTCTGTTTCTCGCCCTCTGTTTCAGCCCCTCTGTTTCTCGCCCTCTGTTTCAGCCCCTCTGTTTCTCACCCTCTGTTTCAGCCCCTCGGATTCTCGCCCTCTGTTTCAGCCCCTCTGTTTCAGCCCCTCTGTTTCTCGCCCTCTGTTTCAGCCCCTCTGTTTCAGCCCCTCTGTTTCAGCCCCTCTTTTTCTCGCCCTCTCTTTCAGCCCCTCTGTTTCAGCCCCTCTGTTTCAGCCCCTCTGTTTCTCGCCCTCTGTTTCAGCCCCACTGTTTCAGCCCCTCTGTTTCTCGCCCTCTGTTTCAGCCCCTCTGTTTCTCGCCCCCTGTTTCTCGCCCCCTGTTTCAGCCCCTCTCTTTCAGCCCCTCTGTTTCTCGCCCCATGTTTCAGCCCCTCTGTTTCAGCCCCTCTGTTTCTCGCCCCCTGTTTCAGACCCTCTGTTTCAGCCCCTCTGTTTCTCGCCCTCTGTTTCAGCCCCATCTGTTTCTCGCCCTCTGTTTCTCGCCCTCTGTTTCAGCCCCTCTGTTTCAGCCCCTCTGTTTCAGCCCCTCTGTTTCAGCCCCTCTGTTTCTCGCCCTCTGTTTCTAGCCCTCAGTTTCAGGCCCTCTGTTTCAGCCCCTCTGTTTCAGCACCTCTGTTTCAGCCCCTCTTTTTCAGCCCCTCGGTTTCTCGCCCTCTGTTTCAGCCCCTCTGTTTCTCGCCCTCTGTTTCAGCCCCTCTGTTTCTCGCACTCTGTTTCAGCCCATCTGTTTCAGCCCCCCTGTTCAGCCGCTCGGTTTCTCGCCCTCTGTTTCAGCCCCTCGGTTTCTCGCCCTCTGTTTCAGCCCCTCTGTTTCAGCCCTCTGTTTCAGCCCCTCTTTTTCAGCCCCTCTGTTTCAGCCCTCTGTTTCAGCCCCTCTGTTTCTCGCCCTCTGTTTCAGCACCTCTGTTTCTCACCCTCTGTTTCAGCCCCTCTGTTTCAGCCCCTCGGTTTCTCGCCCTCTGTTTCCGCCCATCTGTTTCTCGCCCTCTGTTTCAGACCCTCTGTTTCAGCTCCTCTGTTTCAGCCCCTCTTTTTCTCACCCACTGTTTCAGCCCCTCTGCTTCTCGCCCTCTGTTTCAGCCCCTCTGTTTCAGCCCCTCGGTTTCTCGCCCTCTGTTTCAGCCCCTCTGTTTCAGCTCCTCTGTTTCAGCCCCTCTGTTTCAGCCCCTCGGTTTCTCGCCCTCTGTTTCAGCCCCTCTGTTTCTCGCCCTCTGTTTCAGCCCATCTGTTCAGCCCCTCTGTTCAGCCACTCGGTTTCTCGCCCTCTGTTTCAGCCCCACTGTTTCTCGCCCTCTGTTTCTCGCCCTCTGTTTCAGCCCCTCTGTTTCTCGCCCTCTGTTTCAGCCCATCTGTTTCAGCCCCTCAGTTCAGCCACTCGGTTTCTCGCCCTCTGTTTCGGCCCCTCTGTTTCTCGCCCTCTGTTTCTCGCCCTCTGTTTCAGCCCCACTGTTTCTGCCCCTCTGTTTCTCGCCCTCTGTTTCAGACCCTCTGTTTCAGCTCCTCTGTTTCAGCACCTCTTTTTCTCACCCACTGTTTCAGCCCCTCTGCTTCACGCCCTCTGTTTCAGCCCCTCTGTTTCAGCCCCTCTGTTTCAGCCCCTCTGTTTCAGCCCCTCGGTTTCTCGCCCTCTGTTTCAGCCCCTCTGTTTCAGCTCCTCTGTTTCAGCCCCTCTGTTTCTAGCTCTCTTATTCAGCCCCTCGGTTTCTCGCCCTCTGTTTCAGCCCCTCTGTTTCAGCCCCTCTGTTTCTCGCCCTCTGTTTCTCGCCCTCTGTTTCAGCCCCACTGTTTCTGCCCCTCTGTTTCTCGCCCTCTGTTTCAGACCCTCTGTTTCAGCTCCTCTGTTTCAGCACCTCTTTTTCTCACCCACTGTTTCAGCCCCTCTGCTTCTCGCCCTCTGTTTCAGCCCCTCTGTTTCAGCCCCTCCGTTTCTCGCCCTAAGTTTCAGCCCCTCTGTTTCAGCTCCTCTGTTTCAGCCCCTCTGTTTCTCGCTCTCTTATTCAGCCCCTCTGTTTCTCGCCCTCTGTTTCAGCCCCTCTGTTTGAGCCCCTCTGTTTCAGCCCCTCTGTTTCTCGCCCTCTGTTTCAGACCCTCGGTTTCTCGCCCTCTGTTTCAGCCCCTCTGTTTCAGCCCCTCTGTTTCAGCCCCTCTGTTTCAGCCCCTCTGTTTCTCACCCTCTGTTTGAGCACCTCGGTTTCTCGCCCTCTGTTTCAGCCCCTCTGTTTCAGCCCCTCTGTTTCACCCCTCGGTTTCTCACCCTCTGTTTCAGCCCCACTGTTTCAGCCCTTCTGTTTCCCGCCCTCTGTTTCAGCCCCTCTGTTTCAGCCCCACTGTTTATCGCCCTCTGTTTCTCGCCCCCTGTTTCAGCCCCTCTGTTTCAGCCCCTCTGTTTCAGCCCCTCTGTTTCTCGCCCTCAGTTTCAGCCCCTCTGTTTCAGCCCCTCTGTTTCAGCCCCTCTGTTTCAGCCCCTCTGTTTCTCTCCCTCTGTTTCTCGCCCCCTGTTTCAGCCCCTCTGTTTCAGCCCCTCGGTTTCTCGCCCTCTGTTTCAGCCCCTCTGTTTCAGCCCCTCTGTTTCTCGCCCTCTGTTTCTCGCCCTCTATTTCTCGCCCTCTGTTTCAGCCCCTCTGTTTCAGCCCCTCTGTTTCAGCCCCTCTGTTCAGCCCCTCGGTTTCTCGCCCTCTGTTTCAGCCCCTGTTTCAGCCCCTCTGTTTCAGCCCCTCTGTTTCTCGCCCTCTGTTTCAGCCCCTCTGTTTCTCGCCCCCTGTTTCAGCCTCTCTGTTTCAGCCCCTCTGTTTCTCGCCCTCTGTTTCAGCCCCTCTGTTTCTCGCCCTCTGTTTCTCGCCCTCTGTTTCAGCCCCTCTGTTTCAGCCCCTCTGTTCCAGCCCCTCTGTTTCAGCCCCTCTGTTTCAGTACCTCTGTTTCTAGCCCTCTGTTTCAGCCCCTCTGTTTCAGCCCCTCTGTTTCAGCCCCTCTGTTTCTCGCCCTCTGTTTCTCGCCCCCTGTTTCAGCCCCACTGTTTCAGCCCCTCGGTTTCTCGCCCTCTGTTTCAGCCCCTCTGTTTCAGCCCCTTTGTTTCAGCCCCTCTTTTTCAGCCGCTCTGTTTCTCGCCCTCTGTTTCAGCCCCTCTGTTTCTCGATCTCTGTTTCATCCCCTCTGTTTCAGACCCTCTGTTTCAGCCCCTCTGTTCAGCCCCTCGGTTTCTCGCCCTCTGTTTCAGCCCCTCTGTTTCACCCCCTCTGTTTCAGCCCCTCTGTTTCTCGCCCTCTGTTTCAGCCCCTCTGTTTCTCGCCCCCTGTTTCAGCCTCTCTGTTTCAGCCCCTCTGTTTCTCGCCCTCTGTTTCAGCCCCTCTGTTTCTCGCCCTCTGTTTCTCGCCCTCTGTTTCAGCCCCTCTGTTTCAGCCCCTCTGTTCCAGCCCCTCTGTTTCAGCCCCTCTGTTTCAGTACCTCTGTTTCTAGCCCTCTGTTTCAGCCCCTCTGTTTCAGCCCCTCTGTTTCAGCCCCTCGGTTTCTCGCCCTCTGTTTCTCGCCCCCTGTTTCAGCCCCACTGTTTCAGCCCCTCGGTTTCTCGCCCTCTGTTTCAGCCCCTCTGTTTCAGCCCCTTTGTTTCAGCCCCTCTGTTTCAGCCCCTCTGTTGCTCGCCCTCTGTTTCAGCCCCTCTGTTTCTCGCCCTCTGTTTCAGCCCCTGTGTTTCAGACCCTCTGTTTCAGCCCCTCTGTTCAGCCCCTCGGTTTCTCGCCCTCTGTTTCAGCCCCTCTGTTTCAGCCCCTCTGTTTCTCGCCCTCTGTTTCAGCCCCTCTGTTTCTCGCCCTCTGTTTCAGCCCCTCTGTTTCTCACCCTCTGTTTCAGCCCCTCGGATTCTCGCCCTCTGTTTCAGCCCCTCTGTTTCAGCCCCTCTGTTTCTCGCCCTCTGTTTCAGCCCCTCTGTTTCAGCCCCTCTGTTTCAGCCCCTCTTTTTCTCGCCCTCTCTTTCAGCCCCTCTGTTTCAGCCCCTCTGTTTCAGCCCCTCTGTTTCTCGCCCTCTGTTTCAGCCCCACTGTTTCAGCCCCTCTGTTTCTCCCCCTCTGTTTCAGCCCCTCTGTTTCTCGCCCCCTGTTTCTCGCCCCCTGTTTCAGCCCCTCTCTTTCAGCCCCTCTGTTTCTCGCCCCATGTTTCAGCCCCTCTGTTTCAGCCCCTCTGTTTCTCGCCCCCTGTTTCAGACCCTCTGTTTCAGCCCCTCTGTTTCTCGCCCTCTGTTTCAGCCCCTCTGTTTCTCGCCCTCTGTTTCTCGCCCTCTGTTTCAGCCCCTCTGTTTCAGCCCCTCTGTTTCAGCCCCTCTGTTTCAGCCCCTCTGTTTCTCGCCCTCTGTTTCTAGCCCTCAGTTTCAGGCCCTCTGTTTCAGCCCCTCTGTTTCAGCCCCTCTGTTTCTCGCCCTCTGTTTCTCGCCCCCTGTTTCAGCCCCTCTGTTTCAGCCCCTCTGTTTCTCGCCCTCTGTTTCAGCCCCTCTGTTTCAGCCCTTCTGTTTCAGCCCCTCTGCTTCAGCCCCTCTGTTTCTCGCCGTCTGTTTCTCGCCCTCTGTTTCTCGCCTTCTGTTTCAGCCCCTCTGTTTCAGCACCTCTGTTTCAGCCCCTCTGTTTCAGCCCCTCGGTTTCTCGCCCTCTGTTTCAGCCCCTCTGTTTCTCGCCCTCTGTTTCAGCCCCTCTGTTTCTCGCACTCTGTTTCAGCCCATCTGTTTCAGCCCCCCTGTTCAGCCGCTCGGTTTCTCGCCCTCTGTTTCAGCCCCTCGGTTTCTCGCCCTCTGTTTCAGCCCCTCTGTTTCAGCCCTCTGTTTCAGCCCCTCTGTTTCAGCCCCTCTGTTTCTCGCCCTCTGTTTCAGCCCCTCTGTTTCTCGCCCTCTGTTTCAGCCCCTCTGTTTCTCACCCTCTGTTTCAGCCCCTCTGTTTCAGCCCCTCTGTTTCTCGCCCCCTGTTTCAGCCCCTCTGTTTCAGCCCCTCTGTTTCTCGCTCTCTGTTTCAGCCCCTCTGTTTCTCGCCCTCTGTTTCTCGCCCTCTGTTTCAGCCCCTCTGTTTCAGCCCCTCTGTTTCTCGCCCTCTGTTTCAGCCCCTCGGTTTCTCGCCCTCTGTTTCCGCCCATCTGTTTCTCGCCCTCTGTTTCAGACCCTCTGTTTCAGCTCCTCTGTTTCAGCCCCTCTTTTTCTCACCCACTGTTTCAGCCCCTCTGCTTCTCGCCCTCTGTTTCAGCCCCTCTGTTTCAGCCCCTCGGTTTCTCGCCCTCTGTTTCAGCCCCTCTGTTTCAGCTCCTCTGTTTCAGCCCCTCTGTTTCAGCCCCTCGGTTTCTCGCCCTCTGTTTCAGCCCCTCTGTTTCAGCTCCTCTGTTTCAGCCCCTCTGTTTCTCGCCCTCTTATTCAGCCCCTCTGTTTCTCGCCCTCTGTTTCAGCCCCTCTGTTTGAGCCCCTCTGTTTCAGCACCTCTGTTTCTCGCCCTCTGTTTCAGCCCCTCGGTTTCTCGCCCTCTGTTTCAGCCCCTCTGTTTCAGCCCCTCTGTTTCAGCCCCTCTGTTTCTCGCCCTCTGTTTCAGCCCCTCTGTTTCTCGCCCTCTGTTTCAACCCCTCGGTTTCTCGCCCTCTGTTTTAGCGCCTCTGTTTCAGCCCCTCTGTTTCAGCCCCTCTGTTTCTCACCCTCTGTTTGAGCCCCTCGGTTTCTCGCCCTCTGTTTCAGCCCCTCTGTTTCAGCCCCTCTGTTTCACCCCTCGGTTTCACACCCTCTGTTTCAGCCCCACTGTTTCAGCCCTTCTGTTTCTCGCCCTCTGTTTCAGCCCCTCTGTTTCAGCCCCTTTGTTTCTCGCCCTCTGTTTCTCGCCTCCTGTTTCAGCCCCTCTGTTTCAGCCCCTCTGTTTCAGCCCCTCTGTTTCAGCCCCTCTGTTTCTCGCCCCCTGTTTCAGCCCCTCTGTTTCAGTCCCTCTGTTTCAGCCCCTCTGTTTCTCGCCCTCTGTTTCAGCCCCTCTGTTTCTCGCCCACTGTTTCAGCCCCTCTGTTTCAGCCCCTATGTTTCTCGCCCTCTGTTTCAGCCCTTCTGTTTCTCGCCCTCTGTTTCAGCCCCTCTGTTTCAGCCACTCTGTTTCAGACCCTCAGTTTCTCGCCCTCTGTTTCAGCCCCTCTGTTTCTCGCCCTCTGTTTCAGCCCCTCTGTTTCAGCCCTTCTGTTTCAGCCCCTCTGTTTCAGCCCCTCTGTTTCTCGCCCTCTGTTTCTCGCCTTCTGTTTCAGCCCCTCTGTTTCTCGCCCTCTGTTTCAGCCCCTCTGTTTCAGCCCCTCTGTTTCTCGCCCTCTGTTTCAGCCACTCTGTTTCTCGCCCTCTGTTCCAGCCCCTCTGTTTCTCACCCTCTGTTTCAGCCCCTCTGTTTCAGCCCCTCTGTTTCTCGCCCTCTGTTTCAGCCCCTCGGATTCTCGCCCTCTGTTTCAGCCCCTCTGTTTCAGCCCCTCTGTTTCTCGCCCTCTGTTTCAGCCCTTCTGTTTCAGCCCCTCTGTTTCAGCCTCTCTTTTTCTCGCCCTCTCTTTCAGCCCCTCTGTTTCAGCCCCTTTGTTTCAGCCCCTCTGTTTCAGCCCCTCTTTTTCTCGCCCTCTGTTTCAGCCCCACTGTTTCAGCCCCTCTGTTTCTCGCCCTCTGTTTCAGCCCCTCTGTTTCAGCCCCTCTTTTTCTCGCCCTCTGTTTCAGCCCCTCTGTTTCAGCCCCTCTGTTTCAGCCCCTCTGTTTCAGCCCCTCGGTTTCTCGCCCTCTGTTTCAGCGCCTCTGTTTCAGCCCCTCTCTTTCAGCCCCTCTGTTTCAGCCCCTCTGTCTCTCGCCCTCTGTTTCAGCACCTCTGTTTCAGCCCCTCTGTTTCAGCCCCTCTGTTTCAGCCCCTCTGTTTCAGCGCCTCTGTTTCAGCCCCTCTATTTCAGCCCCTCTGTTTCAGCCCCTCTGTTTCTCGCCCTCTGTTTCAGCCCCTCTGTTTCTCGCTCTCTGTTTCAGCCCCTCTGTTTCAGCCCCTCTGATTCAGCCCCTCTGTTTCTCGCCCCTGTTTCAACCCCTCTGTTTCAGCCCTTCTGTTTCTCGCCCTCTGTTTCAGCCCCTCTGTTTCAGCCCCTTTGTTTCTCGCCCCCTGTTTCAGCCCCTCTGTTTCAGCCCCTCTGTTTCAGCCCCTCTGTTTCAGCCCCTCTGTTTCTCGCCCTCTGTTTCAGCCCCTCTGTTTCTCGCCCCCTGTTTCAGCCCCTCTATTTCAGCCCCTCTGTTTCTCGCCCTCTGTTTCAGCCCCTCTGTTTCTCGCCCTCTGTTTCTCGCCCTCTGTTTCAGCCCCTCTATTTCAGCCCCTCTGTTTCAGCCACTCTGTTTCAGCCCCTCGGTTTCTCGCCCTCTGTTTCAGCCCCTCTGTTTCTCGCCCTCTGTTTCAGCCCCTCTGTTTCAGCCCCTCTGTTTCTCGCCCTCTGTTTCTCGCCTTCTGTTTCAGCCCCTCTGTTTCAGCACCTCTGTTTCAGCCCCTCTGTTTCAGCCCCTCTGTTTCAGCCCCTCTGTTTCAGCCCCTCTGTTTCTCGCCCTCTTTTTCAGCCCCTCTGTTTCTCGCCCTCTGTTTCAGCCCCTCTGTTTCAGCCCCTCTGTTTCAGCCCCTCTGTTTCAGCCCCTCTGTTTCTCGCCCCCTGTTTCAGCCCCTCTGATTCAGCCCCTCTGTTTCTCGCCCCCTGTTTCATCCCTCTTTTTCAGCCCCTCTGTTTCTCGCCCTCTGTTTCAACCCCTCGGTTTCTCGCCCTCTGTTTTAGCCCCTCTGTTTAAGCCCCTCTGTTTCAGCCCCTCTGTTTCAGCCCCTCTGTTTCTCACCCTCTGTTTCAGCCCCTCGGTTTCTCGCCCTATTTTTCAGCCCCTCTGTTTCAGCACCTCTGTTTCAGCCCCTCTGTTTCTCGCCCCCTGTTTCAGCCCCTCTGTTTCAGCCCCTCTGTTTCAGCCCCTCTGTTTCAGCCCTTCTGTTTCTCGCCCTCTGTTTCAGCCCCTCTGTTTCAGCCCCTCTGTTTCTCGACCCCTGTTTCAGCCCCTATGTTTCAGCCCCTCTGTTTCAGCCCCTCTATTTCAGCCCCTCTGTTTCTAGCCCTCTGTTTCAGCCCCTCTGTTTCAGCCCCTCTGTTTCTCGCCCTCTGTTTCTCGCACCCTGTTTCAGCCCCTCTGTTTCAGCCCCTCGGTTTCTCGCCCTCTGTTTCAGCCCCTCTGTTTCAGCCCCTCTGTTTCTCGCCCTCTGTTTCAGCCCCTCTGTTTCTCGCCCTCTGTTTCAGCCCCTCTGTTTCAGCCCCTCTGTTTCAGCCCCTCTGTTCAGCCCCTCGGTTTCTCGCCCTCTGTTTCAGCCCCTCGGTTTCTCGCCCTCTGTTTCAGCCCCTCTGTTTCAGCCCCTCTGTTTCAACCCCTCTGTTTCTCGCCCTCTGTTTCAGCCCCTCTGTTTCAGCCCCTCTGTTTCTCGCCCTCTGTTTCAGCCCCTCTGTTTCTCACCCTCTGTTTCAGCCCCTCTGTTTCAGCCCCTCTGTTTCTCGCCCCCTGTTTCAGCCCCTCTGTTTCAGCCACTCTGTTTCTCGCCCTCTGTTTCAGCCCCTCTGTTTCTCGCCCTCTGTTTCTCGCCCTCTGTTTCAGCCCCTCTGTTTCAGCCCCTGTGTTCCAGCCCCTCTGTTTCAGCCCCTCTGTTTCAGCCCCTCTGTTTCTAGCCCTCTGTTTCAGCCCCTCTGTTTCAGCCCCTCTATTTCAGCCCCTCTGTTTCTCGCCCTCTGTTTCTCGCCCCCTGTTTCAGCCCCACTGTTTCAGCCGCTCGGTTTCTCGCACTCTGTTTCATCCCCTCTGTTACAGCCCCTTTGTTTCAGCCCCTCTGTTTCAGCCCCTCTGTTTCTCGCCCTCTGTTTCAGCGCCTCTGTTTCAGCCCCACTGTTTCAGCCCCTCTGTTTCTCGCCCTCTGTTTCAGCCCCTCAGTTTCAGCCCCTCTTTTTCTCGCCCTCTGTTTCAGCCCCTCTGTTTCAGCCCCTCTGTTTCAGCCCCTCTGTTTCTCGCCCTCTGTTTCAGCCCCTCGGTTTCTCGCCCTCTGTTTCAGCGCCTCTGTTTCAGCCCCTCTATTTCAGCCCCTCTGTTTCAGCCCCTCTGTCTCTCGCCCTCAGTTTCAGCCCCTCTGTTTCTCGCCCCCTGTTTCAGCCCCTCTGTTTCAGCCCTTCTGTTTCTCGCCCTCTGTTTCAGCCCCTCTGTTTCAGCCCCTCTGTTTCTCGCCCCCTGTTTCAGCCCCTCTGTTTCAGCCCCTCTGTTTCTCGCCATCTGTTTCAGCCCCTCTGTTTCTCGCCCTCTGTTTCAGCCCCTCTGTTTCAGCCCCTCTGTTTCCGCCCCTCTGTTTCAGCCCCTCTGTTTCAGCCCTTCTGTTTCTCGCCCTCTGTTTCAGCCACTCTGTTTCAGCCCCTCTGTTTCTCGCCCCCTGTTTCAGCCCCTCTGTTTCAGCCCCTCTGTTTCTCGCCCTCTGTTTCAGCCCTTCTGTTTCAGCCCCTCTGTTTCAGCCCCTCTGTTTCTCGCCCTCTGTTTCTCGCCCTCTGTTTCTCGCCTTCTGTTTCAGCCCCTCTGTTTCAGCACCTCTGTTTCAGCCCCTCTGTTTCAGCCCCTGGGTTTCTCGCCCTCTGTTTCAGCTCCTCTGTTTCTCGCCCTCTGTTTCAGCCCCTCTGTTTCTCGCCCTCTGTTTCAGCCCCTCTGTTTCAGCCCCTCTGTTTCAGCCGCACTGTTTCAGCCCCTCTGTTTCTCGCCCCCTGCTTCAGCCCCTCTGTTTCAGCCCGTCTGTTTCTCGCCCTCTGTTTCAACCCCTCGGTTTCTCGCCCTCTGTTTTAGCCCCTCTGTTTCAGCCCCTCTGTTTCAGCCCCTCTGTTTCAGCCCCTCTGTTTCTCACCCTCTGTTTCAGCCCCTCGGTTTCTCGCCCTCTTTTTCAGCCCCTCTGTTTCAGCCCCTCTGTTTCCGCCCCTCTGTTTCAGCCCCTCTGTTTCAGCCCTTCTGTTTCTCGCCCTCTGTTTCAGCCACTCTGTTTCAGCCCCTCTGTTTCTCGCCCCCTGTTTCAGCCCCTCTGTTTCAGCCCCTCTGTTTCAGCCCCTCTGTTTCAGGCCCTCTGTTTCAGCCCCTCTGTTTCTCGCCCCCTGTTTCAGCCCCTCTGTTTCAGCCCCTCTGTTTCTCGACCTCTGTTTCGCGCCCTCTGTTTCAGCCCCTCTGTTTCAGCCCCTCTCTTTCAGCCCCTCTGTTTCAGCCCCTCTGTTTCTCGCCCTCTGTTTCAGCCCCTCTGTTTCAGCCCCTCTGTTTCAGCTCCTCTGTTTCAGCCCCTCTGTTTCTCGCCCTCTGTTTCAGCCCCTCTGTTTCTCGCCCTCTGTTTCTCGCCCTCTGTTTCAGCCCCTCTATTTCAGCCCCTCTGTTTCAGCCACTCTGTTTCAGCCCCTCGGTTTCTCGCCCTCTGTTTCAGCCCCTCTGTTTCTCGCCCTCTGTTTCAGCCCCTCTGTTTCAGCCCCTCTGTTTCTCGCCCTCTGTTTCTCGCCTTCTGTTTCAGCCCCTCTGTTTCAGCACCTCTGTTTCAGCCCCTCTGTTTCAGCCCCTCTGTTTCAGCCCCTCTGTTTCAGCCCCTCTGTTTCTCGCCCTCTTTTTCAGCCCCTCTGTTTCTCGCCCTCTGTTTCAGCCCCTCTGTTTCAGCCCCTCTGTTTCAGCCCCTCTGTTTCAGCCCCTCTGTTTCTCGCCCCCTGTTTCAGCCCCTCTGATTCAGCCCCTCTGTTTCTCGCCCCCTGTTTCATCCCTCTTTTTCAGCCCCTCTGTTTCTCGCCCTCTGTTTCAACCCCTCGGTTTCTCGCCCTCTGTTTTAGCCCCTCTGTTTAAGCCCCTCTGTTTCAGCCCCTCTGTTTCAGCCCCTCTGTTTCTCACCCTCTGTTTCAGCCCCTCGGTTTCTCGCCCTATTTTTCAGCCCCTCTGTTTCAGCACCTCTGTTTCAGCCCCTCTGTTTCTCGCCCCCTGTTTCAGCCCCTCTGTTTCAGCCCCTCTGTTTCAGCCCCTCTGTTTCAGCCCTTCTGTTTCTCGCCCTCTGTTTCAGCCCCTCTGTTTCAGCCCCTCTGTTTCTCGACCCCTGTTTCAGCCCCTATGTTTCAGCCCCTCTGTTTCAGCCCCTCTATTTCAGCCCCTCTGTTTCTAGCCCTCTGTTTCAGCCCCTCTGTTTCAGCCCCTCTGTTTCTCGCCCTCTGTTTCTCGCACCCTGTTTCAGCCCCTCTGTTTCAGCCCCTCGGTTTCTCGCCCTCTGTTTCAGCCCCTCTGTTTCAGCCCCTCTGTTTCTCGCCCTCTGTTTCAGCCCCTCTGTTTCTCGCCCTCTGTTTCAGCCCCTCTGTTTCAGCCCCTCTGTTTCAGCCCCTCTGTTCAGCCCCTCGGTTTCTCGCCCTCTGTTTCAGCCCCTCGGTTTCTCGCCCTCTGTTTCAGCCCCTCTGTTTCAGCCCCTCTGTTTCAACCCCTCTGTTTCTCGCCCTCTGTTTCAGCCCCTCTGTTTCAGCCCCTCTGTTTCTCGCCCTCTGTTTCAGCCCCTCTGTTTCTCACCCTCTGTTTCAGCCCCTCTGTTTCAGCCCCTCTGTTTCTCGCCCCCTGTTTCAGCCCCTCTGTTTCAGCCACTCTGTTTCTCGCCCTCTGTTTCAGCCCCTCTGTTTCTCGCCCTCTGTTTCTCGCCCTCTGTTTCAGCCCCTCTGTTTCAGCCCCTGTGTTCCAGCCCCTCTGTTTCAGCCCCTCTGTTTCAGCCCCTCTGTTTCTAGCCCTCTGTTTCAGCCCCTCTGTTTCAGCCCCTCTATTTCAGCCCCTCTGTTTCTCGCCCTCTGTTTCTCGCCCCCTGTTTCAGCCCCACTGTTTCAGCCGCTCGGTTTCTCGCACTCTGTTTCATCCCCTCTGTTACAGCCCCTTTGTTTCAGCCCCTCTGTTTCAGCCCCTCTGTTTCTCGCCCTCTGTTTCAGCGCCTCTGTTTCAGCCCCACTGTTTCAGCCCCTCTGTTTCTCGCCCTCTGTTTCAGCCCCTCAGTTTCAGCCCCTCTTTTTCTCGCCCTCTGTTTCAGCCCCTCTGTTTCAGCCCCTCTGTTTCAGCCCCTCTGTTTCTCGCCCTCTGTTTCAGCCCCTCGGTTTCTCGCCCTCTGTTTCAGCGCCTCTGTTTCAGCCCCTCTATTTCAGCCCCTCTGTTTCAGCCCCTCTGTCTCTCGCCCTCAGTTTCAGCCCCTCTGTTTCTCGCCCCCTGTTTCAGCCCCTCTGTTTCAGCCCTTCTGTTTCTCGCCCTCTGTTTCAGCCCCTCTGTTTCAGCCCCTCTGTTTCTCGCCCCCTGTTTCAGCCCCTCTGTTTCAGCCCCTCTGTTTCTCGCCATCTGTTTCAGCCCCTCTGTTTCTCGCCCTCTGTTTCAGCCCCTCTGTTTCAGCCCCTCTGTTTCCGCCCCTCTGTTTCAGCCCCTCTGTTTCAGCCCTTCTGTTTCTCGCCCTCTGTTTCAGCCACTCTGTTTCAGCCCCTCTGTTTCTCGCCCCCTGTTTCAGCCCCTCTGTTTCAGCCCCTCTGTTTCAGCCCCTCTGTTTCAGGCCCTCTGTTTCAGCCCCTCTGTTTCTCGCCCTCTGTTTCAGCCCTTCTGTTTCAGCCCCTCTGTTTCAGCCCCTCTGTTTCTCGCCCTCTGTTTCTCGCCCTCTGTTTCTCGCCTTCTGTTTCAGCCCCTCTGTTTCAGCACCTCTGTTTCAGCCCCTCTGTTTCAGCCCCTGGGTTTCTCGCCCTCTGTTTCAGCTCCTCTGTTTCTCGCCCTCTGTTTCAGCCCCTCTGTTTCTCGCCCTCTGTTTCAGCCCCTCTGTTTCAGCCCCTCTGTTTCAGCCGCACTGTTTCAGCCCCTCTGTTTCTCGCCCCCTGCTTCAGCCCCTCTGTTTCAGCCCGTCTGTTTCTCGCCCTCTGTTTCAACCCCTCGGTTTCTCGCCCTCTGTTTTAGCCCCTCTGTTTCAGCCCCTCTGTTTCAGCCCCTCTGTTTCAGCCCCTCTGTTTCTCACCCTCTGTTTCAGCCCCTCGGTTTCTCGCCCTCTTTTTCAGCCCCTCTGTTTCAGCCCCTCTGTTTCCGCCCCTCTGTTTCAGCCCCTCTGTTTCAGCCCTTCTGTTTCTCGCCCTCTGTTTCAGCCACTCTGTTTCAGCCCCTCTGTTTCTCGCCCCCTGTTTCAGCCCCTCTGTTTCAGCCCCTCTGTTTCAGCCCCTCTGTTTCAGGCCCTCTGTTTCAGCCCCTCTGTTTCTCGCCCCCTGTTTCAGCCCCTCTGTTTCAGCCCCTCTGTTTCTCGACCTCTGTTTCGCGCCCTCTGTTTCAGCCCCTCTGTTTCAGCCCCTCTCTTTCAGCCCCTCTGTTTCAGCCCCTCTGTTTCTCGCCCTCTGTTTCAGCCCCTCTGTTTCAGCCCCTCTGTTTCAGCTCCTCTGTTTCAGCCCCTCTGTTTCTCGCCCTCTGTTTCAGCCCCTCTGTTTCTCGCCCTCTGTTTCTCGCCCTCTGTTTCAGCCCCTCTATTTCAGCCCCTCTGTTTCAGCCACTCTGTTTCAGCCCCTCGGTTTCTCGCCCTCTGTTTCAGCCCCTCTGTTTCTCGCCCTCTGTTTCAGCCCCTCTGTTTCAGCCCCTCTGTTTCTCGCCCTCTGTTTCTCGCCTTCTGTTTCAGCCCCTCTGTTTCAGCACCTCTGTTTCAGCCCCTCTGTTTCAGCCCCTCTGTTTCAGCCCCTCTGTTTCAGCCCCTCTGTTTCTCGCCCTCTTTTTCAGCCCCTCTGTTTCTCGCCCTCTGTTTCAGCCCCTCTGTTTCAGCCCCTCTGTTTCAGCCCCTCTGTTTCAGCCCCTCTGTTTCTCGCCCCCTGTTTCAGCCCCTCTGATTCAGCCCCTCTGTTTCTCGCCCCCTGTTTCATCCCTCTTTTTCAGCCCCTCTGTTTCTCGCCCTCTGTTTCAACCCCTCGGTTTCTCGCCCTCTGTTTTAGCCCCTCTGTTTAAGCCCCTCTGTTTCAGCCCCTCTGTTTCAGCCCCTCTGTTTCTCACCCTCTGTTTCAGCCCCTCGGTTTCTCGCCCTATTTTTCAGCCCCTCTGTTTCAGCACCTCTGTTTCAGCCCCTCTGTTTCTCGCCCCCTGTTTCAGCCCCTCTGTTTCAGCCCCTCTGTTTCAGCCCCTCTGTTTCAGCCCTTCTGTTTCTCGCCCTCTGTTTCAGCCCCTCTGTTTCAGCCCCTCTGTTTCTCGACCCCTGTTTCAGCCCCTATGTTTCAGCCCCTCTGTTTCAGCCCCTCTATTTCAGCCCCTCTGTTTCTAGCCCTCTGTTTCAGCCCCTCTGTTTCAGCCCCTCTGTTTCTCGCCCTCTGTTTCTCGCACCCTGTTTCAGCCCCTCTGTTTCAGCCCCTCGGTTTCTCGCCCTCTGTTTCAGCCCCTCTGTTTCAGCCCCTCTGTTTCTCGCCCTCTGTTTCAGCCCCTCTGTTTCTCGCCCTCTGTTTCAGCCCCTCTGTTTCAGCCCCTCTGTTTCAGCCCCTCTGTTCAGCCCCTCGGTTTCTCGCCCTCTGTTTCAGCCCCTCGGTTTCTCGCCCTCTGTTTCAGCCCCTCTGTTTCAGCCCCTCTGTTTCAACCCCTCTGTTTCTCGCCCTCTGTTTCAGCCCCTCTGTTTCAGCCCCTCTGTTTCTCGCCCTCTGTTTCAGCCCCTCTGTTTCTCACCCTCTGTTTCAGCCCCTCTGTTTCAGCCCCTCTGTTTCTCGCCCCCTGTTTCAGCCCCTCTGTTTCAGCCACTCTGTTTCTCGCCCTCTGTTTCAGCCCCTCTGTTTCTCGCCCTCTGTTTCTCGCCCTCTGTTTCAGCCCCTCTGTTTCAGCCCCTGTGTTCCAGCCCCTCTGTTTCAGCCCCTCTGTTTCAGCCCCTCTGTTTCTAGCCCTCTGTTTCAGCCCCTCTGTTTCAGCCCCTCTATTTCAGCCCCTCTGTTTCTCGCCCTCTGTTTCTCGCCCCCTGTTTCAGCCCCACTGTTTCAGCCGCTCGGTTTCTCGCACTCTGTTTCATCCCCTCTGTTACAGCCCCTTTGTTTCAGCCCCTCTGTTTCAGCCCCTCTGTTTCTCGCCCTCTGTTTCAGCGCCTCTGTTTCAGCCCCACTGTTTCAGCCCCTCTGTTTCTCGCCCTCTGTTTCAGCCCCTCAGTTTCAGCCCCTCTTTTTCTCGCCCTCTGTTTCAGCCCCTCTGTTTCAGCCCCTCTGTTTCAGCCCCTCTGTTTCTCGCCCTCTGTTTCAGCCCCTCGGTTTCTCGCCCTCTGTTTCAGCGCCTCTGTTTCAGCCCCTCTATTTCAGCCCCTCTGTTTCAGCCCCTCTGTCTCTCGCCC
This sequence comes from Chiloscyllium punctatum, assembly GCF_047496795.1. Lineage (NCBI taxonomy): Eukaryota > Metazoa > Chordata > Chondrichthyes > Orectolobiformes > Hemiscylliidae > Chiloscyllium > Chiloscyllium punctatum. The sequence goes on from NW_027309817.1 coordinate 1,131,009, forward strand.
TCAGTTTCAGCCCCTCTGTTTCTCGCCCCCTGTTTCAGCCCCTCTGTTTCAGCCCTTCTGTTTCTCGCCCTCTGTTTCAGCCCCTCTGTTTCAGCCCCTCTGTTTCTCGCCCCCTGTTTCAGCCCCTCTGTTTCAGCCCCTCTGTTTCTCGCCATCTGTTTCAGCCCCTCTGTTTCTCGCCCTCTGTTTCAGCCCCTCTGTTTCAGCCCCTCTGTTTCCGCCCCTCTGTTTCAGCCCCTCTGTTTCAGCCCTTCTGTTTCTCGCCCTCTGTTTCAGCCACTCTGTTTCAGCCCCTCTGTTTCTCGCCCCCTGTTTCAGCCCCTCTGTTTCAGCCCCTCTGTTTCAGCCCCTCTGTTTCAGGCCCTCTGTTTCAGCCCCTCTGTTTCTCGCCCTCTGTTTCAGCCCTTCTGTTTCAGCCCCTCTGTTTCAGCCCCTCTGTTTCTCGCCCTCTGTTTTTCGCCCTCTGTTTCTCGCCTTCTGTTTCAGCCCCTCTGTTTCAGCACCTCTGTTTCAGCCCCTCTGTTTCAGCCCCTGGGTTTCTCGCCCTCTGTTTCAGCTCCTCTGTTTCTCGCCCTCTGTTTCAGCCCCTCTGTTTCTCGCCCTCTGTTTCAGCCCCTCTGTTTCTCGCCCTCTGTTTCAGCCCCTCTGTTTCAGCCCCTCTGTTTCTCGCCCTCTGTTTCTCGCCCTCTGTTTCTCGCCCTCTGTTTCATCCCCTCTGTTTCTGACCCTCTGTTTCAGCCCCTCTGTTTCAGCCCCTCTGTTTCAGTCCCTCTGTTTCTCGCCCTCTGTTTCAGCCCCTCGGATTCTCGCCCTCTGTTTCAGCCCCTCTGTTTCAGCCCCTCTGTTTCTCGCCCTCTGTTTCAGCCCCTCTGTTTCAGCCCCTCTGTTTCAGCCCCTCTTTTTCTCGCCCTCTCTTTCAGTCCCTCTGTTTCGGCCCCTCTGTTTCTCGCCCCCTGTTTCAGCCCCTCTGTTTCAGCCCCTCTGATTCAGCCCCTCTGTTTCTCGCCCCCTGTTTCAGCCCCTCTGTTTCTCACCCTCTGTTTCAGCCCCTCGGTTTCTCGCCCTCTGTTTCAGCCCCTCTGTTTCAGCCCCTCTGTTTCAGCCCCTCTGTTTCTCGCCCCCTGTTTCAGCCCCTCTGTTTCAGCCCCTCTGTTTCAGCCCCTCTGTTTCAGCCCTTCTGTTTCTCGCCCTCTGTTTCAGCCCCTCTGTTTCAGCCCCTCTGTTTCTCGCCCCCTCTTTCAGCCCCTCTGTTTCAGCCCCTCTGTTTCAGCCCCTCTGTTTCAGCCCCTCTGTTTCTCGCCGTCTGATTCAGCCCCTCTGTTTCTCGCCCCCTGTTTCAGCCCCTCTGTTTCAGCCCCTCTCTTTCTCGCCATCTGTTTCAGCCCCTCTGTTTCTCGCCCTCTGTTTCTCGCCCTCTGTTTCAGCCCCTCTGTTTCAGCCCCTCTGTTTCAGCCCCTCTGTTTCACCCCTCGGTTTCACACCCTCTGTTTCAGCCCCACTGTTTCAGCCCTTCTGTTTCTCGCCCTCTGTTTCAGCCCCTCTGTTTCAGCCCCTCTGTTTCTCGACCTCTGTTTCTCGCCCCCTGTTTCAGCCCCTCTGTTTCAGCCCCTCTGTTTCAGCCCCTCTGTTCCAGCCCCTCTGTTTCTCGCCCCCTGTTTCAGCCCCTCTGTTTCAGCCCCTCTGTTTCAGCCCCTCTGTTTCTCGCCCTCTGTTTCAGCTCCTCTGTTTCTCGCCCACTGTTTCAGCCCCTCTGTTTCAGCCCCTATGTTTCTCGCCCTCTGTTTCAGCCCTTCTGTTTCTCGCCCTCTGTTTCTCGCTCTCAGTTTCAGCCCCTCTGTTTCAGCCCCTCTATTTCAGCCACTCTGTTTCAGCCCCTCGGTTTCTCGCCCTCTGTTTCAGCCCCTCTGTTTCTCGCCCTCTGTTTCAGCCCCTCTGTTTCAGCCCTTCTGTTTCAGCCCCTCTGTTTCAGCCCCTCTGTTTCTCGCCCTCTGTTTCTCGCCTTCTGTTTCAGCCCCTCTGTTTCTCGCCCTCTGTTTCAGCCCCTCTGTTTCAGCCCCTCTGTTTCTCGCCCTCTGTTTCAGCCCCTCTGTTTCTCGCCCTATGTTTCAGCCCCTCTGTTTCAGCCCCTCTGTTTCAGCCCCTCTGTTTCTCGCCCTCTGTTTCAGCCCCTCGGATTCTCGCCCTCTGTTTCAGCCCCTCTGTTTCAGCCCCTCTGTTTCAGCCCCTCTGTTTCAGCCCCTCTGATTCAGCCCCTCTGTTTCAGCCCCTCTTTTTCTCGCCCTCTCTTTCAGCCCCTCTGTTTCAGCCACTTTGTTTCAGCCCCTCTGTTTCAGCCCCTCTTTTTCTCGCCCTCTGTTTCAGCCCCACTGTTTCAGCCCCTCTGTTTCTCGCCCTCTGTTTCAGCCCCTCTGTTTTTGCCCCTCTTTTTCTCGCCCTCTGTTTCAGCCCCTCTGTTTCAGCCCCTCTGTTTCAGCCCCTCGGTTTCTCGCCCTCTGTTTCAGCGCCTCTGTTTCAGCCCCTCTCTTTCAGCCCCTCTGTTTCAGCCCCTCTGTCTCTCGCCCTCTGTTTCAGCACCTCTGTTTCAGCCCCTCTGTTTCAGCCCCTCTGTTTCAGCCCCTCTGTTTCAGCCCCTCTGTTTCAGCAACTCGGTTTCTCGCCCTCTGTTTCAGCGCCTCTATTTCAGCCCCTCTGTTTCAGCCCCTCTCTTTCTCGCCCTCTGTTTCAGCCCCTCTGATTCAGCCCCTCTGTTTCTCGCCATCTGTTTCAGCCCCTCTGTTTCTCGCCCTCTGTTTCAGCCCCTCTGTATCTCGCCCTCTGTTTCAGACCCTCTGTTTCAGCCTCTCTGTTTCAGCCCCTCTGTTTCAGCCCCTCTGTTTCTCGCCCTCTGTTTCAGCCCCTCTGTTTCAGCCCCTCTGTTTGAGCCCCTCTGTTTCAGCCCCTCTGTTTCTCGCCCTCTGTTTCAACCCCTCTGTTTCTCGCCCTCTGTTTCAGCCCCTCTGATTCAGCCCCTCTGTTTCTCACCATCTGTTTCAGCCCCTCTGTTTCTCGCCCTCTGTTTCAGCCCCTCTGTATCTCGCCCTCTGTTTCAGACCCTCTGTTTCAGCCTCTCTGTTTCAGCCCCTCTGTTTCAGACCCTCTGTTTCTCGCCGTCTGTTTCAGCCCCTCTGTTTCTCGCCCTCTGTTTCAGCCCCTCTGTTTCTCGCCCTTTGTTTCAGCCCCTCTGTTTCTCGCTCTCTGTTTCATCCCCTCTGTTTCAGCCCCTCTGTTTCTGCCCCTCTGTTTCAGCCCCTCTGTTTCAGTCCCTCTGTTTCTCGCCCTCTGTTTCTCGCCGTCTGTTTCAGCCCCTGTGTTTCTTGCCCTCTGTTTCAGCCCCTCTGATTCAGCCCCTCTGTTTCAGCCCCTCTGTTTCTCACCCTCTGTTTCAGCCCCTCTGTTTCTCGCCCACTCTTTCAGCCCCACTGTTTCTCGCCATCTGTTTCAGCCCCTCTGTTTCAGCCCCTCTGTTTCAGTGCCTCTGTTTCTCACCCTCTGTTTCTCGCCCTCAGTTTCAGCCCCTCTGTTTCTCGCCCTCTGTTTCAGCCCCTCTGTTTCAGCCCCTCTGTTTCTCACCCTCTGTTTCTGCCCCTCTGTTTCTCACCCTCTGTTTCAGCCCCACTGTTTCTCGCCCTCTGTTTCAGCCCCTCTGTTTCTCGCCCTCTGTTTCAGCCCCTCTGTTACAGCCCTTCTGATTCTAGCCCTCTGTTTCAGCCCCTCTGTTTCTCGCCCTCTGTTTCAGCCCCTCTGTTTCTCGCCCTCTGTTTCATCCCCTCTGATTCAGCCCCTCTGTTTCTCGCCCTCTGTTTCAGCCCCTCTGTTTCAGCCCCTCTGTTTCAGCCCCTCTGTTTCTCGCCCTCTGTTTCTCACCCTCTGTTTCTCGCCCTCTGTTTCAGCCCCTCTGTTTTTCGCCCTCTGTTTCAGCCCCTCTGTTTCTCGCCCTCTGTTTCAGGCTCTCTGTTTCAGCCCGTCTGTTTTAGCCCCTCTGTTTCAGCCCATCTGTTTCTCGCCCTCTGTTTTTCGGCCGCAGTTTCAGCCCCTCTGTTTCTCGCCCGCTGTTTCAGCCCGTCTGTTTCAGCCCCTCTGATTCAGCCCCTCTGATTCAGCCCATCTGTTTCTCGCCCTCTGTTTCAGCCCCTCTGTTTCAGCCCCTCTGTTTCAGCCCCTCTGTTTCTCGCCCTCTGTTTCAGCCCCTCTGTTTCAGCCCCTCTGTTTCAGCCCCTCTGTTTCAGCCCCTCTGTTTCTCGCCCTCTGTTTCAGTCCCTCTGTTTCAGCCCCTCTGTTTCAGCCCCTCTGTTTCAGCCCCTCTGTTTCTCGCCCTCTGTTTCAGCCCCTCTGTTTCTCGCCCTCTGTTTCAGCCCCTCTATTTCAGCCCCTCTGTTTCTCGCCCTCTGTTTCAGCCCCTCTGTTTCTCGCCCTCTGTTTCAGCCCCGCTGATTCAGCCCCTCTGTTTCAGCACCTCTGTTTCAGCCCCTCTGTTTCTCGCCCTCTGTTTCAGCCCCTCTGTTTCAGCCCCTCTGTTTCTCGCCCTCTGTTTCAGCCCCTCTGTTTCTCGCCCTCTGTTTCTCGCCCTCTGTTTCTCGCCCTCTGTTTCAGCCCCTCTGTTTCAGCCCCTCTGTTTCAGGCCCTCTGTGTCAGCCCCTCTGTTTCTCGCCCTCTGTTTCAGCCCCTCTGTTTCAGCCCCTCTGTTTCTCGCCCTATGTTTCTGCCACTCTGATTCTCGCCCTTTGTTTCAGCCCCGCTGATTCAGCCCCTCTGTTTCAGCCCCTCTGAATCAGCCCCTCTGATTCAGCCCCTCTGTTTCAGCCCCTCTGTTTCAGCCCCTCTGTTTCAGCCCCTCTGTTTCTCGCCCTCTGTTTCAGCCCCTCTGTTTCCCGCCCTCTGTTTCAGCCCCTCTGTTTCTCGCCCTGTTTCAGCCCCTCTGATTCAGACCCTCTGTTTCAGCCCCTCTGATTCAGCCCCTCTGATTTAGACCCTCTGATTCAGCCCCTCTGTTTCTCGCCCTCTGTTTCAGCCACGCTGTTTCAGCCCCTCTGTTTATCACCCTCTGTTTCTGCCCCTCTGTTTCTCACCCTCTGTTTCAGCCCCTCTGTTTCTCGCCCTCTGTTTCAGCCCCGCTGATTCAGCCCCTCTGTTTCAGCCCCTCTGAATCAGCCCCTCTGATTCAGTCCCTCTGTTTCAGCCCCTCTGTTTCAGCCCAACTGTTTCAGCCCCTCTGTTTCTCGCCCTCTGTTTCAGCCCCTCTGTTTCTCGCCCTCTGTTTCAGATCCTCTGTTTCTCGCCTTCTGTTTCAGCCCCTCTGTTGCAGCCCCTCTGTTTCAGCCCCTCTGTTTCTCGCCCTCTGTTTCTCAGCCTCTGTTTCTCGCCCTCTGTTTCAGCCCCTCTTGTTTCTCGCCCTCTGTTTCAGCCCCTCTGTTTCAGCCCTTCTGTTTCAGCCCCTCTGTTGCAGCCCCTCTGTTTCTCGCCCTCTGTTTCAGCCCCTCTGTTTCAGCCCTTCTGTTTCAGCCCCTCTGTTGCAGCCCCTCTGTTTCTCGCCCTCTGTTTCAGCCCCACTGTTTCAGACCCTCTGTTTCAGCCCCTCTGTTTCTCACCCTCTGTTTCAGCCCCTCTGTTTCTCGCCCTCTCTTTCAGCCCCTCTGTTTCTCGCCATCTGTTTCAGCCCCTCTGTTTCAGCCCCTCTGTTTTAGTGCCTCTGTTTCTCACCCTCTGTTTCTCGCCCTCAGTTTCAGCCCCTCTGTTTCTCGCCCTCTGTTTCAGCCCCTCTGTTTCTCGCCCTCAGTTTCTGCCCATCTGTTTCTCACCCTCTGTTTCAGCCCCACTGTTTCTCGCCCTCTGTTTCAGCCCCTCTGTTTCTCGCCCTCTGTTTCAGCCCCTCTGTTACAGCCCTTCTGATTCTAGCCCTCTGTTTCAGCCCCTCTGTTTCTCGCCCTCTGTTTCAGCCCCTCTGTTTCTCGCCCTCTGTTTCTCAGCCTCTGTTTCTCGCCCTCTGTTTCAGCCCCTCTTGTTTCTCGCCCTCTGTTTCAGCCCCTCTGTTTCAGCCCTTCTGTTTCAGCCCCTCTGTTGCAGCCCCTCTGTTTCTCGCCCTCTGTTTCAGCCCCTCTGTTTCTCGCCCTCTGTTTCAGCCCCTCTGTTTCTCGCCCTCTGTTTCAGCCCCGCTGACTCAGCCCCTCTGTTTCAATCCCTCTGAATCCGCCCCTCTGATTCAGCCCCTCTGTTTCAGCCCCTCTGTTTCTCGCCCTCTGTTTCAGCCCCACTGTTTCAGACCCTCTGTTTCAGCCCCTCTGTTTCTCACCCTCTGTTTCAGCCCCTCTGTTTCTCGCCCTCTCTTTCAGCCCCTCTGTTTCTCGCCATCTGTTTCAGCCCCTCTGTTTCAGCCCCTCTGTTTTAGTGCCTCTGTTTCTCACCCTCTGTTTCTCGCCCTCAGTTTCAGCCCCTCTGTTTCTCGCCCTCTGTTTCAGCCCCTCTGTTTCTCGCCCTCAGTTTCTGCCCATCTGTTTCTCACCCTCTGTTTCAGCCCCACTGTTTCTCGCCCTCTGTTTCAGCCCCTCTGTTTCTCGCCCTCTGTTTCAGCCCCTCTGTTACAGCCCTTCTGATTCTAGCCCTCTGTTTCAGCCCCTCTGTTTCTCGCCCTCTGTTTCAGCCCCTCTGTTTCTCGCCCTCTGTTTCATCCCCTCTGATTCAGCCCCTCTGTTTCTCGCCCTCTGTTTCAGCCCCTCTGTTTCAGCCCCTCTGTTTCAGATCCTCTGTTTCTCGCCTTCTGTTTCAGCCCCTCTGTTGCAGCCCCTCTGTTTCAGCCCCTCTGTTTCTCGCCCTCTGTTTCTCAGCCTCTGTTTCTCGCCCTCTGTTTCAGCCCCTCTTGTTTCTCGCCCTCTGTGTCAGCCCCTCTGTTTCTCGCCCTCTGTTTCAGACCCTCTGTTTCTGCCCCTCTGATTCTCGCCCTTTGTTTCAGCCCCGCTGATTCAGCCGCTCTGTTTCAGCCCCTCTGAATCAGCCCCTCTGATTCAGCCCCTCTGTTTCAGCCCCTCTGTTTCAGCCCCTCTGTTTCAGCCCCTCTGTTTCCCGCCCTCTGTTTCAGCCCCTCTGTTTCTTGCCCTCTGTTTCAGCCCCTCTGATTCAGCCCCTCTGTTCCAGCCCCTCTGATCCAGCCCCTCTGATTTAGCCCCTCTGATTCAGCCCCTCTGTTTCTCGCCCTCTGTTTCAGCCCCTCTGTTTATCACCCTCTGTTTCTGCCCCTCTGTTTCTCACCCTCTGTTTCAGCCCCTCTGTTTCTCGCCCTCTGTTTCAGCCCCGCTGATTCAGCCCCTCTGTTTCAGCCCCTCTGAATCAGCACCTCTGATTCAGCCCCTCTGTTTCAGCCCCTCTGTTTCAGCCCCACTGTTTCAGCCCCTCTGTTTCTCGCCCTCTGTTTCAGATCCTCTGTTTCTCGCCCTCTGTTTCAGCCCCTCTGTTTCAGCCCCTCTGTTTCAGCCCCCCTGTTTCTCGCCCTCTGTTTCTCACCCTCTGTTTCTCGCTCTCATTTTCAGCCCCTCTGTTTCTCGCCCTCTGTTTCAGCCCCTCTGTTTCAGCCCTTCTGTTTCAGCCCCTCTGTTTCTCGCCCTCTCTTTCAGCCCCTCTGTTTCTCGCCATCTGTTTCAGCCCCTCTGTTTCAGCCCCTCTGTTTTAGTGCCTCTGTTTCTCACCCTCTGTTTCTCGCCCTCAGTTTCAGCCCCTCTGTTTCTCGCCCTCTGTTTCAGCCCCTCTGTTTCTCGCCCTCAGTTTCTGCCCATCTGTTTCTCACCCTCTGTTTCAGCCCCACTGTTTCTCGCCCTCTGTTTCAGCCCCTCTGTTTCTCGCCCTCTGTTTCAGCCCCTCTGTTACAGCCCTTCTGATTCTAGCCCTCTGTTTCAGCCCCTCTGTTTCTCGCCCTCTGTTTCAGCCCCTCTGTTTCTCGCCCTCTGTTTCTCAGCCTCTGTTTCTCGCCCTCTGTTTCAGCCCCTCTTGTTTCTCGCCCTCTGTTTCAGCCCCTCTGTTTCAGCCCTTCTGTTTCAGCCCCTCTGTTGCAGCCCCTCTGTTTCTCGCCCTCTGTTTCAGCCCCTCTGTTTCTCGCCCTCTGTTTCAGCCCCTCTGTTTCTCGCCCTCTGTTTCAGCCCCGCTGACTCAGCCCCTCTGTTTCAATCCCTCTGAATCCGCCCCTCTGATTCAGCCCCTCTGTTTCAGCCCCTCTGTTTCTCGCCCTCTGTTTCAGCCCCACTGTTTCAGACCCTCTGTTTCAGCCCCTCTGTTTCTCACCCTCTGTTTCAGCCCCTCTGTTTCTCGCCCTCTCTTTCAGCCCCTCTGTTTCTCGCCATCTGTTTCAGCCCCTCTGTTTCAGCCCCTCTGTTTTAGTGCCTCTGTTTCTCACCCTCTGTTTCTCGCCCTCAGTTTCAGCCCCTCTGTTTCTCGCCCTCTGTTTCAGCCCCTCTGTTTCTCGCCCTCAGTTTCTGCCCATCTGTTTCTCACCCTCTGTTTCAGCCCCACTGTTTCTCGCCCTCTGTTTCAGCCCCTCTGTTTCTCGCCCTCTGTTTCAGCCCCTCTGTTACAGCCCTTCTGATTCTAGCCCTCTGTTTCAGCCCCTCTGTTTCTCGCCCTCTGTTTCAGCCCCTCTGTTTCTCGCCCTCTGTTTCATCCCCTCTGATTCAGCCCCTCTGTTTCTCGCCCTCTGTTTCAGCCCCTCTGTTTCAGCCCCTCTGTTTCAGATCCTCTGTTTCTCGCCTTCTGTTTCAGCCCCTCTGTTGCAGCCCCTCTGTTTCAGCCCCTCTGTTTCTCGCCCTCTGTTTCTCAGCCTCTGTTTCTCGCCCTCTGTTTCAGCCCCTCTTGTTTCTCGCCCTCTGTGTCAGCCCCTCTGTTTCTCGCCCTCTGTTTCAGACCCTCTGTTTCTGCCCCTCTGATTCTCGCCCTTTGTTTCAGCCCCGCTGATTCAGCCGCTCTGTTTCAGCCCCTCTGAATCAGCCCCTCTGATTCAGCCCCTCTGTTTCAGCCCCTCTGTTTCAGCCCCTCTGTTTCAGCCCCTCTGTTTCCCGCCCTCTGTTTCAGCCCCTCTGTTTCTTGCCCTCTGTTTCAGCCCCTCTGATTCAGCCCCTCTGTTCCAGCCCCTCTGATCCAGCCCCTCTGATTTAGCCCCTCTGATTCAGCCCCTCTGTTTCTCGCCCTCTGTTTCAGCCCCTCTGTTTATCACCCTCTGTTTCTGCCCCTCTGTTTCTCACCCTCTGTTTCAGCCCCTCTGTTTCTCGCCCTCTGTTTCAGCCCCGCTGATTCAGCCCCTCTGTTTCAGCCCCTCTGAATCAGCACCTCTGATTCAGCCCCTCTGTTTCAGCCCCTCTGTTTCAGCCCCACTGTTTCAGCCCCTCTGTTTCTCGCCCTCTGTTTCAGATCCTCTGTTTCTCGCCCTCTGTTTCAGCCCCTCTGTTTCAGCCCCTCTGTTTCAGCCCCCCTGTTTCTCGCCCTCTGTTTCTCACCCTCTGTTTCTCGCTCTCATTTTCAGCCCCTCTGTTTCTCGCCCTCTGTTTCAGCCCCTCTGTTTCAGCCCTTCTGTTTCAGCCCCTCTGTTGCAGCCCCTCTGTTTCTCGCCCACTGTTTCAGCCCCTCTGTTTCTCGCCCTCTGTTTCAGCCCCTCTGTTTCTCGCCCTCTGTTTCAGCCCCGCTGACTCAGCCCCTCTGTTTCAACGCCTCTGAATCGGCCCCTCTGATTCAGCCCCTCTGTTTCAGCCCCTCTGTTTCTCGCCCTCTGTTTCAGCCCCTCTGTTGCAGCCCCTCTGTTTCTCGCCCCATGTTTCAGCCCCTCTGTTTCTCGCCCTCTGTTTCAGCCCCTCTGTTTCAGCCCCTCTGTTTCTCGCCATCTGTTTCAGCCACTCTGTTTCTCGCCCTCTGATACAGCCCCTCTCTTTCTCGCCCTCTGTTTCAGCCCCTCTGATTCAGCCCCTCTGTTTCTCGCCATCTGTTTCAGCCCCTCTGTTTCTCGCCCTCTGTTTCAGCCCCTCTGTATCTCGCCCTCTGTTTCAGCCCCTCTGTTTCAGCCCCTCTGTTTCTCGCCCTCTGTTTCAGCCCCTCTGTTTCAGCCCCTCTGTTTGAGCCCCTCTGTTTCAGCCCCTCTGTTTCTCGCCCTCTGTTTCAACCCCTCTGTTTCTCGCCCTCTGTTTCAGCCCCTCTCATTCAGCCCCTCTGTTTCTCGCCATCTGTTTCAGCCCCTCTGTTTCTCGCCCTCTGTTTCAGCCCCTCTGTATCTCGCCCTCTGTTTCAGACCCTCTGTTTCAGCCTCTCTGTTTCAGCCCCTCTGTTTCAGCCCCTCTGTTTCTCGCCGTCTGTTTCAGCCCCTCTGTTTCTCGCCCTCTGTTTCAGCCCCTCTGTTTCTCGCCCTTTGTTTCAGCCCCTCTGTTTCTCGTTCTCTGTTTCATCCCCTCTGTTTCAGCCCCTCTGTTTCTGCCCCTCTGTTTCAGCCCCTCTGTTTCAGTCCCTCTGTTTCTCGCCCTCTGTTTCTCGCCGTCTGTTTCAGCCCCTGTGTTTCTTGCCCTCTGTTTCAGCCCCTCTGATTCAGCCCCTCTGTTTCAGTGCCTCTGTTTCTCACCCTCTGTTTCTCGCACTCAGTTTCAGCCCCTCTGTTTCTCGCCGTCTGTTTCAGCCCCTCTGTTTCAGCCCCTCTGTTTCTCACCCTCTGTTTCTGCCCCACTGTTTCTCGCCATCTGTTTCAGCCCCTCTGTTTCAGCCCCTCTGTTTCAGTGCCTCTGTTTCTCACCCTCTGTTTCTCGCACTCAGTTTCAGCCCCTCTGTTTCTCGCCGTCTGTTTCAGCCCCTCTGTTTCAGCCCCTCTGTTTCTCACCCTCTGTTTCTGCCCCTCTGTTTCTCACCCTCTGTTTCAGCCCCACTGTTTCTCGCCCTCTGTTTCAGCCCCTCTGTTTCTCGCCCTCTGTTTCAGCCCCTCTGTTACAGCCCTTCTGATTCCAGCCCTCTGTTTCAGCCCCTCTGTTTCTCGCCCTCTGTTTCAGCCCCTCTGTTTCTCGCCCTCTGTTTCATCCCCTCTGATTCAGCCCCTCTGTTTCTCGCCCTCTGTTTCAGCCCCTCTGTTTCAGCCCCTCTGTTTCTCGCCCTCTGTTTCTCACCCTCTGTTTCTCGCCCTCTGTTTCAGCCCCTCTGTTTTTCGCCCTCTGTTTCAGCCCCTCTGTTTCTCGCCCTCTGTTTCAGGCTCTCTGTTTCAGCCCGTCTGTTTTAGCCCCTCTGTTTCAGCCCATCTGTTTCTCGCCCTCTGTTTTTCGGCCGCAGTTTCAGCCCCTCTGTTTCTCGCCCGCTGTTTCAGCCCGTCTGTTTCAGCCCCTCTGATTCAGCCCCTCTGATTCAGCCCATCTGTTTCTCGCCCTCTGTTTCAGCCCCTCTGTTTCAGCCCCTCTGTTTCAGCCCCTCTGTTTCAGCCCCTCTGTTTCAGCCCCTCTGTTTCAGCCCCTCTGTTTCTCGCCCTCTGTTTCAGTCCCTCTGTTTCAGCCCCTCTGTTTCAGCCCCTCTGTTTCAGCCCCTCTGTTTCTCGCCCTCTGTTTCAGCCCCTCTGTTTCTCGCCCTCTGTTTCAGCCCCTCTATTTCAGCCCCTCTGTTTCAGCCCCTCTGTTTCAGCCCCTCTGTTTCTCGCCCTCTGTTTCAGCCCCGCTGATTCAGCCCCTCTGTTTCAGCACCTCTGTTTCAGCCCCTCTGTTTCTCGCCCTCTGTTTCAGCCCCTCTGTTTCAGCCCCTCTGTTTCTCGCCCTCTGTTTCAGCCCCTCTGATTCAGCCCCTCTGATTCAGCCCATCTGTTTCTCGCCCTCTGTTTCTCGCCCTCTGTTTCAGCCCCTCTGTTTCAGCCCCTCTGTTTCAGCCCCTCTGTTTCTCGCCCTCTGTTTCAGCCCCTCTGTTTCAGCCCCTCTGTTTCAGCCCCTCTGTTTCAGCCCCTCTGTTTCAGCCCCTCTGTTTCTCGCCCTCTTTTTCAGCCCCTCTGTTTCAGCCCCTCTGTTTCTCGCCCTCTGTTTCAGCCCCTCTGTTTCTCGCCCTCTGTTTCAGCCCCTCTATTTCAGCCCCTCTGTTTCTCGCCCTCTGTTTTTCGGCCGCAGTTTCAGCCCCTCTGTTTCTCGCCCGCTGTTTCAGCCCGTCTGTTTCAGCCCCTCTGATTCAGCCCCTCTGATTCAGCCCCTCTGTTTCTCGCCCTCTGTTTCAGCCCCTCTGTTTCAGCCCCTCTGTTTCAGCCCCTGTGTTTCAGCCCCTCTGTTTCTCGCCCTCTGTTTCAGCCCCTCTGTTTCAGCCCCTCTGTTTCAGCCGCTCTGTTTCTCGCCCTCTGTTTCAGCCCCTCTGTTTCAGCCCCTCTGTTTCTCGCCCTCTGTTTCAGCCCCTCTGTTTCTCGAACTCTGTTTCAGCCCCTCTGTTTCTCGCCATCTGTTTCAGCCCCTCTGTTTCAGCCCCTCTGTTTTAGTGCCTCTGTTTCTCACCCTCTGTTTCTCGCCCTCAGTTTCAGCCCCTCTGTTTCTCGCCCTCTGTTTCAGCCCCTCTGTTTCAGCCCCTCTGTTTCTCGCCCTCTGTTTCTGCCCATCTGTTTCTCACCCTCTGTTTCAGCCCCACTGTTTCTCGCCCTCTGTTTCAGCCCCTCTGTTTCTCGCCCTCTGTTTCAGCCCCTCTGTTACAGCCCTTCTGATTCTAGCCCTCTGTTTCAGCCCCTCTGTTTCTCGCCCTCTGTTTCAGCCCCTCTGTTTCTCGCCCTCTGTTTCATCCCCTCTGATTCAGCCCCTCTGTTTCTCAACCTCTGTTTCAGCCCCTCTGTTTCAGCCCCTCTGTTTCAGACCCTCTGTTTCTCGCCCTCTGTTTCTCACCCTCTGTTTCTCGCCCTCTGTTTCAGCCCCTCTGTTTTTCGCCCTCTGTTTCAGCCCATCTGTTTCTCGCCCTCTGTTTCAGGCTCTCTGTTTCAGCCCGTCTGTTTTAGCCCCTCTGTTTCAGCCCCTCTGTTTCTCGCCCTCTGTTTTTCGGCCGCAGTTTCAGCCCCTCTGTTTCTCGCCCGCTGTTTCAGCCCGTCTGTTTCAGCCCCTCTGATTCAGCCCCTCTGATTCAGCCCATCTGTTTCTCGCCCTCTGTTTCTCGCCCTCTGTTTCAGCCCCTCTGTTTCAGCCCCTATGTTTCAGCCCCTCTGTTTCTCGCCCTCTGTTTCAGCCCCTCTGTTTCAGCCCCTCTGTTTCAGCCCCTCTGTTTCAGCCCCTCTGTTTCAGCCCCTCTGTTTCTCGCCCTCTGTTTCAGCCCCTCTGTTTCAGCCCCTCTGTTTCTCGCCCTCTGTTTCAGCCCCTCTTTTTCTCGCACTCTGTTTCAGCCCCTCTATTTCAGCCCCTCTGTTTCTCGCCCTCTGTTTTTCGGCCGCAGTTTCAGCCCCTCTGTATCTCGCCCGCTGTTTCAGCCCGTCTGTTTCAGCCCCTCTGATTCAGCCCCTCTGATTCAGCCCATCTGTTTCTCGCCCTCTGTTTCAGCCCCTCTGTTTCAGCCCCTCTGTTTCAGCCCCTGTGTTTCAGCCCCTCTGTTTCTCGCCCTCTGTTTCAGCCCCTCTGTTTCAGCCCCTCTGTTTCAGCCCCTCTGTTTCAGCCCCTCTGTTTCAGCCCCTCTGTTTCTCGCCCTCTGTTTCAGCCCCTCTGTTTCAGCCCCTCTGTTTCTCGCCCTCTGTTTCAGCCCCTCTGTTTCTCGCCCTCTGTTTCAGCCCCTCTGTTTCTCGCCCTCTGTTTCAGCCCCTCTGTTTCAGCCCCTCTGTTTCAGGCCCTCTGTGTCAGCCCCTCTGTTTCTCGCCCTCTGTTTCAGACCCTCTGTTTCAGCCCCTCTGTTTCTCGCCCTCTGTTTCAGCCCCTCTGTTTCTCGCCCTCTGTTTCAGCCCCGCTGATTCAGCCCCTCTGTTTCAGCCCCTCTGAATCAGCCCCTCTGATTCAGCCCCTCTGTTTCAGCCCCTCTGTTTCAGCCCCTCTGTTTCTCGCCCTCTGTTTCAGCCCCTCTGTTTCCCGCCCTCTGTTTCAGCCCCTCTGTTTCTCGCCCTCTGTTTCAGCCCCTCTGATTCAGCCCCTCTGATTTAGACCCTCTGATTCAGCCCCTCTGTTTCTCGCCCTCTGTTTCAGCCACGCTGTTTCAGCCCCTCTGTTTATCACCCTCTGTTTCTGCCCCTCTGTTTCTCACCCTCTGTTTCAGCCCCTCTGTTTCTCGCCCTCTGTTTCAGCCCCGCTGATTCAGCCCCTCTGTTTCAGCCCCTCTGAATCAGCCCCTCTGATTCAGCCCCTCTGTTTCAGCCCCTCTGTTTCAGCCCAACGGTTTCAGCCCCTCTGTTTCTCGCCCTCTGTTTCAGCCCCTCTGGTTCTCGCCCTCTGTTTCAGATCCTCTGTTTCTCGCCTTCTGTTTCAGCCCCTCTGTTGCAGCCCCTCTGTTTCAGCCCCTCTGTTTCTCGCCCTCTGTTTCTCAGCCTCTGTTTCTCGCCCTCCGTTTCAGCCTCTCTGTTTCTCGCCCTCTGTTTCAGACCCTCTGTTTCAGCCCCTCTGTTTCTCGCCCTCTGTTTCTGCCCCTCTGATTCTCGCCCTTTGTTTCAGCCCCGCTGATTCAGCCGCTCTGTTTCAGCCCCTCTGAATCAGCCCCTCTGATTCAGCCCCTCTGTTTCAGCCCCTCTGTTTCAGCCCCTCTGTTTCAGCCCCTCTGTTTCCCGCCCTCTGTTTCAGCCCCTCTGTTTCTTGCCCTCTGTTTCAGCCCCTCTGATTCAGCCCCTCTGTTCCAGCCTCTCTGATCCAGCCCCTCTGATTTAGCCCCTCTGATTCAGCCCCTCTGTTTCTCGCCCTCTGTTTCAGCCCCTCTGTTTCTCGCCTTCTGTTTCAGATCCTCTGTTTCTCGCCCTCTGTTTCAGCCCCTCTGTTTCAGCCCCTCTGTTTCAGCCCCCCTGTTTCTCGCCCTCTGTTTCTCACCCTCTGTTTCTCGCTCTCATTTTCAGCCCCTCTGTTTCTCGCCCTCTGTTTCAGCCCCTCTGTTTCAGCCATTCTGTTTCAGCCCCTCTGTTGCAGCCCCTCTGTTTCTCGCCCTCTGTTTCAGCCCCTCTGTTTCTCGCCCTCTGTTTCAGCCCCTCTGTTTCTCGCCCTCTGTTTCAGCCCCGCTGACTCAGCCCCTCTGTTTCAACCCCTCTGAATCCGCCCCTCTGATTCAGCCCCTCTGTTTCAGCCCCTCTGTTTCTCGCCCTCTGTTTCAGCCCCTCTGTTTCAGCCCCTCTGTTGCAGCCCCTCTGTTTCTCGCCCTCTGTTTCAGCCACTCTGTTTCTCGCCCTCTGTTTCAGCCCCTCTGTTTCAGCCCCTCTGTTTCTCGCCATCTGTTTCAGCCCCTCTGTTTCTCGCCCTCTGTTTCAGCCCCTCTGTTTCAGCCCCTCTGTTTCTCGCCCTATGTTTCTGCCCCTCTGATTCTCGCCCTTTGTTTCAGCCCCGCTGATTCAGCCCCTCTGTTTCAGCCCCTCTGAATCAGCCCCTCTGATTCAGCCCCTCTGTTTCAGCCCCTCTGTTTCAGCCCCTCTGTTTCAGCCCCTCTGTTTCTCGCCCTCTGTTTCAGCCCCTCTGTTTCCCGCCCTCTGTTTCAGCCCCTCTGTTTCTCGCCCTGTTTCAGCCCCTCTGATTCAGACCCTCTGTTTCAGCCCCTCTGATTCAGCCCCTCTGATTTAGACCCTCTGATTCAGCCCCTCTGTTTCTCGCCCTCTGTTTCAGCCACGCTGTTTCAGCCCCTCTGTTTATCACCCTCTGTTTCTGCCCCTCTGTTTCTCACCCTCTGTTTCAGCCCCTCTGTTTCTCGCCCTCTGTTTCAGCCCCGCTGATTCAGCCCCTCTGTTTCAGCCCCTCTGAATCAGCCCCTCTGATTCAGCCCCTCTGTTTCAGCCCCTCTGTTTCAGCCCAACTGTTTCAGCCCCTCTGTTTCTCGCCCTCTGTTTCAGCCCCTCTGTTTCTCGCCCTCTGTTTCAGATCCTCTGTTTCTCGCCTTCTGTTTCAGCCCCTCTGTTGCAGCCCCTCTGTTTCAGCCCCACTGTTTCTCGCCCTCTGTTTCTCAGCTTCTGTTTCTCGCCCTCTGTTTCAGCCCCTCTTGTTTCTCGCCCTCTGTTTCAGCCCCTCTGTTTCAGCCCTTCTGTTTCAGCCCCTCTGTTGCAGCCCCTCTGTTTCTCGCCCTCTGTTTCAGCCCCTCTGTTTCTCGCCCTCTGTTTCAGCCCCTCTGTTTCTCGCCCTCTCTTTCAGCCCCGCTGACTCAGCCCCTCTGTTTCAATCCCTCTGAATCCGCCCCTCTGATTCAGCCCCTCTGTTTCAGCCCCTCTGTTTCTCGCCCTCTGTTTCAGACCCTCTGTTTCGGACCCTCTGTTTCAGCCCCTCTGTTTCTCGCCATCTGTTTCAGCCCCTCTGTTTCAACCCCTCTGTTTCAGTGCCTCTGTTTCTCACCCTCTGTTTCTCGCCCTCAGTTTCAGCCCCTCTGTTTCTCGCCCTCTGTTTCAGCCCCTCTGTTTCAGCCCCTCTGTTTCTCGCCCTCTGTTTCTGCCCATCTGTTTCTCACCCTCTGTTTCAGCCCCACTGTTTCTCGCCCTCTGTTTCAGCCCCTCTGTTTCTCGCCCTCTGTTTCAGCCCCTCTGTTACAGCCCTTCTGATTCTAGCCCTCTGCTTCAGCCCCTCTGTTTCTCGCCCTCTGTTTCAGCCCCTCTGTTTCTCGCCCTCTGTTTCATCCCCTCTGATTCAGCCGCTCTGTTTCTCGCCCTCTGTTTCAGCCCCTCTGTTTCAGCCCCTCTGTTTCAGACCCTCTGTTTCTCGCCCTCTGTTTCTCACCCTCTGTTTCTCGCCCTCTGTTTCAGCCCCTCTGTTTTTCGCCCTCTGTTTCAGCCCCTCTGTTTCTCGCCCTCTGTTTCAGGCTCTCTGTTTCAGCCCGTCTGTTTTAGCCCCTCTGTTTCAGCCCCTCTGTTTCTCGCCCTCTGTTTTTCAGCCGCAGTTTCAGCCCCTCTGTTTCTCGCCCGCTGTTTCAGCCCGTCTGTTTCAGCCCCTCTGATTCAGCCCCTCTGATTCAGCCCATCTGTTTCTCGCCCTCTGTTTCTCGCCCTCTGTTTCAGCCCCTCTGTTTCAGCCCCTCTGTTTCAGCCCCTCTGTTTCTCGCCCTCTGTTTCAGCCCCTCTGTTTCAACCCCTCTGATTCAGCCCCTCTGTTTCAGCCCCTCTGTTTCAGCCCCTCTGTTTCTCGCCCTCTGTTTCAGCCCCTCTGTTTCAGCCCCTCTGTTTCTCGCCCTCTGTTTCAGCCCCTCTGTTTCTCGCCCTCTGTTTCAGCCCCTCTATTTCAGCCCCTCTGTTTCTCGCCCTCTGTTTTTCGGCCGCAGTTTCAGCCCCTCTGTTTCTCGCCCGCTGTTTCAGCCCGTCTGTTTCAGCCCCTCTGATTCAGCCCCTCTGATTCAGCCCATCTGTTTCTCGCCCTCTGTTTCAGCCCCTCTGTTTCAGCCCCTCTGTTTCAGCCCCTGTGTTTCAGCCCCTCTGTTTCTCGCCCTCTGTTTCAGCCCCTCTGTTTCAGCCCCTCTGTTTCAGCCCCTCTGTTTCAGCCCCTCTGTTTCTCGCCCTCTGTTTCAGCCCCTCTGTTTCAGCCCCTCTGTTTCTCGCCCTCTGTTTCAGCCCGTCTGATTCTCGCCCTCTGTTTCAGCCCCGCTGATTCAGCCCCTCTGTTTCAGCACCTCTGTTTCAGCCCCTCTGTTTCTCGCCCTCTGTTTCAGCCCCTCTGTTTCAGCCCCTCTGTTTCTCGCCATCTGTTTCAGCCCCTCTGTTTCTCGCCCTCTGTTTCAGCCCCTCTATTTCTCGCCCTCTGTTTCAGCCCCTCTGTTTCAGCCCCTCTGTTTCAGACCCTCTGTGTCAGCCCCTCTGTTTCTCGCCCTCTGTTTCAGCCCCTCTGTTTCAGCCCCTCTGTTTCTCGCCCTATGTTTCTGCCCCTCTGATTCTCGCCCTTTGTTTCAGCCCCGCTGATTCAGCCCCTCTGTTTCAGCCCCTCTGAATCAGCCCCTCTGATTCAGCCCCTCTGTTTCAGCCCCTCTGTTTCAGCCCCTCTGTTTCTCGCCCTCTTTTTCAGCCCCTCTGTTTCCCGCCCTCTGTTTCAGCCCCTCTGTTTCACGCCCTCTGTTTCAGCCCCTCTGATTCAGCCCCTCTGTTTCAGCCCCTCTGTTTCTCGCACTCTGTTTCAGCCCCTCTGATTCAGCCCCTCTGTTTCAGCCCCTCTGATTCAGCCCCTCTGATTTAGCCCCTCTGATTCACCCCTCTGTTTCTCACCCTCTGTTTCAGCCACGCTTTTTCAGCCCCTCTGTTTATCACCCTCTGTTTCTGCCCCTCGGTTTCTCACCCTCTGTTTCAGCCCCTCTCTTTCTCGCCCTCTGTTTCAGCCCCTCTGATTCAGCCCCTCTGATTTAGCCCCTCTGTTTCTGCACCTCGGTTTCTCACCCTCTGTTTCAGCCCCTCTCTTTCTCGCCCTCTGTTTCAGCCCCGCTGATTCAGCCCCTCTGTTTCAGCCCCTCTGAATCAGCCCCTCTGATTCAGCCCCTATGTTTCAGCCCCTCTGTTTCAGCCCCACTGTTTCAGCCCCTCTGTTTCTCGCCCTCTGTTTCAGCCCCTCTGTTTCTCGCCCTCTGTTTCAGATCCTCTGTTTCTCGCACTCTGTTTCAGCCCCTCTGTTTCAGCCCCTCTGTTTCAGCCCCTCTGTTTCTCACCCTCTGTTTCAGCCCCTCTGTTTCTCGCCCTCTCTTTCAGCCCCTCTGTTTCTTGCCATCTGTTTCAGCCCCTCTGTTTCAGCCCCTCTGTTTCAGTGCCTCTGTTTCTCACCCTCTGTTTCTCGCCCTCAGTTTCAGCCCCTCTGTTTCTCGCCCTCTGTTTCAGCCCCTCTGTTTCAGCCCCTCTGTTTCTCACCCTCTGTTTCTGCCCCTCTGTTTCTCACCCTCTGTTTCAGCCCCACTGTTTCTCGCCCTCTGTTTCAGCCCCTCTGTTTCTCGCCCTCTGTTTCAGCCCCTCTGTTACAGCCCTTCTGATTCTAGCCCTCTGTTTCAGCCCCTCTGTTTCTCGGCCTCTGTTTCAGCCCCTCTGTTTCTCGCCCTCTGTTTCATCCCCTCTGATTCAGCCCCTCTGTTTCTCGCCCTCTGTTACAGCCCCTCTGTTTCAGCCCCTCTGTTTCAGCCCCTCTGTTTCTCGCCCTCTGTTTCTCACCCTCTGTTTCTCGCCCTTTGTTTCAGGCCCTCTGTTTCTCGCCCTTTGTTTCAGCCCCTCTGTTTTTCGCCCTCTGTTTCAGCCCCTCTGTTTCTCGCCCTCTGTTTCAGGCTCTCTGTTTCAGCCCGTCTGTTTTAGCCCCTCTGTTTCAGCCCCTCTGTTTCTCGCCCTCTGTTTTTCGGCCGCAGTTTCAGCCCCTCTGTTTCTCGCCCGCTGTTTCAGCCCGTCTGTTTCAGCCCCTCTGATTCAGCCCCTCTGATTCAGCCCATCTGTTTCTCGCCCTCTATTTCAGCCCCTCTGTTTCAGCCCCTCTGTTTCAGCCCCTCTGTTTCTCGCCCACTGTTTCAGCCCCTCTGTTTCAGCCCCTCTGTTTCAGACCCTCTGTTTCAGCCCCTCTGTTTCAGCCCCTCTGTTTCAGCCCCTCTGTTTCTCCCCCTCTGTTTCAGCCCCTCTGTTTCAGCCCCTCTGTTTCTCGCCCTCTGTTTCAGCCCTTCTGTTTCTCGCCCTCTGTTTCAGCCCCTCTATTTCAGCCCCTCTGTTTCTCGCCCTCTGTTTCAGCCCCGCTGATTCAGCCCCTCTGTTTCAGCCCCTCTGTTTCAGCCCCTCTGTTTCTCGCCCTCTGTTTCAGCCGCTCTGTTTCAGCCCCTCTGTTTCTCGCCCTCTGTTTCAGCCCCTCTGTTTCTCGCCCTCTGTTTCAGCCCCTCTGTTTCTCGCCCTCTGTTTCAGCCCCTCTGTTTCAGCCCCTCTGTTTCAGACCCTCTGTGTCAGCCCCTCTGTTTCTCGCCCTCTGTTACAGCCCCTCTGTTTCAGCCCCTCTGTTTCTCGCCCTATGTTTCTGCCCCTCTGATTCTCGCCCTTTGTTTCAGCCCCGCTGATTCAGCCCCTCTGTTTCAGCCCCTCTGAATCAGCCCCTCTGATTCAGCCCCTCTGTTTCAGCCCCTGTGTTTCAGCCCCTCTGTTTCAGCCCCTCTGTTTCTCGCCCTCTGTTTCAGCCCCTCTGTTTCCCGCCCTCTGTTTCAGCCCCTCTGTTTTTCGCCCTCTGTTTCAGCCCCTCTGATTCAGCCCCTCTGTTTCAGCCCCTCTGATTCAGCCCCTCTGATTTAGCCCCTCTGATTCAGCCCCTCTGTTTCTCGCCCTCTGCTTCAGCCACGCTGTTTCAGCCCCTCTGTTTATCACCCTCTGTTTCTGCCCCTCTGTTTCTCACCCTCTGTTTCAGCCCCTCTGTTTCTCGCCCTCTGTTTCAGCCCCGCTGATTCAGCCCCTCTGTTTCAGCCCCTCTGAATCAGCCCCTCTGATTCAGCCCCTCTGTTTCAGCCCCTCTGTTTCAGCCCCACTGTTTCAGCCCCTCTGTTTCTCGCCCTCTGATTCAGCCCCTCTGTTTCTCGCCCTCTGTTTCAGATCCTCTGTTTCTCGCCCTCTGTTTCAGCCCCTCTGTTTCAGCCCCTCTGTTTCAGCCCCTCTGTTTCTAGCCCTCTGTTTCTCACCCTCTGTTTCTCGCCCTCTGTTTCAGCCCCTCTGTTTCTCGCCCTCTGTTTCAGCCCCTCTGTTTCAGCCCTTCTGTTTCAGCCCCTCTGTTGCAGCCCCTCTGTTTCTCGCCCTCTGTTTCAGCCCCTCTGTTTCTCGCCCTCTGTTTCAGCCCCTCTGTTTCTAGCCCTCTGTTTCAGCCCCGCTGACTCAGCCCCTCTGTTTCAATCCCTCTGAATCCGCCCCTCTGATTCAGCCACTCTGTTTCAGCCCCTCTGTTGCAGCCCCTCTGTTTCTCGCCCTCTGTTTCAGCCCCTCTGTTTCAGCCTCTCTGTTTCAGCCCCTCTGTTTCAGCCCCTCTGTTTCTTACCCTCTGTTTCAGCCCCTCTGTTTCTCGCCCTCTGTTTCAGCCCCTCTGTTTCTGGCCCTCTGTTTCAGCCCCTATGTTTCAGCCCCTCTGTTTCAGCCCCTCTGTTTCTCGCCCTCTGTTTCAGCCCCTCTGTTTCTCGCCCTCTGTTTCAGCCCCTCTGTTTCTGGCCCTCAGTTTCAGCCCCTATGTTTCAGCCCCTCTGTTACAGCCCCTCTGTTTCTCGCCCTCTGTTTCAGCCCCTCTGTTTCTCGCCCTCTGTTTCAGCACCTCTGTTTCTCGCCCTCTGTTTCAGCACCTCTGATTCAGCCCCTCTGTTTCTCGCCCTCAGTTTCACCCCCTCTGTTTCAGCCCCTCTGTTTCAGCCCCTCTGTTTCAGCCCCTCTGTTTCTCGCCCTCTGTTTCTCACCCTCTGTTTCTCGCCCTCTGTTTCAGCCCCTCTGTTATTCGCCCTCTGTTTCAGCCCCTCTGTTTCTCGCCCTCTGTTTCAGGCTCTCTGTTTCAGCCCGTCTGTTTCAGCCCCACTGTTTCTCGCCCTCTGATTCAGCCCCTCTGTTTCTCGCCCTCTGTTTCAGCCCCTCTGTTTCAGCCCCTCTGTTTCAGCCCCTCTGTTTCAGGCTCACTGTTTCAGCCCCTCTGTTTCTCGCCCTCTGTTTCAGCCCCTCTGTTTCAGCCCCTCTGTTTCTCGCCCTCTGTTTCAGGCTCTCTGTTTCAGCCCGTCTGTTTCAGCCCCACTGTTTCTCGCCCTCTGATTCAGCCCCTCTGTTTCTCGCCCTCTGTTTCAGCCCCTCTGTTTCAGCCCCTCTGTTTCTCGCCCTCTGTTTCAGGCTCACTGTTTCAGCCCGTCTGTTTCAGCCCCACTGTTTCTCGCCCTCTGTTTCAGCCCCTCTGTTTCCCGCCCTCTGTTTCAGCCCCTCTGTTTCTCGCCCTCTGTTTCAGCCCCTCTGATTCAGCCCCTCTGTTTCAGCCCCTCTGATTCAGCCCCTCTGATTTAGCCCCTCTGATTCAGCCCCTCTGTTTCTCGCCCTCTGTTTCAGCCCCGCTGTTTCAGCCCCTCTGTTTCTGCCCCTCTGTTTCTCACCCACTGTTTCAGCCCCTCTGTTTCTCGCCCTCTGTTTCAGCCCCGCTGATTCAGCCCCTCTGTTTCAGCCCCTCTGAATCAGCCCCATTGTTTCAGCCCCTCTGTTTCTCGCCCTCTGTTTCAGTCCCTCTGTTTCTCGCCCTCTGTTTCAGATCCTCTGTTTCTCGCCCTCTGTTTCAGCCCCTCTGTTTCAGCCCCTCTGTTTCAGCCCCTCTGTTTCTCGCCCTCTGTTTCTCACCCTCTGTTTCTCGCCCTCTGTTTCAGCCCCTCTGTTTCTCGCCCTCTGTTTCAGCCCCTCTGTTTCTCGCCCTCTGTTTCAGCCCCTCTGTTTCTCGCCCTCTGTTTCAGCCCCGCTGACTCAGCCCCTCTGTTTCAATCCCTCTGAATCCGCCCCTCTGATTCAGCCACTCTGTTTCAGCCCCTCTGTTTCTCGCCCTCTGTTTCAGCCTCTCTGTTTCAGCCCCTCTGTTGCAGCCCCTCTGTTTCTCGCCCTCTGTTTCAGCCCCTCTGTTTCAGCCCCTCTGTTGCAGCCCCTCTGTTTCTCGCCCTCTGTTGCAGCCCCTCTGTTTTTCGCCCTCTGTTTCAGCCCCTCTGTTTCAGCCTCTCTGTTTCAGCCCCTCTGTTTCAGCCCCTCTGTTTCTTACCCTCTGTTTCAGCCCCTCTGTTTCTCGCCCTCTGTTTCAGCCCCTCTGTTTCTGGCCCTCTGTTTCAGCCCCTATGTTTCAGCCCCTCTGTTACAGCCCCTCTGTTTCTCGCCCTCTGTTTCAGCCCCTCTGTTTCTCGCCCTCTGTTTCAGCACCTCTGTTTCTCGCCCTCTGTTTCAGCCCCTCTGATTCAGCCCCTCTGTTTCTCGCCCTCTGTTTCACCCCCTCTGTTTCAGCCCCTCTGTTTCAGCCCCTCTGTTTCAGCCCCTCTGTTTCTCGCCCTCTGTTTCTCACCCTCTGTTTCTCGCCCTCTGTTTCAGCCCCTCTGTTATTCGCCCTCTGTTTCAGCCCCTCTGTTTCTCGCCCTCTGTTTCAGGCTCTCTGTTTCAGCCCGTCTGTTTCAGCCCCACTGTTTCTCGCCCTCTGATTCAGCCCCTCTGTTTCTCGCCCTCTGTTTCAGCCCCTCTGTTTCAGCCCCTCTGTTTCAGCCCCTCTGTTTCAGCCCCTCTGTTTCTCGCCCTCTGTTTCTCACCCTCTGTTTCTCGCCCTCTGTTTCAGCCCCTCTGTTATTCGCCCTCTGTTTCAGCCCCTCTGTTTCTCGCCCTCTGTTTCAGGCTCACTGTTTCAGCCCGTCTGTTTCAGCCCCACTGTTTCTCGCCCTCTGTTTCAGCCCCTCTGTTTCCCGCCCTCTGTTTCAGCCCCTCTGTTTCTCGCCCTCTGTTTCAGCCCCTCTGATTCAGCCCCTCTGTTTCAGCCCCTCTGATTCAGCCCCTCTGATTTAGCCCCTCTGATTCAGCCCCTCTGTTTCTCGCCCTCTGTTTCAGCCCCGCTGTTTCAGCCCCTCTGTTTATCACCCTCTGTTTCTGCCCCTCTGTTTCTCACCCACTGTTTCAGCCCCTCTGTTTCTCGCCCTCTGTTTCAGCCCCGCTGATTCAGCCCCTCTGTTTCAGCCCCTCTGAATCAGCCCCATTGTTTCAGCCCCTCTGTTTCTCGCCCTCTGTTTCAGTCCCTCTGTTTCTCGCCCTCTGTTTCAGATCCTCTGTTTCTCGCCCTCTGTTTCAGCCCCTCTGTTTCAGCCCCTCTGTTTCAGCCCCTCTGTTTCTCGCCCTCTGTTTCTCACCCTCTGTTTCTCGCCCTCTGTTTCAGCCCCTCTGTTTCTCGCCCTCTGTTTCAGCCCCTCTGTTTCTCCCCCTCTGTTTCAGCCCCTCTGTTTCTCGCCCTCTGTTTCAGCCCCGCTGACTCAGCCCCTCTGTTTCAATCCCTCTGAATCCGCCCCTCTGATTCAGCCACTCTGTTTCAGCCCCTCTGTTTCTCGCCCTCTGTTTCAGCCTCTCTGTTTCAGCCCCTCTGTTGCAGCCCCTCTGTTTCTCGCCCTCTGTTTCAGCCCCTCTGTTTCAGCCCCTCTGTTTCAGCCCCTCTGTTTCAGCCCCTCTGTTTTTCGCCCTCTGTTTCACTCCCTCTGTTTCAGCCCCTCTGTTTCTTACCCTCTGTTTCAGCCCCTCTGTTTCTCGCCCTCTGTTTCAGCACCTCTGTTTCTGGCCCTCTGTTTCAGCCCCTCTGTTTCAGCCCCTCTGTTACAGCCCCTCTGTTTCTCGCCCTCTGTTTCAGCCCCTCTGTTTCTCGCCCTCTGTTTCAGCACCTCTGTTTCTCGCCCTCTGTTTCAGCCCCTCTGATTCAGCCCCTCTGTTTCTCGCCCTCTGTTTCAGCCCCTCTGTTTCAGCCCCTCTGTTTCAGCCCCTCTGTTTCTCGCCCTCTGTTTCTCACCCTCTGTTTCTCGCCCTCTGTTTCAGCCCCTCGGTATTCGCCCTCTGTTTCAGCCCCTCTGTTTCTCGCCCTCTGTTTCAGCCCCTCTGATTCAGCCCCTCTGTTTCAGCCCCTCTGATTCAGCCCCTCTGATTTAGCCCCTCTGATTCAGCCCCTCTGTTTCTCGCCCTCTGTTTCAGCCCCGCTGTTTCAGCCCCTCTGTTTATCACCCTCTGTTTCTGCCCCTCTGTTTCTCTCCCACTGCTTCAGCCCCTCTGTTTCCCGCCCTCTGTTTCAGCCCCTCTGTTTCTCGCCCTCTGTTTCAGCCCCTCTGATTCAGCCCCTCTGTTTCAGCCCCTCTGATTCAGCCCCTCTGATTTAGCCCCTCTGATTCAGCCCCTCTGTTTCTCGCCCTCTGTTTCAGCCCCGCTGTTTCAGCCCCTCTGTTTATCACCCTCTGTTTCTGCCCCTCTGTTTCTCACCCACTGTTTCAGCCCCTCTGTTTCTCGCCCTCTGTTTCAGCCCCGCTGATTCAGCCCCTCTGTTTCAGCCCCTCTGAATCAGCCCCACTGTTTCAGCCCCTCTGTTTCTCGCCCTCTGTTTCAGTCCCTCTGTTTCTCGCCCTCTGTTTCAGATCCTCTGTTTCTCGCCCTCTGTTTCAGCCCCTCTGTTTCAGCCCCTCTGTTTCAGCCCCTCTGTTTCTCGCCCTCTGTTTCTCACCCTCTGTTTCTCGCCCTCTGTTTCAGCCCCTCTGTTTCTCGCCCTCTGTTTCAGCCACTCTGTTTCTCGCCCTCTATTTCAGCCCCTCTGTTTCTCGCCCTCTGTTTCAGCCCCGCTGACTCAGCCCCTCTGTTTCAATCCCTCTGAATCCGACCCTCTGATTCAGCCACTCTGTTTCAGCCCCTCTGTTTCTCGCCCTCTGTTTCAGCCTCTCTGTTTCAGCCCCTCTGTTGCAGCCCCTCTGTTTCTCGCCCTCTGTTTCAGCCCCTCTGTTTCAGCCCCTCTGTTTCAGCCCCTCTGTTTCTTACCCTCTGTTTCAGCCCCTCTGTTTCTCGCCCTCTGTTTCAGCCCCTCTGTTTCTGGCCCTCTGTTTCAGCCCCTCTGTTTCAGCCCCTCTGTTACAGCCCCTCTGTTTCTCGCCCTCTGTTTCAGCCCCTCTGTTTCTCGCCCTCTGTTTCAGCACCTCTGTTTCTCGCCCTCTGTTTCAGCCCCTCTGGTTCAGCCCCTCTGTTTCTCGCCCTCTGTTTCAGCCCCTCTGTTTCAGCCCCTCTGTTTCAGCCCCTCTGTTTCAGCCCCTCTGTTTCTCGCCCTCTGTTTCTCACCCTCTGTTTCTCGCCCTCTGTTTCAGCCCCTCTGTTATTCGCCCTCTGTTTCAGCCCCTCTGTTTCTCGCCCTCTGTTTCAGGCTCTCTGTTTCAGCCCGTCTGTTTCAGCCCCACTGTTTCTCGCCCTCTGTTTCAGCCCCTCTGTTTCCCGCCCTCTGTTTCAGCCCCTCTGTTTCTCGCCCTCTGTTTCAGCCCCTCTGATTCAGCCCCTCTGTTTCAGCCCCTCTGATTCAGCCCCTCTGATTTAGCCCCTCTGATTCAGCCCCTATGTTTCTCGCCCTCTGTTTCAGCCCCGCTGTTTCAGCCCCTCTGTTTATCACCCTCTGTTTCTGCCCCTCTGTTTCTCACCCACTGCTTCAGCCCCTCTGTTTCAGTCCCTCTGTTTCAGCCCCGCTGATTCAGCCCCTCTGTTTCAGCCCCTCTGAATCAGCCCCTCTGATTCAGCCCCTCTGTTTCAGCCCCTCTGTTTCAGCCTCACTGTTTCAGCCCCTCTGTTTCTCGCCCTCTGTTTCAGCCCGTCTGTTTCTCACCCTCTGTTTCAGATCCTCTGTTTCTCGCCCTCTGTTTCAGCCCCTCTGTTTCAGCCCCTCTGTTTCAGCCCCTCTGTTTCTCGCCCTCTGTTTCTCACCCTCTGTTTCTCGCCCTCTGTTTCAGCCCCTCTGTTTCTCGCCCTCTGTTTCAGCCCCTCTGTTTCAGCCCCTCTGTTTCAGCCCCTCTGTTGCGGCCCCTCTGTTTCTCGCCCTCTGTTTCAGCCCCTCTGTTTCTCGCCCTCTGTTTCAGCCCCTCTGTTTCTTGCCCTCTGTTTCAGCCCCGCTGACTCGACCCCTCTGTTTCAACCCCTCTGAATCCGCCCCTCTGATTCAGCCACTCTGTTTCAACCCCTCTGTTTCTCGCCCTCTGTTTCAGCCCCTCTGTTTCAGCCCCTCTGTTGCAGCCCCTCTGTTTCTCGCCCTCTGTTTCAGCCCCTCTGTTTCTCGCCCTCTGTTTCAGCCCTTCTGTTTCTCGCCCTCTGTTTCAGCCCCTCTGTTTCAGCCCCTCTGTTTCTCGCCATCTGTTTCAGCCCCTCTGTTTCAGCCCCTCTGTTTCAGTGCCTCTGTTTCTCGCCCTCTGTTTCTCGCCCTCAGTTTCAGCCCCTCTGTTTCTCGCCCTCTGTTTCAGCCCCTCTGTTTCAGCCCCTCTGTTTCTCACCCTCTGTTTCAGCCCCTCTGTTTCTCGCCCTCTGTTTCAGCCCCTCTGTTTCTCGCCCTCTGTTTCAGCCCCTCTGTTTCAGCCCCTCTGTTTCAGCCCCTCTGTTACAGCCCCTCTGTTTCTCGCCCTCTGTTTCAGCCCCTCTGTTTCTCGCCCTCTGTTTCAGCACCTCTGTTTCTCGCCCTCTGTTTCAGCCCCTCTGATTCAGCCCCTCTGTTTCTCGCCCTCTGTTTCAGCCCCTCTGTTTCAGCCCCTCAGTTTCAGCCCCTCTGTTTCAGCCCCTCTGTTTTTTGCCCTCTGTTTCTCACCCTCTGTTTCTCGCCCTCTGTTTCAGCCCCTCTGTTATTCGCCCTCTGTTTCAGCCCATCTGTTTCTCGCCCTCTGTTTCGGCCCCTCTGTTTCAGCCCCACTGTTTCAGCCCCTCTGTTTCAGCCCCTCTGTTTCTCGCCCTCTGTTTCAGCCCCTCTGTTTCTCGCACTCTGTTTCAGCCCCTCTGTTTCAGCCCCTCTGTTTCAGCCCCTCTGTTTCTCGCTCTCTGTTTCAGTCCCTCTGTTTCAGCCCCTCTGTTACAGCCCCTCTGTTTCTCGCCCTCTGTTTCAGCCCCTCTGTTTCTCGCCCTCTGTTTCAGCCCCGCTGATTCAGCCCCTGTTTCAGCCCCTCTGTTTCAGCCCCTCTGTTTCTCGCCCTCTGTTTCAGCCCCTCTGTTTCAGCCCCTCTGTTTCTCGCCCTCTGTTTCAGCCCCTCTGTTTCTCGCCCTCTGTTTCAGCCCCTCTGTTTCTCGCCCTCTGTTTCAGCCCCTCTGTTTCAGCCCCTCTGTTTCAGACCCTCTGTGTCAGCCCCTCTGTTTCTCGCCCTCTGTTTCAGCCCCTCTGTTTCAGCCCCTCTGTTTCTCGCCCTATGTTTCTGCCCCTCTGATTCTCGCCCTTTGTTTCAGCCCCGCTGATTCAGCCCCTCTGTTTCAGCCCCTCTGAATCAGCCCCTCTGATTCAGCCCCTCTGTTTCAGCCCCTGTGTTTCAGCCCCTCTGTTTCAGCCCCTCTGTTTCTCGCCCTCTGTTTCAGCCCCTCTGTTTCCCGCCCTCTGTTTCAGCCCCTCTGTTTTTCGCCCTCTGTTTCAGCCCCTCTGATTCAGCCCCTCTGTTTCAGCCCCTCTGATTCAGCCCCTCTGATTTAGCCCCTCTGATTCAGCCCCTCTGTTTCTCGCCCTCTGTTTCAGCCACGCTGTTTCAGCCCCTCTGTTTCTCACCCTCTGTTTCAGCCCCTCTGTTTCTCGCCCTCTGTTTCAGCCCCGCTGATTCAGCCCCTCTGTTTCAGCCCCTCTGAATCAGCCCCTCTGATTCAGCCCCTCTGTTTCAGCCCCTCTGTTTCAGCCCCACTGTTTCAGCCCCTCTGTTTCTCGCCCTCGGTTTCAGCCCCTCTGTTTCTCGCCCTCTGTTTCAGATCCTCTGTTTCTCGCCCTCTGTTTCAGCCCCTCTGTTTCAGCCCCTCTGTTTCAGCCCCTCTGTTTCTCGCCCTCTGTTTCTCACCCTCTGTTTCTCGCCCTCTGTTTCAGCCCCTCTGTTTCTCGCCCTCTGTTTCAGCCCCTCTGTTTCAGCCCTTCTGTTTCAGCCCCTCTGTTGCAGCCCCTCTGTTTCTCGCCCTCTGTTTCAGCCCCTCTGTTTCTCGCCCTCTGTTTCAGCCCCTCTGTTTCTCGCCCTCTGTTTCAGCCCCGCTGACTCAGCCCCTCTGTTTCAATCCCTCTGAATCCGCCCCTCTGATTCAGCCACTCTGTTTCAGCCCCTCTGTTTCTCGCCCTCTGTTTCAGCCTCTCTGTTTCAGCCCCTCTGATTCAGCCCCTCTGTTTCTCGCCCTCTGTTTCAGCCCCTCTGTTTCAGCCCCTCTGTTTCAGCCCCTCTGTTGCGGCCCCACTGTTTCTCGCCCTCTGTTTCAGCCCCTCTGTTTCTCGCCCTCTGTTTCAGCCCCTCTGTTTCTCGCCCTCTGTTTCAGCCCCGCTGATTCAGCCCCTCTGTTTCAGCCCCTCTGTTTCAGCCCCTCTGTTTCTCGCCCTCTGTTTCAGCCCCTCTGTTTCAGCCCCTCTGTTTCAGCCCCTCTGTTTCAGCCCCTCTGTTTCTCGCCCTCTGTTTCAGCCCCTCTGTTTCTCGCCCTCTGTTTCAGCCCCTCTGTTTCAGCCCCTCTGTTTCAGACCCTCTGTGTCAGCCCCTCTGTTTCTCGCCCTCTGTTTCAGCCCCTCTGTTTCAGCCCCTCTGTTTCTCGCCCTATGTTTCTGCCCCTCTGATTCTCGCCCTTTGTTTCAGCCCCGCTGATTCAGCCCCTCTGTTTCAGCCCCTCTGAATCAGCCCCTCTGATTCAGCCCCTCTGTTTCAGCCCCTGTGTTTCAGCCCCTCTGTTTCAGCCCCTCTGTTTCTCGCCCTCTGTTTCAGCCCCTCTGTTTCCCGCCCTCTGTTTCAGCCCCTCTGTTTTTCACCCTCTGTTTCAGCCCCTCTGATTCAGCCCCTCTGTTTCAGCCCCTCTGATTCAGCCCCTCTGATTTAGCCCCTCTGATTCAGCCCCTCTGTTTCTCGCCCTCTGTTTCAGCCACGCTGTTTCAGCCCCTCTGTTTATCACCCTCTGTTTCTGCCCCTCTGTTTCTCACCCTCTGTTTCAGCCCCTCTGTTTCTCGCCCTCTGTTTCAGCCCCGCTGATTCAGCCCCTCTGTTTCAGCCCCTCTGAATCAGCCCCTCTGATTCAGCCCCTCTGTTTCAGCCCCTCTGTTTCAGCCCCACTGTTTCAGCCCCTCTGTTTCTCGCCCTCTGTTTCAGCCCCTCTGTTTCTCGCCCTCTGTTTCAGATCCTCTGTTTCTCGCCCTCTGTTTCAGCACCTCTGTTTCAGCCCCTCTGTTTCAGCCCCTCTGTTTCTCGCCCTCTGTTTCTCACCCTCTGTTTCTCGCCCTCTGTTTCAGCCCCTCTGTTTCTCGCCCTCTGTTTCAGCCCCTCTGTTTCAGCCCTTCTGTTTCAGCCCCTCTGTTGCAGCCCCTCTGTTTCTCGCCCTCTGTTTCAGCCCCTCTGTTTCTCGCCCTCTGTTTCAGCCCCTCTGTTTCTCGCCCTCTGTTTCAGCCCCGCTGACTCAGCCCCTCTGTTTCAATCCCTCTGAATCCGCCCCTCTGATTCAGCCACTCTGTTTCAGCCCCTCTGTTTCTCGCCCTCTGTTTCAGCCTCTCTGTTTCAGCCCCTCTGATTCAGCCCCTCTGTTTCTCGCCCTCTGTTTCAGCCCCTCTGTTTCAGCCCCTCTGTTTCTGCCCCTCTGTTTCTCGCCCTCTGTTTCAGCACCTCTGTTTCTCGCCCTCTGTTTCAGCCACTCTGTTTCAGCCCCTCTGTTTCAGCCCCTCTGTTTCTCACCCTCTGTTTCTCACCCTCTGTTTCTCGCCCTCTGTTTCAGCCCCTCGGTTATTCGCCCTCTGTTTCAGCCCCTCTGTTTCTCGCCCTCTGTTTCAGCCCCTCTGATTCAGCCCCTCTGTTTCAGCCCCTCTGATTCAGCCCCTCTGATTTAGCCCCTCTGATTCAGCCCCTCTGTTTCTCGCCCTCTGTTTCAGCCCCGCTGTTTCAGCCCCTCTGTTTATCACCCTCTGTTTCTGCCCCTCTGTTTCTCTCCCACTGTTTCAGCCCCTCTGTTTCCCGCCCTCTGTTTCAGCCCCTCTGTTTCTCGCCCTCTGTTTCAGCCCCTCTGATTCAGCCCCTCTGTTTCGGCCCCTCTGATTCAGCCCCTCTGATTTAGCCCCTCTGATTCAGCCCCTCTGTTTCTCGCCCTCTGTTTCAGCCCCGCTGTTTCAGCCCCTCTGTTTATCACCCTCTGTTTCTGCCCCTCTGTTTCTCACCCACTGTTTCAGCCCCTCTGTTTCTCGCCCTCTGTTTCAGCCCCGCTGATTCAGCCCCTCTGTTTCAGCCCCTCTGAATCAGCCCCACTGTTTCAGCCCCTCTGTTTCTCGCCCTCTGTTTCAGTCCCTCTGTTTCTCGCCCTCTGTTTCAGATCCTCTGTTTCTCGCCCTCTGTTTCAGCCCCTCTGTTTCAGCACCTCTGTTTCAGCCCCTCTGTTTCTCGCCCTCTGTTTCTCACCCTCTGTTTCTCGCCCTCTGTTTCAGCCCCTCTGTTTCTCGCCCTCTGTTTCAGCCACTCTGTTTCTCGCCCTCTATTTCAGCCCCTCTGTTTCTCGCCCTCTGTTTCAGCCCCGCTGACTCAGCCCCTCTGTTTCAATCCCTCTGAATCCGCCCCTCTGATTCAGCCACTCTGTTTCAGCCCCTCTGTTTCTCGCCCTCTGTTTCAGCCTCTCTGTTTCAGCCCCTCTGTTGCAGCCCCTCTGTTTCTCGCCCTCTGTTTCAGCCCCTCTGTTTCAGCCCCTCTGTTTCAGCCCCTCTGTTTCTTACCCTCTGTTTCAGCCCCTCTGTTTCTCGCCCTCTGTTTCAGCCCCTCTGTTTCTGGCCCTCTGTTTCAGCCCCTCTGTTTCAGCCCCTCTGTTACAGACCCTCTGTTTCTCGCCCTCTGTTTCAGCCCCTCTGTTTCTCGCCCTCTGTTTCAGCACCTCTGTTTCTCGCCCTCTGTTTCAGCCCCTCTGATTCAGCCCCTCTGTTTCTCGCCCTCTGTTTCAGCCCCTCTGTTTCAGCCCCTCTGTTTCAGCCCCTCTGTTTCAGCCCCTCTGTTTCTCGCCCTCTGTTTCTCACCCTCTGTTTCTCGCCCTCTGTTTCAGCCCCTCTGTTATTCGCCCTCTGTTTCAGCCCCTCTGTTTCTCGCCCTCTGTTTCAGGCTCTCTGTTTCAGCCCGTCTGTTTCAGCCCCACTGTTTCTCGCCCTCTGTTTCAGCCCCTCTGTTTCCCGCCCTCTGTTTCAGCCCCTCTGTTTCTCGCCCTCTGTTTCAGCCCCTCTGATTCAGCCCCTCTGTTTCAGCCCCTCTGATTCAGCCCCTCTGATTTAGCCCCTCTGATTCAGCCCCTCTGTTTCTCGCCCTCTGTTTCAGCCCCGCTGTTTCAGCCCCTCTGTTTATCACCCTCTGTTTCTGCCCCTCTGTTTCTCACCCACTGTTTCAGCCCCTCTGTTTCTCGCCCTCTGTTTCAGCCCCGCTGATTCAGCCCCTCTGTTTCAGCCCCTCTGAATCAGCCCCTCTGATTCAGCCCCTCTATTTCAGCCCCTCTGTTTCAGCCTCACTGTTTCAGCCCCTCTGTTTCTCGCCCTCTGTTTCAGCCCGTCTGTTTCTCACCCTCTGTTTCAGATCCTCTGTTTCTCGCCCTCTGTTTCAGCCCCTCTGTTTCAGCCCCTCTGTTTCAGCCCCTCTGTTTCTCGCCCTCTGTTTCTCACCCTCTGTTTCTCGCCCTCTGTTTCAGCCCCTCTGTTTCTCGCCCTCTGTTTCAGCCCCTCTGTTTCAGCCCCTCTGTTTCAGCCCCTCTGTTGCGGCCCCTCTGTTTCTCGCCCTCTGTTTCAGCCCCTCTGTTTCTCGCCCTCTGTTTCAGCCCCTCTGTTTCTTGCCCTCTGTTTCAGCCCCGCTGACTCGACCCCTCTGTTTCAACCCCTCTGAATCCGCCCCTCTGATTCAGCCACTCTGTTTCAACCCCTCTGTTTCTCGCCCTCTGTTTCAGCCCCTCTGTTTCAGCCCCTCTGTTGCAGCCCCTCTGTTTCTCGCCCTCTGTTTCAGCCCCTCTGTTTCTCGCCCTCTGTTTCAGCCCCTCTGTTTCTCGCCCTCTGTTTCAGCCCCTCTGTTTCAGCCCCTCTGTTTCTCGCCATCTGTTTCAGCCCCTCTGTTTCAGCCCCTCTGTTTCAGTGCCTCTGTTTCTCGCCCTCTGTTTCTCGCCCTCAGTTTCAGCCCCTCTGTTTCTCGCCCTCTGTTTCAGCCCCTCTGTTTCAGCCCCTCTGTTTCTCACCCTCTGTTTCAGCCCCTCTGTTTCTCGCCCTCTGTTTCAGCCCCTCTGTTTCTCGCCCTCTGTTTCAGCCCCTCTGTTTCAGCCCCTCTGTTTCAGCCCCTCTGTTACAGCCCCTCTGTTTCTCGCCCTCTGTTTCAGCCCCTCTGTTTCTCGCCCTCTGTTTCAGCACCTCTGTTTCTCGCCCTCTGTTTCAGCCCCTCTGATTCAGCCCCTCTGTTTCTCGCCCTCTGTTTCAGCCCCTCTGTTTCAGCCCCTCAGTTTCAGCCCCTCTGTTTCAGCCCCTCTGTTTTTTGCCCTCTGTTTCTCACCCTCTGTTTCTCGCCCTCTGTTTCAGCCCCTCTGTTATTCGCCCTCTGTTTCAGCCCATCTGTTTCTCGCCCTCTGTTTCAGGCTCTCTGTTTCAGCCCGTCTGTTTCAGCCCCTCTGTTTCAGCCCCTCTGTTTCTCGCCCTCTGTTTCAGTTCCTCTGTTTCAGCCCCTCCGATTCAGCCCCTCTGATTCATCCCCCCTGTTTCTCGCCCTCTGTTTCGGCCCCTCTGTTTCAGCCCCACTGTTTCAGCCCCTCTGTTTCAGCCCCTCTGTTTCTCGCCCTCTGTTTCAGCCCCTCTGTTTCTCGCACTCTGTTTCAGCCCCTCTGTTTCAGCCCCTCTGTTTCAGCCCCTCTGTTTCTCGCTCTCTGTTTCAGTCCCTCTGTTTCAGCCCCTCTGTTACAGCCCCTCTGTTTCTCGCCCTCTGTTTCAGCCCCTCTGTTTCAGCCCCTCTGTTTCAGCCCCTCTGTTACAGCCCCTCTGTTTCTCGCCTTCTGTTTCAGCCCCTCTGTTTCTCGCCCTCTGTTTCAGCACCTCTGTTTCTCGCCCTCTGTTTCAGCCCCTCTGATTCAGCCCCTCTGTTTCTCGCCCTCTGTTTCAGCCCCTCTGTTTCAGCCCCTCTGTTTCTCACCCTCTGTTTCAGCCCCTCTGTTTCTCGCCCTCTGTTTCAGCCCCTCTGTTTCTCGCCCTCTGTTTCAGCCCCTCTGTTTCAGCCCCTCTGTTTCAGCCCCTCTGTTACAGCCCCTCTGTTTCTCGCCCTCTGTTTCAGCCCCTCTGTTTCTCGCCCTCTGTTTCAGCACCTCTGTTTCTCGCCCTCTGTTTCAGCCCCTCTGATTCAGCCCCTCTGTTTCTCGCCCTCTGTTTCAGCCCCTCTGTTTCAGCCCCTCAGTTTCAGCCCCTCTGTTTCAGCCCCTCTGTTTTTTGCCCTCTGTTTCTCACCCTCTGTTTCTCGCCCTCTGTTTCAGCCCCTCTGTTATTCGCCCTCTGTTTCAGCCCATCTGTTTCTCGCCCTCTGTTTCAGGCTCTCTGTTTCAGCCCGTCTGTTTCAGCCCCTCTGTTTCAGCCCCTCTGTTTCTCGCCCTCTGTTTCAGTTCCTCTGTTTCAGCCCCTCCGATTCAGCCCCTCTGATTCATCCCCCCTGTTTCTCGCCCTCTGTTTCGGCCCCTCTGTTTCAGCCCCACTGTTTCAGCCCCTCTGTTTCAGCCCCTCTGTTTCTCGCCCTCTGTTTCAGCCCCTCTGTTTCTCGCACTCTGTTTCAGCCCCTCTGTTTCAGCCCCTCTGTTTCAGCCCCTCTGTTTCTCGCTCTCTGTTTCAGTCCCTCTGTTTCAGCCCCTCTGTTACAGCCCCTCTGTTTCTCGCCCTCTGTTTCAGCCCCTCTGTTTCTCGCCCTCTGTTTCAGCCCCGCTGATTCAGCCCCTCTGTTTCAGCCCCTCTGTTTCAGCCCCTCTGTTTCTCGCCCTCTGTTTCAGCCCCTCTGTTTCAGCCCCTCTGTTTCTCGCCCTCTGTTTCAGCCCCTCTGTTTCTCGCCCTCTGTTTCAGCCCCTCTGTTTCTCGCCCTCTGTTTCAGCCCCTCTGTTTCAGCCCCTCTGTTTCAGACCCTCTGTGTCAGCCCCTCTGTTTCTCGCCCTCTGTTTCAGCCCCTCTGTTTCTCGCCCTATGTTTCTGCCCCTCTGATTCTCGCCCTTTGTTTCAGCCCCGCTGATTCAGCCCCTCTGTTTCAGCCCCTCTGAATCAGCCCCTCTGATTCAGCCCCTCTGTTTCAGCCCCTGTGTTTCAGCCCCTCTGTTTCAGCCCCTCTGTTTCTCGCCCTCTGTTTCAGCCCCTCTGTTTCCCGCCCTCTGTTTCAGCCCCTCTGTTTTTCGCCCTCTGTTTCAGCCCCTCTGATTCAGCCCCTCTGTTTCAGCCCCTCTGATTCAGCCCCTCTGATTTAGCCCCTCTGATTCAGCCCCTCTGTTTCTCGCCCTCTGTTTCAGCCACGCTGTTTCAGCCCCTCTGTTTCTCACCCTCTGTTTCAGCCCCTCTGTTTCTCGCCCTCTGTTTCAGTCCCGCTGATTCAGCCCCTCTGTTTCAGCCCCTCTGAATCAGCCCCTCTGATTCAGCCCCTCTGTTTCAGCCCCTCTGTTTCAGCCCCACTGTTTCAGCCCCTCTGTATCTCGCCCTCTGTTTCAGCCCCTCTGTTTCTCGCCCTCTGTTTCAGATCCTCTGTTTCTCGCCCTCTGTTTCAGCCCCTCTGTATCAGCCCCTCTGTTTCAGCCCCTCTGTTTCTCGCCCTCTGTTTCTCACCCTCTGTTTCTCGCCCTCTGTTTCAGCCCCTCTGTTTCTCGCCCTCTGTTTCAGCCCCTCTGTTTCAGCCCTTCTGTTTCAGCCCCTCTGTTGCAGCCCCTCTGTTTCTCGCCCTCTGTTTCAGCCCCTCTGTTTCTCGCCCTCTGTTTCAGCCCCTCTGTTTCTCGCCCTCTGTTTCAGCCCCGCTGACTCAGCCCCTCTGTTTCAATCCCTCTGAATCCGCCCCTCTGATTCAGCCACTCTGTTTCAGCCCCTCTGTTTCTCGCCCTCTGTTTCAGCCTCTCTGTTTCAGCCCCTCTGATTCAGCCCCTCTGTTTCTCGCCCTCTGATTCAGCCCCTCTGTTTCTCGCCCTCTGTTTCAGCCCCTCTGTTTCTCGCCCTCTGTTTCAGCCCCTCTGTTTCTCGCCCTCTGTTTCAGCCCCGCTGATTCAGCCCCTCTGTTTCAGCCCCTCTGTTTCAGCCCCTCTGTTTCTCGCCCTCTGTTTCAGCCCCTCTGTTTCAGCCCCTCTGTTTCTCGCCCTCTGTTTCAGCCCCTCTGTTTCTCGCCCTCTGTTTCAGCCCCTCTGTTTCTCGCCCTCTGTTTCAGCCCCTCTGTTTCAGCCCCTCTGTTTCAGACCCTCTGTGTCAGCCCCTCTGTTTCTCGCCCTCTGTTTCAGCCCCTCTGTTTCAGCCCCTCTGTTTCTCGCCCTATGTTTCTGCCCCTCTGTTTCTCGCCCTCTGTTTCAGCCCCTCTGTTTCTGGCCCTCTGTTTCAGCCCCTATGTTTCAGCCCCTCTGTTTCAGCCCCTCTGTTTCTCGCCCTCTGTTTCAGCCCCTCTGTTTCTCGCCCTCTGTTTCAGCCCCTCTGTTTCTCGCCCTCTGTTTCAGCCCCTCTGTTTCAGCCCCTCTGTTTCAGCCCCTCTGTTACAGCCCCTCTGTTTCTCGCCCTCTGTTTCAGCCCCTCTGTTTCTCGCCCTCTGTTTCAGCACCTCTGTTTCTCGCCCTCTGTTTCAGCCCCTCTGATTCAGCCCCTCTGTTTCTCGCCCTCTGTTTCAGCCCCTCTGTTTCAGCCCCTCAGTTTCAGCCCCTCTGTTTCAGCCCCTCTGTTTTTTGCCCTCTGTTTCTCACCCTCTGTTTCTCGCCCTCTGTTTCAGCCCCTCTGTTATTCGCCCTCTGTTTCAGCCCATCTGTTTCTCGCCCTCTGTTTCAGGCTCTCTGTTTCAGCCCGTCTGTTTCAGCCCCTCTGTTTCAGCCCCTCTGTTTCTCGCCCTCTGTTTCAGTTCCTCTGTTTCAGCCCCTCCGATTCAGCCCCTCTGATTCATCCCCCCTGTTTCTCGCCCTCTGTTTCGGCCCCTCTGTTTCAGCCCCACTGTTTCAGCCCCTCTGTTTCAGCCCCTCTGTTTCTCGCCCTCTGTTTCAGCCCCTCTGTTTCTCGCACTCTGTTTCAGCCCCTCTGTTTCAGCCCCTCTGTTTCAGCCCCTCTGTTTCTCGCTCTCTGTTTCAGTCCCTCTGTTTCAGCCCCTCTGTTACAGCCCCTCTGTTTCTCGCCCTCTGTTTCAGCCCCTCTGTTTCAGCCCCTCTGTTTCAGCCCCTCTGTTACAGCCCCTCTGTTTCTCGCCCTCTGTTTCAGCCCCTCTGTTTCTCGCCCTCTGTTTCAGCACCTCTGTTTCTCGCCCTCTGTTTCAGCCCCTCTGATTCAGCCCCTCTGTTTCTCGCCCTCTGTTTCAGCCCCTCTGTTTCAGCCCCTCTGTTTCTCACCCTCTGTTTCAGCCCCTCTGTTTCTCGCCCTCTGTTTCAGCCCCTCTGTTTCTCGCCCTCTGTTTCAGCCCCTCTGTTTCAGCCCCTCTGTTTCAGCCCCTCTGTTACAGCCCCTCTGTTTCTCGCCCTCTGTTTCAGCCCCTCTGTTTCTCGCCCTCTGTTTCAGCACCTCTGTTTCTCGCCCTCTGTTTCAGCCCCTCTGATTCAGCCCCTCTGTTTCTCGCCCTCTGTTTCAGCCCCTCTGTTTCAGCCCCTCAGTTTCAGCCCCTCTGTTTCAGCCCCTCTGTTTTTTGCCCTCTGTTTCTCACCCTCTGTTTCTCGCCCTCTGTTTCAGCCCCTCTGTTATTCGCCCTCTGTTTCAGCCCATCTGTTTCTCGCCCTCTGTTTCAGGCTCTCTGTTTCAGCCCGTCTGTTTCAGCCCCTCTGTTTCAGCCCCTCTGTTTCTCGCCCTCTGTTTCAGTTCCTCTGTTTCAGCCCCTCCGATTCAGCCCCTCTGATTCATCCCCCCTGTTTCTCGCCCTCTGTTTCGGCCCCTCTGTTTCAGCCCCTCTGTTTCTCGCCCTCTGTTTCAGCCCCTCTGTTTCAGCCCCTCTGTTTCAGCCACGCTGTTTCAGCCCCTCTGTTTCTCACCCTCTGTTTCAGCCCCTCTGTTTCTCGCCCTCTGTTTCAGTCCCGCTGATTCAGCCCCTCTGTTTCAGCCCCTCTGAATCAGCCCCTCTGATTCAGCCCCTCTGTTTCAGCCCCTCTGTTTCAGCCCCACTGTTTCAGCCCCTCTGTATCTCGCCCTCTGTTTCAGCCCCTCTGTTTCTCGCCCTCTGTTTCAGATCCTCTGTTTCAGCCCCTCTGTTTCAGCCCCTCTGTTTCTCGCCCTCTGTTTCAGCCCCTCTGTTTCTCGCCCTCTGTTTCTCACCCTCTGTTTCTCGCCCTCTGTTTCAGCCCCTCTGTTTCTCGCCCTCTGTTTCAGCCCCTCTGTTTCAGCCCTTCTGTTTCAGCCCCTCTGTTGCAGCCCCTCTGTTTCTCGCCCTCTGTTTCAGCCCCTCTGTTTCTCGCCCTCTGTTTCAGCCCCTCTGTTTCTCGCCCTCTGTTTCAGCCCCGCTGACTCAGCCCCTCTGTTTCAATCCCTCTGAATCCGCCCCTCTGATTCAGCCACTCTGTTTCAGCCCCTCTGTTTCTCGCCCTCTGTTTCAGCCTCTCTGTTTCAGCCCCTCTGATTCAGCCCCTCTGTTTCTCGCCCTCTGATTCAGCCCCTCTGTTTCTCGCCCTCTGTTTCAGCCCCTCTGTTTCTCGCCCTCTGTTTCAGCCCCTCTGTTTCTCGCCCTCTGTTTCAGCCCCGCTGATTCAGCCCCTCTGTTTCAGCCCCTCTGTTTCAGCCCCTCTGTTTCTCGCCCTCTGTTTCAGCCCCTCTGTTTCAGCCCCTCTGTTTCTCGCCCTCTGTTTCAGCCCCTCTGTTTCTCGCCCTCTGTTTCAGCCCCTCTGTTTCTCGCCCTCTGTTTCAGCCCCTCTGTTTCAGCCCCTCTGTTTCAGACCCTCTGTGTCAGCCCCTCTGTTTCTCGCCCTCTGTTTCAGCCCCTCTGTTTCAGCCCCTCTGTTTCTCGCCCTATGTTTCTGCCCCTCTGATTCTCGCCCTTTGTTTCAGCCCCGCTGATTCAGCCCCTCTGTTTCAGCCCCTCTGAATCAGCCCCTCTGATTCAGCCCCTCTGTTTCAGCCCCTGTGTTTCAGCCCCTCTGTTTCAGCCCCTCTGTTTCTCGCCCTCTGTTTCAGCCCCTCTGTTTCCCGCCCTCTGTTTCAGCCCCTCTGTTTTTCACCCTCTGTTTCAGCCCCTCTGATTCAGCCCCTCTGTTTCAGCCCCTCTGATTCAGCCCCTCTGATTTAGCCCCTCTGATTCAGCCCCTCTGTTTCTCGCCCTCTGTTTCAGCCACGCTGTTTCAGCCCCTCTGTTTATCACCCTCTGTTTCTGCCCCTCTGTTTCTCACCCTCTGTTTCAGCCCCTCTGTTTCTCGCCCTCTGTTTCAGCCCCGCTGATTCAGCCCCTCTGTTTCAGCCCCTCTGAATCAGCCCCTCTGATTCAGCCCCTCTGTTTCAGCCCCTCTGTTTCAGCCCCACTGTTTCAGCCCCTCTGTTTCTCGCCCTCTGTTTCAGCCCCTCTGTTTCTCGCCCTCTGTTTCAGATCCTCTGTTTCTCGCCCTCTGTTTCAGCCCCTCTGTTTCAGCCCCTCTGTTTCAGCCCCTCTGTTTCTCGCCCTCTGTTTCTCACCCTCTGTTTCTCGCCCTCTGTTTCAGCCCCTCTGTTTCTCGCCCTCTGTTTCAGCCCCTCTGTTTCAGCCCTTCTGTTTCAGCCCCTCTGTTGCAGCCCCTCTGTTTCTCGCCCTCTGTTTCAGCCCCTCTGTTTCTCGCCCTCTGTTTCAGCCCCTCTGTTTCTCGCCCTCTGTTTCAGCCCCGCTGACTCAGCCCCTCTGTTTCAATCCCTCTGAATCCGCCCCTCTGATTCAGCCACTCTGTTTCAGCCCCTCTGTTTCTCGCCCTCTGTTTCAGCCTCTCTGTTTCAGCCCCTCTGATTCAGCCCCTCTGTTTCTCGCCCTCTGTTTCAGCCCCTCTGTTTCAGCCCCTCTGTTTCAGCCCCTCTGTTTCAGCCCCTCTGTTTCAGACCCTCTGTTTCTCACCCTCTGTTTCAGCCACTCAGTTTCAGCCCCTCTGATTCAGCCCCTCTGTTGCAGCCCCTCTGTTTCTCGCCCTCTGTTTCAGCCCCTCTGTGTCAGCCCCTCTGTTTCTCGCCCTCTGTTTCATCCCCTCTGTTTCAGCCCCTCTGTTTCTCGCCCTATGTTTCTGCCCCTCTGATTCTCGCCCTTTGTTTCAGCCCCGCTGATTCAGCCCCTCTGTTTCAGCCCCTCTGAATCAGCCCCTCTGATTCAGCCCCTCTGTTTCAGCCCCTCTGTTTCAGCCCCTCTGTTTCCCGCCCTCTGTTTCAGCCCCTCTGTTTCCCGCCCTCTGTTTCAGCCCCTCTGTTTCTCGCCCTCTGTTTCAGCCCCTCTGATTCAGCCCCTCTGTTTCAGCCCATCTGTTTCTCGCACTCTGTTTCAGCCCCTCTGATTCAGACCCTCTGTTTCAGCCCCTCTGATTCAGCCCCTCTGATTTAGCCCCTCTGATTCACCCCTCTGTTTCTCGCCCTCTGTTTCAGCCACGCTTTTTCAGCCCCTCTGTTTATCACCCTCTGTTTCTGCCCCTCGGTTTCTCACCCTCTGTTTCAGCCCCTCTGTTTCTCGCCCTCTGTTTCAGCCCCGCTGATTCAGCCCCTCTGTTTCAGCCCCTCTGAATCAGCCCCTCTGATTCAGCCCCTATGTTTCAGCCCCTCTGTTTCAGCCCCACTGTTTCAGCCCCTCTGTTTCTCGCCCTCTGTTTCAGCCCCTCTGTTTCTCGCCCTCTGTTTCAGCCCCTCTGTTTCTCACCCTCTGTTTCTGCCCCTCTGTTTCTCACCCTCTGTTTCAGCCCCACTGTTTCTCGCCCTCTGTTTCAGCCCCTCTGTTTCTCGCCCTCTGTTTCAGCCCCTCTGTTACAGCCCTTCTGATTCTAGCCCTCTGTTTCAGCCCCTCTGTTTCTCGGCCTCTGTTTCAGCCCCTCTGTTTCTCGCCCTCTGTTTCATCCCCTCTGATTCAGCCCCTCTGTTTCTCGCCCTCTGTTTCAGCCCCTCTGTTTCAGCCCCTCTGTTTCAGCCCCTCTGTTTCTCGCCCTCTGTTTCTCACCCTCTGTTTCTCGCCCTTTGTTTCAGCCCCTCTGTTTTTCGACCTCTGTTTCAGCCCCTCTGTTTCTCGCCCTCTGTTTCAGGCTCTCTGTTTCAGCCCGTCTGTTTTAGCCCCTCTGTTTCAGCCCCTCTGTTT
The DNA here is from genome assembly GCF_047496795.1 of Chiloscyllium punctatum. Taxonomy (NCBI): domain Eukaryota; kingdom Metazoa; phylum Chordata; class Chondrichthyes; order Orectolobiformes; family Hemiscylliidae; genus Chiloscyllium; species Chiloscyllium punctatum. Next base: position 1,172,130 of record NW_027309817.1, read on the forward strand.
CTCGCCCTCTGTTTTTCGGCCGCAGTTTCAGCCCCTCTGTTTCTCGCCCGCTGTTTCAGCCCGTCTGTTTCAGCCCCTCTGATTCAGCCCCTCTGATTCAGCCCATCTGTTTCTCGCCCTCTGTTTCAGCCCCTCTGTTTCAGCCCCTCTGTTTCAGCCCCTCTGTTTCAGCCCCTCTGTTTCAGCCCCTCTGTTTCAGCCCCTCTGTTTCTCCCCCTCTGTTTCAGCCCCTCTGTTTCAGCCCCTCTGTTTCTCGCCCTCTGTTTCAGCCCCTCTGTTTCTCGCCCTCTGTTTCAGCCCCTCTATTTCAGCCCCTCTGTTTCTCGCCCTCTGTTTCAGCCCCTCTGTTTCTCGCCCTCTGTTTCAGCCCCGCTGATTCAGCCCCTCTGTTTTAGCCCCTCTGTTTCAGCCCCTCTGTTTCTCGCCCTCTGTTTCAGCCCCTCTGTTTCAGCCCCTCTGTTTCTCGCCCTCTGTTTCAGCCCCTCTGTTTCTCGCCCTCTGTTTCAGCCCCTCTGTTTCTCGCCCTCTGTTTCAGCCCCTCTGTTTCAGCCCCTCTGTTTCAGACCCTCTGTGTCAGCCCCTCTGTTTCTCGCCCTCTGTTTCAGCCCCTCTGTTTCAGCCCCTCTGTTTCTCGCCCTATGTTTCTGCCCCTCTGATTCTCGCCCTTTGTTTCAGCCCCGCTGATTCAGCCCCTCTGTTTCAGCCCCTCTGAATCAGCCCCTCTGATTCAGCCCCTCTGTTTCAGCCCCTGTGTTTCAGCCCCTCTGTTTCAGCCCCTCTGTTTCTCGCCCTCTGTTTCAGCCCCTCTGTTTCCCGCCCTCTGTTTCAGCCCCTCTGTTTTTCGCCCTCTGTTTCAGCCCCTCTGATTCAGCCCCTCTGTTTCAGCCCCTCTGATTCAGCCCCTCTGATTTAGCCCCTCTGATTCAGCCCCTCTGTTTCTCGCCCTCTGTTTCAGCCACGCTGTTTCAGCCCCTCTGTTTATCACCCTCTGTTTCTGCCCCTCTGTTTCTCACCCTCTGTTTCAGCCCCTCTGTTTCTCGCCCTCTGTTTCAGCCCCGCTGATTCAGCCCCTCTGTTTCAGCCCCTCTGAATCAGCCCCTCTGATTCAGCCCCTCTGTTTCAGCCCCTCTGTTTCAGCCCCACTGTTTCAGCCCCTCTGTTTCTCGCCCTCTGTTTCAGCCCCTCTGTTTCTCGCCCTCTGTTTCAGATCCTCTGTTTCTCGCCCTCTGTTTCAGCCCCTCTGTTTCAGCCCCTCTGTTTCAGCCCCTCTGTTTCTCGCCCTCTGTTTCTCACCCTCTGTTTCTCGCCCTCTGTTTCAGCCCCTCTGTTTCTCGCCCTCTGTTTCAGCCCCTCTGTTTCAGCCCTTCTGTTTCAGCCACTCTGTTGCAGCCCCTCTGTTTCTCGCCCTCTGTTTCAGCCCCTCTGTTTCTCGCCCTCTGTTTCAGCCCCTCTGTTTCTCGCCCTCTGTTTCAGCCCCGCTGACTCAGCCCCTCTGTTTCAATCCCTCTGAATCCGCCCCTCTGATTCAGCCACTCTGTTTCAGCCCCTCTGTTTCTCGCCCTCTGTTTCAGCCTCTCTGTTTCAGCCCCTCTGTTGCAGCCCCTCTGTTTCTAGCCCTCTGTTTCAGCCCCTCTGTTTCAGCCCCTCTGTTTTTCGCCCTCTGTTTCAGCCCCTCTGTTTCTCGCCCTCTGTTTCAGGCTCTCTGTTTCAGCCCCTCTGTTTCTCGCCCGCTGTTTCAGCCCGTCTGTTTCAGCCCCTCTGATTCAGCCCCTCTGATTCAGCCCATCTGTTTCAGCCCCTCTGTTTCAGCCCCTCTGTTTCAGCCCTCTGTTTCTCGCCCTCTGTTTCAGCCCCTCTGTTTCTCGCCCTCTGTTTCAGCCCCTCTGTTTCAGCCCCTCTGTTTCAGCCCCTCTGTTTCAGCCCCTCTGTTTCTCGCCCTCTGTTTCAGCCCCTCTGTTTCAGCCCCTCTGTTTCAGACCCTCTGTTTCAGCCCCTCTGTTTCAGCCCCTCTGTTTCAGGCCCTCTGTTTCTCCCCCTCTGTTTCAGCCCCTCTGTTTCAGCCCCTCTGTTTCTCGCCCTCTGTTTCAGCCCCTCTGTTTCTCGCCCTCTGTTTCAGCCCCTCTATTTCAGCCCCTCTGTTTCTCGCCCTCTGTTTCAGCCCCTCTGTTTCTCGCCCTCTGTTTCAGCCCCGCTGATTCAGCCCCTCTGTTTCAGCCCCTCTGTTTCAGCCCCTCTGTTTCTCGCCCTCTGTTTCAGCCCCTCTGTTTCAGCCCCTCTGTTTCTCGCCCTCTGTTTCAGCCCCTCTGTTTCTCGCCCTCTGTTTCAGCCCCTCTGTTTCTCGCCCTCTGTTTCAGCCCCTCTGTTTCAGCCCCTCTGTTTCAGACCCTCTGTGTCAGCCCCTCTGTTTCTCGCCCTCTGTTTCAGCCCCTCTGTTTCAGCCCCTCTGTTTCTCGCCCTATGTTTCTGCCCCTCTGATTCTCGCCCTTTGTTTCAGCCCCGCTGATTCAGCCCCTCTGTTTCAGCCCCTCTGAATCAGCCCCTCTGATTCAGCCCCTCTGTTTCAGCCCCTGTGTTTCAGCCCCTCTGTTTCAGCCCCTCTGTTTCTCGCCCTCTGTTTCAGCCCCTCTGTTTCCCGCCCTCTGTTTCAGCCCCTCTGTTTTTCGCCCTCTGTTTCAGCCCCTCTGATTCAGCCCCTCTGTTTCAGCCCCTCTGATTCAGCCCCTCTGATTTAGCCCCTCTGATTCAGCCCCTCTGTTTCTCGCCCTCTGTTTCAGCCACGCTGTTTCAGCCCCTCTGTTTATCACCCTCTGTTTCTGCCCCTCTGTTTCTCACCCTCTGTTTCAGCCCCTCTGTTTCTCGCCCTCTGTTTCAGCCCCGCTGATTCAGCCCCTCTGTTTCAGCCCCTCTGAATCAGCCCCTCTGATTCAGCCCCTCTGTTTCAGCCCCTCTGTTTCAGCCCCACTGTTTCAGCCCTCTGTTTCTCGCCCTCTGTTTCAGCCCCTCTGTTTCTCGCCCTGTTTCAGATCCTCTGTTTCTCGCCCTCTGTTTCAGCCCCTCTGTTTCAGCCCCTCTGTTTCAGCCCCTCTGTTTCTCGCCCTCTGTTTCTCACCCTCTGTTTCTCGCCCTCTGTTTCAGCCCCTCTGTTTCTCGCCCTCTGTTTCAGCCCCTCTGTTTCAGCCCTTCTGTTTCAGCCCCTCTGTTGCAGCCCCTCTGTTTCTCGCCCTCTGTTTCAGCCCCTCTGTTTCTCGCCCTATGTTTCAGCCCCTCTGTTTCTCGCCCTCTGTTTCAGCCCCGCTGACTCAGCCCCTCTGTTTCAATCCCTCTGAATCCGCCCCTCTGATTCAGCCACTCTGTTTCAGCCCCTCTGTTTCTCGCCCTCTGTTTCAGCCTCTCTGTTTCAGCCCCTCTGTTGCAGCCCCTCTGTTTCTCGCCCTCTGTTTCAGCCCCTCTGTTTCAGCCCCTCTGTTTCAGCCCCTCTGTTTCTTACCCTCTGTTTCAGCCCCTCTGTTTCTCGCCCTCTGTTTCAGCCCCTCTGTTTCTGGCCCTCTGTTTCAGCCCCTCTGTTTCAGCCCCTCTGTTACAGCCCCTCTGTTTCTCGCCCTCTGTTTCAGCCCCTCTGTTTCTCGCCCTTTGTTTCAGCACCTCTGTTTCTCGCCCTCTGTTTCAGCCCCTCTGATTCAGCCCCTCTGTTTCTCGCCCTCTGTTTCAGCCCCTCTGTTTCAGCCCCTCTGTTTCAGCCCCTCTGTTTCAGCCCCTCTGTTTCTCGCCCTCTGTTTCTCACCCTCTGTTTCTCGCCCTCTGTTTCAGCCCCTCTGTTATTCGCCCTCTGTTTCAGCCCCTCTGTTTCTCGCCCTCTGATTCAGCCCCTCTGTTTCCCGCCCTCTGTTTCAGCCCCTCTGTTTCAGCCCCTCTGTTTCAGACCCTCTGTTTCAGCCCCTCTGTTTCTCGCCCTCTGTTTCTCACCCTCTGTTTCTCGCCCTCTGTTTCAGCCCCTCTGTTTCTCGCCCTCTGTTTCAGGCTCTCTGTTTCAGCCCGTCTGTTTCAGCCCCACTGTTTCTCGCCCTCTGTTTCAGCCCCTCTGTTTCCCGCCCTCTGTTTCAGCCCCTCTGTTTCTCGCCCTCTGTTTCAGCCCCTCTGATTCAGCCCCTCTGTTTCAGCCCCTCTGATTCAGCCCCTCTGATTTAGCCCCTCTAATTCAGCCCCTCTGTTTATCACCCTCTGTTTCTGCCCCTCTGTTTCTCACCCACTGTTTCAGCCCCTCTGTTTCTCGCCCTCTGTTTCAGCCCCGCTGATTCAGCCCCTCTGTTTCAGCCCCTCTGAATCAGCCCCACTGTTTCAGCCCCTCTGTTTCTCGCCCTCTATTTCAGTCCCTCTTTTTCTCGCCCTCTGTTTCAGATCCTCTGTTTCTCGCCCTCTGTTTCAGCCCCTCTGTTTCAGCCCCTCTGTTTCAGCCCCTCTGTTTCTCGCCCTCTGTTTCTCACCCTCTGTTTCTCACCCTCTGTTTCAGCCCCTCTGTTTCTCGCACTCTGTTTCAGCCCCTCTGTTTCTCGCCCTCCGTTTCAGCCCCTCTGTTTCTCGCCCTCTGTTTCAGCCCCGCTGACTCAGCCCCTCTGTTTCAATCCCTCTGAATCCGCCCCTCTGATTCAGCCACTCTGTTTCAGCCCCTCTGTTTCTCGCCCTCTGTTTCAGCCTCTCTGTTTCAGCCCCTCTGTTGCAGCCCCTCTGTTTCTCGCCCTCTGTTTCAGCCCCTCTGTTTCAGCCCCTCTGTTTCAGCCCCTCTGTTTCTTACCCTCTGTTTCAGCCCCTCTGTTTCTCGCCCTCTGTTTCAGCCCCTCTGTTTCTGGCCCTCTGTTTCAGCCCCTCTGTTTCAGCCCCTCTGTTACAGCCCCTCTGTTTCTCGCCCTCTGTTTCAGCCCCTCTGTTTCTCGCCCTCTGTTTCAGCACCTCTGTTTCTCGCCCTCTGTTTCAGCCCCTCTGATTCAGCCCCTCTGTTTCTCGCCCTCTGTTTCAGCCCCTCTGTTTCAGCCCCTCTGTTTCAGCCCCTCTGTTTCTCGCCCTCTGTTTCTCACCCTCTGTTTCTCGCCCTCTGTTTCAGCCCCTCTGTTATTCGCCCTCTGTTTCAGCCCCTCTGTTTCTCGCCCTCTGTTTCAGGCTCTCTGTTTCAGCCCGTCTGTTTCAGCCCCACTGTTTCTCGCCCTCTGATTCAGCCCCTCTGTTTCTCGCCCTCTGTTTCAGCCCCTCTGTTTCAGCCCCTCTGTTTCAGCCCCTCTGTTTCTAGCCCTCTGTTTCTCACCCTCTGTTTCTCGCCCTCTGTTTCAGCCCCTCTGTTATTCGCCCTCTGTTTCAGCCCCTCTGTTTCTCGCCCTCTGTTTCAGGCTCTCTGTTTCAGCCCGTCTGTTTCAGCCCCACTGTTTCTCACCCTCTGTTTCAGCCCCTCTGTTTACCGCCCTCTGTTTCAGCCCCTCTGTTTCTCGCCCTCTGTTTCAGCCCCTCTGATTCAGCCCCTCTGTTTCAGCCCCTCTGATTCAGCCCCTCTGATTTAGCCCCTCTGATTCAGCCCCTCTGTTTCTCGCCCTCTGTTTCAGCCCCGCTGTTTCAGCCCCTCTGTTTATCACCCTCTGTTTCTGCCCCTCTGTTTCTCACCCACTGTTTCAGCCCCTCTGTTTCTCGCCCTCTGTTTCAGCCCCGCTGATTCAGCCCCTCTGTTTCAGCCCCTCTGAATCAGCCCCTCTGATTCAGCCCCTCTGTTTCAGCCCCTCTGTTTCAGCCTCACTGTTTCAGCCCCTCTGTTTCTCGCCCTCTGTTTCAGATCCTCTGTTTCTCGTCCTCTGTTTCAGCCCCTCTGTTTCAGCCCCTCTGTTTCAGCCCCTCTGTTTCTCGCCCTCTGTTTCTCACCCTCTGTTTCTCGCCCTCTGTTTCAGCCCCTCTGTTTCAGCCCCTCTGTTTCAGCCCCTCTGTTTCAGCCCCTCTGTTGCGGCCCCTCTGTTTCTCGCCCTCTGTTTCAGCCCCTCTGTTTCTCACCCTCTGTTTCAGCCACGCTGTTTCTTGCCCTCTGTCTCAGCCCCGCTGACTCTACCCCTCTGTTTCAACCCCTCTGAATCCGCCCCTCTGATTCAGCCACTCTGTTTCAACCCCTCTGTTTCTCGCCCTCTGTTTCAGCCCCTCTGTTTCAGCACCTCTGTTGCAGCCCCTCTGTTTCTCGCCCTCTGTTTCAGCCCCTCTGTTTCTCGCCCTCTGTTTCAGCCCCTCTGTTTCTCGCCCTCTGTTTCAGCCCCTCTGTTTCAGCCCCTCTGTTTCTCGCCATCTGTTTCAGCCCCTCTGTTTCAGCCCCTCTGTTTCAGTGCCTCTGTTTCTCGCCCTCTGTTTCAGCCACGCTGTTTCTTGCCCTCTGTCTCAGCCCCGCTGACTCTACCCCTCTGTTTCAACCCCTCTGAATCCGCCCCTCTGATTCAGCCACTCTGTTTCAACCCCTCTGTTTCTCGCCCTCTGTTTCAGCCCCTCTGTTTCAGCACCTCTGTTGCAGCCCCTCTGTTTCTCGCCCTCTGTTTCAGCCCCTCTGTTTCTCGCCCTCTGTTTCAGCCCCTCTGTTTCTCGCCCTCTGTTTCAGCCCCTCTGTTTCAGCCCCTCTGTTTCTCGCCATCTGTTTCAGCCCCTCTGTTTCAGCCCCTCTGTTTCAGTGCCTCTGTTTCTCGCCCTCTGTTTCTCGCCCTCAGTTTCAGCCCCTCTGTTTCTCGCCCTCTGTTTCAGCCCCTCTGTTTCAGCCCCTCTGTTTCTCACCCTCTGTTTCAGCCCCTCTGTTTCTCGCCCTCTGTTTCAGCCCCTCTGTTTCTCGCCCTCTGTTTCAGCCCCTCTGTTTCAGCCCCTCTGTTTCAGCCCCTCTGTTACAGCCCCTCTGTTTCTCGCCCTCTGTTTCAGCCCCTCTGTTTCTCGCCCTCTGTTTCAGCACCTCTGTTTCTCGCCCTCTGTTTCAGCCCCTCTGATTCAGCCCCTCTGTTTCTCGCCCTCTGTTTCAGCCCCTCTGTTTCAGCCCCTCAGTTTCAGCCCCTCTGTTTCAGCCCCTCTGTTTCTCGCCCTCTGTTTCTCACCCTCTGTTTCTCGCCCTCTGTTTCAGCCCCTCTGTTATTCGCCCTCTGTTTCAGCCCATCTGTTTCTCGCCCTCTGTTTCAGGCTCTCTGTTTCAGCCCGTCTGTTTCAGCCCCTCTGTTTCAGCCCCTCTGTTTCTCGCCCTCTGTTTCAGCCCCTCTGTTTCAGCCCCTCAGTTTCAGCCCCTCTGTTTCAGCCCCTCTGTTTCTCGCCCTCTGTTTCTCACCCTCTGTTTCTCGCCCTCTGTTTCAGCCCCTCTGTTATTCGCCCTCTGTTTCAGCCCATCTGTTTCTCGCCCTCTGTTTCAGTTCCTCTGTTTCAGCCCCTCCGATTCAGCCCCTCTGATTCATCCCCTCTGTTTCTCGCCCTCTGTTTCGGCCCCTCTGTTTCAGCCCCACTGTTTCAGCCCCTCTGTTTCAGCCCCTCTGTTTCTCGCCCTCTGTTTCAGCCCCTCTGTTTCTCGCACTCTGTTTCAGCCCCTCTGTTTCAGCCCCTCTGTTTCAGCCCCTCTGTTTCTCGCTCTCTGTTTCAGTCCCTCTGTTTCAGCCCCTCTGTTTCAGCCCCTCTGTTTCTGCCCCTCTGTTTCTCGCCCTCTGTTTCAGCCCCTCTGTTTCAGCCCCTCTGTTTCTCGCCCTCTGTTTCAGCCCCTCTGTTTCTCGCCCTCTGTTTCAGCCCCTCTGTTTCTCGCCCTCTGTTTCAGCCCCGCTGATTCAGTCCCTCTGTTTCAGCACCTCTGTTTCAGCCCCTCTGTTTCTCGCCCTCTGTTTCAGCCCCTCTGTTTCAGCCCCTCTGTTTCTCGCACTCTGTTTCAGCCCCTCTGTTTCTCGCCCTCTGTTTCAGCCCCTCTGTTTCTCACCATTTGTTTCAGCCCCTCTTTTTCAGCCCTTCTGTTTCAGACCCTCTGTGTCAGCCCCTCTGTTTCTCGCCCTCTGTTTCAGCCCCACTGATTCAGCCCCTCTGTTTCAGCCCCTCTGAATCAGCCCCTCTGAATCAGCCCCTCTGTTTCAGCCCCTCTGTTTCAGCCCCTCTGTTTCTCCCCCTCTGTTTCAGCCCCTCTGTTTCCCGCCCTCTGTTTCAGCCCCTCTGTTTCTCGCCCTCTGTTTCAGCCCCTCTGATTCAGCCCCTCTGTTTGAGCCCCTCTGTTTCAGCCCCTCTGTTTCTCGCCCTCTGTTTCAGCCCCTCTGTTTCCCGCCCTCTGTTTCAGCCCCTCTGTTTCTCGCCCTCTGTTTCAGCCCCTCTGATTCAGCCCCTCTGTTTCAGCTCCCCTGATTCAGCCCCTCTGATTTAGCCCCTCTGATTCAGCCCCTATGTTTCTCGCCCTCTGTTTCAGCCCCACTGATTCAGCCCCTCTGTTTCAGCCCCTCTGAATCAGCCCCTCTGAATCAGCCCCTCTGTTTCAGCCCCTCTGTTTCAGCCCCTCTCTTTCAGCCCCTCTGTTTCTCGCCCTCTGTTTCAGCCCCTCTGTTTCCCGCCCTCTGTTTCAGCCCCTCTGATTCAGCCCCTCTGTTTCAGCTCCTCTGATTCAGCCCCTCTGATTTAGCCCCTCTGTTTCATCCCCTCTGTTTCAGCCCCTCTGTTTCTCGCCCTCTGTTTCAGGCTCTCTGTTTCAGCCCGTCTGTTTTAGCCCCTCTGTTTCAGCCCCTCTGTTTCTCGCCCTCTGCTTCTCGCCCTCTGTTTCAGCCCCTCTGTTTCTCGCCCTCTGTTTCAGCCCGTCTGTTTCAGCCCCTCTGATACAGCCCCTCTGATTCAGCCCATCTGTTTCTCGCCCTCTGTTTCAGGCCCTCTGTTTCAGCCCCTCTGTTTCAGCCCCTCTGTTTCAGCCCCTCTGTTTCTCGCCCTCTGTTTCAGCCCCTCTGTTTCAGCCCCTCTGTTTCAGCCCCTCTGTTTCTCGCCCTCTGTTTCAGCCCCTCTGTTTCAGCCCCTCTGTTTCAGCCCCTCTGTTTCTCGCCCTCTGTTTCAGTCCCTCTGTTTCAGCCCCTCTGTTTCAGCCCCTCTGTTTCAGCCCCTCTGTTTCTCGCCCTCTGTTTCAGCCCCTCTGTTTCTCGCCCTCTGTTTCAGCCCCTCTATTTCAGCCCCTCTGTTTATCGTCCTCTGTTTCAGCCCCTCTGTTTCTCGCCCTCTGTTTCAGCCCCGCGGATTCAGCCCCTCTGTTTCAGCACCTCTGTTTCAGCCCCTCTGTTTCTCGCCCTCTGTTTCAGCCCCTCTGTTTCAGCCCCTCTGTTTCTCGCCCTCTGTTTCAGCCCCTCTGTTTCTCGCCCTCTGATTCAGCCCCTCTATTTCAGCCCCTCTGTTTCTCGCCCTCTGTTTCAGCCCCTCTGTTTCAGACCCTCTGTGTCAGCCCCTCTGTTTCTCGCCCTCTGTTTCAGCCCCTCTGTTTCAGCCCCTCTGTTTCTCGCCCTCTGTTTCTGCCCCTCTGATTCTCGCCCTTTGTTTCAGCCCGGCTGATTCAGCCCCTCTGTTTCAGCCCCTCTGAATCAGCCCCTCTGATTCAGCCCCTCTGTTTCAGCCCCTCTGTTTCAGCCCCACTGTTTCAGCCCCTCTATTTCTCGCCCTCTGTTTCAGCACCTCTGTTTCCCGCCCTCTGTTTCAGCCCCTCTGTTTCTCGCCCTCTGTTTCAGCCCCTCTAATTCAGCCCCTCTGTTTCAGCCCCTCTGATTGAGCCCCTCTTATTTTGCCCCTCTGATTCAGCCCCTCTGTTTCTCGCCCTCTGTTTCAGCCCCGCTGTTTCAGCCCGTCTGTTTATCAACCTCTGTTTCTGCCCCTCTGTTTCTCACCCTCTGTTTCAGCCCCTCTGTTTCTCGCCCTCTGTTTCAGCCCCTCTGTTTCTCGCCCTCTGTTTCAGCCCCTCTGTTTCTCGCCCTCTGATTCAGCCCCTCTCTTTCAGCCCCTCTGTTTCTCGCCCTCTGTTTCATCCCCTCTGATTCAGCCCCTCTGTTTCTTGCCCTCTGTTTTAGCCCCTCTGTTTCTCATCCTCTGTTTCAGCCCCTCTGTTTCTCACCCTCTGTTTCTCACCCTCTGTTTCTCGCCCTCTGTTTCAGCCCCTCTGTTTTTCGCCCTCTGTTTCAGCCCCTCTGTTTCTCGCCCTCTGTTTCAGGCTCTCTGTTTCAGCCCGTCTGTTTTAGCCCCTCTGTTTCAGCCCCTCTGTTTCTCGCCCTCTGTTTCTCGGCCGCAGTTTCAGCCCCTCTGTTTCTCGCCCTCTGTTTCAGCCCGTCTGTTTCAGCCCCTCTGATTCAGCCCCTCTGTTTCTCGCCCTCTGTTTCAGCCCCTCTGTTTCAGCCCCTCTGTTTCAGCCCCTCTGTTTCAGCCCCTCTGTTTCTAGCCCTCTGTTTCAGCCCCTCTGTTTCAGCCCCTCTGTTTCAGCCCCTCTGTTTCAGCCCCTCTGTTTCTCGCCCTCTGTTTCAGTCCCTCTGTTTCAGCCCCTCTGTTTCAGCCCCTCGGTTTCAGCCCCTCTGTTTCTCGCCCTCTGTTTCAGCCCCTCTGTTTCTCGCCCTCTGTTTCAGCCCCTCTGTTTCCCGCCCTCTGTTTCAGCCCCTCTGTTTCTCGCCCTCTGTTTCAGCCCCTCTGATTCAGCCCCGCTATTTCAGCCCCTCTGATTCAGCCACTCTGATTTAGCCCCTCTGATTCAGCCCCACTGTTTCTCGCCCTCTGTTTCAGCCCCGCTGTTTCAGCCCCTCTGTTTATCACCCTCTGTTTCTGCCCCTCTGTTTCACACCCTCTGTTTCAGACCCTCTGTTTCTCGCCCTCTGTTTCAGCCCCGCTGATTCAGCCCCTCTGTTTCAGCCCCTCTGAATCAGCCCCTCTGATTCAGCCCCTCTGTTTCAGCCCCTCTGTTTCAGCCCCTCTGTTTCAGCCCCTCTGTTTCTCGCCCTCTGTTTCTCACCCTCTGTTTCTCGCCCTCTGTTTCAGCCCCTCTGTTATTCGCCCTCTGTTTCAGCCCCTCTGTTTCTCGCCCTCTGTTTCAGGCTCTCTGTTTCAGCCCGTCTGTTTCAGCCCCTCTGTTTCTCGCCCTCTGTTTCAGCCCCTCTGTTTCCCGCCCTCTGTTTCAGCCCCTCTGTTTCTCGCCCTCTGTTTCAGCCCCTCTGATTCAGCCCCTCTGTTTCAGCCCCTCTGATTCAGCCCCTCTGATTTAGCCCCTCTGATTCAGCCCCTCTGTTTCTCACCCTCTGTTTCAGCCCCGCTGTTTCAGCCCCTCTGTTTATCACCCTCTGTTTCTGCCCCTCTGTTTCTAGCCCTCTGTTTCAGCCCCTCTGTTTCAGCCCCTCTGTTTCTCGCCCTCTGTTTCAGTCCCTCTGTTTCAGCCCCTCTGTTTCAGCCCCTCGGTTTCAGCCCCTCTGTTTCTCGCCCTCTGTTTCAGCCCCTCTGTTTCTCGCCCTCTGTTTCAGCCCCTCTATTTCAGCCCCTCTGTTTCTCGCCCTCTGTTTCAGCCCCTCTGTTTCTCGCCCTCTGTTTCAGCCCCGCTGATTCAGCCCCTCTGTTTCAGCACCTCTGTTTCAGCCCCTCTGTTTCTCGCCCTCTGTTTCAGCCCCTCTGTTTCAGCCCCTCTGTTTCTCGCCCTCTGTTTCAGCCCCTCTGTTTCTCGCCCTCTGTTTCAGCCCCTCTGTTTCTCGCCCTCTGTTTCAGCCCCTCTGTTTCAGCCTCTCTGTTTCAGACCCTCTGTGTCAGCCCCTCTGTTTCTCGCCCTCTGTTTCAGCCCCTCTGTTTCAGCCCCTCTGTTTCTCGCCCTTTGTTTCAGCCCCGCTGATTCAGCCCCTCTGTTTCAGCCCCTCTGAATCAGCCCCTCTGATTCAGCCCCTCTGTTTCAGCCTCTCTGTTTCAGCCCCTCTGTTTCTCGCCCTCTGTTTCAGCCCCTCTGTTTCCCGCCCTCTGTTTCAGCCCCTCTGTTTCTCGCCCTCTGTTTCAGCCCCTCTGATTCAGCCCCGCTATTTCAGCCCCTCTGATTCAGCCACTCTGATTTAGCCCCTCTGATTCAGCCCCACTGTTTCTCGCCCTCTGTTTCAGCCCCGCTGTTTCAGCCCCTCTGTTTATCACCCTCTGTTTCTGCCCCTCTGTTTCACACCCTCTGTTTCAGACCCTCTGTTTCTCGCCCTCTGTTTCAGCCCCGCTGATTCAGCCCCTCTGTTTCAGCCCCTCTGAATCAGCCCCTCTGATTCAGCCCCTCTGTTTCAGCCCCTCTGTTTCAGCCCCTCTGTTTCAGCCCCTCTGTTTCTCGCCCTCTGTTTCTCACCCTCTGTTTCTCGCCCTCTGTTTCAGCCCCTCTGTTATTCGCCCTCTGTTTCAGCCCCTCTGTTTCTCGCCCTCTGTTTCAGGCTCTCTGTTTCAGCCCGTCTGTTTCAGCCCCTCTGTTTCTCGCCCTCTGTTTCAGCCCCTCTGTTTCCCGCCCTCTGTTTCAGCCCCTCTGTTTCTCGCCCTCTGTTTCAGCCCCTCTGATTCAGCCCCTCTGTTTCAGCCCCTCTGATTCAGCCCCTCTGATTTAGCCCCTCTGATTCAGCCCCTCTGTTTCTCGCCCTCTGTTTCAGCCCCGCTGTTTCAGCCCCTCTGTTTATCACCCTCTGTTTCTGCCCCTCTGTTTCTCGCCCTCTGTTTCAGCCCCTCTGTTTCTCGCCCTCTGTTTCAGCCCCTCTGTTTCAGACCCTCTGAATCAGCCCCTCTGATTCAGCTCCTCTGTTTCAGCCCCTCTGTTTCAGCCCCACTGTTTCAGCCCCTCTGTTTCAGCCCCTCTGAATCAGCCCCTCTGAATCAGCCCCTCTGTTTCAGCCCCTCTGTTTCAGCCCCTCTGTTTCAGCCCCTCTGTTTCTAGCCCTCTGTTTCAGCCCCTCTGTTTCCCGCCCTCTGTTTCAGCCCCTCTGTTTCTCGCCCTCTGTTTCAGCCCCTCTGATTCAGCCCCTCTGTTTCAGCTCCTCTGATTCAGCCCCTCTGATTTAGCCCCTCTGTTTCAGCCCCTCTGTTTCAGCCCCTCTGTTTCTCGCCCTCTGTTTCAGGCTCTCTGTTTCAGCCCGTCTGTTTTAGCCCCTCTGTTTCAGCCCCTCTGTTTCTCGCCCTCTGTTTCTCGCCCTCTGTTTCAGCCCCTCTGTTTCTCGCCCACTGTTTCAGCCCGTCTGTTTCAGCCCCTCTGATTCAGACCCTCTGATTCAGCCCATCTGTTTCTCGCCCACTGTTTCAGCCCGTCTGTTTCAGCCCCTCTGTTTCAGCCCCTCTGTTTCAGCCCCTCTGTTTCTCGCCCTCTGTTTCAGCCCCTCTGTTTCAGCCCCTCTGTTTCAGCCCCTCTGTTTCTCGCCCTCTGTTTCAGTCCCTCTGTTTCAGCCCCTCTGTTTCAGCCCCTCTGTTTCAGCCCCTCTGTTTCTCGCCCTCTGTTTCAGCCCCTCTGTTTCTCGCCCTCTGTTTCAGCCCCTCTATTTCAGCCCCTCTGTTTCTCGTCCTCTGTTTCAGCCCCTCTGTTTCTCGCCCTCTGTTTCAGCGCCGCGGATTCAGCCCCTCGGTTTCAGCACCTCTGTTTCAGCCCCTCTGTTTCTCGCCCTCTGTTTCAGCCCCTCTGTTTCAGCCCCTCTGTTTCTCGCCCTCTGTTTCAGCCCCTCTGTTTCTCGCCCTCTGATTCAGCCCCTCTATTTCAGCCCCTCTGTTTCTCGCCCTCTGTTTCAGCCCCTCTGTTTCAGACCCTCTGTGTCAGCCCCTCTGTTTCTCGCCCTCTGTTTCAGCCCCTCTGTTTCAGCCCCTCTGTTTCTCGCCCTCTGTTTCTGCCCCTCTGATTCTCGCCCTTTGTTTCAGCCCGGCTGATTCAGCCCCTCTGTTTCAGCCCCTCTGAATCAGCCCCTCTGATTCAGCCCCTCTGTTTCAGCCCCTCTGTTTCAGCCCCACTGTTTCAGCCCCTCTGTTTCTCGCCCTCTGTTTCAGCACCTCTGTTTCCCGCCCTCTGTTTCAGCCCCTCTGTTTCGCGCCCTCTGTTTCAGCCCCTCTAATTCAGCCCCTCTGTTTCAGCCCCTCTGATTGAGCCCCTCTGATTTTGCCCCTCTGATTCAGCCCCTCTGTTTCTCGCCCTCTGTTTCAGCCCCGCTGTTTCAGCCCATCTGTTTATCAACCTCTGTTTCTGCCCCTCTGTTTCTCACCCTCTGTTTCAGCCCCTCTGTTTCTCGCCCTCTGTTTCAGCACCTCTGTTTCTCGCCCTCTGTTTCAGCCCCTCTGTTTCTCGCCCTCTGATTCAGCCCCTCTTTTTCAGCCCCTCTGTTTCTCGCCCTCTGTTTCAGCCCCTCTGATTCAGCCCCTCTGTTTCTTGCCCTCTGTTTCAGCACCTCTGTTTCTCATCCTCTGTTTCAGCCCCTCTGTTTCTCACCCTCTGTTTCTCACCCTCTGTTTCTCGCCCTCTGTTTCAGCCCCTCTGTTTTTCGCCCTCTGTTTCAGCCCCTCTGTTTCTCGCCCTCTGTTTCAGGCTCTCTGTTTCAGCCCGTCTGTTTTAGCCCCTCTGTTTCAGCCCCTCTGTTTCTCGCCCTCTGTTTCTCGGCCGCAGTTTCAGCCCCTCTGTTTCTCGCCCTCTGTTTCAGCCCGTCTGTTTCAGCCCCTCTGATTCAGCCCCTCTGATTCAGCCCCTCTGTTTCTCGCCCTCTGTTTCAGCCCCTCTGTTTCAGCCCCTCTGTTTCAGCCCCTCTGTTTCTCGCCCTCTGTTTCAGCCCCTCTGTTTCTCGCCCTCTGTTTCAGCCCCTCTGTTTCAGCCCCTCTGTTTCTCGCCCTCTGTTTCAGTCCCTCTGTTTCAGCCCCTCTGTTTCAGCCCCTCGGTTTCAGCCCCTCTGTTTCTCGCCCACTGTTTCAGCCCCTCTGTTTCTCGCCTTCTGTTTCAGCCCCTCGATTTCAGCCCCTCTGTTTCTCGCCCTCTGTTTCACCCCCTCTGTTTCTCGCCCTCTGTTTCAGCCCCGCTGATTCAGCCCCTCTGTTTCTCGCCCTCTGTTTCAGCCCCTCTGTTTCTCGCCCTCTGTTTCAGCCCCTCTGTTTCTCGCCCTCTGTTTCAGCCCCTGTGTTTCAGCCCCTCTGTTTCAGACCCTCTGTGTCAGCCCCTCTGTTTCTCGCCCTCTGTTTCAGCCCCTCTGTTTCAGCCCCTCTGTTTCTCGCCCTTTGTTTCAGCCCCGCTGATTCAGCCCCTCTGTTTCAGTCCCTCTGTTTCCCGCCCTCTGTTTCAGCCCCTCTGTTTCTCGCCCTCTGTTTCAGCCCCTCTGATTCAGCCCCTCTGTTTCAGCCCCTCTGATTCAGCCACTCTGATTTAGCCCCTCTGATTCAGCCCCACTGTTTCTTGCCCTCTGTTTCAGCCCCGCTGTTTCAGCCCCTCTGTTTATCACCATCTGTTTCTGCCCCTCTGTTTCTCACCCTCTGTTTCAGACCCTCTGTTTCTCGCCCTCTGTTTCAGCCCCGCTGATTCAGCCCCTCTGATTCAGCCCCTCTGTTTCAGCCCCTCTGTTTCAGCCCCACTGTTTCAGCCCATCTGTTTCTCGCCCTCTGTTTCATCCCCTCTGTTTCTCGCCCTCTCTTTCAGATCCTCTGTTTCTCGCCCTCTGTTTCAGCCCCTCTGTTTCAGCCCCTCTGTTTCTAACCCTCTGTTTCTTGTCCTCTGTTTCAGCCACTCTGATTCAGCCCCTCTGTTGCAGCCCCTCTGATTCAGAGGTCGAGAAACAGAGGGGCTGAAACAGAGGGCGAGAAACAGAGCGGCTGAAACAGTGGGCGAGAAACAGAGGGGCTGAAACAGAGGGCGAGAAACAGAGGGGCTGATTCAGAGGGGCTGAATAACAGGGGCTGAAAGAGAGGGCGAGAAACAGAGGGGCTTAAACAGAGGGCGAGAAACAGAGGGGCTGAAACAGAGGGGCTGAAACAGTGGGCGAGATTCAGAGGGACTGACACAGAGGGGCTGAAACAGAGGGGCTGAATCAGAGGGGCTAAATCAGAGGGGCTGAATCAGAGGGAGAGAAACAGAGGGGTTGAAACAGAGGGGCTGAAACAGGGGGGCTGAAACCGAGGGTGAGAAAGAGAGGGGCTGAAACAGAGGGCGAGAAACAGAGGCTTAATCAGAGGGGCTGCATCAGTGGGGCTGAAACAGAGGGGCTGAATCAGAGGGGCTGAAACAGAGGGCGAGAAACAGTGGGGCTGAAGCAGAGGGCAAGAAACAGAGGGGCTGAAACAGAGGGCGAGAAACAGAGAGGCTGAAATAGAGGGGCTGAAACAGAGGGGCTGAATCAGAGGGGCTGATACAGAGGGGCTGACACAGAGGGGCTGAATCAGCGGGGCTGAAACAGAGGGCGAGAAACAGAGGGGCAGAAACAGAGGGCGAGAAACAGAGGTGCTGAAACATAGGGCGAGAAACAGAGGGCGAGAAACAGAGGGGCAGAAACAGAGGGCGAGAAACAGAGGTGCTGAAACATAGGGCGAGAAACAGAGGGGCTGAAACAGAGGGCGAGAAACAGAGGGGCTGAAACAGTGGGGCTGGAACAGAGGGGCTGAAAAAGTGGGCTAGAAACAGAGGGGCTGAAACAGAGGGTGAGAAACAGAGGGGCCAAAACAGAGGGCGAGAAACAGAGGGGCTGAAACACAGGGGTTGAAACAGAGGGGCTGAAGCAGAGGGGCTGAAACAGAGGGCGAGAAACAGAGGGGCTGAAACAGACGGTGAGAAACAGAGGGGCTGAATCAGAGGGGCTGAATCAGAGGGGCTGAAACAGTGGGCGAGATACAGAGGGGCTGAAACAGAGGGCGAGAAACAGAGGGGCTGAAACAGAGGGGGAGAAACAGAGGGCGAGAAACAGAGGGACTGAAACAGAGGGGCTGAAACAGAGGGGTTGAAACAGAGGGGCTGAAACAAAGGGCGAGAAACAGAGGGGCTGAAACAGAGGGGCTGAAACAGAGGGCGAGATACAGAGGGGCTGAAACCGAGGGCGAGAAACAGAGGGGCTGAAACAGAGGGCGAGAAACAGAGGGGCTGAATCAGAGGGTCTGAAACAGATAGCGAGAAACAGAGGGGGTGAAACAGAGGGGCTGAAATAGAGGGTGAGAAACAGAGGGGCTGAAACAGAGGGCGAGAAACAGAGTGACTGAAACAGACGGGCTGAAACAGAGGGCGAGAAACAGAGGGACTGAAACAGAGGGCGAGAAACAGAGAGGCTGGAACAAAGGGCGAGAAACAGAGGGGCTGAAACAGAGGGCGAGAAACAGAGGGGCTTAAACAGAGGGGCTGAAACAGTGGGCGAGATACAGAGGGGCTGAAACAGAGTGGCTGAAACAGATGGGCTGAAACACAGGGCGAGAAACAGAGGGGCTGAAACAGAGGGCGAGAAACAGAGGGGATGAAACATGGGGCGGGAAACAGAGGGGCTGAAACAGAGGGGCGGGAAACAGAGGGACTGAAACAGAGGGGCTGAAACAAAGGGCGAGAAACAGAGGGGCTGAAACAGAGGGCGAGAAACAGAGGGGCTGAAACAGAGGGGCTGAAACAGAGGGCGAGATACAGAGGGGCTGAAACCGAGGGCGAGAAACAGAGGGGCTGAAACAGAGGGCGAGAAACAGAGGGGCTGAATCAGAGGGTCTGAAACAGAGGGCGAGAAACAGAGGGGCTGAAACAGAGGGTGAGAAACAGAGGGCCTGAAACAGAGGGCGAGAAACAGAGTGACTGAAACAGACGGGCTGAAACAGAGGGCGAGAAACAGAGGGACTGAAACAGAGGGCGAGAAACAGAGAGGCTGGAAAAAAGGGCGAGAAACAGAGGGGCTGAAACAGAGGGCGAGAAACAGAGGGGCTTAAACAGAGGGGCTGAAACAGTGGGCGAGATACAGAGGGGCTGAAACAGAGTGGCTGAAACAGATGGGCTGAAACAGAGGGCGAGAAACAGAGGGGCTGAAACAGAGGGCGAGAAACAGAGGGGATGAAACATGGGGCGGGAAACAGAGGGGCTGAAACAGAGGGGCGGGAAACAGAGAGGCTGGAACAAAGGGCGAGAAACAGAGGGGCTGAAACAGAGGGTGAGAAACAGAGGGGCTGAAACAGAGGGCGAGAAACAGAGGGGCTTAAACAGAGGCGCTGAAACAGTGGGCGAGATACAGAGGGGCTGAAACAGAGGGGCTGAAACAGACGGGCTGAAACAGAGGGCGAGAAACAGAGGGGCTGAAACAGAGAGCGAGAAACAGAGGGGATGAAACAGGGGGCGAGATACAAAGGGGCTGAAACAGAGGGGCTGAAACAGACGGGCTGAAACAGAGCGCGAGAAACAGAGGGGCTGAAACAGAGGGCGAGAAACAGAGGGGATGAAACAGAGGGGCGGGAAACAGAGGGGCGGGAAACAGTGGTGGCTGAATCAGAGGTGCTGAATCAGAGGGGCTGAATCAGAGGGGCTGAAACAGTGGGCGAGAAACAGAGGGGCTGAAACAAAGGGGCTGAAACAGAGGGCGAGAAACAGAGGGGCTGAATCAGAGGGGCTGAATCAGAGGGGCTGAAACAGAGGGCGAGAAACAGAGGGGCTGAAACAGAGGGCGAGAAACAGAGGGGCTGAAACAGAGGGGCTGAACCAGAGGGGCTGAATCAGAGGGGCTGAATCAGAGGGGCTGAAACGGAGGGGCTGAATCAGCTGGGCTGAAACAGAGGGGTTGAAACAGAGGGTGAGAAACAGATTGTCAGAAAAAGAGGGGCTGAAACAGAGGGCGAGAAACAGAAGAGCTGATACAGAGCGGCTGAATCAGCGGGCGAGAAGCAGAGGGGCTGAAACAGGGGGCGAGAAACAGAGGGGCTGAAACATGGGGCGAGAAACAGAGGGGCTGAAACAGAGGGTGAGAAACAGAGGGGCTGAATCAGAGGGGCTAAAACAGATGGTTAGAAACAGAGGGCGAGAAACAGAGGGGATGAAACAGAGGGGCTGAATCAGAGGGGCTGAATCAGAGGGCGAGAAACCGAGGGGCTGAAACAGGAGGCGAGAAACGGAGGGGCTGAAACAGAGGGTGATAAACAGAGTGCGAGAAAAAGAGGGGCTGAAACAGAGGGCGAGAAACAGAGGGGCTGAAACAGAGGGGCTGAAACAGAGGGTGAGAAACGGAGTGCGAGAAACAGAGGGGCTGAAACAGAGGGCGAGAAACGGAGGGGTGAAACAGAGGGTGAGAAACAGAGGGGCTGAAACAGAGAGGCTAAAACAGAGGGTGAGAAACGGAGTGCGAGAAACAGAGGGGCTGAAACAGAGGGCGAGAAACGGAGGGGTGAAACAGTGGGTGAGAAACAGAGGGGCTGAAACAGAGGGTGAGAAACAGAGGGGCTGAAACAGAGGGCGAGAAACTGAGGGGGTGAAACAGTGGGTGAGAAACAGAGGGGCTGAAACAGAGGGCGAGAAACAGAGGGGCTGAAACAGAGGGGCTGAAACAGAGGGCGAGAAACAGAGGGGCTGAAACAGAGGGGCTGAAACAGAGGGTGAGAAACGGAGTGCGAGAAACAGAGGGACTGAAACATGGGGCGAGAAACAGAGGGGCTGAAACAGAGGGTGAGAAACAGAGGGGCTGAAACAGAGAGGCTAAAACAGAGGGTGAGAAACGGAGTGCGAGAAACAGAGGGGCTGAAACAGAGGGCGAGAAACGGAGGGGTGAAACAGTGGGTGAGAAACAGAGGGGCTGAAACAGAGGGTGAGAAACAGAGGGGCTGAAACAGAGGGCGAGAAACTGAGGGGGTGAAACAGTGGGTGAGAAACAGAGGGGCTGAAACAGAGGGCGAGAAACAGAGGGGCTGAAACAGAGGGGCTGAAACAGAGGGCGAGAAACAGAGGGGCTGAAACAGATGGGGGGGAAACAGAGGGGCTGAAACAGAGGGCGAGAAACAGAGGGGGTGAAACAGTGGGTGAGAAACAGAGGGGCTGAAACAGAGGGGCTGAAACATAGGGTGAGAAACAGCGGGGCAGAAACAGAGGGGCTGAAACAGAGGTCGAGAAACAGAGGGGCTGAAACAGAGGGCGAGAAACAGAGGGGTTGAAACAGAGGGTGAGAAACAGAGGGGCTGAACCATAGGGCGAGAAACAGAGGGGCTGAAACAGAGGGCGAGAAACAGAGGGGCTGAAACAGAGGGGCTGAAACAGAGGGCGAGAAACAGAGGGGCTGAAACAGATGGGGGGGAAACAGACGGGCTGAAACAGAGGGCGAGAAACTGAGGGGGTGAAACAGTGGGTGAGAAACAGAAGGGCTGAAACAGAGGGGCTGAAACATAGGGTGAGAAACAGCGGGGCAGAAACAGAGGGGCTGAAACAGAGGGCGAGAAACAGAGGGGCTGAAACAGAGGGTGAGAAACAGAGGGGTTGAAACAGAGAGGCTAAAACAGAGGGTGAGAAACGGAGTGCGAGAAACAGAGGGGCTGAAACAGAGGGCGAGAAACAGAGGGGCTGAAACAGAGGGGCTGAAACATAGGGCGAGAAACAGAGGGGTGAAACAGAGGGCGAGAAACAGAGGGGCTGAAACAGAGGGGCTGAAACAGAGGGCGAGAAACAAAGTGGCTGAAACATAGGGGCTCAAACAGAGTGCAAGAAACAGAGGGCGAGAAACAGAGGGGATGAAACAGAGGGGCTGAATCAGAGGGGCTGAAACATAGGGCGAGAACCAGAGGGCGAGAAACAGAAGAGCTGAAACAGAGCGGCTGAATCAGCGGGCGAGAAACAGAGGGGCTGAAACAGGGGGCGAGAAACGGAGGGGCTGAAACAGAGGGCGAGAAACAGAGGGGTTGAAACAGAGGGTGAGAAACAGAGTGTCAGAAAAAGAGGGGCTGAAACAGAGGGCGAGAAACGGAGGGGCTGAAACAGAGGGTGAGAAACAGAGGGGCTGAAACAGAGGGTGAGAAATAGAGGGCGAGAAACAGAGGGGATGAAACAGAGGGGCTGAATCAGAGGGGCTGAATCAGAGGGGCTGAATCAGAGGGCGAGAAACCGAGGGGCTGAAACAGGAGGCGAGAAACGGAGGGGCTGAAACAGAGGGTGATAAACAGAGTGCGAAAAAAAGAGGGGCTGAAACAGAGGGCGAGAAACAGAGGGGCTGAAACAGAGGGGCTGAAACAGAGGTACTGAAACATGGGGCGAGAAACAGAGGGGCTGAAACAGAGGGTGAGAAACAGAGGGGCTGAAACAGAGAGGCTAAAACAGAGGGTGAGAAACGGAGTGCGAGAAACAGAGGGGCTGAAACAGAGGGCGAGAAACAGAGGGGGTGAAACAGTGGGTGAGAAACAGAGGGGCTGAAACATAGGGTGAGAAACAGCGGGGCAGAAACAGAGGGGCTGAAACAGAGGGCGAGAAACAGAGGGGCTGAAACAGAGGGGCTGAAACAGAGGGCGAGAAACAGAGTGGCTGAAACATAGGGGCTGAAACAGAGTGCAAGAAACAGAGGGCGAGAAACAGAGGGGATGAAACAGAGGGGCTGAATCAGAGGGGCTGAAACATAGGGCGAGAACCAGAGGGCGAGAAACAGAAGAGCTGAAACAGAGCGGCTGAATCAGCGGGCGAGAAACAGAGGGGCTGAAACAGGGGGCGAGAAACAGAGGGGCTGAAACAGAGGGCGAGACACAGCGGGGCTGACACAGATGGGCTGAAACAGAGGGCGAGAAACAGAGGGGCTGAAACAGAGGGCGAGAAACAGAGGGCGAGAAACAGAGGGGCTGAAACATGGGGCGAGAAACAGAGGGGCTGAAACAGAGGGTGAGAAACAGAGGGGCTGAAACAGAGGGCGAGAAACAGAAGGGCTGAAACAGGGGGCGAGAAACAGAGGGGTTGAAACAGAGGGCGAGAAACAGAGGGGCTGAAACAGAGGGCGAGACACAGCGGGGCTGACACAGATGGGCTGAAACAGAGGGCGAGAAACAGAGGGGCTGAAACAGAGGGCGAGAAACAGAGGCCGAGAAACAGAGGGGCTGAAACAGAAGGGCTGAAACAGAGGGTGAGAAACAGAGGGACTGCAACAGGGGGCGAGAAACAGAGGGTCTGAAACAGAGGGCGAGAAACAGAGGGGCTGAAACAGAGGGCGAGAAACAGAAGGGCTGAAACAGGGGGCGAGAAACAGAGGGGCTGAAACAGAGGGCGACAAACAGAGGGGCTGAAACAGAGGGCGAGATACAGCGGGGCTGAATCAGATGGGCTGAAACAGAGGGCGAGAAACAGAGGGGCTGAAACAGAGGGCGAGACACAGCGGGGCTGAATCAGATGGGCTGAAACAGAGGGCGAGAAACAGAGGGGCTGAAACAGAGGGGCTGAAACAGAGGGCGAGAAACAGAGGGGCTGAAACAGAGGGGCTGAAACAGAGGGTGAGAAACAGCGGGGCAGAAACAGAGGGGCTGAAACAGAGGGCGAGAAACAGAGGGGCTGAAACAGAGGGGCTGAAACAGAGGGCGAGAAACAGAGTGGCTGAAACATAGGGGCTGAAACAGAGTGCAAGAAACAGAGGGCGAGAAACAGAGGGGATGAAACAGAGGGGCTGAATCAGAGGGGCTGAAACATAGGGCGAGAACCATAGGGCGAGAAACAGAAGAGCTGAAACAGAGCGGCTGAATCAGCGGGCGAGAAACAGAGGGGCTGAAACAGGGGGCGAGAAACAGAAGGGCTGAAACAGAGGGCGAGACTCAGCGGGGCTGACACAGATGGGCTGAAACAGAGGGCGAGAAACAGAGGGGCTGAAACAGAGGGCGAGAAACAGAGGGCGAGAAACAGAGGGGCTGAAACAGGGGGCGAGAAACAGAGGGGCTGAAACAGAGGGTGAGAAACAGAGGGGCTGAAACAGAGGGCGAGAAACAGAAGGGCTGAAACAGGGGGCGAGAAACAGAGGGGTTGAAACAGAGGGCGAGAAACAGAGGGGCTGAAACAGAGGGCGAGACACAGCGGGGCTGACACAGATGGGCTGAAACAGAGGGCGAGAAACAGAGGGGCTGAAACAGAGGGCGAGAAACAGAGGCCGAGAAACAGAGGGGCTGAAACAAAAGGGCTGAAACAGAGGGTGAGAAACAGAGGGACTGCAACAGGGGGCGAGAAACAGAGGGTCTGAAACAGAGGGCGAGAAACAGAGGGGCTGAAACAGAGGGCGAGAAACAGAAGGGCTGAAACAGGGGGCGAGAAACAGAGGGGCTGAAACAGAGGGCGACAAACAGAGGGGCTGAAACAGAGGGCGAGATACAGCGGGGCTGAATCAGATGGGCTGAAACAGAGGGCGAGAAACAGAGGGGCTGAAACAGAGGGCGAGACACAGCGGGGCTGAATCAGATGGGCTAAAACAGAGGGCGAGAAACAGAGGGGCTGAAACAGAGGGGCTGAAACAGAGGGCGAGAAACAGAGGGGCTGAAACAGAGGGGCTGAAACAGAGGGTGATAAACAGAGGGGCTGCAACAGGGGGCGAGAAATGGAGGGGCTGAAACAGAGGGCGAGAAACAGAGGGGCTGAAACAGTGGGTGAGAAACAGAGGGGCTGAAACAGAGGGGCTGAAACATAGGGTGAGAAACAGCGGGGCAGAAACAGAGGGGCTGAAACAGAGGGCGAGAAACAGAGCGGCTGAAACAGAGGGCGAGAAACGGAGGGGCTGAAACAGAGGGTGAGAAACAGAGGGGCTGAAACAGAGGGGCTAAAACAGAGGGTGAGAAATAGAGGGCGAGAAACAGAGGGGATGAAACAGAGGGGCTGAATCAGCGGGGCTGAATCAGAGGGCGAGAAACCGAGGGGCTGAAACAGGAGGCGAGAAACGGAGGGGCTGAAACAGAGGGTGATAAACAGAGTGCGAAAAAAAGAGGGGCTGAAACAGAGGGCGAGAAACAGAGGGGCTGAAACAGAGGGGCTGAAACAGAGGGACTGAAACATGGGGCGAGAAACAGAGGGGCTGAAACAGAGGGTGAGAAACAGAGGGGCTGAAACAGAGAGGCTAAATCAGAGGGTGAGAAACGGAGTGCGAGAAACAGAGGGGCTGAAACAGAGGGCGAGAAACAGAGGGGGTGAAACAGTGGGTGAGAAACAGAGGGGCTTAAACAGAGGGGCTGAAACATAGGGTGAGAAACAGCGGGGCAGAAACAGAGGGGCTGAAACAGAGGGCGAGAAACAGAGGGGCTGAAACAGAGGGGCTGAAACAGAGGGCGAGAAACAGAGTGGCTGAAACATAGGGGCTGAAACAGAGTGCAAGAAACAGAGGGCGAGAAACAGAGGGGATGAAACAGAGGGGCTGAATCAGAGGGGCTGAAACATAGGGCGAGAACCAGAGGGCGAGAAACAGAAGAGCTGAAACAGAGCGGCTGAATCAGCGGGCGAGAAACAGAGGGGCTGAAACAGGGGGCGAGAAACAGAGGGGCTGAAACAGAGGGCGAGACACAGCGGGGCTGACACAGATGGGCTGAAACAGAGGGCGAGAAACAGAGGGGCTGAAACAGAGGGCGAGAAACAGAGGGCGAGAAACAGAGGGGCTGAAACAGGGGGCGAGAAACAGAGGGGCTGAAACAGAGGGCGAGAAACAGAGGGGCTGAAACAGAGGGCGAGAAACAGAAGGGCTGAAACAGGGGGCGAGAAACAGAGGGGTTGAAACAGAGGGCGAGAAACAGAGGGGCTGAAACAGAGGGCGAGACACAGCGGGGCTGACACAGATGGGCTGAAACAGAGGGCGAGAAACAGAGGGGCTGAAACAGAGGGCGAGAAACAGCGGCCGAGAAACAGAGGGGCTGAAACAGAGGGCGAGAAACAGAAGGGCTGAAACAGGGGGCGAGAAACAGAGGGGCTGAAACAGAGGGCGACAAACAGAGGGGCTGAAACAGAGGGCGAGACACAGCGGGGCTGAATCAGATGGGCTGAAACAGAGGGCGAGAAACAGAGGGGCTGAAACAGAGGGCGAGACACAGCGGGTCTGAATCAGATGGGCTGAAACAGAGGGCGAGAAACAGAGGGGCTGAAACAGAGGGGCTGAAACAGAGGGCGAGAAACAGAGGGGCTGAAACAGAGGGGCTGAAACAGAGGGTGATAAACAGAGGGGCTGCAACAGGGGGCGAGAAATGGAGGGGCTGAAACAGAGGGCGAGAAACAGAGGGGCTGAAACAGTGGGTGAGAAACAGAGGGGCTGAAACAGAGGGGCTGAAACATAGGGTGAGAAACAGCGGGGCAGAAACAGAGGGGCTGAAACAGAGGGCGAGAAACAGAGCGGCTGAAACAGAGGGTGAGAAACAGAGGGGCTGAAACAGTGGGTGAGAAACAGAGCGGCTGAAAGAGAGGGGCTGAAACATAGGGTGAGAAACAGCGAGGCAGAAACAGAGGGGCTGAAACAGAGGGTGAGAAACAGAGGCGCTGAAACAGTGGGTGAGACACAGACGGGCTGAAACAGTGGGTGAGAAGCAGAGGCGCTGAATCAGAGGGCGAGAAACAGAGGGGCTGAAACAGAGGGCGAGAAACAGAGGGGCTGAAACAGGGGGCGAGAAACAGAGGGGCTGAAACAGAGGGCGAGAAACAGAGGGGCTGAAACAGGGGGCGAGAAACAGAAGGGCTGAAACAGGGGGCGAGAAACAGAGGGGCTGAAACAGAGGGCGAGAAACAGAGGGGCTGAAACAGAGGGCGAGACACAGCGGGGCTGACACAGATGGGCTGAAACAGAGGGCGAGAAACAGCGGGGCTGAAACGGAGGGGCTGAAACAGAGGGCGAGAAACAGAGGGGCTGAAACAGAGGGGCTGATACAGAGGGTGATAAACAGAGGGGCTGCAACAGGGGGCGAGAAATGGAGGGGCTGAAACAGTGGGTGAGAAACAGAGGGGCTGAAACAGAGGGGCTGAAACATAGGGTGAGAAACAGCGGGGCAGAAGCAGAGGGGCTGAAACAGAGGGTGAGAAACCGAGGGGCTGAAACTGTGGGTGAGAAACAGAGGGGCTGAAACAGAGGGGCTGAAACATAGGGTGAGAAACAGCGGGGCAGAAACAGAGGGGCTGAAACAGAGGGCGAGAAACAGAGCGGCTGAAACAGAGGGTGAGAAACAGAGGGGCTGAAACAGTGGGTGAGAAACAGACGGGCTGAAACAGTGGGTGAGAAGCAGAGGGGCTGAATCAGAGGGCGAGAAACAGAGGGGCTGAAACAGGGGGCGAGAAATGGAGGGGCTGAGACAGAGGGCGAGAAACAGTGGGGCTGAAACAGAGGGGCTGAAACAGAGGGGCTGAAACAGGGGGCGAGAAACAGAGAGTCTGAAACAGAGGGCGAGAAACAGAGGGGCTGAAACAGAGGGCGAGACACAGTGGGGCTAAAACAGAGGGGCTGAAACAGAGGGCAAGAAACAGAGGGGCTGAAACAGAGGGGCTGAAACAGAGGGCGAGAAACAGAGGGGCTGAAACAGAGGGGCTGAAACAGAGGGTGAGAAACAGAGTGGCTGCAACAGGGGGCGAGAAATGGAGGGGCTGAAACAGAGGGGCTGAAACAGAGGGTGAGAAACAGAGGGGCTGAAACAGTTTGGCTGAAACATTTTGTGAGAAACAGAGGGCGAGAAACAGAGTGGCTGAAACATAGGGGCTGAAACAGAGTGCAAGAAACCGAGGGCGAGAAACAGAGGGGATGAAACAGAGGGGCTGAATCAGAGGGCCTGAAACATAGGGCGAGAACCAGAGGGCGAGAAACAGAAGAGCTGAAACAGAGCGGCTGAATCAGCGGGCGAGAAACAGAGGGGCTGAAACAGGGGGCGAGAAACGGAGGGGCTGAAACAGAGGGGTTGAAACAGAGGGGTTGAAACAGAGGGTGAGAAACAGATTGTCAGAAAAAGAGGGGCTGAAACAGAGGGCGAGAAACAGAAGAGCTGATACAGAGCGGCTGAATCAGCGGGCGAGAAGCAGAGGGGCTGAAACAGGGGGCGAGAAACAGAGGGGCTGAAACATGGGGCGAGAAACAGAGGGGCTGAAACAGAGGGTGAGAAACAGAGGGGCTGAATCAGAGGGGCTAAAACAGATGGTGAGAAACAGAGGGCGAGAAACAGAGGGGATGAAACAGAGGGGCTGAATCAGAGGGGCTGAATCAGAGGGCGAGAAACCGAGGGGCTGAAACAGGAGGCGAGAAACGGAGGGGCTGAAACAGAGGGTGAGAAACAGAGTGCGAGAAAAAGAGGGGCTGAAACAGAGGGCGAGAAACAGAGGGGCTGAAACAGAGGGGCTGAAACAGAGGGACTGAAACATGGGGCGAGAAACAGAGGGGCTGAAACAGAGGGTGAGAAACAGAGGGGCTGAAACAGAGAGGCTAAAACAGAGGGTGAGAAACGGAGTGCGAGAAACAGAGGGGCTGAAACAGAGGGCGAGAAACGGAGGGGTGAAACAGTGGGTGAGAAACAGCGGGGCAGAAACAGAGGGGCTGAAACAGAGGGCGAGAAACAGAGGGGCTGAAACAGAGGGTGAGAAACAGAGGGGCTGAAACAGTGGGTGAGAAACAGACGGGCTGAAACAGAGAGGCTAAAACAGAGGGTGCGAAAGGGAGTGCGAGAAACAGAGGGGCTGAAACAGAGGGCGAGAAACACAGGGGCTGAAACAGAGGGCGAGAAACAGAGGAGTTGAAACAGAGGGTGAGAAACAGAGTGCGAGAAAAAGAGGGGCTGAAACAGAGGGTGAGAAACAGAGGGGCTGAAACATAGGGCGAGAAACTGAGGGGGTGAAACAGTGGGCGAGAAACAGAGGGGCTGAAACAGAGGGCGAGAAACAGAGGGGCTGAAACAGAGGGGCTGAAACAGAGGGCGAGAAACAGAGGGGCTGAAACAGATGGGGGGGAAACAGAGGGGCTGAAACAGAGGGCGAGAAACTGAGGGGGTGAAACAGTGGGTGAGAAACAGAGGGGCTGAAACAGAGGGGCTGAAACATAGGGTGAGAAACAGCGGGGCAGAAACAGAGGGGCTGAAACAGAGGGCGAGAAACAGAGGGGCTGAAACAGAGGGTTAGAAACAGAGGGGTTGAAACAGAGAGGCTAAAACAGAGGGTGAGAAACGGAGTGCGAGAAACAGAGGGGCTGAAACAGTGGGTGAGAAACAGACGGGCTGAAACAGAGAGGCTAAAACAGAGGGTGAGAAAGGGAGTGCGAGAAACAGAGGGGCTGAAACAGAGGGCGAGAAACACAGGGGCTGAAACAGAGGGCGAGAAACAGAGGGGTTGAAACAGAGGGTGAGAAACAGAGTGCGAGAAAAAGAGGGGCTGAAACAGAGGGTGAGAAACAGAGGGGCTGAAACATAGGGCGAGAAACTGAGGGGGTGAAACAGTGGGCGAGAAACAGAGGGGCTGAAACAGAGGGCGAGAAACAGAGGGGCTGAAACAGAGGGGCTGAAACAGAGGGCGAGAAACAGAGGGGCTGAAACAGATGGGGGGGAAACAGAGGGGCTGAAACAGAGGGCGAGAAACTGAGGGGGTGAAACAGTGGGTGAGAAACAGAGGGGCTGAAACAGAGGGGCTGAAACATAGGGTGAGAAACAGCGGGGCAGAAACAGAGGGGCTGAAACAGAGGGCGAGAAACAGAGGGGCTGAAACAGAGGGTTAGAAACAGAGGGGTTGAAACAGAGAGGCTAAAACAGAGGGTGAGAAACGGAGTGCGAGAAACAGAGGGGCTGAAACAGAGGGCGAGAAACAGAGGGGCTGAAACAGAGGGGCTGAAACATAGGGCGAGAAACAGAGGGGTGAAACAGAGGGCGAGAAACAGAGGGGCTGAAACAGAGGGGCTGAAACAGAGGGCGAGAAACAGAGTGGCTGAAACATAGGGGCTGAAACAGAGTGCAAGAAACAGAGGGCGAGAAACAGAGGGGATGAAACAGAGGGGCTGAATCAGAGGGGCTGAAACATAGGGCGAGAACCAGAGGGCGAGAAACAGAAGAGCTGAAACAAAGCGGCTGAATCAGCGGGCGAGAAACAGAGGGGCTGAAACAGGGGGCGAGAAACGGAGGGGCTGAAACAGAGGGCGAGAAACAGAGGGGTTGAAACAGAGGGTGAGAAACAGAGTGTCAGAAAAAGAGGGGCTGAAACAGAGGGCGAGAAACGGAGGGGCTGAAACAGAGGGTGAGAAACAGAGGGGCTGAAACAGAGGGGCTAAAACAGAGGGTGAGATATAGAGGGCGAGAAACAGAGGGGATGAAACAGAGGGGCTGAATCAGAGGGGCTGAATCAGAGGGCGAGAAACCGAGGGGCTGAAACAGGAGGCGAGAAACGGAGGGGCTGAAACAGAGGGTGAGAAACAGAGTGCGAAAAAAAGAGGGGCTGAAACAGAGGGCGAGAAACAGAGGGGCTGAAACAGAGGGGCTGAAACAGAGGGACTGAAACATGGGGCGAGAAACAGAGGGGCTGAAACAGAGGGTGAGAAACAGAGGGGCTGAAACAGAGAGGCTAAAACAGAGGGTGAGAAACGGAGTGCGAGAAACAGAGGGGCTGAAACAGAGGGCGAGAAACAGAGGGGGTGAAACAGTGGGTGAGAAACAGAGGGGCTGAAACAGAGGGGCTGAAACATAGGGTGAGAAACAGAGGGGCAGAAACAGAGGGGCTGAAACAGAGGGCGAGAAACAGAGGGGCTGAAACAGAGGGGCTGAAACAGAGTGCAAGAAACCGAGGGCGAGAAACAGAGGGGATGAAACAGAGGGGCTGAATCAGAGGGCCTGAAACATAGGGCGAGAACCAGAGGGCGAGAAACAGAAGAGCTGAAACAGAGCGGCTGAATCAGCGGGCGAGAAACAGAGGGGCTGAAACAGGGGGCGAGAAACGGAGGGGCTGAAACAGAGGGGTTGAAACAGAGGGGTTGAAACAGAGGGTGAGAAACAGATTGTCAGAAAAAGAGGGGCTGAAACAGAGGGCGAGAAACAGAAGAGCTGATACAGAGCGGCTGAATCAGCGGGCGAGAAGCAGAGGGGCTGAAACAGGGGGCGAGAAACAGAGGGGCTGAAACATGGGGCGAGAAACAGAGGGGCTGAAACAGAGGGTGAGAAACAGAGGGGCTGAATCAGAGGGGCTAAAACAGATGGTGAGAAACAGAGGGCGAGAAACAGAGGGGATGAAACAGAGGGGCTGAATCAGAGGGGCTGAATCAGAGGGCGAGAAACCGAGGGGCTGAAACAGGAGGCGAGAAACGGAGGGGCTGAAACAGAGGGTGAGAAACAGAGTGCGAGAAAAAGAGGGGCTGAAACAGAGGGCGAGAAACAGAGGGGCTGAAACAGAGGGGCTGAAACAGAGGGACTGAAACATGGGGCGAGAAAAAGAGGGGCTGAAACAGAGGGTGAGAAACAGAGGGGCTGAAACAGAGAGGCTAAAACAGAGGGTGAGAAACGGAGTGCGAGAAACAGAGGGGCTGAAACAGAGGGCGAGAAACGGAGGGGTGAAACAGTGGGTGAGAAACAGAGGGGCTGAAACAGAGGGGCTGAAACATAGGGTGAGAAACAGCGGGGCAGAAACAGAGGGGCTGAAACAGAGGGTGAGAAACAGAGGGGCTGAAACAGAGGGTGAGAAACAGAGGGGCTGAAACAGTGGGTGAGAAACAGACGGGCTGAAACAGAGAGGCTAAAACAGAGGGTGAGAAAGGGAGTGCGAGAAACAGAGGGGCTGAAACAGAGGGCGAGAAACACAGGGGCTGAAACAGAGGGCGAGAAACAGAGGGGTTGAAACAGAGGGTGAGAAACAGAGTGCGAGAAAAAGAGGGGCTGAAACAGAGGGTGAGAAACAGAGGGGCTGAAACATAGGGCAAGAAACTGAGGGGGTGAAACAGTGGGCGAGAAACAGAGGGGCTGAAACAGAGGGCGAGAAACAGAGGGGCTGAAACAGAGGGGCTGAAACAGAGGGCGAGAAACAGAGGGGCTGAAACAGAGGGCGAGAAACTGAGGGGGTGAAACAGTGGGTGAGAAACAGAGGGGCTGAAACAGAGGGGCTGAAACATAGGGTGAGAAACAGCGGGGCAGAAACAGAGGGGCTGAAACAGAGGGCGAGAAACAGAGGGGCTGAAACAGAGGGCGAGAAACAGAGGGGTTGAAACAGAGGGTGAGAAACAGAGTGCGAGAAAAAGAGGGGCTGAAACAGAGGGTGAGAAACAGAGGGGCTGAAACATAGGGCGAGAAACTGAGGGGGTGAAATAGTGGGCGAGAAACAGAGGGGCTGAAACAGAGGGCGAGAAACAGAGGGGCTGAAACAGAGGGGCTGAAACAGAGGGCGAGAAACAGAGGGGCTGAAACAGATGGGGGGGAAACAGAGGGGCTGAAACAGAGGGCGAGAAACTGAGGGGGTGAAACAGTGGGTGAGAAACAGAGGGGCTGAAACAGAGGGGCTGAAACATAGGGTGAGAAACAGCGGGGCAGAAACAGAGGTGCTGAAACAGAGGGCGAGAAACAGAGGGGCTGAAACAGAGGGTTAGAAACAGAGGGGTTGAAACAGAGAGGCTAAAACAGAGGGTGAGAAACGGAGTGCGAGAAACAGAGGGGCTGAAACAGAGGGCGAGAAACAGAGGGGCTGAAACAGAGGGGCTGAAACATAGGGCGAGAAACAGAGGGGTGAAACAGAGGGCGAGAAACAGAGGGGCTGAAACAGAGGGGCTGAAACAGAGGGCGAGAAACAAAGTGGCTGAAACATAGGGGCTGAAACAGAGTGCAAGAAACAGAGGGCGAGAAACAGAGGGGATGAAACAGAGGGGCTGAATCAGAGGGGCTGAAACATAGGGCGAGAACCAGAGGGCGAGAAACAGAAGAGCTGAAACAGAGCGGCTGAATCAGCGGGCGAGAAACAGAGGGGCTGAAACAGGGGGCGAGAAACGGAGGGGCTGAAACAGAGGGCGAGAAACAGAGGGGTTGAAACAGAGGGTGAGAAACAGAGTGTCAGAAAAAGAGGGGCTGAAACAGAGGGCGAGAAACGGAGGGGCTGAAACAGAGGGTGAGAAACAGAGGGGCTGAAACAGAGGGGCTAAAACAGAGGGTGAGAAATAGAGGGCGAGAAACAGAGGGGATGAAACAGAGGGGCTGAATCAGAGGGGCTGAATCAGAGGGCGAGAAACCGAGGGGCTGAAACAGGAGGCGAGAAACGGAGGGGCTGAAACAGAGGGTGAGAAACAGAGTGCGAAAAAAAGAGGGGCTGAAACAGAGGGCGAGAAACAGAGGGGCTGAAACAGAGGGGCTGAAACAGAGGGACTGAAACATGGGGCGAGAAACAGAGGGGCTGAAACAGAGGGTGAGAAACAGAGGGGCTGAAACAGAGAGGCTAAAACAGAGGGTGAGAAACGGAGTGCGAGAAACAGAGGGGCTGAAACAGAGGGCGAGAAACAGAGGGGGTGAAACAGTGGGTGAGAAACAGAGGGGCTGGAACAGAGGGGCTGAAACATAGGGTGAGAAACAGCGGGGCAGAAACAGAGGGGCTGAAACAGAGGGCGAGAAACAGAGGGGCTGAAACAGAGGGCGAGAAACAGAGGGGCTGAAACAGAGGGGCTGAAACATAGGGCGAGAAACAGAGTGCAAGAAACAGAGGGCGAGAAACAGAGGGGATGAAACAGAGGGGCTGAATCAGAGGGGCTGAAACATAGGGCGAGAACCAGAGGGCGAGAAACAGAAGAGCTGAAACAGAGCGGCTGAATCAGCGGGCGAGAAACAGAGGGGCTGAAACAGGGGGCGAGAAACAGAGGGGCTGAAACAGAGGGCGAGACACAGCGGGGCTGACACAGATGGGCTGAAACAGAGGGCGAGAAACAGAGGGGCTGAAACAGAGGGCGAGAAACAGAGGGGCTGAAACAGAGGGTGAGAAACAGAGGGGCTGAAACAGAGGGCGAGAAACAGAAGGGCTGAAACAGGGGGCGAGAAACAGAGGGGTTGAAACAGAGGGCGAGAAACAGAGGGGCTGAAACAGAGGGCGAGACACAGCGGGGCTGACACAGATGGGCTGAAACAGAGGGCGAGAAACAGAGGGGCTGAAACAGAGGGCGAGAAACAGAGGCCGAGAAACAGAGGGGCTGAAACAGAGGGGCTGAAACAGAGGGTGAGAAACAGAGGGACTGCAACAGGCGGCGAGAAACAGAGGGTCTGAAACAGAGGGCGAGAAACAGAGGGGCTGAAACAGAGGGCGAGAAACAGAAGGGCTGAAACAGGGGGCGAGAAACAGAGGGGCTGAAACAGAGGGCGAGAAACAGAGGGGCTGAAACAGAGGGCGAGACACAGCGGGGCTGAATCAGATGGGCTGAAACAGAGGGCGAGAAACAGAGGGGCTGAAACAGAGGGGCTGAAACAGAGGGCGAGAAACAGAGGGGCTGAAACAGAGGGGCTGAAACAGAGGGTGATAAACAGAGGGGCTGCAACAGGGGGGGAGAAATGGAGGGGCTGAAACAGAGGGCGAGAAACAGAGGGGCTGAAACAGTGGGTGAGAAACAGAGGGCCTGAAACAGAGGGGCTGAAACATAGGGTGAGAAACAGCGGGGCAGAAACAGAGGGGCTGAAACAGAGGGTGAGAAACCGAGGGGCTGAAACAGTGGGTGAGAAACAGAGGAGCTGAAACAGAGGGGCTGAAACATAGGGTGAGAAACAGCGGGGCAGAAACAGAGGGGCTGAAACAGAGGGCGAGAAACAGAGCGGCTGAAACAGAGGGTGAGAAACAGAGGGGCTGAAACAGTGGGTGAGAAACAGAGCGGCTGAAACACAGGGGCTGAAACATAGGGTGAGAAACAGCGAGGCAGAAACAGAGGGGCTGAAACAGAGGGTGAGAAACAGAGGGGCTGAAACAGTGGGTGAGACACAAACGGGCTGAAACAGTGGGTGAGAAGCAGAGGCGCTGAATCAGAGGGCGAGAAACAGAGGGGCTGAAACAGAGGGCGAGAAACAGAGGGGCTGAAACAGAGGGCGAGAAACAGAAGGGCTGAAACAGGGGGCGAGAAACAGAGGGGCTGAAACAGAGAGCGAGAAACAGAGGGGCTGAAACAGAGGGCGAGACACAGCGGGGCTGACACAGATGGGCTGAAACAGAGGGCGAGAAACAGTGGGGCTGAAACGGAGGGGCTGAAACAGAGGGCGAGAAACAGAGGGGCTGAAACAGAGGGGCTGATACAGAGGGTGATAAACAGTGGGGCTGCAACGGGGGCGAGAAGTGGAGGGGCTGAAACAGTGGGTGAGAAACAGAGGGGCTGAAACAGAGGGGCTGAAACATAGGGTGAGAAACAGCGGGGCAGAAACAGAGGGGCTGAAACAGAGGGTGAGAAACCGAGGGGCTGAAACTGTGGGTGAGAAACAGAGGGGCTGAAACAGAGGGGCTGAAACATAGGGTGAGAAACAGCGGGGCAGAAACAGAGGGGCTGAAACAGAGGGCGAGAAACAGAGCGGCTGAAACAGAGGGTGAGAAACAGAGGGGCTGAAACAATGGGTGAGAAACAGACGGGCTGAAACAGTGGGTGAGAAGCAGAGGGGCTGAATCAGAGGGCGAGAAACAGAGGGGCTGAAACAGGGGGCGAGAAATGGAGGGGCTGAGACAGAGGGCGAGAAACAGTGGGGCTGAAACAGAGGGGCTGAAACAGAGGGGCTGAAACAGGGGGCGAGAAACAGAGGGTCTGAAACAGAGGGCGAGAAACAGAGGGGCTGAAACAGAGGGCGAGACACAGTGGGGCTAAAACAGAGGGGCTGAAACAGAGGGCAAGAAACAGAGGGGCTGAAACAGAGGGGCTGAAACAGAGGGCGAGAAACAGAGGGGCTGAAACAGAGGGGCTGAAACAGAGGGTGAGAAACAGAGGGGCTGCAACAGGGGGCGAGAAATGGAGGGGCTGAAACAGAGGGCGAGAAACAGAGGGGCTGAAACAGAGGGTGAGAAACAGAGGGGCTGAAACAGTTTGGCTGAAACATTTTGTGAGAAACAGAGGGCGAGAAATAGAGTGGCTGAAACATAGGGGCTGAAACAGAGTGCAAGAAACCGAGGGCGAGAAACAGAGGGGATGAAACAGAGGGGCTGAATCAGAGGGCCTGAAACATAGGGCGAGAACCAGAGGGCGAGAAACAGAAGAGCTGAAACAGAGCGGCTGAATCAGCGGGCGAGAAACAGAGGGGCTGAAACAGGGGGCGAGAAACGGAGGGGCTGAAACAGAGGGGTTGAAACAGAGGGGTTGAAACAGAGGGTGAGAAACAGATTGTCAGAAAAAGAGGGGCTGAAACAGAGGGTGAGAAACCGAGGGGCTGAAACTGTGGGTGAGAAACAGAGGGGCTGAAACAGAGGGGCTGAAACATAGGGTGAGAAACAGCGGGGCAGAAACAGAGGGGCTGAAACAGAGGGCGAGAAACAGAGCGGCTGAAACAGAGGGTGAGAAACAGAGGGGCTGAAACAATGGGTGAGAAACAGACGGGCTGAAACAGTGGGTGAGAAGCAGAGGGGCTGAATCAGAGGGCGAGAAACAGAGGGGCTGAAACAGGGGGCGAGAAATGGAGGGGCTGAGACAGAGGGCGAGAAACAGTGGGGCTGAAACAGAGAGGGCTGAAACAGAGGGGCTGAAACAGGGGGCGAGAAACAGAGGGTCTGAAACAGAGGGCGAGAAACAGAGGGGCTGAAACAGAGGGCGAGACACAGTGGGGCTAAAACAGAGGGGCTGAAACAGAGGGCAAGAAACAGAGGGGCTGAAACAGAGGGGCTGAAACAGAGGGCGAGAAACAGAGGGGCTGAAACAGAGGGGCTGAAACAGAGGGTGAGAAACAGAGGGGCTGCAACAGGGGGCGAGAAATGGAGGGGCTGAAACAGAGGGCGAGAAACAGAGGGGCTGAAACAGAGGGTGAGAAACAGAGGGGCTGAAACAGTTTGGCTGAAACATTTTGTGAGAAACAGAGGGCGAGAAACAGAGTGGCTGAAACATAGGGGCTGAAACAGAGTGCAAGAAACCGAGGGCGAGAAACAGAGGGGATGAAACAGAGGGGCTGAATCAGAGGGCCTGAAACATAGGGCGAGAACCAGAGGGCGAGAAACAGAAGAGCTGAAACAGAGCGGCTGAATCAGCGGGCGAGAAACAGAGGGGCTGAAACAGGGGGCGAGAAACGGAGGGGCTGAAACAGAGGGGTTGAAACAGAGGGGTTGAAACAGAGGGTGAGAAACAGATTGTCAGAAAAAGAGGGGCTGAAACAGAGGGCGAGAAACAGAAGAGCTGATACAGAGCGGCTGAATCAGCGGGCGAGAAGCAGAGAGGCTGAAACAGGGGGCGAGAAACGGAGGGGCTGAAACAGAGGGCCTGAAACAGAGGGTGAGAAACAAAATGGCTGAAACATTTTGTGAGAAACAGAGGGCGAGAAACAGAGTGGCTGAAACATAGGGGCTGAAACAGAGTGCAAGAAACCGAGGGCGAGAAACAGAGGGGATGAAACAGAGGGGCTGAATCAGAGGGCCTGAAACATAGGGCGAGAACCAGAGGGCGAGAAACAGAAGAGCTGAAACAGAGCGGCTGAATCAGCGGGCGAGAAACAGAGGGGCTGAAACAGGGGGCGAGAAACGGAGGGGCTGAAACAGAGGGGTTGAAACAGAGGGGTTGAAACAGAGGGTGAGAAACAGATTGTCAGAAAAAGAGGGGCTGAAACAGAGGGCGAGAAACAGAGGGGCTGAAACAGAGGGGCTGAAACAGAGGGCGAGAAACAGAGGGGCTGAAACAGATGGGGGGGAAACAGAGGGGCTGAAACAGAGGGCGAGAAACAGAAGGGCTGAAACAGTGGGTGAGAAACAGAGGGGCTGAAACAGAGGGGCTGAAACATAGGGTGAGAAACAGCGGGGCAGAAACAGAGGGGCTGAAACAGAGGGCGAGAAACAGAGGGGCTGAAACAGAGGGTGAGAAACAGAGGGGCTGAAACAGAGAGGCTAAAACAGAGGGTGAGAAACGGAGTGCGAGAAACAGAGGGGCTGAAACAGAGGGCGAGAAACAGAGGGGCTGAAACAGAGGGGCTGAAACATAGGGCGAGAAACAGAGGGGTGAAACAGAGGGCGAGAAACAGAGGGGCTGAAACAGAGGGGCTGAACCAGAGGGCGAGAAACAGAGTGGCTGAAACATAGGGGCTGAAACAGAGTGCAAGAAACAGAGGGCGAGAAACAGAGGGGATGAAACAGAGGGGCTGAATCAGAGGGGCTGAAACATAGGGCGAGAACCAGAGGGCGAGAAACAGAAGAGCTGAAACAGAGCGGCTGAATCAGCGGGCGAGAAACAGAGGGGCTGAAACAGGGGGCGAGAAACGGAGGGGCTGAAACAGAGGGCGAGAAACAGAGGGGTTGAAAGAGAGGGTGAGAAACAGAGTGTCAGAAAAAGAGGGGCTGAAACAGAGGGCGAGAAACGGAGGGGCTGAAACAGAGGGTGAGAAACAGAGGGGCTGAAACAGAGGGGCTGAATCAGAGGGGCTGAATCAGAGGGCGAGAAACCGATGGGCTGAAACAGGAGGCGAGAAACGGAGGGGCTGAAACAGAGGGTGAGAAACAGAGTGCGAAAAAAAGAGGGGCTGAAACAGAGGGCGAGAAACAGAGGGGCTGAAACAGAGGGGCTGAAACAGAGGGACTGAAACATGGGGCGAGAAACAGAGGGGCTGAAACAGAGGGTGAGAAACAGAGGGGCTGAAACAGAGAGGCTAAAACAGAGGGTGAGAAACGGAGTGCGAGAAACAGAGGGGCTGAAACAGAGGGCGAGAAACAGAGGGGCTGAAAGATAGGGCGAGAAACCGAGGGGCTGAAACAGTGGGTGAGAAACAGAGGGGCTGAAACAGAGGGGCTGAAACATAGGGTGAGAAACAGCGGGGCAGAAACAGAGTGCAAGAAACAGAGGGCGAGAAACAGAGGGGATGAAACAGAGGGGCTGAATCTGAGGGGCTGAAACATAGGGCGAGAACCAGAGGGCGAGAAACAGAAGAGCTGAAACAGAGCGGCTGAATCAGCGGGCGAGAAACAGAGGGGCTGAAACAGGGGGCGAGAAACGGAGGGGCTGAAACAGAGGGCGAGAAACAGAGGGGTTGAAACAGAGGGTGAGAAACAGAGTGTCAGAAAAAGAGGGGCTGAAACAGAGGGCGAGAAACGGAGGGGCTGAAACAGAGGGTGAGAAACAGAGGGGCTGAAACAGAGGGGCTAAAACAGAGGGTGAGAAATAGAGGGCGAGAAACAGAGGGGATGAAACAGAGGGGCTGAATCAGAGGGGCTGAATCAGAGGGCGAGAAACCGAGGGGCTGAAACAGGAGGCGAGAAACGGAGGGGCTGAAACAGAGGGTGAGAAACAGAGTGCGAAAAAAAGAGGGGCTGAAACAGAGGGCGAGAAACAGAGGGGCTGAAACAGAGGGGCTGAAACAGAGGGACTGAAACATGGGGCGAGAAACAGAGGGGCTGAAACAGAGGGTGAGAAACAGAGGGGCTGAAACAGAGAGGCTAAAACAGAGGGTGAGAAACGGAGTGCGAGAAACAGAGGGGCTGAAACAGAGGGCGAGAAACAGAGGGGCTGAAAGATAGGGCGAGAAACCGAGGGGCTGAAACAGTGGGTGAGAAACAGAGGGGCTGATACAGAGGGGCTGAAACATAGGGTGAGAAACAGCGGGGCAGAAACAGAGGGGCTGAAACAAAGGGCGAGAAACAGAGGGGCTGAAACAGAGGGTGAGAAACACAGGGGCTGAAACAGAGAGGCTAAAACAGAGGGTGAGAAACGGAGTGCGAGAAACAGAGGGGCTGAAACAGAGGGCGAGAAACAGAGGGGCTGAAACAGAGGGCGAGAAACAGAGGGGTTGAAACAGAGGGTGAGAAACAGAGTGCGAGAAAAAGAGGGGCTGAAACAGAGGGCGAGAAACAGAGGGGCTGAAACAGAGGGGCTGAAACAGAGGGGTTGAAACAGAGGGACTGAAACATGGGGCGAGAAACAGAGGGGCTGAAACAGAGGGTAAGAAACAGTGGGGCTGAAACAGAGAGGCTGAAACAGAGGGTGAGAAACGGAGTGCGAGAAACAGAGGGGCTGAAACAGAGGGCGAGAAACAGAGGGGCTGAAACAGAGGGGCTGAAACAGAGGGCGAGAAACAGAGGGGTGAAACAGAGGGCGAGAAACAGAGGGGCTGAAACAGAGGGCGAGAAACAGAGGGGCTGAAACAGAGGGGCTGAAACAGGAGGCGAGAAACGGAGGGGCTGAAACAGAGGGCGAGTAACAGAGGGGCTGAAACAGAGGGACTGAAACATGGGGCGAGAAACAGAGGGGCTGAAACAGAGGGTGAGAAACAGAGGGGCTGAAACAGAGCGGCTAAAACAGAGGGTGAGAAACGGAGTGCGAGAAACAGAGGGGCTGAAACAGAGGGCGAGAAACAGAGGGGCTGAAACAGAGGGTGAGAAACAGAGGGGCTGAAACAGTGGGCGAGAAACTGAGGGGCTGAAACAGTGGGTGAGAAACAGAGGGGCTGAAACAGAGGGGCTGAAACATAGGGTGAGAAACAGCCGGGCAGAAACAGAGGGGCTGAAACAGAGGGCGAGAAACAGAGGGGCTGAAACAGAGGGACTGAAACATGGGGGGAGATACAGAGGGGCTGAAACAGAGGGTGAGAAACAGAGGGGCTGAAACAGAGAGGCTAAAACAGAGGGTGAGAAACGGAGTGCGAGAAACAGAGGGGCTGAAACAGAGGGCGAGAAACAGAGGGGCTGAAACAGAGTGCGAGAAAAAGAGGGACTGAAACAGAGGGCGAGAAACAGAGGGGCTGAAACAGAGGGGCTGAAACAGAGGGGTTGAAACAGAGGGACTGAAACATGGGGCGAGAAATAGAGGGGCTGAAACAGAGGGTGAGAAACAGAGGGGCTGAAACAGAGAGGCTAAAACAGAGGGAGAGAAACGGAGTGCGATAAACAGAGGGGCTGAAACAGAGGGGGAGAAACAGAGGGTCCGAAGCAGAGGGCGAGAAACAGAGGGGTGAAACAGAGGGCGAGAAACACAGGGGCTGAAACAGAGGGCGAGAAACAGAGGGGCTGAAACAGAGGGTGAGAAACAGACGGGCTGAAACAGAGGGCGAGAAACAGAGGGGCTGAAACAGTGGGTGAGAAACAGAGCGGCTGAAACAGAGGGGCTGAAACATAGCGTTAGAAACATAGGGTGAGAAACAGCGAGGCAGAAACAGAGGGGCTGAAACAGAGGGTGAGAAACAGAGGGGCTGAAACAGTGTGTGAGAAACAGACGGGCTGAAACAGTGGGTGAGAAGCAGAGGCGCTGAATCAGAGGGCGAGAAACAGAGGGGCTGAAACAGGGGGCGAGAAACAGAGGGGCTGAAACAGAGGGCGAGAAACAGAGGGGCTGAAACAGAGGGCGAGAAACAGAAGGGCTGAAACAGGGGGCGAGAAACAGAGGGGCTGAAACAGAGGGCGAGAAACAGAGGGGCTGAAACAGAGGGCGAGACACAGCGGGGCTGACACAGATGGGCTGAAACAGAGGGCGAGAAACAGAGGGGCTGAAACAGAGGGCGAGAAACAGAGGGCGAGAAACAGAGGGGCTGAAACAGGGGGCGAGAAACAGAGGGGCTGAAACAGAGGGCGAGAAACAGAGGGGCTGAAACAGAGGGCGAGAAACAGAAGGGCTGAAACAGGGGGCGAGAAACAGAGGGGTTGAAACAGAGGGCGAGAAACAGAGGGGCTGAAACAGAGGGCGAGAAACAGAAGGGCTGAAACAGGGGGCGAGAAACAGAGGGGTTGAAACAGAGGGCGAGAAACAGAGGGGCTGAAACAGAGGGCGAGAAACAGAAGGGCTGAAACAGGGGGCGAGAAACAGAGGGGTTGAAACAAAGGGCGAGAAACAGAGGGGCTGAAACAGAGGGCGAGACACAGCGGGGCTGACACAGATGGGCTGAAACAGAGGGCGAGAAACAGAGGGGCTGAAACAGAGTGCGAGAAACAGAGGGCGAGAAACAGAGGGGCTGAAACAGAGGGGCTGAAACAGAGGGTGAGAAACAGAGGGACTGCAACAGGGGGCGAGAAACAGAGGGTCTGAAACAGAGGGTGAGAAACAGAGTGGCTGAAACAGAGGGCGAGAAACAGAAAGGCTGAAACAGGGGGCGAGAAACAGAGGGGCTGAAACAGAGGGCGAGAAACAGAGGGGCTGAAACAGAGGGCGAGACACAGCGGGGCAGAAACAGAGGGGCTGAAACAGAGGGCGAGAAACAGAGCGGCTGAAACAGAGGGGCTGAAACAGAGGGCGAGAAACAGAGGGGCTGAAACAGAGGGACTGAAACATGGGGGGAGATACAGAGGGGCTGAAACAGAGGGTGAGAAACAGAGGGGCTAAAACAGAGAGGCTAAAACAGAGGGTGAGAAACGGAGTGCGAGAAACAGAGGGGCTGAAACAGAGGGCGAGAAACAGAGGGGCTGAAACAGAGTGCGAGAAAAAGAGGGACTGAAACAGAGGGCGAGAAACAGAGTGGCTGAAACAGAGGGGCTGAAACAGAGGGGTTGAAACAGAGGGACTGAAACATGGGGCGAGAAACAGAGGGGCTGAAACAGAGGGTGAGAAACAGAGGGGCTGAAACAGAGAGGCTAAAACAGAGGGAGAGAAACGGAGTGCGAGAAACAGAGGGGTGAAACAGAGGGCAAGAAACACAGGGGCTGAAACAGAGGGGCTGAAACAGAGGGCGAGAAACAGAGGGGCTGAAACAGAGGGTGAGAAACAGAGGGGCTGAAACAGAGGGCGAGAAACAGAGGGGCTGAAACAGTGGGTGAGAAACAGAGCGGCTGAAACAGAGGGGCTGAAACATAGGGTGAGAAACAGCGAGGCAGAAACAGAGGGGCTGAAACAGAGGGTGAGAAACAGAGGGGCTGAAACAGTGTGTGAGAAACAGACGGGCTGAAACAGTGGGTGAGAAGCAGAGGCGCTGAATCAGAGGGCGAGAAACAGAGGGGCTGAAACAGGGGGCGAGAAACAGAGGGGCTGAAACAGAGGGCGAGAAACAGAGGGGCTGAAACAGAGGGCGAGAAACAGAAGGGCTGAAACAGGGGGCGAGAAACAGAGGGGCTGAAACAGAGGGCGAGAAACAGAGGGGCTGAAACAGAGGGCGAGACACAGCGGGGCTGACACAGATGGGCTGAAACAGAGGGCGAGAAACAGAGGGGCTGAAACAGAGGGCGAGAAACAGAGGGGCTGAAACAGGGGGCGAGAAACAGAGGGGCTGAAACAGAGGGCGAGAAACAGAGGGGCTGAAACAGAGGGCGAGAAACAGAAGGGCTGAAACAGGGGGCGAGAAACAGAGGGGTTGAAACAGAGGGCGAGAAACAGAGGGGCTGAAACAGAGGGCGAGACACAGCGGGGCTGACACAGATGGGCTGAAACAGAGGGCGAGAAACAGAGGGGCTGAAACAGAGGGCGAGAAACAGAGGCCGAGAAACAGAGGGGCTGAAACAGAGGGGCTGAAACAGAGGGTGAGAAACAGAGGGACTGCAACAGGGGGCGAGAAACAGAGGGTCTGAAACAGAGGGTGAGAAACAGAGTGGCTGAAACAGAGGGCGAGAAACAGAAGGACTGAAACAGGGGGCGAGAAACAGAGGGGCTGAAACAGAGGGCGAGAAACAGAGGGGCTGAAACAGAGGGCGAGACACAGCGGGGCTGAATCAGATGGGCTGAAACAGAGGGCGAGAAACAGAGGGGCTGAAACAGAGGGGCTGAAACAGAGGGCGAGAAACAGAGGGGCTGAAACAGAGGGGCTGAAACAGAGGGTGATAAACAGAGGGGCTGCAACAGGGGGCGAGAAATGTAGGGGCTGAAACAGAGGGCGAGAAACAGAGGGGCTGAAACAGTGGGTGAGAAACAGAGGGGCTGAAACAGAGGGGCTGAAACATAGGGTGAGAAACAGCGGGGCAGAAACAGAGGGGCTGAAACAGAGGGTGAGAAACCGAGGGGCAGAAACAGTGGGTGAGAAACAGAGGAGCTGAAACAGAGGGGCTGAAACATAGGGTGAGAAACAGCGGGGCAGAAACAGAGGGGCTGAAACAGAGGGCGAGAAACAGAGCGGCTGAAACAGAGGGTGAGAAACAGAGGGTCTGAAACAGTGGGTGAGTAACAGACGGGCTGAAACAGTGGGTGAGAAGCAGAGGGGCTGAATCAGAGGGCGAGAAACAGAGGGGCTGAAACAGGGGGCGAGAAATGGAGGGGCTGAGACAGAGGGCGAGAAACAGAGGGGCTGAAACAGAGGGACTGAAACATGGGGCGAGAAACAGTGGGGCTGAAACAGAGGGTGAGAAACAGAGGGGCTGAAACAGAGAGGCTAAAACAGAGGGTGAGAAACGGAGTGCGAGAAACAGAGGGGCTGAAACAGAGGGCGAGAAACAGAGGGGCTGAAACAGAGGGGCTGAAACAGAGGGACTGAAACATGGGGCGAGAAACAGAGGGGCTGAAACAGAGGGTGAGAAACAGAGGGGCTGAAACAGAGAGGCTAAAACAGAGGGTGAGAAACGGAGTGCGAGAAACAGAGGGGCTGAAACAGAGGGCGAGAAACAGAGGGGCTGAAAGATAGGGCGAGAAACCGAGGGGCTGAAACAGTGGGTGAGAAACAGAGGGGCTGATACAGAGGGGCTGAAACATAGGGTGAGAAACAGCGGGGCAGAAACAGAGGGGCTGAAACAGAGGGCGAGAAACAGAGGGGCTGAAACAGAGGGTGAGAAACACAGGGGCTGAAACAGAGAGGCTAAAACAGAGGGTGAGAAACGGAGTGCGAGAAACAGAGGGGCTGAAACAGAGGGCGAGAAACAGAGGGGCTGAAACAGAGGGCGAGAAACAGAGGGGTTGAAACAGAGGGTGAGAAACAGAGTGCGAGAAAAAG
This sequence comes from Chiloscyllium punctatum, assembly GCF_047496795.1. NCBI lineage: Eukaryota > Metazoa > Chordata > Chondrichthyes > Orectolobiformes > Hemiscylliidae > Chiloscyllium > Chiloscyllium punctatum. The sequence goes on from NW_027309817.1 coordinate 1,215,876, forward strand.
AGGGGCTGAAACAGAGGGCGAGAAACAGAGGGGCTGAAACAGAGGGGCTGAAACAGAGGGGTTGAAACAGAGGGACTGAAACATGGGGCGAGAAACAGAGGGGCTGAAACAGAGGGTAAGAAACAGTGGGGCTGAAACAGAGAGGCTGAAACAGAGGGTGAGAAACGGAGTGCGAGAAACAGAGGGGCTGAAACAGAGGGCGAGAAACAGAGGGGCTGAAACAGAGGGGCTGAAACAGAGGGCGAGAAACAGAGGGGTGAAACAGAGGGCGAGAAACAGAGGGGCTGAAACAGAGGGCGAGAAACAGAGGGGCTGAAACAGAGGGGCTGAAACAGGAGGCGAGAAACGGAGGGGCTGAAACAGAGGGCGAGTAACAGAGGGGCTGAAACAGAGGGACTGAAACATGGGGCGAGAAACAGAGGGGCTGAAACAGAGGGTGAGAAACAGAGGGGCTGAAACAGAGCGGCTAAAACAGAGGGTGAGAAACGGAGTGCGAGAAACAGAGGGGCTGAAACAGAGGGCGAGAAACAGAGGGGCTGAAACAGAGGGTGAGAAACAGAGGGGCTGAAACAGTGGGCGAGAAACTGAGGGGCTGAAACAGTGGGTGAGAAACAGAGGGGCTGAAACAGAGGGGCTGAAACATAGGGTGAGAAACAGCCGGGCAGAAACAGAGGGGCTGAAACAGAGGGCGAGAAACAGAGGGGCTGAAACAGAGGGACTGAAACATGGGGGGAGATACAGAGGGGCTGAAACAGAGGGTGAGAAACAGAGGGGCTGAAACAGAGAGGCTAAAACAGAGGGTGAGAAACGGAGTGCGAGAAACAGAGGGGCTGAAACAGAGGGCGAGAAACAGAGGGGCTGAAACAGAGTGCGAGAAAAAGAGGGACTGAAACAGAGGGCGAGAAACAGAGGGGCTGAAACAGAGGGGCTGAAACAGAGGGGTTGAAACAGAGGGACTGAAACATGGGGCGAGAAATAGAGGGGCTGAAACAGAGGGTGAGAAACAGAGGGGCTGAAACAGAGAGGCTAAAACAGAGGGAGAGAAACGGAGTGCGATAAACAGAGGGGCTGAAACAGAGGGGGAGAAACAGAGGGTCCGAAGCAGAGGGCGAGAAACAGAGGGGTGAAACAGAGGGCGAGAAACACAGGGGCTGAAACAGAGGGCGAGAAACAGAGGGGCTGAAACAGAGGGTGAGAAACAGACGGGCTGAAACAGAGGGCGAGAAACAGAGGGGCTGAAACAGTGGGTGAGAAACAGAGCGGCTGAAACAGAGGGGCTGAAACATAGCGTTAGAAACATAGGGTGAGAAACAGCGAGGCAGAAACAGAGGGGCTGAAACAGAGGGTGAGAAACAGAGGGGCTGAAACAGTGTGTGAGAAACAGACGGGCTGAAACAGTGGGTGAGAAGCAGAGGCGCTGAATCAGAGGGCGAGAAACAGAGGGGCTGAAACAGGGGGCGAGAAACAGAGGGGCTGAAACAGAGGGCGAGAAACAGAGGGGCTGAAACAGAGGGCGAGAAACAGAAGGGCTGAAACAGGGGGCGAGAAACAGAGGGGCTGAAACAGAGGGCGAGAAACAGAGGGGCTGAAACAGAGGGCGAGACACAGCGGGGCTGACACAGATGGGCTGAAACAGAGGGCGAGAAACAGAGGGGCTGAAACAGAGGGCGAGAAACAGAGGGCGAGAAACAGAGGGGCTGAAACAGGGGGCGAGAAACAGAGGGGCTGAAACAGAGGGCGAGAAACAGAGGGGCTGAAACAGAGGGCGAGAAACAGAAGGGCTGAAACAGGGGGCGAGAAACAGAGGGGTTGAAACAGAGGGCGAGAAACAGAGGGGCTGAAACAGAGGGCGAGAAACAGAAGGGCTGAAACAGGGGGCGAGAAACAGAGGGGTTGAAACAGAGGGCGAGAAACAGAGGGGCTGAAACAGAGGGCGAGAAACAGAAGGGCTGAAACAGGGGGCGAGAAACAGAGGGGTTGAAACAAAGGGCGAGAAACAGAGGGGCTGAAACAGAGGGCGAGACACAGCGGGGCTGACACAGATGGGCTGAAACAGAGGGCGAGAAACAGAGGGGCTGAAACAGAGTGCGAGAAACAGAGGGCGAGAAACAGAGGGGCTGAAACAGAGGGGCTGAAACAGAGGGTGAGAAACAGAGGGACTGCAACAGGGGGCGAGAAACAGAGGGTCTGAAACAGAGGGTGAGAAACAGAGTGGCTGAAACAGAGGGCGAGAAACAGAAAGGCTGAAACAGGGGGCGAGAAACAGAGGGGCTGAAACAGAGGGCGAGAAACAGAGGGGCTGAAACAGAGGGCGAGACACAGCGGGGCAGAAACAGAGGGGCTGAAACAGAGGGCGAGAAACAGAGCGGCTGAAACAGAGGGGCTGAAACAGAGGGCGAGAAACAGAGGGGCTGAAACAGAGGGACTGAAACATGGGGGGAGATACAGAGGGGCTGAAACAGAGGGTGAGAAACAGAGGGGCTAAAACAGAGAGGCTAAAACAGAGGGTGAGAAACGGAGTGCGAGAAACAGAGGGGCTGAAACAGAGGGCGAGAAACAGAGGGGCTGAAACAGAGTGCGAGAAAAAGAGGGACTGAAACAGAGGGCGAGAAACAGAGTGGCTGAAACAGAGGGGCTGAAACAGAGGGGTTGAAACAGAGGGACTGAAACATGGGGCGAGAAACAGAGGGGCTGAAACAGAGGGTGAGAAACAGAGGGGCTGAAACAGAGAGGCTAAAACAGAGGGAGAGAAACGGAGTGCGAGAAACAGAGGGGTGAAACAGAGGGCAAGAAACACAGGGGCTGAAACAGAGGGGCTGAAACAGAGGGCGAGAAACAGAGGGGCTGAAACAGAGGGTGAGAAACAGAGGGGCTGAAACAGAGGGCGAGAAACAGAGGGGCTGAAACAGTGGGTGAGAAACAGAGCGGCTGAAACAGAGGGGCTGAAACATAGGGTGAGAAACAGCGAGGCAGAAACAGAGGGGCTGAAACAGAGGGTGAGAAACAGAGGGGCTGAAACAGTGTGTGAGAAACAGACGGGCTGAAACAGTGGGTGAGAAGCAGAGGCGCTGAATCAGAGGGCGAGAAACAGAGGGGCTGAAACAGGGGGCGAGAAACAGAGGGGCTGAAACAGAGGGCGAGAAACAGAGGGGCTGAAACAGAGGGCGAGAAACAGAAGGGCTGAAACAGGGGGCGAGAAACAGAGGGGCTGAAACAGAGGGCGAGAAACAGAGGGGCTGAAACAGAGGGCGAGACACAGCGGGGCTGAAACAGAGGGCGAGACACAGCGGGGCTGACACAGATGGGCTGAAACAGAGGGCGAGAAACAGAGGGGCTGAAACAGAGGGCGAGAAACAGAGGGGCTGAAACAGGGGGCGAGAAACAGAGGGGCTGAAACAGAGGGCGAGAAACAGAGGGGCTGAAACAGAGGGCGAGAAACAGAAGGGCTGAAACAGGGGGCGAGAAACAGAGGGGTTGAAACAGAGGGCGAGAAACAGAGGGGCTGAAACAGAGGGCGAGACACAGCGGGGCTGACACAGATGGGCTGAAACAGAGGGCGAGAAACAGAGGGGCTGAAACAGAGGGCGAGAAACAGAGGCCGAGAAACAGAGGGGCTGAAACAGAGGGGCTGAAACAGAGGGTGAGAAACAGAGGGACTGCAACAGGGGGCGAGAAACAGAGGGTCTGAAACAGAGGGTGAGAAACAGAGTGGCTGAAACAGAGGGCGAGAAACAGAAGGACTGAAACAGGGGGCGAGAAACAGAGGGGCTGAAACAGAGGGCGAGAAACAGAGGGGCTGAAACAGAGGGCGAGACACAGCGGGGCTGAATCAGATGGGCTGAAACAGAGGGCGAGAAACAGAGGGGCTGAAACAGAGGGGCTGAAACAGAGGGCGAGAAACAGAGGGGCTGAAACAGAGGGGCTGAAACAGAGGGTGATAAACAGAGGGGCTGCAACAGGGGGCGAGAAATGTAGGGGCTGAAACAGAGGGCGAGAAACAGAGGGGCTGAAACAGTGGGTGAGAAACAGAGGGGCTGAAACAGAGGGGCTGAAACATAGGGTGAGAAACAGCGGGGCAGAAACAGAGGGGCTGAAACAGAGGGTGAGAAACCGAGGGGCAGAAACAGTGGGTGAGAAACAGAGGAGCTGAAACAGAGGGGCTGAAACATAGGGTGAGAAACAGCGGGGCAGAAACAGAGGGGCTGAAACAGAGGGCGAGAAACAGAGCGGCTGAAACAGAGGGTGAGAAACAGAGGGTCTGAAACAGTGGGTGAGTAACAGACGGGCTGAAACAGTGGGTGAGAAGCAGAGGGGCTGAATCAGAGGGCGAGAAACAGAGGGGCTGAAACAGGGGGCGAGAAATGGAGGGGCTGAGACAGAGGGCGAGAAACAGAGGGGCTGAAACAGAGGGACTGAAACATGGGGCGAGAAACAGTGGGGCTGAAACAGAGGGTGAGAAACAGAGGGGCTGAAACAGAGAGGCTAAAACAGAGGGTGAGAAACGGAGTGCGAGAAACAGAGGGGCTGAAACAGAGGGCGAGAAACAGAGGGGCTGAAACAGAGGGGCTGAAACAGAGGGACTGAAACATGGGGCGAGAAACAGAGGGGCTGAAACAGAGGGTGAGAAACAGAGGGGCTGAAACAGAGAGGCTAAAACAGAGGGTGAGAAACGGAGTGCGAGAAACAGAGGGGCTGAAACAGAGGGCGAGAAACAGAGGGGCTGAAAGATAGGGCGAGAAACCGAGGGGCTGAAACAGTGGGTGAGAAACAGAGGGGCTGATACAGAGGGGCTGAAACATAGGGTGAGAAACAGCGGGGCAGAAACAGAGGGGCTGAAACAGAGGGCGAGAAACAGAGGGGCTGAAACAGAGGGTGAGAAACACAGGGGCTGAAACAGAGAGGCTAAAACAGAGGGTGAGAAACGGAGTGCGAGAAACAGAGGGGCTGAAACAGAGGGCGAGAAACAGAGGGGCTGAAACAGAGGGCGAGAAACAGAGGGGTTGAAACAGAGGGTGAGAAACAGAGTGCGAGAAAAAGAGGGGCTGAAACAGAGGGCGAGAAACAGAGGGGCTGAAACAGAGGGGCTGAAACAGAGGGGTTGAAACAGAGGGACTGAAACATGGGGCGAGAAACAGAGGGGCTGAAACAGAGGGTAAGAAACAGTGGGGCTGAAACAGAGAGGCTGAAACAGAGGGTGAGAAACGGAGTGCGAGAAACAGAGGGGCTGAAACAGAGGGCGAGAAACAGAGGGGCTGAAACAGAGGGGCTGAAACAGAGGGCGAGAAACAGAGGGGTGAAACAGAGGGCGAGAAACAGAGGGGCTGAAACAGAGGGCGAGAAACAGAGGGGCTGAAACAGAGGGGCTGAAACAGGAGGCGAGAAACGGAGGGGCTGAAACAGAGGGCGAGTAACAGAGGGGCTGAAACAGAGGGACTGAAACATGGGGCGAGAAACAGAGGGGCTGAAACAGAGGGTGAGAAACAGAGGGGCTGAAACAGAGCGGCTAAAACAGAGGGTGAGAAACGGAGTGCGAGAAACAGAGGGGCTGAAACAGAGGGCGAGAAACAGAGGGGCTGAAACAGAGGGTGAGAAACAGAGGGGCTGAAACAGTGGGCGAGAAACTGAGGGGCTGAAACAGTGGGTGAGAAACAGAGGGGCTGAAACAGAGGGGCTGAAACATAGGGTGAGAAACAGCCGGGCAGAAACAGAGGGGCTGAAACAGAGGGCGAGAAACAGAGGGGCTGAAACAGAGGGACTGAAACATGGGGGGAGATACAGAGGGGCTGAAACAGAGGGTGAGAAACAGAGGGGCTGAAACAGAGAGGCTAAAACAGAGGGTGAGAAACGGAGTGCGAGAAACAGAGGGGCTGAAACAGAGGGCGAGAAACAGAGGGGCTGAAACAGAGTGCGAGAAAAAGAGGGACTGAAACAGAGGGCGAGAAACAGAGGGGCTGAAACAGAGGGGCTGAAACAGAGGGGTTGAAACAGAGGGACTGAAACATGGGGCGAGAAATAGAGGGGCTGAAACAGAGGGTGAGAAACAGAGGGGCTGAAACAGAGAGGCTAAAACAGAGGGAGAGAAACGGAGTGCGATAAACAGAGGGGCTGAAACAGAGGGGGAGAAACAGAGGGTCCGAAGCAGAGGGCGAGAAACAGAGGGGTGAAACAGAGGGCGAGAAACACAGGGGCTGAAACAGAGGGCGAGAAACAGAGGGGCTGAAACAGAGGGTGAGAAACAGACGGGCTGAAACAGAGGGCGAGAAACAGAGGGGCTGAAACAGTGGGTGAGAAACAGAGCGGCTGAAACAGAGGGGCTGAAACATAGCGTTAGAAACATAGGGTGAGAAACAGCGAGGCAGAAACAGAGGGGCTGAAACAGAGGGTGAGAAACAGAGGGGCTGAAACAGTGTGTGAGAAACAGACGGGCTGAAACAGTGGGTGAGAAGCAGAGGCGCTGAATCAGAGGGCGAGAAACAGAGGGGCTGAAACAGGGGGCGAGAAACAGAGGGGCTGAAACAGAGGGCGAGAAACAGAGGGGCTGAAACAGAGGGCGAGAAACAGAAGGGCTGAAACAGGGGGCGAGAAACAGAGGGGCTGAAACAGAGGGCGAGAAACAGAGGGGCTGAAACAGAGGGCGAGACACAGCGGGGCTGACACAGATGGGCTGAAACAGAGGGCGAGAAACAGAGGGGCTGAAACAGAGGGCGAGAAACAGAGGGCGAGAAACAGAGGGGCTGAAACAGGGGGCGAGAAACAGAGGGGCTGAAACAGAGGGCGAGAAACAGAGGGGCTGAAACAGAGGGCGAGAAACAGAAGGGCTGAAACAGGGGGCGAGAAACAGAGGGGTTGAAACAGAGGGCGAGAAACAGAGGGGCTGAAACAGAGGGCGAGAAACAGAAGGGCTGAAACAGGGGGCGAGAAACAGAGGGGTTGAAACAGAGGGCGAGAAACAGAGGGGCTGAAACAGAGGGCGAGAAACAGAAGGGCTGAAACAGGGGGCGAGAAACAGAGGGGTTGAAACAAAGGGCGAGAAACAGAGGGGCTGAAACAGAGGGCGAGACACAGCGGGGCTGACACAGATGGGCTGAAACAGAGGGCGAGAAACAGAGGGGCTGAAACAGAGTGCGAGAAACAGAGGGCGAGAAACAGAGGGGCTGAAACAGAGGGGCTGAAACAGAGGGTGAGAAACAGAGGGACTGCAACAGGGGGCGAGAAACAGAGGGTCTGAAACAGAGGGTGAGAAACAGAGTGGCTGAAACAGAGGGCGAGAAACAGAAAGGCTGAAACAGGGGGCGAGAAACAGAGGGGCTGAAACAGAGGGCGAGAAACAGAGGGGCTGAAACAGAGGGCGAGACACAGCGGGGCAGAAACAGAGGGGCTGAAACAGAGGGCGAGAAACAGAGCGGCTGAAACAGAGGGGCTGAAACAGAGGGCGAGAAACAGAGGGGCTGAAACAGAGGGACTGAAACATGGGGGGAGATACAGAGGGGCTGAAACAGAGGGTGAGAAACAGAGGGGCTAAAACAGAGAGGCTAAAACAGAGGGTGAGAAACGGAGTGCGAGAAACAGAGGGGCTGAAACAGAGGGCGAGAAACAGAGGGGCTGAAACAGAGTGCGAGAAAAAGAGGGACTGAAACAGAGGGCGAGAAACAGAGTGGCTGAAACAGAGGGGCTGAAACAGAGGGGTTGAAACAGAGGGACTGAAACATGGGGCGAGAAACAGAGGGGCTGAAACAGAGGGTGAGAAACAGAGGGGCTGAAACAGAGAGGCTAAAACAGAGGGAGAGAAACGGAGTGCGAGAAACAGAGGGGTGAAACAGAGGGCAAGAAACACAGGGGCTGAAACAGAGGGGCTGAAACAGAGGGCGAGAAACAGAGGGGCTGAAACAGAGGGTGAGAAACAGAGGGGCTGAAACAGAGGGCGAGAAACAGAGGGGCTGAAACAGTGGGTGAGAAACAGAGCGGCTGAAACAGAGGGGCTGAAACATAGGGTGAGAAACAGCGAGGCAGAAACAGAGGGGCTGAAACAGAGGGTGAGAAACAGAGGGGCTGAAACAGTGTGTGAGAAACAGACGGGCTGAAACAGTGGGTGAGAAGCAGAGGCGCTGAATCAGAGGGCGAGAAACAGAGGGGCTGAAACAGGGGGCGAGAAACAGAGGGGCTGAAACAGAGGGCGAGAAACAGAGGGGCTGAAACAGAGGGCGAGAAACAGAAGGGCTGAAACAGGGGGCGAGAAACAGAGGGGCTGAAACAGAGGGCGAGAAACAGAGGGGCTGAAACAGAGGGCGAGACACAGCGGGGCTGACACAGATGGGCTGAAACAGAGGGCGAGAAACAGAGGGGCTGAAACAGAGGGCGAGAAACAGAGGGGCTGAAACAGGGGGCGAGAAACAGAGGGGCTGAAACAGAGGGCGAGAAACAGAGGGGCTGAAACAGAGGGCGAGAAACAGAAGGGCTGAAACAGGGGGCGAGAAACAGAGGGGTTGAAACAGAGGGCGAGAAACAGAGGGGCTGAAACAGAGGGCGAGACACAGCGGGGCTGACACAGATGGGCTGAAACAGAGGGCGAGAAACAGAGGGGCTGAAACAGAGGGCGAGAAACAGAGGCCGAGAAACAGAGGGGCTGAAACAGAGGGGCTGAAACAGAGGGTGAGAAACAGAGGGACTGCAACAGGGGGCGAGAAACAGAGGGTCTGAAACAGAGGGTGAGAAACAGAGTGGCTGAAACAGAGGGCGAGAAACAGAAGGACTGAAACAGGGGGCGAGAAACAGAGGGGCTGAAACAGAGGGCGAGAAACAGAGGGGCTGAAACAGAGGGCGAGACACAGCGGGGCTGAATCAGATGGGCTGAAACAGAGGGCGAGAAACAGAGGGGCTGAAACAGAGGGGCTGAAACAGAGGGCGAGAAACAGAGGGGCTGAAACAGAGGGGCTGAAACAGAGGGTGATAAACAGAGGGGCTGCAACAGGGGGCGAGAAATGTAGGGGCTGAAACAGAGGGCGAGAAACAGAGGGGCTGAAACAGTGGGTGAGAAACAGAGGGGCTGAAACAGAGGGGCTGAAACATAGGGTGAGAAACAGCGGGGCAGAAACAGAGGGGCTGAAACAGAGGGTGAGAAACAGAGGGGCAGAAACAGTGGGTGAGAAACAGAGGAGCTGAAACAGAGGGGCTGAAACATAGGGTGAGAAACAGCGGGGCAGAAACAGAGGGGCTGAAACAGAGGGCGAGAAACAGAGCGGCTGAAACAGAGGGTGAGAAACAGAGGGTCTGAAACAGTGGGTGAGTAACAGACGGGCTGAAACAGTGGGTGAGAAGCAGAGGGGCTGAATCAGAGGGCGAGAAACAGAGGGGCTGAAACAGGGGGCGAGAAATGGAGGGGCTGAGACAGAGGGCGAGAAACAGAGGGGCTGAAACAGAGGGACTGAAACATGGGGCGAGAAACAGTGGGGCTGAAACAGAGGGTGAGAAACAGAGGGGCTGAAACAGAGAGGCTAAAACAGAGGGTGAGAAACGGAGTGCGAGAAACAGAGGGGCTGAAACAGAGGGCGAGCAACAGAGGGGCTGAAACAGAGGGCGAGAAACAGAAGGGCTGAAACAGGGGGCGAGAAACAGAGGGGCTGAAACAGAGGGCGAGAAACAGAGGGACTGAAACAGAGGGCGAGACACAGCGGGGCTGAATCAGATGGGCTGAAACAGAGGGCGAGAAACAGAGGGGCTGAAACAGAGGGGCTGAAACAGAGGGCGAGAAACAGAGGGGCTGAAACAGAGGGGCTGAAACAGAGGGGCTGAAACAGAGGGTGATAAACAGAGGGGCTGCAACAGGGGGCGAGAAATGGAGGGGCTGAAACAGAGGGCGAGAAACAGAGGGGCTGAAACAGTGGGTGAGAAACAGAGGGGCTGAAACAGAGGGGCTGAAACATAGGGTGAGAAACAGCGGGGCAGAAACAGAGGGGCTGAAACAGAGGGTGAGAAACCGAGGGGCTGAAACAGTGGGTGAGAAACAGAGGAGCTGAAACAGAGGGGCTGAAACATAGGGTGAGAAACAGCGGGGCAGAAACAGAGGGGCTGAAACAGAGGGCGAGAAACAGAGCGGCTGAAACAGAGGGTGAGAAACAGAGGGGCTGAAACAGTGGGTGAGAAACAGACGGGCTGAAACAGTGGGTGAGAAGCAGAGGGGCTGAATCAGAGGGCGAGAAACAGAGGGGCTGAAACAGGGGGCGAGAAATGGAGGGGCTGAGACAGAGGGCGAGAAACAGAGGGGCTGAAACAGAGGGACTGAAACATGGGGCGAGAAACAGAGGGGCTGAAACAGAGGGTGAGAAACAGAGGGGCTGAAACAGAGAGGCTAAAACAGAGGGTGAGAAACGGAGTGCGAGAAACAGAGGGGCTGAAACAGAGGGCGAGAAACAGAGGGGCTGAAACAGAGTGCGAGAAAAAGAGGGACTGAAACAGAGGGCGAGAAACAGAGGGGCTGAAACAGAGGGGCTGAAACAGAGGGGTTGAAACAGAGGGACTGAAACATGGGGCGAGAAACAGAGGGGCTGAAACAGAGGGTGAGAAACAGAGGGGCTGAAACAGAGAGGCTAAAACAGAGGGAGAGAAACGGAGTGCGAGAAACAGAGGGGCTGAAAGAGAGGGGGAGAAACAGAGGGTCCGAAACAGAGGGCGAGAAACAGAGGGGTGAACCAGAGGGCGAGAAACACAGGGGCTGAAACAGAGGGGCTGAAACAGAGGGCGAGAAACAGAGGGGCTGAAACAGAGGGTGAGAAACAGAGGGGCTGAAACAGTGTGTGAGAAACAGACGGGCTGAAACAGTGGGTGAGAAGCAGAGGCGCTGAATCAGAGGGCGAGAAACAGAGGGGCTGAAACAGGGGGCGAGAAACAGAGGGGCTGAAACAGAGGACGAGAAACAGAGGGGCTGAAACAGAGGGCGAGAAACAGAAGGGCTGAAACAGGGGGCGAGAAACAGAGGGGCTGAAACAGAGGGCGAGAAACAGAGGGGCTGAAACAGAGGGCGAGACACAGCGGGGCTGACACAGATGGGCTGAAACAGAGGGCGAGAAACAGAGGGGCTGAAACAGAGGGCGAGAAACAGAGGGCGAGAAACAGAGGGGCTGAAACAGGGGGCGAGAAACAGAGGGGCTGAAACAGAGGGCGAGAAACAGAGGGGCTGAAACAGTGGGTGAGAAACAGAGCGGCTGAAACAGAGGGGCTGAAACATAGGGTGAGAAACAGCGAGGCAGAAACAGAGGGGCTGAAACAGAGGGTGAGAAACAGAGGGGCTGAAACAGTGTGTGAGAAACAGACGGGCTGAAACAGTGGGTGAGAAGCAGAGGCGCTGAATCAGAGGGCGAGAAACAGAGGGGCTGAAACAGGGGGCGAGAAACAGAGGGGCTGAAACAGAGGGCGAGAAACAGAGGGGCTGAAACAGAGGGCGAGAAACAGAAGGGCTGAAACAGGGGGCGAGAAACAGAGGGGCTGAAACAGAGGGCGAGAAACAGAGGGGCTGAAACAGAGGGCGAGACACAGCGGGGCTGACACAGATGGGCTGAAACAGAGGGCGAGAAACAGAGGGGCTTAAACAGAGGGCGAGAAACAGAGGGCGAGAAACAGAGGGGCTGAAACAGGGGGCGAGAAACAGAGGGGCTGAAACAGAGGGCGAGAAACAGAGGGGCTGAAACAGAGGGCGAGAAACTGAAGGGCTGAAACAGAGGGCGAGAAACAGAGGGGTTGAAACAGAGGGCGAGAAACAGAGGGGCTGAAACAGAGGGCGAGACACAGCGGGGCTGACACAGATGGGCTGAAACAGAGGGCGAGAAACAGAGGGGCTGAAACAGAGGGCGAGAAACAGAGGGCGAGAAACAGAGGGGCTGAAACAGAGGGGCTGAAACAGAGGGTGATAAACAGAGGGGCTGCAACAGGGGGCGAGAAATGGAGGGGCTGAAACAGAGGGCGAGAAACAGAGGGGCTGAAACAGTGGGTGAGAAACAGAGGGGCTGAAACAGAGGGGCTGAAACATAGGGTGAGAAACAGCGGGGCAGAAACAGAGGGGCTGAAACAGAGGGTGAGAAACCGAGGGGCTGAAACAGTGGGTGAGAAACAGAGGAGCTGAAACAGAGGGGCTGAAACATAGGGTGAGAAACAGCGGGGCAGAAACAGAGGGGCTGAAACAGAGGGCGAGAAACAGAGCGGCTGAAACAGAGGGTGAGAAACAGAGGGGCTGAAACAGTGGGTGAGAAACAGACGGGCTGAAACAGTGGGTGAGAAGCAGAGGGGCTGAATCAGAGGGCGAGAAACAGAGGGGCTGAAACAGGGGGCGAGAAATGGAGGGGCTGAGACAGAGGGCGAGAAACAGAGGGGCTGAAACAGAGGGACTGAAACATGGGGCGAGAAACAGAGGGGCTGAAACAGAGGGTGAGAAACAGAGGGGCTGAAACAGAGAGGCTAAAACAGAGGGTGAGAAACGGAGTGCGAGAAACAGAGGGGCTGAAACAGAGGGCGAGAAACAGAGGGGCTGAAACAGAGTGCGAGAAAAAGAGGGACTGAAACAGAGGGCGAGAAACAGAGGGGCTGAAACAGAGGGGCTGAAACAGAGGGGTTGAAACAGAGGGACAGAAACATGGGGCGAGAAACAGAGGGGCTGAAACAGAGGGTGAGAAACAGAGGGGCTGAAACAGAGAGGCTAAAACAGAGGGAGAGAAACGGAGTGCGAGAAACAGAGGGGCTGAAAGAGAGGGGGAGAAACAGAGGGTCCGAAACAGAGGGCGAGAAACAGAGGGGTGAACCAGAGGGCGAGAAACACAGGGGCTGAAACAGAGGGGCTGAAACAGAGGGCGAGAAACAGAGGGGCTGAAACAGAGGGTGAGAAACAGAGGGGCTGAAACAGTGTGTGAGAAACAGACGGGCTGAAACAGTGGGTGAGAAGCAGAGGCGCTGAATCAGAGGGCGAGAAACAGAGGGGCTGAAACAGGGGGCGAGAAACAGAGGGGCTGAAACAGAGGACGAGAAACAGAGGGGCTGAAACAGAGGGCGAGAAACAGAAGGGCTGAAACAGGGGGCGAGAAACAGAGGGGCTGAAACAGAGGGCGAGAAACAGAGGGGCTGAAACAGAGGGCGAGACACAGCGGGGCTGACACAGATGGGCTGAAACAGAGGGCGAGAAACAGAGGGGCTGAAACAGAGGGCGAGAAACAGAGGGCGAGAAACAGAGGGGCTGAAACAGGGGGCGAGAAACAGAGGGGCTGAAACAGAGGGCGAGAAACAGAGGGGCTGAAACAGAGGGCGAGAAACAGAAGCGTTGAAACAGGGTGCGAGAAACAGAGGGGTTGAAACAGAGGGCGAGAAACAGAGGGGCTGAAACAGAGGGCGAGACACAGCGGGGCTGACACAGATGGGCTGAAACAGAGGGCGAGAAACAGAGGGGCTGAAACAGAGGGCGAGAAACAGAGGGCGATAAACAGAGGGGCTGAAACAGAGGGGCTGAAACAGAGGGTGAGAAACAGAGGGACTGCAACAGGGGGCGAGAAACAGAGGGTCTGAAACAGAGGGCGAGAAACAGAAGGGCTGAAACAGGGGGCGAGAAACAGAGGGGCTGAAACAGAGGGCGAGAAACACAGGGGCTGAAACAGAGGGCGAGACACAGCGGGGCTGAATCAGATGGGCTGAAACAGAGGGCGAGAAACAGAGGGGCTGAAACAGAGGGGCTGAAACAGAGGGCGAGAAACAGAGGGGCTGAAACAGAGGGGCTGAAACAGAGGGTGATAAACAGAGGGGCTGCAACAGGGGGCGAGAAATGGAGGGGCTGAAACAGAGGGCGAGAAACAGAGGGGCTGAAACAGTGGGTGAGAAACAGAGGGGCTGAAACAGAGGGTGAGAAGCAGAGGCGCTGAATCAGAGGGCGAGAAACAGAGGGGCTGAAACAGGGGGCGAGAAACAGAGGGGCTGAAACAGAGGGCGAGAAACAGAGGGGCTGAAACAGAGGGCGAGAAACAGAAGGGCTGAAACAGGGGGCGAGAAACAGAGGGGCTGAAACAGAGGGCGAGAAACAGAGGGGCTGAAACAGAGGGCGAGACACAGCGGGGCTGACACAGATGGGCTGAAACAGAGGGCGAGAAACAGAGGGGCTGAAACAGAGGGCGAGAAACAGAGGGCGAGAAACAGAGGGGCTGAAACAGGGGGCGAGAAACAGAGGGGCTGAAACAGAGGGCGAGAAACAGAGGGGCTGAAACAGAGGGCGAGAAACTGAAGGGCTGAAACAGAGGGCGAGAAACAGAGGGGTTGAAACAGAGGGCGAGAAACAGAGGGGCTGAAACAGAGGGCGAGACACAGCGGGGCTGACACAGATGGGCTGAAACAGAGGGCGAGAAACAGAGGGGCTGAAACAGAGGGCGAGAAACAGAGGGCGAGAAACAGAGGGGCTGAAACAGAGGGGCTGAAACAGAGGGTGAGAAACAGAGGGACTGCAACAGGGGGCGAGAAACAGAGGGTCTGAAACAGAGGGTGAGAAACAGAGAGGCTGAAACAGAGGGCGAGAAACAGAAGGGCTGAAACAGGGGGCGAGAAACAGAGGGGCTGAAACAGAGGGCGAGAAACAGAGGGGCTGAAACAGAGGGCGAGACACAGCGGGGCTGAATCAGATGGGCTGAAACAGAGGGCGAGAAACAGAGGGGCTGAAACAGAGGGGCTGAAACAGAGTGCGAGAAACAGAGGGGCTGAAACAGAGGGGCTGAAACAGAGGGTGATAAACAGAGGGGCTGCAACAGGGGGCGAGAAATGGAGGGGCTGAAACAGAGGGCGAGAAACAGAGGGGCTGAAACAGTGGGTGAGAAACAGAGGGGCTGAAACAGAGGGGCTGAAACATAGGGTGAGAAACAGCGGGGCAGAAACAGAGGGGCTGAAACAGAGGGTGAGAAACCGAGGGGCTGAAACAGTGGGTGAGAAACAGAGGAGCTGAAACAGAGGGGCTGAAACATAGGGTGAGAAACAGCGGGGCAGAAACAGAGGGGCTGAAACAGAGGGCGAGAAACAGAGCGGCTGAAACAGAGGGTGAGAAACAGAGGGGCTGAAACAGTGGGTGAGAAACAGACGGGCTGAAACAGTGGGTGAGAAGCAGAGGGGCTGAATCAGAGGGCGAGAAACAGAGGGGCTGAAACAGGGGGCGAGAAATGGAGGGGCTGAGACAGAGGGCGAGAAACAGAGGGGCTGAAACAGAGGGACTGAAACATGGGGCGAGAAACAGAGGGGCTGAAACAGAGGGTGAGAAACAGAGGGGCTGAAACAGAGAGGCTAAAACAGAGGGTGAGAAACGGAGTGCGAGAAACAGAGGGGCTGAAACAGAGGGCGAGAAACAGAGGGGCTGAAACAGAGTGCGAGAAAAAGAGGGACTGAAACAGAGGGCGAGAAACAGAGGGGCTGAAACAGAGGGGCTGAAACAGAGGGGTTGAAACAGAGGGACTGAAACATGGGGCGAGAAACAGAGGGGCTGAAACAGAGGGTGAGAAACAGAGGGGCTGAAACAGAGAGGCTAAAACAGAGGGAGAGAAACGGAGTGCGAGAAACAGAGGGGCTGAAAGAGAGGGGGAGAAACAGAGGGTCCGAAACAGAGGGCGAGAAACAGAGGGGTGAACCAGAGGGCGAGAAACACAGGGGCTGAAACAGAGGGGCTGAAACAGAGGGCGAGAAACAGAGGGGCTGAAACAGTGGGTGAGAAACAGAGCGGCTGAAACAGAGGGGCTGAAACATAGGGTGAGAAACAGCGAGGCAGAAACAGAGGGGCTGAAACAGAGGGTGAGAAACAGAGGGGCTGAAACAGTGTGTGAGAAACAGACGGGCTGAAACAGTGGGTGAGAAGCAGAGGCGCTGAATCAGAGGGCGAGAAACAGAGGGGCTGAAACAGGGGGCGAGAAACAGAGGGGCTGAAACAGAGGACGAGAAACAGAGGGGCTGAAACAGAGGGCGAGAAACAGAAGGGCTGAAACAGGGGGCGAGAAACAGAGGGGCTGAAACAGAGGGCGAGAAACAGAGGGGCTGAAACAGAGGGCGAGACACAGCGGGGCTGACACAGATGGGCTGAAACAGAGGGCGAGAAACAGAGGGGCTGAAACAGAGGGCGAGAAACAGAGGGCGAGAAACAGAGGGGCTGAAACAGGGGGCGAGAAACAGAGGGGCTGAAACAGAGGGCGAGAAACAGAGGGGCTGAAACAGAGGGCGAGAAACAGAAGGGTTGAAACAGGGTGCGAGAAACAGAGGGGTTGAAACAGAGGGCGAGAAACAGAGGGGCTGAAACAGAGGGCGAGACACAGCGGGGCTGACACAGATGGGCTGAAACAGAGGGCGAGAAACAGAGGGGCTGAAACAGAGGGCGAGAAACAGAGGGCGATAAACAGAGGGGCTGAAACAGAGGGGCTGAAACAGAGGGTGAGAAACAGAGGGACTGCAACAGGGGGCGAGAAACAGAGGGTCTGAAACAGAGGGCGAGAAACAGAGGGGCTGAAACAGCGGGCGAGAAACAGAAGGGCTGAAACAGGGGGCGAGAAACAGAGGGGCTGAAACAGAGGGCGAGAAACACAGGGGCTGAAACAGAGGGCGAGACACAGCGGGGCTGAATCAGATGGGCTGAAACAGAGGGCGAGAAACAGAGGGGCTGAAACAGAGGGGCTGAAACAGAGGGCGAGAAACAGAGGGGCTGAAACAGAGGGGCTGAAACAGAGGGTGATAAACAGAGGGGCTGCAACAGGGGGCGAGAAATGGAGGGGCTGAAACAGAGGGCGAGAAACAGAGGGGCTGAAACAGTGGGTGAGAAACAGAGGGGCTGAAACAGAGGGGCTGAAACATAGGGTGAGAAACAGTGGGGCAGAAACAGAGGGTGAGAAACCGAGGGGCTGAAACAGTGGGTGAGAAACAGGGGAGCTGAAACAGAGGGGCTGAAACATAGGGTGAGAAACAGCGGGGCAGAAACAGAGGGGCTGAAACAGAGGGCGAGAAACAGAGCGGCTGAAACAGAGGGTGAGAAACAGAGGGGCTGAAACAGTGGGTGAGAAACAGACGGGCTAAAACAGTGGGTGAGAAGCAGAGGGGCGGAATCAGAGGGCGAGAAACAGAGGGGCTGAAACAGGGGGCGAGAAATGGAGGGGCTGAGACAGAGGGCGAGAAACAGTGGGGCTGAAACAGAGGGGCTGAAACAGAGGGGTTGAAACAGAGGGACTGAAACATGGGGCGAGAAACAGAGGGGCTGAAACAGATGGTGAGAAACAGAGGGGCTGAAACAGAGAGGCTAAAACAGAGGGTGAGAAACGGAGTACGAGAAACAGAGGGGCTGAAACAGAGGGCGAGAAACAGAGGGGCTGAAACAGAGGGGCTGAAACATAGGGCGAGAAACAGAGGGGTGAAACAGAGGGCGAGAAACTGAGGGGCTGAAACAGAGGGGCTGAAACAGAGGGGCTGAAACATAGGGCGAGAACCAGAGGGCGAGAAACAGAAGAGCTGAAACAGAGCGGCTGAATCAGCGGGTGAGAAACGGAGGGGCTGAAACAGACGGCGAGAAACAGAGGGGTTGAAACAGAGGGTGAGAAACAGAGTGTCAGAAAAAGAGGGGCTGAAACAGAGGGCGAGAAACGGAGGGGCTGAAACAGAGGGTGAGAAACAGAGGGGCTGAAACAGAGGGGCTAAAACAGAGGGTGAGAAATAGTGGGCGATAAACAGAGGGGATGAAACAGAGGGGCTGAATCAGAGGGCGAGAAACCGAGGGGCTGAAACAGGAGGCGAGAAACGGAGGGGCTGAAACAGAGGGTGAGAAACAGAGTGCGAGAAAAAGAGGGGCTGAAACAGAGGGCGAGAAACAGAGGGGCTGAAACAGAGGGGCTGAAACAGAGGGACTGAAAAATGGGGTGAGAAACAGAGGGGCTGAAACAGAGGGTGAGAAACAGAGGGGCTGAAACAGAGAGGCTAAAACAGAGGGTGAGAAACGGAGTGCGAGAAACAGAGGGGCTGAAACAGAGGGCGAGAAACAGAGGGGCTGAAACAGAGGGCGAGAAACCGAGGGGCTGAAACAGTGGGTGAGAAACAGAGGGGCTGAAACAGAGGGGCTGAAACAGAGGGGTTGAAACAGAGGGACTGAAACATGGGGCGAGAAACAGAGGGGCTGAAACAGAGGGTGAGAAACAGAGGGTCTGAAACAGAGAGGCTAAAACAGAGGGTGAGAAACGGAGTGCGAGAAACAGAGGGGCTGAAACAGAGGGCGAGAAACAGAGGGGCTGAAACAGAGGGGCTGAAACAGAGGGCGAGAAACAGAGGGGTGTAACAGAGGGCGAGAAACAGAGGGGCTGAAACAGAGGGCGAGAAACAGAGGGGCTGAAACAGAGGGGCTGAAACAGGAGGCGAGAAACGGAGGGGCTGAAACAGACGGCGAGAAACAGAGGGGTTGAAACAGAGGGTGAGAAACAGAGTGTCAGAAAAAGAGGGGCTGAAACAGAGGGCGAGAAACGGAGGGGCTGAAACAGAGGGTGAGAAACAGAGGGGCTGAAACAGAGGGGCTAAAACAGAGGGTGAGAAATAGTGGGCGATAAACAGAGGGGATGAAACAGAGGGGCTGAATCAGAGGGCGAGAAACCGAGGGGCTGAAACAGGAGGCGAGAAACGGAGGGGCTGAAACAGAGGGTGAGAAACAGAGTGCGAGAAAAAGAGGGGCTGAAACAGAGGGCGAGAAACAGAGGGGCTGAAACAGAGGGGCTGAAACAGAGGGACTGAAAAATGGGGTGAGAAACAGAGGGGCTGAAACAGAGGGTGAGAAACAGAGGGGCTGAAACAGAGAGGCTAAAACAGAGGGTGAGAAACGGAGTGCGAGAAACAGAGGGGCTGAAACAGAGGGCGAGAAACAGAGGGGCTGAAACAGAGGGCGAGAAACCGAGGGGCTGAAACAGTGGGTGAGAAACAGAGGGGCTGAAACAGAGGGGCTGAAACAGAGGGGTTGAAACAGAGGGACTGAAACATGGGGCGAGAAACAGAGGGGCTGAAACAGAGGGTGAGAAACAGAGGGTCTGAAACAGAGAGGCTAAAACAGAGGGTGAGAAACGGAGTGCGAGAAACAGAGGGGCTGAAACAGAGGGCGAGAAACAGAGGGGCTGAAACAGAGGGGCTGAAACAGAGGGCGAGAAACAGAGGGGTGTAACAGAGGGCGAGAAACAGAGGGGCTGAAACAGAGGGCGAGAAACAGAGGGGCTGAAACAGAGGGGCTGAAACAGGAGGCGAGAAACGGAGGGGCTGAAACAGAGGGCGAGAAACAGAGGGGCTGAAACAGAGGGGCTGAAACAGAGGGACTGAAACATGGGGCGAGAAACAGAGGGGCTGAAACAGAGGGTGAGAAACAGAGGGGCTGAAACAGAGAGGCTAAAACAGAGGGTGAAAAACGGAGTGTGAGAAACAGAGGGGCTGAAACATAGGGTGAGAAACAGAGGGTGAGAAACAGAGCGGCTGAAACAGAGGGTGAGAAACAGAGGGGCTGAAACAGAGGGCGAGAAACAGAGGGGCTGAAACAGAGGGGCTGAAACAGAGGGCGAGAAACAGAGGGGTGTAACAGAGGGCGAGAAACAGAGGGGCTGAAACAGAGGGCGAGAAACAGAGGGGCTGAAACAGAGGGGCTGAAACAGGAGGCGAGAAACGGAGGGGCTGAAACAGAGGGCGAGAAACAGAGGGGCTGAAACAGAGGGGCTGAAACAGAGGGACTGAAACATGGGGCGAGAAACAGAGGGGCTGAAACAGAGGGTGAGAAACAGAGGGGCTGAAACAGAGAGGCTAAAACAGAGGGTGAAAAACGGAGTGTGAGAAACAGAGGGGCTGAAACATAGGGTGAGAAACAGAGGGTGAGAAACAGAGCGGCTGAAACAGAGGGTGAGAAACAGAGGGGCTGAAACAGAGGGCGAGAAAGCGAGGGGCTGAAACAGGGGGCGAGAAATGGAGGGGCTGAGACAGAGGGCGAGAAACAGTGGGGCTAAAACAGAGGGGCTGAAACAGTGGGGCTGAAACAGGGGGCGAGAAACAGAGGGTCTGAAACAGAGGGCGAGAAACAGAGGGGCTGAAACAGAGGGCGAGACACAGTGGGGCTGAAACAGAGGGGCTGAAACAGAGGGCGAGAAACAGAGGGGCTGAAACAGGGGGCGAGAAATAGAGGGGCTGAAACACAGGGTGAGAAACAGAGGGGCTGAAACAGAGGGCGAGACACAGTGGGGCTGAAACAGAGGGGCTGAAACAGAGGGCAAGAAACAGAGGGGCTGAAACAGAGGGGCTGAAACAGAGGGCGAGAAACAGAGGGGCTGAAACAGAGGGGCTGAAACAGAGGGTGAGAAACAGAGGGGCTGCAACAGGGGGCGAGAAATGGAGGGGCTGAAACAGAGGGCGAGAAACAGAGGGGCTGAACAGAGGGTGAGAAACAGAGGGGCTGAAACAGTTTGGCTGAAACATTTTGTGAGAAACAGAGGGCGAGAAACAGAGTGGCTGAAACATAGGGGCTGAAACAGAGTGCAAGAAACCGAGGGCGAGAAACAGAGGGGATGAAACAGAGGGGCTGAATCAGAGGGCCTGAAACATAGGGCGAGAACCAGAGGGCGAGAAACAGAAGAGCTGAAACAGAGCGGCTGAATCAGCGGGCGAGAAACAGAGGGGCTGAAACAGGGGGCGAGAAACGGAGGTGCTGAAACAGAGGGGTTGAAACATAGGGGTTGAAACAGAGGGTGAGAAACAGAGTGTCAGAAAAAGAGGGGCTGAAACAGAGGGCGAGAAACAGAAGAGCTGATACAGAGCGGCTGAATCAGGGAGCGAGAAGCAGAGGGGCTGAAACAGGGGGCGAGAAACGGAGGGGCTGAAACATGGGGCGAGAAACAGAGGGGCTGGAACAGAGGGTGAGAAACAGAGGGGCTGAATCAGAGGGGCTAAAACAGAGGGTGAGAAACAGAGGGCGAGAAACAGAGGGGATGAAACAGAGGGGCTGAATCAGAGGGGCTGAATCAGAGGGCGAGAAACCGAGGGGCTGAAACAGGAGGCGAGAAACGGAGGGGCTGAAACAGAGGGTGAGAAACAGAGTGCGAGAAAAAGAGGGGCTGAAACAGAGGGCGAGAAACAGAGGGGCTGAAACAGAGGGGCTGAAACAGAGGGACTGAAACATGGGGCGAGAAACAGAGGGGCTGAAACAGAGGGTGAGAAACAGAGGGGCTGAAACAGAGAGGCTAAAACAGAGGGTGAGAAACGGAGTGCGAGAAACAGAGGGGCTGAAACAGAGGGCGAGAAACGGAGGGGCTGAAACAGTGGGTGAGAAACAGAGGGGCGGAAACAGAGGGGCTGAAACATAGGGTGAGAAACAGCGGGGCAGAAACAGAGGGGCTGAAACAGAGGGCGAGAAACAAAGGGGCTGAAACAGAGGGTGAGAAAAAGAGGGGCTGAAACAGTGGGTGAGAAACAGAGGGGCTGAAACAGAGAGGCTAAAACAGAGGGTGAGAAACGGAGTGCGAGAAACAGAGGGGCTGAAACAGAGGGCGAGAAACAGAGGGGCTGAAACAGAGGGCAAGAAACAGAGGGGCTGAAACATAGGGCGAGAAACTGAGGGGGTGAAACAGTGGGCGAGAAACAGAGGGGCTGAAACAGAGGGCGAGAAACAGAGGGGCTGAAACAGAGGGCGAGAAACAGAGGGGCGGAAACAGATGGGGGGGAAACAGAGGGGCTGAAACAGAGGGCGAGAAACTGAGGCGGTGAAACAGTGGGTGAGAAACAGAGGGGCTGAAACAGAGGGGCTGAAACATAGGGTGAGAAACAGCGGGGCTGAAACAGAGAGGCTAAAACAGAGGGTGAGAAACGGAGTGCGAGAAACAGAGGGGCTGAAACAGAGGGCGAGAAACAGAGGGGCTGAAACAGAGGGGCTGAAACATAGGGCGAGAAACAGAGGGGTGAAACAGAGGGCGAGAAACAGAGGGGCTGAAACAGAGGGGCTGAAACAGAGGGCGAGAAACAGAGTGGCTGAAACATAGGGGCTGAAACAGAGTGCAAGAAACAGAGGGCGAGAAACAGAGGGGATGAAACAGAGGGGCTGAATCAGAGGGGCTGAAACATAGGGCGAGAACCAGAGGGCGAGAAACAGAAGAGCTGAAACAGAGCGGCTGAATCAGCGGGCGAGAAACAGAGGGGCTGAAACAGGGGGCGAGAAACGGAGGAGCTGAAACAGAGGGCGAGAAACAGAGGGGTGGAAACAGAGGGTGAGAAACAGAGTGTCAGAAAAAGAGGGGCTGAAACAGAGGGCGAGAAACGGAGGGGCTGAAACAGAGGGTGAGAAACAGAGGGGCTGAAACTGAGGGGCTAAAACAGAGGGTGAGAAATAGAGGGCGAGAAACAGAGGGGATGAAACAGAGGGGCTGAATCAGAGGGGCTGAATCAGAGGGCGAGAAACCGAGGGGCTGAAACAGGAGGCGAGAAACGGAGGGGCTGAAACAGAGGGTGAGAAACAGAGTGCGAAAAAAAGAGGGGCTGAAACAGAGGGCGAGAAACAGAGGGGCTAAAACAGAGGGACTGAAACATGGGGCGAGAAACAGAGGGGCTGAAACACAGGGTGAGAAACAGAGGGGCTGAAACAGAGAGGCTAAAACAGAGGGTGAGAAACGGAGTGCGAGAAACAGAGGGGCTGTACAGAGGGCGAGAAACAGAGGGGCTGAAAGATAGGGCGAGAAACCGAGGGTCTGAAACAGTGGGTGAGAAACAGAGGGGCTGAAACAGAGGGGCTGAAACATAGGGTGAGAAACAGCGGGGCAGATACAGAGGGGCTGAAACAGAGGGCGAGAAACAGAGGGGCTGAAACAGAGGGTGAGAAACAGAGGGGCTGAAACAGAGAGGCTAAAACAGAGGGTGAGAAACGGAGTGCGAGAAACAGAGGGGCTGTACAGAGGGCGAGAAACAGAGGGGCTGAAAGATAGGGCGAGAAACCGAGGGTCTGAAACAGTGGGTGAGAAACAGAGGGGCTGAAACAGAGGGGCTGAAACATAGGGTGAGAAACAGCGGGGCAGATACAGAGGGGCTGAAACAGAGGGCGAGAAACAGAGGGGCTGAAACAGAGGGCGAGAAACAGAGGGGTTGAAACAGAGGGTGAGAAACAGAGTGCGAGAACAAGAGGGGCTGAAACAGAGGGCGAGAAACAGAGGGGCTGAAACAGAGGGGCTGAAACAGAGGGGTTGAAACAGAGGGACTGAAACATGGGGCGAGAAACAGAGGGGCTGAAACAGAGGGTGAGAAACAGAGGGGCTGAAACAGAGAGGCTAAAACAGAGGGTTAGAAACGGAGTGCGAGAAACAGAGGGGCTGAAACAGAGGGCGAGAAACAGAGGGGCTGAAACAGAGGGGCTGAAACAGAGGGCGAGAAACAGAATGGTGAAACAGAGGGGCTGAAACAGAGGGGCTGAAACAGGAGGCGAGAAACGGAGGGGCTGAAACAGAGGGCGAGTAACAGAGGGGCTGAAACAGAGGGACTGAAACATGGGGCGAGAAACAGAGGGGCTGAAACAGAGGGTGAGAAACAGAGGGGCTGAAACAGAGAGGCTAAAACAGAGGGTGAGAAGCGGAGTGCGAGAAACAGAGGGGCTGAAACAGAGGGCGAGAAACAGAGGGGCTGAAACAGAGGGGCTGAAACAGAGGGGCTGAAACAGAGAGGCTAAAACAGAGGGTGAGAAGCGGAGTGCGAGAAACAGAGGGGCTGAAACAGAGGGCGAGAAACAGAGGGGCTGAAACAGAGGGGCTGAAACAGAGGGCGAGAAACAGAGGGGCTGAAACAGAGGGTGAGAAATAGAGGGGCTGAAACCGAGGGCGAGAAACCGAGGGGCTGAAACAGTGGGTGAGAAACAGAGGGGCTGAAACAGAGGGGCTGAAACATAGGGTGAGAAACAGCGGGGCAGAAACAGAGGGGCTGAAACAGAGGGCGAGAAACAGAGGGGCTGAAACAGAGGTACTGAAACATGGGGCGAGAAACAGAGGGGCTGAAACAGAGGGTGAGAAACAGAGTGGCTGAAACAGAGAGGCTAAAACAGAGGGTGAGAAACGGAGTGCGAGAAACAGAGGGGCTGAAACAGAGGGCGTGAAACAGAGGGGCTGAAACAGAGTGCGAGAAAAAGAGGGGCTGAAACAGAGGGCGAGAAACAGAGGGCGAGAAACAGAGGGGCTGAAACAGAGGGACTGAAACATGGGGCGAGAAACAGAGGGGCTGAAACAGAGGGTGAGAAACAGAGGGGCTGAAACAGAGAGGCTAAAACAGAGGGTGAGAAACGGATTGCGAGAAACAGAGGGGCTGAAACAGAGGGCGAGAAACAGCGGGGCCGAAACAGAGGGCGAGAAACAGAGGGGTGAAACAGAGGGTGAGAAACAGAGGGGCTCAAACAGAGGGGCTGAAACAGAGGGCGAGAAACAGAGGGGCTGAAACAGAGGGTGAGAAACAGAGGGGCTGAAACAGAGGGCGAGAAACAGAGGGGCTGAAACAGTGGGTGAGAAACAGAGCGGCTGAAACAGAGGGGCTGAAACATAGGGTGAGAAACAGCGAGGTAGAAAGAGAGGGGCCGAAACAGAGGGTGAGAAACAGAGGGGCTGAAACAGTGGGTGAGAAACAGACGGGCTGAAACAGTGGGTGAGAAGCAGAGGCGCTGAATCAGAGGGCGAGAAACAGAGGGGCTGAAACAAAGGGTGAGAAACAGAGGGGCTGAAACAGAGGGCGAGAAACAGAGGGGCTGAAACAGGGGGCGAGAAACAGAGGGGCTGAAACAGAGGGCGAGAAACAGAGGGGCTGAAACAGAGGGTGAGAAACAGAGGGGCTGAAACAGAGAGGCTAAAACAGAGGGTGAAAAACGGAGTGTGAGAAACAGAGGGGCTGAAACATAGGGTGAGAAACAGAGGGTGAGAAACAGAGCGGCTGAAACAGAGGGTGAGAAACAGAGGGGCTGAAACAGAGGGCGAGAAACAGAGGGGCTGAAACAGAGGGGCTGAAACAGAGGGCGAGAAACAGAGGGGTGTAACAGAGGGCGAGAAACAGAGGGGCTGAAACAGAGGGCGAGAAACAGAGGGGCTGAAACAGAGGGGCTGAAACAGGAGGCGAGAAACGGAGGGGCTGAAACAGAGGGCGAGAAACAGAGGGGCTGAAACAGAGGGGCTGAAACAGAGGGACTGAAACATGGGGCGAGAAACAGAGGGGCTGAAACAGAGGGTGAGAAACAGAGGGGCTGAAACAGAGAGGCTAAAACAGAG
Organism: Chiloscyllium punctatum; assembly: GCF_047496795.1. Taxonomy (NCBI): domain Eukaryota; kingdom Metazoa; phylum Chordata; class Chondrichthyes; order Orectolobiformes; family Hemiscylliidae; genus Chiloscyllium; species Chiloscyllium punctatum. The sequence continues at coordinate 1,241,129 of NW_027309817.1, forward strand.
GGTGAAAAACGGAGTGTGAGAAACAGAGGGGCTGAAACATAGGGTGAGAAACAGAGGGTGAGAAACAGAGCGGCTGAAACAGAGGGTGAGAAACAGAGGGGCTGAAACAGAGGGCGAGAAAGCGAGGGGCTGAAACAGGGGGCGAGAAATGGAGGGGCTGAGACAGAGGGCGAGAAACAGTGGGGCTAAAACAGAGGGGCTGAAACAGTGGGGCTGAAACAGGGGGCGAGAAACAGAGGGTCTGAAACAGAGGGCGAGAAACAGAGGGGCTGAAACAGAGGGCGAGACACAGTGGGGCTGAAACAGAGGGGCTGAAACAGAGGGCGAGAAACAGAGGGGCTGAAACAGGGGGCGAGAAATAGAGGGGCTGAAACACAGGGTGAGAAACAGAGGGGCTGAAACAGAGGGCGAGACACAGTGGGGCTGAAACAGAGGGGCTGAAACAGAGGGCAAGAAACAGAGGGGCTGAAACAGAGGGGCTGAAACAGAGGGCGAGAAACAGAGGGGCTGAAACAGAGGGGCTGAAACAGAGGGTGAGAAACAGAGGGGCTGCAACAGGGGGCGAGAAATGGAGGGGCTGAAACAGAGGGCGAGAAACAGAGGGGCTGAACAGAGGGTGAGAAACAGAGGGGCTGAAACAGTTTGGCTGAAACATTTTGTGAGAAACAGAGGGCGAGAAACAGAGTGGCTGAAACATAGGGGCTGAAACAGAGTGCAAGAAACCGAGGGCGAGAAACAGAGGGGATGAAACAGAGGGGCTGAATCAGAGGGCCTGAAACATAGGGCGAGAACCAGAGGGCGAGAAACAGAAGAGCTGAAACAGAGCGGCTGAATCAGCGGGCGAGAAACAGAGGGGCTGAAACAGGGGGCGAGAAACGGAGGTGCTGAAACAGAGGGGTTGAAACATAGGGGTTGAAACAGAGGGTGAGAAACAGAGTGTCAGAAAAAGAGGGGCTGAAACAGAGGGCGAGAAACAGAAGAGCTGATACAGAGCGGCTGAATCAGGGAGCGAGAAGCAGAGGGGCTGAAACAGGGGGCGAGAAACGGAGGGGCTGAAACATGGGGCGAGAAACAGAGGGGCTGGAACAGAGGGTGAGAAACAGAGGGGCTGAATCAGAGGGGCTAAAACAGAGGGTGAGAAACAGAGGGCGAGAAACAGAGGGGATGAAACAGAGGGGCTGAATCAGAGGGGCTGAATCAGAGGGCGAGAAACCGAGGGGCTGAAACAGGAGGCGAGAAACGGAGGGGCTGAAACAGAGGGTGAGAAACAGAGTGCGAGAAAAAGAGGGGCTGAAACAGAGGGCGAGAAACAGAGGGGCTGAAACAGAGGGGCTGAAACAGAGGGACTGAAACATGGGGCGAGAAACAGAGGGGCTGAAACAGAGGGTGAGAAACAGAGGGGCTGAAACAGAGAGGCTAAAACAGAGGGTGAGAAACGGAGTGCGAGAAACAGAGGGGCTGAAACAGAGGGCGAGAAACGGAGGGGCTGAAACAGTGGGTGAGAAACAGAGGGGCGGAAACAGAGGGGCTGAAACATAGGGTGAGAAACAGCGGGGCAGAAACAGAGGGGCTGAAACAGAGGGCGAGAAACAGAGGGGCTGAAACAGAGGGTGAGAAAAAGAGGGGCTGAAACAGTGGGTGAGAAACAGAGGGGCTGAAACAGAGAGGCTAAAACAGAGGGTGAGAAACGGAGTGCGAGAAACAGAGGGGCTGAAACAGAGGGCGAGAAACAGAGGGGCTGAAACAGAGGGCAAGAAACAGAGGGGTTGAAACCGAGGGTGAGAAACAGAGTGCGAGAAAAAGAGGGGCTGAAACAGAGGGTGAGAAACAGAGGGGCTGAAACATAGGGCGAGAAACTGAGGGGGTGAAACAGTGGGCGAGAAACAGAGGGGCTGAAACAGAGGGCGAGAAACAGAGGGGCTGAAACAGAGGGCGAGAAACAGAGGGGCGGAAACAGATGGGGGGGAAACAGAGGGGCTGAAACAGAGGGCGAGAAACTGAGGCGGTGAAACAGTGGGTGAGAAACAGAGGGGCTGAAACAGAGGGGCTGAAACATAGGGTGAGAAACAGCGGGGCTGAAACAGAGAGGCTAAAACAGAGGGTGAGAAACGGAGTGCGAGAAACAGAGGGGCTGAAACAGAGGGCGAGAAACAGAGGGGCTGAAACAGAGGGGCTGAAACATAGGGCGAGAAACAGAGGGGTGAAACAGAGGGCGAGAAACAGAGGGGCTGAAACAGAGGGGCTGAAACAGAGGGCGAGAAACAGAGTGGCTGAAACATAGGGGCTGAAACAGAGTGCAAGAAACAGAGGGCGAGAAACAGAGGGGATGAAACAGAGGGGCTGAATCAGAGGGGCTGAAACATAGGGCGAGAACCAGAGGGCGAGAAACAGAAGAGCTGAAACAGAGCGGCTGAATCAGCGGGCGAGAAACAGAGGGGCTGAAACAGGGGGCGAGAAACGGAGGAGCTGAAACAGAGGGCGAGAAACAGAGGGGTGGAAACAGAGGGTGAGAAACAGAGTGTCAGAAAAAGAGGGGCTGAAACAGAGGGCGAGAAACGGAGGGGCTGAAACAGAGGGTGAGAAACAGAGGGGCTGAAACTGAGGGGCTAAAACAGAGGGTGAGAAATAGAGGGCGAGAAACAGAGGGGATGAAACAGAGGGGCTGAATCAGAGGGGCTGAATCAGAGGGCGAGAAACCGAGGGGCTGAAACAGGAGGCGAGAAACGGAGGGGCTGAAACAGAGGGTGAGAAACAGAGTGCGAAAAAAAGAGGGGCTGAAACAGAGGGCGAGAAACAGAGGGGCTAAAACAGAGGGACTGAAACATGGGGCGAGAAACAGAGGGGCTGAAACACAGGGTGAGAAACAGAGGGGCTGAAACAGAGAGGCTAAAACAGAGGGTGAGAAACGGAGTGCGAGAAACAGAGGGGCTGTACAGAGGGCGAGAAACAGAGGGGCTGAAAGATAGGGCGAGAAACCGAGGGTCTGAAACAGTGGGTGAGAAACAGAGGGGCTGAAACAGAGGGGCTGAAACATAGGGTGAGAAACAGCGGGGCAGATACAGAGGGGCTGAAACAGAGGGCGAGAAACAGAGGGGCTGAAACAGAGGGTGAGAAACAGAGGGGCTGAAACAGAGAGGCTAAAACAGAGGGTGAGAAACGGAGTGCGAGAAACAGAGGGGCTGTACAGAGGGCGAGAAACAGAGGGGCTGAAAGATAGGGCGAGAAACCGAGGGTCTGAAACAGTGGGTGAGAAACAGAGGGGCTGAAACAGAGGGGCTGAAACATAGGGTGAGAAACAGCGGGGCAGATACAGAGGGGCTGAAACAGAGGGCGAGAAACAGAGGGGCTGAAACAGAGGGCGAGAAACAGAGGGGTTGAAACAGAGGGTGAGAAACAGAGTGCGAGAACAAGAGGGGCTGAAACAGAGGGCGAGAAACAGAGGGGCTGAAACAGAGGGGCTGAAACAGAGGGGTTGAAACAGAGGGACTGAAACATGGGGCGAGAAACAGAGGGGCTGAAACAGAGGGTGAGAAACAGAGGGGCTGAAACAGAGAGGCTAAAACAGAGGGTTAGAAACGGAGTGCGAGAAACAGAGGGGCTGAAACAGAGGGCGAGAAACAGAGGGGCTGAAACAGAGGGGCTGAAACAGAGGGCGAGAAACAGAATGGTGAAACAGAGGGGCTGAAACAGAGGGGCTGAAACAGGAGGCGAGAAACGGAGGGGCTGAAACAGAGGGCGAGTAACAGAGGGGCTGAAACAGAGGGACTGAAACATGGGGCGAGAAACAGAGGGGCTGAAACAGAGGGTGAGAAACAGAGGGGCTGAAACAGAGAGGCTAAAACAGAGGGTGAGAAGCGGAGTGCGAGAAACAGAGGGGCTGAAACAGAGGGCGAGAAACAGAGGGGCTGAAACAGAGGGGCTGAAACAGAGGGGCTGAAACAGAGAGGCTAAAACAGAGGGTGAGAAGCGGAGTGCGAGAAACAGAGGGGCTGAAACAGAGGGCGAGAAACAGAGGGGCTGAAACAGAGGGGCTGAAACAGAGGGCGAGAAACAGAGGGGCTGAAACAGAGGGTGAGAAATAGAGGGGCTGAAACCGAGGGCGAGAAACCGAGGGGCTGAAACAGTGGGTGAGAAACAGAGGGGCTGAAACAGAGGGGCTGAAACATAGGGTGAGAAACAGCGGGGCAGAAACAGAGGGGCTGAAACAGAGGGCGAGAAACAGAGGGGCTGAAACAGAGGTACTGAAACATGGGGCGAGAAACAGAGGGGCTGAAACAGAGGGTGAGAAACAGAGTGGCTGAAACAGAGAGGCTAAAACAGAGGGTGAGAAACGGAGTGCGAGAAACAGAGGGGCTGAAACAGAGGGCGTGAAACAGAGGGGCTGAAACAGAGTGCGAGAAAAAGAGGGGCTGAAACAGAGGGCGAGAAACAGAGGGCGAGAAACAGAGGGGCTGAAACAGAGGGACTGAAACATGGGGCGAGAAACAGAGGGGCTGAAACAGAGGGTGAGAAACAGAGGGGCTGAAACAGAGAGGCTAAAACAGAGGGTGAGAAACGGATTGCGAGAAACAGAGGGGCTGAAACAGAGGGCGAGAAACAGCGGGGCCGAAACAGAGGGCGAGAAACAGAGGGGTGAAACAGAGGGTGAGAAACAGAGGGGCTCAAACAGAGGGGCTGAAACAGAGGGCGAGAAACAGAGGGGCTGAAACAGAGGGTGAGAAACAGAGGGGCTGAAACAGAGGGCGAGAAACAGAGGGGCTGAAACAGTGGGTGAGAAACAGAGCGGCTGAAACAGAGGGGCTGAAACATAGGGTGAGAAACAGCGAGGTAGAAAGAGAGGGGCCGAAACAGAGGGTGAGAAACAGAGGGGCTGAAACAGTGGGTGAGAAACAGACGGGCTGAAACAGTGGGTGAGAAGCAGAGGCGCTGAATCAGAGGGCGAGAAACAGAGGGGCTGAAACAAAGGGTGAGAAACAGAGGGGCTGAAACAGAGGGCGAGAAACAGAGGGGCTGAAACAGGGGGCGAGAAACAGAGGGGCTGAAACAGAGGGCGAGAAAGAGAGGGGCTGAAACATAGGGCGAGAAACAGAGGGGCTGAAACAGAGGGCGAGAAACAGAGGGGCTGAAACACGGGGCGAGAAACAGAGGGGCTGAAACAGAGGGCGAGAAACAGAGGGGTTGAAACAGAGGGTGAGAAACAGAGGGGTTGAAGAAGAGCGGCTGAATCAGAGGGCGAGAAACTGAGGGGCTGAAACAGTGGGCGAGAAACGGAGGGGCTGAAACAGAGGGCGAGAAACAGAGGGGTTGAAACAGAGGGTGAGAAACAAAGTGTGAGAAAAAGAGGGGCTGAAACAGAGGGCGCGAAACAGAGGGGCTGAAACAGAGGGGCTGAAACAGAGGGGCTGAAACAGAGGGACTGAAACATGGGGCGAGAAACAGAGGGACTGAAACAGAGGGTGAGAAACAGAGTGGCTGAAACAGAGAGGCTAAAACACAGGGTGAGAAGCGGAGTGCGAGAAACAGAGGGGCTGAAACAGAGGGCGAGAAACAGAGGGGCTGAAACAGAGGGGCTGAAACAGAGAGGCTAAAACAGAGGGTGAGAAGCGGAGTGCGAGAAACAGAGGGGCTGAAACAGAGGGCGAGAAACAGAGGGGCTGAAACAGAGGGGCTGAAACAGAGGGAGAGAAACAGAGGGGCTGAAACAGAGGGTGAGAAACAGAGGGGCTGAAACAGAGGGCGAGAAACCGAGGGGCTGAAACAGTGGGTGAGAAACAGAGGGGCTGAAACAGAGGGGCTGAAACATAGGGTGAGAAACAGCGGGGCAGAAACAGAGGGGCTGAAACAGAGGGCGAGAAACAGAGGGGCTGAAACAGAGGGACTGAAACATGGGGCGAGAAACAGAGGGGCTGAAACAGAGGGTGAGAAACAGAGGGGCTGTAACAGAGAGGCTAAAACAGAGGGTGAGAAACGGAGTGCGAGAAACAGAGGGGCTGAAACAGAGGGCGTGAAACAGAGGGGCTGAAACAGAGTGCGAGAAAAAGAGGGGCTGAAACAGAGGGCGAGAAACAGAGGGCGAGAAACAGAGGGGCTGAAACAGAGGGGCTGAAACAGAGGGACTGAAACATGGGGCGAGAAACAGAGGGGCTGAAACAGCGGGTGAGAAACAGAGGGGCTGAAACAGAGAGGCTAAAACAGAGGGTGAGAAACGGATTGCGAGAAACAGAGGTGCTGAAACAGAGGGCGAGAAACAGCGGGGCCGAAACACAGGGCGAGAAACAGAGGGGTGAAACAGAGGGCGAGAAACAGAGGGGCTGAAACAGAGGGGCTGAAACAGAGGGCGAGAAACAGAGGGGCTGAAACAGAGGGTGAGAAACAGAGGGGCTGAAACAGACGGCGAGAAACAGAGGGGCTGAAACAGTGGGTGAGAAACAGAGCGGCTGAAACAGAGGGGCTGAAACATAGGGTGAGAAACAGCGAGGCAGAAACAGAGGGGCTGAAACAGAGGGTGAGAAACAGAGGGGCTGAAACAGTGGGTGAGAAACAGACGGGCTGAAACAGTGGGTGAGAAGCAGAGGCGCTGAATCAGAGGGCGAGAAACAGAGGGGCTGAAACAAAGGGTGAGAAACAGAGGGGCTGAAACAGAGGGCGAGAAACAGAGGCGCTGAAACAGGGGGCGAGAAACAGAGGTGCTGAAACAGAGGGCGAGAAACAGAGGGGCTGAAACAGAGGGCGAGAAACAGAGGAGCTGAAACAGAGGGCGAGAAACAGAGGGCGAGAAACAGAGGGGCTGAAACAGGGGGCGAGAAACAGAGGGGCTGAAACAGATGGCGAGAAACAGAGGGGCTGAAACAGAGGGCGAGAAACAGAAGGGCTGAAACAGGGGGCGAGAAACAGAGGGGCTGAAACAGAGGGGGAGAAACAGAGGGGCTGAAACAGAGGGCGAGACACAGCGGGGCTGACACAGATGGGCTGAAACAGAGGGCGAGAAACAGAGGGGCTGAAACAGAGGACGAGAAACAGAGGGCGAGAAACAGAGGGGCTGAAACAGAGGGGCTGAAACAGAGGGTGAGAAACAGAGGGGCTGCAACAGGGGGCGAGAAACAGAGGGTCTGAAACAGAGGGCGAGAAACAGAGGGGCTGAAACAGAGGGCGAGAAACAGAAGGGCTGAAACAGGGGGCGAGAAACAGAGGGGCTGAAACAGAGGGCGAGAAACAGAGGGGCTGAAACAGACGGCGAGACACAGTGGGGCTGAATCAGATGGGCTGAAACAGAGGGCGAGAAACAGAGGGGCTGAAACACAGGGGCTGAAACAGAGGGCGAGAAACAGAGGGGCTGAAACAGAGGGGCTGAAACAGAGGGTGATAAACAGAGGGGCTGCAACAGGGGGCGAGAAATGGAGGGGCTGAAACAGAGGGCGAGAAACAGAGGGGCTGAAACAGAGGGCGAGAAACCGAGGGTCTGAAACAGTGGGTGAGAAACAGAGGGGCTGAAACAGAGGGGCTGAAACATAGGGTGAGAAACAGCGGGGCAGAAACAGAGGGGCTGAAACAGAGGGTGAGAAACCGAGGGGCTGAAACTGTGGGTGAGAAACAGAGGGGCTGAAACAGAGGGGCTGAAACATAGGGTGAGAAACAGCGGGGCAGAAACAGAGGGGCTGAAACAGAGGGCGAGAAACAGAGCGGCTGAAACAGAGGGTGAGAAACAGAGGGGCTGAAACAGTGGGTGAGAAACAGACGGGCTGAAACAGAGGGTGAGAAGCAGAGGGGCTGAATCAGAGGGCGAGAAACAGAGGGGCTGAAACAGGGGGCGAGAAATGGAGGGGCTGAGACAGAGGGCGAGAAACAGTGGGGCTGAAACAGAGGGGCTGAAACAGAGGGGCTGAAACAGGGGGCGAGAAACAGAGGGTCTGAAACAGAGGGCGAGAAACAGAGGGGCTGAAACAGAGGGCGAGACACAGTGGGGCTGAAACAGAGGGGCTGAAACAGAGGGCGAGAAACAGAGGGGCTGAAACAGGGGGCGAGAAACAGAGGGGCTGAAACAGAGGGCGAGAAACAGAGGGGCTGAAACAGAGGGCGAGACACAGTGGGGCTGAAACAGAGGGGCTGAAACAGAGGGCAAGAAACAGAGGGGCTGAAACAGAGGGGCTGAAACAGAGGGCGAGAAACAGAGGGGCTGAAACAGAGGGGCTGAAACAGAGGGTGAGAAACAGAGGGGCTGCAACAGGGGGCGAGAAATGGAGGGGCTGAAACAGAGGGTGAGAAACAGAGGGGCTGAAACAGTTTGGCTGAAACATTTTGTGAGAAACAGAGGGCGAGAAACAGAGTGGCTGAAACATAGGGGCTGAAACAGAGTGCAAGAAACCGAGGGCGAGAAACAGAGGGGATGAAACAGAGGGGCTGAATCAGAGGGCCTGAAACATAGGGCGAGAACCAGAGGGCGAGAAACAGAAGAGCTGAAACAGAGCGGCTGAATCAGCGGGCGAGAAACAGAGGGACTGAAACAGGGGGCGAGAAACGGAGGTGCTGAAACAGAGGGGTTGAAACATAGGGGTTGAAACAGAGGGTGAGAAACAGAGTGTGAGAAAAAGAGGCGCTGAAACAGAGGGCGAGAAACAGAGCGGCTGAAACAGAGGGACTGAAACATGGAGCGAGAAACAGAGGGGCTGAAACAGAGGGTGAAAAACAGAGGGGCTAAAACAGAGGGGTTAAAACAGAGGGTGAGAAACAGAGGGCGAGAAACAGAGCGGATGAAACAGAGGGGCTGAATCAGGGGGGCTGAATCAGAGGGTGAGAAACCGAGGGGCTGAAACAGGAGGTGAGAAACGGAGGGGCTGAAACAGAGGGTGAGAAACAGAGTGCGAGAAAAAGAGGGGCTGAAACAGAGGGCGAGAAACAGAGGGGCTGAAACAGAGGGGCTGAAACAGAGGGGCTGAAACAGAGGGGCTGAAACAGAGGGCGAGAAACAGAGGGGCTGAATCAGAGGGCGAGAAACAGAGGGGCTGAAACAGAGAGGCTAAAACAGAGGGTGAGAAACGGAGTGCGAGAAACAGAGGGGCTGAAACAGAGGGCGAGAAACAGAGGGGCTGAAACAGAGGGCAAGAAACAGAGGGGTGAAACTGAGGGTGAGAAACAGATGGGCTGAAACAGAGGGGCTGAAACAGAGGGCGAGAAACAGAGGGGCTGAAACAGAGGGTGAGAAACAGAGGGGCTGAAACAGAGGGTGAGAAACAGAGGGGCTGAAACAGTGGGTGAGAAACAGAGGGGCTGAAACAGAGGGGCTGAAACATAGGGTGAGAAACAGCGGGGCAGAAACAGCGGGGCTGAAACAGAGGGCGAGAAACAGAGGGGCCGAAACAGAGGGTGAGAAACAGAGGGTCTGAAACAGTGGGTGAGAAACAGAGGGGCTGAATCAGAGTGCGAGAGACAGAGGGTCTGAAACAGAAGGGCTGAAACAGTGGGCGAGAAACAGAGGGTCTGAAACAGAGGGCGAGAAGCAGAGGGGCTGAAACAGAGGGCGAGAAACAGAACGGCTGAAACAGTGGGCGAGAAACAGAGGGGCTGAAACAGAGGGCGAGACACAGCGGGGCTGAAACAGAGGGCGAGAAACCGAGGGGCTGAAACAGAGGGGCTGAAACAGAGGGTGAGAAACAGAGGGGCTGAAACAGAGGGTGAGAAACAGAGGGGCTGCAACAGGGGGCGAGAAATGGAGGGGCTGAAACAGAGGGTGAGAAACAGAGGGGCTGAAACAGAGGGGCTGAAACAGAGGGCGAGAAACAGAGGGGTTCAAACAGAGGGCGAGAAACAGCGGGACTGAAACAGAGGGACTGAAACAGAGGGCGAGAGACAGAGGGGCTGAAACAGAGGGTGAGAAACAGAGGGGCTGAAACAGAGGGTGAGAAACAGAGGGGTTGAAGAAGAGCGGCTGAATCAGAGGGCGAGAAACTGAGGGGCTGAAACAGTGGGCGAGAAACGGAGGGGCTGAAACAGGGGCGAGAAACAGAGGGGTTGAAACAGAGGTGAGAAACAAAGTGTGAGAAAAAGAGGGGCTGAAACAGAGGGCGCGAAACAGAGGGGCTGAAACAGAGGGGCTGAAACAGAGGGACTGAAACATGGGGCGAGAAACAGAGGGGCTGAAACAGAGGGTGAGAAACAGAGGGGCAGAAACAGAGGGGCAGAAACAGAGGGTGAGAAACAGAGGGGATGAAACAGAGCGGCTAAAACAGAGGGCGAGAAACAGAGGGGTGAAACAGAGGGCGAGAAACAGAGGGGCTGAAACAGAGGGGCTGAAACAGAGGGGCTGAAACAGAGGGGCTGAAACAGAGGGCGAGAAACGGAGGGGCTGAAACAGAGGGTGAGAAACAGAGGGGCTGAAACAGAGGGCGACAAGCAGAGGGGCTGAAACAGTGGGTGAGAAACAGAGGGGCTGAAACAGAGGGGCTGAAACATAGGGTGAGAAACAGCGGGGCAGAAACAGAGGGCGAGAAACAGAGGGGCTGAAACAGAGGGGCTGAAACAGAGGGCGAGAAACAGAGGGGCTGAAACAGAGGGGCTGAAACAGGGGGCGAGACACAGCGGGGCTGAAACAGAGGGCGAGAAACAGAGGGGCTGAAACAGAGGGCGAGAAACAGAGGGGCTGAAACTGAGGGGCTGAAACAGAGGGGCTGAAACAGAGGGCGAGAAACAGAGGGGCTGAAACAGAGGGCGAGAAACAGCGGGGCTGAAACAGAGGGGTTGAAACAGAGGGCGAGAAACAGAGGGGCTGAAACAGAGGGCGAGAAACAGAGGGCGAGAAACAGAGGTCGAGAAACAGAGAGGCTGAAACAGAGGGGCTGAATCACTGGGCGAGAAACAGAGGGGCTGAAACAGAGGGGCTGAAAGAGTTTGGCTGAAACATTTTGTGAGAAACAGAGGGCGACAAACAGAGAGCGAGAAACAGAGTGGCTGAAACAGAGTGCAAGAAACAGAGGGCGAGAAACAGAAGAGCTGAAACAGGGGGCGTGAAACGTAGGGGCTGAAACAGAGGGCGAAAAACAGAGGGGTTGAAACAGAGGGTGAGAAACAGAATGCGAGAAAAAGAGGGGCTGAAACAGAGGGCGAGAAACAGAGGGGCTGAAACAGAGGGCGAGAAACAGAGGGGCTGAAACAGAGGGTGAGAAACAGAGGGCGAGAAACAGAGGGGATGAAACAGAGTGGCTGAATCAGAGGGGCTGAATCAGAGGGCGAGAAACCGAGGGGCTGAAACAGAGGGCGAGAAACAGAGGGGCTGAAACAGAGGGCGAGAAACAGAGGGGTTGAAACAGAGGGTGAGAAACAGAGTGCAAGAAAAAGAGGGTCTGAAACAGAGGGCGAGAAACAGAGGGGCTGAAACAGAGGGGCTGAAACAGAGGGGTTGAAACAGAGGGACTGAAACATGGGGCGAGAAACAGAGGGGCTGAAACAGAGGGTGAGAAACAGAGGGGCTGAAACAGAGAGGCTAAAACAGAGGGTGAGAAACGGAGAGCGAGAAACAGAGGGGCTGAAACAGAGGGCGAGAAACAGAGGGGATGAAACAGAGGGGCTGAAACAGAGGGCGAGAAACAGAGGTGTGAAACAGAGGGCGAGAAACAGAGGGGCTGAAACAGAGGGGCTGAAACAGAGGGCGAGAAATAGAGGGGCTGAAACAGAGGGTGAGAAACAGAGGGGCTGAAACAGAGGGCGAGAAACAGAGGGGCTGAAACAGTGGGTGAGAAACAGAGGGGCTGAAACAGAGGGACTGAAACATTGGGTGAGAAACAGCGGGGCAGAAACAGAGGGGCTGAAACAGAGGGCGAGAAACAGAGGGGCTGAAACAGAGGGTGAGAAACAGAGGGGCTGAAACAGAGAGGCTAAAACAGAGGGTGAGAAACGGAGTGCGAGAAACAGAGGGGCTGAAACAGAGGGCGAGAAACAGAGGGGCTGAAACAGAGGGCGAGAAACAGAGGGGCTGAAACAGAGGGGCTGAAACAGAGGGGTTGAAACAGAGGGACTGAAACATGGGGCGAGAAACAGAGGGGCTGAAACAGAGGGTGAGAAACAGAGGGGCTGAAACAGAGAGGCTAAAACAGAGGGTGAGAAACGGAGTGCGAGAAACAGAGGGGCTGAAACAGAGGGCGAGAAACAGAGGGGATGAAACAGAGGGGCTGAAACAGAGGGCGAGAAACAGAGGGGTGAAACAGAGGGCGAGAAACAGAGGGGCTGAAACAGAGGGGCTGAAACAGAGGGCGAGAAATAGAGGGGCTGAAACAGAGGGTGAGAAACAGAGGGGCTGAAACAGAGGGCGAGAAACAGCGGGGCTGAAACAGAGGGGTTGAAACAGAGGGCGAGAAACAGAGGGGCTGAAACAGAGGGCGAGAAACAGAGGGCGAGAAACAGAGGTCGAGAAACAGAGAGGTTGAAACAGAGCGGCTGAATCACTGGGCGAGAAACAGAGGGGCTGAAACAGAGGGGCTGAAACAGAGGGCGAGAAATAGAGGGGCTGAAACAGAGGGTGAGAAACAGAGGGGCTGAAACAGAGGGCGAGAAACAGAGGGGCTGAAACAGTGGGTGAGAAACAGAGGGGCTGAAACAGAGGGACTGAAACATTGGGTGAGAAACAGCGGGGCAGAAACAGAGGGGCTGAAACAGAGGGCGAGAAACAGAGGGGCTGAAACAGAGGGTGAGAAACAGAGGGGCTGAAACAGTGGGTGAGAAACAGACGGGCTGAAACAGTGGGTGTGAAGCAGAGGGGCTGAATCAGAGGGCGAGAAACAGAGGGGCTGAAACAGGGGGCGAGAAACAGGGGGCTGAAACAGAGGGCGAGACACAGCGGGGCTGAAACAGAGGGGCTGAAACAGAGAGCGAGAAACAGAGGGGCTGAAACAGAGGGGCTGAAACAGAGGGCGAGAAACAGAGGGGCTGAAACAGAGGGGCTGAAACAGCGGGTGAGAAACAGAGGGGCTGCAACAGGGGGCGAGAAATGGAGGGGCTGAAACAGAGGGCGAGAAACAGAGGGCGAGAAACAGAGGGGTTCAAACAGAGGGCGAAGAACAGCGGGACTGAAACAGAGGGACTGAAACAGAGGGCGAGAGACAGAGGGGCTGAAACAGAGGGTGAGAAACAGAGGGGCTGAAACAGAGGGCGAGAAACAGAGGGGTTGAAGAAGAGGGGCTAAATCAGAGGGCGAGAAACTGAGGGGCTGAAACAGTGGGCGAGAAACAGAGGGGCTGTAACAGAGGGCGAGAAACAGAGGGGCTGAAACAGAGGGGCTGAAACAGAGGGACTGAAACATGGGGCGAGAAACAGAGGGGCTGAAACAGAGGGTGAGAAACAGAAGGGCTGAAACAGAGGGCGACAAACAGAGGGGCTGAAACAGTGGGTGAGAAACAGAGGGGCTGAAACAGAGGGGCTGAAACATAGGGTGAGAAACAGCGGGGCAGAAACAGAGGGGCAGAAACAGAGGGCGAGAAACAGAGGGGCTGAAACAGAGGGGCTGAAACAGAGGGGGAGAAACAGAGGGGTGAAACAGAGGGGCTGAAACAGAGGGGCTGAAACAGAGGGACTGAAACATGGGGCGAGAAACAGAGGGGCTGAAACAGAGGGTGAGAAACAGAGGGGCTGAAACAGAGGGGCTGAAACAGAGGGCGAGAAACAGAGGGGCTGAAACAGAGGGGCTGAAACAGGGGGCGAGACACAGCGGGGCTGAAACAGAGGGCGAGAAACAGAGGGGCTGAAACAGAGGGCGAGAAACAGAGGGGCTGAAACAGAGGGGTTGAAACAGAGGGCGAGAAACGGAGGGGCTGAAACAGAGGGCGAGAAACAGCGGGGCTGAAACAGAGGGGTTGAAACAGAGGGCGAGAAACAGAGGGGCTGAAACAG